>NC_133549.1:55532465-56782465 GCF_048773025.1 Camelus bactrianus | reverse complement strand
CAAGGGATAAAGTCTCTGCAAAAATAGGGTAACTGTAGCCCTCAATAATCAATAGAACAGAAAACCATGGAAAAGAGGGAGAATATGATTTTCAGAATTACATTATAATACATGTCCAGTTTTCAGGAAAAAAAAAAATCACAAGGCATAAAAAGAGAAAGGGAAGTGTGGCCCATTCAAGGAACAAAATAAATTGACAAACTATCGCTGAGGAAGCCTAGACATTGGATTTACTGGACCAAAACTTTAAAACTTTCTTCTTATAAAAAACTTTTAAAAACTGTGGTGTAATATATATAATATCAAATTTGCTATCTTAACCATTTAAAGTGTACAATTCTGTCGAATTGATTACATTAACATTGTTGTGCAACCATCACCATCATCTTCAAAAGTTTTTCATCACACCAAACAGAAACTCTGTATTTGCTGAACAATAACTCCCCATTCCCACCACACTCTAGCCCTTGGTAGCTGATAGTCTAGTTTTGGTAGCTGTGAACTTGCCTATTCTAGATATTTTCTGTATGTGGAATCACGTATTTGTTGTTTTGTTTTGGCTTATTTGACTTAGCATAACATTTTCAAAGTTTATCTTTATTGTAGCATGCGTTAGAAATTCAGTCCTTTTTGTGGCTGAATATTTCATTGTATGTATATATCTCATTTTTTGTTGTTCATCTCTTGATGGAAACTTGGATTGTTTTCACCTATTGGCTATTGTGAATAATACCGCACTGAACACTGACATACAAGTATTTGAATTCATGTTTTCAGTTCTTTGAGTATATACCTGTGAGTGGAACTGCTGGATGACATTGTAATTCTATGTTTAGCTTTTTGAGGAGCTGCCAGATTGTTCTCCACAGCAGTTATACCGCCTAACATCCTTACCAGCAATGTGTGAGGGTTCCACTTTCTCTACATTAAAAAAAAATTTTTTTTAAAATTTGTGGTCATCTTAGTAGCTGTGAAGTTGTTTGCCATTATGGTTTTGATTTGTATTTTCCTAATGATAAATGATTTTGAGCATCTGTCCATGTGCTAATTGGCTATTTGTATATCATCTTTGGTATAGTGTTTATCTCAGTCCTTTGCCCATTTTAACTGGACATTTTTGACTATTGTTGAATTTAAAACAGTTGTCTTAAATATGCTCCAAGAGCTAAAGAACATGGACAAAGAATTAAATGAAATCAAGAAAATGATCTGTGGACAAAATGATAATAAATAGATCAAAATTATAAAAATGAACTGAACAGTAATTCTGGAAATGAAAAGTAGAATAACAAACAAAAATTCCCTGGAGTGTTTCAGCAGAAGATTTGAGGAGGCAAAAATCAGAATCAGCAAGCCAAATATAGGATGATTGAGATTATCCAGTCAGAGAAGGAAAAAAATAAAAAATGAAAAAAGTTAACAGAGTATAATGGACTTGTGGAATACCATCAAATTGACTGACACACTCATTTGGGAGTCCCAGAGGGAGAAGAGAAGAAGAATTGAGCAAGAAGAATATTTGAAGAAACATGGCCAAAATTTTCCCAAATCTGATGAAGGGCACGAATCAACAAACTGAAAAAATCTGTGACCTCTAAGTAGGATAGCTTCAAAGAGAACCACATCAAGGAACATAATAGTTAAGCTTTTGAATGCCAAAAACAAAGAATCTTGAAAGCAGCAAGAGCAAAGTGATTTACTACGTTCAAAGGATCTTCAATAAGATTAACAGGTGATTTCTCAAAGGAGAGCACGGGGCCAGAAGGCAGTAGGTTGACATAGTAAACATGTATGAAGAAACGAAGATGTCCATTAAAGGTAACAACATAGGAAGATACAGAAAAGCTAGTATTATTGTCTTTTGGTTTGTAATTGTTCTTTTTATTTTCTATTATTTGAAAGAAAAATGCATAAAAATAATTATATATCTATTGTTTGGCACACAATGTATAAAGATGTACATAAATGGTTAAAATGGAAAATTTTATGTTATATGTATTTTTACCACAATAAAAAAATGCAAAACCATGCCACAAACTATGAGAATATACTTTTAGTACATAAATCTAACAAAAACTCATACTTAGAATATATTAAAAACTACTCCTCCATAGTAGGAAGCAAAACAACCTAATTTTTAGAAAATGAGTAGACTTGAATAAATACTTCACAACAGAAGAAAGGTCAGTAAGCACAGGAAAGGTACTCAACATCATTAGTCTTTAGAGAAATTCAAATTAAAACTATAGCTACATACCACTTAATATCCAGTACAACAAATAAAATGAAAAGAATTGAAAATCAAATTTGGTAATGGAGTTTCATTCATTGCTGTTGGGTGTGGAAAAATGAAAAAAAAAAAAAAAACGGCTATGGAGAACATTTTTGGCATTTTCTTATAAAACATATGATTTAGCAACCATAATCTTAAATTTTTAGCCAAGGAAAATAAAAACATACACCACCCACAGAAAAATGAACAAAAATATTCATAGTGGCTATTTATAATACTACAAACTGCAAGTAACACAAATTTTCATCAACATGAGAATGGCTAAGCAAACTGTGATACATTTATATCATAGAATACAATTCAGCCATGAGAAGGAACATGCTGTTGGCATGTACAAGAACACCGATAAACTTCAAAAATATGTTGAACAACAAAGCCAAATGCAAGAGTTCATTAATTATAAGTCAATTTACATGAAATTTAAGCACAAGCATAACTAATCTATGATGAGATTGGAGAGAACATGCCTTGTGTGGAGGCAGATTGAAAAAGAACACAAAGAAAATTTGAGTGATAGAAATGGTTTCTATCTTGATTGTGGTAGTGTACAAAGGTTTTATATGTATATACATACACCCTTGTATATACGATGTTGGATGAATAAATAAGTATCCCCAATCAGTGATGAAATGTGCACAAAATATGCAGTATCTAGGAATTTTAAGTTAAAAATAGGGATAGAAGATTGCTGAAGTGTGTACAATATCTTCGACAGTCCAATGATTTATCTTATTACATATAGGATAATTCATTAATGAGTTAATGTACTACATGAATCCTAGACAAGCATGGTGAAAAATGTGTTAATACCTTGTAAAAGTTAAAACATCAGGCTTTCAAAATTTGTCATCATTAAGTGTAAGTAAATTCCTAATAAATCAAAAGTAGTGAAATGCTGTGTTTCAGACATCCAACTTTGAAAATCACAGGAGAGTGTATACGATGAACTGTGACCATTTTGGGAAAATTGGCCATGGCAGGGATCATAGGTAGTGATTTATTAAAGCCATTACTTTGCTTTAGAAGATCTGTCTTTTAGTCTGATGCTCATAAGAGTAAGACAACTTCATTTTTCTGATAAATCTAGGAACCTGGCTACTGGTAATTTCCTCTTCAGTTTTTCACAGTAAGTGACAGAAACTCTAATTCTGAAAATACAGAGCAAATTAAGCTACATGATTCCAAATAATGGAAATGATACTTGTTTGGAAAGTTAAGTTGATATCAAAATATACATGGGTTAAATAAATATTTGAACACCTGTAAGGTAAGAAGATGCAGAAGAACAGAGACTAGGACAGAAAGAGAAACAAGCAGAGAGAGTAAGTTCAAGGGCATTTTTGCATCTGCTTCTTTAAATTTCCTTTGGAGCAGGAAATACTTAGAAGTGAATGTAACTGTACTAACCATGCCCTGTGTGTGTCCTTTTAGAGCAAGAGTCCTGTCCCCAATGATCCCAAAATGAAAAGAATTAGGTGTTGAGCACCTAAACTGTGATTAGTATTCCAGTGGGATCTCTTTACAGCATACATCAGTACATTTTTATGAAGTGATTTGAGAAATAGACTTTGAAGACAGAGTCTATTTTTGGATTGCCAGAAAATGATGTAGTTTTTCCAGTGCAGAGCCAGTGATGGTGGTGACCTGGGTCCCTCAAGTAAGAACACTGTAAATGTAGCAAGAACTGTCAGCAAACTTACTGTGTGTGTATAGGGAATAAAGATTTTTGTTCTCATGGCTAAAGAGACTTGACCAACCTGGTAGTTCAGTGATTACAGAGCTTGAAAATCATCCTAACAAAAGATACCTAGTCGAAATATGCCCTTTGATGGACATTCTCAGACATCTTGAAAACTCTGTGGGATATAAAGAATCTTATTTAAAAATTACTTAAAATAAGAGCTTCTTAATATAATAATGTTGTCTACAGATTTAGTTTACAGTAAACATTTTGATCTAGAACAATTCCATGTTTCCCAGAAGTGTGTTTCAACTCCAGTATTTTAACTTACTGTATATTTTGTAAAGTTACTTACCTCTAAGCCAAAATTCCTGAATTGCTAAATAGGAAAGAAATAACATCTCATATAGCTATTGTGAGTATTTGACATAAAATATATACAATCCTCAACACTGTGTCCAGTAGTATGTCAGTTGGTTATTCCTCCTTAACAAATGAAAAATTAAGTAGCTGCAAACAGCAGTCATTTTACTGTAGCTTATGAATCATCAGGTAAGGGTGATCTCAGCTGGATTCACTCATTAATTTGTAGTCTTTGACTGGGGTCTGTTGATTGAGACAGTCTTTACTAAAGTGAGTGGGGACAATTATATTCTACAGTTCCTCATCTTCCAGAAGATATGTTCACATGACAATTGCAAAGGGACAAGAGAGCAAATAGAAACACACAAAGATGACATTCACAGAATGTGCTCTTCATTCAAACTATACCTTTCATATTTTGATCACAATTGGAGTGTTTGCAAAAGCTTGTGGATGTGACAAATGAAACTAAATATTTATGCCTGGTCTCTTTGCTCCCTTATCCCTTCCCAAACAAGCAACAAGTCCACTCTCTTTACCTATGGGCACCAAATTCACATGAACTTACCCATTACCCCTTGTATTTTGGCTATTTTGAATGGTTCAGTTTTGTTCAGTTGTGATAGTTCTGTAGCAATATAGAATATTTCTGAACCTTTTAATTCAAATGAGAACATCATCCAAGTAATTATTGTTTTTGACAGTCTTGGGAGTCATGAATATATGTGCCTTTCTTTATATCCTAAAAGATAATGAAGATGTAAGGCAAAGACCTAAGCCTGAATTTATGTGTCAGGAATTGGTAATGGCTCCATTTTATTCTCTGTGTTCTTCAGTGGTATTTGATTTGAATCTTTTACTATTTGGTAAAAACTTCAGAAAGCAGACTTTATGAAAATAGAATTGGAAGGAGAAAGAGACAAGTTACTTGGCAATAAGGCAAATGATAGAGATCTGAAGTAATTCATTGACCTGACGCATTTTTTTCTATGGAAAGGAAACTTATTTCTGGCAGATTACATAACCCTGCAGAAAATGCAGACCGTGTGTTTGAAATACAAATGAGTTTTCCAAAAATTCATCACTGAGGTTGGGTGAAGACATGCCTCATCAGTATTCAGTGCCTTTATCTTAAGAAGAAAGAGAAGCTCCTCGGGTGGAGAGAAAATAGAAGTTACTTTATCTGACAGTAAAAGCTGCCATCATTTACTTATATCCAGCTCGCATTGACTTCAGTCAACTTCAGCGTCTCACCAGGAAGAACTTGGCTGCAGGATAGAAATGTGAACTTCACCAATAGTATTACAAGGGGATGAAGGCTTTCATAATGAGTTTAATAACTTGGATGCATAAAAATCATTGGATACATCAGAAAGTCTCATAAAATTTCGTTGGCTTGGTGAATTTTATCGCAATTCAAAATGGTGAATTTCTGGAGACATAAAATTTTAATCTAAGCATATTTTCATATAGATGTATGGTTGTTGGAAATCAAAAGTAAATATGAGACCATCACAATACTACATACATGGTTTCCATTTATGGGAAGAGTTGGGGTGTTTTGATCTCCAAATGAAGAATGTGAATTATAATGGATTTGATTATGGAAGTAGCAATACTCTTAAATTTGACTCCCATAGCATCCTTGCTTCTTTTCCTCTCTCTTCTTCCCCGCCCAATTTGTTTAAAAAAAAAAAAAGTGAGTAATAATTGCGATTTTTGAGTGTTTCCTATGAGTCAGGTAATGAGCTATTCAGTTTTACATGCACTGTCATTATTTCTTACTATAGCCACTTCGCAGGGAAAATGCAAGGCAAGAAAGGTTAAGCAACTTTTCAATTCACGTACTTGGAGTGATGGAATATAGGAAATTAAACTCATGTCTGCTTGAAGTGAATAATTTTGATGAATCATTTGGTTGAGACCACTTAAGCCCTTCTCCCTCTTGTATGTGGTATACATATAAAAGCCAATTCTTTTTTACCTGGTACCCAAGTTTACCTAAAAGAGGAGCATCAGCATTACTAGGCATAGCTCCGTAGCTGGACCATCTGTAAGAGTACTAGGTGACTTGAAAAGAACTAGTCCAGCAGCTGGTATGGTGAGAAGCAGACCATGGCCCTTGTCCACTGGGCACCCTCTGATCCCAGGCAGCCTTGACTCCACGTGAGGAGCTGTGCTGCACTGTGGTGTACAGTGAAGCTACAGTATACTATACTGGTCATATTTAGAAGACATTTTCATATTATTACTATTGTGTGTATTTTATTCCTCACTACTAAACATATAGTTGACAATGTTAGGTGCTTTTAAAAGAAATATATAGTCTTTCTAGATATTCTAAAGTGCCTGCTATGCGTTAAAAGTAGAGGTAGTAACATAGCACATTGTGTAAATATCTTTTTATTCAAATTAATATGAAATATTGTCTTTTGGAATTGCAGTGGCTAAACCACCTCTTCATGCAGTCCTTGTGTTTGTGCACTGGTTCTAGGAAGGAGGGAAAAGAAAGACATACAAAGGACTCTATGCCAGTGTAGTTATAGTGAGGCATTGTTAACTGTCATCTTATATATTCTGTGCATTTTATTTTACTTTGTGTAAATAGTGTATTTAATGGATGAATGAGTCCTAGTTTTTTATCTAGTCTTTCTAGATGTCAAAGAGATTGCCAATGAAGAGAAGTAGTAAACTAATGCATTTTGTAAGTTTTGTGTTAAAGTTCATAGGAAAGAGTATCTTCTGAAGAAGACTTGTGGAAGTGAAACTGTTAAAATTATCTCTTATCAAATCAATTATGAAGACCCATGAGTTCTCGTAGGATTTGTCCTGGTTTTCTTAAAGAACTTGGACTCTGGAATTAACCTACTTGAGCTAGAGCCTTGGTTGAACAACTTACTTAAAACTGTCCCAAGTCTCCTGTTTATGCACACATAGACAATATACAGCTGGAAGTAAAGGGCTGGACCTTGGAAGTTTGGGCTGAAAGTACAGGTGGGGATTCCTCAGAAATACAATGGTAGTTAAAGAGTGAATGAGCCCACTGAACTAACGAGAGAAACAAAACAAAACAAAACAAAACAAAAACAGGTCAAGGGTGGAATCGCAAGGAATTCTGCAGACAGGAAGTAAGATAGTAACTGAAAGACCAACTGGACTAGGTAACAAAGATGTCACAGATTTTCTAGATGTGTGCCTGGCCAGTAGAATGAAATGAGCAGAAAGCAGATGGTAGCATTTGGGGAGGAGCAAGGGGGAGGAATTGGAAATATAAATGAAGACCAATATTTTTTAAGAAGTTTAACAAATGGGAGGGAGAAAGGGGCCATTAGCTAAAGAAATCTCACAGTTGAGGGATGCACTTACTTTGTTTTATGCATTTGCGATGAAGAAAGTATGTTTATAGGATAAGGGAGGGAGACTGTGGGGAAGACGAATTTACAGAAGGGACTTGTTTTATCATATAGCTACTATTTAAGGAACTCTTTCTTTTCATTCAGATAGTTCCCCATTCTCCTTTAATACTTTTTTCTTTCTTTCTTCCTGCATTTATGCTTACTCCAATACTTACATTCTATACCTGTCTGTCGATGTGTCCATCTATTTGGACCTTTCCTATTCCCTCTCCTGCTATTTTAGGGATTTTGCAAGATTACTGTGACTATTTTAATTAATCATTTCTGCTGATGTGACATTCTTGACAGGACTGGTGGTTATGGGTAATACTGGTATTTTATGCAGTTTATATTTGTGTAGTTTATTAGGTATAGTCAATGCTTGAACTCAACCCCATGACCTAAGGAGAAAGCTGGGTCCAAGATAGGTGAAGTAAGAGTAGATATGTTTGTATAGTGTTGTGACACTTTAAATAAGTTTTTAAAAGAAAAGTCACAATGCAAGGTATATGCCATTTTCTGCTTCAATTGCATAGGTCAGACAAAGACGAAACTTCACTCATAAACAACCTGAAACAGAGACCTTAAGGTCTGAAATTGTGTGAAAACTCAGTGCTTACTGACTCTCCTTACACTTTCAGATTATCTGTTTGGGAGGAATATGACCCTCTCTAAGGTAGGAAACCTTAAACAATCAGCTGGAACCGAAAGCTCTAAGTGGAAGCCCGTTTTATGAGCGTTACAGAAAGTGATCAGAAAATAATGTTTTTAACATTCTCTTGTCTCTGCAATCGCTGGCTCCTGATGTAGATGAAAGTCAAAATCTGCTTTTTCTCTGGGCCATTGTGCTCCATATTGAGTCCACTAAGTACCTTTTACTGCTCTGCAGCAACAAAGGAATTGAGGGACATTTTCTTAGTGTCAGAAGAGCCAACCCATAACCATCAGAGCCATCAATACACAACCATCAGAGCTTTGGGTGATTACATAGGATCCCTAAGAAAACTTGTTGTTTGGATGCAATTCAGTTTCAACTACAGGATGTGTCTCTTGGTAGCAGGCTTGTGTTAGTCTATAGTAGTGGAATATTTTGTGTTAGCTGCAGGGGCATGCCTGTAACACAAGCAGACAGGCTATTTCTGACAGTAAAAGATTGTTGGAAAACTGTCTTAAATATATTTATTTTTAGTGTTAAGGAAGATGATAAAGACCTGGAATCATGGTCTTGAGAGATGATAAAAACCAAGGTTAGACCACATGCTTTGCATACAAATATACCTAATTTCCAACATGGCTTTTGACTTTTACTTGCTGTGTGACCCAGGGAAAGTTACCTAATCTTCCTATGCTGTAGTTTCCTTACCTACAAATAAGACTATAATACCTATCTCATAGGGCTGTAATGAGGATTATTATCTAATACGCATTAAACTCCTATTACTATTCTTGACTTTTTTGTTACTTCTCCCAAGTTATTCAGGGAAATAAGTGTGTGGGGAAAGGAAAGTGTGGTTTGGTTCAGAGAGCAGGAGATTTAACCCACATGAATTGCTAAGTAAGATAACAAACTTACATGCAAACCAAAAAGATCTTTGATAGTTTTTGCATCTGCTCTTACTTTAGCCTAATTTTACATGGTAACTCGTGGGTGCGCATACCATTATTTTGTATAGGGCTCACTTTAATCATTTAGTTTTGGTTGGGCTAAAGATACCCTGGCCATGACGTCTCTAGGAAGTATTATCACATTAATTTCGTGGACTTGGTACTAAGACATATTTGTCTGAGGAGTAGGAGGAGTATCGCTGTCCTCCCCGAGCTAAATGCTGGAACCAATCAAATTAAATCCTGTAAGCAGCTGAGCTCTTATACCAGAGACCTATTTATTGGTCTTAAAAGTTAATTGCTTCTTGTAAATATGTCAATAACCATGTCCTCCAAAGTGCCAAAAATGAATGGATGAATAAAGCATAGGGATTCACTATAGAGTAGTGCTAAAGGCAATAGAAGGCCACTGGTTGGTGAGATCTGTAGTTGCAATAGATATGTAGTCCACACATACCAATCTGGAGGTGTAATGAACTAGGATTTAGATACCAGAGAAGTGAAAGGAAAGTCAGGAGAGAGCCAGGAAGGGAAAAAAAAATTTGAGCATGAGAAATAGTTAAGATCAACCACAGAGAGCAGGCTATAGGAACTAAGTTAATGGCTGTGAGGGGGCTTCCACCTGGCTTTGCTTGAACTTAAAGGAATCTTGTCCCAAGGGCTGAGCCAGTTGTATAGATCATGCACTAGGAAAGCTGGGTGAGCAATAAATATTTGATTAATATTCTAATTCAACTCAGTCTTCTCGCTGCAGGGAAAAGGGTTTGTTTGTTCCCCAAAGTACAGAGAAGAGGCAAGTACCCTGTTCATACCTTATACCTCCTCCCTTCTGTACTTAGGGGAAAGGAGAGGCTCTGCTTTTGGCACCAGGAATAGTGTATAAACGTATTCTGGATAAAAAACCCCATAAACTTGTCTCCATTTTGACTTCTGATATATTGGCTATGACTTCGTTGATACACAGTGATAACCCCTAAATCCTTAGCTCTTCCAACCCCAATACCTTGGAACTTCAAATATAAATCTTGTTTGCCTAAATTCAACTCACCAAAATCTAGTTTATCAATTGAGTAATTTCTGAATGACGTATTAGCCAGATTTATTTGCTTTCTTTCTTTAAACACTTATAAAATCTCTAGAAATTCATGTTGTTTGGTTCTTGAAGCTTTTGAAGATCTCTATATAGGTTAGTTATCTGGCTCTCATTTTATCTTGCTAATAGCCTTTTAAGGTTTGTTGCATTTGTTTTTCTACCATATACCTCATTCCAACTTGGTGAGAGCTGGGGAAGACAAAGGGGATCCCTCATCTGGGGAAAATGATCAAGAGGGGAGTTATTCTGGAAATGGGGCATTTGATAAAGTAGGTATTGGGTGAATTGGGTCTGGAAAATTAGCTTTCAGTGAACTGGCTTGCTCTCTGCAACTTTAGGAACTAAATCTAAAAGGTTGCCTATTGTCTGTCATGGAAGTATTCTTTTTGCTCAAATAAGAATTTCCCGGCAAGAAGAACAAAATCATGCTAGAGGAAAAAACTCAAAAGAACAGGGGGAGTTTTACACTCCTGTGTACAGTCTCCAATTTACAATTAGAGAAGGCTACATTTGCACGAAAAAAGAAATTTCCTGTTAGATTAAAAGAATACAGAACCACATGTGTAAGGAGCCAGCATTATGGAAATCTTGAAGATGACTTAAAGTGACTTATGCTTGGGATTAACAAAGGATTCTGTAAGAGTAACCATGCAAATTCTAGCAAAGATGCTTTCAAAGCTTACTGAAAAACAGGATCTTTTCCATGAAAAGAGATTGTTTTTCTTCTGGTTGCAAAAGACAATCCTGTTGGAGAAATGACAGTGCTGTTATCCAGCAGTACTGAGACTGTCAGAAAGCAGCAGCTGCTTCCAGCAAGAGAGCAATACAGACAAAGTTGATTAGAATTTGGACTGTGAGGACAGCTATAAATGGGCATCCTACTTCCGGAAGGGTGCACTAGCTTTTGTGAATAGTGAACATTCCAAGATGAAGGAGGCATAGAATAGCCTTTTTAATTTTAATTTTTTTTCCACAAGTAAGTTATTAGCACACAAATTAACACTCATTGTTTGCTAATGTAGGCTAATTTCCTTCCTGCTATGTTTATATATATATATATATGTATTTCCCATGACAGTTTGTAAGTGGATATATAAGAATATTTAAATACCACCAAAAATTAGTTCATAAGCTATTGATATTGCTGATATGATTAAGAGACAGCTATGCTCTTAAATTATTGAATAATTTATTGTTGAATGTGACTTAAGAGAAACTGAGTTTGTTGTATAACAAATAATCATTTAATACTTCACGTTTGTCTGTTGTGTCCATCTGAAAGTAAAAAAATATAATTAGACACAAACAATATAAACTAAAACTAACAAGGAGAAAAATTCAATAAGGTAAAGGAGTTTAAAAAATTCCAGGTAGAAATTCTTCATCTTGCCTGACTTAGTAAAGCCTAAGTAGACAGCACAGTCTCATATGAGCATAAGAAAATCTGGCATGGTTATGCAAAACATACTTCAAAGTGAAGGGCTTCGAGAGAACTTTCAGAAAGCAAGGGATTTCTGCTCATATGAAAACCTTCATGAGGGTCTTCAGAAATTCAGCAACCAACTCATTATATCAGCATGAAAGGACAATTTTATTTTATTGTTTTTACTTCAGTAATAAGGCAAATCTAAGACTAAAACCACATGTTTTCTTTCTACTTGGAAAACAGTATTCCACTTTAGATTATCAGGATGAGAATGGCATTGAGTTTTTCCTAAGTCTGGGACCTTGGCTCTTTTACAAGGAGTAGAAACTTTCAGTTCCATTGTTTTTGATGTGGCTTACACACTTAGCTATGCTGACTACATATACTCCTACCAGTTCTTTGAATATCCTTCTCCATTGGTCTTGAGTCTGAGAATATAAGAAGCTTTTTGCTTATTTCATTTAATTTAAACTTGGCATCTTGAAAGAGTATTTCTTCCTAAATATGTATATCTGTACTCTGTTGTCCTTTTGCTGAATTGTTTTACTGTTATTAGTGGACTCCAAGGACTTTTCTCATCTTTTTCGTTTCCATTACTCTTCTCCACAACTTGTATCCCTTTGATGTTTTATATTTATAACTCAGTATCCAGCATTTTGAATTTTAATGGTATATTTATGCTCTGCTTATTTCTCCTATCTCCTGAAGAGTGTCTCTTGAAGAGTTATGGATATGGTCATAAAATCCAATAAAGACAGATTTGTCAAACGGATTTATTTTCCAAACTCTGTCCCTGTTAAATTCATAAAAGAAACCAGATTTCCACAGATATTTGACTACTGTAGTAGAAATGATAAGAAGTGCAAGAGTCATCCAGGCACAGATATTAAAAAGGGCCACGCGAGAAAAGGCTGTCGCTTACACTAAATTTTTCTTTCTCAAAAAATGAGACAATTGCCTAAGTAGAAAAATTAATCATAAAGCATGTTAACTCATCAGGCGTGATAATAGTTGAGTTTCATGATAATTAGTTTGGAGAACTAGAAGATATAACTAAATAGACTTGTGAGAAGAACTTACAACTGGGTAAGTTCATTTTATTTTCAGATTCAGTACACAAGGCAAATGCTTTTCTAAAAAAAAGATCCCTACTAAGATTTATTTGGTCATTATTATAAAACCTACATTTTAAAGTCATGGAGCCTCAGCACCATAGTGAGATTTTATATACCACCTGGTAAGTAAATAAATGACCCTGGGCAAAATCTCAAAATAAAGAGTTTGTCCTTAAGTTTCTGTCCCCTTTCCTTGTCGTCATAGTTCCACAAATTCAATGTCTTTTTTTCCTTGTCCCTTGACTGTTTTATATAATAGGGTCACAGTAATAATAGTCAAATTGTATCACTCTGGTTCAGCTGTTACAAGCAAAATTAGCTGGAAATATTAGGCTCAAATTTTTCCTTACTAGTTTAGGGGGTAAGGCTAATATTCAGGCAAGAATATGTATGCTTGCAATCAACTGTGACTATCAGTTTTTTTCCACTTCATATTTTTTATCTTTTCCTTTGATATCTAAGACATATGCATTCATTCTCTGATCACTGTGTTCACTTCCACTGGAGAGCTTATTCCTGTTGTCTGTTTCACTGCCATGTTGGCCCCAAATTCAAACAGCTGTGAGGATTTTCAGTTTATGAAATTGGCTTAGCCATTTCACCATGCTCTTTCTTTTCCTAACCTGTATTTCCATGTACTTTTCTTCTCCCATTCTGAAGACACTCTGAAGGCACAGCTCATTGACAGAGCCCTTCCTCTCACCCCATTCTCCCTAGGACTCTTGTAAGTCGCTTTGGGCTGGGCCAAAAGGTAATCTGAATGACATGTTGGAGTATAAACAGATTTGATTCTTGTCATCAGTGCTTTTACATTTTTCATACACCAGGCCTTCTGCATCTTTTCTTCCTTTACCCTCTGATAGGCCTATTTGGTCTTCTTGAGAGTCTTAGTGGTGCCTTTATCGTCTTACGAATTAGAGGTGAACAACGTGAGGACTAGCTATTAGCCCTAATGTATCTATTTGTTAGTAACAAGATTAAGTTTTATTTGCTTTCTCGTATTCATTCACATAGTAAGACAAGTCTGTGAGCAAGAATCAGGCCTGGGAACATTTGATTTTGCCAGAGATATAAAGCTTAATTCTGTGGTACCTTCATTTTGTAGACATTGTCAATTTACAAGTAAGAATTATTTGCTTATTACTGAAATCTTTCCAGGAGCCTTATCCATACATACATAGAACTGGTACTCACCCTCCACACTATTATCATCCTGTGAAAAACAGGGCTACTTTTCATGAATGTCTGTATTTTCCCATAATGTCCAATACAAATCATGAAATGTCCTTTGGAATTCATGCTTATCTTTTCTTATGACAAACCAAACATAATTCAAATTAGGATGAAACTATTACATTCAGTCTTCATATTTAAAAAACTACTTGGCCATCATGTCTATCAAAATAATCTCAAATTAGGCAATGTTGTTTATCTTCATTTTGCTAATAAGGAAATGATGGGCAGGAAGAGGTTAAGTCGTCTGGACTACAGAAAGTCAATAGCAAAACTTGTACAGAAAATATTACTGACTCCCTGGAAAACTGCTATTTGATTTGTTTTCTTATCTTTTGAGCAGCAAAATCTCCTAATATAAAGAAAAAAATCATTGTATTTTTAGCCTCCTGTTACTTAGTTATATTCTAAAAAATACAGAGGGAAAGAAAAACAATCTTTGTAAAAATACTATGATATGAAGATGATTGAGACATTGTTTAAATAGTTTGTAGGCATTGTGAAGTGGTGCTTCTTTGAGTTTACATAGCAAACCGATCACATTTATTCAGATTCTTGCAGCATCAGCAGAGTCGAATCAGGAACCTATCTCAGGCAGTTGCTGTTTGAATATGTGTAAAATATAATTAATCATCTAAATTCATTATTTAATCAAATAGCACCTACTATGTGCTAAGGTGTTTGGTACTGGGAAAATGTATGCCTAAAAATGCAGTACCAGGAAAAATGTGTACTTAATCCTTTCAAAATTGGGGAAATTAAGAGAGTTTTGAGTGCATCTTGAAAACCAGTTTTGCATAAATATTATTTGCCCCTTTTTGGGTTCCTTTTGATCTTGCTGTTCTCATTTATAAGCTCATCTTCAAATGATTGATTAAAATACTGCCTTCTTCTTTTCTGAACATTGCCCTTTGTACCATGTCAGAAAATATAAGAACCTAGTTTGCTTTTCCAGTGTTTTATATCTCAATTGTCAATTTCCAACTCTTTGATGACTGTTGCTCTGACTTACGATTTCAATTTTCCTCCTTTTATTAGCTTTGTTTCAGATCATCTATTCTATCTCTACTTTTGTTCTTTTTTTTGATGAATATTTCTTTGAAACATCCCTGAGATCAAGGCAATGACACTTGATAGCACAGAGATTGGTAATAAGTCTCTTATTAAAAAATAGGCATTTTTAGAGAATGTTGTTCATAAAACCAATTTTTGTTCCTTAACTGGGATTTTTTTTCAGCTTTTGCGTTAAGTATATTTTAGGAGCCCATGGTACTTCACAGTAAATTATAAGCACTTATATTTATGTATTTTCTTTTTCTGGGGAAAAATACCTTTTAAATGGTTTCTGAAACCCAGGATAAAGAGTGATTATCCTGTGCTCAGATGGGAAAAAAATCTGAATTCCCTTTAACTTATTGAGAGAAAAAATTTAAGATTTCTTAAAAATTAATCAGAGTATGTTGACATTTGACTTCACTAAAATGAGTATCTCTTGTCAGTGTTGCAAGTTTTAAAGGAATAGGCATAATTGATATTACAGTGGGATATATTTTAAAAGGGGCCTAAAAAAAGAATGATTCATGGCAAGATATACTACTTTTCTCATAAATCTCCCAGTAATAATATTTATTGGTAAGATACTTTCTTTGAAAATATGTTAAAATTTATTTGGTGACTTGTTCAAAAGCAAATAGCTAATTTTTACATTCATTGTTAACTAACATTTCTACTTTATGTATATCAACTAAAATTCTTACAATTGTGAATTATATTACAGTTATATTTACAAAAAGAAAATATATTAAATGATTTTTAATGCCATATAAAAATAGCATATAAAAACGTATCTGTATTCCTTTTGTTTAGGGAGTGTTTCTCCTTAAGAATGTGTATCTTTAAGTGTATCTGTGTATTTTTTCAAGGAACCACTATGGTCAAAATATTGAACACTATCAGCATAAATGTGTTATTTACCTTTTATTTGAGTTCTTGTAAGATGAATAAGGTCAGTGTTCCAAATTTATTATGTTCACATTTTTTTTTTACTGTCATTGTTCTCCTGATAACTACCAAAAATGGAATTATAATATAAATATTAATATTCAAAGCATGTTCATGAAAGTGGTTTCCTAACTCTTTGGAAGGCTGGAAATCAAACACTCTCTTTCTTAAATTCTTCCTTTCTACATCCCCATCATGAGTTATAACTTGCATTTGAATGAACTGTCACTTCCCTCAAACATCCCTCCCTCTGTTTTCTTGGTGCTTCCCTCATTAGCAGCATGTCTGGTTTCAAAGCTGATGCTGGACTTGTGGGTAAATACTCAGGATTTGGGGAGGGGAGGATTTAGTCCAGGGAGACCAGATATTTGTGCTTTCTCTTGTCAGTTTTAACATTTTTTGACAAGAAACTGACTCTTACTGTTAATTAATTACAACTTTTTCCTTCAAAGTGGAAAGATTCTAAGTTGCTATTTCTTTATGAGGCAATTTTAAGATGTTAATTTTGACAAGTGTTATAAAACTATCGCTTCATAAGAGTCTTTAACATTTCTGGTATCTATTTTGGTAACTTTAAATTGTTACTTAAACTGTATCTTTGGCATATGGAATAGTGAATAATCAGTATAAATACCTACCAGTTTTTGGAAGTAAGAACATGATTTTTCTCAAATAAATGAATCATGTTAGGGTGAATCATACTACAGGTAAAAGGAGTAACTTGGGAAATTACTGATGCTCAAGTAAGTTGCTTTTATCTGGAACTAATTTGGGATTGCTGCCTCAATTACAGAAGATATTAATTGTGCCATATGTGAGCTAGAATGAAGGCATGTGTTAAACTTTATACATGCACATAAATTTGGAGTAAATAAGTATGATTTTAAATGCTTTTCTCTATCAAAATTTTCATCTTCAATTGGCAGAACATTCCTTGAGCAGCTGTTAAGCCACATTTAAAAGCATTGTAAGATATTTAAAGGATTATTATTTTATAATTTATAAACCTTCAAGTGATTCCAGAAATAAATACTGAGATGAGAAAAAAATGTTAAGTTGTACAGTTTATGAACTTAAAGGTCAAGGGACTCAGATGAGCATGGATATTGTTGATGGCTTTTTATTATTCTTACTTGGCTGGAGATGGTTTTCTGAAATACTGAAAGAAAAGAGAAGCTGGATCATGAAGAGCTCAATTACAGGACTACAAATTTGTTTTTCAAGTGGGTAGTTTCATTCTGTGCAAACTCTCGTTGTTTGAAGTCAAGAAAAACAGTGTATCTTCTACGTCATGTGTTTTTGCTGCAATTGGAGTGTGGCTCTATTACATTTATGTACACTTTAAAGAACAAACCAATGTGGGTTGTTAGAGGTGAACAAACTTCCTTCTTCTCTGCAGTTATAAAATCAGACCTGGAACAAGGACTTTCTGTTTTCTGCTGGGCAGCTTTTCTAATTAGGAGTTGAGATCCTAAAGCCATTTATTGAATTCCACAAAACGAGTTAGAGACAGATTTCCCAGGGGAGGTGTTTTTGCTTCTATTCTTAAGAGTTACAGTACAGCCTAGTGTTTAAGAGCTTGGGCTTTGAAGTAAAAAACTTGTGTTTGAACCCTGACTTTATCACTATGAGCTGTGTGACACTGAATACTTTCACAACACCATGTTCTTTTCACCTGTAAAGTGAGAAAAAAAGAAATGATAATTATAAGGAAAAGGGAAAGGTTAGAATAAATCCTGTGGCACAGGCTTAGAATTGCAGTTACTGGTTCAAGAAACATACATACATAAATTAAATATATATAAATTTGTTCCCTAGCTCTGAAAGGACCTAGAAGTAGTGAAACCTCAGTACCAATAAGTACATCTAGAGTCTAACTTACATTCTACATTCCATTCTCCAGTAAATTTTATTCCCTTCCTCCCATCAGTACCCAAGGTTGCCTGGAGAAATGGCTCGTTTCAGGACTAGGGCATAGAAAGTATAAGATGAACCTGGGCTATTTTGCACTAAAAATAAATAAAACAAAAGTTCAAAAAATGATGAGAGCAACTGAGAAGAGCATAGGAGATAACTTGAAGGGTCTCTCGGTGTGAAACAATTTAAGCACAGAATAAATACTATTGATGATGCTTTATAAACTGTAGAGTAAAATAATAATCTATGAGTCCATATTAATATAAATACATAAATGGGGTGAAGGAAATGCTTTTTCAGAATGTAGAAGGCATAATAATAATAGAAAAGTAACAAATTACTATTGGACAAACACCACAGTAATAACGGTTTCTTAAAAGAATCCATGATGTTACTAAATGCTGTACATGAAAAGATGTACATGCCACATGAAGTAAATACTGAGAAGGAAAGCGTGTGCAAAGGCATGAGGAGGAATTAGCTTGCCTTGGCATGATTGAAGACAAAAGAAGGTTACCGTGGCTGTAGTATCTGAGTCAAGGGGAGAGTGGTATGAAATGGGACGGGAGAGGTAGGCAGGGCTAAACCATGTAATTGAGGAATTAAGAATTTGCTCTAAAAACGTTCGAAATCAAAAAACCTAGAGGATGAAGGGAAAAACACATGACAGTAACTTTAGAACTGAGAAAACAAGGCAAAAACCCTGTTGAGGGGCTAGGATTTTGGCCACAAAGACTCTCCCACATTACTCAGATATCCTTTCTGTTGAAGTGTTTGTCTCCTCCTAGATGGTGGAGAGATGAGCTTGATAAGCCAGCCGAGTCTTTATGCTGAATGCACTGGACAAATGCTTTTCTTAAGGAAGGAAAGCTCTACTTGGTTTCATAAATTCAAATCTAGGGATCCCTTCTTTCCAGTTAAGTCTATCCATGACTAGCATGAGAAATAGAAGGGAAATGCTTAGGCCATTCTATGTACCCTAATTCTCAAGAGAATATTTGGTTCATGGGGGAATGGACTTAAATACCTTTCAATCAGTGAAGTAAGAATAAGAGAGCTCTTTATTTAATCAAAGAATGAATAATCATATTTGGATTCTTTTGTCAATGGTTCAAATGACAAAAAATTTCTTTTAAATAAGGGGATATTGAATAATGGGTAAGTGTCACTTGAAAATAGTATTTAATTTGCTTCTGTTTTGTTTTCCTGTGCATTTCTGAGTTCATATTTGGACAACCTTGCAATTGTTAAACCCAGACTAAATTTTCACATAAGAAGTAAAGGGATAACATGCTATTTTAAGAGGAGTCCTCTTTTTATGTAACTCAGAGATAAGTGTATGTTCATGTTTCTCTAATAAATGATATGTGTGAAAAGTGACCAGTAATTCAAACTTGATAATGGAATGTACTTCCCTTATTGTCTTTTAATCTTACTAAAGTTGTTTCCCTTAAAATAAGTTTTCATAGCCTGTCTCAGATATGAAGCTTCTAGAATTTAAGTCCTGTGATCTCTGCTAAGCAAAGTAGCACTGGGGAAATGAAAAGAAGCTACAGATAATTAGACTAATGCAGCCCATTTAAAGTGAATATGCCATTTTTCCAAAGCCTCTCTCACTATGGCCAAACCTGATGAGACATGTTGTCTTACTTGTATCAGGAAAAATTGTGAAAGATGTGGAAATGGGCAAATAGGTAACTGTGAGTCTTTTCAGTGTCTTGTCTAGTGTGTCCTGGATTTTCTGATTCTTCAGGGGTCTGCCTTTCATAGTCTTTCACTGAACTAATTAACAACTCTGTATATTTTGATAGTAATGCAAATAATTCTCATCCATTGAAACACAACTGAATTTTGTCTAGTGGGGATGCCATTTAATCCTTGCCTCAAATGCTGCAGAAAAGACCAGTTGTGTATCCATTAGTAAATCCACTGTTCTTTGATTTCTGTGACAGAGGGTTTTATATTTTATTGTTTCCTTATTGATTATGGTCTAAATAAAATCATTGGCAAATGTTTGTATTTGTATGTGAGTCATGACTTTGCATTTTTAAAAATGTATTTTTATAATTCCCCCTTAAAAATGAAACTCAACAATATAATTCCTGTAAAGCAAATAGCTTTTTAAAAAAATTTGTTTGGTACGTATGTGTCTTCCTGGGCCCTGAATGCAGACATTGTTGACTTCTTTTAAATCTTAAATGTTTCAAAAGGTAGTTGAAATATCCCCTAAGAAAGACATAATGTGATTTTTTAAGGCATTATGTTTACAGGATAAATGTTGTAATACTTTATTGTTATGGCAAAAATGATTTCTTCCATATGCTTGTATTTTAGTGTTTTCAGAGCCCACTTATCTGACTGTATGACTGCTGAAAGGACAAGGACCACATAGATCTCTCGTGTTTTCTTCTGAATTACCTTATCTATAAAAGCAAAATGATACAAATGGCAAAGTTGGGTTATGGTCACTGTTTTCTCTCCCTTTTCAGGAATCTTCTTCCTGGAGGCACCTCCCTCCCACGTGCTAGATACTTCACATGTCTCATTGAGGATTTCCTGGCACTGTTCTTTAGAAATAAATCCTATTTGTCAGAAATTAACTTTGGGGTATGTTTGCCTTTCAAAAATTCCTCTATATTATTGCTTCTCAGCCTGCTGTCATGGTTGTAAATATCTTGTGATACTAGTTTCCTTAAGAAGTATATGACCATGAATGCAGCCTGATGTTATCATTTTGGGAGGCCTATACATTTTAATTGGTATTCCTAGAAACTTAAAAGAATAAAGCTCTAATGTGGAATTTCAGGCTAATTGCCAGGCTGAAATGAGTGAAGCAGTTCTCAGAATAGTTTCCAGATTGTGCTACATTAGTGTCAGTTTATTCCATTTGCTTTTGATATTCTTCCTCCTAAATGGCGCATTCTAGTTGTGCTAATGACTAAATCAAATCATGTAACTGTAGCCTTATCAGATTATGAAGGACCAGGATTAGGCAATTTTCACCCAGGGCCACAAACAGCAGGTGGTTCTCTACTTGGTCCCAGTGACTGCTAGCCATACCTCCCGGATTTAAGGAGCTCTCACAATACGAATGACAAGGGGTAATAAATTGCTCTTGTTCTACAAAGCAGGGCAGGGTTTTCTGAGTAAAGTGCATTGTCCTGGAAAGTCTGGTTCTTCTAGAGGGTCCTCATGGTTGACATCCTCCCAATATCTCCAGCTTCTGCAATTGTCACATAGTGTTATTTTGAGTAAGCTAGATCCTTAATAAGAATTTGTAATCTCATTTTCAGGAAATGTAAACTAGAAAGTATGCCAGTCATTACTTGATAAGATCTTCTCTCAACTCTTCTTTTATGAACTAGTTCTTTTCTCCTTTTAGAACTAAAAAAAAAAGTCATAACTGTGAAAGTATAGCCTTAATATTTTTGGAAAACATGACATGGAATTTGTTACTAGTTTGGACTTAAACCAGTAAAGGCTATTTATTTAAGGTATATAATCATTAATTTTTGCACAAGTGTAGAAAAAAATATTAGAATGGAAGACTGAGAGCTGTAAAATCTAGAGGTGCGATTGAATGAGTTCTAAATTTTCTTTGAGTCCAATTTTTCATTTATGTTTCCGTGGTCTTAAATTGTTTCTCCTTCTTTATATTCTCAGTATCTTACTAATAATTTGTATTTTTAACTGTATGCATACCCTTCCAAAGCAGGTCAAATAAGATGTGCTGTTTCCTCACTCTACTTTTGGAATATTCTTATTGACCAAATAATCTAATTAGGGGAAATAGGAGGCCTTAATTTTTAGCTAAGGTTTTTTTTCCCCCCTTTTGATTAATGCTGGTCTTTCAAACCTAATCCCAAAGTTGTCCTTGTTTACAATTAAACTTTTTTTCCTTTTTATTTGAACCATCATACTCTTGATTTGACTAATTTATTTAGTTTCTGGGTATATTCTGCCCTGACCTTTTATTTTTAAGGAATAGTTAAATGGTTGAAAACTGGAAGAAAAAGAGTGGAGAGATGGAAAACTTATACCAGTCACTAATACCTCAGTGTTCACCTCTTAGCCTACTACTCCGTTTCTGCATCAAATAGTCAACTTATTCACTTGGCTGGTTCTGCTGGTATTCATGGATTCTGTGGATTTTCTCTAGAGTTCTGATTTACGCTAAACAGTAAGTCATTACCCATTTTCGCTGCTTATTTAAACATTCTTGTTGGTGGCAACCTGAGTACACACACGGTCTATATGTTGAGGCTACAGTAGAAATTTCAGCAGGGAAGATGAATATTAGCACCTGAATCAGAACTATGGGTCTTTCTGGCCACTATTCTCTCTGCCAGGAAAGGGTTTGGAAGAGAAGACCTAATGATTCCCTATGATTTTACCTTAAAAGACCAGGAACAAACCCTAAATATCAACCCTTCAGCAGGTATTTAATAAGCAGTGAATACTTACTCATCTTATTTATTCACTAGCTGCATACACACGAGGGGCTCAGTATGGTTTGGTAACTAAGTATATTAGCTCTGGTGTCAAGTTGCCTGGGTCCAAATCCTTTCTCTGCCACCTAAAATCTGTATAACTTGGGTGATTAACTTAAACAGTCTTTGTTCTTTAGAGGTATTATATGCACCGTAGGACGCATGCTTGTATTTATAACATCTAGCTCATGGAAGAAGTAAAAAAATACTCACTATTATGCACTAAAGATCATGCTAGTAAATGTGAGGAATCTAAAGTTCCTTTAGAAACTACCCCTACCTCTAGTAGTTTACAGTTAAAATAGGAAACACCAATAATATGTGCAATCTCAACGTGGCCAACAGACTTGTGGTTTACTTCTTGCCCATCTTAAAGTTTGATTCTGCCTTTTGCTGCATCTGTCCTTCCTCTCACCACAAAATAATTTGAAAGGTATTGATAATGTAAATTGTACTAAAGTTTCTTTTAGGAGGTGGAGAATTTTACATGGCACAGTGTAAATTTGCTGTAAATCTGTCCTCTTTCTCAAGTTTCTGTCTTTAGCCATGTAAATGCCAAGTCCTCACTTTCAATATTCTTTTTTTCCAATGCAGTATCTCCAAATTCCCTTTTTATTCCAGAATGATTAGTTTTTGTCTTGCCTGCATACTCTAGTCAACAAAGCAAAATCTTAGAAATTAGCAAATGCTATCACATTACACAAATATGTTCCACAGGGATGTCAGTTCATTCAGTCCAAATACAGCAAGGTATAAAAATGCTATATCAAAGAAAAGAAGTAAGTGCTGTGTGACTTCATAGATGGAAGAGTTTATTTCTGACTAAGGAGGCTGAAGTCCTTCTGGGAGTAAATGACATTTCAGCTGGACTTTGAATATTGAGTATGATTTGGAGATATGGAAATGGATGGGTGGAAGACGGGAATGATAGAAGATAGGGTATCTAAGATTGAAGGAACTGAAAGTGTGTGGGAGCAGAGTGGACTGCTGTGCTGTGTATATAAGGATCAATGTGCAGTTCAACCAAGCACCATATTATGCACTACAAGCTTGCATCACAATGGAGAAATAATGTCTGTTAACTCATTCTGAGAAATGAACACTGGAATATTTCAGAATTGGGAGATTGCCTCTTCCCTACACTTCAGTAAGGGAAGGGACTATTGGATAGCACATGCTTTGCAGTAACTCAGAAAGACAGACCTGAGAAAAAGTTGGCATGCAGTAATTACAAAACTCCTCCCCCTGAAACTTCTCCGCCATCAATGTCAAGGTGAAGGGAAGGGTTAACTATCAGACATACCTCCTTTCCACTAAATTCTTACAAATATCCCTCAAATGACAAGTCATTATTTTAAAATACCACTGTCTCTTCATTTCTGTTTTCACATACGTATTTTGCTTGTGTAGGTTTTTTTGATAGTTGTTGACACTGGGAATAGTGACTAAAGTTTTATGACCATTTTGACCTGGTGGAGCTTCAGGACACCATATGCATGAACAGAAAGCCAGGAGTGACTGACCAGGAGAACATAAGCTGTTGTCTTGGAGAGGCTCTGAGAAGGTACTGGTCTTCCACATGATAAGAAATTGAGGTCCATCCTATCATTCTTATATCTCAAGGTCAAAGAAATCTCAGCAGACACCTGGATTTCAGAAAATGGGCTAGAGGAGTTTGGACTTGATTGAAAGGACTCTTTCAGAGCAAATATTTTGTAACTTCATTTTTTTTTGGGGTGGGGGTCAGTTTGGAACTAGTTGCAGAATTACGTTTAGAAAATTATTTGGAGTCAGATTGCAATGACTTGTTCAGTTTTCCCAATTTCTGGTAACTATGATCAGAGAATCACCCTAGTAACTACCGTACATGTTTGTCATTTTAAAAGCGCCAGGTTCATTTACCCTTGATTTGTAAGACTAAATGGTTAACTTTGGCTTTTGGCTATCTATAAATAGAAGTGGTGATTAATTGAAAATCACCAAGATTTTGAGAGCGTAAGTCATTTGTTAAAATTGGGAATAGCTGGATCCAAACATATTCATCTTCCAAAGCAATTAACCACAAAGACATATTTTTCATGTGACCAGAGAAAAATTCAGTTAAGATAACTGTCTGCCATCATAAATAAAAAATAAATATCTCCCATAGCACTATATTCTAATGAAAATGCCAGGAACAAGGGAAATGTTATAGCTAGGTCCTGATCCCAAGCCTTCTCCGAAGAGAGGACTGGGCAAATAGAAAACTTTGTGGAATTGATTGTTGAAATTTATTGTTAGTAATTAGATCACAAAAATTTGAGAAAAGAGTGGATCTAGGGAGTTGTTTAGCCCAATTCTCAAAATTACTGCAATGAGAGGAAGACTAAAACCCAGAGAGGATAATAAAATCAGTACACATTTATTATATACTTGTCTGTGCCAGGCATTGTGCTAAGTGCCTTTCATATTTCATATTTATAGCAACTATGTAAGGTTGCTACAGCTATCCAGTTTTACACTGGAAAAAATTTAGTTTTTAATTTTCCAAAGATTGTACAGCTAGCCAGATTTAAAGGATGAACCTAAATCCAATTTTTCTTTTTTCAAATCTTCCTCACCTATTTTTAGATGAACTATTTTGCCCAAGTACATCTGTGTCCTGACTTCTAGTCTTTTTTCTTATCTTGCTCCACTATTTGAAGATTATTATGCTAAATCATTGACTCAAAATATCAATCTGCTGAACCATCCACTCCATGGATCCTGGAACTGTATGTAAAGAGAAAGTATATGTATGTAAAACTGTATGTAAATAAAAACACGTGAAAGTATTTGACCAGTAGCATGAAAGGAGAAGTTTTAAAGATGAAGTCCTTAATGCATGTGAGTTGCTGTGTGTTAGAGAGTGCATGCATGAATTGTGCCATGTGATGCTCCAATACTTACCACATGTTGTTTTAAAGTATACTTGATTTCCAGTGTGGCCTAGAAAGGGCAGCTGGATAATGTAAATAAATATCTACTTTCTAAAATTTTTATTTTGGCAGATGCTGACTTAGCCCATTATTATTTCAGTTGGAATATTCATGCTTTTATGTAAAATGCTCAACAGCTGTATGCACAGTTTTACACAAAAGCTTTTACTGTTACTGAGTAAATACTTGATATTTACACCCCGAATTGCAATTGATGGTCCTAATGTACCTACAGGGCTGCAATTCACTTTAGGATTTTCTGCTGACTTTATACATTGCAATACTATTATCTGAGTGCTTTATTACTAGCTTCAAAATCCTGAGGCTAAGCTTAGAGCTCTGGAACATTCACTATATGGACATACTTTGTTTCCCCAAATCAGAGAACAAAAATGGCTTCTAAGATACTTAGAAGTTACCATCCAATTATTTGGATATTTGTAGAATCAGAACAGTGTGATAGTCTTATGTATCAAACTTTTTAGGCTATAGTATGCAGTTGATGAAACACTAAATCTGGAAACATGGTTGACAACTACAATCATTTGACGGATTACCCTCCACAATGTGAATGGGCCTCACCCAAACAGTTGAAGGCCTGAGGAACAAAAACTGAGGTTACCTGGAGAAGGAATTTTGTCTCAAGACTGCAGCATTAAATCCAGAGTTTCTAGCTTGCTTGAATCACTTTCTTAAAATAAATCTCTTTAGTATATACAGATATATGTAGGAGATACTGAGTTTGGTTTCAGACCACCACAATGAAGGAAATACTGCAATAAAGTGAGTCACAAATTTTTGGATTTCAAGTGCTTACAAAAGTTTTTTTCCTTCCAGTTTTATTGAAATATATAGCACCATAGAAGTTTAAGGTGTACAGCATAATGATTTGACTTTACATACATCATGAAATGATTATCACAGTAAGTTTAGTGAATATCCATCATCTCATGTAGATATGAAAGTAAAGAAATAAAAAATTTTTTCCTCGTGATGAGGACTCGTAGGATCTACTCTCTTAACTTTCAGATGTGACATACAGTAGTGTTAATTGTATTTATCATGTACATTGTATCCATAGTACTTACTTACCTTAGAACTGTAAGTTTGTACATTTTGACTGCCTTCATCCATACATAGTTGATTTACTACCTTTACTGTATATTTGCCTTTACCAATGAAATTTTTGCTTTTGTAATTTTCATATTTCTAGGTATGGCCTTTTCTTTTTTGTGTGGAGAAGTTCCTTTAACATTTCTTCCAAAGTTGGTTTGGTGGTGCTGAACTCTTTTATCTTTTGCTTGTGTGTAAAACTTTTGATCATTTAATCAAATCTGGATGAAAGCCTTGCTGGGTAGAGTATTCTGGTTGTATGTTTTCCCCTTTTATCGCTCTAGATATGTCATGCCCCTCCCTTTTGGCCTGCAGAGCTTCTGCTGAAAAGTCAGAAAAAGTCAGTTTTCTGCTGAAAACTCTTTACAGGAGTTTACTTGTACATAATGTGTAGCTTTTCCTTGTTGCTTTTAATATTCTCTCTTTAACTTTCCCATTTAAATTATGATGTGTCCTGGTGTGGTCATCTTTGGGTTGATCTTGTTTGGGACACTCTTTGATTCCTGGACCAGGATGTCTATTTCCTTTCCCAGGTTAGGGAAATTTTCAGCTACTATGTCTTCAAATATGTTCTTTGCCCCTTTCCCTCTCTCTTCTCCTCTGGGACCCTTATAATGCATATAGTAGTACACTTGATGTTGGTCCAGAGGTCTCTTAAATTGTCTTCATTTCTTTTTATTCTTTTTTCTCTTCATTTTCTGTGATTTCCACTTCTGTGTCTTCCAGCTCACTGACCCTTCCTCTGTATCATCTAATCTGCAGTTGATTACTTCTACTGTATTTTATATTGCAGTTATATTTTTATCTCTGGTTATTCTCTATGTTTTCTAACTCTTTGTTAAACATTTCTAGCTTCTAACTCTGTTCATCCAGTCTTCTCCTGAGTTTTTGAACATTTTATGATCATTACCTTAGGTTGTTTTTTGGGAAGATTGCTTATTTCCACTTCACTTAGTTCTTCTTCTGGGGTTTTATCTTGTTCATTTGTCTGGAGCTTATTTTCTCTATCACCCTGCAGGCCAACTTTATCCACATGGTAGGAAATATTATATCAAGAGTTCTTGAGCATAATACTTTGTCGCAGCTTTCATTCTCACTGGGTCCTTTTACTCATTTCTAGTCAGTGAAACCTTGGCAGAAGACTTCACTGACTCAACGTCAATTGGATGCTATTCCCAGGACCCTTCTAATATGAGTAGAGGTGGGGCCATGAAGCTTCTTTCAAGTATTATAGACATACAGATGGGACAAAGGGCAATACTTGGCTGACAACACCGGTGAATTCTTGATCCAGGATAAGAATTGATTGATTTAATCTGGATTTGTATATAATAGTTCAAAGATTGACACTTATTTCTTTTGTGAAGTAGAGAAATGGTGCTAATCAAATGACAGCTAATGTGAATCAAGTATGAAATACTCAATTGAGTGAGTAGTTTTAGTTTAATAAGGAAACAAAGGAATTTGGAGTGTTATGTAGGTAGACTGACAATAAACTTGTACATCAAGTATCTTGACACACAGGGCAGGAGTCTTAACTTAGACCTGTGCAGGCAGGTTGATATGATAGAGTTATCAGTGGATTAGGAATCAAAACACTTGCATCAGATTTCTCCTTAAAGTTAAGTAAGTCGGGACCAAATAATATGGCACTTTGTTTGATTTCTTAAAATAAAATAGTTCTATAAAAATTTCCGTCTAGAATATTGATTTGATTACTCCAAATATAAAGATTATCATCCTTAGTTAGAAAAGTTACAAGTGAGCTCTATACAGTTATTCTAACAACAACAACAACAAAAAATTCTCAGATAACACATTCT
Source organism: Camelus bactrianus (assembly GCF_048773025.1). NCBI lineage: Eukaryota > Metazoa > Chordata > Mammalia > Artiodactyla > Camelidae > Camelus > Camelus bactrianus. Next base: position 56,753,960 of record NC_133549.1, on the reverse strand, counting down.
CCTCAATTGAAGAAATTATGAGTTGAAATACATATTTCAGTCTCATTTTGTTACACTGCTGATTAGGTGAAGAGAGAAGGTATCTTGTTCCTTTTCAACTCTTTTGACCATTTCCTGATCGATCTCTTTTCTTTGGAAGACCTTCCCTTTTCAGAGGTCACTGTGGCTTAACAATTCTCTTTCTACTTTGCCTCCTAAAACATAACCCCTCTTTTCAGCTATACCAAAAGGTAGCCACAGTTTCAAGAATGAAGTCAAATTGAATTCTTCATAAAGGTCAAGACAAATTGAGGGAAATGCTCATTGACTTTGGACTTGCACATGGTATTTTCTTTGCCAGAAATAGCACCTGCCTTCTTCTATGCCTATCAAATTTGTATTCATCTCCCAGGATTTTGGTGAGGCAGTAACTCCTTTCTATAATTTAATTACTTATGGATGCACTGTCTTCCACCTCTGCACTGGGAACTCCTTGAGAATAGAATTTTGTTCATAATGAAATTCTTATCTCCAGTACTAAACCCAGTGTCCTGAACCTAGAGCGTTTACTTCATGTGTTCAGTATTTGTCTCCATCAGAGTAGATGTAGACAGTAGTAAATGTAGACAGAGTAGATGCCCTGAAAAGGCACAGGTACCAACAAAGAGAGTATGGTGATGGTAGTATCATTCTGAATTCTTGGGCTCCATAGGTAAAACCACTTGTAGGTCATGTTGAAGAGTTTGGGCTTGGACTTCGGAAGGCTCTGGGGTAGGTTTTATGCAGGGTATTCCCTTGGAGAGCCAGTCTGGTGCTAGGATCAAGCTAACACTGGTCAAATAAATCTGGCCCAGATTAATATGGTAGAGTTGCATTTGAAGAATTAACAGAGAAAAGCCTTTTGGCAAATGAAAAATTTCATTTGGATTCTCCCTTCTTCCTCTAATTGTAAAGGATTCTGGCTATGGAAAATAGATCTAGAGATTTTTATGTTTTAATATCCGAATTTATGTAAGTAAAATTACTTGCAGCATCCAGGAGTAGAAAATGTCAGAGTAAAGATATTTTAGGAAACATTATAGATCAGCCTGGGAAAACCAAGATCAGTAGACAAGTCTAAAGAACAGGATCACCACCAAAAACAACCGGAAATAAAAATCAAGCATAAAGGAAGCTTGAACCTGGAAGAAGAATGATTATAAAATGACGGGTTACAGGGCGTGTATTGTTGTCAGCAGTAATCTGTGGGAGTGAGCTGGGCTGGGTTAAAGGAATGGAGTCAAGCCTGGGATATGTGGATTAGAGAAAAATGGGACATGAACTTGCGGAAGTCAGTCATAATTTCAACAGCTGACATACACTCTGAAGTGTAATTGGCAGCTATTAGCAGGTGAGGGTGATATCCTATGATTGTAAAACTAAGGAATTAATATGGCTTATATTCCCTAAAGTCATGATACAGAACAGCAAGATCAAAATACTGTAATTTTCTCACTTATAAGATGATCTTAAGGTACAAGAACAGTGCAGTATCATAACATCAAACCGCAGTCAAAATGTAAATCCGCTTGAGGGTGGAATGTGACAAGCTTCAAATGGGTTAACAGTAATAATAATAACAGCAGCATATTCCTTTTTCAATTTCATTCAGCAGCAAAATGGGGGGAAACTGTGATTGACACTGTACATATCAGCGATGAGACCTGTGGGGCCACATACAGTAATTCAGTGACGCTTTACATCTACGTAGGGCCTTTCACATCAATGGTACAAATGAATGCTCAGTGGCAACATCATTATCTCCAGTTTGCAGCGTGTAGGGGCCTGTGTGTATACCTGGGAGAATAGATAGTTTTTATGACTTGCCCTGGCTAGTGACTGCTGCAGTTTATCTGGAGGATGAATTTGTTTCAGCCCTGTAGCTTGTCCTCATGAAACAGGTTCATTTTCTTGCTCCTGAAATTGTTCTTCTCAGTTAACATCCTGAGAGGTCATTAAAACTGGTTCTGGATCCCTCAGCACCTGCATGTGTATATATGTGTGCATACATTACTGTGTGTCTGCATGTGTATATGTATGAAATGGCTTTATCAAGATTATAATATATATATACCATACAATTCATTCATTTAAGATATACAATGCTGTGGTTTTTTGAATGTTCACTTATCTGTGAAACTATCAGAATATGGTTACTTTTGAAATTGCCTTCAATTTTTTCAGATTCTAGAGTATGGGAACTGGATATAAATTTCAAAGTGAAAATCACCACCAATAGCAACAACGGTAATCATAGTCTGAGTCTGTCTGGTACTTATTTAAGTATTCAATAAGTATACAAGGTAGGTAATTCAATTTAAGATGAAAAAGGCTTGGGCAAAAAGGTAAAACACTTTGTCTGAGATTGATCAACATTATTGTCAAAGTCAAGGTTTGATCTAATGTCAGATTCCTTATCCTGCTACATCAAGGAATGTACTTACTTTAGGTGATATGATGACTCACTTTGCAGAACTTACTGGTCTAATATTTTCATCGATGTAATGCTTTCTGACTTCATTTATTACTGTGTGTGTGTTTGGTGTGATGTCCAGCTGATCATTTAGTATTTGTTTTGAAGGATAACTTCTCTGCTTCTACTTCCATACATTATCTAAAATGTTTCATTTTATTTAGACTTTATTTCTAAAAACAGACTACCATCTCAAAGTAACAGGAGAGGTGAGATGAAGAAAGATGAGCAGATGAGGGCCCATCTAGGCCAGAGACCTGAAGTATTGGTAGCAGTCTGTGAGTTACGAGAAGCAAGCTTCATACGTCTTGTGTGCCTGGTGAATTCTGTGAAGAGCAGGGAGGGTGGGTGCTCAAGTCTGCTGTCATCACAAAGTTACCATGATAGTGAGGAGCCACGACCACATCATCATGTAACACTATCACATTATCTCTCACTAAGGCTGGAAAAGAAAATTTGTATGCATGTTCTTTAGCATCCATTCCTCTGTACCTATTTGATAATGTGGTCAATACTTTTGTTTGGCTGTTCTGTCTCTGCCTTGCTTCTTCTACTGCAACTTTCACTCCTACAGTTTCCCAGCCTCTACACAATAAATCTCTCTCTGATTGTTAGGCATAAATGGAAGGGACAGCCGCTTAGAACAGGGCCATGCTCTGCTTAAGGACACTCAGGTCATGATGATGGATAACATATTATTTTTAAATGAAATGATAGCTTGTTCCGTTGTTTTGATTTATATTTATTTATAAATATTTGGTTAATTTTCAATTTAATATAATGTGAAAGATATGTACAAGATCTTATGTAATATATCTAGAAGAAGCCAGAGTTTAAAATGTTGAGAAACGCTGACCTTCTGAATACCCTGATCACAAGAGACTGGAGAGGGTTTTGCTCTGCAGGATTTTGGGATGAAAGGAGATGAGTAACGTTTTAATAACTTCCATATCTTTCGCTAGCACTCTTCTGTTCCCTCTTCTTCTGTTTTCTTTCCTTTAGATCTTTTCATTGTTAGGCCATGGAAATAACATTAGCTACTTTGTGCCAGTGATGGCTGTTCAATGCTAAGACCTCTAAAAACAGGAGCATACACTCTTAAAGCCCATATCGTGAGTAGCACATACATAGGAGACTGTGAGGTCCATGTCCATGAAGGTGAAGGATCCATTTGAGAAGATATTTGTCTTCAGGGAAAATGAGATACACTGGCTTGGTCTAAGAAAGATTAGACAGTGCAATAGGGAACCAATAATTTTAAATACAACTGTGTATGCTAAACAGATTATACTTCAGCTCTGCCAATTCCTTAAAAAAAACACTTCTACCAGAGCCATGAAGAAAGGAAAATGTGAATAAAACAAGTTTACCTCACCAAAATCTCTTTTTGGTATTTGGAGCATACGCCAGTACTGTTGGAGCAAAGTACACTGTGAGGCAGATTTCCCTTATTTCAGGGAGAGGACTGCTGGAACTCATTGAAAGGAAGGACAGATAATGGAGGGAGCCCAGTGTTAGGAGCAGGGGAGCAGCCTACTTACCTTGGCTCTGTTACCCAAGAGCCTGAGGACCCAGAGTCAGCCTCAGGAGCGGAAGTGCATCATGGCTGTAAAGATGGCAGAGCACTGTACACTGAGCACAGAGAAGGAGGGATAGAACGTTAAACACATTAGGAGTGATGGATGACAGCCTCCCTACTCCTAGAGTTAAGGAGGCCATGCAGTAGTGTCGGCAGAAGTGGGAAAGTGGGAGAGGACAATGGGGATAGACACATCATAGTTCTCAATCAGTAAAAGACCACACAAAGTATGCTGTGCAGGGAAGTGGGGGCAGTGGCAATAAAGAAAGTTGATTGATTGATTGATTGTTCATTCATTCATTCAGATGAGGAAAATTACAGTTAGTGATTATACTGATAGGAATAAACCAGTCAGGAAGGAAAATCCGTTGATGCTGGAGAGCAAGGTCAGAGGGAATAGGATCTAAGGCACAAGGGTTCAGATTGGTCTTAGGTAGGAGCATCTCTTCCATTATAACTAGAAGGAAGTCAGAGCAACATGGTCATGTGTGTGAGAGGCCCCCAGGGACTTTAGAGGCCTCTTGGGAGGAGAGTCCAGACATAGAAAGTGTAATTTGGCTACTGTTGTGGGACCCTCACTCACCCATTCACTTATTGAAAGGAATTCTGTGCTAGCATTTTACTAGTTGCTGAATACTTTGTATTGGTGAATGAATTAAAAGACTGGAATAGCTTGGCAAATCAGTTTTCACAGAGCAATCATGTTTAAAAATTCTGTAGGTAAATTATTTTTACAATATACTGTTTATTGGAAAATTTAGTTAAACAGGTTTTATTTTGGCTAACATTGCTAAATGGTAAGCCATGGATGAAAAAGAGTAAAACTTGAGAATTACAGAAAATTCATGGAAAAGGCAAGTAGCTTTATTAGAGAGGGACTTTATTGTTTTCAATTTTATGTTTATAATTTTCACATTAATGTTGTAAATATCACTCCTTGAAAGAGAAACATAATAAAGAAATACCTTTTGAAAACTGTGCAAATACAAATTTAAGTGCTAAATGTAGCAGAATCCTTTAGCTGAGTATGGGGTATAGAGTGATAATCAAGGGTCTGCAATAGAAGAAAGTAGCATATATACATATACATATATATATTTAACATCCTCTCCTACTGCACGTGTCTTAATTTCAGTCAACTGTGCTCTTTTTCTTCCCCAGCTTTATTGAGGTATAATTGACAAATAAAATTGTAAGATATTTAAAGTGTACGTTGTACTGATTTGATATACTTATACATTGTGAAAGGATTTCAACCATCTAGTTAATTAACACATCCATTACTTTGTTTGTTTGTTTGTTTATTTATTTATTTATGTGACAACATTTAAGTTCTATTCTCTTAGCAGATTTCTGTTACGTAGTCCAGTGCTATCAGCTACAGTTACCATGTTTTCCATTAGCCCCTCAGACTGTAGTCATCTTATCGGTCTCCTGGGTTGTTGTTGTTGTTGTTGTTAGCTATGTCAGTTTCACCTCAGATGTCGAATTACAACCAACCAAGTAAATAAAACAAATGAACAAAAATACCAACTACATAAGGTGACAAGTGCAAACTTCTAGTTCCTTTATCCCTTCTTTACTAAGAATACTTTTCAGAAGCAAAATACAGCAGTTATTTGTCAGATTTTTTTTCTAAGTTTTTTCCCTTAAAACCACATATAAAGCCAACAGGTCAGGTAGTAGACACTTTTCCTATCTCAAGTTGGCATGAAAAAGTGTGTGTACATGTATGAGTGAGACTGGGGAGCCTGATTCAGGTTGGACTCTCTCCGGGTAATGGTTTTGGTAACTCTGCATGTTTCCCACCATATGTTAGAACCGGTAAAATTAAAAGTTAAGCTCAGTTAAGCTCCCTCTTCCCTGCTAAGTGAAGAAGGCATGTCATTGAGTATATGATTAATTTTCTTCTAAGCAAGTCCTATTCTGAGGGCAAATTTCAGTTTCCTCCCTGAATATCTCTCTGTTATGGTGGTACTGGTGGTGGCTGTACTGATGGCTTCTTGATTTTACTTGAATTTTGGTTTTAATGGCTTTTTGTAAGATTTGCAACTCACTAGCTCAATGCTCTGAGTGCTTTTAGCATGAAGTTGAGTCTGTACAAGTTGCTTCAGATTGTGATTGAATTTTGACCAAGTAAAGAGCTAAGGTTTTCATTAATAAATGTAGAAGATATATTCAAGTAATTTTGACTCCAACTATGTTTTTAAAATTTATTGGGTGTCTGGACTGAATTGCTTTGGCCCCCACATAACTGTTTCTTTATTGAAATATAATTTGCATACCATAAACTTTGCCTGTTTAAAATGGATAGAAAATTTATTGGGTGATTGCTAAACATCTACTGTTATGTGTTATTATAAATGTACCATCAGTATTTTGCCTTTCCTTATTCCTTACTTATACTAGCTTCATGTCACTATGCGATGCAAAAAAATGCTGTGCTGATTATTGTAAGGCACAGTATGATTGAAAAAAGAGATAAGAAGACTAAAATATATTTTAAGAGCTGAATATGTCACTTAAACATCAAGGTAGTCATTCACATTCACCTTTTATTGACCAGGAATCTGAGCTATAGACAGTTTGAGTGAGTTGCCCGAGTCTCATCGTCAGTCGTCAGTAAGCCTGGGATTTAAACTTGGTCTTTCTGATTCTACCTCTGTTTTCTTTAATATATTATGCTTGCATTTAAAAATTGGTTTGTCTATTTGTCCGTCAGTGAATTGTCTGCCAAGAGATTTATATAGTATCTTTATTATGAGATGGAAGTAGACTTCAGAGATATTACCCTAACTTTAATTCCCATATACCAGGTTAGGGTAGAAATAAGATACTTTTTATTCTAATGATCTGATCAATGACTCCATACTTTTAACTTCACTCTGGGAGAACATCCTTTTCTTATTAGGGCTAGACCATCCAGGGTAATAATCCTCCACACTTTCATGACCCCAGTATTTCACTCCTAAGCGCTCTTTTGGTGTAAGTACTCAGGCCTGCCACCTTACAAATATTTGCTTCTAAAATGACCCCTGGCCAATCCTTTAGCCAGATACTTGTTGCTAACAGGTAATCAATAAGCAGGACCCCTTCTACCCACCCTCAAGCCTGTGTCATAGCTTCTCAGAAATTATCTGTGAGAGATAACATTGATGCCACTTAAGTGTCCTTCATAGGAGCAGACTCGAGGGAGGAGAACTGGAGAACTGTTGTGTTGCTGCCGGGTGAAACTGCTCTTGTAAAGAATTAGCATCATACCACTGGAGGCAGTGTCTGGGGTCTGTGGCTTTTGAGAGGGGTGGGAAAGGAAAGGAAGAGCAAAGGTCTTTTTGACCCTGTTAACTTCTGTCGCCTGAGAGGGGTGGGACTGACGAGGCTGAGGAACTGTTGACTTCCTAAAAATTATATACCACTGTATTGTATGAAATTGAATGGGAATGCGATTTTAATTAAGTAAAATTAAGTTTTAAAACACCTAAAAAAGAGTCACACTCAGCTAAGATTGATCCACAACACTGTAGGCATTACATTCCAGATGTCACAGTTCTGGATTTCATAGTCACAGCAATTCAGAGAGCCCTGGGCCTGCCAGCAGTGCCAGGGTGGAGAAGAGAGCTTTGCAGCCCAGCCACACACTGAGCCTGAAACAGACTCCTGGGTCCTGATGCTTCCTCTCTCACGGGGGTGGATGGAGGAGGCGTCACTGTCCTTTCCTGCATAGTGGTCCCATTCTGGGCTATTTTAATCTCTCAGAGAAGTTCTACAGCACTGAACTCTGAGAGAGGAAGTGGTTTGGATGTTATGATTCCTTCTTTTACAGAAGATTTTTTTTTTTAAAGCCAAGTTTCCACTGTTTCTCAAGTAGCAACCAGGAACAAATAACATGCAATACAGGGAAGAGGAGGTCTATGCCACGTTAAAGCCAGTATTTGCTATAGTTGTATATAATGAATTATGTGGCTGTAACAGTCTCTGTACAAATATTAGCATTTACAAATTATAAGAAATTAAGCTTTGTTCACTCTTAAATATACAATTTTATTTTTAGGAAATTATTTAGAAAACAAGAATTAAAAGCCTCACATTTACTGAATTTTGGATTAAATTTTCCCCTATTCTTGGCAACTGGCAATACACCAATAGTTTAGACCATTTCTAGCAATTTGTTGGCCTATAAATACAATCCAGTATTCCATGTATTCAGTGTTTTAGTACTGACTCAGTAATTAGTGAAGCCTTAAAATATGCTGATACTTCATTTTAAACAAACTATAAATTTTTTTTCTTGAGTAATAACTATTTAGAAAGAAATGAGAAAATATAAAATTTTCAGTTGAGAAAAACAGGTAATATATCTTTGGTCAAACTTCTAGAAACATCAAAAATTTGTTTCTAATTAAATGTATCACCATATTGAACTTGCACACCTTTGACAGTACAGTACTGAGAACAGGTTACACTGTGATTATCTGGCATTACATTTTGAAGAGACATTTTATTTTAATATGTTAGGCCTTGGTAATTGGCAATTAATGCTTTTTAAAATGTACTTTAATTTTGTTGGCGTAATAAGTATGGATGGTAAAGGTCAACTGTCTCATCAAGTAAGATCCTTTGAGAACCCAATGCTTGCTGGTTAATAGCAGTAAATAAAACTCTTTTCTATTAAGAAAGAGAATCTTGATTTTATTGGGCTTTAGAATGTAAAGTGATTTTTCCTCTCCTGAAGCAAGCACCAGCGGGTGGATGTGTGGCTCTTTGTTCAGATCTGAGGCTGCTGTGTTATCGCTGTCAGACAGCTGGGAGAGCAGGTAAGATGTCAGTGTCAGGCCTATCAGCTTTATCCTTTGGGAAGAAGTGGCCGCCAGAGCGTTCAATCATGGCCATGTAAAATATTGTGCAGAATGGAATGAGGGATAAAGGTGACTCTTACTAATTCATTGAATGTTGCTATTGGTACCGTTTTAATAAAATACGGAGGCAGAGAGAGTGAGTGCCAGCTACTGCAGAGTGGGTAAACATAGATTACGTTAACAACTTGATGAAGCTGTAAGAGGGATGGTTCAGAGAAGAGTGTTAGAATTTGAGGGGCTAAAAGGTGAACCACTTGTTTATCCATTCACCCATTAAAGGCATTTGGGTGGTTCAGGCATTGGTTCTTTCCTTAAAGTGGCTTCTTTACAATAACTCTAGGTTTCTAACCGTTCATACCTCCTAGATTCCTTACTGATACACTTAGTCAGATCCAGGTCTCTTGCTCTGTATGGCCATTGAGAATTGGAACAGCACTTCCATTTCAGCTATTCTGTTATGGCTGTTGTGCCAGCACATTGGTGGGGAGTGGCCACGTGGACTTGGGGCTTTTTCAAAAACGTACAGGATCCTTCTAAATCCAGTCAAGTGTGCTATTAGACCCAGTGTTTTGGACTGTCCCATACCTATCTGTAAGGCAGAGAGTAAATCTCTCTGCCTGCCTACATGCCTGGAAGTTTAGCCACAGGTTCAGAAGGGACTCTAGAATCTGACCTCATTTTTCCTCTCTTTTCCCTTTCCTCTCTGTAATAAAGAAGAGACATAAGAGGAGAGCTTTGGATTCTCCACCTCTGTATTTCATATTCTCCTTCTTTAGATTCTGGGGATTTAATACACTGTAATAGAATCCTCTAGTCTGTCTCTGTAAAGAGAGGGTATAGTGGAATTAAATGTCTCTCAAGTCTGTTGCCATGATTAGGATTCAAAAGTTTTATACTGGATGTCAGAAAATGAACATTAATTCTCTGTGCATTCTTTGAATAATTCTGTTACTGACCCTATTCTTCACAGATACATGCCTCTTGATCACTGGGGAAAAGATTAAGTACATGGAAATACAAAAGTAAAGCATATTCACGTTTTAAAATATTATTGTAATGTAAACATGTGTATAAAACTTTTGTGTGTTATAAGGACTTTTAGTAGCAATACATTGAGAACAATTTGAAATTCTAATAAATGGAGAAAGGTTGAGCAGTTTTACTACATCTACATTAAGGATTATCACACATCTGTTAAAAAGAATGCGTAGAACTACATGTACAGAAAATGGGCCTGTTGTAGAAAAACTTGTAAAATATTCCATTTAAAATTTTTAAAAAATCCTGCATTGAGTGTATACATGATTTTATATGTTCTTAAAAACATAGAAACACTGTGGAATGAAAAAACACCTCAGCCTGTAAACTTTAGTTACTTGAGAGGTATGGGATTAAAGGAGATGAGGAACACAATTGGCTTTTTTATACCACTGTGTTGTGTAAAATAGAATGGAAATGTGTGTTGCTAATGAAGTGAAAATTAAGTTTTAAAACAAAAAAGACTGGATGGACACTGCTATGGATTGAATTGTGTCCCCTAAAATTAGTATGTTGAAGTCCTAACCCCAAATGTGATGGTATTTGGAGAGAGGCCCTTGGGAGTTAAGTAGGTTTAGGTGAGGTCACCAGGACATCATGATAGGGGTAGTGTCCTTATAAGAAAGAGACCCCAGAGAGCTCTCTGCCAAGATGAGCAGAACACAAGAAGATGGCCATCAGCAAACTAGAAAGAGAGCCCTCACTGGGAAGCTTAACTGGCCAACATCTTGATCTTGGACTTCCCAGCCTCTAGATCTGTGGGAAATAAATTCCTCTTGTTTAAGCCATCCTGTCTGTGGTATTTTGCAGACCAAGCAGACTGAGAAAGATTTTGATACTGAGAAGTGGGGGTGGTGCTGTAACAAATACTTAAAAATGTGGAAGGGACTTTGGATCTGGATAATGAAGAGTTTTCAGGTGAAAGCTAGAAATAGAGAAATTAAGAGTGATTCTGGTGGTAAGATCTCAGACAGAAATGAGAAACATGCTATTGGAAACTGGAGGAAAGGTGATCTTTGTTATAAATTGGCAAAGAACTTGGGTAAATTATATTCATGTTCTAGTGTTTTGTGGAAGGTAGACGTTGTAAGCATTGAAATTGGTTATTTAGCTGAGGCGATTTCTAAGCAAAGTGTTGAAGAAATGACTTGGCTCCTCCTATCTGCTTATAGTGAAATGTGAGAAGAAAGCAGTGAGTTGAAAAAGGAATTTTTAAGCAAAAAGAAACCAGAGTTAAGATTTTGGAAAATATTCAGTCTGTTTATATTGCAAAAAATCAAAAATGTGTCTGGAAGAAAACACTAAGGGACTATCACTTGATAAATAGATTATGGATTATATGAGCAGAAATGTTAGTTTGAACTGAAGAAGACAGTATGAAATGAAGGAAGGCTGTCAGACATCTTAGATACTACAGGACTGGACCGTAGAACTATTTGGTTGTGAATGTTTGCTGTTGTTCAAGACAAAGGAAAAATGACTCAAAAGGCAATTTAGAGATCCCTAGGGCTACCTCCTTAGTTTCTGTGTGTGTGTGTGTGTATGTGTGTGTGTGTGTGTGTGTGTGTGTGTGTTAGGTACTGCCTCAGTTTCAACAGGCCAGGTGGTGGCCACATGGAATGTTGGTGGTGGGGCCACTTGGAGGCCTAGGAACTTGACCCTTGCTTAGCAGACCCCTGGGGATGCAACCCTAGCTTCAGTGGGTCTGGAAGGCAGAGGATAGAACCAAAGAAAGTTATTCTCAAGCCTGAAGATCTAATGGAATTTGTGTTACTAGTTTTTGGACTTGCTTGGGACCTGTCACTTCTTCCTTCTCCCCTGTTTTTCCCTTTGGGAATAAAATGTCTTGTCTTAATGCCTGTTCGACCAGTGCATTTTGGAAGCATGCAACTTGTCCGATTTCACAGATTCACAGCTGGAGAGGAATTTTGCCTCAGGATGAATCATACCCTGAGTCTCACTCATTTTATGTGATTTAGATTTTATTTAGATGAGACTTTGGACTTGAGAGTTGATACCAGAATGAGTTAAAACTTTTGCAGATGTTTGGATGAAATGAGTGTATTTTGCATGGGAGAAGGACATGAATTTTAGGAGGCCAGAGGCAGAATGCAAGGGACTGAATTGTGTTGACAAAATTCATATATTGAAGTCCCAACCCCCAACGTGATGGTATTTGGAGATGAGGCCTTTGGGAGGTAATTTGGTTTAACTGATGTCATGAGGGTGGGGCTGTCATGATGGGGTTAGTGCCTTTATACAGGAGACACCAGAGAGCTTGCTTCCTTCTCTCTCTCTCTATGCCATGTGAGAATGTAATGAGAAGGTGACCACAAGATAGCCAGGAAAACAGCCCTCACCAGGGGACATAATCAGCCAGCACTTTGATCTTATACCTCTCAGACTCCAAATGTAAGAAATAAATTGCTTTTGTTTAAGCCATTCTTTCTGTGGTCTTTTGTCATGGCAGCCTGAGCAAACTAAGACAGGTATACAAAAATATGCTGTATTTTTCTATTAATTATCTGGGGCTTTTGTTGTATTAAAAAAATTAAATTTTTACTTTTATATGTTTTTTAAATGTCCTGCATTGTTAATGAATCATAACACATACCATATTTTATGAACATTTTAAAATAATACATGTAATATGATATTATTTTATTGTCCAAGTTACTCAGGGAGAAGGGTGATAGAGCCTGTTGGTGGCAGTAATGGGGATAAAGATGTGAGAACTCAATCCTGTTTCAATGACTTTCCATCATTGTATGCTTTTTCATAAAAATTTATGTGCTGTCATTCTTCAGTAGTAGAAAATTTGCAGTGATGGTATTTGAAGGCAGCAAGTTCTAAAATATGTATGTAAGATACACAGGTATGAAGTTTAAACAGTACATTTCCATCTGTAAAATAATAACAAACTCTTAGACAAGACCTAGAAATCCAAATGTTTAGAGAGTCTAAATACATAAGAATTACATTTCAAATCAGTGGGAGTTATTGTGTGGCATGGTACGTTTTTTGTATATAGAGGTTTGTTTGTATGTTTATTAGGGTTATGGGTAGAAAGAAATGCAATGGTGCATAAAGTTTTGTCAGCTAAGTAAAAGCAGGACCTAAATTGTTCACCTGTGCTCTCACGTAAGAATATTATTTTTACCTTCTGATTTCTAGAATACGCTATAAATAACCCTCCCATTCTCCCATTCTAAGCTTAATTATGGGACTGCTCTGTATCACTGTTTCTCTTATTTTCCACATCATAACTAATATGTCTATACTTTCATACATAAAAAACTTTGGGAATCAACATTAGCTATCTATTTACCTAAGTGGAAATGAATTCCAAACTGTTCTTTGAGCTAAAAGATAATCAGAAATCAATTAATACTGTCTTAAATGTGAGTATATCCTAAGTCCCTTTCATGGGTATAGTGGAAAGCAATAGTGTCAATTTCTTGGGTGAAAAATGGGCCACTTAAGGAATATGATAAAGAAGCAACAAGAGAAAATAGAGAAGTTGAAATGGTTAGAGGGAAGGTGTCAGTCAGTCTAGTGCAGAGGTCAAGAATAAGGTCTGTGGAGCCAGACTGCCTGAGTGAAGCCTGTTTCTACTGCCTGTATTATGTGCATGACAAAGGGAATTTACTTAATTTTTCTATGTGGGTTTCTTCTTCTGGAAGAAGGAGATAATAATTATAATGCCTACCTCATAAATAATTGAAGACAGCTGTTTAGTTCTGAAAAGCTCTGTAGTACATTGGTTTCTCATAACTTTGGTTCTGAAATTCAGTGGGCAACAAAATTGGACTGGAACTTACAGTTATATTTCTTTCATTTACTGTTCACAGATACTTTATTGCTTTTTTTTTTTGGTGACCGAATTCGATTGCACTGAGAAAATGTGAACAAGTAAACAAGTGTTAACACTCCTACTTCTGCCCCATCCAGTGTGTTACAATCAGTAATACATAACTACCCAAGTGTGATCATTTTAAGTCTTTTGGAAGATGTTTATAAATGGAATATTTAACTGAAATGTTTAACTAAAGAATATGATGTGGGAAATATGACCTATACCTCTTAAGGAAATAGAAAAACAAGTTGTTGAAGTTTCTCAGTGACAATGGTAACCAAGAACTAGTGAAAATAAATGGAAAACTGTATTCTATGAAAAATCAAAACAATATAAAAACAAATATTAGTAGGATTCCAACTGTGTGTTAAAAGAGTGGACTCAGCAACTAGCAAGTGAACCTGGACTTACTGACTGATGTATGGGTCCCAGAATAAGCTTGAATATGCCATAAAGGACTGAATTTTGAACATGAATGTGAATATTCAAAATACTGGCCAGAGAAATTTCAGAAGCTTCATGGTGTAAAGTATCTGAAAATTTGTTGTTTAAAAGTTGCTGCTGATTATAAAGCTGCAGATTTTATTAGCACACTTGCTACAATAATATCTAATAAAAATCTGAACAAATTTATAGAGCCAGTGCAACAGCTTTTATTGGTGTTAGAGTTCTAGAAAAACAGTGGGAGAGATAGTTGAGAGGCAATCAAGAGGTTTTAAGGACATGAAGCAGAGCTGGACTGTTCATAGATATGCTGGTGCTGTTGGCATATACAAGGTAAAGTCAATAGTGAATGGGAAAAAACCCAACGTCTATATATTTAAAAGGTGCATGCAATCTGTCTGAACTTGAGTAACCAAGACATTTTTGGTGGGTTTGGTTACCACTAAGTATTAGTATAAAATCACTGAAGGCAAGCTTCCTTGAGAAAAAATGTAAAATTTTATATTTTCTAAATAATGTTCAGCACATAACCCTTCTGAAATTTTATGGGAAGTAATGTTTTTAGAAATTACTTTTCCCTCATGTGCCTTGTGAACAAAGAATTCTACACTCCTTGAAAAATAACTGTAAATATTTTGGGGGGAAAACAAAAAAAAGGAGTTGCTTATTCCAGTTACCAGAGAATTAGGAACTAAGACTCCCTGAAAGAGTCCAGTCTTAAGGATGGCATTCATTTAGTTGCTAATGCTTGCGAATCTACATTTGTTGATAATGTTGATGAGTTTATATTAACAAATGGTTGACATATTTTTGGATTAAAATAAAGTTGGGAAAAGAAATGCTGTATTTAAAGACTTTGAAGGAATTTTTTTGGTAACTGATAAGAAAAAATATGTTGAACATTTTAACTAAACCAGCAGTTGATGGGCAGAAAGAGTAGATGAGCCAGAGATAAAAAGTTACTTATCACCATAGTGATTGGTCATGAGTCCAGAGAGTGGTGAATTCCTGTATCAGAAGAGATAGCTATTAGAATTGTTCTTAAATCATCAGAACTCCTTTAAGACAAGAGATACTATTTAGAGAAAATATTGTACTCTTAAAATATTTCTATTTCTTGAGAGATCTAGCTGTGTTTGCTTTTTCTTTTATATCCTCAAAATGCTTACAAATCTCCATTTATAGGAGTATATGTTTGTGTATATCTTTCTTGCAAACTAAGATATTTTGGTTTTACAAAAATAAAAGACAGTGTGATGCAGGAAAAATAAATGTGGAGTGAGAGGATGGCCGGGTCCCAGGCCTCAATTGAGTCCCTGGGACATGCCCTGCCAAATGTGGGTCCTTGGCTTTCCGCAGGAAAGTATTCAAGAGTGAGCCACAGTTGAGTAAAGGTAGATTTATTCAGAGAGATGACATACTCCATAGACTATAGTGTGTAGGCTGTTTTAAAAGGCAAAAGAAAGGTCATGAGGCATGGGGGTTGGGTGCTTAGTAAAAGTAGATATACACTACATAGAGTGCAGTCTGTCTCACTTAGAAGGGAGAGCGGCCACAGGGTGCAGGGGTTGTTAGCATATAAACTACTGAGCCCATAAAATCTTACTAGTGGGAGGATTAGTCCGACTACTTTGAGAAAGGGACTGGGATTCCCAGGAACTGGGCCACTGCCCACTTTTTGACCTTTTATGATCAGCCTTAGAACTGTCATGGTGCCTGTGGGAGTGCCATTTATTGTGTTAATATATTACAATGAGCGTATAATGAAGCTCAAGTTCTACTAGAAGTCAGATTTACCACCATCTTGAGCCTCGAGGCCCACTGGGAGTTGAATCTTCCATTTTGGTGTTAATTGCTGTTACTTCTTCAATGGCTGTGTCCTGCCCCCTTCCTTCCTGTCTTAAGTGTAACATTCATTTGGTAGGAAATAGCAAATTTTTATCTTTTATTTATTTTGGGACTATGTATTATTCTTGATTTGCTATATTGACATATTGTTGCTTGTTCCCAAATGTTGTTCTGTTTCATAATATATGACTCATAAAACTTAACCTGGGTCCATGTCTTTGATTCCATTGTCTATGATTTTGTTTCAAGGCCAGATTATAGAAAAGTTATTATTTTTCAACAGGTATATTTATATAAAGAATTAGAATCAGAATAATTAGATTTATAATAAGGTATTTGTTTTCAAATGTTGTATCTAAAGACAAAATTAGAATTAAGATAGATAAATTTGCATAAATAATAGCCAAAGATGTATTATTTTCTATAGACTATGTAATTCACCGTCTTCTCTGTCTTCTGTGAAATACAACCTTTTCTTACAAACTGTATGATTTTTACTTTTTTCTGTATTGTTGGCACTGAGTTCTCAAACTAATCTGGCTTAGTTTGATAAATCATGAATTAGAGATGATCACTGTCAATTAACATATGAGTATCATTATGCAGAAATATATTGCATTTAAATAAATGTTCCATTTTACGTGGTTGACGTAATCCTGTATCTCTACATTTAAAGCTAGACTAAACCATACTTTTAAAGGCTTGTCTTTTTTTCTGCAAAATGAATTGTATTTAAATGCAAATTTGGTTTTACGAAGCTTAGGAAGTAAAATTTTAGACACGTAGAAATTTGAAGAAGATAGTGAAGTGAACTGCTACAAAGAGCAGGAATAATCCTTCAAGTCTTAATTAAAGATAGGATATGTTAGTTGTTCCAAAAGTGTCATACTTATGACAATTTCAGAAATAAGTTAATTGTAATAAAGAAAAAAGAAAGAAAAGGCATGTCATTGTCAAGTTCATGTGAAAGGAAGAAATTAGCTGGTTCAAAGTGAGGGAAATCTGTTAGTGGAAGTTTAAAAAGGTCTCTTTAGTAACTTTATTCATTATTTTACAGATTTCTTTCTGAAGCCTGGAACTCCTGTAAGATAAGATATATAAGATAACTTACTTTTATTTATAAGGCTAAAATGACTTTTTGTTAATAATGTGGACTAAACATATCAGGCATAATATCTGGATTTTCTAAGGGTTATATCAGCCTGTTTATCACTTGTATGAGAAATGCTAGATGTACTCTTAAAAGCAAGTTCATAGTGCCAGTAATTGTAGCCAGCAGGAGTGTGGGATGCAGAGGAAACTTTTTTGTGCGTTTTGTGTTGAGGCTTTTCAAATAAATTTTGCTGAGATCTTGGGATGCTGGTCTAAGAGCAATACTTGGGAAGTTAGTTTACAGCTGTAGAGATAGTGTGAGAACTCTAGAGAAATTTTCCTAACTCTAGAGGTATATGCTTACCCTTCAAAGGAAGATAAGGCTCAGGACTTTGGCGACATCTCTAGGTGAGAAAAGCCAGGGATACTGGTCTTATCAGGTCCTTGGAGGCACTTATTTACTTCCTGGAAGTTTAGAGTGAGATCTCAGGATCTTTTTCATCCAGTCTCCAAAGAGCAAAGGTTTTTCTCACTTCTTCATGAAGAGAAGAGGAGGTAACTGCCTCTTTCTCCTGTAGATAAGTGGATAAAATCCAGTTTTCTCCATTCCTTACTTGTAATATAGACTGAAATTTGTATATGTAGAATATGTGACCTGGCTTTCATTGCATTATTCTTGGGGTGATAACTGGCGTATGGAGAAATAGTTAGTCATTATTTATTTTTAAGTGAAAAATAATAATCTGTCTTTGATTCAGAGCACCTTGAATGCACATTCAAGATAGCATTAGTAAAGGCAAACATTAAAACCCCAACAAAGACAAAGAGCAGATTACAATAAAGTATGTTATAATTAATATCTAGGTCGGGATAGAGTCAGAAAGATTGACATTAAGCTTTTGAAAAGCCATTTTAAAAAACTTTCATATCATATGACTTTATCAGAACATCAGAATATTTATAAATGATATGCATTGCTAATATTTGGTTTATTTACGTATAATTTAAATGGAATCACATTTATAATCTATTATAATAATTAAAGGTAATAAAGTAGATTCTCACTGAAGTGATTTCTCTTTTAGTTCCTATCGTTGTAGTTCGTATTCTGGAGTTGAAATTACACCTTTATAAAGAAAAATTGCAGTATCATTAATCTGATGATGTTTTCAGTTTGTGAAGATTTTTTACTGTAGCAACTGTATTTAGTTTCTTATGACTGTGGGAAAGTTGTGCTTAGCCACCTTTTACTTTTCTTTTATTATTTATTTTTATATATTGTAGATCCTACCAAAATAAAACACTCAACAAAGTAATATATTTAATACTTAACCTTTATTACTTAGCTTCTTGCTGACTTAATTCTTATTAGCAGCTGAAGAAATTGCAATTTGAAGGTCTGACCACCGTGAACTGGACTTTGAAAAAGTGTGTGCTGTTTTCATGAAGTTAGAGAAATCAATTTAAAATGAAATTTTAGAAAGTTCAAACAAGTATTGGTTTAAATGCTACCCCCAAAAAAGGTTTGAGAATATTTTCTTCATTGAACTAGCTGCTATGTAATGGAATTGAACAGGATATTAAAGATCACACAGTTAGACTCCAGTTTCAATTTTCAGTCCTGTGGTAAGAAATCCTGCTAACAAAATATTTAAAATTCATCTAAAATTTATAACTTCAAAGCATTCACATTGACCACAACATGAAGTTACTTAAGAAACATGTCAGTGTACTTCACTGGAAATGAGTGTTTGCATTGAATGAAAAATATTCAAAAGCGATGCATATATATTCACTGACAGTGCTGTCCTATATCTTGTAGCATTTTATATTGCAGGGATATTAATGTATACTTTTGCACTTATGAGAAATAAAATTAGAGCCAACAGCTGGTGCCTCATAATTTCAATTTTCAAGATAGTGATATTGTATGGCACAGGATTTAATCACTGTTCCTGTAATTGAAGCTTTTCCCTTCTGTGTTAACTCTTTCTGGTATAAAAAGGTCTGCAGACTCTGCATTTACTACGGCTTCTGGGAAACATTACAGATTAACAAACAGATCCAATGAAGAGTGTTTGTGTGGAAGATTTACAGGAGCATCTTTGAAATGATTGTATTTCCTGATGTCCTAACTTGGCAATGTGGGAAATGCATGACTTCAGCCACACCATTTCTCTGAGCTTAAGAACATGAGTATTTTTGCCAATGTGGTTGAGACTCTATTCTCAGAAAAGTCCTGTTGGGACTTGTGGTTTAAAATGGTGATTTGAACAGACACATTAATGCCTTTTCCCTCATGAAACACTACTAAAGTGAGAGAAAAGGATTTTTTAAGATGCTTAATTTGACAGAGTATGAGAAGAGAGAACAATGATAGAAATTTGGAAACTCAGAAGATGATGAGTGTAACTGATTTAGCTTGTCCAAGATGAATGCTGGCAATCAGTGAAGTCAAATTGTGAACTTCATAGAATCCCCCAAAGGCCCAGGCATTGGGAGAACTCAGGACCTCTGTAAGGGATAGATGAAAGTAGGGCTAATAACAGAAGGACTGTTTAAGGTCGATTTACAAAGCACTTGGACCCATATCTTCTCACTACTCTGAAAGTTGAATGACTGCCACCTCGTATCCTAGCACAAGTGTAAACAGAAAGTCTCTAGACTGAAGGACAGAAAGTAAAATGGAAGGTAGAGGTTACATACTGAAAATGGTGATAAAGTGAAAGTTTACATAGTGAATATGGAGACCCTATGTCCTAGCTCATTTGATTTCTAGAAAACTGGAAGCAAAGCTTATATCATTCAGATAGGATAATAAGATAATTTTGCATGGAAGTATTTCATCATCCCAAGGAGAAAAGACTTAACAGTACTCAGTAGTGAAATGGGGGTTCCCCAGTGAATCAGAGTACTTCGGAATAGCTCACAATCAATACACCCCACCCATGGACACAGAAACTCTGATCTATTTTTAACTGACTCACTCCTATTAAAGTAGGGAGCCAAAAATTCCCAGACATTTGAAGAAGCCTCAAATATGGAAGGCCAAGAAAACCCTCCCCAAATCACTTTTGAACATAGAACATTTGGGAGTAGAAAATTGAAAGGTGTTGGGGTGGAGGAGAGGGGGAGGGATCAGGGAAGAGAGAGAGAGCACACAAGAGAGAGATGAGAGGTTGAAAAATTGAAAAAAAGAACGAGAAAGAAGAAAACACCTGGCTTGGGTTGGTCTGTGGTAAGGGACAAGAAAAAGCTATCGATCTGATAAAGGCACATCTAATGTTGGATTTCTTGGGCATTGAAGGGCCTTTCATTGATTTATTGGATGATAAGAAGAGTTACCCTTCCTGTACTCATGTACAAGAGTCTGTCATTGGAGAGACATTGCCTTTCCTTTAGCTTTTGAATCGTGTTAACGGGGGACTCAGGTGGTGAGATGGTGAAACCACAGAGACTGTGACATCTGAGTCATCACTGTAGTATCCTGATCTCATAGGGTAGTTGTATAATTTGGTGATCTCTTCTTGTGCCTGACTTCCAGATAGTCTGATAGGTACAAAGCAGTCAGTTTGACTGTACCCATCTTTCGGTTATTGTTGGATGAACACTTTCTATGCTGGTTGTGTATGTATGTACATATGCACACAGAAACACTTGCATGTACAAGTTTTTCAGAAAGAATTTCCTCAGTAGTTAATCACAGCCAAGGAATTCTATTTCAGGTGATCTTATTGCCATAGGTCTCCTATTTTTATAGAATAAATATGGCTGGTTCTTGCGAGTGTCCACTGACCACGTATCTTGAAGACTGGCTGATATGTTCAATGGACTTTCCCTCCTTTAAGGTTGGACGTTGTCCTCTAGACTCTCAGTCCACTTCTAGAAAGCCATGGTGGATGCCTGACAAGATACACATCTTGCCTTGCTAACTCTCATAAAAATGAAGGAAAATGGTGAGAGAGCACACACACACCGAAAGTTCTGGAACTGTGTTTGTCAGGGAAAACTCATGGAGACAGGAGTAGCAGCAGATGTGTGAATATCCTTTTGCTCATTGTCTTCTAGGTCAGTGCCAAGAATTCAGACTGGGTTGGATATCACGTGGCAGAACTCTCTCATATTTTGTCCATGGGATTTTAAGTTACATGATTAGTGAAGCATCAGCCCCTCCTCTGGTGTGATTAGTGACTAAGAAATAATGATAATATGTCATGGAAGAACCTTGGTTTCACCCCTATTGCAACAGATACCTGGTTGCACTCTGTGCTATGGAGTAGATGAAGATGAAAGGTACTACTACAATCAGAGGCACTTCTGGTGATCCTCTAGATGGAATATACACGTTTGGGATGTACCCATTACCTTTGTCCAGTTTTATATGATATTTTATTTCCAGATCCAAACTTTATGCCATGTAAGCACCATACTGACTTTTCTCACTCTGGTATCAGTACAAATGAGTATATTTGAACCACATTAGGAACATCAGGGTGGGTTAATATGATGGTAATAGGGAAACCCCTGGTCGCCATTGAGATGACTCCTCCCGGATGAGACAGAGCCTATGGATACCAAAGAAGAAGAAAACCCTTGTCTAGTAAGAGGGGAACACTAAATTTACTGAAGGCTGGAAGTAGGTACACACTGTCTTAACACTTGGATTTCTCCAGAATTTCTGCTAAGGCCATCCCAAATTCTGTGCTACAATTTTCATGGGTGGTGACTTTCTCTGTTTATGTGTCTCTCATCTGCCAACAAGGGGGAGAGAGAGAATACTTTCAGTATCTGCTAACATACCTACTCTACTCCTGAAACACCCTAGCAAACTTGATCTATATGCCATGTAGTAGTATTGGCAAATGAAAGTGATCGCCAGCAGTGGATCTTAGATCCCAGGGTTTTGGAGAAAGTTGTTTCAGCTCTTTCTTCTTCCAGACCAATAGAGATCATTGGAAGATACCTGGGAGAAATCTTAAAGGTCTTTAAAAGACTTTTCTCAGCCTTCATGCTGCTTCTGTGGATGGCAGCCTTATTAATACTTATTAATACTTTCTGTACTAGATAGTGTGTACCTTTTAGTCTGTCCATAAAAATCATCTTACCCCATTTTTCTCAGGAGAAATCTGTATACTGAGAGTGGTTGTCAGTCACTGCTAACAAACCTTTGATTTCTCTTTTGGCAAATTCAGTTCAAATTCACAGCTCTTAGAGATTGATAACGGAATGTGGTATTTTGCTTAGAGGACCCATTTTGTGATCATGATTGTGGACTGACAGGTTAGAGTTAAAATGCTTAACAATGATTCCCCTAAAGCCTGGCTTCCTAGAAGAGGAATTGGTTGACAAATCTCCATGGAAACTGGCTAAAGTCTAATAATTAATCCTGGTCAACCATAGAACTATAAGTGCCCTAAAAAGGATGACAGTGGTTCACAGGCCTTCAGTATTTCCATAAGGGCTAATTTTGTGCATAGAATGTAGTAAGGAAAGGGGCTATTAGCTACACAGTAAATGTTTGTAATATGAAGGGAACTTGGTTTAAAATTATTTTCCCATTTTACTCACTCTGTTTCACACTAATAAGCAATAAATATTATGGCATTTTAGTGCACTTTAATGTACTTATTATAAAAGCCACAGATTTTAAAATTATTCATCTCATTTTGGCCATGTATGTTAAGTGATGTTCTCCAAGTCCATTCTGTTATTTTTATATTTCCTCTATAGTTTGCAGATGATGGAAACCAATGAATTACCTCTCTGGGATGATTAGGTGACATAAATAGTACTTAAGTTCCTTAGAGAAGGATTGTCATCAGTGTGTTCTGTAATTATTATTTTAGTAATATCTGTTGATTTAAACTAATATAACTTAATTGCTCCCCAAATCTCAGGCAAGAAAATCATTTGAGGAAATATGCATATAAATGAGCTATTTCATGAGAGCAATAAGCATCAATAAGAGTAAGTAATTATATTTAAAGTTTTAAATAGGGGGAAAAGTACACAAATTTTAATAGCATTGGTAGCAGTATAATCACCCATTATCTACAAGAAAAGTAAATTAAGAGATAAGGGAATAGGAAAATAACATAATAAAAAATTAACAGATTAAAACAAACAACCTCCCCCCCCCCAAATTAAAATTTCTATGCCAGGTCTTTGTTTTAAGACTTGGAAGAAAGAATTCTCTTTCTTTTCCTACTTTCCTCTCCCACCTTGTCCCACGCCCCTCCCCCCACTATTCCTTTCTCCCTTCCTCCTTCTTGCCTTCCTTTCTCTGTAATATGCAGTGATAAACAGACATGTCATTTATTACACGTCAACATGATGAAATCGATTTGAAGATGTTATGGGAAGAAATAGCAAAGTTACCGTCTTTGTTCTGTTGTAATGGCTGAAGAGAAACAAGAAGTTAAAGTAGAACCTTCATCTAGCTACTATAATGACAACTCCCCTACTAAGCTCAGGGATAGTGGATTACACTTTTTCATTTACTTCTCAGGAATTAATTCAGTACCTTGCTCTTGACAAGCTATCAAAAATCATCTTTAATGAGAAAGTATTTATTTCTTAAAAAAAGCATCACAAAAGGATTTTCATTTCCACAGGATATTAATGATTTTCTAAATATAATAAAAAATGGAAAGAAAGTGTGATATAAAAGTTAATGGTGATAGATCCTAAATTTAGGCAGTCCATTAGTAAATCATATAAACTCTCTTGGCATCAAATTTCTTATGTGTGGCACGAAAGAGTAGAGCTAAAGGACTTTGAAAGTGTTTTAGCTTTATGGATTAAAAAAATATTTTGTAAAAGCTGAAAATTTATTTGCTCATTATTGCAATTCCATTTCACTTCTTATTGTATATTTTATTCCAATTATGGAATGTCAACACCTGAGTATTGTGTGACACTCCAGGATAGAAAAAGAAGTAAGACAAACTTTTCCTCATGAGTTTATAATCTAGTTAAAGATATAACAGAATAAATGTGTTACTGTAATAAGATAATATAAGCTCTATGACTGAAGATGCACAACTGAGTGGTTGTCTTCTCACTGAAAGTTTTAACAAAATGCTGTAGACTAGGTGGCTTTTGAAGAACAGAAATTTATTCTTCATGATTCTGGAGGCTGGGAAGTGCAAGATCAAGGTGCCCATAGATTCCCTGTCTGGTGAAGGCCTGCTTCCTGGTTCATAGACAGTCATAGACTTTTTGCTGTATCTTCCCATGGTGGAAGGGGTGAGGAAGCTCTGTAGGGGCCTTTTAATAAGGGCACTGATCCCATTCATGAGAGCTCTGCCCTCATGGCCTAATCACTTCCCAAAGGCCCCACCTTGAAATACCATCACATTTGGTGTTAGGATTTAATATATGCATTTTGGGGGACACAAACATTTTGCCTTTTACACTGGAGAATAGTGGATGAGAGTTAAGAACTAACTTCTGGAAGAGAGATTGAGTGTGCAGAGTCCTGAAAGATTATAGCCTTTCCTCATGGATATGGTAGTAGAGGAATTTCGAGATTTAAGGGTCAGAACATTAAAGAGCAAGCCTATGTAATGTCATGTTACCCTTGTAATAGGGGAACAAAAAAAATTTTGTTCATCCATTTTTTTTCTTTCACTAAGCTAATAATTTTATTGTTTCTTAAAGAAAACACGGCTCTTCAAAGGTAGGAAGGACATTTTCTGGAGGATTTTGTTTGTCATATTAATAGGCTTATATTTTAAATAATGAGGAGCCTTTTTGGGGGAGGGGTGCTTAGGGCAAGGAATATATGGACTGTTGGAGAAGCGGAACTGACACATTTTTCTCCTTATTCTTAAGGGCTGTTTTTTATACTTTAGGCTTACTTACTTAACTGTTTCCTTTGAGGATCTTTTAAAAAAATTTCTGAGAAAAATTGTGACCTACTTAAAGGACAGTTTTACTGTTGAAATGGGTAAGTCACCCTCTCAGCTCTTATATGGCCCCTAATGGTTATTTCTTCCCTAGGGCCATTGACTTGCTAACATGAAGTGTCTTGGTACTGAATGAGCCATGAAGGTAACTAGTGAGCAGTGAAACAATGGAGTGTTCAGACCAACTCTACTCCTTTTCCTTTACTGAGGTATAGTTGACATACAACATTATATTAATTTTGAGATATAGAATATAATGATTCGATATTTGTAAATATTGTGAAATGATCACCACAATGCATAATTACAATTTTTTTCTTGTGATGAGAACTTTTAAGATTTAATCACTTAGCAACTTTCAGATATACAATACAGTATTATTATCTCTAGTCACCAGGTTGTACATTATGTCCCCAAGACTTACGTATTTTATGGCGGAAAGTTTGTACCTTTTGAGCCCCGTCACCCACTTTGCATGTCTCCCATCTCTGGTAACCACCAGTCTGTTTTCTGAGCTTGGGCAGCTCTCACAGCCTCTCTATTCTTCAGGTGAAGAGAGTCTCTAGTGCGTGACTATGGATAGTTTTGAGTCTCCCACTGATGTGAGTGAACAAGGTTGAGATACCCGTGAACAGGAAGAAATGAGTATATGGGTACTCTGAAAGAAATACCAGAGAAATGAAACTTCCTCTTTTTAATGGGTTAATGGAGCTAAAATATTAATCAATTCAACAGCCATTAGTCTTCTTATTACTATATTTGGATTAACAGGATAGTCTAAAGAAATTTTTTTAAATCACAAAAAATGTGAGGAAAACCATCTTATGGCTGAGCTAAAAGAAAATGTCATCTAAATGCTACGTGGAGCAATAATATTCTTAATGGTCAAAACTATTTGTAAAGCTGAAGCTGAGAAAGTAGCTATGGTCAAATACTCTCCTTTCCTTAGTGATTCTATAAATGATAAGTTCGAGATGGCAGATGGGAAAATGAAGTACATTTTAAAGCTGCAGCAGGTATTAGTTAATATCTGGAAGTTATATGTTGAAAACAATGTGATAGCAGTTCTAATATAAATCAGAAGAGTGAGGATTTCATGTTTTATATCAGCCGATTTGGAAATGATTTTGTGGTATTCCTCTTCTTCAGATGTAGTCACTGAGTAGCTATTTGGGAGCATAATTGAATTTGAGCCTTATCCAAATGTCAAAAAGGCTCTAATGGGGAATCCCAGGAGTGTCATGAGAATACAAGCTTCAAAATGAGGACAATGTTACAGTGACTACAGAATTCTTCTGAGCATCAAGTTCTGTCTTCTCCTGCATCTAACAAGTATAGATCAGTCTTCTCATAACATATAGCTAAAAAATTCTTCTAAGTATCTGAGGAAATCTCTTTGGTGGTCCCCTGTTTACATAAAGTGTCCACATTGATGACTTCTGCATTCATTTTCCATCC
Organism: Camelus bactrianus; assembly: GCF_048773025.1. Taxonomy (NCBI): domain Eukaryota; kingdom Metazoa; phylum Chordata; class Mammalia; order Artiodactyla; family Camelidae; genus Camelus; species Camelus bactrianus. The sequence continues at coordinate 56,727,388 of NC_133549.1, read as the reverse complement.
TAAACCAATACATGTGATTTGCTAGACTGAATTGTTCATCAGAGAAGCACCACAGGATCCACTGTGGAATGGCACATTTACCCTCCTTTCTGTCATCCAGTGAGGTTATGAGTGAACTGGAAACATCCCTGATATTTCTCTTTAAACCACTGTACATGTCATCAAAAATTTAGCTGCATAATTTTGCTAAAATGTTGAACACTGTCTGGATGCTTTTCATTGGGTTGATGTATTTAGTGTCAAGTCTGAAATAGACCATATGAATTATTTAATTAAGAAATTATTAAATGTCAGGGAATCACACACTTCTCTAGACACCTCTCCTCCACCAGATTACATGGACATAAAGGCCTTCCTTGTATTTTGAGTTAAAATTCCAAAGAAAACTACCTTGACTGATCTATGTAGTGTCTGAGGCTAAACAAAATTAAACAACTTGTTTAGAATACATGACTAATTAATCTCAGCCTTAGGAGCATAACCCTTATAACTTTACTTCAGAATCGATGCTCTTGTATTACCAGGTGGTCTCTGAAAGGTCAGATGCCAGTTGTCTTAATCTCTAATTGTAGGACTTACGAAACCCTGACTGCACTGCTGTGCCTTCATAGACTTGTCATCGAGCTTTTATCAGCATTTGTTGTCTTCTTTAAAATCTCTTGTTAGTTAGTGGTTCCATCAATTACTTGATCAGCTTCTCTGACCACCATTGTTTCATCTTCCTTTGGTCCATGTGAGATTTGGGCTGTGTCCAATAATGCATCATCAGATGGATTTAACTGAAAACTGCTTTCACAATCTGCATGATTTATTTAAACACTGTATAGTTTTAAACATATCTGAGGAAAAGAATTAAATTAACCCAGAAAAATGCATCTTTGGTGGGAGTTAGTTTTCAAAGTTTTAGATCTTGCCTATTTTTTTTATTTGGGTTTCTGCAGTTAGGTTTAAATGGGTAGTACTGCAGATTTGCAGGACTCTTCTCTCCTAAGAGACAGACTGTTCTTTGATCTTCCTCTCTTTTATTTTATTTTAAAAGACTAGCATTTGTCTCTACATTTTTAAACACTACAGGAATTCTTCAGATTTTTGAGTAAGTTGTGATCACTGAGTGTACTCTCTACAGCAAGTTTAACAGAAGAGACAAAAATAATACCAGACTTTCCTTATTAGTTCTTTTTCCTCACCTATTAAAAGAAACCCTGCATGCTTATGAGGAATCACTTATGCCCCGTTCTATGTGACTGAATACAATACTTGGTCCTTTCATTGTTGCGCTGATAAAGTTCTGTGGGCTGTAATAAAAAGGACAGAATTTCCAAATAGCTTGAATTTGGTCCTTGTATTTTTTTTAGCTCTGGGTTTTAATCTATTTTAAGTTATTTGTATTGGACTTTGAATAATTTTCAATAGTAGGACTAAAGATGAAATAGCACAAAATGGCCAGTTTATTAGAAGAGATATTTTTAAGAAACTCCTGATGAAAATATTTCGCCACATAGTTAAAAATTCTTCTCAAAACTAATAGCAACAGCTGCATAGAAAAAGAAGTTTGAACTCTTAAAAACAACTATTGTTTAAAATACTGTACATGTTAAATATAAAGAAAAATGGTTTCTTGGGTATTCTGGACTGAAAATATACATGACTGATCTGATTTCCATTGCAAATCCGTTCCTCATGGAATTAGGAGACAGGGATTCTTGGAAGCAGGTGGACTTCTCCTTGGACACTTTCTTGGAGTTCAGTTGTTTAATTAGGTTTGCTGCAATTCTAAATAGCTGTCCTGAGGGGTGCAGATCATGGGTCTGCACATCAGCAATTGACAGAGTAGTACATCTTCAAATCAGGCAATGAGGGGAAAAAAAATGAGTTAAAACTCTACTTTGAGGAAGCTGGACTTGTTTAGCCAATGGCCACATACATTTTAAAAGCTAGATTAATTCCACTTGCATTGACTTAGCCTGAATTATCTTAACTGTAGATGGCTATGGCTTGGAGAGACCAAGGAAAGAAGATAATCCACTATCAAGCATGAGTTCCATTAGCCTGGTGCTGTGGCAACCGCATTACATGGAGCATCTCACTTAATCTCCCTAACAACTTCATGAGATAAGTACTATTGTTATTCTCATCTCACAGCTAAGGAAACAAAGGTTTTGAAGGGCAAATACTTTTCTCAAGGTAATTAGTGGCACCAGATGTTGAATTATAATTGGATTACACAGTATATTCTGTTAATAACTCTGATGCAACCTCATTTTTAGGGAAGCCTATTTCAGAGCTTAAGTGAATTCCTTTAAGATTCCACAGTTCATTGGCTGGGGGGCTGGAGCTTGTATCCAAGTCAAATCAAAAGAAGTAAAATGAATTTACTGAGAAGTGTTTTCTTAAGATGATCGCATAATATTTAAATGGATCTGAGTAGGGCCAGAGTTCACACCATTGTGTGGAACTGGGCAGACTGCCAGCTCCTCAGTGATCAATTCCTTTGATGGAAATGCTTACAAAATGCCTTTGTTACAGACTGAGAAGCTGTGCCAGTGTGGCCTAGTACACCTGTTCTTCCCCTAGGTGGTGCTGTCTACCTTTAAGAATCATTGCACCTGCCTTCGGGCAGAAATGTTGAAACTCTAAGCTGAGTGTTTAGAGCCACCCTTGACCACCTTTCATACTTTCATCTTTTCCTGCCTCATTTCATCTCTGAAGTACTCTTTGTCTTTCCTTCTAACAAAATGAGATTATAATAAATAAGAATAAAGCTAATTGACATAAGGCTTTGGGGTTGGTAAGTGCTTATGTATTCTTTATAGTGTTTGATCGCTATGCTAACCATCTGAGATAGTTTTATCTCAATGATTTTAAAATCAGTAAATGAAAGCCCTGAGTGCTCAGGTGCCCACAAACCTGCAGTGATAGGGCAGGATTTGAATTCAAGCCTTCTAACCTAAAAACCAGTCTGCTTGCCACACTTCCCTATAAGATGACCGTATATCCTGTTTTGCCGGGGACAGTCATCGTCTATGTTGCCTTGGAATAATTATTATTAGTGTTTGTTTTCATGTTCAAAATGTCAGAACTTGAATGATTAAGTTACATTGCTGGCTAATGAAATCAGTTATAAATCTCTCTCCCCTAGAGGTATCAAAATATAAGCCTTTATCTCTGATTTGGTGGAACTTTTCTTTCTGTGAAGAAATCTCAGGCGTCACTGAATGCCTGAGACGTGTGCTTGTTTTTCTGAAGGTTTGTGAATGTCTACATGACATTTGAACCTAAAGATGGAGACACTGGCATCTTCTGCACTTCTGAGATCCTGCTGGGCCTGGTACCTGCTTCATACTGCTGTGATCTGAGTGCACTTGTGCTACCACGTTAGTCAGGATTCTAGCTGTTCAAGTCACAAACCTTCCCTCAAAGCTTATTTAAACCAGCAAAGGAATTATTCACGTAACTGCGAGGTTCAGAGGAAATGATCTTGTTGGGACACGGCTGGTAACAGAGCTTCAGTGTCTCTCTTTCTCCATTTGTTTCTCTGTATGGGTCTCTCTGTCTTCCTTTCTCCATCTCTTGCCTATGCTTTTCCCCATGTGACCTTCATTTCTCAGAAACAAACCTTCATTGTTGGGGCAAAGAAGTCACCAGCAACTCCAGCCCTACATTTTACCTTTGGCACCAGCTAAAGGTCTGAGGCTGGTTCTCATTGGGTTGACTTGGATTATATGCTTGTTCCTGAACCAGTCATTGCAGTTAAGGGTATGGAATGTTCCAGTGACATGCATGTGGTAGCATGTGCCCATCCACCCCTGGAGCTAGATAGCAGGGTTTGTCAGAGAGAGCATGGATGGAGGTTGAAGAGGAGTGCTTCCCTAAAAGAAGGTAAGAATGAAGAATGGGCAGTGGATGGTGAACAGAACAACATCACAAAACAAAAGAAACACAAGTTGTTTATTATTCTGCTACTTTGCTTAATTAAAAAAAATGAATGAGGTAGAGCTGGTATAATTAGAGGGGCATTATTTCATTATTTTTTTACAAGTGATAAGAGTGAGCCACCATCATAGTCAGTTCAACTCTGGAAAGAAAAAGCTGAGAGATGACAGTGCTTCCTCAAATTTATGGAATACTACTCAGGCCTTCTGGTCTAAAGATCGAACTGCACATGTGGATTAGTTTCCTATTGCTGCTGAAACAAATGATCAGTAACTTAGTAGCTTCAGACAACACAAACTTATTATCTTACAATTCTGAAGGTCAGATACTCAAAACAAGTTTCACAGGGCTAAAATTAAGTGTCAGCAGGGCTGTGTTCCTTCTGAAGATTCCAGGAGAGAAGCTTCCTTGCTTTTTCCAGCTTCTGGAGGTTGCCTATATTTCTTAGCTCATGGCCCCTTCCTTGATCTTCAGAGTGTATTACTCCAACTTCTGTTTCTGTCCTCACATCTTTTCTGACTTTGATCCACTTGCTTCCCTCTTATTAGGACCCTTGTGATTATATTGGCCCTATCTGAATTGCCTAAATAATCCAGGATAATCTCCATATCTCTAGATCCTTAACATCATCACATCTTCAAAGTCCTTTCTGCCATGTAAGGCTACCTTTTCACAATAGGTTCCAGGAATTAGGATGTGGGTGTCTTTGTGGGAGCCATTAGTCTGTCTGCTAGAGAATGCATCTTTGAATTTGATCAGGCTTGGCCTTCTCACTTAGAAATAGTTAAGTTATCACTCTCTGAATCTATGTCCTGAAGCTTTGGGAAATAAACGCTCTGCCTGCTAACCAGGCCAGGTCAGATCTACCAAGTTTAGACACAAGCAGTGGAGGTAAATGCGTGACTGAAACCACTTTAAAGATCATGCCTTTAAGCTTTCTGCCTCACCCTTCTTCTGCCCCTAGATTTGCCCACCTTGCATCACTCATGGAGAATAAATAGTAAATACAGATTAAAAAGAAAAGTGTATTTTAGAGTTTGATCTATTGATGCAAAAGAGTTTGAAAGAATTCTTTATCCTAGAGGCAGTGTTAGATTTGAAGGAAACACGTGACAGCACGAAGAACTCTGTTGTTTGCTTGTGTGCTGGGGAAATTCACAACATACTGGAATCAGCTTGTGGTGAATGAATGACATACGATGCATTCATTTATTCTTATATAAGAAACATTTATCAAGCACTTGTCATGTGCTAGCCACTAAATTATTTACTGCTTTGTAAAGTACCCTTAGTCCCACAAATAGAGTTGTTTTTTTTTAATCTTTGCTGAGGCACCTGTATAGAGAAGAACCAGTTAATATATGACATGTTCTTAATCAACTGAAGTCCCTCAAGGAGCTTTACCAACTTATATATGCCCACATATAAAGTCTGGAGTGGAACCTGAAGAATATTGACTTAAAAAAAATCCTTTCAGGTGATTTTTGACACATAACCACCCTGATTAAAACTAGACATTTTATTTTAAGGCACTCCATTGGAATGGCTCCGAGGTCCTTTGGTCTTTTTCCAGTCCCACATTCCATCACTGTGAATATAAGAGTAAAACTAAAGAGCTACCCGGTGATAATGCAACCAGGGGTTAGGACGCTTTAGGTTGTTTCAGTTCTCAGGGGCGTGGAGGGAATCTTGGCTTTATTGGTCCAAATGCTCAAGAATGTGCAAATGGAGAATAGTAGTTAACACTTTGTTTTCTTAAGGGAACAAATTCAAGGAGTTTATTTCTGTTGTAGTTTTAAATTTGGATGCAGCTTATTTCTTAGCTGCTTTTATAGTTGTGGGCATTTGTATGTCAGGCAGATAGTTACTATGAAAAATTATGAAAATACCACTCTTGACCAGGGGTGTCACGGTAACCTTTTATTAGAATTGAATTCGTCTCCTTTTCTACCTTCTCCTTTCCCCTTCTTTTTATTTCCCTTTCTAGTAACAGAAACCCAACTGAGTCTTGCTTAGGCAAAAAGGGAATATATTGACTTAAGTAACTTGGAAAGGTGGAAGTGGTGCAGTTTTAAGCATCATCAGATATAGGACTCAGAAATGCTCTCTTCCTCTGTCTCTTTCTCTCATCCCTTATTATACGTAGGCCTCTGTATAGTACGGAATTGGTCTTGCCCAGTGAAAAGGCCTGGCCTTCGCCTTTGGTTTCTGGGAAGTAATATCTGGGCCCTTGGAATATTATGTCTGATAGGAATATCTTTGTCTGGGGGCTTTGGATCATATGGGTCATCTTAAAAATGTGATTTAGGATGCGGACTGGCCATGCTAGGATGATCAACAGTGTGAGTTAGGGTAGTCTGCCGATGAGTTATCAGTCTACTTGGAGAGTGAAGTCAGTCACATGGGCAGCCAAGTATGCTCATATCATACAGCCCCAATAAAAACTCGGAGTGCTGAAGCTCAGGTGAGCTTCCCTGGTTGGCATTACACCATGTGTATTATCAAACATCAATGCCGGGAACATAATGAATGCACCCTGACCCCCTGAGGAGAGAACAACAGAAACTCTACATTTGTAACCTTCCTGGACTATGTCCTGTGTGCTTCTTCCCTAGGCTGATAATCTGCATTCTTTTCCTGTACTAAACTGTAACTGAGAATAATAGCTTTCATTGAGTTCTGTGAGTCCTTACTCATGAGGGCGGTTTTGGGAACCTCTAGAACTTGCAGGTGGTGTCAGAAAGTGAGGATATTCTTGTAGAGGACTGTATGCCCTCTAACTTCGGGCAGTTGGCCAACTCTGTACCCCTAAACTTTTTTGTAGCCTTTAACTCCGCTACAGACAGGTTACTCCTATATGAGGAGAGGAAATGGATGCAGATAGCTCCAGAGTTGCATTATCACAGTTAAGTAGTCTCAGAGAAAAGAGAGATACATTTTTTCAGATTCAGTCTGTAGAAATGTGTGGTAAGGGTTCTGAATGACCTTGTTTGAGACATCAGCTCAAACTCTGGAATAACTACCATGGCTAATGAACATGATAATGTGATTAGAAGCCCTACTAGAGTGACACAGGTCTGGTCAGTGTGGGAGGAGCAGTTTCTCAGAAGAGATGCTTGAGTGTGTGTGTGTGTTTAGTGGTAGAAGCAGGGATGGAGTTTGAATAGTTTTGAAGTTGCCTGGATAGAAAAAGGAGATTGAGTGGAACGAAATACCCTGTGTCATTATCACCTTTCCTGAGCACTAAATCTCAAATAAAGTAAGGGTACTCCCAGTAGCCTCCCCCTGCCCAAGGTTAGGATTAAGCAGAGTTTAGCAAAATTAGGTTTTACTGATCTGTGAGATCTTGTCACTGAGAATCTGGAGGGTTCACAGAAAAATATTTGCTTAATTATGAATACACACACACACTCACACACACTACTAAGTGTCAACAGAATATAGTAGCCTAATGCTTTACATAGTAATATTAAGAGTATATTTATCTCGGGGTTTTATTTTTGTTACTATTTTGAATCTATCACCAAAATAGTCCTCAGATATTGTTACTGTTGTCTCTGTTTCTTTATGATGCTGAACATTTATGGTGTAATTTGAGTATATGCAACAGAAGTGGAAAGCCCCTGGGAACTTGTTCTCTTCTTCCCATCCTCTTCCTCCTCTTTTTCCTCCTCTTCTCCATCTTTTTATTCTGCCCTTTTTAATAAGTACTAAGGAATTAGAAATTTTATGATGAATAAAAATAGCTTAATTCACATGGATAGTAGAGCAACTGTTCCTTTTTTTTTTCACTAAGAAATTTGGAAACAAAAAGTGACTTGTGTCATTTTTTTGTGCACTGTTTCACATTTAAAATTTTCTGAAACCAAGAGTATTTTAAAATTTAAGTCAAAGAAAACTTGCTAGCCATTGAGTCTCATTTAAAATAATTTAAAAAAACGAAGAGTATTTAAGGTATCTTTAAATCTTACTTTTAAGGTTGACTCCCGTTATTAGTCTATCTGCATTTGTGAGAAGCTTTAAAAGAACTCACAAATTAGGTTTTTCAAGAGACCTAAAAATGACGTGATTGTTCATGATTAAGCACAAATGATTTGATAGAAAATGTGGGGATTTCTTACGTAGTTAGAAGTTAGTTGAAATGGGAGTGCATCTGGGAATAAAGTGAAATGATCACAGCATGAGAACGTGATTACTGCACTGAAACTTGATTGAATTTTCCGTTGTAGAGACCTTCTGCTGCAAAAGGTTGAAAAAAAGTACTTAACAACACAACATGTTAGGTGAAGCCGTAGTATACCATGGTGCACATTAGGGAGGGTTATTTTCTGAGAGAGGGTAGTTAAGTTTTCTTCTCCAAGTTATTTGCTTCTTTTAAGGAAAATGAATTATTTAAAATCCCTCTATAGTATACTGGGTCATTTCTCTATGAAATTGATAATAGTTATTTCCAGATTCTTATTGAGGCATTCAGACGTTGAGTGATTTTCTCCCTGCTTTGTTTTTCTCATTGTATTTTTTTCCCCCACTAAGCATGGGTCACAGAGATTAAGTTACTGGTTTTTTCTGTTATATTCAAGGTAGAGTCTTATTCTCTAGAAATTTGTTAGCTCAAGTATGTTTGAGTGCTGGTTGCCATAACTAAAGTAAATAGCGTATGTATAATTGGCAGAAAAACATAGTAGCCAAGTTTTCTAAGTCAAGGTCTGAGAGACACATGATATTCCTCTGTAAGTATATGTGTGTGTTTCCGTAAATGTGTTTCTACACAAAAATAAATATATAGGAAAAGTGAAAATTTTACACCAAACAAGTTTTCTAAATACTTGATTATCTGCCCCTGTTTTAAAAGAAACCAACTACTTTGTGTGGCACCCAGTAGGCTGCACAGTCTTTAACCTTTGTTACACCCAGAGAGAAATAAACCTTTATGTGATGTAACTCCATGAAGAAGTCGGCTTACCTGATTTTGCCACATGTGGGCACTAGACTTGATAGTCTCTACAGTGTTGACACTTACTCATGTTAATATTTAAAAGGTGTCTTGGGGTTTTAAGAATATGTAAAATGAGCTTGTGAAAATAATTATGTCCGTCTTCTTTAATGATAATTATATATTATTTAAAACTCAGATTTGTACGTACTGGCACATCAAGGGTATATAATAGATTTTGTCATGTCTCAGTTATTCCTCACTTAAAATTGGACGATAACCATTGTGATTTAGGAAATAATTCCAGACTGAAGTAGATTCATCTTCTGTCTACTGTGAATTCTACATTGTCATGCTCAGTGCTGCTTCTGTTAGGTGTCCATGTCTATCTGCTATTCCATTATTAGAGGTGAAGACTTTGTTTACCCTTGCATAACTTACCTAAGGACATTTACTACAGCAAATTTTTCTTTCAGTACAACTTTTGAAATGAATTTATAAGAAAGATTTTTTTCTATATTCCAATATAATTTTCAAAATTCTGGATGTTTTTTCAGTCAACTTCAGGCGAAAATGTTAACTCTTTATCTGTCTCTGTGCTCTTGCCCAGCTGAGTTTTCTGCCCTTAGCATCCTCTGCCCACAGGGTTGAGGATAGTCCTACTTAAAAATCTCCTTTTGTGGGAAAAAGTCATTTTCTGTTTGAAGTTAGCACTGAAAAATGTTCCACCATAATACTTCCTCTGTATTATTATTAAGCATTTTAGTAGCTACTGCTCATTATAATCTTAAATATTTCAGGCTCAATATCACATAAGATACAAGTTCTGAGGCCTAGTAATTGAGAGGAGTAATATCATCCTTTAATGAAAAAATAGTACTATGAATTTTTCATTGTCCATTGCTGAGCTTTGGCCATACAAATAATTTTCGTAACTGCATTCATAGTAGGGAGACTTCTGGATGAATTATTAAGTGTATTAATTTTCTTAGTCTGCAGTAATAGGCTGGGTAGCTTAAATCACAGGAATTTATTTTCTCACAATTCTGGAGGCTAGAAATCCAAGATCAAGGTGTCTGTGGGGTTGATTTCTTCCTGGGCTTTTCTCCTTGACCTGTAGATGGCATCTTCTCCATTTTTGTTTCTTCACATTATCTTTTTTCTGAACTAATCTGTGTCCAAATTTCCTCTTCTTATATAAGTGACTTATAACCAGTCATTTTGGATTAGAGTTCACCCTAGTTACCTCATTTTAACTTAATTACATCTGTATCTTCAAATATAATCACATTTTGAGATGAGGAGATCTGGAGATTAGGACTTAACATATGAATTTTGGGGGAGATAACAATTCAGCCCATAATACTAAGGTACTCAGAAAATTGACAGGAATAGAGAAACAACTTGATGCATCTGGCAAGAAGGGTGATGATTTCAGGTACTTATTTTTTTGCCCTCATGACGGTTGTCCATACATCTTACACCTTGTACCAGTGGGCAACAATAACATGATAAGAAATCTTGACCAAGAAGAAAAATACAGTGAAGAATGGATATATATTTTTAATGCAAGTGTTTTTTAGGTAGGGAGAGCATGTAATTTATTGTCCTAAGGTGGACACTACTATAGACATTTGGACTCTGGCAACAGGAGGAAACAGGGACTGTCCTAGAAAAACCAGTTGTATCCTCACCCTAATTTCTGGAGGCCTGTGAATCTCCTGAAACAGTCTGAACACTGAGTTTTTATCTTTGCAGGTGTATTTAGGGATCAGTGGAGAACACCCAGAGCTTTATATAACTTTTAAAAGGCATCTGTTTCCAAAGAAAGATTAAGAACTCCTGGTTTGAGCTGTTCTTTGAGTAAGAAATGGGAGAATATTGCAACACAGGGAAAGTCACTCAAAAAATATGACTTGGACAGAGAAGATGTGCAAATGATTGCTTTTTGAACATATACGTGAATATATAAATTTTAGAGATATTCTCAATATTTTATCAGTTATTTTTAGATACCCAATTTATCAGTTACTAAAATTTGACCAATTCAATTATGAATGGATTTTTAAAAAAATCTCAGATAGTAAACAAAGCCTGTACTTTTTTGATCCACTAACACCCTGTATAAATTCTAATGATAACAGTGGTTTAGATAATTGGGTCAAGTATTAAATAGAGATAATTCAAATTCCTTCTGTATTCCTTAACTATTTATATAATGTTGGCCAAGCCATTCATTCATTCTAAGCCTCAATTATTACATCTGTGAAATGCAGAAGGGGTAATAAAGCCTTTCATATGATTATAGTGAAGATTAAATGAGATGATACATAAAAGCTATGCTGATGCTGGTGATAAGACCTTTGTAAGCTCACTAAAATATTAGATCTTAGCACTGTCACTATGAATGTACAACTATGCTGTTGTTCTCTGTAGGTCTTTTGAAGACAGAGGGGCCGTTTCTGTTAGCTAGGGGCCTTCACTGTCTAGTAACTTCCATTGTATCATTTGTCTGAATCTCTGGATATCCATATAATTTATCACATTTTAGAATAAAAATAAAGTTTTAGAATTTTTAATCAAATGGAGCGTTCTGTTACCAACAACTGAATGATAATGTATACTGCTATTTATTTTATTTTATTTTTTTAACATTTTTTATTGATTTATAATCATTTTACAATGTGTCAAATTCCAGTGTTCAGCACAATTTTTCAGTCATTCAAGGACATATACACACTCATTGTCACATTTTTTTCTCTGTGAGTTATCATAACATTTTCTGTGTATTTCCCTGTGCTATACAGTGTAATCTTGTTTATCTATTCTAAAATTTTGAAATCCCAGGCTATCCCTTGCCACCCTCCACCCCCCGGTAACCACAACTCTGTATTCTCTGTCTGTGAGTCTATTTCTGTCCTGTATTTACGCTTTGTTTTTGTTTGTTTGTTTTTGTTTTTTAGATTCCACATATGAGCGATCTCATAGGTATTTTTCTTTCTCTTTCTGGCTTACTTCACTTAGAATGACATTCTCCAGGAGCATCCATGTTGCTGCAAATGGCATTATGTTGTCGGTTTTTATGGCTGAGTAGTATTCCATTGTATAAATATACCACTTCTTCTTTATCCAGTCACCTGTTGATGGACATTTAGGCTGTTTCCATGTTTTGGCTATTGTAAATAGTGCTGCTATGAACTTTGGGGTGCAGGTGTCATCCTGAAGTAGATTTCCTTCTGGATACAAGCCCAGGAGTGGGATTCCTGGGTCATAGGGTAAGTCTATTCCTAGTCTTTTGAGGAATCTCCACACTGTTTTCCACAGTGGCTGCACCAAACTGCATTCCCACCAGCAGTGTAGGAGGGTTCCCCTTTCTCCACAGCCTCTCCAGCATTTGTCATTTGTGGATTTTTGAATGACGGCCATTCTGACTGGTGTGAGGTGATACCTCATTGTAGTTTTGATTTGCATTTCTCTGATAATTAGTGATATTGAGCATTTTTTCATGTGCTTTTTGATCATTTGTATGTCTTCCTTGGAGAATTGCTTGTTTAGGTCTTCTGCCCATTTTTGGATTGGGTTGTTTATTTTTTTCTTATTGAGTCGTATGAGCTGCTTATATATTCTGGAGATCAAGCCTTTGTCGGTTTCACTTGCAAAAATTTTCTCCCATTCCGTAGGTTTTCTTCTTGTTTTACTTCTGGTTTCCTTTGCTGTGCAGAAGCTTGTAAGTTTCATTAGGTCCCATTTGTTTATTCTTGCTTTTATTTCTTCTAGGAGAAAATTTTTGAGATGTATGTCAGATAATGTTTTGCCTATGTTTTCCTCTAGGAGGTTTATTGTATCTTGTCTTATGTTTAAGTCTTTAATCCATTTTGAGTTGATTTTTGTATATGGTGTAAGGGAGTGTTCTAGCTTCATTGTTTTACATGCTGCTGTCCAGTTTTCCCAACACCATTTGCTGAAGAGACTGTCTTTATTCCAATGTATATTCTTGCCTCCTTTGTCAAAGATGAGCTGACCAAAAGTTTGTGGGTTCATTTCTGGGCTCTCTGTTCTGTTCCAGTGGTCTATATGTCTGTTTTGGTACCAATACCATGCTGTCTTGATGACTGTAGCTCTATAGTATTGTCTGAAGTCTGGGAGAGTTATTCCTCCAGCCTCTTTCTTTCTCTTCAGTAATGCTTTGGCAATTCTAGGTCTTTGATGGTTCCATATGAATTTTATTATGATTTGTTCTAGCTCTGTGAAATATGTCCTGGGTAATTGGATAGGAATTGCATTAAATCTGTAGATTGCCTTGGGCAGTGTGACCATTTTAACAATATTGATTCTTCCAATCCAAGAGCATGGAATATCTTTCCAATTTTTAAAGTCTTCTTTAATTTCCTTCATCAATGGTTTATAGTTTTCTGTGTATAATTCTTTCACCTCCTTGGTTAGATTTATTCCCAGATATTTTATTACTTTGGGTGCTATTTTAAAGGGGATTGTTTCTTTACTTTCTTCTTCTGTTGACTTATCGTTAGTGTAAAGAAATGCAACTGATTTTTGAACGTTAATCTTGTAACCTGCTACCTTGCTGAATTCTTCAATCAGCTCTAGTAGCTTTTGTGTGGACCTTTTAGGGTTTTCTATATATAGTAACATGTCATCAGCATATAATGACACTTTTACCTCTTCTTTTCCAATTTGGATCCCTTTTATTTGTTTCTCTTGCCTGACTGCTGTGGCTAGGACTTCCAGGACTATGTTGAATGGGAGTGGTGCTAGTGGGCATCCTTGTCTTGTCCCAGATTTTAGCGGGAAGCTTTTGAGTTTTTCACCGTTGAGTACTGTGCTGGCTGTAGGTTTGTCATATATAGCTTTTATTATGTTGAGATATGTTCCCTCTGTACCCACTTTGGCGAGAGTTTTTATCATAAATGTGTGTTGAATTTTATCAAATGCTTTTTCTGCATCGATTGAGATGATCATGTGGTTTTTGTCCTTTCTCTTGTTGATGTGATGTATTACACTGATTGATTTGCATATGTTGAACCAGCCTTGTGTCCCTGGGATGAACCTCACTTGGTCATAATGTATAATCGTTTTTGTGTGTTGTTGGATTCTATTTGCTAAAATTTTGGTGAGGATTTTGGCGTCTATGTTCATCAGTGATATTGGCCTATAATTCTCTTTTTTTGTAGTGTCTTTGCCTGGTTTTGGTATCAGGGTGATGGTGGCTTCATAGAATGAGTTTGGGAGTATTCCCTCCTTTTCAATCGTCTGGAAGAGTTTGAGAAGGACTGGTATGACTTCTTCTTTGTATGTTTGGTAGAATTCCCCAGTGAGGCCGTCCGGTCCTGGACTTTTATTTGTAGGGAGGTTTTTAATTGCTATTTCTGTTTCCTTTCTAGTGATCGGATTGTTCACGTGTTCAGATTCTTCTTGATTCAGTCTTGGTGGACAGTATGTTTCCAGAAACTTGTCCATCTCCTCTAGGTTATCCAGTTTGGTTCCATATAGTTTTTCATAATATTCTCGTATGATATTCTGTATTTCTATTTTGTTTGTTGTAATTTCTCCATTTTCCTTTCTTATTTTGCTAATTTGTGCTCTCTCTTTTTTCTTCTTTGTGAGTTTGGCCAGAGGTTTGTCGATTTTATTTACTTTTTCAAAAAACCAGCTTTTGGTTTGGTTGATTTTTTCTATGGTCTTGTTAATCTCTATTGTATTTAATTCCTCTCTGATCTTTATTATTTCCTTCCTTCTGCTGCTTTTTGGGGCTTTTTGTTCTTCTTTTTCTAATTCATTCAGGTGGTGGGTTAAATTGTTTATTTGAGATTGTTCTTCTTTTTTGAGGAAGGCCTGTATCGCTATAAACTTCCCTCTTAGCACTGCCTTTGCTGTGTCCCATAGGTTTTGAGTGGTTGTGCTTTCATTATCATTTGTCTCAAGGTATTTTTTAATTTCAGCTTTGTTTCCTCATTGATCCATTGTTTTTTCAATAACATATTGTTTAATCTCCATGCTTTCCTTTTTTTCTCCTTTGTTTCTCTGCTGTTGATTTCCAGTTTCTTGGCATTGTGGTCAGTAAAGATGCTTGAGATAATTTCTATCTTCTTAAAATTGTTGAGGTTTCTTTTGTGCCCAAGTACATGATCGATCCTGGAAAATGTTCCATGTGCATTGAAAAGAATGTATATCCTATTTTTTGGGGGTGTAATGCTCTGAAAATATCCACCAAATCTAGTTTTTCTATTGTAGTATTTAATTTCTCTGTTGCCTTGTTTATTTTCTGTCTGGAAGATCTGTCTAGTGATGTTAGTGCAGTGTTAAAATCTCCAACTATGATTGTATTCCCATCAATATCCCCCTTTATCTCTGTTAGTACTTCTTGTATGTAATTAGGTGCTCCTATATTGGGTGCATATATATTAACGAGTGTAATATCCTCATCTTGTATCACTCCTTTAATCATTATAAAATGTCCTTCTTTATCTTTCTTTATGGCCTTTGTTTTAAAGTCTATTTTGTCTGAAATGAGTACTGCAACACCTGCTTTTTTGGCTTTTCCATTTGCATGGAATATCCTTTTCCATCCTTTCACTCTCCATCTGTATGTGTCCTTCTCCCTAAAGTGGGTCTCTTGTATGCAGCATATTGAAGGTTCTTGCTTTATTATCCAGTCTGCCACTCTGTGTCTTTTGACTGGAGCATTTAGTCCATTAACATTTACAGTAATTAATGATAGATGTGTGTTTATTGCCATTTTGAACTTATCTTTGCAGTTGAATTGGTATATCCTCTTTGTTCCTTTCTTCTTCCTTTTGTGGTTTGGTAATTTTCCTTTGTATTATCATGGATTTTATTTAATTTTTGTGACTCCTTTGTAAATTTTTGGCTTGTGGTTACCCTTTTTTGTAAATCTATCAACCCATTAGTATAACTGTTTTTATTAAACTGATAAGTAACATGATCTCAAACCCATCCTACTGTTAAAAAAATTTAAAAAAGAAAGAAAAAAATATTCTAAATTTCCCTGCCTCCCTCTCCCACTCTCAGTGATTTGTATGTCTTCTTTTATAATTTCATGTTTACTTTATTTGTAATTCATGAGTTACCACCTTTCCAGTTGTATGTTTCTCATTTTTGTAGCATCCTGCTGCTTTTCTATTTAGAATAGCCCTTTCAATATTTCTTTTAGCATGGGTTTAGTGTTGCTAAACTCCTGCAGCTTTTTTTTTGTCTGTGAAACTCTTTATTTCTCCTTCTATCCTCAAGGATAGCCTTGCTGGATAAAGGATCCTAGGCTGCATCTTTTTTTCATTCAGGGCTTTGAATATATCTTGCCACTCCCTTCTGGCCTGTAGTGTTTGTGTAGAGAAATCAGCTGAGAGCCTTATGGGGGTTCCCTGGTAACTTACTCTTTGCTTTTCTCTTGCTGCCTTTAGAATGCTTTCTTTATCCTTGACTCTGGCCATCTTGATTATGATATGTCTTGGTGTGGGTCTATTTGGGTTCTTCCTGTTTGGGACCCTCTGAGCTTCCTGTACTTGGATATCTGATTCCTTCTTTAAGTTTGGGAAGTTTTCAGTGATGATTTCTTCAAAAACCTTTTCAATCCCCTTTGATCTTTCTTCTCCTTCTGGGGCCCCTATTATGCGAAGATTGGGTCGCTTTATATTATCCCATAGGTCCCTTATGCTATTTTCATTATTTTTTATTTGCTTCTCTTGTAGTTCTTCTGAATGGGTGCTTTCTATTGCCCTGTCTTCTAGATCACTAATTCATTCCTCTGCATTATCTAGTCGGCTTTGCACAGCTAGTAGATCATTCCTCATCTCTGTCGATGGGTTTACCCATTCTACTTGGCTCTTCTTTATAGCTTCAGTTTCATTTTTGACATATTTTATATCTCTAAACACTATCTCTTTTAATTCCTTCAGCAATTTGATCACTCCTTTTTTGAAATCTTGATCTAGTAGGCTATCGATGTCTATTTCGTTGATCTTTCTTTCAGGGGATTTCTCTTGTTCTTTTAATTGGGAAAGGTTTTTCTGCTTCTTCTTCTTGCTCATACCTCTCTGGCACTGTGGTTTATGAAGTATCAGTTGTTTATTTTGGTCCTTAAGGATTTTATCTATCTAATACCTATTTAGGAATAAAACTTAGGAAAAAAAAGAAAAAAAAATGAGAGAGAGAGAAAGAATTTTAAAAGAAGGGAGAAAGAGGATTTGAAAACAGTGTATAATGAATAATAGAAGAGCGAGTTGAAGCAGAGTAGTAATCGGGTTGAGACGTCTTTTAAAAACCTTTACAATAAAAGGGGGGGGAGATGAATAGATGTATTTGAAACCTGTGTCTAATCAATAACAGGACATCAAAACCCAAGAGAAATAGAAATGAATTAAGAAGTAAAAATTAAGAGAGTAATAGAAAATAGAACAGGTAAAAACAGATTTAAAAAAAAAAGGGGGGTGGGTGGGATTGTCAGTGTTCTCCTGGAGTCTGTGTGCTTTTAATGTGAAGTCTTTCTGTGTTCGTCCTGTTTTGGAAGCTCAGCTTGCTGTTTTCAGAGGCCCTCCGTTGGCGCCCTCTTCTGTGCTGCTCCCAGCACTTGTCGGCAAGCTGATCGCGCCTCCTCCTAACACTGGGTCAGGTGCAGCTCTCCTCTGCTGTGGGCGGGCGGGTCGCTGCCCCTCCGGATGCCGCAGTCAGATGTTGCAGACTGGCAGGGTAAGAGGGCGGGTCGTGCCCCCTCCCAGCTCCTCGGTCAGGGGCTGTGTTCCTGCCCGAAAGGCGGGGGCCACTCTCGCTCTACCTGCGCCGCAGCTGGTAGCTCCGCTGTTCTGTGCGGCTGCGCGCCCTACCCTGGTCGGCGCTCCGCCCGGGTCGGCGCTCAGCAGGTGGGCTTGGGGAAGACCAAGGGGGCAGCCCTGTCCCTGCTCGGAGCCAAAACCCAGCTCCTTGTTTGTCTTTGTGGAGCAAGTTCTCTGAGGGACCAGGATGGAAGGAGCCTGTCTGCCCCGGGCTGCAGGCCAGTCTCAGTCTGGCGTTTGAGGCTGCTAAGCCCTTCCGTGAGGATTGAGGTTTCGCCCCCGCACCCGCCTGGTTGCTCAGCGCGGAGGATATGGCAGCTGCGCCTGATCCCCGCCTCTCTTCCCCCGAAAACTTTCCGCGGGTTTTCAGAGATGGGGGTGTGCACCCTTCCCCCGAGAGCACATCAACCTTGCTGTTTTATGGAGGGCCCAGGTTGTTCTGCCCTGTGCACCCGCAGCCACCGCGCACAGCCCCTTGCGTTCCCCCCGGGGCTGCCTCCGTGCAGCGGCCCCCGTCCTCCGCCCGGCTTGGGCTTCCTGGCCCTGCCCGCCGCTACCCGCCGCGTCTCAGGCTGGGTGTCGCGGGGACGCTCTGTGCCCGTTTAACTTGGTTCTGTTAGTTAAGGGCTGCTCTGTACAGATCCGAGCCTCGGAGGCTCCCCCTCCGTCCCGCTGGCCTCTCAGTTGGGGAGGGGAGACCCAGCGAGCGAGCGCCAGTCCTCCTTTGCCGCTCCCTCCCCGCGGGACCTGTCCCGTGCTGCTTTGCCTTTTGTTCTTTCTTTTTTCCTTTTCTCCTACCAGATTTTTGGCGTCTTTATCTTTTGAAGAGGGCGATGTTCTGTTGGAGTTCCGCAGGTGCTCTGGTTGGCTGAGTGGGCCTATAGATGTGGGTCTTGGTGTATTTGTGGGAGAGGGTGACATGCGAGCGTCCTTCTACTCCGCCATCTTCTCGGTCTTTTGTATACTGCCATTTAATTTTTTCCCTCTGCTATATTCCTCCTTTCTCCACACCCCAAGATAAAAATTCTATTAATAATATCTCCAGAATACTTGCTATTTCACTTACATTAGTCACAGTACACTCTGTCCAGGTTAGAATTTTAAACTATTAAAGAGATAATATGTTGTTCTCTAGGAGTTTATTAACATTATAATAGCCTTTAAAGACTTGTAGATAATTTTGAGTCTCTTGAAATATTTATATATGCTACGTGAGAGAGGGAATCTTAAATGAATTAATTTCTCCCCTGTTTACAAAGAAGCATAAGTTCATTGTATAAAATTTAAATAAATCAGACAGGTGACAAAAATAGAAAACTCCATACTCCCATGGTTAGAGAACCAATTTTCCTATAACCAAGTTTCCCTGTGGCCTAGATAATTAAATGTAGAATACAGGAGTTTAAGATATTTAAATTGCCCTAAATTGTTCTCCATGCCATTGGATGAGGTCAAGAAAGGATCGGGACTAAACTAATTAGAGAGCAAGGATTTCATGAGATATTATATAATTCCAAACTCTCAATTCTCCTCCACCTCTACAGTCCTACTCTTAATGCTACATCCATATTTTCCCCTTCTTTCCCTTGTTATTATTGACAGAGTGCTGACAGCTGCCACTCTTGTCTCAGAGTTCTCCTGTGGGTACTAAGGAGTTCTTGAACTTTTTACCTTCAGCACCACGTATAAGTCCTGAAGAATCTAAATCAGACTTCTTAAGAACTTCATGCCAATCCCTAAAAATCACTCATTTGTATACTATATATGGAAAAATGCAGTCTTCACCTTTCCCATCATCTCTGGCTTGTTTACAGAGGTACTATAACTGATTCTAAGGTCTTATGTATGCTTTTCAAGAGAGGAATTCTAGTGAGTTAGCCAGGGCACAAAACAAAGCCAAGTCCTTAATTTGCCTGATACTCCAATGAGCACTGAACAGGGGACGAAAAGTTTGGAAACTTTATAGCCCTTTCATTACCCGCCTTGTTGTAGTTTATTATTAGACCTCTGCTTGAATACTGATAATATAATTAAATTTATGTCTTGACAGTCAGCACTGTTAATGCATTTTCTGAAATCAATGATCAGATTTGCAAGGAATGTGGAAGAATAATTTATGCTTAATTATTAGATCATATGCCACTGAAACAATATTAGGCAACAGTGTGAGACAGATACAGGTTTAAAATACATCAAAATAACTTAATGTTAACACGTGATTGTCAGGAAAGCTTTTGCAAATTAATCTTCCTATTTAAGATCCATGACCATGACAATTACAAGATCATAAACTTTCCATAACTCCAGTCCAATATCTGTCTGATCAAGGTCAATTACTTAAATTTTAAATCAAAGATCAAATAATTTAGCTTCAATCATTTTCACCTCTCACTTCTTGTAGAACGTCTCTGATACTCCATCAGAACTGTACAAGTGTCTCATAGAAATCACTCAAGGATATATTTGATGCATAAAAATCTTAGGAAATTAGTAAGTTGCAAAAGTAAATTAGCTTATGCACATACTTTTTGGATTCTTGCCACCAAGCTTAATACGATAGCATCTTTTAACACTTAAGATCTCATTGGTTTGACATGTCTTATTATGAAAACAATCTAAAATAAAACTTAAGTGGGCTTGACATTTACTTATAGATCAGACATGTAATTTAAAATAAATGATAAAATTTATTTGAAAGTTTCATAGTAATTTTTAATGAGGCCTTTTTTTTTGACACCTTCAAATTAAGTTGCATCTCCTGAACCTTTTTATACTTACCCTTTTATAGCGTTCATCAGTACAAATTAGTTGTTCTACTTATATCTTCCTTACTAAATGGTAAGAATCATGAGGGCAGATTAAAAAGGTGTGCCTTATTCTATTCTTCTGCATCTTACTATTTATTTATTATTCTGCATCCACAGTGCCTGGCGTTGAGTGTAATATATAGCTGCTGCTCAAAAAGATTGTTGAAGGTAAATTAATACCGCATTGCTTTCATGTCACATCAATTTAAATATCTCAAACACACTTACAGCTTAACCCAAGACTGAAGCAGTGAGCTTCCAGGCTTCTCTTACTGCCCTGCTCTCCACAGTGGAATTCTTCTATATTCCTCATCTCCCTGGATAGTGGCACCATACATCCAGAAACTTGGGTGTCATTCTTTAGTCCTTGACTTCGTTCTTTTACGGCTTATAATTTTACTTCCTGAGTATGTTCAGACTCCTTCCACATCTATTTATCCCACTGCCACCACCCTTTTCAGGCCCTTCATCTCTTACCTAGCTGGTGGGAGTCTTCTGACTGGACTTGATTTTTTTTTCCCCTTCTCTCCTCTGTTTTAGGCAGATGGATCTTTTTAATAAAATGCAAATATAATAATTTTATCACTTTGCTTAAAAACATGTTTAGTGGCTTCCTATTTGCTGGAGTTTTAAGTTCAAACTTTTAAACACGGCTCATAAATTACTACTTAATCTCATCCTACTTCTCTCTTTAGCCTAATCCCTTACCAGGTCCGTTCTACTTAAGTTCTGTCAGACTGAGGTAACATGCCGGGGGCTTTGAGATTTGGGGAGATGTTGTATCACACACTGTGCCCTCTTCCTTCACCCTTGTTTGTCCATGAATTAACATCACTTCTTACCTGGAGCTTTCTCTCACCCACCAAGTGGATGTTAGGTGCTCTTTTTGTATGTGTTCACCCTCTATTTCAATCAAACATTTTATTTAATTGTGATTTATTTGTATCTCATAAAAATCATAAGGTCATTGGAGTAAAGGCTGCATCTCTGTTATTCATTATTACTAAATAAGATATGACACATCCTAGGCACTTAAATATTTGAATTAATGAACAGATAAACTTTTTTTTTAAAGGGAACCACTAAATGATACTAAGCAAGAGAGTAACAAAATCAAATTTAGAATAATTTTAAAAATATTGAGGAAACAGGCCTCTATTTGAACCCATCTCTACTTCTTACTATTGGATAATCTTGAGCAAATTACTTAATCTTCAGAGCTGCACTTTTCTCATTTTTAAGAGTATCAGTAATTACACTAATAAGGAAACTCGTTGACTTTTAGAGCATTATGAATACTCATTTTAACTGATTGGTGTTGACCTAAAACAAATATATTTCCAATTATTTGTCAAGCAAAAAGATGGGTTTATTCAGGATCAGCAGAAAATTGCAGTTTGGGGTCTGCAGCCACAGCAAGCCACATGCAAGTCCCTGCAAAGCAGTGGAAGGAAAGTATTTTAACAGAGAGGAAAAGGAAGTTGGGAGGGCTATAGTAAACAAAGAGTCCATGGCTTTTCATTGGCTGAGTTCTTGCCAGGAAAGAAGAGGAATCTTTCCTTTTCTCTGCTCTGCCATTGCCATGCATGAGAGCTCTACTTTGTGGTCTTCTGTATTCAATTAAGATTTCTGTTTTCAGGCATACCTTGTTTTATTACACTTTATTTTATTATAATTTGCAGATACTGCATTTTTCATAGATTGAAGGTTTGTGACAACCCTTCATTGAGCTAGTCTTTTGGCACTATTTTTCAACAACGTTTGCTCACTTTGGGTCTCTGTGTCACACTTTCGTAATTCTCAAAATATTTCAATTTTCTTGTTGTTGTATTTGTTATGGTGATCTGTGGTCTTTGGTATTGCTGTTGCAACAAAATTATTATTCGCTGAAGGCTCAGATGATGCTTAGCATTTTTTATCAATAAAGTATTTTTAAATTAAAGTATGTACATTTTTTACACATAAAAATACCCCATGGATTGGTGGTAGTCTCTGCGTTTTTGGGTGAGTACCCCCAGGGTATTTTGTTTCTTTTCATCAAAAACGAAAAAGGGAATCTGATAATTGGGATGCCCAAGGTCAGGTGGCTTCATCAAACTCTTAAAAGCTATGTCACCCACTTCTTCCCATGAAATTGGGTTTGGGTTGTTATTGTTAAGTAAAACATACGGAGAAGTTTGGCCATAAGGGAGAAATTTGAAATCCAGTTTTGGCAACAGCCAGCTAGCCCAAGAAAACCTTGCAGCTGGTACTTAGTTTTGGGTTTTAGGAAACTGAGGACACCATGAAGTCTATCTGGATCTAGGTGTAGCCCTGGTCCTCATATCAGATACCCTACATATTGAACCTGAGTTTGGGCAAACTGCAGTTTTTCTTTGGTGACCTTATGTCCCTTTAAGGCTAAAAGCTTTAGCAAGAGGATGCTGTCATACTGTGATTAAGCTTGAGGGAGAGGGAAGAAGCAAATCATTCACATATTGCAACAAAGTAGAAACCCTAGGGAACTTTATATCATCCAGATCAGCCTTTAGGATTTGTGAGAAATAAGGAGTCTCAGTAAAACCCTGAGGCATTACTGTCCAGGTGAATTGTTTTTCTTCCCAAGTGAAGGCAAAACGTATTGGCTAGCTTCATCAACTGGAGTACCAAAGAATGCATAACATAAATCAATTACAGTAAAGAATTTACTTCCCGTGGTATTTGGTGTTAGTAATATATGAGGGTTAGGAACAACAGGATATTGAAGGATAACAATGTTACTTCTGTCTCAGAGGTCCTGGTCAAACCTCTACCCTCAGTCCTTAGTTTTTCTCACTAATAAAATAGAGGTATTACAGGGACTAGTACAAGGGATGATGAGGCCTTGAGGCTTGTAATCTTTGATTATGGGCTTTATGCCTTGAAGAACTTCTTTACTTGTAGGATATTGATTAATTCTGGGACGAGATATTGATGGATCTATTTGCATATTGATGAGAGATGTGCTGTGAATTCTGCCAGTATCAGCTGGAGATTTTGCCCATAAGGAGGAAGGTAGCTGATTTAGTAAGGACAAATGATCAGTATTTCTAGAATTAGCTTTAGTACTGTCAGAAACAGAACAAATGAAAGATGTCAAAGGGTCATTTAATTCACCTGGTTGGCTGCTTTGATGACTCCTTTCAAATTCTAGAATTATGTTCCCCTTTCAGGAGAAAGAAATTTTGACATGACACTTCTCTAAGAAGTCTGAGCCTGATAAATGAGTAGAGGTTAAGGGACTAAGGAGAAAAGGATGTGTGTCTCTCAGAGAGCCTAAACAAAAGGAAATAGGCTCAGAGACAGGAACCTCTTGAGGTTCATCAGGAATCCCTACTATTTGAACTGTTTCCATGCTCCAAGGCAGGGGCTGCTTTGTAGTGGTGGGGTTGAGCACAGAGAACAGCTCTGGTGTCAGTTAGGACTGGAGGAGATTCATTCCCAATCTGGAGAAATGTTCCCTTGATATTATAAACTGACTTGGTCACGCCAGTCTGTCTAGTTAGAAATGTGCATGAGGAATGACAGTGGTTTTTAGACATAAAATTAGCCAGAGTCCCTATAAGAGGGGGTACCCTCAAAATATTTGGATAACTAGGATGTCACTTCTTAGAGGTTTTTTGTCCAGAGTAAAAGAATAATTTCCAAACAGCTCAAATAGCTCGCAGCTCAGACAGCCTGCAGGTCTAATACCCGCCAGCTCTAAGGGAACAGCTGGGTCCCAGAGGAGCCAGGCTGAAGGCTTCTTAGCCAGCTTCCATAGCACAGCCCCTGTTCCAAAGGAATGGACCTAAGGCTGAAAAATCAGCTCAATTTCAGTGAAATGACTTCTGTTCTTGAAGGAGTAGGCTGAAGGCTTTTCAGCTAATTTCAGTTGAAACAGTCTGATCTCAGAATCAGCCACAAGTGCCAAATGAGTGCTTGCACACAGAGTAGGGCCTTAACCAGAGAAGTTGAAATCTTAAAGTGTATACTGAATAAAGTGTGGAGGCCTTCAAAAGCAAAGAGGGTGTAAGCCCCGATACAGGAGAAAGACATACATTCTAGCTCCAGGGTCAGTGAGAGAAAAGCAGTGAGCAACCATGGCTTAATTGTGGGTATCAACCCTGTTTGTCACCAGCCCCACAGCATTTGGGGATTTTCTCTCCTCCCTCTGTGGGCCACCAAAATGTTGACCTACAGCAAATAGACTGCCAGTTATTTCTCCAGCAAAAAAAATGAATTTATTTAGTATCAGCAGAGAATTATAATTCACGGTCTACAACCATGGCAAGCCACGTGCAATTCCCAGCAGAGTCCAGGAAGAGGAGCATCTTTATAGGGGGGAAGAGGAAGTGGGAGGACTTCCTAGTAAACAAAGAGTACATGGGTTTTTACTGGCTGAGTCCTTGTCAGGAAAAGTCTTCTTTATGCCTCCTGTAGGGCTCTGCTATTGTAGCAGGGTGTGATCACTCCCCCTTCTGGTCCCCTGACTCTATTTAATTAAAGTTTCTGTTAATCAATTTTTTTTTTTACAGTTGAAACCAGATGGGAGATAGACATGAAAGTCAGATAGATGGAGTTTAAAATATTTTATGTCTTTCTAATAAAGACGAGGTTTGAAAATACAGCTCAGTTTGTTAGCTAAGTGGTCTTATTTTATATTTTTAAATTAAGTTTCCTACCTAATCATAAGGACTTACACAAATGTGGTGCCGAACATCAGAAAGAATACTCTCTGCAATCAGGCAGACAGTCCAATCCCAAAAGAAAGGGAGAAGGTGAGCCTACCAAGAGTGTCCTCTAAAATGACTTTCCAATCAGAAAAAATGTTTTTCTTCTATAGTGAGTGAAGTAACAGAGAGAGACCAGGGATACCACTCTTAGCAGTGATGCTCATATTTGGCAATGTCTGTAGATGTATTTGGTTGTCACAACTGATTAGGGGTTCAACTGGCATCTAGCATATAAGAACCTAGGGTTGCTGATAAATAGTCTACGTTGCACAGGAGAGTCCTCTAAAATGTCAGTAATGCTAAGTTAAGAACCCTATTGTAATGGAAAGTTTCTTCTCTCAAATTATTTATTGTATGATATATTTTGATTAGCATTCCCTTCATACTTTTTTGTTTTTTTTGTTTTCTTATAAAGGGTATATTTGAGTTATTTTTCCAAACTTTAAATACTAAGTTAGAAGTTTATTTTGTCTTGGTTCATTATAATTGCTATCTTGGATTTGATGTTACAATCTTTTCTTTTTTATGAGTTGTCTTTTTTCTTTTCTTCTTTTGATTTTTGTGTATTTGTTTTCTTATTCTAGATTTTTATTTTTCTTCTTCTGATTTGGAGGTTATATACTTTGTTTAAAATATTTTAATGCTTACCTAAGAACTTTTACCATTGTATTAGACTGCTTGGGTTGCCATAAAAATATGCCTCTGTCTGGGTGGCTCAAACAACAGAAATTTATTTACTCACACTTCTGGAGGCTGGAAAGTCCAAGATCATAGTGCTGGTAGAGTTTGACTCCTGGTGAGGGTCCCTTCCTTACTTGTTTGCAGACAGCCAGCTCCTCTCTCTGTCCTTGCATGGCCTTTCCACCATGTGTGCCTGGGGTCAGGGTACTTATTACAGTGAGAGAAAGAGAGAGGGAGAGAAGCGTGTTTTCCTTTAATTCTGTGTTACAAGTTTATTTTTGCTTGGATTTAACCTGTCAGAATCTTAGGATACTAAACTGGGGATGTGTTCGACCAGAAGGACTTGTATATGCTTGTAGTCAGGGCCAGAATGGTTAAAGACTTGGGACCTGTTTCATCCCTTCAAGAGTCTTGGTCTAATGCCACATAGCCTCAGGCTCAACTCTTCCACCTGCAGCTGAGTCAGTCAGTGGGAAAGGGAGGGAAAGAAGCTGGGGGACAGCAGAACACCAGAAGCCTCATAACTGATTTGATTTATTCCAGAATGGAGACAATTTATGCTCTGTTCTAGGAAAGCAGCAAGATTTGGTATTTCTTTATGCCTAGGCCCATGGGCATAGCTTGTGAACAGTAGGTTAGAGACGGTAATGTGGCATGTCTGGGCTGGAGACTTGAGACAGACTTACAGGACAGTGCCATCTGGATCTCCTGCTGCCAGTGAATAAAGCTTTGTCCTTTCTCTACTGTTTCCTGGTGGTTCTACTCTGGGTCTTTATTTACAGTGAATAAATCTCTGTAAGTGTATCTAAACCCTGTTCTTTACAGCTCCATCAGCTTTCTATTCATTATTGGTTAAAAATAGAAAATCATATTTTAAAATTTTAATTTTGATAGACTTTCAATTTTTTACATAAATATACTTTATTATGCATAAATAATACATTAAATATACCAAGTCCATTTTCAGTTATTTCATAGTCTACTTTTAAGCATATTTCAAATGTCTATGAAAGCAAGAACCTCTTTACTTCCAGGTAATTGAGTTTGACTCAAGTAGACAGCCATTCTAAGAGTTGTTATTCTCTGATGATTGGCAGCTGTTTGAAATACTGTGCGGTGATGTTTCTATTCTGTCATTCAAAGAATACTTACTACTGTGAAAAATGGGCAAACATCTTTGCTGCTTTGGGAAAGGAGCCAAATTGTAAGTAGTTCTAGAATAGAGACATGGAATCAAAAGGCTTAACTTAAGGATATTGAAATCAGGAGACCGTGAGCAATGTTGTAACTGTGAATATTTAGCTGTGTGGTTTAATTTCCATTACTGATAAAACGTGACTTCTGTATGGATGGCATTTAATATCCCTGCCAGCAATGGCATTCTGTGATTAGGGATTGAGGCATTTGCATCTTTTATTTAGATCACAGTTTTAAAAGTCTTCTTGATAATCAAAAACCGTAAGAGCTATGTTAAAACATTGATTCCCAGTTTTTATCCCTTAAGAAGCTGATTCATTAGTTCAGGGATAGGGCCTTGGAATCTGTATTTATAAAATATCTCCAGAGATAGACCAGGTTATGTGATGTAAATCTAATTCAAACCGCAGTGAGTGAGTTCAGCCTGGAGCAATGGGTTAATCTTGTTACGCAGAGAAACTTATTAAAAAAGTTATTTTTAATTATAAAGGTAGAAAATGTGAGTTATTAAAAACTTAGGAAATAGAATAAATATAACAAAAAAATCTTAAAATCATTCACAACAACACTGCCTAGAGCAAATAATGTATTAACCTTTTTTGTGTGTTTTTAGCATTTTTTGGTAAGTATGTGTGTGTGTATACACATATACCTTCATATTCTTTTTTACTGAGGTGTAGTCAGTTTACAATGTTTTGTCAATACCTTCATATTCTAAATACACAAATTATCTGTCCATCTGATCAGGTTTATGTCAGTTCTATTTTGCTATTTTATTTAAATACCTTTTATTTAAATTCAAATACAAGTATTTCCCATGCCATTAAAAATTCTTTGAAAATATAATTCTATCACTTGATTTCATTTTTTGTATAGAAAGTATATTTAATTTAACCGGTATTTTTTTATAATTTAATTTTCAATTTTTCACAATTGCAAATAAAAAGACTGAAATGAATATCCTTGTATGTAAATGCTAGTTCCACCTTTTACTGTATCCTCATGGTAGAGTCTTAAATATAGAATTAGTAGATAAGTGGACTACACTAAATTAAAGGGACCATGTGGAATGTGGTCAGAGATTGAACTAAAGTTAGCATCGCCATGAAGAATAGAAAGATAAAGATTAATTGGTTCAAGGCTGTGTGGGAAGCGACTTAAGTATTACTAATTAAGCCTTGGCTTTATCCTACTATAAGCAAGGTTACATTGCATAGATAAAATATAACTAGATGAGAAGAGAGAAACTGTCTATGTAACAACGTGAGGCTTCCTGGTGCCTTTTCCCTTTGTAGTGCTTTCCATTGTTGGTTGAAATGAGTACCTGGGACGGCTGAGCTTTGGCAAACAATAATTTGAAAAACTCCTGACAGTGTTTTCTTGAGACAATAGGACAAGCAACTCTGGTAGTATTTTTGGTATATTTAGATCTGTATTTCAACCTACTTGATTTTAGTTGTAAGTGAAAATAATTTAAAAAAAAATCTCACTGAAGACCTGGACCCTGTTTCTCCGGTAAATTTTCAAGCCTTACTGTTTATCTCTGCTGTGAATTATCTGAAATCTTCCTGTATATTTTATTTCTTTTCTTAATGTTTACTTACATTTATGTTAATCTCTCAATTGTTGTTTGTTAATTTATATATCTAAAAGCATCAGGGGTTTATGATTAAACTGGTGGCTCTCTGGAAGGAGGGAAGGATGATGCACTCTACCCATTTCAGAATCTACTTCCTCCCGGAAGTTTCCCCACCTCTCTCTCTTTCCCTGCCTCACTCCTTACCTTCACACACAGAAACAGACATGCATGAAGCCAGAGATGCAGACCCGTGCCAACGCATTCACATGGTGTCTGTACATGACAAACTCAAAATGGTTGGGAAGACTCAGCTAGCTAATGAACTGAGGACTAATGTCTCTTAATCCTATCTTACTGCCGCAGACCTCTACTTAGAGCAGTGTAGAACAATCCTGTCATTAAAGTGACAGTGAGTGGCACAATATAAAGTGCACTCAAATGGTGACTCTAAACAAATAAGTGGATAGCTCTTAAAGACACTGCCTAGAACAGAGGAGTTCGTGTAGCTGGAAAACTGAACCAAATGGTTAGAAAAATGTAAAAATTAAAAGGAGAGACAAATTAAATGAACAGTTGAGTATGAAAGATAGGCTGACAAATTAAAATCCCCTTCTCCCCCATTATTTCCTGAGTTAAAGTTTTAGGCTTATTCAGGGCTGAACGCATTTCCACATCCCATGTGCTAGGCTGCTGTAAGCAAGGATGGAGGTGCCTTGGCTGGGCCATCCATTTGTAGCCTTGTTGAATTATAACTGGCTAGCCTCAGTTGATTGAATGCTGAAAATCCGAGATCTTTGAGATGATGAAATTATGGAACCAGAGGGCTTTCATTAATCTTCAGCTCACCTTGTCGACAACACCATTTGCCACAAGGCAGCTTTGTGTTCCAAATTGTGTGAGTTATCTCTATATTCCTTCTTTTCTTCAGCTCCTCTTTTCTGCTAACCTACTTGACAAAAAAAGGGGACAATGTCTATTATAAAGAGGTTAGTTTGTGATTTTGACTACAGGTGTACCTTGGAGATACTGTGGGTTCGGTTCCATACCACTGCAATAAAACGAATATTGATGTAAAGTGAGCCACATGAATGTGTTGGTTTTCCAGTGCATGTAAAAGTGTACACTATAGTCTATTAAGTGTGCAACAGCATTATGTCTAAAAAAAGATGTATATCCCTAATTAAAAATATGTCATTGCTAAAAAGTGCTAACCACTATCTGAGACTTCAGCAAGTCATAATCTTTTTGCAACAGTAAGATTAAAGATTGCTGATCACAGATCACCATAGCAAATATAATAATGAAAAATTTTGAAACATTGCAAGAATTACCAAAACGTGGCACAGGGACATGAAGCGAGCAAATGCTCTTAGAAGAAGTGGTGCCCGTGAACTTGCTCATTGCAGGGTTGCCCCAAACCTTCAGTTTGTGAAAAACACGTGTGTGAAGCACAGTGAAACAAGGCATGCCTGCAATTCCTTCACTGCGCTGTTTGGTGGACAAAGGGATATAATTTAAGGTCCCATTCTTGGACAGTGGACTTGTAGATCCAGAATAACTTTCTCATTTCAGAGTCTAAATGAAAGTCCATGGAAATTAGGTGACTTGCCTAAGGAAAAAAAGCTAATTTGTGACAGAGCTGGAACCCAGGTCTCCCTATTCCTAGTCTAGTGGTATTTTATCTTACCAAAATAACACTTCTTTTTTTAATGATTTTTTAAACTGACGTATAGTCAGTTTACAATGTGTCAATTTAACACTTCTTTAGTGCACCTGCTTAGAAGAGCAGGGCAGGTGTAGCAACAACTCACAAGATCAAACACAATCATCAGATAATACTGACTGCCAGTGGCTACTGACCTGGTCTTAATTCAGACAAGTGACCACAGCGATAAAAAGTCATAGAACTCTAATATCTCATTTCTTATAAAATATCAAAAAGAATTTGAAGCAGCTTTTTTATTAACAGTAACTCACATTTTATAAATATAATGTGGCAAGTATATTTCTTATACATCTCAGGAGATATATAGCCAGGTTGTGTAATCAAGTTCTTGGTTCCTTTTAAAACCTCCTTTTATGTAAAATATTTCACTCAAGACACAGTGGCTCTACTCTGCTCTCCCCGTGTCCTTATCTCTCATTACCAAGCAAGGCTCCCCACTACCCGGGCCTACCCTGCCTTCCACTTGTGGGATTTTGGACTCTAGCAACTCCTTGTGTTCATCCTAAGTAAGACCAAGGCAGACATAGTACTAGATTTCAAAAATGTCAAATCCTTTTGAGCACTGTTCTTATTCGGGATCCAAATCCATTTACTTTATGTAGTCCCCTTGGCAATGATTGTTTCCTAATGAAAAATAAAATGCCCAGCAGTTAGGGGCTTAAAGCTCTGAGCAAGAAGTTGAACAATTTTCTTATCATTGCATTTTTTCTAAGTTATCAATCTAGTTCAAAGTTATTAATATCTCTTATATATTTGAATTTTTAAAAAAGGGCTTTATAATCTGCGTATAAATTAGGATTCTAAGTATTTTATCAATGTAATTTAACAAATAATATTTTTCTAGTAGAGGTGATATATTTTTATGTATTATATGATTAAGTACTCTATTTTGACAAGCCTCAAAGCCACTTTGCCTTGGTAAATTAAGTACTTGGAAAAATATATTAAGTCTTTCAGGGCTCTTGAAGTTACCACTTAATTTAGCAAATGAGCAATGCATTCAGTAGGATTTATAAGTGATCTGGTGGCTAAATGTATCCCTTATCAACATTTAACTCTCACAGAATGACTTGGATATTGAGAAAAATAAAGATTATAATTATTATGCTTACTAATATAATTGTTTTAACATAGAGTAGTAATTCTACACATGAGCAATTAAGCCCAAATGATAGGTATTAATACACCCAGTCATATGGAGCCACATTCCTGACATTCCAAGGTACTTTCAGTTCTCCAGTTTGGCAGTCACTGCCTCTTCTTTAAGCCGTGTTAGCTGAATTCCCCACTCAGCCTGCCCACACCTATGGCTACCTAGCTGATTTTACCCCTGCTTTGTGTCTTAGCATCAGATTAGCCATGGCTTCCATCAGGAAACCAGCTATAATCACTCTCTGCCCTGGCACCTGTTGTCAATAAAGGGTGGGTGCCCCCTTTATGTGCTCCTATAACACTCAATTATAGCACTTACTGTGCTGTTGTCATTGCCTAATAAATACTGGAAAGTGGTAGGCTATAAGTCAAATGAATTAGTTTAGCATTATCTCCCCTAAATTCAAACTCCATGAGTACAGGAACCATATCATCTGTCTACTGTTGTATTCTTAGTGCCAAGAACGATCAGTCATATATAGTTATATGCAATATATTATTATTACATAGTGAATAGTTGACTTATCGACCTATTATTTCTTAGGACAGATGCTGGCAATGTATCAGCTTTATGAGGTAAAAATGAATTCATTGAGTTCTAATGAAAACCTTTAAAAATATTTTCTAAATTGTGTTTAAAAAAAAAATTAAAGGAGTTATTGGGGATTGAACCCAGGACCTCATGCATGCTAAGCATGCACTCTACCACTGAGCTATTCTACCCCCTAACTTGTGTTTTTTAAAGGAAGTATTTGTTGGTACCATAAAAATATGATTTAATGTATCTCTGAATGCTTTTGTATATCAAATCCATGTTCCTCACAGTTAACTGGTTATCTTGAATTATTTGCAATTTCAAAGAACTGGATGGAAATTTGGTGACACTAACAAATGAACTAAAAACAATTCAAAGGAAAATGACCAAGGGAAGCTCAACCTCTGATGCAAAAGAATAAATTTCAATCCCAACTCTGTTTTACTGTTCATGAAATGTTAACCAGCTGCCTTGGATCACTGGAGTTGTAAGCCTTCTTTGACTAGACTAGCTGTAGAAAATAAAAGGGGAATAGTGACTTCATCAGAAAAGAAATAAAATGCACACAGGTAACATGCATGAATTGCTTAGAGTTAACACTTAAATAAGTCAGATACCAAAATATCATATGTGTGTGATAGCAATCTTACTCATTTCAGTACTGTAAGGCATAATTTATTCCTTTAAAAAGAATAATTGAACAGTTGAAATTTTTTAATGTTGATGTTTACAAATTTTTCATAGAGACTAATACATGCATGTTTTATATCTACTAATTAGAATTCTGTTCAGAAAAATTTGGAACATGAGGCAGCATTATAATAAGTATTTTTATCATGTCATTATTCATTAAAAATATTTACTAAGTGTTTATTATGTGATGGGTGCTGATTACAGCAGTACTTCAGAAAGGTATATTTCCCCACTCTTGAGAAGCTTTCATTCTAGTGAATAGGGAGGGAGAAAGAGAGACAATAGAAAGGACATTGAAGGAACAAGGTGATTTCAAATGGTGAGAAATACTATAAAGTTAACAAAGCAAGGTGCTGTGAAAGAGTGAAAAGCAGATGCAGGTGCTTTTTGTTGATGTGTTGAGAAAGGTATGTCTGACGAGGTGGGTGGCATTTGTACTGACAATCAAGTGACAATAAGAAGCCGACAAGGGGATGTGGTCTTCTATGCAGAGCTAAAAGCCAAAATAAAGGTTCTGAGGCCAGAAGGATCTTTGCATGGATGAGAAAATTAAAAGTGATCTGTATGTATATAGTGATAAAGGACAGCAAAAACATCAGGAACTAAATAAATACGGATTTGGATTTTAATCTAAGCAATGGGAAGTCATTGAAAGTCACTAGTGTGTTGCATTGTTGTTACTGTGTTTAGTGGTAGTTATTTTGCACACTTGGACCTCAGCCACCAAGAATTGAGTCAGTCATAAACTTGAGTAATTAATGTGAAAGATCTCTCTTTATTAATTTATTAATCCTCATTCTTCTCCAGCCTCCATTCTTATTTTCATCACCATAGGTCTCCACTCTAATTCTCTGGTTAAGGTTGTCTGTATTAAACAATAACAACTATTCAGCAATGTGCAAAAATTATGAGAATAGCTCAGTGATTGCAGACAGTTAAACATATCTGTGTAAGAGAATGAAAAGACAAGCCACAGAGTGGGAGAAAATATTTGCAAATTACTTTTCTTACCAAGTATTTGTATCTTGAATATGTGAAGAATTTTCAAGACTAAATTAGAAAAAAAATTTTTTTAAATGGGCAAAATATTTGATTAGTCACTTCACAAAAAAAGATTTGACATGAAAAATAAGCATATGAAAAGATGCTCAATATCAGTAGTATATAGACAAGTGCAAGTTAAAACCACCTTTAGTTACTATTACATACCTTTAAAAATGTCTAAAATAAAAAAAACTGGTGAGGATGGGGAGCTTTTGGAATACTCACTTGCTGTAAGTAGGAGTGTCAAATGGCATATTCACTTTGAAAATGATTTGATAGTTTCTTTCTAAGTTAAATATACATCTAGCATATGATTTGGCAATCTGATCCCTAGAAATGTTTCCAAGAGAAATGGAAACTTACATTCATACAGAAACCTCTGTGCAAATGCTCATAGCAGCTTGATGCATAACCACAAATAATTGGGAACAAATCCAGATGTCCTTCAACCAGTGATGAGACTGTCAGTGCCCTTCAGCCAGAGAACACCAGGAACACACCTGTGTTGAACAAGTTGGTTTTATTAGTTAATGAACACACTTAGAACCCAGATCTTGGTTTCTAAATGCTATTTTATAATTAAAAAACAAGGCTACTTGATTTTAGGACTATAGCATGGAAAATACAAGACGATTCTGTAGCATCTTGTGGTAACAGAATACAAGGAAGTGCTTTAAAAAGTGAAAGTATATTAGAAGCTCCAGAATTAAATTTTTTTTGAAATGTTTGTATATATATATTTTTATTGAAGTAATCAGTTTACAGTGTTGTGTCAGTTTTTGGTGTACAGCACAATGCTTCAGTCATACAGGAACATATATTCATTTTCATATTCTTTTTCACAGTAAGTTACTACAAGATATCAAATATAGTTTTCCCTGTGCTATACAGCATGAACTTGTTTATCTGCTTTATATATGGTAGTTAGTATCTGCAAATCTCGAACTCCCAATTTATCCCTTCCCACCCCCTTCCCCTCTGGTAACTGTAAGTTTGTTTTCTATGTCTGTGAGTCTGTTTCTGTTTTGTAAATAAATTCATTTGTGTCTTTTTTTTTTTTCTTTTTAGATTCCACATATAAGTGATATCATATGGTGTTTTTCTTTCTCTTCCTGGTTTATTTCACTTAGAATGACGATTTCCAGGTCCATCCATGTTGCTGCAAATGGCTCAGTAGTATTCCATTGTGTAGATATACCACAACTTCTTTATCCAATCATCTGTTGATGGACATTTAGGTTGTTTCCATGTCTTGGCTATTGTAAATAGCGCTGCTGTGAACATTTTGGCGCATGTATCTTTTTGAATTAAGGTTCCCTCTGGATGTATGCCCAGGAGTGGGATTGCTGGATCATACGGTAGGTCTATTTTTAGTCTTTTGAGGAATCTCCATACTGTTTTCCATATTGGCTGCACAATACTACATTCCCACCAACAGTGTAGGAGGGTTCCCTTTTCTCCACACTCTCTTAAGAGCTAATCTTAAAAGAGCTCTCAGTTGCCAAAGCTACAACTTGAGCAACACAGTAAGTACTGTAATGGATTATAAATCAAAGAGTAAAATAAACTTACATGAATGTTACTGACTCACATTTTGCTTCTTACTGCTCAAAAGCCAATACTCAAGAGACAGTTGTAGGTTGGAAAAGGAAAGTTTGCTTTTTTCAGGTGGTCAACAACCTGGGGACTCATGTCCAAAAAACCAATTCTCCAGATACTGTTCCACTATGAATTTTTTTTTTTTTTAAAGGAAAAGCAGAACTAATCTCAGTTAATCATTGAGGCAAGAGGTCAGGTTCTTTGTCATTTTCCATTGTGTGCAGATTTGCTGACTCCTTATGATCTTTCCTCGGATGCTATCTTGTTCGTGCAGTTTGCTTGCAGGATTACTGAGGGGAAAGCTGGGGAAAAGATCTAGTCATCTATTGACTACTTACTCTTTATTCTTACTTCTTTAATCTAATGAAACAGTATGTTGGGCAAGTTTTGTGATCAAAAGATTTGAAAGGTGTGTTGGGGCTGGAGGTTAGTGGAACATGGGGGCGCCTTGTGTAAATGTTAAGTTAAAATATAGCATGGTGAAGTCTATTATCAAATAGCTCTAGGGCCTGGTTACAAATCCCCATGGTTAGACATCAGTCTGTTTCTATGGGATCAAGGACGAGGGTCTGTCTTCTGTAGCTGCTTCAGGATGAGAAACAAAATTGAAGTCTCTGAGTGGAAGAGGTCCACATGGCTCTGTAGGCATCTCTTTGCTGACAACATCAGTTGCCTGCTTGCATATGTGGGCAAAACAAGCCACAGTTTATGTTCGTGCCCACAAAGGTATAGATTATTATGAGCAATAGTGTTCATTCCATTCTCTTGAGGACAGTTCTTAGAATTGTGCAAGGCATAATAGATTCAGTACTGCTCAAGACGGAGATGCTTATGTCATGGCCATAGGCTGGTCATCATGCAGTTAGCTTTTTCCCTCTGTTGGCAGTTACAGTAGTTGTAAAACAACTCCGGAAATTGTGTCAGACACTGTTACCTGCGTGCTTTAGGGAAGAACTAAAGACGCTGTGACTCTGTTGTCCTAATCATTAACTACTTGAGCCTGCTCCTTTGTGGCTCAGGGGAGGCCTAGGAGACTTTTGAGTTTTTCTGCAAACAAGAAGCGAGGACATGAGGGAGCCTTTGTACTTGAGGGTGCCCCAACGGTTCTGCTTAAATAACTGAATAAGTGATGGAGAAAAGAAAAAATCCTTGAGAAGAATTCTAATTAGTAAACATATGATAAACTAGAAAAGTTTTTAAAATCACTGTTATAACACCAAAATACTTATTGCATGGCAAGATCCATGGAGGGATGCTAAAAGGGCGGCAGGCAAGAGTTAAAGCAGAAACAAGATCTGTGCGTAACCTCAGATTTTTCTCCCTTGAAATACTTAGTAATTACAAATGGAAAAACAGTAAATTTACACAGACAAATGATCAAGGTTAACATCCCCAACAATACATATCAAAGTCATGTACCTCTTGATATGATGACCTGAAAATGGTGCATCCCCTCTGTGTTATCCTTTCCAATAATGCAAAATTTCATGAGAAATTATGAGAAAACATCAAACAAAACCAAGTTGAGGGACATTCTACAAAGTAATGGCCTAGTGCTCTTCAAAGTGTAAAGGACAAGAAAGGCTGAGGGACTGTCACAATTTAGAGGAAATTAAGGGAACAGGTATATGCAGCATGGGATCTTGGAACAAGAAAAAGAATGTTAGTGGAAAAGAGAAGTAGGTAGCATTATTTTTCTCCTCTAAAAATGGGACTAAGTATGAGCAATTTTAAATTACTTGTTTAAGATCACATAATTGTATTCAGACTTAACCTCATATGATTCTGGAGTCAGTACACTTAATTGCCAACACTAGTCACCTGAATTAACAGCAACTAGGTGGAAATCCACAGACTTCCTTTTTCCAGGCTTCATAGAGACATCTTGGTCTGTGCATTTTTTCAGTTACATTTCAATAGATTATTTATCCTCTCCAGCTGTTTTGTTAGCTGCTACAGCAATTCATAGCTTGTATGTAGCATTAAAAGATGCTGAAATTCTTAATGAGATTTTATTAATTATATTGATTCAGTACAATATAATATTATGGACCTATAATATCGATTATGATAATGAGGTACAGTCAATACAATGGTAAAATCAACACGCCAAATCCTAGAGGATTTCTAAAATGTAGGACATTATGAAGCAAAACATTGTACATACTGCTGAAATTAATCTGTGAAGAACTGTGCATGTTCAGCAGCCTTCTTCATATACAAGGAGATATAAAAGATACAAAATTTCTAAAATCAGTATTTATTTTTATTTTTACTAGGCATAATTTTTCTCTAATAGTTCAACTAAAATTGTTTATTTCAATGCTTGTCTACTTGAGGTCCTTTTCTGGGTCTGCTAGATAGGTTAATGTGTGCTGATAAATCTGCTTTGAGTCCTTATTACCAAATCTTAGTCTTTGAGTGAATATTTGTTCAGAGTACAGATTTGTAGTATTGATTACTTTACAGTTGATTTCTCTTGAAGCTTTTTCTTCCCTCCATTAAATATGCCCCCTGATAGTTTTAGCTCAGGATATTAGTTTTATCATAAAATGTCCCCAAATAAATGGCATATTCATGCTTTGAAAAATGTATGCTCAATTTCTTGGAATAGATTTTTCTTTTCACTGTATTCAGTGATTAGGCATTAGTAAATGTCTTTAGATTTTTTTTTTGGCTTTGGTATATGAAAAAGCTGCTTACTTGATGGAAAAATGACTGATTTCTATTTTATTTCTCATACTACACCAGTAATCTGACCTCTGCCTAAATATTTCATAACACATAATTTTGCTATTTAATTTGTCATGCCTGGTGTGTATTCTGGTTATCTGAGCATGTTCAGGAGCAGCAGTGGCAAGTGAAGTTCATCTACAGAATAAGCATTATTAGTATTAGGGAGTGACATGCTCAAGAGACAGAGAGTGTCAAGATACATTGTGTGGTGTATGTTCATGACGTATGTCCAATAAAGAAAATCATCAAAACACAAGGGAGGAAACTAAAAGAAGAAGAAAAGAACAGTGAAGAACTATAAAGCAACTGGGAAACAAATAATACATTGGAAATAAGTACATACCTATCAACAGTTGCTTTAAATGTCAGTGGAGTAAATGCTCCAGTAAAAGCCCGTTGAGTGGCTGACTGGATTAAAAACAAGATCGATCTATATGCTGTTTACAGGAGACTCACTTCAGAACTAAAGACACACACAGACTGAAAGTGAGGGGAAGGAAAAAGCTTTTCTGTGCAAATGAAAATGACTAGAAAGCATAGAGACTAAACAACATGCTACAAAAAAAGCAATGGGTCAAAAAGAAATCAGAGGAAATCAGAAAAATATCTTAAGACAAATAAAATGGAAACACAACCTTCCAAAATCTCTGGGATGCAGCAAAAGCAGTTCTGAGAGGCGGGTTTAAAACTGTACAGGCCTAACTTAGGAAATAAGAAAAATTTCAAATAAACAACCTAACCTTCCATCTAAAGTAATTAGAAAAAAGGAGAACAAACTGCACCCAAACTGAGTAGAGGGAAGGAACTAAGAAAGACCAGAGAAGAAATAAATAAATTAGAGATGCAGAAAAAACATAGTAGAAAAGATCAATGAAACCAAGAGCTGGTTCTTTGAAAAGATAAACAAAATGGACAAACCTTTAGCCAGGCCTATCTCAGAAGAAGAGAAAGAGGACCTGAATAAACAAAATAAGAAATCAAAGAGGAGAAATACCTAATACCACAGAGATACAAAAAAAAATTATAAGAATTCTACAAACAGTTATATATTAACAAATTGGACAGCCTAGAAGAAATGAACCTAATTCCAGAAACATACAAACTTCCAAGACTGAATCAGGAAGAAAGAGACAATCTGAATAGGCCGATTGCTAGCAGTAAAATTGAATCTGTAGGAAAAAAAATTCCATCAAGCAAAAGTCCAAGACTGTACCGCTTCACAGATGAATTCTACTAAACATGCGAAGATGAGCCAATGCTTAGGCTTCTTAAACTATTCCCAAAATGCATCTCAGTGTTCATAGCAGCATTATTTATAATGGAGAAGATATGAAAGCAGCTCATGAAAGATGAATGGATAAAGAAGATATGTTATATATATTCAATGGAATAGTATTCAGTTATAAGATGATGAAATTCTGACATTTGCAACAATGTGGATAGACCTGGAGGGTACTATGCTTAGTGAAATAAGTCAGAGAAAGATGAATACTCTGTTATTACTTATATGTGGAATCTAAAAATAAAACATGAATGTATAAAACAAGAGAGAAACATACTCACAGATATAGAGAACAAACTAGTGGTTACCAGTGGGGAGAAGAAAGAGGAGAAGGTGGAGATAGGGATATGAGATTAAGAGACACAAAATAAGAAATAGTAATAAATAAGTAGCAAGGATATATTGTTCAGCACAGGGAAATACAGCCATTAATTTGTAATAACTTTTATGTAGAGTATAATCTATAAAATATTGAATCACTATTGTATGCTTGAAACTTATCTAATACTGTAAATTATTTAAACTTTAATAAACAAGTAAAATAAACAATAAAAAGGAAAAAGAATATTAGGATAATAATTGGTAGGTTAGATCCAAAACTGATTTGTGTCCTAGAAGGCATATTACCAAAATTTTTAGAATTTTCATTGTTACTGGACAAAAATCTATACCAAAACTAGGATCTACCCAAATAGGAAATCTCGAAATGAAAAATGCTTCATAAAGTTAGTCAAACAATGCCCTTCTGTGACACTGTAGGAATATGGTCGCATACCCAGTTGTCTTATTTCCAAATGTTGGATAATTTGTCTCCACCCTCTAAAGAAGAAAAAAATGAGCCTTAATCTATCACTCAAAGATGTTAACACTCTTTCTTGTCTCTTAGTTACTCATCTGTTTATACAGATGTACGTGTCTATTTCTTTTTATCTATAGTAAGAATTATATCATATACACAATTTTAGATTCCATCATTTTTACTTTGCAGTATATTGTGAGCATTTCTCCATTCCATTCTGTGTTTTAATGGGACATTTCAAACCATTCTGTGAGGAAGATCAGGAGAACAGGTGTTTATACATTGGGGATGAGTGAAGTGAACCACATAAATTATGACTTCCTAGCTACTGGCAGAAGCAGAAAATCCAAGTGTCCTGGTTGCTAACCTTAATTTCTTTCCAACAGGCTGTGTAACTTAATTTGATCTCTCTCTCTCTGTCAATCTCTCAATCGCTTTCTTTTTTTCTCTACTTGTACCTGTTTTGAATATCCAATCTAAAATGACATTATTATTAGTACTTATTGATTTGGTGAATTTTCTAGTGAAAATTCTTCTTAGATATTATATGTATTAGTTTGTAGTGATTTTAATTTCTTTAGAGAGATTAGGACACTGATATAAAAGTACGCCTTTTAAATTCAGAATTCTTTATATGGTTTAGCCATTTAAATTGCATTCTATTTTTTTCTGTTGGTGAGTTTACATTTTGGATTAAATGGGTTAATGCCTGAATGGAGATTTAAATGGCCATTCATTCTTAAGACAGCTTTTCAGTCTACTTAATGTCAGGTATGTGTCTGTAAGAGAAAATAAAAACACTGTTGTATTTTCTACCATGTTTAAAATTTCACATTTATACACAGAATACCAAGAAATCAAATTTAAATATTTAACAATAAGGAGAAATGTTTTACAGTGTTCAATTTGACATTTCTGAGAAATTTGATGTGATTTCAGAGGTTGTTTTTTAGGGGTTTTCTCCCCATAGACACTTGTTGATCCCACTGAACTGAAAAGTAATGTTTGTAAATAAGGTCACTACTTTTTAATTCTTAAGAAAAGCAGAATCATTAGAAACCAAAATTAAGGCCCTCTTTATAATGAGGAGTTAAGATAAAACTGCAATTGAGTCATGAGGTTGCATGAAAATCATTTTAGAATAACCATTAACTCTTCCAAATGCAGTGAGATACAGTGTGTCCAAATATAAATGGATTTCCAAGGATAGCTAATAATTGTTTTCTAAGGACAAATGGATACTTTGCCCAATTTTCTTTCAGATATTCACCTCTGGATATGTTGTCAATAATTTTGCACTGTAAGTTATATAGCTTATAACTTACTTGTATGTCAAGACTATGCTGAATCAACCAAGAATAGTTAGTATGACAGAGTTTGCTTTCCATTGCAGCATGGTTTGGTTGATCTGTCGGATGACCCAAAGCAACATTTTACTGCTCTAGTGATAGTAATTTATATAGTCTGAACTCAGTGTGTGTGTGTGTGTGTGTGTGTGTGTGTGTGTGTGTGTGTGTGTGTGGTCTTCTAGTGTTTCTTCCAGATTTACAGAGTGGTTTGTAGCAGAAGTGGGAAACAGAAAATGAATGAAATGAATTGTCATGTTCATTGCCCTCAATAACAGTTATAGTTATTAAACAATAATTACTCTTTCCTACTTCAAATATACCATCTGCTTAAGTAATCTTCCAAAATCCCAATTACACTGATAATTACCCATCCAAACAAAACAACATAGCTTACCCGAATTTCAAGAGACTGAAGGAATACAAGAGTAGTGTGAATGTGCTAATTTATACTTTTCTCCACCAGATCTAGAAGCCTTCTTGGCAGATGTGGGACACACTGATAGCTCACATTTATTTTTTATGACATCCAACAACTGTTAAGCCTTGTACATTGACATTCTCATATAATCTTCATCATAAACCAATGAGTAGATACTATTATTCTCATCTTTTTATTGATGAGAAAATAGAGGTTTTCAATTTTTTTTCAATATCTTGTTTATGGTCACATTTGGCACTGTGCAGGCTTGAAAATAGGCAGTGTGGCAAGCTATATTTTCCAAAAGTGACCAAAGTGTTATTTCTAGTAACACATAATCTTTTAAAACCTTGTTATTCCCCATCAAAAGGTAGAGTCCCTACTAACTTCCACCTGTCC
Source organism: Camelus bactrianus (assembly GCF_048773025.1). NCBI lineage: Eukaryota > Metazoa > Chordata > Mammalia > Artiodactyla > Camelidae > Camelus > Camelus bactrianus. Next base: position 56,684,989 of record NC_133549.1, on the reverse strand, counting down.
TGGGAATGTTGGTGGGCTTATGATTGCTCTATTCAACAGAGTGTGACTGACAGAAATAATGTTTTTTAACACCTGAGGCTAGATTATGCAAAAAGATACGGTCTTCCATTGTCTCTTTTGGTGTCAGGACAGTCACCCTCAGACCCCAGTCTCCAGGGAGGAAATTCAGGCCACGTGGAGAAACTACATAATTCATGGTATTTCTGAGAGCCACAGCTAGGTGCTCAGCTGACAGCCAGTACCAACCTCAAGAGCAATCAGGCTTAGGCTGAGTGAACAAGTTTTCAAACCATTCCAGCCTCTTGCCATCAAGTTATCTCCTCTCTTTAAGCCTTTTCGTAGGGGGCTCTGTGAATCATGGAGCAAAGACAAGACTACCCAGTAGTCTTTACTACATGAAGAACCCATAAGCATAATAAAGGGTTGATTAAGTTTTGGATTAGCTTATTAATTAGTCCTTGTATATGAAACAGGCAATCTAATTTCAAGCTAGTATTTTAAAATATGAGAAGATACTGTCTCTATTAAGGAAAATAAGGCATTAAGCTATATCTTCAGTTTTTAAAGATTCAGAATATTTCCTCAAGCATAAAGATTATATACACACTTCTAGGCTACAGAACCTCCAATATTTGGGATTCCTGCCTTCTCCCAAAGACACTGCAAGACTTCTAATTCCTTCAGGATCAGGAATGGGAGGAGAGACAGAAGGAAACCAGGACCAGGGAAAAATCATTTAACATCACTTAACGTAGTCTTTTTGCCATTATTTTTTGACTGTCATAGCATCTGACTGGGAAGATTTCCAAACACTGACTTTCTCATGGAAGGCTTAATGAATTCTTTAGAAACTCCCAACCTCCCCACAAAGTGGAACCCTGTGCACTACACAGTTATCTGCCCAGGTGGTACAGCATCCCACTGATTCCTTATAACTCCTTAAACTTTCTGCTAATTGACGTACTATCATCTCTCTGGACTTGCATTATTTATTTTTTTAAGCTACAGCTAGCAATATATCCAACTCAAGGGAGTATACTAATCTAAGACTTTCAGAAATTGAGGATTAGTATCAGACACAAATGGATTATTTTCTAAATGCATGTAGTCTGAATTTACTATTTTAAAACTCATTGCAAAGATTCATAAGGAGCTTTATACTTATTTATGCAAGAAAGGATGTCCAGAATTATTGAGAGCAGCACTACTGAAGGGTGATCATGGACTGCTATGACCTGTGAACTGTTTGTCACTGGCCCATAAGATCAGTTCAGAAAGTGAGAGTAAACATTTGGCCAATGTTATTGAAATGAACAATGCTGTGACAAACAGGCATGTGATAATTTTTCCAGTAATTTATTTTATTATATGTTGCAAAGTATCAGTGCAACCAATGGGTTGAAATTTTCAAAACAACACAAAAAATAGATCCTTGATTGTAGAGTTTGGAAAGCAGTAATGTGTAAAATAGAAAATGAAGTCCGAACTAAGGGTTTGCCTGAAATACTTATATTGCAGAGTATTTTTTTAAAATTATATATGCCTGTCACTTAAATTTTCTGGATGAAAGTCTTATTTTTAATTTTTTCTCCAATTATCTTTCTGTATATAAAAATAAGATTAAGTCAATTTTTATTTCAGTCTTAAAATTGGTCATTGTTACCCATGCTTCATTACTTCTTCTGAACCTAATTCAAAGTCTGCATCATAGTGTCAAGAGATCAGAGAACTAGTTCTTGTCTAACTCACAAGCTCTTTTGCAATTTAGAACTTAAGAAACATCAAGGACATACAGTTCACTGAGAAAATTAACCAGTGTCTTGCAAATAAAGCATGGGCATAAACACCCTGCAGTATTAAATTGAGTTAGACAGTTGGCAAGATGAGGAAATCAATAGCATCTTGGCATGTTGATGAGAAATGCTGCTTGATTTGTGGCAGAAATGATTAAAATAAAAATCAAATGTGTTCTTACTACCCAAGAGTAGCTGTTCACAATATTGTATCTAGTCTTATATATGTATTTCTTATTTGTCAATTGTTTTTAAGTTACATGAAATTTGATAGTGATTTTTTAACTTGCTACCATATAGTCATTTTTTGCCTCATGTCACTTAAAATTCTTCAAAAACATGACTTTAAAGATCTGAATAGTATTTCATAATATATTTAACAATTTCTTCATTGTTGAACATTTACTTTTATATTTGTTGGAAGAAATGACATTATTGTATATACATATTTGTCTGCATTTCTGTCTGTTTATTCCTTATGATTTATTTCTAAAAGTGTCATTTTATTGAATTGTATTTGTTTCCTATTGGAGCATTTCATTTTATTTCTATTTTTAAAGCCATATTTTTCTGTTATTCAAGTATGTGTAGTACGTAGTTTGATTCATTGCAAAACAGACATAAATTCTTTAAATTCAGTTCTTAAAATTAAAACTATACAGTCATATAATGATGCAAAATATAATACAGAAATGCAAATTAAAATACTTAACCAATACTCCTGTCTACAACCAAGCATCCCCCAAAATATGTACAACTTAAATTGTTTCTATTTTCAGTTCTTGTGATTACTGCTATAATGCTTAATGATGTTCTTTTATATTCACTTCTTTTTTAAAAATTTTTTTGAGTTATAGTCAGTTTACAATGTTGGGTAAATTCCTGGTATTGAGCACAATTTTTCAATCACATATGAATATACATAGATTCATTTTCACATTCTTTTTCACTGTGAGCTACCACAAGATCTTGTATCTCTTTCCCTGTGCTATACAGTATAAACTTGTTTCTCTTTCTAGGTATACCTGTCAGTATCTACAAATTTGGAACTCCCAGTCTGTCCCTTCCTACCCGCCTACCCCTGGAAACCACAAGTTTTTATTCTATGTCTATGAGTCTGTTTCTGTTTTATATTTAAGATCATTTGTCGTCATCTTTTTTTTTTTTCTCAGATTCCACATATGAGTGATACCGTATGGTATTTTTCTTTCTCTTTCTGGCTTACTTCACTTAGAATGACATTCTCCAGCGACATCCATGTTGCTGCAAATGGCATTATGTTGTGGGTTTTTTATGGCTGAATAGTATTCCATTGTATAAATATACCACAGCTTCTTTATCCAGTCATCTGTTGATGGACATTTAGGCTGTTTCCATGTCTTGGCTATTGTAAATAGTGCTGCTATAAATATTGGGGTGCTGGTGTCTTTTTGAATAGGGTTCCTTCTGGTTATATGCCCAGGAGTGGGATGACTGGGCCATATGGTAAGTCTTTTCCTAGTCTTTTGAGGAATCTCCATACTGTTTTCCACAGTGGCTGCACCAAACTGCATTCCCCCCAAATATGCAATGCTTCACGAATTTGCGTGTCATCCTTGTGTAGAGGCCCTGCTAATCTTCTCTGTATTGTTCCAATTTTAGTATATGTGCTGCCAAAGCTAGCACTATATTCACCTCTTGATCTGAGAACGTTGGGTATTTTCTGTAGATTCTTGCTAGGAGAGATTGAGGGTTTCTCTCTGTTCTGGTCCCCCGTTGCCACTTAGTTCTTTTATTTTTGACAGTTAGATTGTTATTCTTGCTTTTTAACATTAATTACCTCTGTGACTCTATGCAATAAAATTAGGTTATTTTTTCTTGTATCCTCCACTGTGGCTAGTTTTAATTTTCTACCTCTTGTCCTTTGTAATTTTAATTTTACATTATTCTCAGGGGAGAAAATGTTAATATTCTGTTTTGTATGCACCAAATTCAGTTTTCTGAGCTCTCTCTGAATGTTGATACCAAAGGATGTCAAACTTTATAAGTATGAGAGAATAAAGAGATTGGATACATGTAAGAAAATAGAAGAGGTAGTGAAGGAGGTCTAATATATGTCACATGGGAGTTTCAGAAAGAGAAGGCTGAGAAGATGGGTCAGAGGAAAGGATCAAGGAGACAAGGGAGGGAAGTACTAAGATCTGAAGTTGACAGGAGTCTCAGGCTTTTTCAAAGTTATTATGGTTTTCTAGGCCCTTTGTATTCCTGTTAGAAGTGTAGAATAATTTTGTTAACTTCCAGGGGGAAAAAAGCCTGCTGAGATATTGATGGGGATTGCACTGAATTTGGAAAGAAGTGCTTTCTTGATAATACTGAGGGTTTGCTTTTTTTTAACCCATGAACATGGTATTTACCTCCTTTTATTTAGGTCATTTTAAATTCCTCTTAGCAAAGTTTTGGAGTTTTTTACTGTACAACTCTTTCACATCTTATGGAACATCTATCCCTAAGTCTTTGATATTTTTGGTGCTATTATAAATATTTCTAAATTTCCACTAGCCTGTTACTAGTGCATAGAAATACTATTGAGTTTAGAATGTAGATCTTGATTCTGTAACCCTGTTAAGCTGACCAGTTTTAGTAGTTAATTCATAGGTTCTGTAGGATTTTCTACATTGACAAGTACATCTCTACATAAAGATAATTTTACATCTTTCTTTCCAATTCTGATGCTTTTCATTTCTTTTTTTCTTAGTGCACTGGCAAAAACCTCAATACAATGTTGTATTGAAGTGGTGAGAGCAGACATCTTTGTCTTGTTGCTGATAATAGGGGCAAAAAATTCGGTCTTTCATCAGTAAGTGCAATGTTAGCTGTAAGATTTTTGTAGATGCCTTTATCAAGCCTAGAAAATTCTCTTTTATTTCTAATTTTCTGAGGGTTTTTTTTTTTTTTAAACCAGAAGTAGACATTAGATTTCTAAATGATTTTTGGAATTATTGAGATTATTTTTTATTTATAGTTTTTTAGATTATTTTTTCTATCATAGACAAATCTACAAGTTAATATTTATCTTAACTATGTCTGAGCTCTAACAGAATCTAATAAAATCAAAAACATATCCATTGTCTTGGAGAATGGCAAAGCAAAAATTGCACCAAAATTAAATAGGCAGGGAAAACTATTCAAGGCTATTGCAATAGGGTAGAAAGCCAGAACTAGAGTCTGAACTTAGCTCCACTGAAACAAAAGGCAGGAGAGTTTTTAATTACTGAAGTGAATGAGTGGAAAAACACTAGAGGCTGTTAGCAGAGAGATTAATCAATTGAATATGTCTAGCACATTGAGTTATTCCTGAGTTTTCACCTGTTTTCTTCTGTAATTAGGCCTTCTGTTTTTGCTAATTGACACCCATTGAAGTTGGGCTCCTACCTCCCAGAAGGACTGAGAAAAGGGGGCTCTTTCTTAATGATTACATTTCAAAGGAATGCCTGCCCCCCCCCCCCCCTTGTGCTTGAGAGTCATGCCTGAGTCAGAAAACTGGCTAGAGGCTTTAAAAAGATTTACATACATCGCAAAAGGACAGAGAAAGAATTTACAGTTACAAGGCTTTCTGAAGTAAATGCTCCAAGAAAAAGGAGGTCAGGGGCCTAGAGTCAGGAAGAAGCCTGTTTAAAAGACAAGTCAAGCTGAGAGGAACATTAAGGCCATCCTGGTCAGAACTACATATTCCTTGAGTAGGCTTGTTAAACAGTGCTCCCGTACAACACTGAAAGGACATACTGTACTCCTTTTTGATTTTGGATACGTTTTGGATCAGTTTTCTTAGTCTCGGATATTTCAATAATCACATAAGATGAGAGATGATGATTTCTTTAGCCAGGGGGGTGGTGGTTGTGACAAGTAGTCAAAGTTTTAAAAAGTATGTTTTAAATTAAAATTTAAAAATTAAAAGATAAGCAGAGAAGACTTTCTGATTGGACAAATGTGGGATGCTAGAGAAAGAAAGGAGTGGTTGATGACACCAAATCTTTTTTACTTGACTGAGTAATGGGGAAAGTGGAGTTTTCATTAATTTTGGTCATCAGATTAGCAATCAAACTGTGTCTTGTCTTACATACTATCTGTGACTTTTTAATCCACAGTATATTGATCCCCTGGAATATTCCCTTCCCATTTCATATCTAATTCTTAGCCTTCCTTCAAGAACCTGCTCTTATGCTGTCTTTTCAGTGAAATCATTCCCAGCCTGACACAGTGATGACAATACTATTATTGTGGTTGTTAGTGTTGCGGCTGGAATTTTTGGTGATTATACTCTGTGCTTGGTACTGTATGAAGGCCTTTACATTAATTGTCTAATATAATCCTTATAACAACTCAGTGAGGTATTCTGTTTGATTTTACAAATGAGAAAACAAAGGCTTAACGTCGTCGACGTTCCTAGAGATGAGCACACAAAGCCAGAAGTGGTGGCACCAGGATATTAATGCAGTTGTGTTTAACTCCAGAGGACCCGTCTCTCAAACTTCTAGCTGACTTATTAATTGCAGTTATTGATGAATGACTATTTGCTCTCTAGCCTATGTTTGGTTTCCCTGAGGTGATTGCATTTGAAATTTAATTCATCCTGTACATCCATCCTTTCTTTCTCCCGGTTACCTCTGTGACTACTGTTGCTATACACTATTCTTTTTTTTTTTTTCTTTATAGTTCTCTGCTGAATCATATTTGAAGTGAGATTGTTTCTTTATTCCAAATAATCTAGCAAGATACCCTGGCAAATTATTTGTATAAAGCAATTGGGTTTTATTAAAGGTCATATTTACCTAAGTGAAAAATTTTCTGTCCACACGCATTGTTCATTACCTAATTATTTACTTGTTGACTTGTGTTAATACATTTTTTTAACATTTTTTATTGATTTATAATCATTTTACAATGTTGTGTCAAATTCCAGTGTTCAGCACAATTTTTCAGTCATTCATGGACATATACACACTCATTGTCACATTTTTTTCTCTGTGAGTTATCATAACATTTTGTGTATATTTCCCTGTGCTATACAGTGTAGTCTATTCTACAATTTTGAAATCCCAGTCTACCCTTCCCACCCTCCACCCCCCTGGTAACCACAAGTCTGTATTCTCTGTCCGTGAGTCTATTTCTGTCCTGTATTTACGCTTTGTTTTTGTTTGTTTGTTTGTTTGTTTTTGTTTTTTAGATTCCACATATGAGCGATCTCATATGGTATTTTTCTTTCTCTTTCTGGCTTACTTCACTTAGAATGACATTCTCCAGGAGCATCCATGTTGCTGCAAATGGCATTATGTTGTCGGTTTTTATGGCTGAGTAGTATTCCATTGTATAAATATACCACTTCTTCTTTATCCAGTCACCTGTTGATGGACATTTAGGCTGTTTCCATGTTTTGGCTATTGTAAATAGTGCTGCTATGAACATTGGGGTGCAGGTGTCATCCTGAAGTAGATTTCCTTCTGGATACAAGCCCAGGAGTGGGATTCCTGGGTCATAGGGTAAGTCTATTCCTAGTCTTTTGAGGAATCTCCACACTGATTTCCACAGTGGCTGCACCAAACTGCATTCCCACCAGCAGAGTAGGAGGGTTCCCCTTTCTCCACAGCCTCTTCAGCATTTCTCATTTGTGGATTTTTGAATGACGGCCATTCTGACTGGTGTGAGGTGATACCTCATTGTAGTTTTGATTTGCATTTCTCTGATAATTAGTGATATTGAGCATTTTTTTCATGTGCTTTTTGATCATTTGTATGTCTTCCTTGGAGAATTGCTTGTTTAGGTCTTCTGCCCATTTTTGGATTGGGTTGTTTATTTTTTTCTTATTGAGTCGTATGAGCTGCTTATATATTCTGGAGATCAAGCCTTTGTCGGTTTCACTTGCAAAAATTTTCTCCCATTCCGTAGGTTTTCTTCTTGTTCTATTTCTGGTTTCCTTTGCTGTGCAGAAGCTTGTAAGTTTCATTAGGTCCCATTTGTTTATTCTTGCTTTTATTTCTTCTAGGAGAAAATTTTTGAGATGTATGTCAGATAATGTTTTGCCTATGTTTTCCTCTAGGAGGTTTATTGTATCTTGTCTTATGTTTAAGTCTTTAATCCATTTTGAGTTGATTTTTGTATATGGTGTAAGGGAGTGTTCTAGCTTCATTGTTTTACATGCTGCTGTCCAGTTTTCCCAACACCATTTGTTGAAGAGACTGTCTTTATTCCAATGTATATTCTTGCCTCCTTTGTCAAAGATGAGCTGACCAAAAGTTGGTGGGTTCATTTCTGGGCTCTCTGTTCTGTTCCATTGGTCTATATGTCTGTTTTGGTACCAATACCATGCTGTCTTGATGACTGTAGCTCTATAGTATTGTCTGAAGTCTGGGAGAGTTATTCCTCCAGCCTCTTTCTTTCTCTTCAGTAATGCTTTGGCAATTCTAGGTCTTTGATGGTTCCATATGAATTTTATTATGATTTGTTCTAGTTCTGTGAAATATGTCCTGGGTAATTGGATAGGGATTGCATTAAATCTGTAGATTGCCTTGGGCAGTGTGACCATTTTAACAATATTGATTCTTCCAATCCAAGAGCATGGAATATCTTTCCATTTTTTAAAGTCTTCTTTAATTTCCTTCATCAATGGTTTATAGTTTTCTGTGTATAATTCTTTCACCTCCTTGGTTAGATTTATTCCCAGATATTTTATTACTTTGGGTGCTATTTTAAAGGGGATTGTTTCTTTACTTTCTTCTTCTGTTGACTTATCGTTAGTGTAAAGAAATGCAACTGATTTTTGAACGTTAATCTTGTAACCTGCTACCTTGCTGAATTCTTCAATCAGCTCTAGTAGCTTTTGTGTGGACCTTTTAGGGTTTTCTATATATAGTAACATGTCATCAGCATATAATGACACTTTTACCTCTTCTTTTCCAATTTGGATCCCTTTTATTTGTTTCTCTTGCCTGACTGCTGTGGCTAGGACTTCCAGGACTATGTTGAATAGGAGTGGTGATAGTGGGCATCCTTGTCTTGTCCCAGATTTTAGCGGGAAGCTTTTGAGTTTTTCACCGTTGAGTACTATGCTGGCTGTAGGTTTGTCATATATAGCTTTTATTATGTTGAGATATGTTCCCTCTGTACCCACTTTGACGAGAGTTTTTATCATAAATGTGTGTTGAATTTTATCAAATGCTTTTTCTGCATCGATTGAGATGATCATGTGGTTTTTGTCCTTTCTCTTGTTGATGTGATGTATTACACTGATTGATTTGCGTATGTTGAACCAGCCTTGTGTCCCTGGGATGAACCCCGCTTGGTCATGATGTATAATCTTTTTTATGTGTTGTTGGATTCTATTTGCTAAAATTTTGGTGAGGATTTTGGCGTCTATGTTCATCAGTGATATTGGCCTATAATTCTCTGTTTTTGTAGTGTCTTTGCCTGGTTTTGGTATCAGGGTGATGGTGGCTTCATAGAATGAGTTTGGGAGTAATCCCTCCTTTTCAAATGTCTGGAAGAGTTTGAGAAGGACTGGTATGAGTTCTTCTTTGTATGTTTGGTAGAATTCCCCAGTGAGGCCGTCCGGTCCTGGACTTTTATTTGTAGGGAGGTTTTTAATTGCTATTTCTATTTCCTTTCTAGTGATCGGATTGTTCAAGTGTTCAGATTCTTCTTGATTCAGTCTTGGTGGACAGTATGTTTCCAGAAACTTGTCCATCTCCTCTAGGTTATCCAGTTTGGTTCCATATAGTTTTTCATAATATTCTCGTATGATATTCTGTATTTCTATTTTGTTTGTTGTAATTTCTCCATTTTCCTTTCTTATTTTGCTAATTTGTGCTCTCTCTTTTTTCTTCTTTGTGAGTTTGGCCAGAGGTTTGTCGATTTTATTTACTTTTTCAAAAAACCAGCTTTTGGTTTGGTTGATTTTTTCTATGGTCTTGTTAATCTCTATTGTATTTAATTCCTCTCTGATCTTTATTATTTCCTTCCTTCTGCTGCTTTTTGGGGCTTTTTGTTCTTCTTTTTCTAATTCATTCAGGTGGTGGGTTAAATTGTTTATTTGAGATTGTTCTTCTTTTTTGAGGAAGGCCTGTATCGCTATAAACTTCCCTCTTAGCACTGCCTTTGCTGTGTCCCATAGGTTTTGAGTGGTTGTGCTTTCATTATCATTTGTCTCAAGGTATTTTTTAATTTCAGCTTTGATTTCCTCATTGATCCATTGTTTTTTCAATAACATATTGTTTAATCTCCATGCTTTCCTTTTTTTCTCCTCTGTTTCTCTGTTGTTGATTTCCAGTTTCATGGCATTGTGGTCAGTAAAGATGCTTGAGATAATTTCTATCTTCTTAAAATTGTTGAGGTTTCTTTTGTGCCCAAGTACATGATCGATCCTGGAAAATGTTCCATGTGCACTTGAAAAGAATGTATATCCTATTTTTTGGGGGTGTAATGCTCTGAAAATATCCACCAAATCTAGTTTTTCTATTGTAGTATTTAATTTCTCTGTTGCCTTGTTTATTTTCTGTCTGGAAGATCTGTCTAGTGATGTTAGTGCAGTGTTAAAATCTCCAACTATGATTGTATTCCCATCAATATCCCCCTTTATCTCTGTTAGTACTTCTTGTATGTACCTAGGTGCTCCTATATTGGGTGCATATATATTAACGAGTGTAATATCCTCATCTTGTATCACTCCTTTAATCATTATAAAATGTCCTTCTTTATCTTTCTTTATGGCCTTTGTTTTAAAGTCTATTTTGTCTGAAATGAGTACTGCAACACCTGCTTTTTTGGCTTTTCCATTTGCATGGAATATCCTTTTCCATCCTTTCACTCTCCATCTGTATGTGTCCTTCTCCCTAAAGTGGGTCTCTTGTATGCAGCATATTGAAGGTTCTTGCTTTATTATCCAGTCTGCCACTCTGTGTCTTTTGACTGGAGCATTTAGTCCATTAACATTTACAGTAATTAATGATAGATGTGTGTTTATTGCCATTTTGAACTTATCTTTGCAGTTGAATTGGTATATCCTCTTTGTTCCTTTCTTCTTCCTTTTGTGGTTTGGTAATTTTCCTTTGTATTATCATGGATTTTATTTAATTTTTGTGACTCCTTTGTAAGTTTTTGGCTTGTGGTTACCCTTTTTTTGTAAATCTATCAACCCATTAGTATAACTGTTTTTATTAAACTGATAGTAACATGATCTCAAACCCATCCTACTGTTAAAAAAATTTAAAAAAGAAAGAAAAAGATATTCTATATTTCCCTGCCTCCCTCTCCCACTCTCAGTGATCTGTATGTCTTCTTTTATAATTTCATGTTTCCTTTATTTGTAATTTATGAGTTACCACCTTTCCAGTTGTATGTTTCTCATTTTTGTAGCATCCTGCTGCTTTTCTATTTAGAATAGCCCTTTCAATATTTCTTTTAGCATGGGTTTAGTGTTGCTAAACTCCTGCAGCTTTTTTTTGTCTGTGGAACTCTTTATTTCTCCTTCTATCCTCAAGGATAGCCTTGCTGGATAAAGGGTCCTAGGCTGCATCTGTTTTTTCATTCAGGGCTTTGAATATATCTTGCCACTCCCTTCTGGCTTGTAGTGTTTGTGTAGAGAAATCAGCTGAGAGCCTTATGGGGGTTCCCTTGTAACTTACTCTTTGCTTTTCTCTTGCTGCCTTTAGAATGCTTTCTTTATCCTTGACTCTGGCCATCTTGATTATGATATGTCTTGGTGTGGGTCTATTTGGGTTCTTCCTGTTTGGGACCCTCTGAGCTTCCTGTACTTGGATATCTGATTCCTTCTTTAAGTTTGGGAAGTTTTCAGTGATGATTTCTTCAAAAACCTTTTCAATCCCCTTTGATCTTTCTTCTCCTTCTGGGACCCCTATTATGCGAAGATTGGGACGCTTTATATTATCCCATAGGTCCCTTATGCTATTTTCATTATTTTTTATTTGCTTCTCTTGTAGTTCTTCTGAATGGGTGCTTTCTATTGCCCTGTCTTCTAGATCACTAATTCGTTCCTCTGCATTATCTAGTCGGCTTTGCACAGCTAGTAGATCATTCCTCATCTCTGTCAATGAGTTTACCCATTCTACTTGGCTCTTCTTTATAGCTTCAGTTTCATTTTTGACATATTTTATATCTCTAAACACTACCTCTTTTAATTCCTTCAGCAATTTGATCACTCCTTTTTTGAAATCTTGATCTAGTAGGCTATCGATGTCTATTTCATTGATCTTTCTTTCAGGGGATTTCTCTTGTTCTTTTAATTGGGAAAGGTTTTTCTGCTTCTTCTTCTTGCTCATACCTCTTTGGCACTGTGGTTTATGGAGTATTAGTTGTTTATTTTGGTCCTTAAGGATTTTATCTATCTGATGCCTATTTAGGAATAGAACTTAGGAGAAAAAGAAAAAAAAATGAGAGAGAGAGAAAGAATTTTAAAAGAAGGGAGAAAGAGGATTTGAAAACAGTGTATAATGAATAATAGAAGAGGGAGTTGAAGCAGAGTATTAATCGGGTTGAGACGTCCTTTTGAAACCTTTACAAAAAAAAGGGGGGGAGATGAATAGATGTATTTGAAACCTGTGTCTAATCAGTAACAGGACATCAAAACCCAAGAGAAATAGAAATGAATTAAGAAGTAAAGATTAAGAGAGTAATAGAAAATAGAACAGGCAAAAACAGATTTAAAAAAAAGGGGGCGGTGGGTTTGTCGGTGTTCTCCTGGAGTCTGTGTGCTTTTAATGTGAAGTCTTTCTGTGTTCGTCCTGTCTTGGAAGCTCAGCTTGCTGTTTTCAGAGGCCCTCCGTTGGCGCCCTCTTCTGTGCTGCTCCCAGCACCTGTCGGCAAGCTGATCGCGCCTCCTCCTAACACTGGGTCAGGTGCAGCTCTCTGCTGTGGGCGGGTGGGTCGCTGCCCCTCTGGTTGCCGCAGTCAGATGTTGCAGACTGGCCGGGTAGGGTCGTGCCCCCTCCCAGCTCCTCGGTCAGGGGCTGTGTTCCTGCCGGAAAGGCGGGGGGGGGGGGGGGGGGGGCGCTCTCCGTCTACCTGCGCCGCTGGTAGCTCCGCTGCTCTGTGCGGCTGCGCGCTCCGCCCTGGTCGGCGCTGCATGGGTGGGCTTGGGGAAGACTGAGGGACAGCCCTGTCCCTGCTCCGAGCCAAAACCCAGCGCCTTGTTTGTCTTTCTGGAGCAAGTTCTCTGAGGGACAAGGATGGAAGGATCCTATCTGCCCCGGGCTGCAGGCCAGTCTCAGTCTGGCGTTTGAGGCTGCTAAGCCCTTCCGTGTGGATGCAGGTTTCGCCCCCGCACCCGCCTGATTGCTCAGCGCGGAGGATATGGCAGCTGTGCCTGAGCCCCGCCTCTCTTCCCCCGAAAACTTTCCGCGGGTTTTCACAGATGTGAGTGTGCACCCTTCCCCCGAGAGCACATCAACCTTGCTGTTTCATGGAGGGCCCAGGTTGTTCTGCCCTGTGCACCCACAGCCACGGACTGCAGCCCCTTGCGTTCCCCCCGGGGCTGCTTCCATGCAGCCGTCCCCGTCCTCCGCCCGGCTTGTGCAGCTAGGTCCTGCCCGCGGCTGCTGGCCCGTGTCTCAGGCTGGGTGTTGGGGGACGCTCTGTGCCTGTTTAACTTAGTTCCGTTAGTCAAGGGCTGCTCTGTACAGATCCGAGCCTTGGAGGCTCCCCCTCCGTCCCGCTGGCCTCTCAGTTGGAGAGGGGAGACCCAGCGAGCGAGCGCCAGTCCTCCTTTGCCGCTCCCTCCCCGTGGGACCCGTCCCGTGCTGCTTTGCCTTTTGTTCTTTCTTTTTTTTTCTCCTACTAGATCTCTGGAGTGTTTATCTTTTGAAGAGGGCGATGTTCTGTTGGAGTTCCGCAGGTGCTCTGGTTGGCTGATTGGGTCTGTAGATGTGGGTCTTGGTGTATTTGTGGGAGAGGGTGACCTGCGAGCGTTCTTCTACTCCGCCATCTTCTCCGTCTCTCCAATACATTTTTATAATGAGAAAATTATACACTGTTTTGGAGAATTAGATCTAGGAGTAACTTGAACATTACTCAGTACATCCTTCTACCCAAAGGAAAATTCCCTGCACAGCCTCCATGACAAAGCACTGCTCTGTTTCTGATTATTTCTGTCAGGGAAGAGAAAAACAGAATGCCTCAATGCATTCAGTTTTATTATTGAATGAATGTATGTGTTCAATATTATTCTTAGTGGTTAGCTGAAATCTTCCTCTTTTTAACTTTTCAACCGTTGCTTCTAGTTCTATCCTTTTAAGAAATAAAAATAAATTTAAGATACATACCGTGGCTTGCCACATACTCAGGTGTTGCTTCTGGAGAATGTCATTCTAAGTGAAGTAAGCCAGGAAGAGAAAGAAAAATACCATATGTGATCGCTCATATGTGGAATCTAAAAAAAAAACAAAACACAAAGCATAAATACAAAACAGAAATAGACTCATAGACATACAATACAAACTTGTGGTTGCCAAGGGGGCGGACGGTGGGAAGGGATAGACTGGGATTTCAAAATTGTATAATAGATAAACAAGATTATACTGTATAGCACAGGGAAATATATACAAGATGTTATGGTAGCTCACGGAGAAAAAATGTGACAATGAATATATATATGTTCATGTATAACTGAAAAATTGTGCTCTACACTGGAATTTGATACAACAGTGTAAAATGATTATAAATCAATAAAAAATGTTAAAAAAAACTAGAAAAAAAAAATAAAGATCCCCTTCATCTTTCTCTCAGGCTTCTTTCTTCAGGCTAACTCTGCTATCATCAGTGCAGATGGCTTCCAAATTCCAGAAATTAGAAGTCTTTGCTTGGGAAATATCCACCTTCTTTTGAGTAGAATCTCTCTTCCACCTTATTTTGTCTCTGAGGAAATCATATAACTGATGGAATTTTTTGCATTCTGGGCTGGGGGAAGAGGAGAGCTGAGGGCAAGTTTTCCATGCAATGCATCTTCATGTTTTTAGCCGTAGGTCTCATCTCATTCTCTCTCCCCCTCTCTTTATTTTTGGGGAGATAATTGAGTGTATTTGTTTGTTTATTTAACAGAGGCACTGGAGATTGAACCTAGGGCTTCATGCATGTTAAGCATGTGCTCTACTACTGAGCTATCCGCTCCCCCTGCCCCACTTTCTTTAGCATCTTGCAGTTCTGATCCTGAGGCTTCTGGATTTCTGCCAGATGGATCTCCTCCTTCTGGATTATATCCTCTGCCTTGCAAACTCAGATAGGTTTTTCTCAGGGTCACTTTGCTGGTTAGTATTCTTTGTGGGCTTTTTGTTTTGCTTTGTTCTTTAGAGAAATGTATTCTCCTTCTGCCATCTACTGACGATTTTTTCTCATGCTCTTCTTAGAGGTCTATGCCTTTATGTGCTTTTTATTACCATTTTAGGGGAATTATAGCACAGTGAAAAACACGTATGTTCAATCTTCCATTTTTCACTGACAGCTCAGAGACTGAGAATCTAATATGCTCTGTAAAAGCAGAAAGTAGACAAATTTCTAGAAATTGGATATGGGAGGGTAGTGAACACCACTTGAAATACATGGAATATGTGTTCCAGGAAGATCAGGTAAATCACCTGAGCTTGGGAAGAGACAACTAACATGAGTTATACTTCAGAATGTAGGTTTGCAAAAGATAGCTTATGGAAGAGTGGAGAGTGACTCTAACTTAATATTTTTTGACTCATCCTCTAGGAGCCTGAAAATGTTTTTGTTTTAATAGGGCGATATGATATGAAATCCTAACCAACTTTTTCTAATGACATACATTGTGGTTTTTTGTAGAATGAGTCCACATGTTTGTGTTACTGTTTTTTATTTTGAATGATGCTGAAGTTATTTTATTAAGAAAATCTATACACCCTATAGACTGTAGATAAGAAAGACCTCTAAACTGTTGGAGCCCTCAGGTCCATGATTTAATGCTGGCTGAAATGAGGACATAAATTATCCATTGTATCATGGTTTCCCCAACAAGAAACAAAAAACAGAATTAAAGCTTTGTACTTTGTCAGCTTGTCGCCTGGGTAATGGAGGAGGAGGCTGAGCCTGAATAAATGTGATGGGAGGGATATATTGATTCAGGTTCTTACTGAGATGTGGTTGTAAGAGAAATTTACACAATTAATATTCAGGAAGGTATGAAAGCCAAAAAAGGGCCTCAGATAAAATTAATGGCTTTGAAAGCTCTGACAGCAGAAAAAGCCATTAACCATTATGCTCAAAAGCAAAATAACCACCTGCTGCAACCTTTCTTATTTTGGCATGGCAGAGCAAATGTGCTGAAAAGGGCAAAACCAAAAGGAACTATTTTATTTTGGATAGACATCAAATATCATTATTTGCCAAAATCTTAAGATACTCTTGGAAGGGAAGTTTCCTTTCAGAACTTGGAACTAAATCTCTGTGTATTTATATTGTTGAATATTTAACCAAGGAGGTTCTCCTAAGGTGTCACTTGTATACTGAATTTACAATATCCTAGATCACTTGATTACTGGCTTATGCTATGATCTCACACAGTGATTGAGCGTGTATAGTAACCTGCCTTAAAAATTTATACATAGGTAAATAGATTACAAGAAGTTAATGGATATGTGACATAAAGTACATGAACTTAAAGAAAATTGTGAGTTCAGAGGAGGTGGTATTCACTTCTTCAGAAGAGGTGATTTTATTTTTCAGTAGGTTTAGGAAGGGGAGAATGTTACTAAATGAAATTAGTATTTAAGCAAAAAAATCTAAGGAGACAAATATACAAACCCAGGAGTCTTAAGAAGTTCAAAGGAAGTAGGAGCAGAGTGTGTGAGTGAAGAAGAACCTCTTATTAAAATATATGAAGGGTTATGGAAACAGCAAAAGAAAATTATTTCATAGTTGAATGAGCCATACTACCTATATGGAGTTTTGTAAAGAATTTATGCACATTCAAAGATTTATTGAATGTGGACAGTTTGGCCAATTCTCAATTTATTGTTTTGAGAATGGACTATGGAAAGAAGGTAGACACTTAAGGTAAACATGAAGAGAAAAACAGTGAGAGCAGAGAGGGAGGGAGGGAGGGAAGGAAGAAGGGAGAGAGAGTGAGTGTGAGAAGCAGACATGAGAGCTTGCAGCAACCAGAAGAGAAAGTTATCCATGTTCCTAACTTTCTGTTTCACCATTGCCATTAATACTTTCAGCCTTGAGGTCCATGAAATTTTTCTATCTCTTCAGTAGTCTCATTCCTTGATTATATTAATTTTTTTCCCCGCTGAAATGCAGAAGAGCAATATTACCAACTTCAGAAAGTTGTTTTTAGGATTACATGAAGTAGTGAATGTGGAATGGAAGCATATTGAACCAGAAAAGTGTACAGTGTTGAATATATATTAATATAAAGGCAGCCTTTTTTGTTGCTTGAAAGTTTTTAGTCAGTAAATCAAATTGTATTTCTTATTTGCCTAGAAGTAAATTACTGTGAAAATTGGCTGATGTTGAAATTGTGTTCATCTCTTTCTCAACTTCGACACCATCCACAGGGTCTATGACACACGGCAGCATTATTGGGTCAAATGGACCTTGTGGATCAAATTTTAGCCTTTAGAATTATTCATCTTTTTTATAGGCAATTATATCTCCCTTCAAAATCACTTGCATGTCAACGTTGACCTGTGCAAATCATAATCAGCATGATAAATGCTCACACATTGTTCACCAGGGGGAGATAAAGAGGTTCATTGAAAACACTGATACACACTTCTTTTTTACTCTCTCAGTATGTTTTATTTTTTTATGCAGTGCAGATTCAAAGGGGAAGGTAAAAAGCAATCTTATGGGGCTACAGAATGGCTCATTTGAAATCCATTCAGCCATGTGATGAGCAGTTATGCTCTAGTGAGCTAGGTAGAAAAGAACCCTTCTCTCAAGTGCTCATACTTTGTTCAGGGAGATAGACTATAAATAAGGAAATAAACAGTTTTGCTAGTACTGATTTCTAAGAAGAAAATAAATCAGAGTGATGAGTGGCAATGGGGAACTGTCTACTTTGGTTAGGATGGTCTAGAACTCAGGGAAGGACTCTGGTGTGGACGGGGTGGAGTCATTTGAACTGAGGACAGAATGATGCAGAAGATGAAGCCACATAAAGGTCTTGTAGAGAGTGCAAAGAGCCAAAGGCAGACGGATATTGGCATATCTGAGTGAAAAAAAGAAGATAAAAGTTCGTTTTTTTCCTAAAGTGCATGTGTCTAGGTAATGGGTTATAATTCAGAAGAAATTTTTAGACTCTTACCAAAGAGGACAAATTCAGTGGAAAATTTAGTAATATTTACAGGTTTAAGATAATACCACTTTTAATTTTTCTGTAGGGTGTGTTATTTACGTATGTTTCTTGATATGTTTTGCCTTTGTTTTATAGTCACTGTGTGTATTAACATTCTTGGAGAACTGCTTTAAAGGTTATTATAATAATCCTGATCAACTATAAAAGCTACATTATATTCTTTACTGTTGTGGTCCATATCCATGGATAATATCTTCTGGCTATTTATCATCTCCATTTTGAGTAGTCATGAAATTGTTCTGAAAATTAGAAAGAAAGAGCAAAAACACATCACAAGGATAGTTTTCTGAATGTCTGTGTTAAGTAGGTAATTATGTGTTTATGTGTGTGTATATGTAGACACAAGATTTTTTTCTCAAAGGAAACCATGATCTTTATTTTTTTGACTTAAGTAGTCATCTTTTCTGGCCGTAGATTCTACAGTCCTCTTCTTCCAATAGACTCACAGTACTAATGCATACAAATACAGCCTCAAACCACAAGTAATATGTATATAAATATATTTTCTATTTGTATGAGGCACAAAAAAACAAGGAGAAGCACTGGAAGACATTAACAGGGAAAACTGGATGAATGAACTGTCTTTAAATAGTATTGCTTTCCAAATATTCCCTTCTGGTGTGGTCAGCATTAGCTATTTTTTTTTTAAACTTTGTAGTTGAGAAAGTCTCAATTTCTCTCCCTCTCCCTCTCCCTCTCCCTCTCTCTCTCTCTCACACACACACACACACATGCCCAACCTACCCACGAAGGAATATTGGTATTCAGCATACAAAATCACACATTAAAATAGTAGGTAGTTAAGTCCAAACAGATGGCTGCACAGCATTTATATCTTTGATTAAATTTTATTTTGATTTATTAATGGAACTATAAAATTCCTTAATGAAGCATATTCACAAAAAGCCAAAGCAGGGAAGATTATTAGCTGGGCTTATATTACTGAGACCATAAAATTAACAAGTAAACATAGAAAACATAACTGTCAAATTATTTATGGGCTTCTCTTTAGCATAAATATTTTTAAGGTTGCCTGTATATATCCAGGTAGATTTGGTAGCAGATGGAGTGAAGCAATCCAATTAGAAAATATAAAAACAGTTCCCAAGGCTCACATCATTTAACAAATGTGTATTAGGGTGTACAGGGCAATGAGGATCACTGTAGGCTGTCACTCAGAGGGAACTGAACTGGGGAGGAATGTGTGGATTTGAAATTTAGCAACAAGTGAAGATTTGGAATAAGGGTTTATAAGACCAAGGTTAAAGCTTATCTAATTACCACTATCTGTAAGAGATAGAACTCCAGAAGTTTGTGAAAATGTTCAAGGAAAAAAAAAAAAAAAACAGGAGTTACTAATTTTAAGTACTTTAAAATCCTGGGGTTAGCATGATATTTATGGCCTGCCAGGTGAGATGAATCAGCACCTCAGTCAGGTGAAGGAAGGGAATTTTGACCTAGCAGTTCCTCGCATGCTTCCTACAAGCAAGGGCTGGACCTACTGTCAAGAGCATAGACACCTGAGGGCCTGAACTGTGTGAAAAGTGAAGGCAATTTCCAAAAGCAGGTGGGCAGCAGAGTGCTAATTTTGAGGAGAGAAAAGATGAGGAAGAGGAGACCTGATGTTACGTACAGGAGGTCCTGACTATGACTAATAGGCCTGTTTCTCTCAGTTCTACTAAAAGAGTGTCTCTGTCACTTCCCTCTCCATCTCCTCTCTTTTTTTAAGAGCAAGATCAACAACTGCTTTCTCTTCATTAACTATCAGAGAAATTGCATTTAAAACAAACCTTTGGAATCCTTTATTCTGCTCTTAAAAAAAGGTTGCAAGTTGCCCCCTATAAATTCTCTCCTATATGTTAGTTAATGGCTGTGTGTTAAACAGAGTGCTTCGAATTTAGGATGGAGAGAACAATCTTTAACATGGTTTTGAAGAAGGTCAGTAATGAAGGCAAAATATTGTAAACTCCATAGAGTGTTCAGAATTAAATCAGTTGCTCTGCTTTATGATCTTAAAATCTGCTTCCTCTCCTCTCAATTCTACTTTTAAGGGCAAAGATGTGCTCTCAAAATGGACAGAAGAGGAAAACATTCTTACCATATTTGATTTTCTGCTCAGTGCAGGCAGATTCCTCTCTTCACTGGTTTGGGCATGATTTATTATATCTGTTGTCTATGTACATCTTTGATATCTTATTTGAGTAAAAGTTTATTGTTGAGAATGGAGCTCATATTTGACTCACATTTGTATCCCTTGCCAAGCACATACAATGTCTTTTAGGTAATTAGTATTGATACATTTTTAAAAAGAGTTTGATTTCCAAGCTGTACTAGCTTGCTTTAACCGCACTGTGGAGCAGCCTGATGATTTATCCTATTACTATGAAAGCTTCAAATTCCATGATGATAGAACACTAAGGTGAGTATTACCAGTTCAGTTCCACAGCGTTGCTAGCACAATGTTGACCAATACAACATATTAGTAGGTAATATTTAATTTAGAAAACTTCCTCTTGGGAATTGCATTGTATTGCTAAAGAGGTATAAGGCATCCAAAATAGTCCCACATTTATTTGGATTATCTAAAATTACGTATTACTTACATTTTTGGAGAAATTTGTGCCAGACATTGTTCAAAGTGTTTTGTATGATTTATACAATATTTAATCATGGTTTAATTATTTTTCTTGTAGAACTTCATGTGTTTACCATATAGATGAGATAATTTTTTTGTTCTTGTTTTGTGTCTTTGTTTCCATTTTCTAAATCTGATGGAAAAAATGAGTACGTTTTAGCAGAATATGAATATTTCTTCCTCATTTTGAGGAAATAGGTGTCATTTAATTTTATACTTTAGTAAAAGTAAATGGCAGAATCTTTAAGCATCTAAAATTAATATAGTATAATAAATATGTTTGGATACATATATACCTAAATACTAAAACTTAAAAAAAAATTTAAATGTTGCAGTAAATATTCATGTTCTGATAACATCCATCAATATGCTTGTGGATCTAAATGGTAGTATTTACTTTGTTTTGAAATGTAATGCTGAATGAATAAATTTACATTGTGACTGTCATTTTCTAAAATGATGTAAGATGTTTAGGAAATTGGTAAAAAAAAAAAAAAAGGATACATTATGCTTGAAAGAATCTTGTCAAAAATTAACTCCTGTGAGAATTCTAGTGATCTTAGGTTGAAATTGACTTAATAATAATAATGTACTTGTTTATTTTCATATGCATTAAATATGTATATTAGCCTGTGAAAATGTATACTATATTTATAATTTAAAAATTGATATGAATATGAAAATTATTTACAACTAAAATGATTTATTCCAATGTAGGAAAACATTTATCTGTGCAATTGAGAGATTTAAAAGTAGAGTGAATGACACATTTTTCATTAGGTTCTAGTCCCTGATCTCGTGTAGAGATTGTTGATAAGCCATAGAAAACCAAATAGATTACAAGTTTTTACATGGTATAAGTCAGTGAAATTATAACAGATTTTATGTTAATATACAAGTGTTTCCAATGGCATTTATTTAGAATTTTTCTTGTAAACAGCACAAACCCATTTTGAAGTAGTTTAATCAAAATAGGAAATCTGTGAGGACCGTGGCATCTCAGTAAACAACATGGGCTTAAATGTGGCTGGGATTTAGTAACAATTATACTCAATGATTTGTCCACCCTTGGGAACCTATTCATATTTCCTCTCCTCCTCGCCATATTTGCTTTCATTTTATCTTAGAATTAGGCCATTTTCATTTGTCAGTACTATGTGACAAAATACATAGTAGCTGATAGATCCCAAGGTTAATATTTCATGTCAGCCATTAGAAACAGAGTAGCTATCTTTTCATCCTTGGGAATGAATTAATTGCTCCAACTGGGCCAGGTACTCACCTCAGACCAATATGTTATTGTCTGAAGTTTGGATCTTATTGAACCATGGTTGTTCCAGCTGCCATATAGCAATGACATGACTGTGGAGGGGGACAGTCCCCAAAGGAAGTAAGAATGTTGGTCAGATAATCTCAAGATTTCCAAAGAAAAGAATCACTTGAAACCTCAGCATACATTCCTTTCTTTTATGTCTGATATGAAACATCACATAATATATTCCCATGTGTTGCAGATTGGGAAGTAGACAGTGAGATGGTGAATATTGCGTAAAAGTTTTAAATAGGGAGTTCCCTTGAGATAAACACATATGGAAGGAAAGAAAGGGATGGAAGCAAGATTGAGCAGAGAGAGAAGTGGTCTGAGTCTCAGTTTCATCCATGGCTTAGCTGACCCTGTGGGGTGCTCTATATTTGTACTGGCATAAGGAGGGTTTTGAGGCTTGGGCTTTTATACCCCTGTATTAATAACTCAGTGGATGTCGGCTGACCTAGGAAAGGAGCATATCCTTGGTCTGGGCAGCTGGCTTTAACTAAGGCAGTTTCTGAATAGGGTCCACAGCTGAAGGCTGACTGCTGGTAGTACCCCCAATACCTGGGAGAATAAGTTGTTCATCTCTGAAGTGGGACCTGAGCAGGGAGCACAGCATACGTTATCTTCTTCCCCTTGTGTTTCTTGGATACATTTTCTCATACCTCTAATATTCCAGGGTGTCTTTTCTCATGGACAAACATAGTAGAGAGATGACAGTGGGATGAATGGTGCCCTCCCTGATGAATATAGAATAGGGGTTGATGGTCATCTTCCTCCTCTGTTGTCAGTTCAAACGTGCTCTGACTCAGCCAGTATCTCTGCTGGCCTCAGTGGCTCAAGTGGTAGTGTGACTTAGACTACCTTGAGATGCTTGAGCCTCTAGTCAACACTCTCTTCTTAAGCTGTGGCTGCTATGCTTGTTATTTACCAACAAAATTGAATATGGGTACCAAGAGGCACCCAAGTGGGTCATTTGTGTTTAAAAATATTTCTCCCTGCTCCAATTACCTATGCTCATGATCTGTAAAATCAACCAAAATGACAACTCTTTACCTGCTGGGTTAGCACAAAGAGCCCAGGTAGCAACCATTTCTTACAGTTTAATGAAACTCTTGCTGTGTATTCTAGTTCTGTGACAGAACCTCCAACAATACGGAGCCCAAATTCTGAGGATAAGAAGCACACATTCTCAAATAGGGATGATGGAAATGACAAAATGAGACCACTCCTCCTTCCACTTGTTGCTTCTCAGACTGATACATTTTTTTTTTATAGGAGAATAACCATATGTAAAAATCTTCATTGAGTGCAAATCATATCCTGGAAGAAGGGACCGTATCCTTACAAGTAATCACTCTGGACTGGTAGACAAGCTGTATGTAGAACAGTTTGTTCCATCAGGTTGGCAGTTTCTGAGTGGTATGATATGTGATATAACCAGTTGATTCTGTTTTCCATAGTGGCTGTGCCAGTTTACATACCGACCAACAATGTACAAGTGTTCCCTTTTCTCCACATCCTTGCCAAATTTGTTATTTGCATTCTTTTTGATGATAGCCATTTTGATAGATGTCAGGTGATATCTCATTGTGGTTTTGATTTGCATTTCTCTGATGATTAGTGATATTGAACATTTTTTCATCTGCCTATTGGCCACCCGTTTGTCTTCTGTGGAAAAAATGACTATTCGAGTTTTCTTCCCATTTTTTTAATTGGATTTTTTTTTTGATGTTGAGTTGTATAAGCTGTTTATATGTTTTGAATATTAATCACTTATTGGTCATATCATTTGCAAATATTTTCTCCCATCCAGTAGGCTGTCTTCATTTTGTCTATGGTTTTCTTTGTTGTGCAAAAGCTTTTAAATTTAGTTAGGTCACATTGGTTTATTTTTGCTTTTCTTTCCTTTGTCTGAGGAGACAGATCCAAAAAAAATGGCTACAATTTATGTCAAAGGGTATTCTGCCTATGTTTTCTTCTAGGAGTTTTATGGTTTCTAGTCTTACGTTTAGGTCATTAACCCATTTTGAGTTTATTTTTGTATATGGTGTTACAGATTGTTTAACATTCTTTTACATGTAGCTGTCTAGTTTTTCCAACACCACTTTTTGAAGAGGCTGTCATTTCTCCATTGTATATTCTTCCCTCCTTTGTTGTAGATTAATTGACTATACATTCATGGGTTTATTTCTGGGCTCTCTTATTATGCTCCATTGATGTAAGCGTCTGTTTTTGTGCCAGTACTATACTGTTTTGATTACTTTAGCTTTGTAGTATAGTCTGCTTCAGGGAGCATAATATCTCCAGCTCTGTTCTTGGCTACTCAAGGTCTTTTGTGTTTCTATACACATTTTACAATTATGTGTTGTAGTTCTGTAAAAAATGCTATTGGTATTTTGATAGGGATTAGATGGAATATGTGGAATGTCTTCAGTAGTATGGCAATTTTAACAATATCCTTTAAGTCCATGAATATGATGTGTGTCATCTTCATTGTGTTTCATCAGTGTCTTAGAGTTTTCTATCTATATGTATTTTACCTTATTTCTAGGTATTTTTTATGCAATGGTAAATGGAATTTTTTCTTAATATATCTTTCTGATATTTTTGTTGTTAGGATATAGAAATGCAACATATTTCTGTATATTAATTCTGTATCCTGTAAGTTTACTGAATACACTGATGAGTTCTAGTAGTTTCTTGGTGGCTTCTTTAGGATTTTCCATGTATAGTATCATGTTATCTGCAAACAGTGACAGTTTTACTTTTTTCCTTTCCAGTTTGGATCCCTTTTATTTCTCTTTCTTGTCTGATTGCGGAGGCTAAGACTTGTAGTACTATGTTGAATAAAAGTGGTGAGAATGGGTATCCTTGTCTTGTTTCTTATCTTAGAGGAAATAATTTCAGCTTTTCACTGTTAAGTATGATGTTAGCTGTGGCTTGGGCTTGTCATATATGACTTTTATTATGTTGAGGTATGTTCCCTCTATACCCACTTTCTAGAGAGTTTCTATGATCAATGGATGTTAAGTTTTATCAAAAGATTTTCCTGCATCTGTTAAGATGATCAGATTATCTTTATTCTTTAGTTTGTTGATGTGGTGTATCACATTGATTTGTGGATATTGTACCATCCTTGCATCTGTGGTATATGATCCCTTTAATGTGTTGTTGGATTCAATTTGTTGAGGATTTTTCTATCTATCTTCGTCACTGATTTTGGCCTGTAATTTTCTTATTTTGTGATATCTGTGTCTGATTTTAGTATCAGGATGATACTGGCCTCAAAGATAAATTTACCTATTTATCAATCTATGTATTATATACAAATATATATCATATACACAAATATATACTATATACACTATGTATTTTGTGTATATATACAAACACACACACACGGATACACACACTGTTGACCATTGAACAGCACAGTTTTGAACTGTACAGGTCCACTTATATATCGATTTTTTTCAACAGTAAATACTGCAGTACTGTATGATCCAAGGTTGGTTGAATCGTAAGATGTAGACCCATGAATACTGAAGAACTGCATGTTTGGAAGAACTGTGGATACAGGGACCAAATATAATTTATATGTGGCTTATCAACTGTGCATAGGGTCTACCCCTAACTCCTGTGTTGTTCAAGGGTCAACTGTACATACATATACATAGTTCAATTTTCTTCTTTTTGAAAGAATGTGTGTGAGATACATGTTTAGCTTCCTGTTACTGCTCTAAGAAATTACCATGACTTTAGTGGTTTAAACACAACACAAACGAATTTGCTTACAGCTCTGAAAGTCAAATATCTGAAATGCGTTTCAGTGTGCTAAAATCAAATTGTTGGCAGGGCTGTGCTCCTTCTGTAGACTCTAGGGCAGACTGTGTTTTTTCTTTCCCTTTTCCACCTTCTGGAGTTCACCTTCATTCTCTGCCTTGTAGATTCTTCCTCTATGTTTGATGCCCTCAAATGATGGCAGAGTCCCTTTGCCATGTCAGGTAACATTCACAGGTTTTTGTCATTAGGATGTGGATATTTGGGGGGGCAACCGTTGTTTTGCCTACCACAGTATTCTTTCAGTGACGATCTGTGAGTGATGCATACTTTCAGTCATTTTCTAAAACTGCTTTTTCCTTAAGTCTTAGCATGTACTCTAGCCCTCTTTATTGACAGTAGTCTTCTGGCAGCACTTCTGGCATCTACTCTGCAGAAGAGTAGTTGGCTGTCTAATTGTTGTCCTTTATTGGAAATCTGCCTTTTCTTTCTAGTTACTTCTAAGGTTTTCCCTTTTCTTTAATATTCAGCATTTTCCCACAATGTGTCTAGGTATAGATCATTTAAATATGTCCTGTTTGGGTCTTTTTGTCGTTTTTTTAAAACTATGGGTTCATGTTTTCAGTTAAAAAATAGTAGTATCCGTTATTTCTTCAAATATAGACTACCACTAATTTTCTCTCTCTTTTTTTTTTTTCCTGGTGCTAATTTTAAACATACATTGTTGCTTTCAACCCTCTCAGGGCTTTGACTTTCTGAAGTATCTTTGAATTTACTAACTTAATTTCCAATTATATTTAATCAGCCATTTAATTCATTCTTTGAATTTTTAATTTTAATAGCTATAGCTAGTCTTTGTTTTTCAAACCAGCATTTTATATTTTAAAAGTTCTGTTTTCATGGTGTCAGTTCCTTCTCTTACCACTTTAACTAGTTTCTCCTTTCTTGTTTTCTTATATATAATCACCATAAGATGGTTTTAATTTTTCAGGTTCTTACAGGTGTTAATTCTATCATTCACTTACTTGGTTTGTCAGTTAACTCTAGTATTAGGCTGGTTTTATATGTAACTTAGGATTTTGTGTCTTCAACATCTTAATTTTTCTTCACACATTGTGCATTGACTCCTTACCATTTCTGCTCTAGCATTTATAACTTCATAGTTCTTAGAAGCACTATGTTTTATGCAAGGTCCCAAATCTATTCCTTTATCTCCTTCAGGCTTGAGGCCACATCTCTCCAAGTTAGGGCTTTAACATTCATTTTTAGTCCTGTTTCATGTTCTGCTCTCTTGGGACATGTCTTTTTTTTTTTTTAAACATTTTTTATTGATTTATAATCATTTTACAATGTCGTTTCAAATTCCAGTATACAGCACAATTTTTCAGTTATACATGAACATATATATAGTCATTGTCACATTTTTTTCTCTGTGAGCTACCACAAGATCTTCTATATATTTCCCTGTGCTATATAATATAATCTTGTTTATCTATTCTACATTTTGAAATCCCAGTCTGTCCCTTCCCACCTCTCTCCCCCTTGGGAACTACAAGTTTGTATTCTATGTCTATGAGTCTGTTTCTGTTTTGTATTTATGCTTTGTTTGCATGTTTGTTTTTTAGATTCCACATATGAGCGATCTCATATGGTATTTTTCTTTCTCTTTCTGGCTTACTTCACTTAGAATGACATTCTCTGGTAACATCCATGTTGCTGCAAATGGCGTTATGTTGTTGGTTTTTATGGCTGAATACTATTCCATTGTATAAATATACCACTTCTTCTTTGTCCAGTCATCTGTTGATGGACATTGAGGCTGTTTCCATGTCCTGGCTATTGTAAATAGTGCTGCTATGAACATTGGGGTACAGGTGTCATTTTGAAGTAGGATTCCTTCTGGATATATGCCCAGGAGCTGGATTCCTGGGTCAAATGGTAAGTCTATTCCTAGTCTTTTGAGGAATCTCCATACTGTTTTCCACAGTGGCTGCACCAAACTGCATTCCCACCAGCAGTGTAGGAGGGTTCCTTTTTCTCCACAGCCTCTCCAACATTTGTCATTTGTGGATTTTTGAATGATGGCCATTCTGACTGGTGTGAGGTGATACCTCATTGTAGTTTTGATTTGCATTTCTCTGATAATTAGTGATATTGAGCATTTTTTCATGTGCCTATTGATCATTTGTATGTCTTCCTTGGAGAATTGCTTGTTTAGGTCTTCTGCCCATTTTTGGATTGAGTTGTTTGTTTTTTTCTTATTAAGTCATATGAGCTGCTTACATATCCTGGAGATCAAGCCTTTGTCAGTTTCATTTGCAAAAATTTTCTCCCATTCCATAGGTTGTCGTTTTGTTTTACTTCTGGTTTCCTTTGCTGTGCAGAAGCTTGTAAGTTTCATTAGGTCCCATTTGTTTATTCTTGCTTTTATTTCTATTGCTTGAGTAGACTGTTCTAGGAGAACATTCTTGAGATGTATGTCAGATAATATTTTGCCTGTTTTTTATTCTAGGAGGTTTATTGTATCTTGTCTTATGTTTAAGTCTTTAATCCATTTTGAGTTTATTTTTGTGTATGGTGTAAGGGAGTGTTCTAGCTTCATATCTTGCTTTTGGTTGCTGCTTACCATTCTTTCAGTTTTGTTTTGTTTTTGATTTGGGCATATGGAAATTATTTTTGAGCTTACTTCTTTGAGCAGAGTGATATTTTTATTGTTGATAACATATTTCATTGTGTTTTTATTTGCCTTAGCAACAGAATTTTAAAATTCTAACTTATTCTGGCATATTGGTGGGATTGTGTTTCTTTGAGAACTCTCTAATTTGCCAGTATCTCGTTTAGTTTTTCTTTTAAGTATATGTTTTTCTTGCTAATAATAAAAGGCAGTGTGACATAAGGGTGATAACTGTGAAAATATGGTTACCTTGTGACTACTGACAAGAACTCTTACGTATTTTGGATTTATGTGTTGGGGTCGTCATCATAGTGTACTTAAAAACATGACATGTTTTAGAGATTGAATTTTGACTTCAGAAATTTTAAAGCTGTCATTTAACTTAAAATGTTGAGTTGCTAGCTCTGTGAATATGTTATTGATTATTTAATTTTATAATAATAAGGCAAAAATTATCCTAAGTATAATATATAATTGATAAGGAGGAAGCTAAAGATTAGGAAGGGTCTGTTGAAATATTGTGATGTTGTGTAACTTTTTTGCCCATTAAATTTGATTTTAAAATGTTAATGAAATATCTTTCCAATAACCTAGACCAGCTTCCGATTATTTCACACTGCTCAGAAATTTTGATCAGAGGCTTTTATGTCCTCTGGCCTCTTCTCTCTCCATTTGTCCTCAGTCATTAAAACGCTTCTAACTGGGTATTTGACAATGAAACAAAACTGAGTTACATTTCCTGAGTGTCAATCAAAATAACCTGTAGCTAAATTGGTAACTTAATAGTTTTGTAAAATATTAACTCTTAAAGGGAAAGAAAATATTTTTCTGCTGATGAAATTGAGCATGAATAGGAGCTCAATTTTCTCACATACATACAGACATGTGAATTGATATAACACAAAGCACATACAGTTTTGTGAAAGACAACCCAGAAGTGCTTTTGTCCTTCTCAGTTTGTCTGTTTTAGTTCATAATATTGATGTTAGTTTTCGCCTTATCTCTTCGGGTAATCAATACATTTGAAAGATGTATTTTAACAGAAGTAGTGCCCTTCTGTACAAGCTTCAGCTTGTTATAATTTCCCTTTGATATTCAAGCTGCATACACTTAGCTGCTGAAAGATGAGAGGTGACTACAAGATTAAAAATAACTTGGTAGACATTTTCATTATGTATTGAAGATAATAGTTATTTGTTGCACATTGTTATAAAGTGCTGCTACATATAATTCCCCTTTTTTATTTGTCAAAGTAAAATGTGATGACACAACATTCTTGATTGTGCAACCCTAAAGTCCAGACAAATGTAAATGAAAAAAATGATCAATTTTATAAATTGTTTTTTTTTAACACAGCTGGAGTGGTAGTTTGGGGGTGCATATTAAATGTGGATTTCTGGGTCCTAAACTCAGATTCTGATTGAGTGGTTAGGGAGTAATGCCTCAGAATCTTTTTTTTTTTTTTTTAAAGCTTTCCCAACTACACAGCATCAAATATAATGTTTCTAATTCAAGGTTTCTCAAAATTTTGGATTGCTTCAGAATCACTATAAAAATAAAAGAAATAGAGATGAATGGATCCTATAAAAATCTGTTGATCAGAATCTCTGGGCTTAGAATACAGATAGCACTTTTTATTTACAGTATTTACGGATATTTCTCGATGTCCACTAAAGTTTGAGAACCATTTATTTAATAATAATCAATCTAATTTAGCCTCACCAGAGCCTTGATTTCAGCCTACCTAAGGTGATAAAAACTTTCCATCGATGCTTGTTTAATCTGTGTGCCTTTAGTTGGTAGAAAATATGCCTTTATATTATACCAACTTACATCTACATGTATATATTTGTATGTCTGTAGATGTCTATGTTTGCATGTGACATTATTATATATAGATTATTGTATATTATTATAGATTATTATATATATGTATAATCTGTCTTTTTTACCTATTAGGACTACATCTACCCCTTATTTAGTAAATCTGAGACATATGAAGGAATTATCTCAGTTAAAATCTTCTTTTTATCATATAGAAATAAGGGTGTTCTCTTTTCTGTAAAGGAATTATGCAGTAATAAAACCTGCTTGTTTGTCTTTTAACTATCGCACAATGATGAAAGAACCTAATGTACCCAGTTTCAGGTATATAGCTTAGGTGTTTTAAAATTCGTTTATTGTTTTGCAGGAAGATTAAACCATTGAATGGTGAACAATCATTTTTATCACTTCTTCCCTTTCCATAAAAATTGTTTAAAGACAGTCTTTTGGCTTTTGGCTGTTAGGCAACTAACATATTTCTAAATAAGTACTCATTTAAGGATAAAAAAATCAGTTTTTGTTGGTTCCAATTGCTATAATAAGAGTTTCAAATTTGTCTTCCGGAATTAAAAAGAAAAAAAGAATAAGGATTGATATTCTTTACCTGGTATATGTGAGAGTTAATTGTCAACTAAAATGTAAAAACCAGTCTTAATTCAAAGGTCTCATAAAAACAGATACTGCACTGAATTTGTCTCATAGGCTATATAGTTTGCCAACCCCTACTATGGAGACGTGAAAAAACCCTGTGGGCCATAGTTTGTGGCGTCTTGAGGTAACCTAAGAAAGATTTTCCACTTGTAAATATTTATTTGTTTTTAAAAAAGGAGGAGGATGAGGAGAGTATATAACAGATAACCTAAATGACTAGCAAAGCCTTAAAATTGTTATTTTCTGGTTCTTTGTAGAAAAAAATTTGCCAAGCCCTGTTCTACAATATATTTTTCTGTTTTTTTGTATGTCAGGTGGGATTTGTCAGGACATTGTGAATGACATGTAGTGTGTTTTGTTGTAGTCCTTTAGAGAAGTGTTGATTATTGTTGTTTCATTAGGCAGTAACATGGTTGGAGTTCAACTGTAAATTATGTGTTTTGGGCAACATCTCAAATATCAATTCAGTTTAATTTAGCTGGATGCTATCCCATGCTCACAAAATTCTTAGTCAGCGAAGGTTTATAGTATTTATGCACAAAATTTGGGGCTCTCTGATTCATTTCTTTCTGGGACTCTCCCTTTACTTTTCAGCCACTGAAGAGTTAATTTAAACACTGACCTTTGTTTTCTTCATACCTGAAAATAAAAGGTGTTCTATCAGGGTTTTAATGACTCTGTGTAGCTGCTGACCCTGTAGCTCTCAGGCAAAACACTGCAAAAACATGGAACATCTATGGTGGTAATCCTTTTTTAAAGTTTTTATACCTCCAGATTTATTGAGATATAACATTGTTTAAGTTTAGGGTATACAGTGTGTTGATTTGATACATTTATAAATTGCAAAATGATTATCATTATACTATTGGCTACCACCTACATCTCATCACGTAATTACCATTTCCTTTTTGTGGTGAGAAAACTTAAAGCTATATTCTCTTAGCAACATTCAAGTATATTATACATTATTATTAGCTTAATCACTATGCTGTACATTGGATCCCCATACTTATTAATCCTATAACTGGAACTTCATACCTTTTGGCCAGTATCTCCCTACTTTCCTCACCACCAACCCCTGGTAACCACAACTCTTTTTTCAGTTTGTCTTGTTAAGATTCCACATATGTTTCATCATACAGTATTTGTGTTGTTTTCTCTGATTTATTTCACTTAGCATAATGCCCTCAAGTTCTGTTCAAGTTGTTGCAAATGGCAGGATTTCTTTCTTTCACATAGCTGAATAATTATTTACGTATAATTCACATCTTCTTTGTCCTTTCATGTGTTGATGATATTGTTTCCATGTCTTGACTGTTAGGAGTAGTGCTATGAGGAACATGGTAGTGTAAATATCTCTCTTCCAGGTCCTGATTTAACTTTCTTTGGCTACATACCCGGTAGTGGGTTTGCTGGATCTTATAGTAGTTCTATTTTTTTAATTTTTGAGGATCCTTCATATTGTTAACCATAATGGTTATACCAACTTGCATCCCCACCAGTGGTCCAGGAGGGTTTCCTTTTCTCAACACCATAGCCAACACTTGTTATCTCTTTTGTTAATAGCTATTCTTATTGGTGTGAGGTGGTATCTCATTATGGCTTTGATTTGCATTTCCCTGATGATTAGTGGTGTTGAACACCTTTTCATGTACCTGTTGGTCAAGTGTATGTCTTTGGAAAACTGTCTATTCAATTCCCCTGCCCAAGTTTGTAATTGGATTATTAGAGGTTTTTTTATTTGTTTTTTTTTTTTTTTTGCTTTTCTGATATATGAGTTCTTTACATAATTTGGATATTAACGCCTTATCATATAAATGATTTGTAAGTATTCTTTACCATTCCATAGTTTGCCTTTTGATTTTGTTGATTGTTTCTTTTGCTGTACAGAAGCTTTTTAATTTGATGTAGGTCTACTTCTTTATTTTTGCTTTTGTTGCTTGTGCTTTTGCTGTCATAACAAGGAAATCTCGAGAATATCAAGGAGCTTTCTCCCTATGTTTTCTTCTAGGAGTTGTACAGTTTCAGTTCTTAAATTTAAGTTTTTAATTCATTCATTTTGTGAGTGGTGTGAGATGGAGGTCCAGTTTGGTTCCTGTGCATGTAGTTACTTAATTTTCCTGACACCATATTGAAGAGGTTATCCTTCCCCTATTTAGGGTTCCTGGCTCCCTTGTCAAATGTTAGTTTACCATATTTGTAGGGATTTATTTCTGGGTTCCATTGGAATATTTGGTCTAGGTGTCTATTTTTATGGCAGTATCATACTCTTTTGATCACTATAGCTTTGTAGTATAGTTTGAAATCAAGAAGTGTGATGCCTCTGGCTTGTTCTTCTTTCTTAGGAGTGCTTTGATAATTTGTGGTCTTTTATGGATCCATACAAATTTTAGAATTTTTTTTCTATTTTTGTGAAAAATACCCTGGGAATTTTGATAGGGATTGTATTGAATCTATAGATGATTTTGGGTAATATGGACGTTTTAACAATATTATTTCTTCTGATCCATGAGAAGGGGATATCTTTCCATTCATTTGGGTCATCTTTGTTTTCTTTCATCATAGTCTTGTAGTTTTCAGTGCACTGGTCTTCACCTTCTTGGTTAGATTTATTCCTAAGTATTTTTATTGGTTTTGATGCTGTTTGAATGGGATGGTTTTCTTTATTTCTTTTTCAGATATTTTGTTGTTCATCCTTTTTTCAAGTTTTGATTCTTCTCCAGAATCTGTCTTTTGTTAGTCCCAGGGCTTTCAGGTAGTGTTTTTTTTTTTTTTTTTTAATTATAATTCACAGTTCTTAATAGTTATTATTTTCAGGGTAATTAATCCAGTAGAAGGACTTTGTGCCATATTAGAAGTGGAAAATATTTTAGTTTTTTGATACCCTTTATTCATTTAAATATTCTTTTATCTTGGTTTCTTCATTTTTTGGTCCAGCTTACATATTATTGCTGATATATTATCTTTTAGCTGTGGTGTCTTCTATGGGTGTAGTGTCTTTACTCAACCCAAGATGCAACAGGTTTCATTCCAAGTTAAGAAAGGGTATAGGAAAGAAGGTGTATCAGGAATTCACTCTTTCTTTGAAATTATTTGTTTCTAAATGGTTTAAATATTATTCTTGGGGGAGAGATAATTTTACTACCTCAGATGTACGTTTCCGTACCGTAGAAGTGGATATTTCCATGACTCTGATGCATGCTTCATCATTTATGTTCCACTGGACTTAAGGTTTTCAAAAACAATAATTATTCTTATGTATGTCACTCAATATTTAAATTTTTAAAATATAGATTAATTGTGCTACTTTGAAGTTTTCTGTTTTTATATTTTATTATAAATGGAAATGGAGGCTTTAATATGGTTTATACTTGATGTTAGCTTTCAGGCTGACAAAGTTTTTCCTGTGTGCATACTTTAAACAATTAGACTTTGATATCAGATAGATTGGGTCAAAAATCTCAGCTCTGCCTCTTTGTAGCTAAGTAGCTTTGGGCAGTTGATCCCCCAGAGTTTCACTTTCAGTCTTTCAAAAGGTTATTGTGAAAATTGAATGTGTTAAAATATGTTGTGTCTATCACAGTACTTTTTATACAGTAAATTTTAAGGAATGGAGACTTACTTTTTATCAATGTATATTTTATTGAGAATATAAAAGATGGAATTCCTGGTATGTTTGCTCTTAGCATTATCTTCCCAGAAGTCTCCAATAAATACTCCTTTCTTAAAATAAAATGAAAATATGGATCATTTAAAACAAATTCATAATGGCAGAATATTATTTATTCCAGGGCATGAATAAAAGGAATGAAATAATTTTTAGGTCTTAAACAGTTTAAGTTTTCTTGAGGTGACAGCCCAACATACAGAAAAAGGAACGTTTATGCTTATGCAGTGATATTATGTATTCTAAGAAGATATCAAGGGAAAGGTTTAGTTATTAATAAAGACAGTCTGATTAAATACTTGGTACTGAAATTGCAATAGCATCTACTGCTTATAATGTAAAATTGCATTTTCCAGAAGACTTACTACCAGATTTTAGAAGACATGGAATTTACAAAATGTCCCTTTGGAGAGATAGTAAATTACAAAGAGAATTTGACATTTTCTTAATCCATTCCCCAGTCACTGGCTTCCATCTCAACTAGTCATGGAATGTTACTTGGTCAGATTTGTAGGAAGTTAAGCACAAGCTTTTCAAAAAGCCTGTTTACATGTAATAATAATTTTGGTTTGATTATTAAAATGCTTTATAAATCTTTAATAATAAAACATATTACTCAAAACATTTTGTCTGACATTTAATTTTATGGATAAAGGTAAAGCCCAGTAAATTAGACTTTTGGCCTGGTTAAAGCATTTAAAACAATAACATTATCTTCAAAATACCACTTTTTTTCTAGAAAATTTAAGAAAAGCCATTAATGACCTGAATTCTAGGAAAAATATGATAGACTTATATATCGCCTATTGACTAATGAATAGCTGGCAGTTATTATTAGAACCAAAATACCCAAATTTGAAATGTACATGGTGATCGGCCAAAGAGATATATACTGATTGATGGCTATTATTGTACCTGTCTTTTCTAGAAGTTTCAAATTAAAATGTTTCTCCATGTTTAAATGTTTATTATTTAGTGATTACTGTATCATAGCATTAATTGTTCTAAATAGTAAAAAGCTATAGTGTCTACAAAGGTTTGTAAAACATAAGTAATTTCCAGTAATTACGAGAATAAAAAAATGGCCTGACTAACCTAGGCAAGAAATTACTTCTACTTATTTGAATGCTGTAGCAATTAAGCCAGGGCAAATCAGCTGTCAGCAGAGGTACTGCTTTCTAGACAAAAGGTACCATGACTTCATGTGCTTGTGGTGGCTAAATAGTGGCCTTTCAAATAAGTTCATGTAAGATGGCAGTGTAGGAAAGACCAGGAGCTCACTTCCTACCATGGGAACACCAAAATT
Source organism: Camelus bactrianus (assembly GCF_048773025.1). Classification (NCBI taxonomy): domain Eukaryota; kingdom Metazoa; phylum Chordata; class Mammalia; order Artiodactyla; family Camelidae; genus Camelus; species Camelus bactrianus. The sequence continues at coordinate 56,648,987 of NC_133549.1, read as the reverse complement.
ACAGCTATTTACAGAGCGACTAACAATGAGAAAGACCGGAAGACTAGAGGATTTTCTGCAACTAAAGATAAAAAGAAGAAACCATAAGACACATAGGAGGGGTGGAGACACGGTATAGTCAAAACCCACACTGACCCCACAAGTGGGAAGATAATTACAATTGCAGAGGTTCTCCCCAAATAGCGAGGAGTCTGACCCTCATGACGGGCTCTCCAGCCCAGAGGTCCTGTACTTGGAAGACAGGCCCCCAGAGTGTTTGGCTTTGAAGGCCAGTGAGGCTTACTTTTGGAGAGCCAGAGGGCAGTGAAAAATACAGAGTCTACTCTTAAAGGATGCACACAGAATCTCACGTGCTCTGGGATGGACCCAGAGCAGAAGCAGTAATTTGAAAGGAGCATGAGTCAGACCCATCTGCTGATCTTGGAGAGCCTCCCAGAGAGGGAGGAAGCAACTACAGCTTACCCTGAAGACACAGACACTGACAGCAGCCAATTTGGGAAACTTCTTATACTAGGAGTCCTCTAGTGCTGTCAAGCACCATTTTGGAATCCTCCTTCAAATTGATTATCACTAGGACCCAGCCCCTCATGTGAGCTTGTCAGCACCAGTACTGAGATGCCTCAGGCCAAGCCAAGCAACTAATTGGACAGGGACACAGTCCCACCTACCAGCAGGTCTGCTACCATAAGGCGCCAGGAGCTGCCCCAGGACACAGCCCTGTCCACCAGAGAAATCAGGACCCAGTCTCAGATACCAGTTCACTAACATCCCAGGATTCCCAAGTCCCTGCAGCCAGAGACCCCAGGACCTAGCTCCACCTGGCAGTGAGCCAGCACTAGCCCTGACTACTCTTGGCTGCTGACCTAGCTCCAGGAATCCCAGATCCTGCAGCCAGAGACCCTGGGATGTGATTCTGCCTCTGAGTGGGTTGGCACTAGCCCCAGCAGCCAGCCTCACCATTCTGTGCATTCAAATCAGCCCTGTATCACGTGTGACATGTCCCTGCCCACCACTGGGCAGAAAATAGGACCTCCACAGCCCCACAGCTTGTCAGGAGCCTGCCCAACCACTAGCTTGCCAGGACCAGCCCTGGAACCTCCCCCTGGGCCCTAGACACACCCACCAGCAGGCTGACAGTAGGTCTGAGACATTGTGGGCCCCACAGCCAATTGCCCCAGGGTTCAGATCTACTCACCAGCTAACCAGTATCAGCTTTGGGAACCTCGGCACCACAATCATTGACTATAGAATGTGGCCCAGCCTACCAGTGAGTCTGCACTACCCCAGGAACTTCCTGGATTCTGTAGTCAGCCACCTCATGATGTGGCCAAGCCCACCAGTGACTCACAGCCTCCACACAAGTCAGGAACTAGCTACCAACTAGACTGTGGGCCAGCCGCACTTACAAGCCTGCCCACGATGGTCAGCCCATCACAACAGAAGAACCCACCCACCACAACAGAAGGACCCAGCCCACACAGAGGGCACACTTAGAGCTTATAATGCCGGTGACCACAGGGTAGTGCACTGCTGCAGTGCATTGATTGTCTCCTACAAAAGTCCTTTCTGCAAGCTCAGGAAACATAACCAAGTTACCAAATATATAGGAAAAAAATCTCAACAAATTAGGCCAAATAAGGCAACAGAGGACTATGTTCCCAAAAAGGAACAAGATAAAACCCCAGAAGAAGGACTAAGTGAAGTGGAAATAGGAAATCTATCCAATAAAGATTTCAAAGTAATGATCATAAAAATGTTCAAAGACTCAGGAGATGATTAGATGAACAAAATGAGAACTTGGAAGTTTTTAAGATAGAAATTATAAAGGAGACTCAGAGATGGAGTATAAGCATTTTTAAAAACATTTAAATAAAAAACACCCTAGAAAGAATCAACAGTAGATTAGATGATACAGAGGAAGAAAGGGATCAGTGAACTGGGAAAAAGAATAGGAAATCACAGACTCTGAAGAGAAAAGGGAACAAAGAAATGAAGACAGTGTAAGAGACTTCTGGGACAACATCAACCATATTAGAATTCACATTATAGGGGTACCAGAAGGAGAAAAGAGAGAAAAAGGGGCAGAGAACATATAGATGAAAACTTTCCTAACTAGGGAAAGGGAACAAGACATCTAAGTATAGAAAGTACAGAGAACCCAAAGCAAGATCACCACAAAGAAGGTCACACCAAGACATGCTGTAATCAAAATCACAAAAATTAAAGACAAAGAGAGAATCTTAAAGGCAGCAAGGGAAAATCAACAAGCTACATACAAGGGAACTCCCATAAGACAGTCAGCCGACTTTTCAGTAGACACCCTAGAGGCTACAAGTGAGTGGCATGATATATTGAAATTGGTGAAAGGGAAAACCCTACAACTCTACCTGGCAAGGCTTTCATTAAGGTTTGATGGAGCGATCTGAAGTTTTACAGGCAAGCAAAAGCTAGTAGACCAAAAATAGCACCACCAAAAATATTGTGGAGAATCAAAAAACAAAACAAAACAAAACAACTCATGTGGGGACTATATTTTCTCTCTCACATCCTGTCTGTCACAAGTCCTAAAGATGGAGTAGGTATCCTTCTTTATTAAAATTACCTCTTTCCAACAATTTTCTGTCTCCTTCAAAAAGCATGACTACTTTGGAGAATATGCTTCATGTAGTTTAAGGCTAGTTACTACAAATCTCACAATTATACCTCCTTCTTTACTGAAGATTTTTAACCTCTTATTTGATAATCTTTTTTTCCACCTTTTTCCTTTATTATTTATTAGGACTTCGACATCCACATAAATATCCCTCCAGTTCCCTGGACTCTTCCCTCATCTTTCAGTAAAACTTTTTTTCCACTCCACCTCCTTCTCCCTCTTCCATAATCATATCTTAAATGTCATCATTTTCAGTATCTGCCTGAGCTCTGAAATCTCAGCTTCAAACAGTTCCAATCTTCCTATTCACTTAGTTTAGCATCAGCACTAACAAATATGACCTTGTCAAAATCAGATTTATTACTTAATACCAATATCATTGGTCATAATCCTGATGTAACCTATAAAAGGGAGTGATTTGTGTGTTTCTCACAGTGATTCAAATAGGCATTATTTGACAGAGTTTACCAAGTGGAAATCAGATGACTAATTTCGTAGTTTATTTCCCCCATCTGCTCAGAGGCCTCTAATTAAGTACCTTTTCCAGCCATTTCACTTCACAGGGCACCTTGGTTTGGACTTAATATTGGACAAAATATCATTAAATTTTGTTTAAACACCTCCTATAGAGCCTAGAATGGAATGTTTGCTCAGCAATTATTTATTGAATATCTGTTCAGCATTTTTTCACTACCTTAGGATTCATTTCTCTACTGTATTTCTGATAGGAAGTGATGGGATAAATTAAGCTACCACTATCTGATTATTAATTTCAGGTATCAAACTTTTTTTAGTGCAACCCATCTCATGCAGAGAATGAGCCAATTATATTGGAATTTGGCTAGTTGAGAAAAAAATTGGAGAGAGACTTCAGGTGATTTCCAGAAATCTTTTAATAAGATTATATAGATGACTGTCAAGTAACATTCTTAAGTGTAAGAAAAACCTCTGGTAAATAATTTACCTCTGGTAAATAATACAGCTAATTTAATAATTTAATAATTCTCCTGAATTACCTATAAAACAACAAAGAGGTGAAACTACTCTGGGTAAAGCTAACTCAATTGCATACATTTCAAATCATATACATATTCTAGTCACAAGACTTACCACTGCACTGCATGGGGTGGGTATACCTAAGAATAATAGAAGTTAGCTAGCTGAGATAGTTCTTTGAATATGTTTTCCTCTCCATGGGCTAAATAATTATTTTCTTGAAAACAGAATATATTGTATTTGTACAGCAATTGAGGTATACATTCCCTGTGGTTTTTATTAAGCACTAAATGGGAAATACAGTTTTAGTTTGACTCACCAAAAAATTGCTTTACAGACATTAACCAAAGACACTGCATTTCTTTATTTTTATTCTTCTAGGCAGTGAACTTCAGGCAGCACAAAGCAAGATGAATGACAGAGCCATGGAATGTAGCTGAGGTAAGAATTACATAATTGCAATTCACACAGATAGCATTTTCCTGAACTGCCATTACCTCTCACAGTTGATACCCAGCATTTCTGAAATTCTCCTACATTTTTATCTGCTGACGGGCTATGGTCAAATTCAGAGAAACGTTGAGAGTTGAAAAGATATTTTAGAAGTGAATCAGTCTTGCTTTGATTTGCAATTCTACCGTATGAACAATTCAAAAGATTCTCTTTCCCTGTATTTTCTACCACTCAATAGATAAATAAAGGTTAGTTTTGATTAAATTGTCTTAATTACGCAATACTCTTTTTTTTTGAGCTTAGGATAATTTTATTAATAATATTTGCAGGACAGTGAAAACAAATAGATTTGTAGCTGGAATAATTTTAGTAGTAGAATAGTGAAAGAATTGAAGAGGTACAAGTAGAAGGGATTTTCTTTCTGTCTCAAAAACTAAAGTACAGAATGGACGTTATACTATAAATTGAGAAATCATGCTATTTCCATTTTGCTTTTTTTGTCTATATTACAACACTAAATAAATTGGTATATGGTCCTCATACCTGCAGGTAAAAAATATGAATTGGTGATAAATAATGCTTCTTTGGACAAACTTAATCATGATTCCTCATTATTTGTTAATTCTGCTGAAACAGTTTTAATTGATTGACGATTCCATTGGAATGATTACCTACTATAACCATTGTCTTGATCAGAAAACTTTTGCACAGTATCAAGCAGATAGAAAAGGTGGTCAAGTTGTAGTTATCTACATCTCAAACTTGCACACTTTTTTTTTCTCATTAGAGACTTGACTAGAAATTCTCAAGTTACAGTGTGTTTTTGCAGCATTTCTCTTTTTCTCATTCCCTGCATTAGTCATCTTTATTCTCCAAACTTCTGCAAACAAGACACTCAGAGTAATTTTCTGAATTTTAAATTAAATTTCAGATAATTTTTCTTAAAATTAAGCAGTTGTTTTGAAGTTTCATCCACTGTTTCAAAAACACCTCTTAGTAAAGTTTTTAGAAACTCAAAAGTCCTTAAGACATATTTGTAATAAACTAAAACAGAACAAGTGCCATATAGGGCTGTCTTAATACTTCAGCTTTCATAAAAGTTATATTAATATGAAGTTCCAAATTTTTTATATTTCCCCCTCAGTATGTTGATTGATCCAAATCATTGTTCAAATGTCAATGCAGAACCTATGGGCAGACAATCACATTAAATTATTTTTATTTTGAGAGCTTTTTGTTAAATCTGATTTTTTAATAGGATTGTAATTACACAATATTCTTTCAAGACACATGACTAATATCAAGGCTTATAGTCAAGATACCTAGGGTAAGAGTCTAGATGTCACTTACATTGACAGGTTGCAACTTCCCTGAGTCACAGATCCTCTGAGAGGGCAGCTGAGCTTTTTGACTACCTGCTGTGTTGTGTGGAGTGATAGAAAAACCACAGGAGAAAAGCCTGGGATGGGAGTAAAACTTTGCTAATTCAGTCCAAACAAACTCCCAGATAAACCACAAATCAAAGGGAAAGAGACACTGAGGCACTGGAACTTTTATGTCCAGAGTTTGGATCTATATCATGTTCTCAAGGTCATTTTCTTTGATCGAGCAAATGTAGCCTTATTAGAAAAATAAGCATTTTATCACTCCCTTAGGATTAACTTCTCTGCTATGTTTTCTGATGGGAAGTGTGTTTCTTATATTTCTGTGGGATTTAGATGTTTCCCAAATTAACTCTCACGTAACACTTTGAGAAAAGCAGGGAAGCTGTTATTTTCCGATAATATAGGTGAGGAAGCTGAAACTCAGAAATGTTAAGTGATTTACCCAATAATTGACACCTGAAAATGACAGAGTCATGTCTTCTGACGGTTTCATTTCACTCGTTTACTTATCCATTCACTCAATCCATGAATATTTATGTAACACATTGGGTGTTCTAGGTTGTATGTGAAACATTGTGTGGATAACAATGAACAAGGTGGGGGATGCAGACAATAAATCTAATCAGACAAATAAATGCATAATTATAACATGTGACAAATGTAATGAATGACAGAATAATAGGTGAAGAACTTCCTAAATAAGTGACTTTCTGCCAGAAAGTAGAAATATACGACGAGAGGCTGGAACATGTATTCTGGGCTTACAGAACGATGTTTGTGAAGGCTTCTGACCTGATCTTCTCTATTGCAGCTCAATGCCGTAATGAGAATGCTGTGTGTGGAAGGGTGTGTAGGTGGGTCTGTGCCTCTGTTGCAGGCCATGCCTTCTCAGAACTCTGCTGTCTAGCAATATCTTTGGTACAGTTTATCTGTGAATATAGAACGGGATAGGTGGGAAAGGGAGAGAAGAGAAATATATTTGGTACCATTTCTGTTTGTGGTTAGAGAACTTAGTTACCAGGGATTTCCACTCCACTCTGCTAGCCCTGTGGCTTCGGCAAGACCTAGTCACCTAGTGTGAAGAGAAAAGGCCAGTGTCAGCAAAAGTCTACATCTGCTGGGGCTCATATGATTCCTTGCAAAGTGAAAAACTCGACAGATACTCTTAAAGGATGAAAGCAAGGTGATATTCCTGGGGATTTTCCCAAAGAGCTACAATTTCACATGGTTTTCTCAACACCTGTATTCTGCCATCAGGGAGACCTGTAAGAGTTTCTTTAAATCACTGAAAACATGCATAAATTCTTTAAATGTCAATGTCTAACTGCTTGTGTCATTAACATTTAAGTCTGAGGAAACAGAGTATTTTAAGCAAAAATGAAAGAAATGGACACATTTTAAAACTCTTGAAAAGATAGTACCCCAGTCTCCTGCCATTCAAATATGCAAATACTTTCACAGTGGTATTTTTATAATTTTAATTAAGTATAAGAAGGCAAAGTGAAATTCTTAATACCCTTATTGAGATACCATTTACAGACTAAAATTTATAATTCAGTGATTTTTATTAAACTTGTGGGATATGCAGCCATCACCACAATCCCATTTTAGAACATTTCCATCACTCCCTGCAATTCTCTCATGCTCATTTACAGTTAACCCCACTCTTACCCTCAGCACTAGACGGCTACCAGGCTTCTTTTTTTATATTTTTGCCTGAAAAGGAGAAACTTATGAAAATAGTTCTGTAGGTCCTGTGCCTCATTTCCAGCTGTGGCTAAATGACACTCGTCAAGGTTCTGAGTGTAAGAGCATTTTAGGCCTTACCTTTCCGTGTCACTCAGTTACTTGGATTTTTAAAACTCGAGCGGGTGTGGTAGGCAGAATAATACTCCCTCCTCCAAAGATGTTTACGAACTGTAAATGTATTACGTGGCCGGGGGAGTTCAGGTTGGTCATCAGTTGACCTTGAGATCAGAAAATTGTTCTGTATTATCTGGATGTGTCCAGTGATATCATAGGGTTCTTAAAAGTGAAAGACGGAGGCAGGATAGTCAGTGATGTAACATAGAAAAGACTACGATGAGCAATTGCTGGCTCTGAAGATGTTGGGGGATCCCCTATAATCTGGGACAATCAAGGAAGTGGATTCCCCCTAGACCTTCTAGAAGGAACACAGCCCTGCTAACATCTTGATTTTAACCAAGTGAAGCCATTTTCAACTTCTAATCTTGAGAACTGTAAGATAATAAATTCACATTGTTTTAAAGCCACCAAGCTTTTGGTAATTTGTTAGAGCTGGGCAAAGCTGTTAGGGGATGGAGCAGATGCCTTTTTCTCCTCCTGGTGGAATACTGGTTTTTAAACAGACTATTAAATCCAGTGACTTAAAAAAGGGACCTCGCTAATTCAAGAGAAAAGGCTTGGCATTTTCTCTGAGTGCTTTTAAGGTAAAATATCAGAGTTACACATGTTAATGGGCAGTTGCTAACCACAAGAACCTTGAACTAGAGTTGATCCCTCATCTGGAAGTTTCTAGCTCTCTGTCTATTCCCCCTCTTCCTCAGTAAATACACCTTCCTTGTCTGCCCAACAAACATTTACTCATCTTCAAAGCTCAGAGATCCAGGAGACTTTCACAGTGAGTGTTTTAGGAAGGTAGGAAGCTGGACTTCTGGCACTGTGTTGGAAAAGTTTCGCTCTTCTTCACCTGCTCTTTGCTCAAGAAATGGTACTTCAAAGGCTGCATTATAGATCGCTTTCTATTTCTCCCTTAATACTGGATTCAGATAATGGCAGGCACTGTTGGGAGAACAGAGGCATTTGTATTGCCTTCATCTTTATATTACCTGTATATAGCTGTTCAGTGTCTGAACATCAGCAGTTAAACATGAACCAATTTATCTGGAGTAAAAATTATATCTCTTGAAGACTGAAGGAAAACAAGTATGCAAATGCAAAATTAGTTTTCCCAAAGCAATAGAAATACATAAAGTTGCCATCTATCACTGTATATTTTCACTGGAGATTCTGTCCAATTTTGCATTTTAGTCACAAAATCTCCTGAAAAAAATCCATATTGTATCAAAAATGTGCTTTGTAAAAATGCCATAGAAAAATTATTTCACACCTTAATCTGACACATTATACATAGCCATCACCCTTAGCCTTTCCCTGGTTTCTTAAAAATTAAAACAAGATTGAAGGCCTATAGTATTTCTAATCCATAATTATGGATTAGAAAATTATAATTACATGCTTAATAACCTTAATATTTAATTTATTCTTTATTAATAATTGCATATGTTCCTTTTTTTTTATGAGGCAGTAGATTTTTCCATCACTTGTAGTAAATGTTTTTATCCTATTGAAATCAGTGACTGATTTTTTTCAGTAGAAGTAATTAAAAATACCCTGGATAATTTTGCATCTGTAAAAGGCAGCTAGTTCAGTGGGGGATAATCTTTGGAAAATGATACAAGACAAATTCTGATTTTATTGAAAACTGGAGTTTCAGTACAGCTTGTGTGCTGTGTGTGTGTATGTCACTTATTTTACTTGTAAAGAATGCATTATGGGGACTACACCGATAGAAGAGATTGATTTATTATTTTGTACTCTTACCTCTCTAACCTATGAAGTTCTGCTTAATATTTAAAATAAGTGCTTACCACATGGTGAGTCTAGTAGTCAGTGAACCCAGTATTGAAGAGATTTAAATTAGTTTCTTAATAACTCATAGGGAGTCATTCATCTGATTTTCTTACTTAGGCTATGAAGTATTCAGGTTTCTACTCTCCATCTTTACCCAGGGAGACTTAATTTTTTTAATTGAATGATAGTTGATGTACAATGTTGTGTTAGTTTCTGGTATACAGCATAGTGATTAATTTATACACATGTATGTAGTCATTATCATACTCTTTTTCATTACAGGTTATTACAAACCACTGAATATAGTTCCTTGTGCTATACCATAGGACCGTGTTGTTGATCTATTTTTATATAGTAGTTCGTATCTGCTAATTCCAAATTCCCAATTTATCTCTCCCCTCATCCTTTCCCCTTTGGTAACCATAAGTTTGTTTTCTATGCCTGTGAGTCTATTTTTGTTTTGTAAATAAGATCATTTGCGTCAATTTTTTAGATTCCACATATAAGTAATATCATATGGTATTGTTCTTTCTATTTTTGACTTACTTAACTTAGTGTGATAATCTCTAGGTCCATCCATGTTGCTGCAAATGGCATTATTTCATTATTTTTTATGGCTGAGTAGTATTCCATTGTGTGTATCAACTTCTACAACTTCTTTATCCATTCATCTGTTGATGGATATTTAAGTTACTTCCATGTCTTAGCTATTATAAATAGTGCTACTGTCAACCTTGGGGTGCATGTATCTTTTTGAATTAGAGTTTTCCCTGGGTTAATTCCCAGGAGTGGGATTGTTGGATCGTATAGTAAGTCAGTGCTCTCCAGCATTTATCGTTTGTGGACTTTTTAATGATGGCCATTCTGACTGGTGTGAGGTGATACCTCATTGTAGTTTTGATTTGCATTTCTCTGATAATAAGCAATGTTGAGAATTTTTATGTGCCTATTGGCCATTTGTATGTCTTTATTGGAGAAATGTTTGTTTAGATCTTCTGCCCATTTTTGGACTGGGTTGTTTGTTTGTTTTTATTGAGTTGTATGAGCTGGTTATATATTCTAGAAGTTAAACCCTTGTCACTCGCAGTGTTTGCAAATATTTTCTCCCATTCCATAGATTGTTTTTATGTTTTGTTTATGGTTTCCTTTGCTGTGCAAAAACTTACAAATTTAATTAGGTCCTGTTTATTTATTTTTGTTTTTATTTCTATTGCCTGGGTAGACTGACCGAGGAAAACATTGCTACGATATATGTAAGAGAATGTTTTGCCTATGTTGTCTTCTAGGAGACTTATAATGTTCTGTATTATGGTTAAGTCCTTAAGCCATTTTATTTTTGTGTATGGTGTGAAAGAGTGTTCTAATTTCATTTATTTACATGAGGCTGTGCAGCTTTAGCCAGGGAGACATTTTTATCTATCCAGTCCTTCAATGGAAAAAAGACAAGGGTGAAATATTACTGTTCATTCTGATTGTTTATATTTTGTAAAGTTGCATTTAAAGTATTATTTGTGTATAATTAAATGTTTTTATTAAACTATATTGAGGCATAATTTTCATAAATGATTATAACTATGCCATTTGGTGACTTTTGACTAATATAAATAGACATGAAACCACCACCAAAATTGAGATAGAGAACATATTCATCATCTCAGAATATTCTACGATGATTCCTTTACAGTCACCCCCACAGTCACTGCCCTATGTAGTCACTGATCTGCTTTCTGCTATGTAGATTACCTCTACCTAATCTAGAATTTTATAGTAATGAAATCAGTGTATACTCCTTATTCATGTAGTTTTATGTAATAGTGTAAATCAGTTGTTCTTTAAAATTTATAAATATTATTTCATTGCCTGAATATAGTTTGTTGATTCACTGTGGATGAAAATTTGAGCTCCTTTCAACTTGGACCTAATGTAATTACAAATTTGATAAACATTTCTGTAGAAGTTCTTATGTGGGCACATATTTGTATTTGTCTTATGTAAATGCCTAAGAACAGAATGAATGGTTTATATAGTAAGGGACTGTAACTTCATAAAATGTTGAGGAATTATTTCTAGAGAAATTGTACCATTTTACACTCCCACCTACATTGCATGAGAGATCTGGGAGGTTTGTATCACTGAAATGTGGTCTGTCTTTCTAACTCTACCTACTCTAGTGGTTTGTAGTGATATCTTGTGGTTTTAATTCACATATTCTTGATGATTGATATTGTTGAGCTTATTTTTATGTTCCAATGTTTATTTGAATATCTCTTTTCTGAAGTTCCTGCTCTTGTATTAGCAGGTATAAAGTTATGCATAGTTTCTATTTCAACTTTTGTCATTGTAAGTTTTTTTTCAAGAACTTTGTCAGTTTTATCTAAATTGTTCAATTTACTAATATAAACGTTTTTAATCCCTTTAATATTTTTAGGATATATAATGATTTTTCATCTTTGGTATTATTAATTTATGTTTTTTCTCTTTTATTTTCATGGCTGTTACTTTTAGGAGTTTATCAATTTTATTTGTATTTCTACAGAACCTTCCTTTCATTCTTTCTTTCAACATTTTTTTATTGAGTTATAGTCATTTTACAATGTTGTGTCAAATTCCAGTGTAGAGCACAATTTTTCAGTTATAAATGAACATACATACATTCATTGTCACATTTTTTTTTCACTGTGAGCTACCACAAGATCTTGTATATAGTTCCCTGTGCTGTACAGTATAATCTTGTTTATCTATTCTGCATATACCTGTCAGTATCTGCAAATTTTGAAATCCCAGTTTGTCCCTTCCCGCCCCCTACCCCCTTGGCAACCACAAGTTTATATTCTATGTCTGAGTCTCTACATAACCATTATTTATTTATTTATTTTTCTCTGTGTTGTACTTCATTGATTCATTCTCTTATATTTATTATTTGCTGTCTGCTACTTACCTTGGCTTGATTTGCTCCTTTTTAATTAGGCACATGATGAGAAATCTTAGATTATTATTGACTTTTTTCTTTTCTGTTAAAAGCACTTAATGCAATTAATTTCTCTCTACAGATTGCATCAGCTACATCCCATACATTTTTCTATGTTTATTTTCATTATCTTTAATTTTCTTTCACTTCAAAGTAGGTCCACACTGTTTTCTCTTACTTTCTTCGACTCATGGTATTTGGAGGTGCTGCTCACTTGAAAAATATGTGTTTATTTGTTTTAGGTGTCTTTTCATTTTGATTTATAATTTAACTCCCAAGTGCTCAGAGATGAGACTATATATTAAAAATTCTTTGAAATTTGTTGAGACTTCCTTTATGCCTTGGATTATGACTTACTTTGTACATGGTTCCATTTGAAAGGAGTATGTGTTCAACAATTGTTGGTATAGTGTTCTATAAATATCAGGTCAATTTGATTGTTGGTGGTGGTAAAATATTCTCTATTCTTACTTACCTTTGTCTAATTGTTTCACCCACTCCCAAGAATGTATCACTAAATTTTCCAGTTATGATTGTGGGTGTATTTCTTCCTTTATTTCTGTTAATTTTCACTGTATTATTATTTTTGTACACAGTAAGGATTGTTAGATCTTACTGATAATTTGCTACTTGATTTCACTTTGCAACAATCTTTTTATCTTTTGTAATGTTATTTTTCTTGCATTTCCTTTATTATTAGTGATGTTGACCCATCTTTTTATGTGCCTGTTGGCCATCTGTATGATGTCTTTGGAAAATTATATATTCAGATAATCTGCCCATGTTTAATTGGGTTGTTAGTTTTTTTGATATTGAGTTGGATATTAACCCTTTATCAGATATATCGTTTTCAAGTACCTCGCGTTTTTATGTGGCCTTTTTTTGTTGTTGATAGTTTCCTTCTCTGTGAAAAAGCTTTTTAGTTTGATGTAGTGCTGTTTGTTTATTTTTGCTATTATTCCTTTGCCTGAGGAGACATTTTCAAAAAATACGCTAAGACTGAAGCCGAAGAGCATACTAACTGTTTTCTTACAGACATTTTATGGTTTCAGGTCTTACATTTTAAGTCTTTAATCCATTTTAAAGATGTTTTCTGCCCTTCTTCATGTCTTTCCCATCAGTATTTCCTCTGTAGTAAGTTGTAACTTCGGTGTGCCTGTGGAGGACGTTGAGCTCAGGGTCTTCTTACTCCACCATCTCAGTCACTCCCCTAGCTCAGTGAGTTCTGACAAATATGTACATTCTGGTAACCATCAACAAACAAACATAAGGAAACTTTTGTTACTCCACAGTGTTCTCTTTTTCCTTTTCCCAGTCAATCTTACTTTCTAGTTAAACATAGAGAACCTTCCTAAAATACATAATATCTTGACCTGAAAATTCCAGCAAAGCACAGCTCTAGCTAATGTCAGATAAAGCTCTGTCTCTCATTTGTTATACAGTTCACGCAAGAGCAGTAAGGGCTTTCAGCACTGAATGTTAAACTTCTGGAAGGGTATTTCTTTTTCTTTCTTTTTTTTTTTTTTAATTGAGTTATAGTAATTTTACAGTGTTGAGTCAAATTCCAGTGTAGATAACTGGAAGGGTATTTCTTCTAGATTGTTGCTTTAATGAAACTGCAGTTAGGAAATTAAGTTTATTCTCCCAGGTGGCACTGAAAAATGTAAGAAAAATTTGAAAGATAAAGAAATAATTAACTTTAAACAAATCAGGATCTTATATTGACCCCAACAAAGTTTGAGGCTATTAACACAATGGTCTCAGCCATCTGTGAGATTCATGTGAGAGGGTGCAAATATCTGTGTTTCTACAGATATGTTGAAATTGGTGGTAAAATGGATATGAATGCAGATTTACAGCTACTGAGGGCATGGAAGGCAGTGTTTACTTGTGTGATACAGAAAGTGTCAATGTTATACAATTTCTTTTAATCATGTAAATTAAAAAAAAAAAAGAATCCCTTTCCTCTTTGCAGGGTAAAAATATCACTGAAAACATGCATTGGACACAGGAAGTAGTGTTGGTTAGGAAAAGCCCTCCTTTAGGTCAACAGATGGGAAGTCCATTACAGAGCATGTAGGGTATGGAGAGATCTTCCAGGAAGTCGGTTTCACAGAGAGTGATACGGAGAGAAGTCAGTGTAAGTTCTGCCCCATCATGGAATTGAAACCACAAGGTTTTGAATCCTGAACAAGGACTATATTTTATCAAGATTCTATTGAAGAATGTGGTAGACATGGAGCTGTGCTGCTCAGATCTCCCTTCAGGTACTTTCTACCTACCTGTAAGGACATCTGGTTAGAAGATAGCCTTTATCTGTGAAGTCATGGATTGTTTACCTCAGCTCTGAACAGATGTTATTATCTTGTAAGGGTGAACTAAAGCCAATGACTGACCTAGGTGAGATTTTGCTAATAAGTTCCCCACCGAGCTGCCAGAATTCATCAGGTCTGAATTGTAGCCTAATGGCAACCTCAGCCCAGTCCTCCTTCCTTTCCCTTTCCCTTAACAGGTGTTACTTCCCAATAAACCATTTGCATTTTCCATTTCTGCGCCTGCATCCCAGAGAATCCAACTGCTTAAAGGAGCTAAGAAGAGAAATGATTCTCCCTGAAACCACAGGACGAGGCAAATTCCCCAAGTGCCTTAAGACAAAAACAGAGCATTCTTGTAGTGCAAAAAGTATGCATCAAAAAGTCTAAAATGGGCCTTGAAAACTTGCCCTTGTTATAATTGTACCCACCAGAATCTAGAGTCTAATGATTGGCTCTGTTAGATTCTCTGAAATATTCCAGAATACGATGGGCAAGAGGGAAACCAAGTGTTTGAATACAGTCTCCATGAATAATCCCCAATAAATGCTGTTCAAGTCTTAATGTGTCAGCCTATAGTTATCCTTGTTGGCTCAGCATCAAGTAATTCCTAAGAAAATTTTTTGTGACTTTTATTGTTTTCGATTAAAGTATTCTACCAGGTAGTGTAAGCATTATATCTACCTGTTTCTCTTTATAACTACTAAATTTATATCAATTTCCATATCTGTTTATATATACTCATATTTTTGCTAGGCTTGTTTTGCTGTCAATAATGATTATTATATTATTATGATTATTGTTATAATCTGATTTCTAAATGAGCAGCCTAGAGAGAAATTTATATTCATACATAATACATATACATAAAATCTCTCATTTACAATATAATATAAATGCTTTAGTGGATTTTAAATCCTTGTAGGATTAAACTCTGTCAATATTTGACCGGTAGATAGGTAATGCATTTTGTTTCAAGTGCTCACAAAAGCATTCACAGCCAAAAAATTTAAAAAACAGTGGGGCTTGTGATTATAATTGTGATTATAATTGTGATTATAATTATTTCTATTGTTTCTGTTATTATGCTATTAATAAATTTTAGGCAAAACCGCTTGAACATGGTGTAGTTTATAAGAATGGCAGAGGAACTGATTTCATTCTAAATAACACTGTATGAATTGAGGCCAATTTCAGTGACTGCATGTTTATTTATGTCAGTTCCTGTGATAGTTTTTTAAGGTACAGCATATGTCCATTCAATTCTTCAAATTTCTTTATAGGATAACTTAATAGTATCTCTTATGTACTAATCATTGTGCCAGGCTCAGGTGATTAAAAATACAGATCATCCATTTTTTTTCTGTCTCAACTTGCTGATAAATACTTCATAAATGAGGACAGTGTGAAATAATAAATGTCATAATTAAAGTATAGGACAGAAATTGAAGAGTCAGTATGGGACACATGCAAATGCTATTGTCAGGATGGCAGTAAATGCAACGCAGGATGACAGGTTGTTAGTGGTGCTAGAGAGCAGCTAGCCTAGGCCTGTAAGAGATGATGTTCCAGGAGGGACTTCAGTTGTAAAGTGGGCAACTAAAAAGGTATCTGCTGTGTTTATTGAGATAACTTACAGCTCTGCCACGGAGCTTTGGGGATGAATCAGAAGTGTGTACCTTGAAAAGCTGACATAGGGAAAGTAGGAACATCTTAATTTCTGTAAATATGAAGAATTGTGTAAAATGGAAAGTATAAATAGTATACTCTAGATTGAGATTTCTGAGAGGGCCCACTATGTAGCACTTCCTCACCTGAGTTTGTAACCAAATAAGTGAGAAATCAGATAATTCAGACAGAATTCAAATTATCAGCAGATAATGGAATATATACTTTAATATTTCAGGTTGCTTTTGAGTAGTAAATCCACGAACTAATTACCCTGGTTCATCCAGTCCAATGCAGCTCTGGGTGGGGCAGGCCTCTGATGCCTCTGCTTCTTTTCCTCTTTTTTTTTTTTTAAAATAGACTTTACTTTTAAAGAGAAGTTTTAGGTTCCTAACAAAATTGAAAGGAAGGTACAGAGATTTCCCATATACCCCCGTCTCCTTATAAGCATGGCCTCTGCAATTACCAACATCCCCCACTAGAGTCATCTGTTTGTTACAGCTGATGAACATACACTGATACATCGTAATCACCCAAAGACCATAGTTTACATTAGGATTCACTTGATGTTTTATATTCTGTGAGTTTAGACAAATGCATAATGATGTGTATTTCCCATAACTGTATCAAACAGTAGTTTCACTGTCCTAAAAATTCTCTATGCTTTGCCTGTTTATCCTGTAGTAAGGTTAAACATAAACTTACCTTATAACTCAGCAATGTCACTTCTAGGAATCCATCCAAGAAAAATTTAAAAATGTGTCCAAACAATGATGTATATGTTAATACTCATAAACAGCAATATTCATAATAGTCATAAACTAGGGACAACCCGAAGTCCATAAATGATGATTGAATAAGCAAAATACAGACTATTCACTGAACAGTGGAATACTACTCACCAGTCAGTAATCTGCAAATGTATACTACAACAAAGATGATCCTCAAAAACACTTTGCTAGGTAAAAGAGATTTTGTTAGACATTTTTCCATGTGACCCTCATGTTTATGAATGTCTTGCAAGTGAGACACTGGTTATTCTTTCTTCCAGAGTATTGGAAACAAGATGGATAAAGAAAGAATGCCTAACTTCCATAGGGTATGTTTCCAGAAAATATTATAAGTGATGTGACAATGCAACTAAATAAAGAAGATGAATATGTATTTTGAGCAGGGAGTTAGATGACAGGAGTCTTAAGATCATATAAAAAGCATCAAAATCATGGTGGGGAGAGGTGGTGCAAGTAGTAGCCTTGATCTCAGCTTGGAGAGAGCAAAGGAGGAAGTTGGGAAATAAAGCCAAAGGAAATATTTCCACTGTTGAGCATCCAGGAGAAGTGTTTAGCTGAGTCAATATTGGAGGACTCTTTGGAGAAAGAAAACTAACTCTCTCTCTGGGTCTGAGGTCTGTTTGGCTTAGACTCAGAAACTAGGATCCTCTGGAGGGAATCTAGAGACTGGCCGTAATCTAGCCACACAGAGGCAGCCAGGAGTGAACCCAGGATCTCACCTACTTGGGTCTAGAATTATACAGGGAGCTTGAGTTACACTTCATCGTTTGCCATCTTCATTGTTTCAACTCTTCAGTTCAAAATAATAAAATACTTCTATGTAACAAAATAAAGACAACAAAAATCACAGTAAAAATATAAACAAAAAGTTAAAAGGCAAATGGAAAACTAAGGAACTATTTTCAAGATGCATTGAATGAGTAATTTTCTTATTTTTTTTTAACATTTTTTATTGATTTATAATCATTTTACAATGTTGTGTCAAATTCCAGTGTTCAGCACAATTTTTCAGTCATTCATGGACATATACACACTCATTGTCACATTTTTTTCTCTGTGAGTTATCATAACATTTTGTGTATATTTCCCTGTGCTATACAGTGTAGTCTATTCTACAATTTTGAAATCCCAGTCTACCCTTCCCACCCTCCACCCCCCTGGTAACCACAAGTCTGTATTCTCTGTCCGTGAGTCTATTTCTGTCCTGTATTTACGCTTTGTTTTTGTTTGTTTGTTTGTTTGTTTTTGTTTTTTAGATTCCACATATGAGCGATCTCATATGGTATTTTTCTTTCTCTTTCTGGCTTACTTCACTTAGAATGACATTCTCCAGGAGCATCCATGTTGCTGCAAATGGCATTATGTTGTCGGTTTTTATGGCTGAGTAGTATTCCATTGTATAAATATACCACTTCTTCTTTATCCAGTCACCTGTTGATGGACATTTAGGCTGTTTCCATGTTTTGGCTATTGTAAATAGTGCTGCTATGAACTTTGGGGTGCAGGTGTCATCCTGAAGTAGATTTCCTTCTGGATACAAGCCCAGGAGTGGGATTCCTGGGTCATAGGGTAAGTCTATTCCTAGTCTTTTGAGGAATCTCGACACTGTTTTCCACAGTGGCTGCACCAAACTGCATTCCCACCAGCAGTGTAGGAGGGTTCCCCTTTCTCCACAGCCTCTTCAGCATTTGTCATTTGTGGATTTTTGAATGACGGCCATTCTGACTGGTGTGAGGTGATACCTCATTGTAGTTTTGATTTGCATTTCTCTGATAATTAGTGATATTGAGCATTTTTTTCATGTGCTTTTTGATCATTTGTATGTCTTCCTTGGAGAATTGCTTGTTTAGGTCTTCTGCCCATTTTTGGATTGGGTTGTTTATTTTTTTCTTATTGAGTCGTATGAGCTGCTTACATATTCTGGAGATCAAGCCTTTGTCGGTTTCACTTGCAAAAATTTTCTCCCATTCCGTAGGTTTTCTTCTTGTTCTATTTCTGGTTTCCTTTGCTGTGCAGAAGCTTGTAAGTTTCATTAGGTCCCATTTGTTTATTCTTGCTTTTATTTCTTCTAGGAGAAAATTTTTGAAATGTATGTCAGATAATGTTTTGCCTATGTTTTCCTCTAGGAGGTTTATTGTATCTTGTCTTATGTTTAAGTCTTTAATCCATTTTGAGTTGATTTTTGTATATGGTGTAAGGGAGTGTTCTAGCTTCATTGTTTTACATGCTGCTGTCCAGTTTTCCCAACACCATTTGCTGAAGAGACTGTCTTTATTCCAATGTATATTCTTGCCTCCTTTGTCAAAGATGAGTTGACCAAAAGTTTGTGGGTTCATTTCTGGGCTCTCTGTTCTGTTCCATTGGTCTATATGTCTGTTTTGGTACCAATACCATGCTGTCTTGATGACTGTAGCTCTATAGTATTGTCTGAAGTCTGGGAGAGTTATTCCTCCAGCCTCTTTCTTTCTCTTCAGTAATGCTTTGGCAATTCTAGGTCTTTGATGGTTCCATATGAATTTTATTATGATTTGTTCTAGTTCTGTGAAATATGTCCTGGGTAATTGGATAGGAATTGCATTAAATCTGTAGATTGCCTTGGGCAGTGTGACCATTTTAACAATATTGATTCTTCCAATCCAAGAGCATGGAATATCTTTCCATTTTTTAAAGTCTTCTTTAATTTCCTTCATCAATGGTTTATAGTTTTCTGTGTATAATTCTTTCACCTCCTTGGTTAGATTTATTCCCAGATATTTTATTACTTTGGGTGCTATTTTAAAGGGGATTGTTTCTTTACTTTCTTCTTCTGTTGACTTATCGTTAGTGTAAAGAAATGCAACTGATTTTTGAACGTTAATCTTGTAACCTGCTACCTTGCTGAATTCTTCAATCAGCTCTAGTAGCTTTTGTGTGGACCTTTTAGGGTTTTCTATATATAGTAACATGTCATCAGCATATAATGACACTTTTACCTCTTCTTTTCCAATTTGGATCCCTTTTATTTGTTTCTCTTGCCTGACTGCTGTGGCTAGGACTTCCAGGACTATGTTGAATAGGAGTGGTGATAGTGGGCATCCTTGTCTTGTCCCAGATTTTAGCGGGAAGCTTTTGAGTTTTTCACCGTTGAGTACTATGCTGGCTGTAGGTTTGTCATATATAGCTTTTATTATGTTGAGATATGTTCCCTCTGTACCCACTTTGACGAGAGTTTTTATCATAAATGTGTGTTGAATTTTATCAAATGCTTTTTCTGCATCGATTGAGATGATCATGTGGTTTTTGTCCTTTCTCTTGTTGATGTGATGTATTACACTGATTGATTTGCGTATGTTGAACCAGCCTTGTGTCCCTGGGATGAACCTCACTTGGTCATAATGTATAATCGTTTTTGTGTGTTGTTGGATTCTATTTGCTAAAATTTTGGTGAGGATTTTGGCGTCTATGTTCATCAGTGATATTGGCCTATAATTCTCTTTTTTTGTAGTGTCTTTGCCTGGTTTTGGTATCAGGGTGATGGTGGCTTCATAGAATGAGTTTGGGAGTATTCCCTCCTTTTCAATCGTCTGGAAGAGTTTGAGAAGGACTGGTATGAGTTCTTCTTTGTATGTTTGGTAGAATTCCCCAGTGAGGCCGTCCGGTCCTGGACTTTTATTTGTAGGGAGGTTTTTAATTGCTATTTCTATTTCCTTTCTAGTGATCGGATTGTTCAAGTGTTCAGATTCTTCTTGATTCAGTCTTGGTGGACAGTATGTTTCCAGAAACTTGTCCATCTCCTCTAGGTTATCCAGTTTGGTTCCATATAGTTTTTCATAATATTCTCGTATGATATTCTGTATTTCTATTTTGTTTGTTGTAATTTCTCCATTTTCCTTTCTTATTTTGCTAATTTGTGCTCTCTCTTTTTTCTTCTTTGTGAGTTTGGCCAGAGGTTTGTCGATTTTATTTACTTTTTCAAAAAACCAGCTTTTGGTTTGGTTGATTTTTTTCTATGGTCTTGTTAATCTCTATTGTATTTAATTCCTCTCTGATCTTTATTATTTCCTTCCTTCTGCTGCTTTTTGGGGCTTTTTGTTCTTCTTTTTCTAATTCATTCAGGTGGTGGGTTAAATTGTTTATTTGAGATTGTTCTTCTTTTTTGAGGAAGGCCTGTATCGCTATAAACTTCCCTCTTAGCACTGCCTTTGCTGTGTCCCATAGGTTTTGAGTGGTTGTGCTTTCATTATCATTTGTCTCAAGGTATTTTTTAATTTCAGCTTTGATTTCCTCATTGATCCATTGTTTTTTCAATAACATATTGTTTAATCTCCATGCTTTCCTGTTTTTTCTCCTCTGTTTCTCTGTTGTTGATTTCCAGTTTCATGGCATTGTGGTCAGTAAAGATGCTTGAGATAATTTCTATCTTCTTAAAATTGTTGAGGTTTCTTTTGTGCCCAAGTACATGATCGATCCTGGAAAATGTTCCATGTGCACTTGAAAAGAATGTATATCCTATTTTTTGGGGGTGTAATGCTCTGAAAATATCCACCAAATCTAGTTTTTCTATTGTAGTATTTAATTTCTCTGTTGCCTTGTTTATTTTCTGTCTGGAAGATCTGTCTAATGATGTTAGTGCAGTGTTAAAATCTCCAACTATGATTGTATTCCCATCAATATCCCCCTTTATCTCTGTTAGTACTTCTTGTATGTACCTAGGTGCTCCTATATTGGGTGCATATATATTAACGAGTGTAATATCCTCATTTTGTATCACTCCTTTAATCATTATAAAATGTCCTTCTTTATCTTTCTTTATGGCCTTTGTTTTAAAGTCTATTTTGTCTGAAATGAGTACTGCAACACCTGCTTTTTTGGCTTTTCCATTTGCATGGAATATCCTTTTCCATCCTTTCACTCTCCATCTGTATGTGTCCTTCTCCCTAAAGTGGGTCTCTTGTATGCAGCATATTGAAGGTTCTTGCTTTATTATCCAGTCTGCCACTCTGTGTCTTTTGACTGGAGCATTTAGTCCATTAACATTTACAGTAATTAATGATAGATGTGTGTTTATTGCCATTTTGAACTTATCTTTGCAGTTGAATTGGTATATCCTCTTTGTTCCTTTCTTCTTCCTTTTGTGGTTTGGTAATTTTCCTTTGTATTATCATGGATTTTATTTAATTTTTGTGACTCCTTTGTAAATTTTTGGCTTGTGGTTACCCTTTTTTGTAAATCTATCAACCCATTAGTATAACTGTTTTTATTAAACTGATAGTAACATGATCTCAAACCCATCCTACTGTTAAAAAAATTTAAAAAAGAAAGAAAAAAATATTCTATATTTCCCTGCCTCCCTCTCCCACTCTCAGTGATCTGTATGTCTTCTTTTATAATTTCATGTTTCCTTTATTTGTAATTTATGAGTTACCACCTTTCCAGTTGTATGTTTCTCATTTTTGTAGCATCCTGCTGCTTTTCTATTTAGAATAGCCCTTTCAATATTTCTTTTAGCATGGGTTTAGTGTTGCTAAACTCCTGCAGCTTTTTTTTGTCTGTGGAACTCTTTATTTCTCCTTCTATCCTCAAGGATAGCCTTGCTGGATAAAGGGTCCTAGGCTGCATCTGTTTTTTCATTCAGGGCTTTGAATATATCTTGCCACTCCCTTCTGGCCTGTAGTGTTTGTGTAGAGAAATCAGCTGAGAGCCTTATGGGGGTTCCCTTGTAACTTACTCTTTGCTTTTCTCTTGCTGCCTTTAGAATGCTTTCTTTATCCTTGACTCTGGCCATCTTGATTATGATATGTCTTGGTGTGGGTCTATTTGGGTTCTTCCTGTTTGGGACCCTCTGAGCTTCCTGTACTTGGATATCTGATTCCTTCTTTAAGTTTGGGAAGTTTTCAGTGATGATTTCTTCAAAAACCTTTTCAATCCCCTTTGATCTTTCTTCTCCTTCTGGGACCCCTATTATGCGAAGATTGGGACGCTTTATATTATCCCATAGGTCCCTTATGCTATTTTCATTATTTTTTATTTGCTTCTCTTGTAGTTCTTCTGAATGGGTGCTTTCTATTGCCCTGTCTTCTAGATCACTAATTCGTTCCTCTGCATTATCTAGTCGGCTTTGCACAGCTAGTAGATCATTCCTCATCTCTGTCAGTGAGTTTACCCATTCTACTTGGCTCTTCTTTATAGCTTCAGTTTCATTTTTGACATATTTTATATCTCTAAACACTACCTCTTTTAATTCCTTCAGCAATTTGATCACTCCTTTTTTGAAATCTTGATCTAGTAGGCTATCGATGTCTATTTCATTGATCTTTCTTTCAGAGGATTTCTCTTGTTCTTTTAATTGGGAAAGGTTTTTCTGCTTCTTCATCTTGCTCATACCTCTCTGGCACTGTGGTTTATGGAGTATTAGTTGTTTATTTTGGTCCTTAAGGATTTTATCTGTCTAATGCCTATTTAGGAATAGAACTTAGGAAAAAAGAAAAAAAAAATAAGAGAGAGAAAGAATTTTAAAAGAAGGGAGAAAGAGGGTTTGAAAACAGTGTATAATGAATAATAGAAGAGCGAGTTGAAGCAGAGTAGTAATCGGGTTGAGACGTCCTTTTAAAACGTTTACAAAAAAGGGAGGGGGGAGATGAATAGATGTATTTGAAACCTGTGTCTAATCAGTAACAGGACATCAAAACCCAAGAGAAATAGAAATGAATTAAGAAGTAAAAATTAAGAGAGTAATAGAAAATAGAACAGGTAAAAACAGATTTAAAAAAGGGGGGGAGGCGGTTTTGTCGGTGTTCTCCTGGAGTCTGTGTGCTTTTAATGTGAAGTCTTTCTGTGTTCGTCCTGTTTTGGAAGCTCAGCTTGCTGTTTTCAGAGGCCCTCCGTTGGCGCCCTCTTCTGTGCTGCTCCCAGCACCTGTCGGCAAGCCGATCGCGCCTCCTCCTAACAGTAAGTCAGGTGCAGCTCTCTGCTGTGGGCGTGTGGGTCGCTGCCCCTCCGGATGCCGCAGTCAGATGTTGCAGACTGGCCGGGTAGGAGGGCGGGTCGTGCCCCCTCCCAGCACCTCGGTCAGGGGCTGTGTTCCTGCCCGAAAGGCGGGGGGCCGCTCTTGCTCTACCTGCGCCGCTGCCCGGTAGCTCAGCTGCTCTGTGCGGCTGCGTGCTCTGCCCTGGTGGGCGCTCCGCGGGTGGGCTTGGGGAAGAGCGAGGGACAGCCTTGTCCCTGCTCTGAGCCAGAACCCAGCTCCTTGTTTGTCTTTGTGGAGCAAGTTCTCTGAGGGACCATGATGGAAGGATCCTATCTGCCCCGGGCTTCAGGCCAGTCTCAGTTTGGCCTTTGAGGCTGCTAAGCCCTTCGGTGCGGATGCAGGTTTCGCCCCCGCCCCCGCCTGAGTGCTAAGCGCGGAGGATATGGCGGCTGTGCCTGAGCCCCGCCTCTCTTCCCCCGAAAACTTTCCGCGGGTTTTCAGAGATGGGGGTGTGCACCCTTCCCCCGAGAGCACATCAACCTTGCTGTTTTATGGAGGGCCCAGGTTGTTCTGCCCTGTGCACCCACAGCCACGGCCTGCAGCCCCTTGCGTTCCCCCGGGGCTGCCTCCATGCAGCCCTCCCCGTCCTCCGCCCGGCTTGTGCAGCCTGGCCCTGCCCGCCGATGCCGGCCCGCGTCTCAGGCTGGGTGTTGGAGGGACGCTCTGTGCCCGTTTAACTTAGTTCTGTTAGTCAAGGGCTGCTCTGTACAGATCCGAGCCTCGGAGGCTCCCCCTCCGTCCCGCTGGCCTCTCAGTTGGGGAGGGGAGACCCAGCGAGCGAGCGCCAGTCCTCCTTTGCCGCTCCCTCCCCGCGGGACCTGTCCCGTGCTGCTTTGCCTTTTGTTCTTTCTTTTTTCCTTTTCTCCTACCAGATTTTTGGTGTCTATATCTTTTGAAGAGGGTGATGTTCTGTCGGAGTTCCGCAGGTGCTTTGGTTGGTTGAGTGGGTCTGTAGATGTGGGTCTTGGTGTATTTGTGGGAGAGGGTGACCTGCGAGCCTCCTTCTACTCCGCCATCTTCTCCCATCTCGGAGTATAATTTTCTTTATAAGGAGAAAAATAGAAACATGAAGGAAAATAATAAAATACGTGAAATGGAAGTATATTCATATACATACAAAACTAAAATAAATGGCTAATAATCATATAAAATAATTCTCAACCTAAGTTAGAAAACTATAAAAGTGAAAAGTTACTGTTTTCTCCTGTAAGATGGACAAAGCTGGAAATCTATGAAATTTTATGAAAACAAACACAATTATGGAAGGGTATGAATTTGTGTAAACTTTTGGGAAATAATTTGTAAACATTTATTAAAGTTAAAAATAATGCATATTCTTTAACCCAGTTGGCCCACTTCTATTAAATGTAGCTTACAAAAAACACACAAATGTCGAAACATACGAGTACACAGATATTCTTTGGAACATGTTTATAGTGCAGAATAACTGAAACCAACAGATGATGAAATCATACAAATTCAGAGATATTTATATTTTCTCAGATGGGGAAAATTCCAGGATATTTGGCAATTAAAAAAACAAAATGGCAATAGAACATGTGAAACATAATCCTACCAATTTAAAGAAAGTAAATGATGGAAATGGCTTAAGAAACTTTGTACATTATTTACGTTGGAGAACTGACCTTTTGACACTGGAAACGGACAGGTAGGGAGTGAGTTATGGTTTGACTTTGTTAACTTCATTGCTGATTTTATTACAATGAACATTTATCATTTCAATTGTAATAACAGCATTACTATTAATGATAAGGTGCCACAGTATCTGTGCCGTGCTGTGATGAATTCAAGGGAGAAAGTAGAGAAGGCTGGGAGAAAAAGTAGACAAGAGGTGAGTGTCTACTTTCTGAAGTCTCAGTTTTGTTCTGAGCAGTGCTCATGGGCAGAGAACAGTTGTGGCTAGCTGAATAGTGGTCTTACCTGGATCGGCATGAACAAACACAGGCATGGAAGGAGGCTATGGTGTGAATGCCTGTACACTTTTTTTTGTTTTTTCTTGAGCCCCTCTGAGGCAGACCAGACACATTGAGTGATAATGCAATTGATAGAGCTGTTGGAGTGAGTGCTCACCTAAATAGATTGCCCTGTCCACTTGAAATTCTTTAAACATAGGCAGATATTTCCCCAGGGATAGTAAGAGATGGCAAAAAATTAATGATGGAGGCCTACATAAGGAGTTTATCCAAATGGTGAAGTTTACTTCCAACAAATTTAATAGATTTATCATTAACCTTCCACAATTCAAAATGGAGTAACAGGAAAAATTAAGTAGGGAAAGAATATTTTAAGATTCAGGTGAATTTAATTCACCTAATTTTTACATGTTAGATAGGAAGTGTGTATATATTATTACCAAAGTCTAGCACTGAATGTTTATATAACAACAATAGAAAACAAATTTATATAGTGTTTATTATTTGCAGGAATTTTTATAGTGCATTGAGAATGTACAAGGCATCAGATAAACCAAGTTAAAAGCATCAATGTGGACAAAATAAAAAAGACTGATGGTAATAGGCAAGGATGTGAAGCAACTACAGTTCTTAAATCATTTTAGTAAAAGTATAAATTGGTACAACCATTTTGAAAAAATAATTGGCAGTGTCTACTAAAGCCAAGCACACATTCTCTCTATGATCACACAGTCCTGATCATAGGTGCATACTCAGTTGAATGAGCCTGAGAAGAATTCTGTAACAATATTCACAGTAGCATTATTTGTAATGGCCACAGAATGGGAACAATCTGAAAGTTAATCTTAGTAAAATGGATAAACAGTATTTCAGTCAAACGATGGAATGCTATATAGTATTGAAACAAAAATGATGCTACACACTATAAAATGGATGAATCTCATAGACTTAATATGAGCAGAAAAGCTAGGTACAAAATAGTTTATACTGTTACGTTATTTACGTGTAGTTTAAAATATACAAAACTGTGTTTACTACTAAAAATAAGTATCATTGTTACCTTTGGGGAAAAGAAGTGTAATTTAGTGGGAGGGGTGTAGGAGGATTTTGGGAGTAATAGTAATGACTTTTTGTTGATTACTTGGTGGGTTCACTTCATGAAAATTTTATTAAATACTGAACTCATACATTCTGTATGATTCCATATGAATATTATATTTTAAAAGGTTATAACATTTTATGGAATAATCATATTAGCCTCATAATCTGAGAGTGTCAAGTTATATAATTTATCTAATGTATATCATTTGAAAGGCGTATACCCACATCTGAACAATTTATATACTACATATTCTTTTTCATGAAACTGAAAAAATGATAATGGAAAAAAGTTATCATAAATAAGCAGGAAAAACTATAGTCCAGGCATTCAAGAATTTGGGCGATATATTCAGTAACTAAACATATCCTAAGTAATAGAATATGTGTTAAGTGGAGAAAATTGCAAACATGAATTTATTAAATATTTTCCTTAGATATATTATTTTGCAACCTCTTAAAGGTGTTTTTCAAACAATATATCCATGTAGATCAAGTCAAAGGACTTTGACAGGATTCTCATTGTTGAATTTACTAAGTAGCCAGTGCCTTTATAGCTGGTAACGTGTTTTATCAATTATATAGGTCATTTTCCCTCTTATCAGGAGTGGGTGTAGGGATCAACAATATCTTTTGCTACCTTTTCTGTCTATAGAGTCTCCTTTTTTTTTTTTTAATTGGCAATAGAGATGACATTGGCACAGGAAGATTAAGCAGCACATTTCATCTTCACATCTGAATAATGTCCTTCACTCATATATTTTAGCTCTTTACCCCACAGCAAGAATCCACAAGTACTTTTGCTATTTGTTCTGGCTTCTTGTCTTGATTTTCCTAATGACTTGTTCCTCTATAGAAATGTTTTGACTTAAAATAAATTACTGATTAAGTGAGCAAATCAGTACTCTAGTAGTCTCTTGGGGAAATGAAATACACAGTCAGCCCATTTTGATATGTGGGTTGGAGATGTACTATAGATACGGTATGGGGAATGGTAGAAGGATGGGGAGAAAGAATAAGAGGAGAGTGAGAGAAGGAGAAAAGAGGGAGAGAGAAGGGTAGCATATCGAAAGGACAGCTATAAGCTCTGAAGCTAGGGAGAGCTGTATACATATCTTGCCTCCAGTGTGGTACAACTGTTAATATTTAGGCAATTGTATTTTAAAAACTAAGAGGGAATATGAAGTAGCTGGCAGAAGTTGCAGGTTCTTCATAATAGAAAAGATAGTACTAAGGTACTATTTAAATTGAAAGAAAATACAAAGGCTTTAAAAATTCTTTAAAATTATATTTTAATGATAATTTCATTAATAATACATTAACTAATGTATGTGATTTAGTTCATCTGATTTCCTGTTGTTTTTGAGATGAATTTGTTATGTGGCAGAGATCTAGAAACACAGTTCTTACAATTTCCATTTCTAGAGCAGCCCATCCCACTGGCAGCATGAGGCAAAGATATGAGATCTAGTTTTTAATACTTGGTTATAGCAAAGGCGTTTTCCCCCTGTTTTATTGCAGAAATACTTCTTGTCTCATTAGTTATGTTTATGTGATGCTCCATAAACATCTCAGTCAATCTTGGGTGAATTTGCTCTCAAGACACTCCTGGCTTTCCTAAATATAAGTTGATTTTCTGTTTGAGTGCTAATGTAAGTAACATTTTCAGAGCCTTTTTCCCAAGTGCTACACAATAACTGTTTTAAAATGAATGAGAAATTTTGCTCTTTCCAAGAACAGATGTTTTTATTTTTATTTTCCATTTGTTCGATGATTCTAAGATGATGTTTCCATCTTAATAATGGAAAAATAATGTCCATATCAATTACACGCTTAAAGGAATTCTTTCCCCACTGGTTGTGCCATTTATGCATTAGAGGAAGATTGGTTGAGGAACATAGAACTTTTGTGTTTGATATATGGGGCCATTAGAGCTTGATGAACTACAAACAAATAACATTATTTTTTCTTTTCTAAGTTACATACTTAACTTTTTTAGTACAAATGTGATTATTCTTTAACCTTTGAGATCTTTGAGACAAGATTATTAATACATAAATTTTAACTTTCTGTACTTAAAATAACATAAAATAACTAAAGTACCTAAAAGAGGATTTGGAGGAAAATGGAATTTACAGCCATATTTTTGATGTGGGTTTGAATAATAATAATTTTTGTTAAAAACACACAAACATAGCTTTTCTTTCCAAGTCACTTCCATGAAGTTTATGTAGGGGTGGCAAATTTACACAGTGTGGCCTCTGAAGTCCTATCTTACTGTATCTCCATGAAGCCCAGTATCATGATTTGCTATTTGTTGTCTAGCTCTTTTTTCTTCTTTGTACTATTCCATATTTAAACTAAGATGTCAACTGTATATTTTGAAAGTATATAGGAGGCAATATTTTCACAGGAATTTGTGATAAACAGACCAGAAGATACTGATCTATTGGTAGTATTATAAGTATTTATACTTAAATATGCTGGTATAAAACTATCAACAAATTAAGTAAAGAGATAGGTAAAATCAGCTTTTGGACCTGTGGTAGGTTATATTCTAAGATGCCCCTCACCCCCAAATTTCTTGCTATTATGCGCAGAACTGTGATCTTTATGTGGAGAAAGGAATTTTGAAGGTGTAATTAAGGTTACCGATAATGAGTTATTTCAAGATTATTCAGGTAGGCCTAATGTAACCATTCAGACTCTTTAAAACTAGTATTTTCTCCATCTGTTAGCAAAAGTCAGAGAGATTCTTAGCACCAGATGAATTCAGTGTGTCATTGCTGGCTCTAAGATGGAGGGGGCCCTGGAGTTATGACCTGGGAGGAACCTCTAGGAGCTGAGTAGAGACAGAGGACAATAGCTGGGGAAAAAAATGGGGACTTGGATCCTAAAACTTCAAGGGACTGAATTCTGCCCTAAACCTTAATATGCTTGGAAGCAGATTCTTTAATCTACAGCCTGGCTGATTACCTAGATTTTGGTTTTGTGATATTCTTGAGCAAAGAACCTAGTCAAGCCCTGGACATCTGACCTACAGAACTGTGATTGTAGAATGACTTTGTGTTTTTTTGTTTGTTTGTTTGTTTTTGTTTTAGCTGTTTATTTTGAGATAATTGTAAATTCATGTTTATTTGTGAGAAGTAACACAGAGATAGTCCATGTACCCTTTCACCCAGTTTCTCAAAATGGTAACATCTTACAAAGCTATACAGTATCACAACCAGGATCTTGACACTGATGCAGTCTATTGATCTTACTCAGATTTCCCTAGTTTTACTTGTACTCCTGTATCTGCCACCACAGTCAAGTTACAGAATATTTCCATCACCAGGAGCGTGCCTCAGGCTGCTCTTCCTATAACCGTACCCACCTCTCTCCTGCAACCTTCTCCCCCTAACCCTTGGCGACCACAAACATTTTGTCATTGTTCTAGTAAAAAGACTATGTTGAACACTATAGCTATGAGTGGAGCAACCATTTAGATAAATTTTCAGTAGTCAACCATTACCCACCATGATCCATCTCATAATTGCAGGATTCATTGTGGTCAATTAAACAATGATCAGATGGGATCACTAGCCACATATCCTTAAGTCTTTGGGGGCTGTTCTTATGTGCTGTTTCACAAGGGGTGCAGTGTTATTCTTGATTTTCTACGTTTGTTTCAGGGTAGTGAGGGGTAGCAGTTCAAGGGCTTCTACTTGATCTTATTATGATGTATCTTATTCCACAGCTCAGTGAACCCATCTTAGGGTTCTGTCAGCACTTAAGAATATCTAATCTGATTATGCGCTCAGAGATTAGGAAAATAACCACAGGGTGACCCATTGGACTTATTGTAAAAATGAAATGGGCCAGTACTTCATTTATCATATGCCCTTCTCTCTAACATGGGGGTTATTGTGCTGCTTTTCATCACCTAGAGCAGAGTCAGCTCAGATACTGTATCAACAGTCCCTGAATCTCTTTGGCTTTGCCCTTTTCCCATTATAGTTCAAGAGACACCTTTTAATCCATTGTTATTTGAGTCTGAGATCTGAGTCACATCTGGAAGTTGGGCAAGGGCTTTTGCCAGCCTTTTACCCATCTGCATTTCATTATACAAATCAAGCAACATTCTCATTGGATGCCCAATTGTATCACCTCATGTTTTAATACCCATTACAACAGATTGCTACATGTCAGGGCTCCCTAGTTGCCATTTTTGTCTTGTTGCTCATTATAGTAATTGTTTTTTCCTTGCCTCTGATGGTTAATTACTGCCAAATGGCCTCTGCTATACCAGAATCCTATCATTGCCAAATGACACTAGAGAATCAAGTTCTGTAACATAGCCTGTTATCAAGCGTAATTTGTAAATGGCAACTACCACTGAGATTTCATCAATGCCAGTTCCTTTCTTTATTAGTGTATTTGTTATCCCTGTGAGACAATCTGGAACTCATTCCTCTGGAATGTCTGGGAAACAGTGTAGAACTCATATCTGATTTGCCTCAGCCAAGGGGGTGGAAAGCTTGGGTATTTATCCACTAATTCCTATTTGTTTTTGGTTGAGTGTTGGATAGTTGTAGATGTTTAACAATTGGCTCTCTGAACAAATAGTCCTGATTTATAGGATCTGTCATGTGCCCTGGAACCACTCTTACCATGGCCAGTTTCAGACTCCAGCATGACATCACTGAGTGTGGAGTTGGGAAGGGATGTACAGCAGCACACCATTATATGGGATCTCCAACCTACAAATACAAATAAGACATTAAAAATCTCAAAAGCATAGATAATAGTAAATAGTAAGATGATTAGGAAGTGATGAGTTTTGAGCACATTTTACTCTTGTTTTAATATAAATTCTTTAATTTTAAGTTTATATAATTTAATTTTTAATAATGTGTTTAAGAACTAGGTGTAAAATCACTGAGAATTTAACAACCAGCACTTGCACGCTGTTACACATGACACCAACGCCACTACCACTGTTCTTGTACATGACAGCTTCTCAGCACCTGTGTTCTGACCTGCACCAAAAAAAAAAACAAAAAAAAAACAAAAAACCTAAGCAGCTCCTTTAGTCAGAGGAAGGAGTCATTTAGAGATTTGTAAGCACCTGTGATATGAAACCAGCACTGTGCCTGGGAATGGTAAGTGCCAAGGATCTGCGGGTCATTGAAAGTACCTGCTGTATTACTTGTCCTTAAGAATTCATGAAAACCTGCATGGATAGGATTTAAAACATTTGTTTTATACATAACTAAGAAGGGAGTTCTCATTTATTGTATACCAACAGTGTGTTAAATAGCCTTCATCTTTGCTATACCTATGTGTTGGTTGTTACCCACCATCCAGAAGGCAAGCAGCATTCTCAGGATCTCAGACCGTTAACTAGCTGAACAAAGCATTTAACCTCTGTTTGTCTGACCCTGAATACTGAGCCAGAGTCATGTGTGATTGTTTTAATCACATCACACAAGTAAGATAAAGATTAAATCTTTTTTGAAAATCCTGAGTACCACAAATTAACTAGGGAATAAGAAATAGTATCTTGTCTAGATTTTTTGATGGAAAATCTTTATATCAGAAAATTAGCACAAGTTGGTGACTGATACAATGAAACTGAACATAGCCAGGAATGATTCCCCCTTTCCATCTCAGCATCCTTCCCATCTATCCAGTAAAAAGCAAAGATTCTCCCAGTTGAGTCTTCATGAGATGTCTGCTATATATAGGTAGGTATGAAATGTGGTTTTGAGGAAAAACAGCTCTCTGAAGGAAAAATTAAAATTAAACAAAATCATCTTATTTAAACAACATTGTTTTAAGTAGTTTCTAACCTTGGGAATAAAGAATCCCCAGGGCTTTTCTTTATAAATCACCATCACCTCAGAAAAATGCTGGGTTAACTGATAGGAAGAAATGGTGAAGAGAAACATCTTACAGTTATGATACTGGTTCTGAAGTTGAACAGCTTATATGGAGATCGTTATAATTATCTCCGTTTTCCTTTTTCAAAGTTAATAAAGGCTCTGTTGACTCCAGCATTGCTTTGAGATAACTAGAAATACAGAAAGGCAGTGATGCCCCCCAAAAAGGAAATATAAGGAAGGAAGCCAGAATTTTACAGCTTAGGCCAAGGCTTGGCACATATTTTCCAAAAAGGGCCAGATGGTAAATATTTCATGCTTTGCAGGTCATCAAGTCTCTTGGCAGAGCCCCAAAGTAGCCATAGACAAAGGTAAATGAATGAGTATGAATGCATTGCAATGAACTTTATTTACAAAGAAAAAGGAAGCAGGCTGAATGTGGCCTTCTGGACATAGTTTGCTGACCCCTGATTTATACTGATGAACTGTATTGCTAACTTCTTGATTATTCTCACTTTTTAATGTGAAATAAATATGCTAACAGTGGATTCACAGTTTATTTTTTCCTTTTATTAAATATTGATTTGATGCTCAGTATGTGCTGGGCATTGTTCTAGACAGTGGTGATGCAGTGGTGAATCATAAAAGTCCCTTTCTCAGTGAACTGTTATTTAGTGAAAGTGCCTTAAGCAAATAAATAAAAATATAGAATATTGTCAGGTATTGCTTTAAAAAAACAGAGACGTAGATACAGTGAAAGAGGTTTTAAATTAGATAATTGATTTGGAAAAACACAACTTGATAAGGTGATATTTGAATATAAAGCTGAATAAAATGAGGTGGAATGCCAATTAGATGACTAGAAGTCCCAAGATTAGAGATTGTTGACTGTGTCCATGGTTTCGTGAGAAGTCTATGATGGTTAAAGCAGTAGAAATAAGAAGAGAGAGGAAAAAAAAAGTCTGAAAGGAAGGCAAGGCCCAGATCCCTAAATTGCAGGAAGATGGTTCTTCCCTTTCTCTTCTTGGTTTTCACCTGTACTGATGCAACCATAGCAACTATTCCTGACTTTGATGTGATCTCAGAACAAGGGCCTAGATGATTCTTCTCCTTACTCTTCTTTCTCCTTCTTCCCTAGCCCACCCCTCTGTCCTCTCCCACGATCTTGGTTAAAAAGGCTGGGGCCAGGAATATAATAGTGTTTGAAGTGGTAAGAAATAAGTTCTCACTGGATATAGATGTGGATAAGGCAAACTGGATATTTAATAGGATGGATGTGGAATGTAAGAGAAAGAGAGGAGTCAAGAGTGAGTCTAATGT
Source organism: Camelus bactrianus (assembly GCF_048773025.1). NCBI lineage: Eukaryota > Metazoa > Chordata > Mammalia > Artiodactyla > Camelidae > Camelus > Camelus bactrianus. The sequence continues at coordinate 56,614,885 of NC_133549.1, read as the reverse complement.
TTGACCTGATGAATTGATAGATGGAGTTCTCATGTACTGACTAAGAACAGTGTGAAATGAACACATCTGGGGTAGAGATTAAATTCCCCCCCCCCCCTTTTTTTTTTTACTTCTCTAGGATGTCAAGGTGACAGTTTGTTTTACAAGCCTGGAGTTTAGAGAAGAGGTCAAGTTGGAAATATAACTTGGGAGCATCAGTCTATAGATGTTATTTAAACCCATGAGAATGCGTAAGATTGCCGAGGGAAAGTGTAGGTGGAAAAAAACTCGTAAGGGCAGGGGAACCTGGGTCACTCCATCACTTGAAAGTAGGGGAGACATGGAGGAATCGGTAAAGTAGAAGAATGAAGAGTGGCTAGCGAGGGAGGCAGTAGCGAGGAGCGTGATACTCTGTAGGCCCTATGAAGAAAATGTTTCAGGGGAGATGGAACAATTGGCAAATCCTACAGAGAGACTATGTAATCAATAACTGAGAGATAAATGCCATATTTTGTAGCGTGAAGATCAAGAGCAGTTTTGGTGGATGTCGGGCCTAATTGCAATATATTCAAGGGAGAAAGAGCAGAGGGGAATAGAATAAAGTATAGGTAACCACTGGAGAAGTTTAATTTAAAAAGGAACAATAATAACAAATAGGACAGAAGTTGGCAGGAGATGTAGAATTAATAGACGGCATATAGTCAAGAAAGTTCTTAAATATGCAGTGAGATGCAAGTGGAAGACATGTCCTTAGAAAGGGCAAAGGCAGGTGCTTAGTGGTAAAAGAAGGGAGGAAAGTGCAGGTGCAGAGGGGTGGAGAGAAGTTGTGGTGAGAGGTAGGGTGTTACCTTTTCAGAGGACTCCTATTCCTTCAATGGACATTTTATCTACTATATATACTTGAATGTGTGTGTGATCTATTTCACAAAGAATAAATCAAGCTTAATTATTGCCCTGGGGCATGGATGTTAACTTTTGAAATTGAAGATTAGGTAGGGGGTGGTAAAAGTTTGAGGAGGGAGAAATTTTGAAGTGGTTGTCTTAGAATAGAAGAATAAATATACTATGGAAAAATAGTAAGAGTGATAGGCATTCCTGAGCGCTCTGAGGTTAGTGTTAGTACACTTAGTAATAAATATCTCAGCTCTATACTCTTTGCAGGTAGAGCTGCAGAATAGGCTGAGAGTTGGATTTAACTTGGTTGTGTTTTTCTCCTAAAGCATAACAAAGTGGGGTGGTAATTTGTTCTGTATAATGCTGAACCTATTAATCTAGCAGGGTTAAGGAGTGATTCAAGAAGATGAGGGAATATGAGAGTGAAAAGGTAGTTTGATCAATGGATGTTAAGTCTTGATGGAGTTGAAGAATTGTTGCAATTGGAGTACTAGAAGGAGTGAGCTGGGAAGATAAAGAGTTTTGTCAGAGGATCGAATATATGAAAATGAAATTGAGGATAGGCTATATTTGTTTATTAGGAAAACACATTCAAGTGTGTTGCAGTAGACTAATATAATTATACATATGTATAAAATATAATAAGCTAGTGTTCATTCATATTTCCTGTTTGCTCTCCAATTCAGCCATATAGGAGGATGCCACTTTCATACTTCTTAAGAAGTGAGACCAGAAGGGTCACTCTCATGTTGAGTGCATTTAAAAACCAGCTTTCCTTTTTCCATTTGTTATGCTCTTCATTCAGGCTGCAGTTGGGGGTCATACTGAAGTGATTCATGAACAACGTAACAAATGAAATAAACACCCATAGTCTCCTGTAACTCATAGCAGATTGTAGCTCTAACTTAAAGATGGGCAGACTTGGTTATAAGGCAAGGTTAAACCTCTTCAAGGTTAAAGCATCCTGGAATATTCAGCAACCACATGGAAGTCAGTTGCCCTGGAGAACTTTGTGGATTCATGGTATTTTACAAAGGTGAGAAATGAACTTTTCTCACATTAAGCTACTGACAGTTTGGTGAACTTTGTTACCATAGCAGAATCTATGGTATCTGGTTTATGGAAGTGAATGACTGAGATAGGTTGAATGACGACAAGATCACCGAAGGACAGGAGGTCAAGGGAGGAAAAGGCAAGGTGTACAAGGGTTGTCTGTATGAAAATTTAAGTCACCACACATTATGACAGGGTTCATTTGAAGAGAACAACAGTGAATCAAGAGTTAAAATTTTCAAGGAATAAGGAGAAATAATTTGGCAGTTTTAAAAGACTTCAAGAAACAAGTGATAATATGTGTGATAGTATGAAGACATGAAATCCAAAGATGAGAGATTTATGGAAAAAAGGGAAACATTCTAGAAGTAGCTATAAAAAGAACTATTGAAATCTGGCTACTTTAAACAATTACACAGGAAGAGCTCTTAAAAAACATCATTACATTTTTCAAATAAGAAATATTTACTGAAACATTTCTCCTTCTCCAGAACTTTAAAGTCTACAAAATTTTTTTTAAATGGACTCTTTCCCCAACACTTTGATCACAGAAATTACATTAAAATATATTAAGAATAGACTTATTCTGGAATCTGCATGTATTAGGAGGTAATGTGGACTTAATTTATAATGCTGTCATATAATTTAGAAGTCATAGACTTTACTAATTTTGTTTCTACTTTCAAAAGTTTTAATTTTTTTAATTTAATTTTTTATTTAAAAATTTTTTTCAAAAATATTTTTATTGAAGTATAGTCAGTTTACAATGTTGTGTCAACTTCTGGTGTATAGCACAATGCTTCAGTCATATAGGAACAGACATATATTTGTTTTCACATTCTTTTTCACCAGAAGTTACTATAAGATATTAAATATAGTTCCCTGTGCTATACAATATAAGCTTGTTTATCTGTTATATATATATATATATATATATATATATATATATATATATATATATATATATATATCTGCAAATCTCGAACTCCCAATTTATCTTTTCCCACCCACTTCCCCCCTTGGTAACCATAAATTTCATTTCTATGTCTGAGTCTGTTTCTGTTTAGTAAATAAGTTCATTTGTCTTTTTTTTTTTTAGATTCCACATATAAGTGATATAATATGGTATTTTCTCGTTCTCTTTCTGGCTTACTTCAATTAAAATGACATTCTCCATGTCCATCCATGTTGCTGCAAATGACATTATTTTATTCTTTTTTAAGGCTGAGTAGTATTCCATTGTATAAATATATCACAGCTTCTTTATCCACTGATCTGTCAATGGACATTTTACATTTTTTTTATTCAAAATTCAGTTCCAGTATTTGCCTCTGCTATTAACAAAGAAATGCAAAGTTTTTCAACTTTTGAAATAATGCATTATGTATGAATTCATTTTATATGAATTTCCATATATTTTATTTTCCTTTTCTAAAACTATGAGTTATATATTTGACTAATTTAACCTTTTGGCTGTTAAACAACAGTATAAATGGTTCAGGCAGTAATGTTTAATATTGTCAGTTTTGTTCTGTTGCTTAATTTGTTGACAAATTTAGGAACATGAAGAGCAATTATGAGTTAATACTAAGAATCTATTTCATAGCTTGGACAATCATTATTGCCATATAATTAAACCTCAGAACAGTATTTTGAAGCATATTTTAATTCACACATTTCAGAGTAAATATTATGCTGGAAAATACTTTACAGTGGACAGAGGGAGGAAGGATCTTTTTGTCTTTAATGGTAATGAGTGGTTAGATTTCCTTTAGACCCCCAAATAACTAACATCCCTTTACTTTGAAGGTAGATATGAAATAAAAGATTCGTTTTTGAAAAACTATGCAAGTTTTACCATATCATTAACAAGTTCACATAATTAAAGAAATTAAAGTGCTCAGTATACAGTAGCATGGATTCTGCATAGAAAGCAGTAAAGGCTAATTAAAGTACTAATATTTTTACTGAAAATAAAAAATTTTTATTGTCAACCTTTTAAATTCCTCTATGTTGTAATATAATTACTTCTGTTTATTTCTATACTTTGTTTTTCGCTATTTCAATTAGCAGAAACATATCTTGTAACTTAAGTTTGATCTTCTTTCTGTTCTTTAAATATGAACAAATAAAGATATTAGTTCTGAAATACTATTTTGGAAACTATCGTAAATTCTAGAACTTGGAAGCACTGTGAATTCTAGAACTGAGAAGATCTGCCATTTATTTTCCTTATAGTTCAAATGTCTATACCGCCCAGATTTTGTTATATCAAGTCCTATAGACTTCACATTTAATTATACCTTTACTATAAACCCACTCCCTCTTATTTTGTCATTTTCAGAAATAAAGGAAACAAAAGTTATAAGAGCTCTCTATTTGATGTTTTAAACCACACCCAAAGACTGAATTTCTTTGATCTAATGTTTGTAGCATATTGTAAAAAAGTTAATTTTTCAAAACTAAGTGATATCCTTCATTTTATCAATTGGAGTAAGGGGATGAAGCATAATAGTTTCCTTAAATACCTATCATCAGGCTTTGCCTAGTTCTCAGCTCTAATAGTGCTTATTTTCTGTGAGCAAGTACTCAGTAGGTACTGTGCGACATGTGCTATCCTTTCGTTTAATCCTTATGACAGTCTTCTGAGGTAAAATGCATTATCATTTATTCTGTTAAGCTGTGACTTAGTGAATTTAAGTAACTTGCTCACGGTCTTCCACAACTAGGATATGTAGATGATACACAATTACGGATCTGTCTGTTTCCAAAGGCTACTTCTTAACCACTGTTCCAAAATATAATATTCAGGTGATTTATGATGCTTTATAAAAATAATCTAGAGGGTCATTGGGTGATGGACCAGAATTTGTATTTTTACAAAGCCATCATAATTCAAGAGGGGAAGATGGCTTGAAAACTAAAATATTTTAACCATGAAATACAATAGAAAAATTTCAGCCTTCCAGACTCTAAAATAAAACTCTTTTTGCTATTTACTGATTGCTGTATTTCAAATAACCAGAAACTCTGTGGGTATTAATTGATCACTATATCCTTTGCAGTCCTTTCACCATCTGTTTCTGTTGTATATTCTGTTCCCTTTCACATCCTTCTCCCTGTATGTATGTCTCTTTTTATTGGCTTCATTAACATTGACTCTCAGGCACTGTCAGTAGAGTGAATAATACATATTAAGGAACCCCATAAGCCAGTTTGAGATTTTATTTCTGATGATAACTCAGGTTGAATCAATTAGCATGGCTTTTGTGAATAATTTATAAACCAAGAATGAATAGGATCATTAATTGGGATGAGTTCCTGTAGGTTTATAAATCATCATCCATGACTGATAGTTATACAAAGAAAGAGCGTTATACTTCACTTGTACATTATCACATAATTCTCTAGCAGTAGTTGAGAGAGGGTAATTGAGTGGCACAGAAACCTATAATGATATAACTTAGGACAGATGCATAGAAAAGAATGTATTTAAGTGTCAGAACATTGCTGAGAAAGTTTATACTGTTCCCCCTCTTTCTTATTCAGGGTATATCAAAACACAGAGAAAGATGTGGAAATTGGGAGAGCATAGCCTTTTGACTAAGAAGTTATTGCCTCTTTCATATTCTCCCAATTCCCATATAAGAAACGTTTCCTGGAAATCTTGGTAAGGTGAATAGAAAAATGAAGGTGGGAAAATATTGACACAAGCAGTTGTCATTCTTATGTAGTTGTGACCACTTTGATTTAGAAATCTTGCTGATAAGTAAATTGGGATAGATTATCTTTCCTCTAGTAAATTACCTTTAAGTGATGCATCAGAGTAGATAAAACTAAAACCAACTAAAAATAAGCAATAATACAATAGGCTGAGTCATGGTCTCCCCAACAGTGTTCACACATAACCCTTGGAACTTGTGAATAGATTACATGGAAAAGGGGATTTTCCAGATGTACCCTTAAATAGGGCAGTTATCTTGCATTATCTAGATGGACCCTATCTGATCACATGACTTAGAACTTCATCTGGCTGGAATCAGAAAAGGAGTGAGAAACTCCAAGCTTAAGAAGGATTTGAAGCGTCTTTGATGGTTCTGAGAGATGCGGGCTATATGTAAGATCTAGAGAGGACTTTAAGAACTCATGGGCCATCATTCAAAAATCCACAAATGACAAATGCCGGAGAGGCTGTGGAGAAAAGGGAACCCTCCTACACTTCTGGTGGGAACGCAGGTTGGTGCAGCCACTGTGGAAAACAGTATGGAGATTGCTCAAAAGTCTAGGAATAGACTTACTATGTGACCCAGGAATCCCCCTCCTGGCGTATATCCAGAAGGAACCCTACTTCAAAAAGACACCTGCACCCCAGTGTTCATAGCAGCACTATTTACAATAGCCAAGATATGGAAACAGCCTAAATGTCCATCAACAGATGACTGGATAAGTAAGTGGTGGTATATTTATACAATGGAATACTATTCAGTCATAAAGACTGACAACAGAATGCCATTTGCAGCAACATGGATGTTACTGGAGAATGTCATTCTAAGTGAAGCAAGCCAGAAAGAGAAAGAAAAATGCCATATGAGATCACTCATATATGGAATCTAAAAAACAAACAAACATAAATACAAAACAGAAACAGACTCGTAGACATAGAATACAAACTTGTGGTTCCCAAGGGGGCAAGGGGTGGGAAGGGATAGACTGGGATTTCAAAATGTAGAATAGATAAACAAGATTATACTGTATAGCACAGGGAAATATGTACAAGATCTTATGGTAGCTCACAGAGAAAAAATGTGACAATATATATATATATGTTCATGTATAACTGAAAAATTGTGCTCTACACTGGAATTTGATACAACATTGTAAAATGATTATAAATCAATAAAAATGTTTTTAAAAAAAATTGCACTGTTCATTTAAAACAAATAATTCCTAATATAAAAAGAATTTTTTTACTAAAAAAAAAAAAAAAAAGAACTCATGGTAAACATGAAAAGGAATGAAAACAGACTCTAGAGTAAATATTGGCCCCTGGCTGATAGCCAGTGAGGAAGCAAGGACCTCAGTCCTGTGATTGTAAGGAACTGAATTAGGCTGTTTGCATGGGCTTGGAGTTTGGTTCTTTCCCAGAGTTTCACACATGGAACATAGCCCTGCCAACACTGATTTTAGCCCAGTGAGACCTATATAGGACTTCTAACCTATGGAACTATGAGTTAATAAACAAGTGTCATTTTAAGCTGTGGTAATTTGTTATGGCAACCCTGGAAAACTAATCTAAACAGTGACTTAATATGTTTGTGACTTGAGCAAGTTATTTACCTTTCCTGTGCCTACTGTTCCTCATTTGTAAAATGAACTTAATAAGGGTTTCTAACTCATAGCATTATTATGCTATATGACTCTTAGGTCTGTATACATCATTAAGTCTAGTTACATAGGAAGAGACATTGTCAAAGGAGATGCCAGAGTACAGTAAAATAAAATACATGAAGTGAAAATTCATGCTATATAAAAAGATCATATTTTGTTAAATTGAATTTAGGTAAGAGAGGAAGCTTGCATTTACAGATAGACAGTGGTCACAGTTTATATGAGATACGTATTCTTGATAATCTCTTAATATGTGAAACTAAATTAAATGGACAGTATTTTGTTACCTTGCTAGAGTTGTGCCACAAGGTTATGATTCAGTCATTCAGGATTCTTCCAAAGTATTCAGTTACCCTCTCTTTGGGAGGCATTTAAATTATATAAAAAATAATATAGAAAGTAAATTTTAATAACATTTCAGATTAATATAATTTGATTGGCATTGACTACAGGCATACTGCTCAGATTGTTCTTCCCAAATGGGTTTGTACAGAGCTGGCTTGAGTGTAGGCAGCATTTACTGAATGCATAAACTATGTCACAGTAGTTCTAAGCCTTTGTATCAGGGTGTTAAATTCCACTACATAATGGGAATTTTTATATTTAACGTAGTTCTGGTTAATTAATGATGTATATGAATTACTGCTTAGTTTAACTTCAACTCCCATGAATGTGTTATGTAGAAGGCTTGATTAATGCAACCATGAAAATAAGACTTAAAGATGTTATCTTTAGGCAAATTGGCTTAGTCACTTGAAAAAAACTTTAGATTTAAATCTTATTAGTGTTTCATTTTCTACTGATAACCACAGATAAGGATGATAACCTATGGGAATGCCAAACACACACACACACACTCTGATTATGATTCAGTCATTCAGGATTCTTCCAAAGTATTCAGTTACCCTCTCTTTGGAGCTGTTCTTAGAAATAACTCATAAATTCTCTCATGTAACAAAATCATAAAGGAAGGAAAGCACCTAACACTAAATTACCAATGCTCTTTGATGGGTATTCACATAGAATTAAAAAAAAAATCAAAGATATTCTTTTTGCCTCAAAATTTATTTCAGGGACTAACTGTAAAAGAATTGAGATATTTTACCATGATCCTGATCAAAGAGTGACATGTAAGGATGGGCATTGCTCCTTTCCTGAACTTTCTCAGGATGAGCCTTCTCTTGGGATTGAGTTCAGAGGATACAGAAAAATAACAAATGTATATATAACGGAGAAAATGTTACTAGCTTGTAGGTGGGATAGCTCAAGTTCTGTTTATAACCTAAATGTAGGTTGGTTAAGATACCAGGATTAGTCAAACAACTTGAAGAAATATTTCACTTGATTGGGTTCGGGGCGAAGTCTTACTCTGTAGGGGAACCAGACAGTATGTCCACACTATTCCCTCTAAGTTCTAGAAAAATTAGAATAATGTAAGTTACATACTGCTTTAATTCAGGTGTACTTGAGTGTAAGGTATGCTGAAAGTTACAAAAATATATTGAGGAGGAGGAAGAAATTGAAGAAAAATGAAATAACAAGTAGGTAAGAAATACTAAACCATAGAGTTGTCCTTTACGGTAAGGTCGAAGTCAACCAAAGCTCAGTGACTAAATAGGTGTGAGGAACATGGGCTAGGTTTAGGAAGACAGTTCCACTCATGTATTATAAGTATAATCTATGCTAATGCCAGTAATGATAAAAATAGCAGCTGCTGTTACTCAGGTGTTCAATATATATCAGGCATTATCTTTAATCCAAATCAACCCTATAAAGTAGTTAGTATTGTTGCCAATGAGAGAGAAGAAAAATTACATGCATATTGGTCAGGCAACATTCTTAAGGCCACATATCCAGGAAATTTCATTTTAATTGTTGAAGTATACTAAGGATGGTATCCCTAGGGAAATTAGTTTTGTATTGTCTGATAGATTATCAGACAGCAAAGATAACCAAAACCTGTCATGGTTCCTGATGAGAAGTCCTGATATAGTGGGGAAGTAAAAAAGAAGATATTTATTGTTATTTCTGCCGCAAGTTTGGGGGACCTTAGTAACTAGCTTGATCATAAGAATGAGGCAGAATTCTTGTTTTTTATACCTCCCCAAACTAATTCTTTAGAAGTCTTCCAGCTTCTGTCTGGCCCCTTGGAATGCTCAGTCTTGGAGAAATCAGCCTCCACATAAGGAATCTTACTACTCTACGATATCAGGCTGTGAAGAACCCCAGGCTAACTACGTGGAGAGGCCATGGAGACAGCAAGATGTCTGGTCAGTTTCAACTTGTCTAGACATTCCAAGCCAGGCACCAGGCATGTGAGCCAAGAACTGTTGTGGACATTCTAGACCAGAACAGACATGACAGACATGTGAAGAACTGAGGGAACTAAACAACAGACTAAACTGCAGGTCTGAGACATAAGACACCATTAAGCTGTCTTAGCCATCTGCAGCCATTGAAAGCCACTTAATTTGCAGAGCAGAGATGAGCCATATTTGCCATGCTTTGCCTAAATTCTTGATTGATTAAATTGAGAGCATGATTACGTGATTATTTTATGGCACAAAATTTCATTGTGGTTTGCTTCACAGCCACCAACAACTAGAACAGAATATACACGTATAAGATTGCAGGGCATATGAAGGACCAGAGACTAATTACGCCACAATAGTAGATCTGAAAGATAAAGAATGTATCATGATGTTCATGAAGTGGGTTGGAACTCATGGCAGAAATTCTGTACCAACTGGGGAATTCGATTTCTAAAGGCAGAAACTGAGGTACATATTCAGTTAAATAATTAAATAATGAAAAGAGTAGCCATATTTTGTCCAGAAGTTTGGCAAAACTTCTCAGATTCAGTCTTTGTTTTTCGCAAATAATTTATTCTAGGGCATATAGCTGGCAACTGTGTGAGCCAGGATTCAAACTTGATCCACCTGACCTTATAACAGTTTAAGTTCCATTATGTCTTACGGTTTCTCTTGTAGTAAGTGGCATCAGTAGAGGGCAAAAATCAGTTCTTGACCCTTTAGACACTGTGAGATTAAGGTTTTCTTCAAGTACTTAAGACATCTGCGGCAGCTGCCTCACTTCTTGATAGGTTAAGGCTGTAAAAATAATTGCATCCCTGTTCTAAATTAACTCAGGATCTAGTTTAAGAAGAGTTTGTAAATGGAGGGTATCAGTGGCACAAGCTGCCTGGGGCTATGGAGGGTAAATGCTACTCAGATGGTGTATTGCTTTGAGATGATTGGATTCTTATTTTTCCAGTGAAGATAGCTAAACCCTGGGTTTAAACCTAAATCAAGAAATGTTTGTTTTATGTCTTTCACTTAATTCTATCACATCCACACTGAAATTCTTCCTCAACGGAGACTATGGGTGGTCAGATTTATCTAATGAATAGGATTAATGGACTTCAATTACAGGGTTGTTTCTGGTTTGGCCACTTAATCATGATAACACGCTTTTCAAGATAAAAATTTATTGAGCCTCTGTTTCCTTATCTGTCAAAAGAATTTAAGCATACTGTATCACAAATTAATAGAGCTAATGAATGTAAAACTGGTATCATATTATTATTTTCTTTCTTCTTTCTGTTTCTACTTACTGAATCTTTGGAATCTACTTCCAAAGAATTGAACTCTATATTAAATTCCATTTACTCCTGTAATTATCCCCTGAATGATCAAGTCCTTATTCAGATATTTTTTGAGGATCAAAGAGAGTCTTAGTTTTGAACATAACACTTTACTGATCACATGGTTTTAATCTTGATTTTATTGATTTACTAAAAGAAAAAGTTACAATAGCAACCACCTGTCACATAAGCAAAAAGGTATTGATTATTTTTAACTAGTCACAACGAAATATTATGTAAATCATGTAGAAAATAACATAAGCTTGAATAACCTAAGAAATCATGATTTTTCTTAAAATCCTTATTTTCTCTCCAGCATTGTTTAGTCATTGATGGTCTGGTATATATCCAAGGAAGTAAACCAGTGCTCCAAAGATAAGGGTCATATAAATCTATAGCATTTGTCTAAGTTTTGTGATTTCTGTACTCCTGGAAGGCTACTATTCCAAATGGCATTATGCCACTTATTTGCTGATCATTAGAATCATGGGGTATAGTTATACTTGCAATTGCTGCCAAGTAAAGACAGATCTGAGAGCTAATGCTAAGAGGATGTCAGGCAGCAGGGAATACATGGTATTAAAACCAACATTATACTTTGTACTTATCATCAGGTTACATATTTTGTATTAAAAATTAGAATTAAATTGTCATTTATGGACAGAGTGGTCTAAAAGAATTTTACATCCTTACTTTCAGTTATTTTGAGCTTCTCATAATGCTGTTTTGGCCTCAGAAGCAAGATTGCTTCCTGGTTACAAATATCAAGTATTTAATCAGCAGGCAAGGAGAATGTGCTATCCTAAGCATTTATAATGACAAATGCCAAGTTCTCATTTATAAGTTTATTTGTGTGGAGTAAGCCTTTTGTACAGGCCTGCAGACTGCAACAAAAAACCTTTGCTTTCCTTTTACTCCAGGTAGCCTCATGGATGGTTATGCCATAACATTTAGTATTTTGATTACACATTTTCCAATATTAAATTCCATATTGAAAATGGCATAAGGTAGAGCAAATTATGTTAGCAAATATCTGGATGTTGATTATGGGCCAGACTTTGTTCTAAGCACTTTGCATACATTATCTCATTTACTTCTCATTCAGCCTTATTGTTTATATCTCCATTTTAGATAAGGGAACTGAGATTTAGAGAGTTAATTAACAGGTTCAAAATCAAGCTGCCAATTAGTATAGGTGTCAATATTTCCACTCTTACCTATTTGCTTCTAAAACTCATATTATTAACCACTATCTATACTGCTTTCAGCCTTTCTGTTTAATATAGTCTTGCCAATTATTAGTTGACACATTACTAAGATATCTTTGAATCTATTCCCATATCCTGTGAAAACTACATTTTTAGATCATGTAAGAAAACACTTGCTTACCAGATAACCTTGTTCTGATCAAATTTAAGTACGTTGTATGCTTAAGAGATTTATTTTGAGTACTCATGGCTTTTCCCCACAAAATGTCATTTTATTTGAATTTTTTCTGTATGACATGTGTTTTGGGAGTAAACACATTAAATTACAGATTAACTTTTGGCAGTTGCAACCCTTGAGATTGTCATTCTGAAAATAAGAAATAATTGAATACAGATAATGAAAAAACAGAATAACTCTTTTGTTTTTAACATGTATGTCATGGCTCATTTGAAGGTAAACCTGAAGATCAATACCTTGTTATTATTTGCTATCTATCTGCCGCAAAATTTTAATCGCACTGCAAGACCATTGTGTGACAGGAAGTAGCAGAACTATTAGGAAACTATAGCCACTGCCCGAAGTCCACTGCTACATTTATATATTGTATATTGAAATTCTGCTACATGGTATACTTTGATATAGTAATTAGTGACTAGATGGCTGAAAGTATTAGGGTTTGCAAAAGCATCAGGATGCAGCCCATGAGAATGTCAAAGAGCACTGTGAGGTATTTAAATTAAATATCATTTAATTGATATTGAGAGATTAAATTTAGTTATCTGAAAAATTTGTATTGTATAATAACTTATTACCAAAAATGACTCTGGATAAATGGATAGTACATTTTGAGGGTCCTCATTTATAATATAATGAGTTAAATCTCATTACAGATTAACGTCTAATAAATACAGATACAAAAATCCTCAATAAAATATTAGCAAACTGAATTCAACAATATAAAGAAGACTCATACACCATGATCCCATGATCAAAAGGGATTTTTTCCAGGGAAGCAAGGATGGTTCATTATTCACAAATGAATCAGTGTGATATATCACATTAACAAAAGGAAGGATAAAAATGAGATGATCATATCAATAGATGGAAAAAAAGCACTTGACAAAATTCAACATCCATTCATGATAAAAACGCTGGTCAAAGTTGGTATAGAGGTCACATATCTCAACATAATAAAGGCCACTTATGACAAACCCACAGCTAACATTATATACTCAATGGTAGAAAGTTGAAAGCCTTTTTTCCAAAATCAGAAACAAGACAAGAATGCCCACTCTACTTCTATTTAACACACAGTAGTATTGGAAGTCCTAGTCACAGCAATCAGACAAGAAAAAGAAATCAAAGGCATCTAAATTGAAAGCAAAGAGGTAAAACTGTCACTGTTTGCAGGTGACATGATATAATATATAGAAAACCGTAAACTCTCCAGCAAAAAGCTATTGGAACTAATAAATGAATTCATTGAAGTTGTAGGATACAAGATTAGTACACAGAAATCTGTTACTTTTCTGTACACTAATAATGAACTCTCAGTGAAAGCAAGAAAAAATTTCATTTGAAATGGAATCAAAAAGGATAAAATACTTAAGAATAAACTTATTCAGAAAGGTGAAAGACCTGTACTATGAAAATTATGGAACAGTTATGATGGAATTTTAAAATGATCCAAAGAAATGGAGAGATTTCCTGTATTCTTTGATTAGAAGAATTAATATTGTTAAAAAAGCAATACTACCCAAAGCAATCTACAGATTTAATGCAACCTCTATCAAAATACTCATGACATTTTTCACAGAACTAGAGCAAATAATCCTAAAATTTATATGGAACCACAAAAGATCCCTAATTGCCAAAGCAATCTTGGGAAAAAAGAATAAAGCTGGAGATATGACCCTCTGAGACTTCAGACTATACCACAAAGCTACAGTTATCAAAGTAGCATGGTACTGGCACAAAAAAACAGACACAAAGTTCAACAGAACATAATAGGGAGCCCCAAAATAAACCCACACACTTATGGTCAAAATTAGTCAACAACAAAGGAGGCAAGAATATACAATAGAGAAAAAACAATCTCTTCAATAAGCTGTGCTGGGAAATCTGGACAGCCAAATGTAGAAGAATGAGATTAGGATATTTTCTCACATCATACACAAAAGGATACTCAAAATAGATTAAAAAGCTAAATGAATTCCAGGAACCATAAAACTCATAGAAGAGAACATAGGCAGAACACTCTTTGACATAAATCACAGCAGTATTTTTTGGGGGTTGTCTCCTAAGGAAAAGAAACAAAAGCAAGAATAAACAGGGCCTAATTAAACTTAAAAACTTTTGCACAGCAAAGGAAATCATTGACAAAACAAAATTAATCTACTGTAGAAGAAAATACTTGCAGGTGATATGACTGATAAGAGGTTAATATGCAAAATATATAAACAATTCATGCAGCTCAATATCAAAAAAACCCCAAACAATCCAATAAAAAATGGGAAGATGACCTGACCAAAGAAGATATCCAGATGGCTAACAGGCATAGGAAGAACAGTGCTAATCATCAGAGAAATGCAAATGAAAACTACAATGTTATATTGCTTGACACCTGTCAAAATGGCTATCATTAAAAAGACCACAAATAAGAAATGTTGGCGAGGATATGGAGAAAAGCTAACCTTTGTACAGTGTTGATAAGAATGTAAATTGGTTCAGCCACTGTGGAAAACAGTACAGAAGTTCTTCAAGAAACTAAAAATAGAACTACCATACGATTCATCAGTTTCACTCCTGTGTATATATTCAATGAAAATGAAAACACTACTTTAAAAAGATACATGCAGCCTAATGGTCATAGCAGGATTATTCACAATAGCCAAGATATGGAAACAACCTAAGTGTTCATCAACAGATGAGTGGACAAAGAAGACGTGGTGTGTGTGTGTGTGATATTATATTTTGTAAAATAAATTCGACAAAGAAGGACAAATATTGTCTGTTATCACTTATATCTATAATCTTAAAAAACAAAAGAAGACAAAGGCATAAATAAAACAGAAACAGACATATAGAGAACAAAGTAGTGTTACTAACAGGGATAGAGAAGGCGGGGCAAGACAGAGGTATGGCATTAAGAGGTACAAACGACTATGTGTAAAATAAATAAGCTACAAGGATACATTGTAGAGCACAGGGAAATACAGTGAATATTTTCAAATAACTTCAAAAGGAGCATAATCTATAAAAACTTTGAATCACTATAATGTACACTTGAAACTAATGTAATATTTTAAATCAACTATACCTCAATAAAAATTTTTTCATCACTGTCAATGTCAAGTTTTATCACCTTAACATGGGAGAGATTCTGACTTTAAGAAGATTAATTTTTACTGAGTTTAAAATAGGATATCTCATTAGTTACCATTCTCACAACTGGATGACTCTGTTTTGGACTTTCTCTCAGGAAGGACTTGTACCCTCCCTCCCCTAATATCCCAATCTACTGAGCTCTGTTCCTCCTCTGAACAATACTACTTATCTGTTTCTCTCAATTTTCTTTCAATCTGTAAATTCCCAATTTTCCATGCCCTTACAACAACAACAACAAAAATAGTGAAAAGATAGCTAAGACCCAGCACAGAAATGTAAGTTTGCTTTTTGTGTGTGTGTGTGTTGGGGTGGGGGTGGGGGGGGGCGGCAGCATGAGGCTACCATGGTTTTTCATTTGAAAAGAATTGTGAACTCTTACAAAGCAGGGTTCTCTTTTGACACCTTTCAAAGTCCACCCTGCTCTTTTACCCAGCAAGTTCTTTGCACATAAAAGCTATCAAGTGATTTTGTTGATCTGATACTTTATTAGATTTGTTGTTAATTACAGTCATGTCAGTGAAGCAAAATAATAAGATAATGCTAAAGGCAGGAAAAGAGTGCAGTATCTTCCAGCATATAACTGTTTTTAAATTTTGGAAGTGGATTTTATCTAAATGTATATGTGAGTCAAATTTGACTTTTTCATTTGTTTCCTCCGTTGGTGTTCCTTTGTCTAGTATCATGCGGTGTGCAATACAGCCAATCATGCAGGAGGTTTGAAAACACTATAAAGACAACGTTAACCATAAAACAGAACTACCAAATTTTCTTGCATAGCTTTGAAGCAACAACTCTTCATTTTTACAACCTGCTGATGGTTAGCACTAACAATTACACTTAAGTAGAATAAGTACAATGATTGCCTACAGGGATAACCGAATGTTAGGATGTAGACACAATTTTTTAAACAAAGTAAAAACTACTACTTTCAACAGAAAACTTATGGAGTAGTACAGTACAGTATAGCACAATTTTCTCAACTTCATTAGATATTATTTACCCAGAATATGAAACAAGAAGGCATTTTACACAAACGATATTTTTTTTTTATATTCTAGCAGTGGGTATTATTTTTTATACCGACTGACTGTAAGTCTGAAGATCTTGGAGGTGCTTTAAGAAACTTACAAAGAAGAGGGGAAAAGGTGTGAAATAGATTTAGTTTCATTTGTGACTTAAGTGTATTTATTGAATGTCAACTTTGTGGTAAGAGCAACTTCAGAATAGTGTTTAAACATGAAATATTTATTATCTTCTCTGAACAAGGCAAAATACTAGGATTTTTAGAGCCATAAAGTTAAACCAGATAATTTTATCTTCCAAGTTGCCTTTATTATATCAGAGAGAATAAATGAAATACAGTTCTTTCATATACTTTGCTTTATTAATTGAAATAGTCTTAACTATTTCAAAATAAAATTAACAAGTTGAATGTTGGTAAATTGTTTTTTCTGATGATGAGAAAGATCTTTAAATTATTTTCTTAAAGCAAATTTTAGTCATGTCTCAAGGGAATCAAAATTTTAAATGACTCTTCATTGTTTTCAGAATTATAGACTTCAAAATGCATACTGAAAACATTTTATACCACAGTCACAAACTACTTACTTTTCACCATTATCTCTTGAGGTATCTTCGCTATGTATTCTCCAGGTACATTAGGATTTCACTTTTCTATTCCCTAAATACTTTCTTGCTTTGATGCCTTTGCTTATTCTGTTTCCAGTTCCTAAGATGGCCATGCCCACCAGTAAAATCCAGTCAGTTTCTGGAGTACATTCATGAAGGTTTTATGACCTTACTGTATTTCCTTCCTCAAAATTTTAACAATGTTTTTTTCTTGAAATCTGTCCCAGGGCACTTATTTTGTAAAGTTAAAGCACTTTGTACTTTTTTGCTTGTTTGTCTTTTTAATTGTAGTCATCCTAGTAGGTGTGAAGTGGTGTCTCATCGTGAGTTTGATCTGCATTTCCCTAAAGACTATAAATACAAGAAGAGTCCCTCTTCTCTTCTTTCTGAAGTGTCCAGCTTCTGGCTAAAAACCTGTGTGTGACTTTTCAGGCCTGATCATAGGCAATTACAAGGCTTTGCCTGGATGACCTCATGGGGAGAATCTGCCCACCTCACCTGATGCTTGGTACACAGCCAGTGCATCACAGTCTCTGAAGAGAGTTGGAGTCAAGAATTCAGAACTCCCTAGCCAGCCATGCTGTTAGACATGACTGCATTTTTAACCTAGGCACTTCCATTTGAAGGTCTCTTTACTTGGGAATTTTAGCAGATGACTTCCTCTCCTGTCTCTGCCAAGACCTCCTTATGGGGATTCAGAGGGATCTTGAAGAAAGTCCTCTTCCACTCAGACCCAGGACTCAGAATTTTTCCATATCACCACTCCTCAACTCCAGCCCCTGTCCCGGTGGTTCATAAAATTGCAGGAGCCTTTTTCAGAGCATTTTCACAGTTCTTTACTAGCACAGTTTCCTGGAGGGAAGTAGAACAGTGAGGAGAGTCTACACTTTCTGTTTTAGCCTCTTGCTTATACAATTGCAGTAAATGATTAAAGAGTTGACTGGTTTTTTTTTTTTTTTTCATTTTTGTTTATTATCCTAATAGGTTACTCTAATATCTGATAAATCAATACTCTTCAGCTCAGGTGAGCTCTTGACATATTTCACCTTTCTTTTCTTGAGTCTTCAAATATTTGGTAAGTAGCCACTATATGTTAAGTACTTTGTTTGTTCTAAGTGCCTTCAAGGAACAAAGAGTATAGTACTGTGAGAAACACTCAAAGAAATCAAAGTTTGCAGCTTAGGAGAATAAGAGCTGTGACTGACAGTGCAATAGGAGTAAGGAGCAGAATCAGATGAGTCAAAACAATGAACAAAGACAGCATTATTTTTAATAAAATTGAGATGTAAAGAATGAATATGTCCTAGGAGGGTTCTAGGAAAAGTGAGTTCCAGGCATAATAAACAATATAAGCAGAGGTATAGAGTCCTGAAACATCATGACTATCAAAACATCAAACAATTAGTTAAAATAAAGTAAAATAGAGGATTTTCAAGATTGGTGGAAATGAAGCTAGAGAGAATAGTAGAGGAAGGTCATCATTGTCCCTTTACAGTAAACAATAATCTAATTTTTGTATATGGTATGATGTAGGAATCCAAATTCATTTTTTTCTGCACATGGATATCCAGTTGTCACAGCACCATTTGTTGAAAGAACTATTATTTCTGTCGTTGAAGAGTGAGAGAGAGAGAATGAGAATGGAAAGACAGAGAAAGAGAAGGAGGGAAAGTAAGATTGATTGATTTTTGAGGCTGAGAAATTCCATGATCTTCTCTCTGTAAGCAGGAGATCTAGGGAAGCCAGTGGTATAATTCCAGTTTGAATTAAAGGCCTGAGAACTGGGGAAACTGATGATGTAAATCTCAGTCCAAGGGCAGGAGAAGACCAATATCCCAGCTCAGCAAGCAAGCAGGAAGGGAAAGAACCTTCCCTTCCTCTGCTCTTTGTTCCATTCAGACCCTCAGTGGAGTAGATACCTACCCACCTTGGCAAATGCAGTCTACCTTACTGAGTCCACCGGTGCAAATGCTTATCTCATCTGGAAACATCCTCACAGACACACTGATAAATAATGTTTAATCTGGGCCTCCCTGACCTAGTCAAGTTGACATGTAAAAGTAACCACAAGTTCATCCCTTGGCACCCAAATGCATCTCTTTAAACCCCACTTAATCTCCAAATAACAAGATCACAATTTCTCCTTAAATGATATACCTATCCAACATACAGTCAGAAACACGCTAACCCCTTCCCCAGAAGAGGAGGTAAATCCTCAAGTGATGTTTATTCTTTCCTATTTTGATTACTGCTTTGACTCTGCTGTCCATGAAGGTAACTTTGCCCACCTTGCCTTTGGTGGTCGAGTGCAGTTACTTCATCCCTGCCATCTGGGGATCCAGGTACTCCGATTGCATTTAGATTTTTCAGTTGAGTGGCTGTGGTTCCCACTGTAAGGTCTGGCCTATAAAGCAGAGTAATCACAGAGCTCTTCAAGGGTGCTTGTGCTCCTGTCACAAACTTTCTTCTTAAAGTATTGGTGGAAAGTATGTCTTCTGGACCCTCCCACTGTGGATGAGCAGGTCTTAAATAACAATTCCACTCTAACATTCTGTTCTCCTTACACCTTTGAGTCTCTTTTTCTACCTTAAATCAAGGGAGATTGGGCATTTCCACTCACTACAGGCTATCTTTTGATCCATAATTCAGCCAACGAACCAATCAAAACATGTAAGAGCCCTTGCTTACTACCTGAGCTGCAACACTAATTCCAGGATTTCTGCTTCGTGATCCCATATCAGTAGATTTGGCCTGATCCAGCTTTACATTCCTTCCACCATTATGCTACAACCTGAATATTCCTTCCCACACATGTTCCCCAGATTCCTGCTTGTATAAATGAGAAAACTCAAGTAAAATTGTTTAGAGTAGTGTACCTCCTCATGGGTCACACTTTATACCTCACCTTCAGGGACCTGCTGTTTGAGTCTAGTTTACAGGTCTGGAAGCAAAGAGGAGTGGTGGGGCTGGATCTTTAGGAGAATCAGAATTGTCCTGCATGGTTACTACCTCAAGGGATGCCATTTCCTGAGTTATGCAAAAGAAGGATGAGCTCAGGATTCCGATTTGATCTATTCTTATTCCAGAACACATTCTTTTAATTACTGTAAATTTGTGGCAAATTTGAAATTGAGAAATGTGAGTCCTCCAGATTTGTTCTTCTTTTCCAAGGTTTTTTGTTTTGTTTTGTTTTGTTTTGTTTTGTTTTGTTGCTATCCCAGAGTCCCTTGCATTTCTTTGTACAAATTAGGGTCCACTTGCTCATTTCAGCAAAACAAGCAATTGGGAGGATCTGTAGATCAATTTAGGGAGTATTACCATCTTAACACTGTTAAGTCTTTCAGTCCATGAACACTGGTGCCTTTCCGTGTATTTAGGTATTTAATTTCGTTTAACAATATTTTGTACTTTTCAGTGTACAAGTTGTATGTGTCCCTTATTAAATTTATTCAGTATTTTACAGTTAAGTATTCAAAGTATTAAAAACATCTTATCTGTTATGTAGAAAGTTTACTTTTGCAAAAAGACACTATCTAAATTCTAGGGCTAAGATTGGAGACAGGCTAATCACTTAGGCAGTTATTGGAGAAAACCTCTAGGCAAGACATGATGAAGACATGATTAGGTAGTGTGAATGGAGAGAATGCTAACAGTATAATCTTCATTAAAGATGTATAATCTATAGATTTGTTTATTGGTTTGATGAAAGGTGATTAGAAGTAGAGAAAAAATTATAAAAAGGATAAACCGTGAGTTGGAAATCTAGTCTCCTTATTCATGGAGAGAATAAGTTGATTAGAATGAGCAAATGTGAAGAAGAAAAGTATGATTTTTACCATGAGGCATAGTGAATTTAGGGTGCCTGTGGGACACTTGAATAGAGGTGTTTAGGAGAAAGACAAATACATAGATCTGAGCCTAGGTTGTGCCCTGAACAGTACATCACTCCCGAGAGGGCACTGGGAACTGTAATCCAGCCTGTGCTTGTAGTGGCACTGGGCCGCGGCTCCCCACAAGAAGCTTCTTTCCCTAACTTACCCATGTGGAGCTATACTGTTTGAAAATGTTTGTAAAGTTACTGTATGTGGGAGTGGTGAGCATGCTCAGGAGAAAGCCTATGGCTGGAAGTAAATGTGGAAGAAGGACACTGACGGTTGTCATTTTCCTTGGCAGAATCTCTAAAACTGCTGACAGTCACAGGCTTTTGAGCTGCGCAGTTCTGTGTTCACTGACAAGTAGAACATATTAGTCAATCCTTTTGAAACTTAGGCTGCGAAGTACATAAAGTAAGGATAATGAATATTGAACACCCAGTGTTGTGAGAATAAAGAACACAGTACATGTAACACTCTTAACAAAGATCTTGGAGAGTAGTTGAAGCGCAATAAATATAAATGCCATGGTTAAATAACACAGTTATTTAATCAAATACTAATCTAGATGTTGCTGTGGAGGTGTTTTGATAATGTGTGCTTTGGTTTTAATTCCTCAGACTCTAAGGGAATTATCGGCATTGAGCTTTTAGTGAATTTGAAAATGGCTAATTAACCTCCTCAACTTAATATGTGACTATCAGAAATGAGATAGTGAAAAAAATTGTATTGTTCAAGCATTAGGTAAATAAATGTTACTGTGTGCCAACAGTAACATACAATATTTAAAATTCAGTAAAATTGTATTGGAGCACATTTCAAAACATGTAGCAAGTAGTGTATAAAATATGAATAAAAGACTATAGTAGAGAACAGCATATAAAATATATGTATTATACATACTAATGAAAGATAAAAAGCACCATGTTGAACATGTCCCCCACCCTCTTTTGCCTGAAAGTAATAATGTAATGATGCTGTCTGAATAGTTTTTACTGCATGCTTTCCACCCAAAGATTAATTATAATAATGGGAGAGATTTGGAAATGAAAAAAAAATCACATTGATTGTTGAAGATTGAAAAGATGAGAATTTCTGTTTTAATTAATATATATAATAATATCTGTAATAATTTATATATTTCAAATGCCTTTAGACTATAGCTTTTCTCTCACTTTTAAGTCAGGGTACATTAATTATAAAATCAAGTGATGCCACTTAAAATTAATGGCCAAAAAAAACGCATACCAATGTGAAGATTCCACAGCTATATGCTTTCCTGTCCACATCATATATGCTGACTTTCACAATTTTTATCAAGAAACCAACTGCGGAGTACATATACCAATATGCGTAGACATAAACATGTGCATGCATACACATATACATGCATATCATACCTAGGGATGACATCGCCTTATGCCATGCTAGTATAAAAATTAAATGTAGATGGTTGGTTACACAGTGAACTGCATGTGGAAAATTCTAATTTCAGTCTTAACACTTTGAGGAAGAGGGAAAAAAAAAGATGCCAGTCTTAAGGAATGTGACATTGTTTAATACCAGAGTCATTCTAATATGATGTTGAGACAAATTTGATTTTTGTTATATCATGGCCGTTTTATCACTGCTGACCACTTTAGAACTGATAATGATACATATTAGAGCTATCCAGTAATAAGCAAAGTTCTAAAAAGGAAACAAAAGCCTGAGAAGCAAAAGGTTATTATGAGGTAAAATAAGAAGGGAAAATAGCACAAAATGTCAGTTTAATTTTGAAATTTGTATAAAAAGCCATGCAGCTGTGGATGTCCATACAACTTGCCATTTGTGCTTGTATTGATTAATTGCAAGATAAATAAAATGTGAGGATTTAAGAAAAAAAAGGAAAATGCTGTTAACCTTCCGGAGAGTGAACTTTATAGAGCTGTTTCTAAATCTTGCTGAAATTAAAGGACAGAAAGTGTACTCTACACATCTTTTTTTTAAAAAGAGATAATGATTCTAGTCTGACCCAAATCCATTTTATGACTTGTGAGAGAGTTAGCAATGTTTACATGAACCTGTCATCCAAGTGATAAAAAATGATGAGAGTAGAAGGGGTTACTGTACAAAAAAGTAAAAATAATAAATGGGGTACTATTTTCTAAAATGGGACATTCAGGGAATCTCTTTATGAATAATATTAAATGTCTAATTTACATCATTTTATAATGAAAAAAACCAAACATCTCCTTAAAATATATACCCTACACTTCCCAGCTTCTGTCATTATCTTCGTAAAAAAGTACATTTGTCATTATGGACAAGGACCCATAAATACATTTGGGATAAGGAGCACAAACAAAAATTCAAGCAGAAGACCAAAACACAAATCAAAATACTGAAGAAAAATTATATAGGCTGGCCTAAGCAACTGAAAAACATTGGAGGGATATGTTAAGATAGCAGGAAAAACATCTGTGGGGGAGTACAGGGAAGAATGTTTATACTAGGGTCACCCTTATTCAAACAGTAATTAAAAAGTGAGAACCTCCTTGTGGTACATGGTTATGAGTCCTTAGAAGTAAATGTGCTTTTTAGGGGTCAAGCTGATTTTTAGGTGACATATAATCAAACAATTGAAAACAATTGAAAAAAATAAATTATTATGAGATTATGGTCAAAGTGAAGAAAAATAAAAATTTGTTTTAAATTAGGTTAATTTATTCATATTAGATTATGATTTCTAGGGCACTAATTTGAATACATAACTGGTGTTTGCGAAAGAGGTTCATAATGTCACATGCTGAGAGATGTATTATCTATTTTAATGGAGTCAAAGTCTTAGTAAAGCTACTGTCTCTAATATACTTAATAAAAATATATAACAGGTTTAAGTGTAGAAAATACTTTCACACTTAACAGTTGTATAAATTCCATGTAATTCTATATTTCTACTACCTTCTGACCAGAATGCTCATATTGTAAGGGAAAATAATACTGTTTTTGGAGTCCAGGTTCACATATTACCTTATCAGGGAATATTTCCAACATCCTTAGAGAGGGATAATTTATCTTTTGTGTTTCTGCACGTCACATTATATTACCCTCTATTCCAATAATCATCACATAGCATTATATGTGTGTGTGTATATATATATTATATATTTGCTTTCTCTTTTATGAGATTTTATGTTCCATGGAGGAAGATTTTACTAATTTTGCATTCTTATTTTTTGTGCCTGACGTATAATGAAAGCTCAAAAAATGTTCATGAAACAACTAGATGTAGTTCCTGTCCTAACAATTTTGAATTTGAAATAGATTATCACTTAATTGTTCTTTCAGCACTGCTTTGCCTTTCTGCATTTCGTAATTTATGTAGTGCATGAAAAATGCTTACTGCAGTGCCTGCCACAGAGTGAACACTTACTTATTAAATAATCAAACTTGTATTAAGTCTCTGCTTTAGGTAATTCTCCATCCTTCTCCTTTAAACACCCAGATCTTCGTACTCTGATACTGAAATCTGAGCTTTCATTTTACAGATAGCATCCTGATCTCAAAGAATAGATAGGTGACACTAGCATTTGTAAATAGAAATGATGTCCTAGGAATGAAGTTAGTACAAAGTTGTAAAGCTCTCAGTCATTGCAACTCTTATTTCCCACCCTCCCCAAAAACACATCTCCTGGCTTACATGTATTTACAGTGTAATAAGAAAGAAACTTGGAATTTTCTTAATAAATGTAAGCACAAAATGCTAAAATATACAAAACAAAGACAACTTAATTCTCCTGGACCACAGAGAAAAGCATCTTGGAATTAGATTTTAGCAAAGCCTTGAAAGGTAAATAGATAAGTAAATAATGCTTAAGCAAAAAAAAAAAAAAAAAAAAAAGAAGAAAAAAAAGGACAAATTTCATGGATTCGGTAGAAAATCATGATGGAATGTGAATTACCAAATCATGGGGGTGATGGAGGGCAGGGTGTGAGGGATATAAAGCCTCCAGAGTTGAACGGGGCCATATTGCAAGGGTGTTAAATGTTACGTTAAGGAATCTGTTGTTAACAAAGCCTCCGTGAAGAGAGTAAGTAAAGGAAAAAACTGATTTCTGGGGGAAGAGATGGTTGCATATCTGTTGTAACAGTGTATTGATAATATTACAAGGGCAAGTAATCATGAGTATAGGAAGGAGTAGAGACATCGGAGAACCATATTATGGACTACTGCAAAATTTAGTGAGCACAGTGTAGAAGAAAGACCTCTTTTGCACTTATGACACCATTTGCAATTTCGGGGTACCAAAACACCCTCAGATTAAAAATTCAAAAGTCACTGAAAGCTGTTATACTCATGGTTTGGCTATTACAGGGTAAGAGTTTGGATTAAAATCAGCCAAGGGAAGAAACTTATGGAGCAGAATACAGAAGGTTCCAAGCATGGCGCTTCCAGGTGTCCTGTCCCCATGGAGTCATGGAAAATGTTAACTTCTCCCAGCAACACTGTGTGACAGTACATATGGAGTACCGCCAAGTAGGGAAGCTCATCTGAGCTTTGTTGGCTCCCTTATATAGTCTGATTGACCAGCCTATGTGGCTGATCTCATTCTGTAACCCCTCTGGAGGTTGAGCCAAAACCACAGATCCCCAAACCCCACCGTAGATCACAATGTTAGACTTTCTGCCATGGCTGGAACTCACCCTAAACAAAGACACTTCTAGCAGGGCTTAGAGATTCTGGGAGAAGCTAAGGGTAAAGGCCAGATCTCACTTTTGGAGTAACTTCTTTACTATACAGGTATCAATAAGATGTGGTTTTAATAGTGGATAACTGAATATTTGAATAGTGAAAGGGTAACTGAATAATCCAACAGGATTTTCAGTTCTTAGCATCCATAAAACACTAGATAGTAACCTTTTTAAACCACATTTGAAAACAACTAGAAGGAATGTCTAAGAAATTGTTAAGGTAGAGATAATAAGGTGGGTTTAAAATTTAATGTAGTCCAAAGTTTGCAAAGATTTACCATATTGAGCTATGGTTCTTGTTGGATAGAGAATATGAGTGACAAAATAGGAAAATGAGACCAGTAAGAGACAGAGAGAGAGGAAGAGACAGGAGTAGGGGGTGGAGAAGTGTTGAATATAGTCGCCAATGTAAAACAGAAACTAATTGTCTTACCTGTTTTATGACATGACATATGTTATTAATATTATTCAGACCAATTGTATTGTTAATGATGATAATAGTACAGTCTTCTAATTCATCTATACCTAATAGCAAATAGCACACATTTATTACTCCAGGTGTAAATAGCAGTATCATTTTTCAATCATAAGATCTTCCATCACCTATATTCTTTAGTAATCAAAGGGATATTTAAACAAATATATATTATCACCATTTAAAAAATTTGAGTCCAGTTACCTTAAATGTTACCATACTTAGCTTGCAAGCTTAATTCTTACCTTTGACGTGATGTGACAGTAGTTGAATACATATTGGAAGAAAGAGATACAGCAATATCAAGTGTGTTTATTAAAGCCTGGATAAATTAACAGATAAATATTGCTTTAATATTAAAATAAGTGGATTGGTATAAAAGAAAGAAAATCAGCCATGTTCTTTTAAATTTATTATAAGATACACAATTAATCAAGTACTAACTACTCTTTACTATGTACTTCAGGGCATTAAAAGCTTACTCTGTGGAATATAGAACTATAAGTCACTGAACTTACTTTTAAAGCTTTTAAATTATGAGTAGCAAGTCTCCTTAATAAACATATTGAACAAGAGACAATTAAAGATTGTTTATAAATAAATCACATGATTTATGACCAGATGAGATGCAAACATTATCTACTGCAATCCACTGGAAACCTCATTCCCTCTTCTTCCTAACAGTGTGGAACAGTTTCCTCCACAGTCTCACTGAAGTTGCCCTGGCCCCTCTGATTAAATCTGTAGCCCTCCCCTGTTATAACAAAACTCTCTTGTTGCTCTTCACATGTTACCATACTTAGCTCACAAGCTTAATTCTTACTCACTATCAACCAAATCAATCTTATAATTTGCTAGCATTAAAAAGCCTCTATAAATCTCTGACAAGTAAAATATTTTACTTTATTTCGATGGTCTTATATATTTTAGTCAACTTTGTTGAGATATGGTTTTCTGTTTTAACTGTACAGTTCAGTTGTTCTTGGTAAATGTATGTACTAATGTTATCTTTTCCATGATCGAAATATAGAATATTTTGATTACTGTAAAAAGTTTTTTTCCCAGTCCCTTTGAGGTCAATCTCTGCTCCCAGATCCAGGCCCCAAGCAACTGTTGAATTACTTTCTCTCACTGTAGATTAGTTTTATAATCTCTAGAACTTCATATAAATGGAATCATAGAGTAGATGCTCTTTCATTCTTAGCCTCTTTTACTTTTTAACATTATCAAATGTATTATAGTACATTCTTTTAATTGATGAATGATACTCCTGTATAATGATATTGAAAATTCTGTCAGTTTTTAAAATTTTAAAACTTTTATAGTGGTGTCTCATCAATTTTAATTTGCATTTCCCCAACTAAAATGATGCTGAGCATTTTTTCAGATATTTAAATGCCATTTGAATATCTTCTTTCCTAAAATATTTTAAAAAACTTTTGCCCATTTAAAGAATTGGTTGTTTGCCTTATTAATGAGCTATAGTTACTCTTTGTATATTCTATCTAGATACATTCTCTGCCAGATATAAATCTTACAAATATTTTTGCTTGCTCTGCAGCATGCCTTTCATTTTCTTAATGATGTTTTTCAAAGACTTGAAGGGTTTTTAATTCTGGTGAAGCCCAATTCATAATTTTTATTTCTATGGGCCTAAGAAATCTTTGCCTACGCCAAGGTCAGTACGATTTTCTTCTTGAATTTTGTTATTTCAGCTTTTATGTTAATGATCCATGTTGAGTTGATTTTTATTTATCATGTGAGATAAAAACAGAGCTTTATTTTTTTCCATATGAATATACAGTTCTTTCAGCACCAGCATTTTCCTGTATTGCTTCATCAAACCCCAATTCCCAAATTGTGATATGAAAATCATGTAGCTCCTGTACCTGTAAAGGATTGCGTTGTAAGGAAATACGGATCTTTATTAATGGACAGTAGGCATGCCTAACCTTTGCTCTAGAGAGACATTATCTCTATCCTGTATGGCTGTTTTCTATATAAACATCCTTAAAACTACAGTTCAGAAGAAAGTCCTACAGTGTCTTTGCTCACAAAAAAAATACTTAAATGTAAGAGATACAGGAGAATTGTCTTACTTGTCTTCACTTCCTTATTAGTTTCTTGTGCTTTCAGTTTGCTGAGTTTCTTGACCTAAGTTCATATTTTTCACAAAATTTGACAATTTTGGCCATTGTTCCTTTCATTTTTTTTTCCTATTACCTTCTCTTTGGTGGATGGCATATATACATTTGTTGGACGACATAAAGTTTTCCCAAAGCTTACTATTGCTTTGTTAATTTTGTCCATTATTTTTCTATGTCTCATTTTGGATAGTTTGTATTGTAGTATCTTTAAATTCACAAATATTTTCTTCTGCAATGAATTAAAACAAATGATAGGGGAACTGTTCTAGATTAAAAAATATTAAGATACAGTGTTTCATATAATAACTACACTTGGGGGAAATATTTGAAATTTGGATATATACTAGATATTTTATACTAGGGGATTACTGTTGATTTTCTTGGAAGAAATAATAGGATGAAGTTACATAGGATAATGTCCTGATTTTTATGTATGAAAGTTGAATTAGTTTGGAGTAAATTATCTGCAACTTAATCTGCTCACTCAGAGAAAAACAAAAAATAAAATCTTACATTTATAGCTATTTATAGTATAATATTTATAGTACTGAATATAGGCAGACATATACATGTGCACAATACTACATGTTCAGATTTTTCTGCTTCAAAATTATCAAAATTAAAAATTAAAAAATAGAAATAATGTTAAAAATAACTTAGATTCTACCTTACTGGGATACACAAAGTAGTGTATTTCTTGTAGGTTAAACAATGTTGCCTTCAGATATTGAAATTAGGGGGAGCAGCTTTATAAGAAATTTAAAACACTCCTACTAGTAAGCATTTCAGAAGTTGGAAAGATAATAGTGAAGTACAAGGTTTAGAGGTTTCTATTCAGGAAAATCACTTTTATAGACATAACATTGGATGTATGTGTCCCTCAGAATATGATATGAATACATTATCTAAAGTCTACTGCTGAATCAAGGTACTTTTCAGGTCTACATTGATTAGGATTACTGTAAGAAGTAGTGTCTTCATGTATATTATGAATTCATATATATATATACACACACACACACACATATACTGTTTCGTGTATTGTTCCTTTTTTCACTGACTCTGCAGTACATTAGTCACCAATTTTTGCCTCCCCCAAAATGTACCTACGGACTTTCCTTACATCCTCTTAACGTTGAGGAAAAATTGCCCATTAACCTACTATACTGTAAAGTGTGAATTATTTTATGCAGCTTTACTTACCGCTAAAATCCTTGAACAAGCATGTCTTACTGGATGCCTGCCAAGATCCTAGGCAAAATTTCACATGGTTTCTTTCTTTTTGATGCCCTCTTTAAATCTTGCAATTTTGTATTTCCTTGAGTTTGGAAAATTTCAGAAATTTTCCCTGGTTTGTTTAAATGAATGAACAGGGTTGTTATTATTATAGCCCTATGTCATTAGAAGAAAAAAATCCTCTGTGCCACGTTATAATAAAAGAACTATGTCGTGTGTGTGTATAACACGTTTTAGAAATTGGAAATTTTTTTTTAGAGTCCCCTCTCTCATTTAATCTAGAGAAAATTCTTCTACACAGTAACTACTGATATCGATGAGGATGTGATGAAATAGAAAGTCCAGATTAAAAAAAAAGTTCATAAACTTTGATGAGAGTTATCACTTTAAAAAATATACCCTAATGAAAAAAAATAGCGGTTACATTCTTTGTAAAACATGTTACAATTACAGTATGGCAAGACACTTGGGAAACATAATACAATTTCAGCAATAGCAAGTGATCACAGAAATTTATTTATAGCCATTAAAGTTTAATATTTTTGCAACTAGCATGAGGTTTTCAAAACTTGTATTGACAAAAAAGGTAATATTTAATATAAAAATGGAATTCAAAATATATGTTTAATAATTCCATGTTTTTCTCATATATGAGCACAAAAAATCTAGAAACTATATTAACTTAAATAATCAGTATCTTTCAGTAAATGGGTTGTAATATATATTTTCTCCTTATTTTTTCTATATTTTTAAGCTATTTCAGAGATTTTGTAAAGTAAAATATTTTTCACATATTTCTTTAGCAAGGGTCATTGAGACTACTGTCCACAGGCCATACCAATTAGTTGTCTGGTTTTGTAAATAGAGTTTTATTGGAACATAGCCACACTCATTTTTTTTTTAATGTATGTCTATAACTTCTTTCATGCTACAGGGGCAGAGTTGAGTGACTACAACATGGAGAACTTAAGGTTGGCCAGCAGAGTTCAAAATATTTACTGTCTGGCCTTTTACAGTAAGAGTTTTCAGTTTCATTAAGTTCACGTTAAAATAAATCAATATTTCTCAAAAATAGTTTCATACACCAGGAAGTGATATAAAAACATGTATTATATATATATATTACTTGATTTATTAGACAAATTCATGAAAGTCTTATTTACTCTTAAAATTGTGACTTCATTTAATTACTGCTTTAAAGCAAAAAATCAAGTGACTTAGAATGAAGAAATATGCTTCGATAGACTCCTTTAGATGAAATTAAAGCTTCAAATGCAGAAGCAGTGTTTTTAAGGCCTTCTTTATCTCCATACTGCATGTCTTTAAAGAGATAACAGAGAACAGCTATAAAAAATGATTCTATCTTGAAAATGGCTAACATGTCAATTATGACCACTGTTAAAGGAACGGAGCTCAGAGCAATGACTGCACTAGCCTCTCTTTCCTTTTTACTGTTGTCTCTGTCTTGTGTTGAGTTCTAAGGTAATAAGAAAACATAACTTATCAACTGTGTAAACTGCAAGGTCTTTGTTATTCACAATATAGTGGTGTTCTTTAAAAAATAAAGCACTTCATAGACAATAGGGAAGAAATCAATACATGTGTCAGTGTACAAAGACCTACAGTAAAAGCTCCCAGTTGAAAAGTGCAGGATTTTATAAGTGCTTTAGGAGTTACTTTTAGTAGAGTGTTGCCTAGACATTACTATTGATTTTGTAAAGAGAGTTGTAGAAGCCCTGATGGTCTGGAATATGTCTCCAATTTTCCTAAATTCATGCTAGATTTCCTTTCTTCTTCTTTCCCCTGTAATTCTAGTTTATTGACTTCCTTCTCCCTGCTTAAGGAGAGCTTGATCTTCTTTGACAGAATAAAGGATCAGTGAGAACACCCTAATCACAGGCTACAGTGTTTACTCCAGTTCCCAGATAATTCACACAGGCTATCAGGAGAGAAATTTCTGTGATTCCTCGGGTCAGGCTTCTTTTGCTGTAACAGTGTTGATAGGCAAAGTGGGGACACAAGAATACATAAAACAGCATGGTTAATTTGTTTTTATTTTTTAAATTTTTATTCTTTATTGAAGGGCAGTCAATTACAGTGTGTCAGTCTCTGGTGTACAGTACAATGTCCCAGTCATGCATATACATACATATATTTGTTTTCATATGTTTTCCATTAAAAGTTATTACAAGATATTGAACATAGTTTCCTGTGTTACACAAAAGAAATTTTTAAAATCTGTTTTTATATATAGTGGCTAACATTTGTATATCTCAAACTCCCAAATTCACCCCCTCCTACCCCCTTTCCCTAACCATAAGATTGTTCACTATGTCTGTGAATCTGTTTCTGTTTCGTGAGTTCATACTGTCTTTTTTTTTTTTTAGACTCCACATGTGATATCATACAATATTTTTCTATCTCTTTGTGGCTTACTTCATTTAGAATGACAATCTCTAGGCCCATCCATGTTGCTGCAAAGGACATTATTTTACCTTTTTATGGCTGAATAGTATTCCATTGTATAAAGGACATTTAGGTTGCTTCCATATCTTGGCTATTGTATATAGTGCTGCTGTGAACATTGGGGCACATGTATCTTTTCGCATTGGAGTTCCCTCTGGATGTATACCCATAAGTGGGATTGCTGGATCATATAATAAGTCTATTTTTCGGATTTTGGGGACTCTGTACTGTTTTCCATAATGGCTGCACCAAACTGCATTCCCATCAGCAGTACTGTAGGAGGATTCTCTTTTCTCCACATCCTCTCCATCATTTATTGTTTATGGACATTTGAATGATGGCCATTCTGACTGGTGTGAGGTGATAACTCATTGTAGTTTTGATTTGCATTTCTCTGATAATTAGTGATATTGAACATTTTTTTCTTATGTCTATTGGCCATTCACATGTCTTCATTGGAGAAATGCTTGTTTAGGTCTTCTGCCCATTTTTGGATTGGATTTTTTGGGTTTTTTGCTAAGTTGTATGAGCTGTTTATATAATATGTAAATTAAACCCCTGTCAATCACATCATTTGCAAATGTTTTCTCCCATTCCATAGGTTGTCTTTTTGTTTTGCTTATGGTTTCCTTTGCTGTGCAAAAGCTTATGAGTTTAGTCCCATTTGTTTATTTTTGCTCTTATGTCCATTGCCTGGGTATTTTTGCTCTTATGTCCACTGCTCTAGGAGAACATTTCTAAGATTTATGTTAGAGAATGCTTTGTCTATGTTTTATTCTAGGAGATGTATTGTGTCTTGTCTCATATTTAAGTCTTCAAGCCATTTTGAATTTATTTTTGTGTATAGAGTGAGGAAGTGTTTTAACTTCATTGATTTACATGCTGCTATCCAGTTTTCCCAGCACCACTTGCTGAAGAGACCGTCTTTTCTCCATTGTGTATTCTGGCCTCCTTTGTTGAAGATTAATTGATCATAGGTTTGTGGGTTTATTTCCAGGCTCTCTATTCTGTTCCACTGAACCATATGTGTGTTTTTATGCCAGTACCACACTATTTTGATGACTGTAGCTCTGTAGTATTGCCTGAAGTCTGGGAGGGTTATTCCTCCAGCTTTGTTCTTTTTCTTCAATATTGTCTTGTCAATTCTGGGTCTTCTGTGATTCCATATAAATCTTAGGATTGTTTGTTCTAGTTCTGTAAAAAAAAATATCCTGGGTAATTTGGTAGGGATTGCATTAAATCTGTAGATTGCCTTAGGCAGTATGGCCATTTTAACAATACTGATTCTTACAATCCAAGAGCATGGAATATTTTTCCATTTCCTTGTCTTCTTTAATTTCTTTAATCAGTGTTTTTTAGTTCTCCATGTATAAGTCTTTCACCTCCTTGTCAGATTTATTCCTCAGTATTTTATTGTTTTTGATGCAATTTTAAAAGGGATGGTTTCTTTGCTTTCTATTCCTGTTGATTCATTGTTAGTGTAAAGAAGTGCAACTGATTTTTGTAGGTTAAATTTGTATCCTGCTACCTTGCTGAATTCCTTTATTAGCTCTAGCTGTTTGTTTGTTTTTGGCAGCTTGGTTAATCTGAAATGACTTTTCAAATAAGAATAAGAAATAATATACTTGTATTGTACCCAAGAAGTTCTCATCATGCACAGATGCTCAGTATAATTTCTTTTTCTAACTCCTAGGTCTATCCACTGTGATCCCAGCCTTGGTCCACCTTACCAGTTCCCCTCAAATTCCTGTCCAGATTGTCAATCAGGGTGGAGCTAGCTAGACCACAAGATGATGATCTTTTCTAAATGGATCCACCTGTTACTTAGCACATATAATATCATTAGCATATTTGTGTGTGGTCCCTATAACCTGAACATTGAGACATGGTACTTGTACAGTGTGATCTTTGTCCAGAATATTTTTCAACTTGGCTGGGCTCCTACTGTGACCTTGGTCCATCTCACAATTATGACCAGAAACATATAAATGTAATGTGGTCTTATAATCTTGATTCTGAAAGTCAGCTTTATAAACATTTCCCCTTTATCTTACTGTTGAGGGCAATGCAACATAAAACTGAGAACAGTTTCACACCCCCATACGTGATTTGTATCCAGAGTTTGGAAGGCTTTTTGTAGACACAAATTATGATGTATAATTATATATGTGTTAGAGGAAAGGAAAACTAATTTTGCCCTTTTCTGAGTTCTTAGCTCAGACTTGTGTAATGAAAGACAGATTAACAAAAGAAAAACAAATGTTTATTAATATGTATATCTCATGTATACATGGGAGACACCCAGAAAGAATGAGTAACTCAAAGATACGGATTTAGAACTCAGAATTAAATGCCAGCTTAATAGGGAAAGGGGAGGAGGGATGTAGGTCTCTTAGGGGAGAGTAAATGGTTTTTAGGAAAGACGAGTGGTCCTCTGAAAGAATAGATTTCTTGTCACAAACAATAGTTTGTCTGGGCGTGGTGTCTGTTTCTAGGCTTTTACCAAGAGTCAATCTTCCCTGGTTGATGAAACTCCTGGGTAGCGGATCTATGACAATTGAATTCCATTTGGAGAATGTATCTTTAGATAGATAAGAGAAGTTCAGAAAAAAAGCATTTTCTATTTCTCAAGTGCCTACAGCTCAAAATAATGAATATGCCAAAGTAGCATATTTTGTGGTGGCATATTCTCCTGTCCATTAGTCCTATAATGTATACATACATTTTACAACATAATTCTAGTGTTTCATTTTGAATCATTAAGTTCTCTCATTCATATTTATTGGTATCTATCAAGGCAACTTAGGTAAAATTTATATGTATATATATATAGTTCTCTTTTATGATAATTTTCTTGGTGAATTAATTCCATGACTCTCTCCTTCATATTTTTGTGTCAAATCCTAAATGTACCTTCTTACTATCCGCATGTTTTAAAATGTACTAAAAAATCTTTTCTTTGTAACTAGACTCCTTAATCTGAGCCAACATTTATTAACTTCTCCCTCATCACAATATGTGTGTGTCTTATACTGTATGATTCTGGTCAGAATTTTCTAAAGGGATAACAATGATTATTTTAATTAATTAGTGCTGAAGTGTGATGAGGAAATACAATTAAAAGCAAATCTCATGCCAACCAGAAAATCTCTCCACAAATGTATAAGAGAAAGAAAACAGTTTTATTATTGGATGAGAATTAAAGCAGAATGTTCTATGTATCACAACAGTCCAATAAAGAGATAAGGCAGAAAGAAATCTCATCCTTTTATTATAGCTAAGCAGATACAACTCATTACATACATGTTATTAAGATAAACAGTAATCACGCAAGAGGACTAGACACTGTCCCCCACAGTTTATCCTAAATCCATCTAGTATTTGGGGTGACCGTATGTATTAGCCAATTGACTTTATCCAAAGGTAAAATGAATTTATGTCTTTATGACAGGGTGTAGTTTAGAGCAAGGTGCCTCAAAGATGAAGTGTTTACCCTTCCACAGAAACTGGAAGGTTAGGGTACTATCTGTCTGTCTGTCTATCTATCTATGTATTTTTATTTTTTTAACATTTTTTATTGATTTATAATCATTTTACAATGTTGTGTCAAATTCCAGTGTAGACACAATTTTTCAGTTATACATGAAATATATATTCATTGTTACATTCCTATCTCTGTGAGCTACCATAAGATCTTGTATATATTTCCCTGTGCTATACAGTATAATCTTGTTTATCTATTCTACAATTTTGAAATCCCATCTATCCCTTCCCACTCTCCACCTCCTTGGCAAACACAAGTTTGTATTGTATGTCTATGAGTCTATTTCTGTTTTGTATTTAAGCTTTGTTTGTTTGTTTGTTTTTTAGATTCCACATATGAGTGATCTCATGTGATATTTTTCTTTCTCTTTCTGGCTTACTTCACTTAGAATGACATTCTCCAGGAGCATCCATGTTGCTGCAAACAGCGTTATGTTCGGTTTTATGACTGAGTAGTATTCCATTGTATAAATATACCACCTCTTCTTTATCCAGTCATCTGTTGATGGACATTTAGGCTGTTTCCATGTCTTGGTTTTTGTAAATAGTGCTGCTGTGAGCATTGGGGTGCAGGTGTGATTTTAAAGTAGGATTCATTCTGTATATATGCCCAGGAGCGGGATTCCTGGGTTATATGGTAAGTCTATTCCTAGTCTTTTGAGGAATCTCCATACTGTTTTCCACAGTGGCTGCACCAAACTGCATTCCCACCAGCAGTGTAAGAGGGTTCCCTTTCCTCCACAGCCTCTTCAGCATTTGTCATTTGTGGATTTTTGAACGATGGCCATTCTGACTGGTGTGAGGTGATACCTCATTGTAGTTTTGATTTGCATTTCTCTGATAATTAGTGATATTGAGCATTTTTTCATGTGCCTATTGATCATTTGTATGTCTTCCTTGGAGAATTGCTTGTTTAGGTCTTTTGCCCATTTTTGGATTGGGTTGTTTGGTTGTTTCTTATTAAGTCGTATGAGCTGCTTATATATTCTGGAGATCAAGCCTTTGTCGGTTTCACTTGCAAAAATTTTCTCCCATTCCGTAGGTTGTCTTTTTGTTTTACTTATGGTTTCCTTTGCTGTGCAGAAGCTTGTAAGTTTCATTAGTTCCCATTTGTTTATTCTTGCTTTTATTTCTATTGCTTGAGTAGACTGTTCTAGGAGAACATTTTTGAGATGTATGTCAGATAATGTTTTGCCTATATTTTCTTCTAGAAGGTTTATTTTATCTTGTCTTATGTTTAAGTCTTTGATCCATTTTGAGTTTATTTTTGCGTATGGTGCAAGGGAGTGTTCTAGCTTCATTGTTTTACATGCTGCTGTCCAGTTTTCCCAACACCATTTGCTGAAGAGACTGTCTTTATTCCATTGTATATTCTTGCCTCCTTTGTCGAAGATTAGTTGGCCAAAAGTTTGTGGGTTCATTTCTGGGCTCTCTATTCTGTTCCATTGGTCTATATGTCTGTTTTGGTACCAATACCATGCTGTCTTGATGACTGTAGCTCTATAGTATTGTCTGAAGTCTGGGAGAGTTATTCCTCCAGCCTCTTTCTTTCTCTTCAGTAATGCTTTGGCAATTCTAGGTCTTTGATGGTTCCATATGAATTTTATTATGATTTGTTCTAGTTCTGTGAAATATGTCCTGGGTAATTGGATAGGGATTGCATTAAATCTGTAGATTGCCTTGGGCAGTGTGACCATTTTAACAATATTGATTCTTCCAATCCAAGAGCATGGGCTATCTTTCCATTTTTTAAAGTCTTTAATTTCCTTCATCAGTGGTTTATAGTTTTCTGTGTATAATTCTTTTACCTCCTTCGTTAGATTTATTCCTAGGTATTTTATTACTTTGGGTGCTATTTTAAAGGGGAATGTTTCTCTACTTTCTTTTTCTGTTGATTCATTGTTAGTGTAAAGAAATGCAACTGATTTTTGAACGTTAATCTTGTAACCTGCTACCTTGCTGAATTCTTCAATCAGCTATAGTAGTTTTTGTGTGGACCTTTTAGGATTTTCTATATATAGTAACATGTCATCAGCATATAGTGACACTTTTACCTCTTCTTTTCCAATTTGGATCCCTTTTATTTCTCTCTCTTGCCTGATTGCTGTGGCTAGGACTTCCAAGACTGTGTTGAATAGGAGTGGTGATAGTGGGCATCCTTGTCTTGTCCCAGATTTTAGTGGGAAGCTTTTGAGTTTTTCACCATTGAGTACTATGCTGGCTGTAGGTTTGTCATATATAGCTTTTATTATGTTGAGATATGTTCCCTCTATACCCACTTTGGTGAGAGGTTTTATCATAAATGGGTGTTGAATTTTTATCAAATGCTTTTTCTGCATCGATTGAGATGATCATGTGGTTTTTGTCCTTTCTCTTGTTGATGTGATGTATTACATTGATTGATTTGCATATGTTGAGCCAGCCTTGTGTCCCTGGGATGAACCCCGCTTGGTCATGATGTATAATCTTTTTTATGTGTTGTTGGATTCTATTTGCTGATACTTTGGTGAGGATTTTGGCATCTATGTTCATCAGTGATACTGGCCTATAATTCTCATTTTTGATAGTGTCTTTGCCTGGTTTTGATATCAGGGTGATGGTGGCTTCATAGAATGAGTTTGGGAGTATTCTCTCCTTTTCAATCTTCTGGAAGAGTTTGAGAAGGACTGGTATGAGTTCTTCTTTGTATGTTTGGTAGAATTCACCAGTGAAGCTGTCCGGTCCTGGACTTTTATTTGTAGGGAGGTTTTTTATTGCTATTTCAGTTTCATTTCTAGTGATCAGTTTGTTCAAGTGGTCAGTTTCTTCTTGATTCACTCTTGGTGGACAGTATGTTTCCAGAAACTTGTCCATCTCCTCTAGGTTATTCAGTTTGTTCCCATATAGTTTTTCATAATGTTCTCATATGATATTCTGTATTTCTATTTTGTTTGTTGTAATTTCTCCATTTTCCTTTCTTATTTTGCTAATTTGTGCTCTCTCTTTTTTCTTCTTTGTGAGTTTGGCCAGAGGTTTGTCAATTTTATTTACTTTTTCAAAAAACCAGCTTTTGGTTTGATTGATATTTTTCTATGGTTTTTTAAATCTCTATTTTATTTATATCCTCCCTGATCTTTATAATTTCCTTCCTTCTGCTGCCTTTTGGGGTTTTTTGTTCTTCTTTTTCTACTTCTTTTAGTTGGTGGGTTAAATTGTTTATTTGAGATTGTTCTTCTTTTTTGAGGAAGGCCTGTATTGCTGTAAACTTCCCTCTTAGCACTGCCTTTGCTGTGTCCCATAAATTTTGAGTGGTTGTGCTTTCATTATCATTTGTCTCAAGGTATTTTTTAATTTCAGCTTTGATTTCCTCATTGATCCATTGTTTTTTCAATAACATATTGTTTAATCTCCATGCTTTCCTTTTTTTCTCCTTTGTTTCTCTGTTGTTGATTTCCAGTTTCATGGCATTGTGGTCAGTAAAGATGCTTGAGATAATTTCTATCTTCTTAAAATTGTTGAGGTTTCTTTTGTGCCCAAGTACATGATCGATCCTGGAAAATGTTCCATGTGCACTTGAAAAGAATGTATATCCTATTTTTGGGGGGTGTAATGTTCTGAAAATATCCACCAAATCTAGTTTTTCTATTGTAGTATTTAATTTCTCTTTTGCCTTGTTTATTTTCTGTCTGGAAGATCTGTCTACTGATGTTAGTGCAGTGTTAAAATCTCCAACTATGATTGTATTCCCATCAATATCCCCCTTTATCTCTGTTAGTACTTCTTGTATGTACTTAGGTGCTCCTATATTGGGTGCATATATATTAACGAGTGTAATATCCTCATCTTGTATCACTCCTTTAATCATTATAAAATGTCCTTCTTTATCTTTCTTTATGGCCTTTGTTTTAAAGTCTATTTTGTCTGAAATGAGTACTGCAACACCTGCTTTTTTGGCTTTTCCATTTGCACGGACTATCCTTTTCCATCCTTTCACTCTCAATCTATATGTATCCTTCTACCTAAAGTGGGTCTCTTGTATGCAGCATATTGAAGGTTCTTGCTTTATTACCCAGTCTCCCACTCTATGTCTTTTGACTGGAGCATTCAGTCCATTAACATTTACAGTAATTAATGATAGATATGTGTTTACTGCCATTTTGAACTTATCTTTGCAGTTGAATTGGTATATCCTCTTTGTTCCTTTCTTCTTCCTTTTGTGGTTTGGTAATTTTCCTTTGTATTATCATGGATTTTATTTAGTTTTAGTGACTCCCTTGTAAGTTTTGGCTTGTGGTTACCCTTTTTTGTAAGCCTTATTAGCCCATTACTATATCTCGAACCCATCCTACTGAAAACAAAAGATTTAAAAAAGAAAGAAAAAAAAATACTCTATATTTTCTTGCTTCCCTCTCCCACTCTTAATGATTTAGATGTCTTCTTTGACAATTTTGTGTTTATTTTATTTGTAATTAATGAGTTATTACCTTTCCAGTTACGAGTTTCTCATTTCTGTAGCATCCTGCTGCTTTTCTATTTAGAGTAGACCTTTCAATGTTTCTTTTAGCATGGGTTTAGTGTTGCTAAACTCTTTTAATTTTTGCTTGTCTGTGAAATTCTTTGTCTCTCCTTCTATCCTAAAGGATAGCCTTCCTGGATAAAGTATCCTAGGCTGCATCTTTCTTTCATTCAGGACTTTGAATATATCATGGCACTCCCTTCTGGCCTGTAGTGTTTGTGTAGAGAAATCAGCTGAGAGCCTTATAGGGGTTCCCTTGTAACTCACTGTTTGCTTTTCTCTTGCTGCCTTTAGGATCATTTCTTTATCCTTGACTCTGGCTATCTTTATTATGCTATGACTTGGTATTGGTCTGTTTGGGTTCTTCCTGTTTGGGACCCTTTGAACTTCCTGTACTTGGATATCTGATTCCTTCTTTAAGTTTGGGAAGTTTTCAGTGATGATTTCTTCAAAAGCCTTTTCAATCCCCTTTGATGTTTCTTACCCTCCTGGGACCCCTATTATGCGAAGAAGATTGGGATGCTTTATATTATCCCTTAGGTCCCTTATGTTGTTTTCATTTGTTTTTTGTTGTTGTTGTTGTTGTTGTTGTTTATCTTGCAGTTGTTCTGATTAGGTGCTTCCTATTGTCCTGATTTCTAGGTCACTTATTCGTTCCTCTGCATTATCTAGTCTGCTTTGCACAGCCTTTAGATCAGTTGTCATCTCAGCCAATGAGTTTACCAATTCTACTTGGCTCTTCTTTATAGCTTCCATTTCATGTTTGACATATTTTATATCTCTAAACACTACCTCTTTTAGTTCCTTCAGTACATTGATCACTCCTTTTTTGAAATCTTGATCTAGTAGGCTATTGATATCTTTCATTGATCGTTCTTTTAGGGGATTTCTCTTCTTCTTTTCATTGGGAATGGTTTCTCTGCTTCTTAATTTTGCTCATATCTCTCTGGCACTGTGGTTTCTGGAGTATCAGTTATCTATTGTGGTCCTTAAAGAAGTTTATTTATTATGTATCTAATGCCTATGTAGGAACAAAACTTAAAAAAAAAAAGCGAGATAAAGAGAATTTTCAAAGAAGGGAGGAAAGAAGGTTTGAAAACAGTGTATAATCAATTATAGAAGAGCAATTTCAATCAGACTAGGATTCAAGTTGAGATGTCTTTTTCTAAAACCCTTAAAAGAAGAAAGGAAAAAAGATTAAAAAAAAAAAAACCCGATATTTGAAACCTATTTATCAATAACAGGAGATCAAAACCAAAAGAAATGAAAATGAAATGTGGATTTTTAAAAAAAAAAATAATAATATAACTGCTTTAAAAGAAAAATTTAAAAAGGAGTTAAAACTAGAAGCATATACAATTGTTTAGAAAGTAGAAATTAGAAAGGTATTAGAAAATAGAACAGATAAAAAAAGATAAAAAGAGAATTTCAGAAGCAGGGAGGAAAAAAAGGTTTGAAAACAGTGTATAATCAATTATAGAAGAGCAATTTGAATCAGACTAGCATTCGAGTTGAGACATCTTTTTAAAAACCCTTAAAAAAAAGGAAAAAATAATTAAAAAATGATACTTGAAACCTATTTATAATCAATAACAGGAGATCAAAACCAAAAGAAATGAAAATGAAATCAGGTGGATTTTTTAAAAAATAATAATATAACTACTTTAAAAGAAAAATTTAAAAGGAATTAAAACTAGAAGCATATACAGTTGTTTAGAAAGTAGAAATTAAAAAGGTAATAAAAAATAGAACAGATAAAAAAGATATGATAAAAAGAATTTTGAAAGGGGAGGAAAAAAGGTTTGAAAACAGTGTGTAATGAATAATTGAAGAGCAATTTGAAGCAGAATAGCAATCGGGTTGAGACGTCTCTTAAAAACCTTTAAAAAAGGAGAAAAGAGAAAAAAATACATTTGAAACCTGTGTATAATCAATAACAGGAGATCAAAACTAAGAAATAAAAATGGCATGACGTGAATTTTTTAAAGTAATATTATTTTAAAAGTAAAATTTTAAAGGGATTAAAACTGGGATGTGTATTGTTTAAAAAGTAAAAATTAAAAAGGTAATACTAAATACAACAGGTAAAAACAGATTTAAAAAAGGGGGAGGGGGTGTTCTCCTGGAGACTCTGTGCTCTTAATGAGAAGTCTTTCTGTCTTCACCCCGTTTCACAAACTCAGCTTGCTGTTTCTAGAGGCCCTCCGTTGGCGCCCTCCTCTGTGCTGCTCCCAGTGCCTACTGGCAAGCCGATCATGCCCCCTGCCAGCACAGCATTCCTACCAGAAAGGCAGGGGGCCACCCGCCCTCTCCGGGCACGGGTCGCTCCGCGCCTCCGTGCCGCTGCGCGCTCCGCCTCAGGGTGGGAGCCATTTTCCATCTCCTGGCGCTGGTAGCCGCGCAGCTCCGCGCCGTGGTGTGCTCGTCCCCTGTGGGCGCTCCGCAGGCGGGCCGCGGGAAGAACGCGGAACAGCCCCGCCCCTGCTCCGTGCCCAAACTCAGCTCCTTGTTTTCCTGGTGGGCGAACTTTGCGAGGCACCAGTGCGGAAGGCTGTAAACAAGTCACTGTCTGGCGTTTGAGGCTGCCGAGCCCCCAGGCGCGGATTCAGGTTTCGCCCCCGCCCCAACCTGGGTGCGAAGTGCGGGAGGATATGGCGGCTGCGCCTGAGCACCACCTGTCCTCCTCGGAAACCTTCCGTGGGTTTTCAGAGATGGAGGTATGCACCCTTCCCCCCAAGGGCACATCAGCCATGCAGTTTTCTGGAGGGCCCAGGTTGTTCTGCCCTGGGCACCCACTCATCCACGTTGCGCAGCCACCTGCAGTCCCCCGGGGCTGCCTCAGTGCAGCCGTCCCCATCCTCTGCCTGGCTGGGGCAGCCTGTCCTGGCCCCCAGCTGCCGGCTCTGGCTCCGGTCTCGGGCTGGGTGTTGCAGGGACCCTCTGTGCCCGTTTAACTTAGCTCTGTAGGTTAAGGGCTGCTCTGTACAGAGCCAAGCCTTGGAGGCTCCCCCTGCGTCCCGCTGGCCTCTCTGTTGGAGAGGGGGAGACACAGCGAACGAGCA
Organism: Camelus bactrianus; assembly: GCF_048773025.1. Classification (NCBI taxonomy): domain Eukaryota; kingdom Metazoa; phylum Chordata; class Mammalia; order Artiodactyla; family Camelidae; genus Camelus; species Camelus bactrianus. The sequence goes on along the minus strand of NC_133549.1, from coordinate 56,571,673 downwards.
CCAGTCCTCCTTTGCCACTTCCTCCGTGTGGGACTGGTGCCGCACTGTTTTGCCTTATTTTTTTCCTTTCTCCTACCAGATTTTTGGTGTCTTTGTCTTTTGAAGAGGACGATGTTCTGGTGGAGTTCCATAGGTGCTTTAGTTGGCTGAGTGGGTCTGTGGATGTGAGTCTTGGTGTATGTGTGGGAGAGGGTGAGCTAGGAGCGTCCTTCTACTCCGCCATCTTGACCTTGAGCTGTATGTATTTTTATTGAAGTATGGTCAGTTTACAATGTTCTGTCAATTTCTGGTGTACAGCATAATGTTTCAGTCATACGTGAACATATTATTACCATATTAATGGTTACTAGTTGTATTCACCTTGTAAAAGTTCTTTAAAAAGTACATTTTTGATTGTGTAGATTTTCAGTACTTTATCCTTTAGTAATAAAAAATGTACTTAAAATTTAGGGCTACCTAACTTGGTTTTCAAAATAAAAAAATACAAGAGTTTTACCACTGTTAGAGTTAAGAGGTTAGGATTAACTTATTACTTCACCTTAGAAAAAGGAAGAGTAATTGGAGGAAACAAGTTCACAGAACCACTTTTCAAAACTATATACTCACATTTTTAATAATTTAAAATAATTTATCTAGAACTGTGTTAATATTTGTGAATGTTAAACTAACTTGTAAGGCCTTGAGGAAATGAAATTAAATGATTTTGGGGGGAAAATACTGAATTACTGTAATATTTTTCATAGGTAACTCACTTGACAGAATTTTAGTACTGGAACAGATGTTGGGAATGCTTATAAAAGTTAATCGCTTATTTTTTTATTGATATGAAAGCTGTTGTACATAAAGGCAAAGTCACACAAACTGCAATGAGTAACACCCAGACTCAAGTCTTTTTTTAATTGAATTGTAGTCAGTTACAGGTTGTCTATTTCTGGTGTAAAGCATAATGTTTCAGTCATACATATATTCCTTTTTACATTCTTTTTCATTATAGGTTACTACAAGATATTGGATATAGATCCCTGTGCTATATAGAAGACATTTTTAAAATCTATTTTATATATAGTAGTTAATATTTACAAATCTGAAACTCCCAATTTATTCCTTGCCACTCCCATCCCTCCAGTAACCATAAGATTGTTCACTATGTGAGTCTGTTTCTGTTTTGTAGATGAGTTCATTAGTGTCTTCTTTTTTCTTTTTTTAGATTCCACATATGAGTGATATCATATGATATTTTTCTTTATGTTTCTTAGTTCACTTAGAGTGATGATCTCCAGGTCCATCCGTGTTGCTCCAGATGGCATTATTTTATTCTTTTTTATGGCTGAGTATTATTCCATTGTATAAATATATCACAATTCCTTTATCCCAGACTGAAGTCTTTATCCCAGACTTGAGTCTTTTAACAGACCCATGCTTTCTCCAGAACCTGGGTATCTATAGCTGAGGTAACTTCCAGGAGTGTTGGAAAATAGTTTCCCTTTCCCTCCAATATTTACATGTCCAAAGGAATAGTAAAGTGATCTTGGCACCCAAATTAAGATACCTCTTTCGTATAATTTTTGCTTCACAGTTATAAGGAAAAGTTATACCAACATGAAGAAACTACATCCTTCCATTAGTCACCAAAATCCATGACAGCATTACCCCCTTTGGTGATTGTGTGACAGCTTTCAGCACCTTAAGTGTGATGTTCAGTTTACATCAATTATTTACAGTCCCTTGAGAATTTTTATAAAGAAAAAATGTGAAGGCACTTGGAAACCCTTTTTATACAATCAAGTCTAGGAAGTCTGAGTATAATAATATTGATAATTGCTAATACTAAATTAACAAACAAACAAAACAATATATAGTAGCTAAAAATATAGGAAGATATAGAAAGAACCATTAATAAGACCAGCTAGAACTTACATTTACAGACTTGACTGCCAGAATTGGCTTGAAAAATTATCACTGATGGTACAGCCACTTTAAAAAACAGCTTGACACTTTCTTACAAAAATAAGCATACTCTTACCATGCAATCCACTAATAACACTCCTTACTATTTAACCAGAAGAGTTGAAAAACTTATTTCCACAAAAAACTTACACAGAGAATGACGGAACGTCTAGACAATGGAATTGTATTCAGCGTTATAAAAGAGATGAGCTATCAAGCCTCAAGCTATGAAAAGACATGCGGGAACCTTAAATACATATTAAGTGAAAAAAGTCAGTCTGAAAGGCCATATACTTTATGATTTCAACTACATAACAGTCTAGAAAAGGCAAAACTTTGGAGACAGTAAAAAGATTAATGGTTTCCAGAGGGGTGGGGACTGGGGGATGAGTAGGTGGAGTACAGAGGATTTTTAGGGCAGTGAAAATAGTCTGTGTGATACTCTAATAATGTACACATATCATTATGCATGTGTTCAAACCCATAGAATGTACAATACCAAGAGTGAACTGAAATGGACTTTGGATGGTTATGATGTGTCAGTGAAGGTTCATCAGTTGTAACAAATGTACCACTCTGGTGGGAGATTTAATAATGGTAGAGGCTATGTATGTGTAAGGGTAGGTGGTATATGGGAAATCTCAGTACCTTCCTCTTAGCTGTAAACCTAAAGGTACTGTAAAAAATACCTAATATAAATAAATAAAATTTAATCATTATTGGACTCATATCTTACGTAAAAATTATTTTGTTTTATGTAATATTTGATCATTAAACTAAGATCCCATAGATAAATTTTAATTTATGTAAATATCATTAGGAAAAATCAGTTCTGAGATTTTTTCTGACTGTGTAATATGGTATAATCGATAACTCTTCAGTCTAAGTTTCATTCTGATTTAGTATATTATTATTGTTAGTTATTGGCAAATGAATAAAATCAACTTGCTATTTATGTTTTTGTATCTGGGCACAGAAGAGTGATTTAGGTGACACTACCAAAGTCAAAGGCAAGGGGTGGCTTAAGCCATCATTGATAAGGACATGCAGATGAGTCTGAGCCATGTATTAGTCTGGGTAAACCATAGGAGAAATGACTAACTGTACTGATACATTTCCTCTTAAGATTATTTATTACTACTATTAATTATTTATATGCAGCTGCATGTAGACTATTACAATTTCTGTGTGGAATCTAGGATGTTAAATCCAAAAAGGGCTTTGTAATAGATCTACTTGAACCCTTTCCCTTTGTAAATGAGACAACAGAGACTCAGAATAAAGAAATGACTTGGCTAGACTTACAGAGATTGTGAAAGGCAGAGTTGTCTGCCCAAACCAGGTTACCTGGGTCCCAAAACTCTGTTCTAACCTGTTACTTCTCTTCCAAATTTAGTTCATATTTTCTTCACCAGCCTTAAGTAAAATATCAGAAGCTAAATCACATTATCATTGCCACCTACTGTACAAATGTAGGATAGTCCTTGCACAAGAGCTAAATCTACTTATGTAAAATAACTGCAAATTAGTATATAATTAGTTCATTTAAATGCATCATGGCTGTATTTCTGGGGAAAAAAAGTCTCATATATTGTAAGGAAAATAATTTCATGCTTGTTTTACACTTATTCTCACTGAGTCCTTTCAGATAAACTCTTTTGTTGTTTGACAGAATCCAAACCTAATTATGTTAGTTAATGGATTTTCTGAGTCTGTGTGATGAGAGCAAAGAAAGTGGTGACTAATTTAAGTAGTTTCACTTAGCTTGATGAAAGTAGATAAAAGTGATAAAATGTGGCCAGGACTGTTAAAATTCTCAGTTCTTATTGATTTAAGTGCAAGTTTACAAAGCCCAAGAATGAGGACATGTGCCTCTCTAACTTATCTTTGTAAGTACCTGGTCAAGTGCCTAGCACATAGTAGAGGCTAATCAATTTTGTTTAGCTAATTAATTAGCCCTAGGATATGTTTATTACTAGGTTTGGATGCAAGTACTATTCAGATGAATAGTTGAGGAGTGGTCAAAATAGTGGAATAGGAAGACCCTGAGCTCATATCCTCCCATGGGCACACCACAATTACTATTTACAGTGGAATTATCAATGAGAATTACACTGAAGAATAGCAGGAAAAAAATCTTCTACTACTAAAAATATAAATAAATAAAGAACTGCAGTGAGACTTTTAGGACGGGTGAAGATGCAGCATAGTCAAGACCTATGCCCTGGATTGGAAACCCACGAACAGGAGAATAATCACAATGGCAGAGGCTCTCTCCAAGAAGCAAGGGGTTCAAGCCCCACATTGGGCTCCGCAGCCTGGGGGTCCTGCTTTGGGAAGGCTAGCCTCCAGAATATTTAGCTTTGAAGGCCAGTAGGGCTTACTTTCAGAAGAGCTAGAGGGCTATAGGAAACAGAAACTCCACTCTTAAAGAACATACACAAAATCTTACATGCTCTCAGACCCTGGAAATTGGCAGTGATTTGAAAGAAGCCTGTGTCAGACCCACTTGATGATCTTGGAGAGTCTCTAGAAAGGCAAGAGGCAACTGGGACTCACCCTGGGGACATAGATGCTAGCAGTCGCCATTCTGGGGAGCTCATTCTACCATGAGGACACTGCTGGAAAGTGCCATTTTGGAATGCTCTCTCTGGCTTATGAGTGCCAGGACCTGGTCCCAAACACCAGCTGGCGTGTACTAGTACTGGGATGCTCCCATAACAAGCTGCTAGTCAAGTGAAGACACAGCCCACTCACTAGTAGGCCTACTGCCATAGAACCCCTGAGCTCTCAGCCTCACCCACCAGTGAACCAGCACAGAATTTGGGATACCTTGGTCCTGGCTCCACCCAACAGTAGGCTGTTACTAGCCCCAGGAGCTTGCCTCACTCACCAGTGGTGGCCACCAAACCTAGGACCCCCCCAGGGCTCTGGCCCCACTCACCAGCAGGTGACACCAGCTCCAGGACACCATGGACCCTGTAGGCAAATGTCAGGAAGCTGCCATACCCACCAGCATGCTGACACTAGCTCTGGGACCCCCAGCATAGCAGCCACCACCTCAAGACCCAGCCCTGCAAACCAGTGAACATTGCCAGGACAAGGACTCCTTGGGCCAAGTAGCCAAAGTACCAGGACCCAGTCTTGTTCACCAGTGGCTGGCAACCTCCATACTAGGTGAGACTTGGCAACCAACTAGACTGGGAGCCAGCCATACCTATCAGCATGCCCACATTATCTTGCTCACCACAACAAAAGGGCTCACACAGCCCACACAGAGAGTACCCCTAGAGCATATTATTTCTGGTGACCAGAGGAGAATGTACTGTTGGGCCCCCTAGGATGTCTCCTTTATAAGGCCACTTCTCTAAGATCAGGGAAATTAACCAACCAACCATATACATAAAAATAAAAACAGATAATTAGGCAAAATGAGACAACAAAGGAACACGTTCCGAACAAAGGAATAAGATAAAACCCCAGAAGAACTAATTAAAATGGAGAAAACCAATTTACCAGGTAAAAAGTTCAAGGTAATGATCATAAAGTTGCTCAGAGAACTCAGGAGAAGAATGGATGAACACAATGAGAAGTTAGAAGTGTCTAACAAGAGTTAGAAAATATAAAGAACCAAATGGAGATGTACAATACAGTAAGTGAAATTAAAAAATGCACTAGAAGGAATCAATAGTATTTTAGGTGATATAGAGGAATGGGTCAATGAACTAGAAACCACAGTACTGGAAATCACTGAAGCTGAACAGAAAAAAAAAATTTTCATTAAAAAAATGAGGACAGTTTAAGAGATATCTGGGATAATATCAGACATACTAACATTCAATTATAGGGGGTTTCAGATGGAGAAAAGAGAGACAGAAGTGTAGAGAACACATCTGAAGACATAGTAGCTGAAAACTTCCCTAACCTGGGAAAGGAAACACACATCCAGGTCCAGGAAACACAGGGATTACCAAACAAGATCAACCCAAGGAGGACCACACCAAGACACATTAAGATTAAAGTGGCAAAAATTAAAAGAGAAAATATGTAAACAGCAAGGGAAAAGTAACAAGTTATATACAAGGGAATTCCCATAAGACAGTCAGCCTGCTTTTCAGCAGAAACTCTGTGGGCCATAAGGGAATGGCAGGATATATTTAAAGTGATGAAAGGGAAAAACCTACAACCAAAAGTACTCAATCTGACAAAGCTATTGTTTACACTTGAAGGAGAGAGAAAGAGTTTTAGAAACAAGCAACAGCTAAAAGAGTTCAACACCACAAAAATTACCTTACAAGAAATGTTAAAGGGACTCACCTAAGTGGGGGGAAAAAGCCACAACTAGATATATGAAACTATGAAAGGAAAAAATCTTATACGTGAAGACAAACGTACAGTAAAGGTAGTAGATCAATCACTTACAAAGTTAGAAGGAAGATTAAAAGACAAAAGTAGTAAAATCATCTAAATCCACAATAAGTAGTTAAGGGATACATAAAACAAAACTATGTAAAATATAATGTCAAAACTTTAAACATGGCAGGGGTGATAAGAATGCAGTGTTGTTAAAATGCATTTGAACTTAAGAGATCAACAACTTAAAATAATCAGATAGAGATATGTAGATATTACTATATATAAACTTTATGAATACACACACAAGAAAAGAGAAAGGAATCCAGATGTAACACTGAATACAGTCATCAAATCATAGTGGAAGAAAGCAAAAGACGAAATGAACAAAATGAACAAATAAGCATTAGAAACCAGAAACAGTCATAGATACAGAGAACAAACAGGTTGTTGCCAGAGGGGTTGAGGAAGGGAAGAGAGAAATAGATGAGGGAGATTAAGAAGTACATACTTCCAGTTACAAAACAAATGAGTCAGGTATAAATATACAGGGTGGGAATATAGTCAATAATTATGTAATATCTTTGTATGTGACAGATGGTAAATGAGCTTATCATAGGTGATCAAATTGAAATGTACAGAAATATCAAATCACTAGATTGGTACCAGGAGCTCACATAGCATTGTAGGTCAATGATAAGTCAAAAACATACTCAAAGAAAGAGATCAGATTTGTGGTTATCAGAGGCAGGGTGTGGTAGGAGAGTGAATTAGATGAAGGTAGTCGAAAAGTACAAACTTCTAGTTATAAAATAAGTACTAGGGTATATTGTAAAACATGATAAATATAATCAACACTGCTATCTGTTATATATGAAAGTTGTTAAGAGGGTAAATCATAAGAGTTCTTATCACAAGGAAAATTTTTTTCTATTTCTATTATTTTGTATCTGTATGAGATAATGGATGTTCACTAAACTTACTGTGGCAGTCATTTTGAGATGTATGTAAGACATATCATTATGCTGTATACCTTAACCTTATCCAGTGCTATGTGTCAGTTACATCTCAATAAAACTAGAAGAAAATAAAATTTTATTTATTATATGTATATTCCATTTTCTTATTAAAATATCTTAACTCTTTGGGATGTATTTGATTAATTTTTAATGAGGGTTTTGAATCTCCAAGAGGTTAAGGAGTTTGGTCAGATTCATGATTGAATTACAGGTTTACTGGCCAAAATATGGTTGTCAGAAAATATGTTATTTGTTTTCCAGTATATATCAGGCACTTGACATTATTTGTATACTGCTGTGAATAGCTACTTTTTATATTTCAACTTCTGATTGTTCACTGCTGGTATATACAAAATCAGCTGATTTTTTTGTATTAACCTTACACTTTGCAGGCTCACTATGCTCACTTATTGCTACTTCCTGCATTTTCTCCTCCTCCTACTGCTCCTCTTCCTCCTTTTTTCTTATTGTTCTCCTTCTTCTTCTTGTTATTCTCATTCTCTTCCTCATTTTTCTTCTCCTTGATGATGTATCTCTGAGATTTTCTACAAACACGTGATCTGCGAATAACAAGTTTCATTTTTTCCTTTTCAATATGTATACCTTTTATTTCCTTCTCTTGTCTTATTGTGCTAGCCAGGACTTCCAAAACAATGCTGAATAGGAGGTGTGAAAGAGAATATTCTTGCCTTGTTCCTGATCTTAGAAAATATCCAGTTTCTCATGATTGATTACGTTAGTTGAAGGATTTGTAGATATTCTTTATCAAGTAGTGGAAGTTATACTTTGTTCCTAATTTTCTGAGAGTTTTTATTCCTGAGTGGATGTTTAATTTTGTCAAATGCTTTTCACTGTCGATTGATATTACCACATAGTTCTGTTTTTTAGCCTTTGATGTGGTGGATTACATTGATTGTTTTACAGATGCTGAACCAGCCTTGCATACCTGGAATAAATCCCGCTTGATAGGGACGCATACTGTTTTTATACATCGGATTCTTTCTCTAAGATTTTTGCATTTCTCTTCATGAAATACATTAGCTTCAATTCCTCTCATGTCCTTCCTCTGGTCTCCTCTGTTGATTTGGGCTTCCTTAAGTAATTCTCCTCAGAGAGAGCCTGTATCTTGCACCTATTTCAGTTGTCATCAACTATTTTTATAATAATTTTATAATCCTGGTTTTGCAGTGGTAGGGTATGGGAGAAGGGAAGCATTCTGTAACTTTGTGATTAAATGTAAATATTCTGAATGTGATTTTTACATGTGTTACTCTAATGCTTTAGCTTGCTTTTTTCCTGTTTAAATAAAATAAAAAGGTTAGGTGCTGTTGGATTGATGAGAATGTCCTTCTCCATTTGAGATAAGATCTGGTAACTTCTTCTCCCCTGGAATGTACGTCTTTTATATAGAGAATGCTCTGGGCATCTTTCACAATACTTTTTTTCCCACTCCAGCTAGAGCTATACAGTGATCTTTCTTGGATCTTCACAGTGATAACCTGGTGGGCTTCCTGAATGTGAAGTTTGTGAAAATATAGGGAACTTCCAGAGTCTGCAATGCCCAGGAGTTCCTCACTCTCCCACTAGTCCACATTCAGCCTCCAGCAGTTCATTGCAATTACCATTTAAGAGTATTTACAAATTTACATTTCTGGTGACTTCTGCTCTAGGTAAGAAGATCTTGGCTGAGATTCCCTAGACTTCTCTATCTTTCCAGGTTTTAGTGTGGCAGTTTGCATTGCAACTTTAGTTTTTTAATGGGCCAAAGAAAAGCTGTGAGATTAAAGAGAGGAACTTGAGGTAACTTATACGTTTGGGACTTGAGAAACTGGACGAAACTTTTACTGGACTAGGGAAAACTGGAACTGACCCATCAGCAGGGAGAGAAGAACACCAAGTGTGTGTTGTAAACGTGTTAATTTGAGGTATATATTACATATCCATATGAAGATGTTGCGTATGCAGTTAAGTATGTAAGTCGGAAATTCAGAGAAGAGGGTAGAGCTAGAAATAATAATTTAGTACCTTAACTGTAGAGATAGCTTCAGAAAAAGTCAAAGGAGAAAGTCGTCTCTGATGAATATAGAAACAATGTTCAAATAAATTGTGCCTGTCCCTTGATTGAAAAAACAATCTCACTAGGTAGCAAAAAGCATTTAGTGTGCAGGATTCTGTAGTGCAGAACAGATGGGAAATTATAGACTAAAAAGTATAGCTCAATGCTGAGTAAAGGATTTCAGGAGGAATTTTCTTTCCTCTATGAGTGTATGGTATCTAAATTCTTCCACAAAGAACATTCTCTACAGAACATCATTTCCACTCAATTATATTAAAACAGAAGAAAGGGCAAACAGGAAATTGAAATGCATGCACTTTAAAAAAGGCACATAAAGCAGAACAATTTTTAACTTTAAAAGAGCAATTCTCATCTGTGGCACTAATATTTATTCAATAATTTCCATTTTTACCACCTGCAAGACTGAGGTCACCTTATGTGAAAAGATTAGGAAATAAAGGATAATGCAATATTAAGAGACGAAGTATATGTATTGAAACCAGAAGAGGAAGCACAGGGAAATGCAAAAAGGACCTTTAACAGACATTTTTCCTTCTATGCAATTGTTTTTTAATGGAAATCATCCTTTACAAGGGTTCTTTGGTTTGGCCGACATACCTGAACAGTATGTAAAGTAATTCTAAGTTCTAGGAGGTTCAGTTTGCCATCATTTATGACTTGGTTCTTTGATTTTTCTGCCATGTCTGGAATTATCTTGATGCTCTGGACCAGCTACTTTTCTTGCCTATAGAATAATGCTATGTAGTCTATAGTGGGTCCAGGCCAACTTAAGTTAGTTTAAGAATAGAGAAAAGATTCTTTTTGACTATGAGGAGCAGTCATAGGAGATGAAATGTCCAGGATTGGGGGTCTGTGATGAATAAAGGGTCACTGATATGAAGCATTGTGTTATTTTGCTTCACTCTAAATAATCTGAAATGAGGTAAGCCCAGTTTTATGAATATATCCCCTTGTGCTGCCAGCCCTGGTATCCTAACTTGCACAAAGAGCATCAGCCCTGAATACTCACCAGCCGACTCACCATTTCATCCACATTTCTGCATAACCCCTATAGACTAAATACATAATCAGAGGAGACAAAGGAGAGAATTACAAAGACATGCACTTAGTTTGTCTCTCTCCAGTCCAAATGAATGTCTAAGAGAGTACTTCTTGAGAATACTTAATAACAGATTTATAGGATTCCTAGAGTTTTGGCTCAGGCTACACTCTACAGATCCAGAATCTGTTTTGTTCTTTAGTTTCTACTTTGTGAATGTTTGTCATTAGAAGTTTATCTTTTCTTTCTGGGTTGCTGATGGTAAATTTTTAACTGATTTTACTATTATTTAGTTTTTTTTAAAGATATTAGAAAGTTAGATCTGCAATTTTATATCACTCTGCATGTTGATTCTTTTTTTTTTTTTTCTTGCCCAATTGTTTGTGAAGATAACCTTTGCTGTAAAACAAATGTTAGAAAATAAAAGACCTTGAAACTGCAATACTGGGAAGTATGGTGTTACAGAAAAAAGTACAGTGGCTTTAGAGTCAACTAGGTTTGAATCTCAGACTTTCCTAAGTAATGACCGTATGACTTTGGCAAGTAACTGAACCTTTCTGAGCACCGACTTTATCAGAGGGCTTATAAAACAACCGAATGAACTATGGTTATGGCATCTAGCACAATGGTTGAGACATTAAGTTTCAAGAAACTGTGTACATACTATTTAATTACTATGTAAGTACATTACATTTAACTTTGCCATCATTCTATCATTGTTTTACCATATGAATAATGAAATGAGATATTCAATTCACTTTAAAGTTTTTTAAATGACTCCAAATTAACACCAAACTAGAAACTGACATCTATTTTAGTAACAATCAGCTTTCTATTCTGCATGAGATACTTTGGCTGCAGTGCCTCACATCGACTCAGCCTCATCTGTAATTACAGCCATAGCTGCAGAGGGCTTGATTTTGGCTAATACAGTAATTATGATGGTTGATAAACAGTTACCAATCAGTAGAATGTTTTCTCTTCAATCCCCATTATTAAGGAAAATTAATCTAATTCCCTTTTACATAAGAAGGACAACAGTAAACATTTGCTGTCTTGATCCAGGCTGTGTTAACTATCATGATTTCTGTCACAGTATGGTCTACAAGATGATCATTAATTGGCTGTAGTGATTAGGTGGTTAGTCACATGTAGGATAAACACATGGCAGAACTTTGGAGAAGAATACTTCAGTAAGGTTAAAGTCCTGCCTCATCAAAAAAAAGTGTTTAGGGATTCGATTTTTTTGAAACATTATCAGGACATTCCCTTAAAGGTAAAGTGCAAGTTGTTGCACCTTGAGCTGCTACAAAAGAGGAGTGTAACACTTAGTAAGTTTCTTTGAATCAGGGAGGTAATAAACACTATATTTGGTTATACTACTGAAAACTATTAGATGATACAGAAAGATTAGTTTTGAGTGGGGCCTAGATCAGGTCCAGAATACAGTATAAATTGTTCTGGGAAAAACATATTGCTCAAGATTATCTCAGTTGCTCAATATCTTGTTACAGGTATCCATGTTGACTATAGGAGCTTTGTGGAGTCTTTGCCGTGCCTCAAAAGATTGCAGAGCAAGGCCATGCCATTTGTAACAGAAAACTACTTAACATTTCTAAGGTAGTTCTTTTAGTGAGCTACTGGACCACCGTAACACTCCGAAGTTCTGATCATGTTACATTCAACCAAAGCAGCCTAAATGTTAGGAAACATCAGATACTCTTTAAGACTTAAGGACATGCAGTGACAATATCAATTTTTGTATTGTAGAAATTGTCCATTTTATATTAAGCAGAGCAGATAACATGTTTACAAAGATGCTTACATGAATAGATAGTCCAAACTCTCATACAATCTGCCTTTCTTTTTGCCCTGATGCCTCTCCCTTTTCTACATCAATGTCCTCATAGGGAATTCTCAATGACCAATTAACAGAAGTGGAAAATATCTTGGACCTAGATAATGGATGGGTTTGCCTGGTATGTTGATGTGAGGTAAAAATAGAATCTTGCACAGTATATACCCTCCCAGAAGCCACCCTAAAAGATAGCATGAAGGGGTGGGTCCTTCTCCAGAGAGCATTTCTGTGAGCAGTTTATTTGGTCTTTTGCATTGTGTAAGGTAAAGATATACATGCACTCAGGCAGTGGTGAATGGCTTGACTAGTCAGTCATGAGTGTAAAACTGGCAAGTTTGAAAAATCAATAAGGAAAATCTAGGAAGAGGAACATACATAGACCCACAGAAGGCAGCACAAGCATGTAGATCTTTTATCTCCTGCAAATTCCCACCATACAGCATCCACTATACAGAAGTTACTTAAATAATAAGTGGGCATAATGACAGCCAGCCCATGTCCTCCATTGCTTCTTGTGCAAAAGTCCCATAAATGCAGGGGCTATTATATAACCCTGCCTGGTACAATGCATGGCCCAAATAGCATAAGCACCTTCTCATTAAGAATGATCTAGATAATGCCGTTACTGATTACTCTGTCTGCCAGGGGCAACTACCAGTGATGAGCCTTCAACAGGATACCATAACTCAAGGAGACCAGCTGGCAAGACTAAAAATTTAGTTCCATTGGACTCATTTCACTCTGGAGGCAACAGACATTTCTCTTTTGGTGTTTTCCTTAACTTCTGTACCTCTGCTTGTACTGCTTTCTGAAGGCTTGCAAATTTTATTATTTGCCAACAAGGGATACCATATAACATCTTCCAGACCAAGGGACTCATGGTTAATGAAGTATCACAATAAACAAGTGATCATAGGATCTACCTATTATCCCACATCCTGCGCCATCAGGGAAAAAACTAGCCTAACAGAGCAATATAGTATCTGTTAAGAGGTTTGTTAAACTACTATCTTGGAAATAACACCCACTCTATGGTACACTATAGGTACCAAGCAAGTAGCCAACATATGGGTCTGTTTTCTTAGTATTCAGAACAACACGTAGAACCAAAGGCTTGAAGTTTGGTCCTTCCTAGCATTACTTCCAGAAACCTCCTTAAAAATTTGTGCTTCCTACCTTGTGAATTTACACTCTGCTGGATTAGAGGCTCTGTGTCCCAGCAGGTGATAGATTCTTCCAACAGAAGACAGTGAGATTTTCACTAAACTGGAGTTATGATTACTGCCTGGTTATTATGATGTCTTCATGCCAACAGGTCCCTACCTTTAATTCAGACTAAAGCATACTTTTTATTTAGTATAGTGTCAAAATATATGTCCTCTTGAAAATACTCATGTTTCAAGATGGCTTTTGGATGTTAAATCATATTAAAATATGTTGCAATTTCCATAATCAGACTTTAAATATCCACATACTAAAATAATTTTTTTAAAGTCATCATACACTTAATAAATGATCATCATAAAGTCATCATACACTTAATAAATTATAACTGATCAAACTGGAGTGTGTATTTTCCTTTATTTTATCATTGATAAGAGATAGCACTAGATGTAAGTGGAAAATTTAATTTCACACTACTTGAGACAATTTTTATTTTACTCAGATGGTGTTAGGTAATTATCACTCACATAAGTTCTATGGCGTACCACATTTTGCCAGCAAAATCTTTTGCTGTCCTAACAATCTAAGTTAGTGACTTTCCAACATTCTGACTATAACTCATAGCAGAAAATACATTTTACATCTTTATAACACACACACACGATAAATTTCTTCAAATAGTCCTTACCTTTTCTACTTTGCAACTTGCAGCAGAAATCAGGAATAGACTATGAGATAAAATTCAGCTATCTAGTCAGTGACTTCCTTTCTAGTATTGAATCTTAAACTGTGGAACAAAATGCTCTGCCCTCCCCCTCCTTCTCCCATGAGGAAGAATTCCGTATTAATCAGAAGATATAGGAGAGCCATTCTAGAGACATGATACCTCCATTTCATAAGACATACGTAGATTGTTTATGGAAAAATCAAGTAACTTCCCTCAGAATGTGTTTATTGTATTCGTGGGAGAAAGTGAGCTACGAGCATCCTTCTACTTCGCCATCTTGGCCCCCTCCCTCTCAGGATGTATTTAATGATATAACTTTTCTAAGCCAATGCTCCCTGTGTTAGGGTTCTTCAGAGAAACAGAACCAATAGGAATTTTCTCATGTGATTATGGAGGATGAGAAGTCCTACAATTTGCCTTTACACTGGAGAACCAGGAAAGCTAGTGGTATAATTCAGTTTGAGTCTGAAGACCTAAGAACTAGGGGAGCTGATGTCTGAGGGCAGGAGTAGATGAATGTCTTAGCTCAAGCAAAGAGAATAAATTCACCCTACCTTCCTCTTTTTGTTACATTCAGGCTGTCAGTGAACTGGGTGATGCCCATCTGCACTGGTGAGAGCAGTTTTCTTTACTCAGTCCACCGATTCAAATGCTAGTCTCTTCCAGATACACCCTCACAGACACACCCAGAAGTAACATTTTACCAGCAACTTGGGCATCATTTAGCTCTGTCACGTTGACACATACCTTCTAGCTTTGATTATAGAAGGGAATGTCCTGTACCACAGTACTTAGGTCTTTCCATGGAAACAATAACAGATAAGCAATTTGGAGTGAGTACTTCGTTTCTCCAAAACTTGTGATACGTGTATCTAGACATCCACACTTACATTCCTCTTAAAGTGATGTGACACAGTGTGGTGTCTGTGGCATACAACATAAACAAGTCTTTATCTATGTTCTGCCATGCCTTGTGTAAGAGAAAGCAAATACTCCTTGCATAAAATAAATCTGTGACAGCTATGCAAGGCAGATTTTCCATACGTACTCTTCTGACAATTCATTTGCAAGTCAACAAATGGATTTTGTCTGGTGTTAGATAAAAAGATATGTTTTCCTTCTCTGTTACTTTCCTCCTGTCTCAGATTTCATATTTAATTATACATTTGTTGTGTCTTTTATTTCATTTGAAAGGCAATGGATAAATGCCGTAAATCCTAATCAAATTAAAACTATGCTACGGTGTAATTAAAACAAATTGAAAATGGTTGCCTCTAGAAGACATTTTTGTGTTGGGAGCAGTAATAAATAGTCTATTCTGAATATGAACATCCCAAAAGAGATGAATTACAAGTATTTTGAAAAAGCATTCTTTTATTCATAGGGTTCTCATTAATCACCTAGCAAACAATGTCATTGACAATTTAATAAGAATGCTTAACAGATACTTAGGTAGAAATTATTAAATCATTTATATGCTTCTTTTTGTGTGCTCTATGCTAATTTCAAAAGATAGCTGAATGTCTATGAAAAGAATGGCTTTATAAATTAAAGTTCTGGCAGCTACTTTTATTATGAGCCTTTCATCAGTGACCCATTTGTAGTGTACATAGATCAGGCTGGTGTGCTAATTTAATGTCTCTTTTAACTAATTTCAGGGCAAATGAATAATCAAATTCTCTGTTTAGCCACATCTCCCCTGAGGAAGGTGCATGCACATTTCCATTCACTGCCTGAAAATCCCTCTAACCTGCCACTCACAAGTACGTACAAGTATATAATGTAATGTTCTCCCATAGATTTATATCTGCATTTAATTTTCTACCCTGAAATTATTTTTTGCATTTTTATTTTCCCAAATAAAATTTGAGTTCACTGAATACATTTGCCCTTCCTTAATTTTCATGTAGTTATCTATATATTAACTGGCAACTATTATGTATTAGGTAATGAATATATATTGAATAAATTACTCAGGCAGTAAATGTGAAATAACTAAATTATTTTATTTATTTGCTCAATTACAAAATTCACTGAAAGTAACCTAAGAATTACCCCCATAGCAGCTGCCAAAAAACAAAGAATAAAAGAAAAGGGAAAAAATACAAATTTATCAACACTGAATCAGTATTTATTTGTTTTTGTTTTTAATCTAGAGGCATTATCCCAAATAATATGTTGACATGTTACTTAGGTAAGTCCCACCTCTTATTTTGGTTAATTTTACTTATCCTATTTTAAACTATGTGAATAGTTTATATGGTTTTAAAAGATAGCATTATACCACAGTGTGCACTCTGAGAAGTGTCACACTCTTGCCCTGCTCCTTTTTCTCTGTTGCCCCCACTTTCCATTGGTCTATCCAGTAGGTAATCAATCTCATTTGTTTCTGATTTATTCTTCCTGTGTATGTATGTATTTTCTCTTCCTGTTCACACGAAAAAGCATTGTATATATATTCCTTTCACATTGCATTTTTCATTTAATAATGTAGCCTGGAAGTCACTCCATGTCAGCTCTTAAAGATCTTCTTCCTTACTTTATGGCAGGACTGTACTCCAAATGTGGATGTACCAAATGTTTTTCAGCTACTCTTCTAATGTTTGAGCATTTAAGGTGTTCACAACAGGTTGAAATGATAAACTTTACTACTATAAATAACAGTGCAAATGTGTTTTGTATTATCAAAGTTAGATCTTCATGGGAAATTTCTAGATGTGGGTCAGAATCTAGGCCCATATGTATATTTATTAGATAATGCAAAATGTCCCTTCCATAAGGGTTTTCAAATTTCTCGTACAACCAGGAATGTGCGAGAGTGCTTTTTTCTCTCAGTCTCACCAACAGTTTTAATCATTTTAATTTTTTAACCAATTTTAGAGAATGGGAAGTGATATTTCTGTGTAACTGAAATTTGCATTTTTCTACTTGTGTGACTGAACATCTTTTTCATGTTTACGGTCATATTTATATATTTTTGTGAATTGTCTGTTTACCTTTCTAACCTATTTTTCTATCATGAATCCATTAATTTAAATAAATGTTAACAGTTTTATTGAGCTATAAATCACATATCATACAAATCACCCATTTAAAGTACAACAGAATGGTTTTTAGTATTTCACAGGCTTATGGAACCATCACTACAATCAATTTTAGAACATTTTCATCACCTCTAAAAGAAACTCTTTATTTGTTATCAGTCATTCCCCATTTACTGTCAGTCTCCCATCCCTCACTTTGGTGAGGCTCTAGTTGACCATTAATAAACTTTCTGTTTCTATGGATTTGCCTTTTCTAAATATTTCATATAGTAGGAATTTTATTTATCTTTTGTCACTTATTTCTTCCAGTTAGCATAATGTTTTCAAGGTTTATCTTTGTTGTAGCATTTATCAATACTTTCTTTTTATTGTCATATAATATTCCATTGTATGGCTATACCACATTTTGTTTATCCATTCATCAGCTGATGGATGCTTGAGCTGTTCCCGTATTTTGACTATTATAAACATTCATGCATTAATTTTTGTGTGAATGTTTATTTTCATTTTGGGAGGTATATATCTAGGAATTTAATTGTTAGATCATATGATAATTCTAACTTTTTGAGGAACTGCCAAACTGTTTTTCAAAGTGGCTGCACCATTCTACATTCCCACCAACAGTGTTACGAGGGTTCCAGTTTCTCCATATTCTCACCACCACTTATTATCAATTTTTTTTTATTATAGACATTATATTGGGTATGAATGATATATCTCACTGTGGTTTTATTTGTATTTCTCTGATGTCCAGTGATGTTGAACACCTTTTCACACTGGTCATTTATACATCTTCTTTAGAAAAATGTGTTTTCAGACATTTTTCCCATGTAAAAATTAATAGAATTTATTTTTAGAGCATTTTTGGGTTCACATTACAATTGAGAGGAAGGTAGAGAGACTTCCCATGTATTCCCTGTGTTCACACATGCCAGTGTCCCCTAATCAACATCCCACATCATATTGGCACATTGCTATCATCATTGGACCTACATTGAAACATCATAATCACAGTTAAGTCCACAGTTTACATTAGGGTTCACTTTTGGCAAATGGATAATGACTTGTACCCATGATTATAGTATGATATAGAGTAGTTTCACTGCCCTAAAAATTCTCTGTGCTCTGCCTTTTCATCCCTCCTTCTCTCCTAGCCTCTGATAACCACTGATACTGCACTGTCTCCATAGTTTTGCCTTTTCTAGGTTCTCATATACAGGCATACCTGTTTTATGGCATTTCTGTGGTTTTTACAAATTGAGGGCTTATGGCAGCCCTGCACTGTCATTGATGGTTAGAATTTTTTTAACAACAGCTTTTTGTTTTGTTTATAATTTTTTGTTGTTTTTTCAGTTTTATTGAGATATAATTAACATATAGTGTTATATAAGTTTAAGGTGTACAACATAATGATTTGACTTATATATATCATGAAAATATTATCAAAATAAGTTTAGTGAACATCTCTCATCTTGTATAAATACAAAATTAAAGAAAAAGAAATATATTTCCTTGAGATGAGAACTCTTAGAATTTACCCTCTTAACAACTATTATATATAACATACAGCAGCATTAATTATATTTATCATGTTGTACATTACATCCCCAGTACTTACTTATCTTATAATTGGAACTTTGTGCCTTTTGACTGCCTTCATCCAATTCCCCATCTTACCACCCCCTCCCTTTGGTAACCACAAATCTGATCTCTTTTTCTTTGAGTTTGTTTTTCAAGTATAATTGACCTACAGTACTGTATTAGTTCCTGTTACACAACATAGTGATTTGGTATTTCTGTAAATTTTTAAATTATCACTGTGATAAGTCTAGTTATGTCACCATACAAAGATACTACTTAAGTTATTGACTATATTCCCCACACTGAACATTTCAGATTCATTTATTTTGCAACTGAAAATTTGTATCTCTTAATTTCTCTCAGATATTTCTTTCCTCCCTCCACCCTCCTTCTCTCTGGTAACCACCTGTTTGGTCTCTGTTTCTATAACTCTGTCTCTGTTTTGTAATATTTGTTCATTTGTTTTATTTTTAGATTCCACATACATGAAATCATACAGTATTTGTCTTTCTCTGACTTATTCCACTTAGCAAAATACCCTCTAGTCCATCCATGTTGTTGGAAATGGCAAGATTTCGATCTTTTCCAAGGCTAGGAATATGCCAGTGTGTGTGTGTGTGTGTGTGTGTGTGTGTGTGTGTATAAAATATTTCTAGCCATAAAAGATACATCTTATTTATCCATTCATCTATTGATAGGCCCTTGGGTCAATTCCATGTAAATAATGCTACAGTGAACAAGGAGTGCATATATCTTTCTAACTAGTGTCTTTGTTTTTGTCAAGTAAGTATCCTGGAGTGGAATTGATGGGTCATCTGGTAGTTCTGTTTTTTTATTTTTAGGGGAAAATTATTTGTTTCCTGTAGTGGCTGACCCAAGTTCCATTCCCACCAGTTTCGTACAATAATTCTCTTTTTTTCACATTCTCACCAATACTTGTTAGTTGTGTTTTTGATAATAGCCATCCTGGTAGGTGTGAGTTGATAGATATCTCATTGTGGTTTTGATTTGCATTTCCCTTATGATTAGTGATGCTGAGCATCTTTTCATGAGCCTGCAGTCCGTCTCTATGTCTTCTTTGGAAAAATGTCTACTCAGCACATTCTCTGCCTATTTTTTAATTGAGTTGTTTGTTTTGTTTGATGTCAAGTTGTATGAGTTTTTGATTTATTTTGGATATTAACTCCTCATCAGATGTATCATTTGCAAATGCCTTCACTCATTCAGTAGGTGGCCTTTTTGTTGTATTGATAGTTTCCTTCACTGTGCAAAAGCTTTTTAGTATGATACAGTCTCATTTGCTTATTTTTGTTTTTTTCCCTTGCCTAAGTTATCATATCCCAAAAAAATATTAGTGCGATGGATGTGAAAAAGAGTACTGCCTGTATTTTCTACTAGAAATTTTGTGGTTTCAGGGAATACATATATGTCTTTAATCCATTCTGAATTTAGGTTTATTCATGGTGTACAAGAGTGGTCTTTTGTATGTAGCTATCTAGTTTTCACAGCACAACTATTTAAGAAGTTGTCTTCTTCCTGTTGTATATTCTTACCTCTTTTGTTATAGAGTAATTGCCCATATAAGTGTGGGATCATTTCTAGGCTCTCTGTTTTTTTCATTGATCTATGTGTCTATTTTTGTGCCAGTACCATACTGTTTTTGACTTAGCTTTGTAGTATAGTTTGAAATCAGGGAAAGTGATAACTCCAGCTTGCTTGCTTGCTTGCGTTATTTATTTATTTACAAGATGGTTTTGGCTGTTGGAAATTTAGAGTTTCCATACAAATTTTAGAATTACTTGTTATAGTTTTTTGAAAAATGCCATTGGCATTTTCATAGGGATTGCATTGAATCTGTAGGTTGCCTTGAATAGTATGGCCATTTTAACAATCTTAATTCTTCCAATCCATGAACACAATAATCTTTCCATCTGCTTATGTTGTATTCAGTTTTTCCCTCAATGTCTTATAGTTTTCTGAATATAGATATTTACCTCCTTAGTTAGACTTATTTCTAGGTATTTTTTGTTTTTGTGATTGAAAATGGATTCTTTTCTTATTTCTCTTTCTGATGGTTGTTAGTGTATAGAAATGCAACAGATTTATGTATAAAAACTTCATATCTGCAAATTTACCAAATTCAGTGATAAGCTCTAGTGATTTTTGATGTCTTCTTGAGGATTTTCTGTGTATAATATTATGTCATCTGCCATCAGTGACAGTTTTACTTTTCCCTCTCCAATTTGGATTCCTTTTAATTGCAATGTTATCTTGGTTGTCAGCCTCTTTGGTTGATCCTGTTTGGGACTTTTTGTGCTTCCTGAACTTGGATGTGTGTTTCCTTTCCCAGGTTATGGAAGTTTTCAGCTGTATGTCTTTAAACATGTTCTCTTCCCCTTTCTCTCTCTCTCTCCTCCTTCTGGGACCTTTATTATGCAAATGTTGGTAAGCTTGATGTTGTCCCAGAGGGCTCTTAAACTGTCATTTTTAAAATTACTTTTTCTGTTCAGCTTAAGTTATTTCCATTACTCTGTCTTCCAGCTCCCTGATCCATTCCTCTGTATTATCTAATCTACTTTTGATTTCTTCTAGTGTGTTTTTCATTTCATTTCTTATATTCTTCTCTGTTTTGTTCACCTTTGTATTTTCTAGCTCTTTGTTAAAACTTCTAACTTCACTCTCTGTATCCAGTCTTCTCCTGAAGTCTTTGAACATCTTTATGTCAGTTACCTTGAACTCTTTATCAAGTACATTGTCCATGTCTCCATTTCACTTAGTTCTTCTTCTGGGGTTTTGTCTTGCTTCTTCATTTAGAACTTGTGCCTTTGTTGCCTCATTTTGCCTTACTTGCTGTTTTTATTTCTATGTATTCGGTAGTTTGGTTATATTTTCCAAACTTGGAGAAGTGATCTTTTGTAGGAGATGTCCTATACATCCCAGCAGCACACTCCCCTCTGGTTACTAGAGCTATATGCTGTAGGGTTCCCCTCTATTTTGCTTTTGGGCCCTCTGTTTTGGTGGGCTGACTACTGTGGGTGGTCTGGTATGCGTGTCTGGTCCCTGGCCCAGTTGGTTGCCAGGCCCTTCCTTGTGTAGAGGCTGCTCACCACTGGTCAGTGGGGCTAGGTTACAAGACTGTTAGCTGCAGGGTCCTGGGCTGTCCTGGGGCTTGGCCTGCCCACTGGTGGAAAGAACTGGGTTCTGGAGTGGGTGGCTGTGGGGCTGGAGTCTTGGATCTAGTGCCAGCCTTTTTATGATCAGGATGAGATCCTGATACCACTGTCTGTGGCTTCCGTTGTGTCCCAAAGCAGGTACTGGCCTGCTGATGGGTGGGGTCAGGGCCTGTTTTGGGGGTCAGGGAGGTGGTGTCCCAGGGCTTGTGGTATTCTGCTGGTGGGTGGCCTGGGTCTTGATACGGCAGATTCTGTGACTGTGCTGGTCCGGAGTCTGGGTCTACCTCCTGGCTGGCAGTGTTGGAGTCCCAGGGATCCTGAGACTGGTGCCAGCCTACTGGTGGGTGGAGCTGTGTCCTATGATGCCTTATTGCAGGGTCCAGAGGTTTACAGAGTTGGTGTTTCAGCCCACCAGTGGGCAGGGTTCAGGTCAGGGGTGGTGTCCTTGGGCTAGTGCCACCTCATTGGTGTGCAGATTTGGGTCCTGGGATCTCCTACTGCAGGTCACTGAGAGTCCTGGTGCTGGTGCTAGTAAACACTGGTGTGTGTGTGGAGGGTGGCAAGTCCTGGGCTCTCTGGTGAACGGGGCTGGATCCAGGGAGGCTGTGGGCTCGGGTGGCCTTAAGACAGTAGACCTGCTGGTGAGTGGGGCTGTGTCTGCCTGGCTAGTTTCTTGGCTTGAGGCATCTCAAGCTGGTGCTGACAGGCTGGTGTGTAGGGCCATGTCCCAGCACAAATAAGCAAGAAAAAGGATTCCAGAATGGCACCTGCCAGTACCAGTGTCCCTGTGGTAGAATGAGCTCCCCAAAATGGCTCCCGCCAGTGTCCTCAGGGCAAGCTCAAGTGCTTCCTGCCTTTCCAGGAGGTTCTCCAAGATTAGCCAGTTGTTCTGACCTAGACTCCCTCCAAATTACTGCTTCTGCCCAGGGTCCCAGTGCATGTGAGATTGTGTGTATGCCCTTTAGGAGTGGATTCTCTATTTTCCAGAGCTTTCTGGTTTTCCTGTAAATAAGCCCTGTTGGCCTTCAAAGCCAGATGTTCTGGGGGTTTGTCTTCCCATTGAGTGCAGGATCCCCAGGCTGGGGAGCCTGATGCGGGGCTCAGATCCCTCACTTCTTGGGAAGAACCTCTGCAGTTGTAATTTAGTTGGATCTATTTTTGATAGTTTTCCAGTTTTTCTCATCAATAGTTTCTCTGAAAATAGTTACAATTTGGGTGTGCCCATGGGAGGAGGTGAGCTCAGGGTCTTCCTGTTTTGTTATCCTGGCCATTCTCTCCAACAGAATATTTTATAATTAAAATATGTTCTTTTTCAAAAAATTTATTAATGCTTTTGCACTCTTAATAGACAGGTATATTAAAAAATAACTTTTATATGCATATGGAAACTAAAAAATTTGTGTGACATACTTTATTGTGATGCTCACTTTGTTGCAGTGGTTGGATCAGAACCCCCAGTATGTTTGAGGTATGCTTTAGTTGAAATCATATAATATGTAGCCTTTTCATTGGCTTCTTTCATTTATTAATGTGCATTAAAGTTTCCTCCATATCTTTTTATGGTTTGATAGCTCATTTCTTCTTAACTTAAATAATATTCCATTGTCTAGATGTTCCATTTTATCTAGTCAACTACCAAAGGACAGATTTTGACAATGGTAAATAAAGCTGCTGTAAATATCCGTGTGCAGGTTTTTATGTTGTCATAGGTTTCTCAACTCCTTTGGTTAAATACCAAGGAGCAAAACTGCTGGATTGTATGAGTATGTTTAATTTAGTAAGAAACTGCCAGACTGTCTTCCAAAGTAGCTGTACCGTGTTGCATTTCCACCAGCAATAAAGGAGAGTTCCTGTTGCTCCATATGCTTGACAGCACCTATTAATTTTTAAAGAATAAAATATTTTATTATCCAAATGGATTCCTGTGGATATTTATTTTCTAAAACTGATGATCATTTAGAGTTAATTTGCAAAGTATCTGAAAGAGTAATACGAATAAGGTTAGGTTTGTAGATTTTTCAGAAGTTGTGTGAATTACCCACTGCAATTTGCACTGCTGAGTAGAGTCAGAGAGCACATTATGAGTCAATCTATATTCAAATTTAGAGCTTTCACAAATATGAAATATTCATGTTGCAAACAAATACTCTTTGGGGAGACTAAGCTATTAATACATTATCTCTTTTAGATGGGCAATAAGACTTCATGTTCCAATAATTCTGCATATGAATGAATAGGTATAAATATATTAATGTTAAATTTGAGTGTGTGCATGTTAGAGTTTCAGCTGCATTAAATAAATGAATTTCAGTGTGTGATTAGAAAGTTCAGTTAATCTTTTGAACTATGCTGCATATGCTATCATTCACAGTTTAACCTTTTTATTAGAATCATCTCTAATTATTTATATATCTTTTCCTTGTCTGTTCTCATATTAGTAAAATGATGTGGATTTCTTGTGTTAATCTAAGACACCCTAAGCTAAATTTCTTTTTACTACCTGGAAAAGGCAAAATTGAAATGTGTGTTTTTTGTCTGGAAACTTCTGATCTTTTCCAACATCAGTAAAGATACGTAGATACATTTTCCCCCAAATTGAAGTATGTGAAATAACCAGAGCTATTTACAAAGACAAGTGTGAGAGTTCACTGAAGACTTAAACAAATTGTAAATCCAGAAGGTAAACATACATGTATTTCTCATAATTAGAGAATGGCTAGGCTTGTCCTTCTATAGCAATATAATGAAGGATGCTACTTTTACTTTTGTGAAGGAGGCAGTCTGGTTTTCTGTCCATTGATTCTTACTGATAGCTGAGCTTCAAGGAAAGATCACTGGATTTAAAATTATTAGATTTGATAGACCTGCTACAGAACTGTTCTGTAGTAGCAGTGACAGAATCCTTAAGTTAGAGTCTCTTTTAGTGTTTAAATGTGGTTCTGTGAGCATTCATTTGATTAACTTAATTTCACTATTTAACCACAATTATAGTTGCAGAGGGTGGGATTTAGAATGTAAGACTATATAGGGAAAACAGGCTTACTTAGTTCTTTTTTTTTTTTTTTTTTAATTTGTTAGCTGAGAATACTATCACATGTACTCCATAGAGTTTTTGGAAAGATTAATTTATGTAACATTTTTAATAAGACGGGAACATTGGGAAATAAATGGAAGTGATTATTATTGTCATTCTGAATATCAGGATTGTCATTGTAGTTTATATGTTTTAGGCATTGTTCTATAAAGAATTTGGCCTTCATGAAAAAGCAAGATTTCTAAATCAGTAAATATTGTAATGTATTAATATATGTGTAATATATATCCTTTGTATGTAGCCATACCGGTTTTTAGGCTATAGTGTATAATTTTAAGCACATTTTTTGGTGGAATAGAGGCATAGCTATAAATAATGGCTCTAAGTAGAAGAATAGCTCTAAATAAATAATTAAATATTCATTATTTATGGCTCACAGCTTTTGGGTTTTCCCCACAAAAGCCATCACTTTTGTTTTTCGAATTTTAATAATCAAACATCCTCATATAGAATTTAGCTTATGGTGAAGAAAGTTTCTTCCAAATGTGTTCCTTTGGCGTACTTAGGGCAGCCAAATACATTTAAGCTCTTTTAAATCAGAAAACCTCCTCGCTGCCACCAAGCCTGGGCTTTACTATGTGAGGCCGGCAACTTTCTCCATGTGCAGTTCTCTGGGGGCAAGATGGCCTGAGAGGTCTGTTTGATCTGTTAAGCGAGTCTCTTAGGCATCGTCTTTCTAGCACTGTCCACCCCCTTTAAAGAGTTCACTTCCATGAAGTGAAGTAGCTTCTATATAAAAGATGCGTCATGGAGAATATCCAGTACTGTTGTAACTGTCCTCAGAGCTGCTTTCACTTTCTCAGTGTTTACTTTCCCCGGTTTTTGGTAAAGCTCTCCTGTTTTTCACCCCATCTCCCTCTAACCCTTTCATTCTCCAACCCATTTCAGTTGAGCATCTTCACTAGATACATAAATTGGTGACATTTCTGATTCAGATACTGTCTTGTCTTTATGATGTGTTATCATTATGGACTAATCAGTCATAAGAAACTTTTCCATTGAGCAGACGTTCCGGGAGTAATGGCAGCCCGTGAAGGCTGCCACAAACAGGCATATTTGAGCCCTGCTTTGGGCTTTGGACACTACAAAAGGAGTGGAGGAGATGGCTTCCCTGTTAGACCCATTTGCAGCGTGCTGTCCACCAACTCACCCCTTCCACCTCTTTCATCACATGCAGACATTGTAAAAAGACATTGTGGGAAAAAAAAAGTTAAAAGTTAAAAATTCTGAATAAAAAAAAAATGTTAAAAAGTTAAATGTATGTACATATATCAAATTATTTTGTTGTACACCTAAAACTAAAATGTTATATGTCAATTATATCTCAATTTAGAAGAAATTATGAAACAGTTAAATATAAAAGAAAATGTATTTATTAAGGCCCATTGAAAAATTAGACATCTATGTTACCAGATTTTTTTTTTTTTGCTCAGGTTTAGGGGAAGACTTTTACTATCACAAAAGAATTTTACTATAAACAGTAATAGAAAAGGATTCACAAATTTTAAAGCTACTCTCCTACAGACAGTTTCACACACTTTTAACATATGACCCCCGTATGTTGTCTCATGAGGTATGGGTGTTACTGTGTTCTTGAAAATAAGTATAAACAGTCATATTTAAAATGCATGTGAGAAATTTGAGAAGGCTATTTGTTAATCTTATGATACCTTGGGTTTTTTTTTTTAGCAAACGATTATCTCAAAATTACATCCAAGAAGAGAAAACTGAGTCTTCAGGTTAATTTTTAAATTTATATTTAAAAATATGATCCCTAACTCAGATCATCCCATGGTTCATGTGTCAGCCAGATGGCTGTGTTCAACTGCTAAGGCTTTATGTTATTTAGTTTTAAAGATACTCAGACTTTGAGATTTTTAAAATAAGGGTTTACATTTAAACCCACGGGTCAGCAGACTATGTTAGGGGCCAGAGAGCAAATTCTGTAAACTTTGGAGGCCTTAGATCTCTGTTAGGTCTTCAATCTAACTCTACCAATGTTGCTAGAAGATAGCAAGTTGGCTGTGTTCCAATCACATTTTATTTACAAAAACAGGTGGTGGGCCAGAACTAGCAGGTTGTTATTTGCCTGCCTCTGATTTAAACAGTTCTGCACTTTGTGGAAAGCTGATTTCACTAAGCATTAGGAGAAGTAAAAACTGAGATGACATACCTATGGAGGTAAATTAAAAAATATTTTGGCAAACAAATCAACCTATTCCTATTGCAAATCATTATTTTCACTTTTTACTTAACATTATATAAAAAAAACCAAGTCACATTCATTTAGAAATTTAGCAATCATGAAATAATATAAATTCCTCACTTACAATGCTCAGGATTTGAGTCAGTTAAAGGATGTTGTTCTCACGGCTTCTGCCCAAAGGTTAGGATACAGAATAGTGCTCATTCCTCTCACCTGCTCTAGACCTTAGCACAGAATCCAGTCTGCCCCTCAGGATGCTTTAGGGACAGGGAAACCCTTAACAAAAATTGTGAAGTAACTGAATTTTCAGTTTGATTCTGTCCACTTTTCCTTTCTCTCCTCATCTACCCCTTTTTATTGCACGTGTCTTTCCTCCTGGTACGTGTTCCCATGTGGCAGCAAGACCCCTGCCCTCCGAGACATTCTGCCAGTGCTTGGGAAACATCTTTCTATATTCCTGGTGTCTTAAAACTGTAATTTGCAACACCAATTTGTTTAGGTCAGTTTTCCAACAGGGCAGCTAAGTATGTGATAATCGTTGTGACGTATTTGCATTTTAATAAGGGATTCCTTAAGTTTCAATGTTTGAGGGTATTAGTCTCTGTTCATTGGCTTTTATACTACCATAAAGAGAAGGATCACCAAATGATTCCTTACAAACCACATAATTTTGCTAGTATCCTATTTTATTTACATATTATGACAGTCCTGTTAAGGTGGTTGTTTGAAATCATACCAGTTCCCAAGATTCCCCTAACTACCATTCCAATCCACAGACAGAGGATATAGGATAGTAGTCTGTCTAAAAGCAGTTTATTTATTTATTGAATATTGTACTTTCTGGCCATTTTATAAATGCATAAACTATTGATCATTTGCACGGACTCTGTGAAGGTTCCAGTTTGATTTACTTTATTTTGCAGAAAGGTCTTTCTGTTTTCATTGAGATGTTTCTGAAAGAACGTTTGAATGATGGGGCCATGAAAAGAGGCAAAGGATAGATGCCTTTCTCAGGCCTTCCAGGAAACCTAAAGGGAAACAGCCAGGCACTGACAGCAGGCCTGTGCCACTTAGACTCGCACAGAACATTTAGGAAGATAAATATCAGAGCAGTAGTTAGAAATTTGAGCAGTTGCCAGTGGAGAGAATGAAATTTCTGCATTTTGTGTATCTGCATGTATATCAGAAAGACTGGCCCAATATAAGACTTAGAATCTGAGAATATGTTCAGAGATTCCATACAATGATAATGGTAAGTGGCTTTGGACTGGTCCTAAGCATGGATCACTACTCTAGTTACCTCTTGTTAAGGGCTAAACAACACCGTAGTGAGAGAGGATTTGTAGGTGACACCAGTATCTCACTAGAGTTCTAACTCCATGTTATCTAATTCTTAGAATCAGTAAAATCCTTAACCTATGTATGACATTGTGCTGCTCAATTTGCGTATATTGATGGTTCTTAAGTATCCACTGACCACTTAAATTGACATTACTGTGGTTCCTGCTTAAAATGCATATTCTTGCACACCACCAAGACATTAGGCATTCTAATTTAGAATCTGTGCAACTGTAGCCTGTATGAGCTGCATTTAAATATGTGTGCCGGGTGACTGTGCTCACTGAAGTTGGCAAATCACTGACATACCATTTCATTAAATCCTTAGAATCACATTGTGAAGTAAGATGTTATCCTCATTTTATAGATGAAAATTGAAGGTTGAGAGAGATAATATAATTACTGTCATTCCATTAGTGATAACCAGTGCCATATTTGACCAAAGGACTGCCTACAAAAACAACTAAAAACATTGTGACATAATGCATGCTATGCAAATCCTATGATAATTAAATGGAAAATTACAAAAACACCTACTTACTTGAATGGAAAAAATAAAGACCATGAATTTTAAAAGCTCATTTTAAGTTAATTGTTTGCTTTCTGTTCACATTTCACATCAGCATGTTTGTATTCTTTATAACTAATCCTTCAGTTGACCTAATGAATTTCAAGTTAAACCTATCCAATCAGGTATAATAAAAGATATTCTTCAAGAGGTCCATTCGACAAGGCACTCTTAATTCTCCAACTAAGACACACATTTCTTACACTTAGAAAGCAGGTCAGAGATTGATTTTTCAGTGTATATAAATCCACAGAGAACAAAGCTTTCCATCCACTTCTACCATCCTTAAAATTTATCAGGTAGAAAAGGATGACCAATAATGTTTGGAAAGACATGGAGTTAGTCTTGGAGTCAGCTGCTTAATGCAACTGCCAGAATGCAGTCACAGCTGACAAAACAGTGTTGGTGGAAACAGATGCTTCTTACCTTGATTGGACAGTATGCCAAGGGGCAGCTGCGCTATTCAGCTAAAAACTGAACAAGCTCAAGACTTCCAGTATGTTCACTTTGATACTGGGCAAGTGATACTGGAAAGAAAATCAGTATTCCAGGCAATGCAAATGATATCAGAATAGAAGAGATGCCATTTGTAAACTTGGGTTTAGGCTCCAAAAATACAGTTGAAGGCACTTAACTGGCAATCCTTTGGAGGCTATGGAACAAAGGAATATGTTCATACAAGCATATCTCCACCTCCCCCATCACAGAAGGCAGAGATTTCAAACAAGGGAATAATTTCCTTTGTGCATGGCCCTGTGACTGGTTTACAGATAAATTATTATTATAGAAGACTGAAGTTTTTGAAATATGATTTTTTAACTTCCCTAGCTGACATGAAACAGTAATAATCCTTTTACTTGGCATAAGGAAAATACATGATATTTCGAGTTAAGTTTTTGGCAGTTTTAATTGATAATGATATGGAGTCCAGGTCATTTGGTAAAGAAAGAAATTGCCTAGCAAAGTTATTAAGAAGTGATGAGTTCATTTTTAAAAAACATATAATGTGTTTTCAAAGTCCAGTTTATTATGGATAACAGGAACGACACTTGGAATGTCTGATGCTAATTTCAGTTTTAATCTATTACATAAGAGTAGATTTATTTAGTCATCTCCATCCATCATTCACCATAATCATGTGCTTCTCAAAACATAATCCCGTTGTGATAAATGTATCTTTACATATTTATGTATGCAGTAAAATATTTTCTGTTATTAACTGCTTTCACTACAAAATAACTCTTGTAATGATGCATAACTAGCGAATCTCTTCCTGTTGTTCAGAGTGTGTTACCTTCTGTAAGGGTGAATAACAACCAGTAATAATGATTGCACTGCCCCGTGTGTTACAGGACATCTGTATGTTTATAGAGCCATCTTTTCCTCTATATTCTTTTACCATCTGGAAGCTAAATAAATGTGGCCCTCTGGGAGCCACATTGGGAGTCTCAGTCTCTTTATAAACACCCACAATTTCAGAAAACAACCAGTCAGAACATAAGATGACACATCACCTATCATTTATAAAACTTGATGAAGACTCATTTAATCTTTGCCCATGAGACTGCAGGCAACAGTTTACCAGAACTGACCCACCAATGCCCGTAGGTTGTGGTCCTGACTGCATAGAAGGCAGTATCTTACAAAGCTGGAATGTGGTTTTTGTGGAGGATAACACGGAATGTGATTTTTAACCTTATGATATGCTGGTAAATATGTTTCTACCTCAGTTCAAAAGATAACCAGACCATATTATTATCTCTTGTCTATGAAAAAAAGTTCTATATGCTTTATGAGCCCAGCATATTAATGCAGAAATTCCATCTGGGGTTACATCTAAGGTCCAGGCTGCTTCTTTTTCTTCACTTACTCTTCTAGATGTGGTTGGGCCAGAAACTCTGACCTTATTTTACATGAATGTGTGTCTGTTAGCACTTGTGATCTATAAATTCTAATTTTTTATTTGTGTGCCGTCACAAAATGCCAACTTCTTTGGCGACATTTGAAAAGACTTGTTTTCAGACTGTTTACTGCAAACTGTTTCTTGATTCTACGTAAAATTTTAAATAAGAGGTATTTTAAAAGTTTTATTTATTTTAAAATTTCTTATGACCTATTTAAGGCATATATAAAATAGATGAAAAATATAATAGATATTCAAGTACCTGTCATCTTGGTTAAGAATAAATACACTTGAAGCCTTATTTGTGCTTTACCATGATTTCAATCTCTTTCCTAAAAAAAGGTAACCACTTTTTACACTTTTTTTAAAAATAGGAGTTACTTCATTAGTTAAGCAGAGATAGTAAATAGTTAACAAATTGATGTACAAGATAAAAAGATAGTTTTACGTAACTTGAAAGTCACAATATTTGCTCTGTGTGAGATTTGGGTATAAGCTGAGACTCAGTTCTTTACGTACTGCATGATTCTTCACATACTATTTGGCTTCTCTAATATTGAAGGGGTTTTTCCCATCAAAAAATCTTATGGGAATGTGGCTGAAGTACTAAGTATTTACAAGTGTGTGGCACATACTTGACACTCAGTAAGTATTTGTCAAGTGAATAAATGAAGACGTTCCAAACTAAGGAGATTATAAGCTTTCCTTAAATCAGAAAATCACTGACATTATAAATAGAAGGTTTTTTGGTTTTTCTTTTCTCCTTTGACATTCTTAGAAGTGGATTTTTCCACTATTAGTGTGGCTTACCACCCTGGTCTCAAGATGACCTCTCAGTTTCCAGCATTACAGAGAGGTCAAAGCCATGAAAGGCAGTATTTTCCCTTCTACATTTTTCTATAAGGAGTAAAGGAACTTCTTAGAATATCTCTTCCTTGTACATGTTTCCCTTACGGTCTCTTTAGCCAGAAACCCATTTATAAACAATCACTATTAAGATGAATTGCATTCTAATATATATTTTAGACTTTTTATTAACTTTTTATTTTGAAATAATTAAAGATTTACAGGAAGTTGCAAGAATACCATCCTTTTGGTAATGTCATATAAGTGGGGTCATATAATACGCGACCTTCTGCTGTTTTTTCCCACTCAGCATAATGCCACTGAGATCATTCCAAGTAGTTGTGTACATCGTTTGTTCCTTTCTACTGCTGAGTCACGTTCTCTGATACTGCGGTTTGCTTAACCATTCACCTACTGAAGGACATTTGAGTTGTTTTCAGTGTTTGACTATTACAGATAACTTTGTGTACCGGTTTTTGTGTGGTTGGGTAATACCAAGTGACAAATGCTTGTTTGGGGTAAGCACGTGGGGAATGCCTGGTGTTGAGAGAGCACCTAGGAAGAAAATTCAGCTTCACCAAGGAGAGTAGAAAGGTAACATCCTAAAGGGAAGAGGATGATTGTTCATAATGACAGGAAGCCCAAAGGAAAAGTAATTCACCTCGCACTGAATATTCCGAGTAAGTTGGAACAGGTGATTAGCAGCCTGTAACGGGTGATTTTCTAGCATATTTGGGAAAACGGTCCGACTTTGTTTTGCCTTTTCAGCTTGTATTACAAGGCTGTACATCATTTGTTTCTTTTCCTCCTTAGCAGATAAGGACATCACAAACATAATCAAAGCGGTCCCTGGGGAGGCAGACTTCACACATGCTCTACACCAGCAGGGTTCTTCAAGTAGCTTATAATCCACTTCTATTATATAATTATTTTCTAGATGTTAGCTGGACCTTTTAATAGAGCTCTGATTTTAAGCTTCATTTCATCATCTCCTTATTGCTTTCCTTAATGCTTACATCAAGGAACCTCGATTTACTCCTGCCCTGTGCATGTGGGAATGTTAGGAAGCACAGGTCAGATGCTAAGCATTATTTAAAAGTGTTATTTTGTGTGTGAATGCACAGGCATTAGGAATGAGATAGCAGTAGAGATACTACTCAGTGAAGAGGAATAATTTTTTACATGAATAAAAGCAATGAATTATTAAAATATGTGCAACCAAAATGATCAAATTCGATGGCAATGTTAAATGTTAAAACATTTGTGCTCAGACCATAACATAAAAGACAAAATGAAATATTACTCTGAAAATCTAAGACTATAATGAAAGTTTCTCAACTGAGTGGATTAAAAATACTCGTTGTTTTCCTTAGCTAATTTCCATGCTTAAAATTCCTCATCTTTTAATTTTCTTTATTTTTAAGTTTTTTTTAATTGAAATACAGTTACAATGTGTAAAATTCCTCATCTTAATATAAAAGATGCTTTATGAAGTATGTCATATTTTTAAAATGTCATTTGATTTTTCCATTCAGTTTAATATTAATGTTTTAGTTGAATACTGGGTAGCAGTGTACCTCTTGTGGTGAATATGATTTTGCTATATATATGTAAATGTATATTTGCCAAAAATTTTTATAGATGTAGACATATATATAGCAGGCATCTTTGGTAAACTTCTTTTTCCTTTATCCTCTAGTATCTCATCAATCTTCAAAATCAGATAGTTTTGCCTCATAAATATTCCTCAAGTACATCCATTATTTCCATTTCCATTTACTACACCACCCTTCTACAATCCACACCTTATCTCTTAACCAGAACTAGTGGAAATTTCCAAGCTAATTGCTGATGATGTGAAAAATGACCCTGCTGGCAGGTAGGCTGTGATGGGGGAACTTTAGAATTGAATGTAACCCACAACTTGTAAAACATTACTGTGAGTCACAAAATAGATAAACTGTATGAAACCAGGACATGCAAGACACATTAAACACAAGCTCTATTTAATCCCCATATATTAATGATGAGACCTCAGCCAAGCTAACAGTAATTTGGCATGAGGTCTTGTGTTCTAAAGCTAAGAACGCTGACTGTTCCAGCAAATCACTTAGTTTACAAATTCTGGCGAAGCTCTAACAAAACTATTCTGGGACTAACTGTACCTTCAAAATTCTCTAAATTTGCTTGCTTAACTTTCCCATTAGAGAAGCTCATGGTTCTGCCAGGCTGCTTTCCATCTTGTGGATCTTGTAGAAACAAGCTAATAAAATGAGCTTTACTTTGCCTCCATTGTGTCCCTGGTAGTCTTTCTTTAGTGCTCTTGTACAAGGAGAAATACAACGGAAATTTGACAAGATCCTCTAGGGACCAGAATTAGTGTACACATCTGAGAGGACTTGAGTTTTTATTCCTTGAAGACACTGTGACTGTGACTATGAGGACTGACTGTGGTTAACTGAGCTAAAAATACGAATTAAGGTTAAAAAAATAGTGAACAATTACTGAACACTTGATACATGCCAAACTCTGTCGTAGAAACTTCCCATGTGTGATACCATTTAATCCTCACCCTATGAGGCAGGCACTACAACTAACTCTGTTTTTTTTTTTTTTTTTTTAGTAAAAGACTGAAGCACAGAGAAATTAAGTAACTTGCACAAGGTCATAAATTATTTTGTCTTATATTCTCAAGAAAAACAATTCGCATAATGCTGAGGAACATGGGATGTACAGTGTCACAGATTATGTCTCGCTCCACCTCTTGGCACAGTAATTGTTATTTATCACAGTGCTCCGTACATGGCAGAGAAACAAACTAAAAGGAGCACATAGCTCTTGTTAAAAAAAGATAGTCATTTTTATGGTCTGAAATCGTTCTGAGACAGTGGAAGTTTGAGGAGTAATAGATGGACAGACACATAGACACATGGGTAGATGGATTAATAATTTAAAGTCATCTTTTTTTCCCCTTTTAGTCTGTGTACAACACATTTAAGTATTTAAGCAAGTATTTTAAAGAATCTGTCCTGGGAAGCACAGAGTATTTGCAAATAGTAAATAATCACTAGCTTTTAATCTTAACCATTGAAGGCCACATGGAGATTTTACATGTTACATGATATAAAATCTGATTTATTTTCTTATTCCCTGTTTTTCCTCTATTTTTCTTTCTCTCCAATCTTTTAAATAATTTTTTTCTTTTATGTGCACTTTTCCATCAATTGCTACTATATTTTTACTTTTTATTAAAGAGTATTGTGGAAAATTGAATTTCATGACTGTTCCTTACTCCTGAATAGATATAAACTAGAGTTTATTTTACGTGTATTTTAAAGTATTTTCAATGATTATTATTAGATTTAGTTGTGTAACATATCGCATCCTTTCTCAAAATCAGAAAAATGGGGTGAAATGTTAATAATTAGCATATCCTTTGCAGACCGTGTTTGTGTCTGTGTTGTAGGCACAGTAATCCAGATACACATTTTCATTTATTTGGCACTGAATGAAAATTATCAATAATTAAGAAATATGAGATTAACAAAAGAGTGTGAACTTTTCCAGTCTGAACTTGAAACATACATAAAAAGAGTATGACCTCTTCTCTTGAATTTGTGTACATCTGACTTGAAGAATTCAGTCCTTTATAGATTCAAGGCTATTGCTTGGGGAGTGCGCCTGCCCACTACAAAGAGCTAATTTATTTCCCCCCCAAAAAATGGATTTTATTTTTCCTTGTGCATCGTCAGCACATTTTAAAAGTTCCGATGGTACATTTTATAGTGGAAATGTGCAGAAGAATTTAATTTGAGCTCCTAAGTTGATTAGCAGTGCTAGTGGGGGGTTTATTATTACTTTAAAAAATGTATTACTATTTGAAAATAGAAAATATCCAAAACATCAACTTATTTCAGGGGAATGGAGTTGGAGAGAAAGTGGAAAAGAAAGTAGAAAACTGTAATTCAAAGTAATTTTCTTTTTTCCTTTTTTGCATTTTTGAAACATAGAGTGTCTGTAGATGTTTTAGATAAATAGTGGGATTGAATTCAGGTATTAGGTCTCCATAGTTGATAAGTAATTCAGACCATGTTATTGTTAACTTTTTCCTTTATTCTTTTACTAAAGGAACTATAGATACCATCTTGCTTTCTGAGGCTTGAGACGTTTAATTTTAACTTAATTTTTATACCCTAAAATTATTAGGATTCAAATTCAACAACAATAAAAATAAGCCAAGAATATAATTCTCTAAAATATAATGCAAAAGAAAGAAGAAACATATTGTGTAATGGAATCAAATTGCCCCTCATTGATGAGGACCAAACATTTGTCTCTACTTCAGGATGATAAATTAACATTACATACCTTTATTCTCAAAATAAAGCAAGAGAATGATTCCTGTTATGGGAACTTGAGACCCAGGAAAACTAAGGAGCTTTATTAGTTCTGTGTTTACAGGCAGCCGAATATGTTGTATG
The DNA here is from genome assembly GCF_048773025.1 of Camelus bactrianus. Taxonomy (NCBI): domain Eukaryota; kingdom Metazoa; phylum Chordata; class Mammalia; order Artiodactyla; family Camelidae; genus Camelus; species Camelus bactrianus. The sequence goes on along the minus strand of NC_133549.1, from coordinate 56,535,255 downwards.
AATTAATGGTTGCTGAAGGACCCTGCTACTTGTAATAGTAATTGCATGATTTTATCAAAGTTTGTAAAGTATACACTTTTAAAGTTATAACTTGAGATTGATGTACTTCCTGTAAAAAGAGCCTTGTTTGTGAGACAGTAAGTAGATGTTTACTGGTAGAAGGATTATGAACCCTCACCCATTGATTTAATAAATTATCCAGTTTTCAGGAAGAGACTGTTAAGGTATGGAGAGGTATAAAAAGAAAAACAAAAGTAGGAAAGTCTTACAGATACAGTGAGAAAAATCAGATCAGTGGTTGGCAGGGCGTTCTCAGCACCAAGGACCCAGATTTTGTATGAAACTTCACAAGTATGTGAGTATGCACACTGTTCTCACCAAAATCTCCAAAAGATCTATAAACTCCAAAGGACAAGGAGTCTTGATGCTTTTGTGGCACAAATGAAGAACCTGAGGTCCAGAAAGGCCAGGGCCTTGCCCAGGCACCACCGCCCTCTCACCCAGGGCACTTTCCCGTGCACTAGAGCAGCTGTCCACTTCTTCCCACTCGGGAATGAACTCAACACCACTTCAGTTTGATCCTCTCAATCATAGTGAGTTGCCCAGTCTGCAACTTTTATTTTTATTTTTAAACTAGGGATTACCACATTGGCCACACTGATTAACTTCTTCCTACCTGAACTCTGCACTGAGCTTGCCCTTTGAGACAATTACATGTGTAGCAAATCTGTTTTTGAGTTGCACGTAAGGAAACATTTTTATGAACCATTTGATTTCACTGGTTTCTTGTACTGTGTTTTTATAAGAAGAGCCTTTTATGAGTGTGTCAGCAGCCACCTTGGCCTAATAAATGCCTTTAGTAAGCAGAGTATGAGGTGAATTTTCAGCGTTCATAATCTCATTCAGTAAACAGCACTTTTGAAATTAGGTATTCAAGGAGATTTTAACCTCAAGGTATTGTTTCTTATTTCATCATTATAACATTCAGGTACAGAATAATTTTGTATTGTTTTTTAAATGATGTGGGGTTATTTTATTCATTTCCAGAAAAAAATTGTACATATATTAATTGCTAGCCACTCTGTAGCTATATTATCTATAAATGTCCATTGAGAGGGAAAGAAAAAGAGTGATTTATTAACAAATGTTATCCAGACAACCATAGTCAGGATGAGTCTTACCAAAATAACATTTGTTAATACAACTCAAAATGTTTGCTTGTTGAATGATTAACATTGAAAGCTTTGCACTCAGAGCCAATTTCAAATCCTTATCTACTGTTTCACATCTGCTTGGTTGTAACCATGTTACATGTTTTCTCTTAGTCTAAGCTTCTTCATGAGTTAACTCATGAGGTTGTTGGGAGTATTAAGTAAGTCTTTGTAAAGCAGGTTGTATAGTGCCTAAAATAGAAAAACTCACCAAGGTAGTGATTATTATTAATTGCACTTCTACTATTGTTTAATATTTTCCAGGAAGAAGTACTTCTAATTCCTGAAGACCTCCACTACCTTTGGTCCTTTGGTCCTTTGTTCCTTGGTGGAAGAAGTTCAAGGAGTACAAGGTAACTAACTAATCTTTAATGCCAAACATACTAGTAACTTTTTGATATATTTCAGTCTCAGAAAAAGTAGTTTCCTTTCTGATCTGAGATGGTAAGTATTTCATCTGTACACGCTGACTCACATTGAGGAGCTTACTGGGCAAAGTGTGTTCTAGACAATTACTTTTGGTCTGAAAGTGCTTTGAAGTCTTCAACTTTCTTCCTACCTGGGATTTCAGACTTGCTCTTTTAAATATTGAAAAAAGGTACTGCAGTTATCCTTTACCAGCCAACTGAAAATGTGTAAAGTAGATGGTATTTGCTTTGGGGTATTTTCTGAATTTTTACTAATTTACATCCTTTCTTGTCCTGTATCTTAGCCCTGACTGACCCTGCTATCAGCTAGATAGCTAATGATTAACACTGTGCTGCCGTATTTCAAGTCCCATTTTAATAATGTCTGGAGTACCAAAGTAAGCACCGTTAATGGTGACACAGGTTTGCCACATAGTTTCATTTTGAGTCCTTGATAAATTGGAAAGATTGTGATACATTTTATATATATATAATAATATATATATTCCTGATTAAATACTTAGAACAATATTATAGTAATATTTTATTACTCTATACTTCATATACTATATACATATTTATATTCTATAACTATCCCCATTTTTAGATAATGAAACTGAGTCCAGGAGACATTAAGTAACCCAAATAGAGGCACACAAATGTGTGTTGGTATTCATACCCCAGTTTGTCTCCGCCTCTCTGCAGATGGTTGTAATGAAATGACTAATGGCAGTCATGGAAGAATTGATGGCATGAGTAGTTAGACATGTTAATGGCTCATACTATATAATTTGAAGTATGTTAGAAAGAATCTCTTCCCCCATTGCAGTCTATCTACAGCGTGAACTTACCTTTGATTAGTTGCATATGTATGAATTACATTTCTCAAATATTTTGACTCCCCATTTTTAGATAGGAATATCTTTTGTATGGTAGTTTAGCAGCTATATCTCAAAAGACCCATTTTGATCTGTCTTCTTGTATGTATGTGTGTGTGTGTGTATGTATGTATGTATCTATCTATATCTGTGAATGCATACGCACGTGTGTGTGTGTGCGTGCACGTGCACGCACATTTTAGGTCTGTTTTAACCTAGTATGTATGGCAGGCTGTGGGAATTGGGAGGGATATTTCCATAAAAGTTTTAGCATAAAGAACAGAGTGTTGAGGAAAGGCTTGGAGCACAGGATGGGATCTGTCCTGGTGATTTGTAGACTGGCAGTTCAATAAGAACTTTGCTGACCATTAAGTGTGTTGTTTTCTTTTTTCTGGCTTTAATTTATATATATTTTAAGTTTTACGCATTTTGGGATATAATGCCCAGGGCTTGCAGTGTTGTGCTCCTCAGGAAACAATGCCGTCAGTGAATCCGTCTAAGTTTGTTGGTTGGTTGGTTGATTTTATTCTCCAAGACAAATGATCAGGGCTCAGAAGCCTGCCACTGAGGATTTTTGAGGTTCTCTTTGCACCCAGTTGTGATCATTAGGAAGAGTTGTGCAATGTATATGCTCCCCCCCCTCAAATATGAATACCTGCTAGCCTCAATGGATTAAAATCTTCACATTCTTATTGTGATAAGATTAGGGTGCCCTTCCCACTCCTTCTACACCCCTGGGAGACTTACTACCCTGATGCTGGGGTTCATGGATCCCAGATCCAGAACCTGAAAGGAGAGTTTGGATATTGCTGATAATAGGTGTAAAGGTCAGAGACTGTGGGAGTAGAATTTGTGTATGTGGTTTTTCTCATACTGATGATGAGTTAAAATGGATATGGAATCCCTAGGGTGACCTAGGCAAGCTCTCCTTCGGGCCTTTGGGTACATTTCCTTCCTGCTGTTTGAATTTTTGAGTTGGATTCTAGTCCTGCCTTGCTGTCCCATCAGATTGGTGGAATCTGAAAGCTGAATGAAAGTTTAGGTTAAAATGTTCAAAGAATGTCATTCATTCTATTTGGTTTCTATATCCTAGGGTTATGTCTAGCCTGGACAAATTGAGGTCTCTAGTGTTTAGATATCTGGCAGTTATACATTCATTTTTAAAAATCTATCCATTTAAAAACGTTAATTGATATTTCCTTAGGTCAAGACTTACAGCTCCATGACCAAGTAAATCAGGCAGCATTATAAAATATGTATAAAATTGTATAATACTATGCGCATTTAAGTTTTTTGAAATCACCAATACATTTATAACTGAAGTTAAAATATCCAAAAGTAGTTTCCATAAGGAAATCAACTAAAATTTTTTCATATCATTACAGACGAACTTGCTAAAGTCACCGATGATGAATGTTCTTTTTACTGTTAGTCTTGCTATGAATGTTAGTTTGAAAGCAACGTTGCAGGACACAGCTTTGCTGTGTGACGTCTCCCAGGATTGTCTGTAGTGCAGCTAGCTGTGAAGTGGGGCCAGTACACTTTCCATGACATTTTCCTATGGGGCAGATTCTTTTCAATATTTCATAAATGACTTATTAGGCATGTAATTCTGAATTCTTTACATCCAGTCCTTTTTTGTTCTGGCCAGATTTACTGCCACTGCACATGGTTACAGTTTCTACAGTAAATATTCCACATTTCAACTGAAGTAGCTTTATTTATTTATTTTTGATTTTTTTTTTTGAGGTAGCTTTAAAAGATTTTTTTTTCATTTATGGAAAGTAAATATTTTTAGTTTTGTATTCTTAAAGTCCCAACCAGAATGTGATTTAGATTTCAATATATATAGTGTAGAATTTTTCAGTCTACTTTTTACTTATTCAAACTTACATATTCATGCAGTTTAAAGTGTCAAATGGTTCCTGTGCTTTTTTTCCAGCCCACTTCCTGTTGCACAGATGCAAACACTTTTGACTATATTTGCTGATTCTTTTAAGATCTCTCCATCTCTCTAAATAACATGCTTCTATTGCTCTTTCTTGGTTTGTTATTAATAGGATTTATCTGTTGGCTTCCCACTATGGAAAATGAGAATTTTGCTTCTTTCATCTTCCGGCCGCATCACACATGTGCACACTTTTGAGCTCCCATCCTCTTGAAATAATATATCATAATTTTGACTAAGTGAATATTCATGTTTATCATATTATGACTAAATGAAAGCATTCAGAGCTCAGTCATGCACTATGCAAGGGTTGCTTTGTTTTTCCTTCCAGCATTTTTTTCCTTTTGTGATAATAATGGCCTATTTTCATTTACTTAAGTCTTCTTTTTTGTACCTAACACTAATTCAGTGCTCCCCAGTCATACAGTGTACCTTTTAATATTTGCCAGAATTTTATATATTCTACAAATTTTATCTTCTTCAAGAAATCTCTCCCAGAGCGCCCTAAGCAAATCCCACTGACTGAAAGGGTTGAGGGTACTACTTTCTAACTCCAAAATTACTGAAGGGATCTTCAGTGGGAATCCCGGAAGGTTGCTTGTTGTGTGCCTCCTGCAGTTGGGGGACCCTGTGGACCAGTGCCTGACTCACAAGAGGGGAAGCACAAACGTTCTGTGCCAGAGGACTGTGGGGGCATTAACTGCCCGCCCAGCAGGGGCAGAGCAAGGAAAGCATGTCATGTTGACCAGATGTGGGCCATGCAGGAAACAGGAAATTTAAGCCATCTTTTTCTCCCAGAGGCTATTAAAATCTAAGTGTTAAATATTATGGCTTGTATACTGCGGTATGAAAGGTGTTAGGGGGTTTTGCTTGTTTGTTTTATTGTAATTTTAAATGCTCTTTTACTTTGCCTACTTAAAAAAAGGAAGCAAAAGAAGCAGGTCTGAGAGAAATCCCACCCCTTCTCTGCCTGCTTACAGGGCTGTGTTACTATTGGCAGCTCTCCTCCCACGTTCCATAGGAAAGAAAATCTATCCCCTCAGGGCAGTTTGGATCCTCAGAAGTCAGGAGGACTGACCTGGCCTTTTCCCTCCCCTGCCTCATCTCTGTATTTCCACTGAACATGACAAGGCGTAGGTGGGAGACAGCCACTGATTATGTGAGACGGTGTCGTACAAGCACAACAGAGTTCCATTTTATTTCCAAAGGTCATATTAAAGTTTGCTTATTGGAATTTTTCCTTTTCTCTACCATGTCTCTTAAGCTCTCACTGAAAGGGTTCCATCACCTTCCCAGAAAGGTCGCTTCAGTAAGACTTTTTGAAAGTTATACTGCCTAAATTGATCCTCTAATTTTCTAGCCTTTGTTTTCCCAATTTCCAAGCCTGTCTTTGGCTCTTATGTTTTGGGTGACTTGCTCACATTTATCTTTGACTTTTCTATTTATTGTTTCATTTATGCTTTAAATTCCAGTGACTCTTTTTATAGTCTAAATACTTTTGAGCAGATACATTTATGTAAAAAGAATAATTTTAGAAGTTCCGGCTTGAAGAGTCTTGGTTTTAGACATTTTTTAGGTCTTAAAACTTTTCTGTAAATTTAAAATTATTTAGAAGAAAAAGGACATAGAAAGAAATTGCACCTCTTAGAAAATAATGATTTAGAAGAAACTGGGATCTCAAGTAAAAATTTGATTTTTGTGGGGTTTTGCTCTAACAATGAAATTGCTAGAGACTATAAAGAGAGAAAGAGCACTCCTGGTAGGGCTTGCTGGGAATTATAAGTTTTCATACACTTTTTCATTTCACAGTGTGTTTAAAAAAAAAGTAGAGGAGTTTGGAGTTATATAGAATTTCCTTCTGTCACAATCGGTTATGAGAGCTGGAGGTTAATCAAAACTTATTTGACTAAGGCTTGGATTTTCTATTTGAAAGTATATGTGAAGCCCTAGCCTACACTAGTTTCTAGCACAGAGTAGACACAAATAAATGTTTGTTGAAAAAATGAACATTTTATACAAAGTTCTTAGCACAGTATCTTCACTCCTTTAAATAGTAAATAATCGTAGATGCTACTCTTACCATTTTTAAAAGATGAAAAATGTGGTATCTATATACATTGGAATGTTATTCAGGAAACCCTGCCATTTGCAAGAAAATAGATGAAATTGCAGGGCATTATACAAAGTGAAATAGTCCAGACAGATAAATACAAATACCGTATGGTGTTACTTAGATACGACATCTAAAACAGTTGTAGTCATTGAAACAGAGAGTAGAATGGTGATTGCCAGGGCCTGGGGGTTGGGGAAAACAGTGCAGTTGGTCAAAGGGTAAAAAAATTAAAATAAGTAAGTTCTGGGGAATCTAATGCACAGCATGGGGACTATAGTTAATAATACTGTACTGTATACTTAAAATTTACTAAGAGTAGAGCTTAACTGTTACCACACACACACACGAGTGGTAAATATGTGAGATGATGGATGTGTTCATTAGCTTTATTGTGGTAATCATTTCACAATGTATACATATATCAGATCATCACACTGTATATATTAAACATATACAGTTGTATTTGTCAAGTATACATCAAGAAGGCAAGGGGAAGAGATAATGTTGAAATACCCAAAGTGTTAGTAAATATGCTATATAGTGAGATGTTCAATTGGATTAAAAAATCTGATTTACTGTAGTAAGATATTTGAACCCTAATTGTTTCAATTAGTTAAGAGAATAGAATAGGAAGTAACTCAGCTACAAGTCTCTGTATGGCAGTGACCTTGCCTTATTCATTTTTCCCACCTAGAACTTAGGACTGTACCTGAAATACAAAATATTTTTAGATGTTTACTGAGTGAAGAATTGCAGTGTAAAGGTGTGTGTGTATGTGTGTGTGCATACAAATGTGTGCAGTACTACCTACCAAGAAGACAGAGTCTGAGCTTGAGCAAAAGTGTTATAAGCACGTTCAGTTCCCCTTATCTGTAGCCATTATTGAACTGGGAGAGGTGACTATACCATTTAATCATTTTAAGCATCTTTTATTGCCATTATGTCTCCAGAACCCCAAGTCATCAATATTCTTTATTAGCAGTAGATGACCAAAAAGGCATTGGAATCATTTTACTAAGATCTGAATATTCTAAAACAAACAAGAACACTGATAAGATGCTCAAACCCTTCAAAAAATTGCCATGCACCTCATATTTAATTCTTCTTTCTCTTGAATGTTTAATTTGGAGATTATTGATATACAAAGGTTTGCAAATCTCAGACGCTGTTGTTGACAGTATCCTTCTGGCACCTCACGATATTGTCAGCAGCAGCAATGGGCTTGACATGTGTGAGTTGTGATGGCATTAGAGAGCCTGAGACAGGGTTCCAATCATTACCCTGTGTGTCCTGTTGTGTGTACAGGCAGGGGACAAGTCTGAAGCTGATCCCATAGGGTAAGGTTTCAACTGCCATTGTTTTCATTTCCTTCTTTTAAAATTATTCATGTATTTATTTGTTTGCCCTTTCTAAAATATCTCCAGGGCTAGAGAAGGCCCAAAACAATTAAGCTAATGGACAGTCATCTGAGTTTCCATTATTTCACCTGAACTGAATTACTTATAATATTCCTGCTAGGTAATTCACACTGACAGTTGGCTCAGCTCCTTTCACTTGGACAGATCATGCATAAGCTTTTTTGAAAAGACTTGGTTGTGGCTTCAAGGACAGAGTCATCCACCTAGATTGTTTAGAACTAGGGAGAATTATACGTTCAGGAAATGCTGTCGCCTTACAAAAGTTCTTCCTGGCACCTTGTGAAATACTTTATTGAAGGCATTTTGGTTTTAGTATAAAATATTCATCCAAGTGAAATCATATCATAGCTTCTCAAATATTCACTTATACGTAAGAACACTGGTAAATCTCAAACCCTCCTCCATATTGGCAATTTTTTTGCTTAAACCCATGCAGATTATGAAAACCATGTAAATCCAGAATTTACAATATAATGGGAAGGGGTCTAGCTGTTGCACACTATTTTCTCCTCTGATGAAACTTTTTATATGCAGTTTACCCCTACAATAATATTTTTTCTCAATTCATATTAATATTAAATGAATAAATAGAAAGTCATGTAAAAGTCCTCTTTTAATAAGGAAGAGAGATGCCTAAACATTTTTTTTAATCCCTGGATTTTACTGAGGCAATTCTTCAGAACAAAGTATCTGATATCTTCCCATTTGAAAAGTACTGGTCTTCTTGACTGTCATTTTTCTATCTTTATATAGACATTGGATACTTACAAAATAAATGCAAGCATGGCTCAAATGGAGAAAACACTGTTTATTCAGAAAGCCTGAGTTGGAGAGAGGCTAATATCACTTTTCCAGGCTATCTCCCTGGGTCTAATTTCACAAGCCATCAACACTTTGAAAAGGGAAATCAATTTGATTATCTTTCATATTCTAGAAAGTGGAATGAAGTATTGGTAAATAGTGTCAAGTTGCCTTAGAAAAGACAGATTGGTAAAAGATGGATTCATACTGTTGTTAAAAAAGAAGAGGACCACCCAGAGAGAGAGAGAATTTTATTCTTTCAGTATTTATTAATAATTTAAATTTGTTTTTCTAATTGTCTTTGGAAAACTACTGAGACAGGTTTCACAAAGCAATGTGGTAATAAACTCAGATAAATTAAAATATGTACAAAATGTGGAGTGAAATGCATGTAACTAAGCTTAACTATGGAGGGGTAAATAACCATAGAATCAGTGATACTACAATACAGAAGAGAATGCCCTTGGGTACAGTTTCCAAGGCCATAAACTAGACTCTTACATGTATCAATCAAATAAATTGATGCTGGTGGTGGTTATTCAATAGATGATAAGTCAAAATATAATGTCAGATTTAACTTTGCTGAGAGTAGGCACCATGAGAGCCTTATCTGAATTAAGTACTGGCTATCTCTATGTTCCATTCTAACATAAACATTCTTGAAAAATTGTCTAGAATAAAAGGCCAGTTGGTGCCCCTATTCTGAAAATTTGCAGAAATGTTTAAGACCCACAGAGAATTGCCTCAATGTACATGAGATCAAAATTAGCTAGGCAGATTTCATCAAAGTACAGATATTGGGGGTTATTTTGATTGCCTCAGCTTTCCAAGTCCTTTTCTGAATATAGGACCCATTTGTTCACTTTCTTTTGATCTCCACCTTTGAATATCTGGACCTTATCACTGCTCAGATCCCAGGTTAAATGTCAGCTTCAAGGAAGTTACCACCCTATCTGAAATGGTCTACTCATTTCTACTACTCTCTATCATGCCTCCATGTTTATTCCTTTCAAAATACTTCCCACATTCTAAAATACATATATAAACTGACTTTTATTAATATGTACATATAATTATTTTGGATATTTTGAATTAGAGGAGAATACATCAAGATACAACTTAATACAACTTAATAGAAATTTATTTTCCCTTAATAATTTTTCACTTAGCAGCAGTGTTGTTTTTTTTTAACTTTTTTAAATTGAAGTACAGTCAGTTATAATGTGTCTTTCTCTGGTGTACAACACAAGATCCCAGTCATGCATATACATACATGTATTTGTTTTCATTTTTTTCCATTAAAGGTTATTACAAGATATTGAACATAGTTCCATGTGCTATACAAAAGAACCTTTTAAAAAATCTATGTTTATATATAGTGGCTAACATTTGTAAATCTCAAACTTCCAAATTTATCCCCTCCCACCCCCTTTCCCTGGTAAGCGTAAGATTGTTTACTAAGTCTGTGAGCCTGTTTCTGTTTTGTAAATGAGTTCATGGTGTCCCCCCCCCCCTTTTTTTCCCCAGATACCACATATGAGTGATATCATATAGTATCTTTCTTTCTCTTCCTGGCTTCGCTTAGAATGACGATCTCTAGGTCCAACCATGTTGCTGCAAATGGCATTTTATTCTTTTTTATGGCAGAGTAGTATTCCATTGTATAAATATATCAGAACTTCTTTATCTAGTCATCTGTTGATGGACATTTAGGTTGCTTCCATGTGTTGTCTATTGTATATAGTGCTACTGTGAACATTGTGCTGCATGTATCTTTTTGAATTAGAGTTCCCTCCAGATATACCCAGAAGTGGGATTGCTGGATCATAGGGTAAGTCTATTTTTAGTTTTTTGAGAAATTTCCATTTCCATAGTGGTTGCACCAACCTACATTCCCATCAACAGTGTAGGAGGGTTACCTTTTCCCCACACCCTCTCCAGCATTTATCATTCTTGGACTTCTGGATGATGGCCATTCTGACTGGTGTCAGGTGATAGATACCTCATTGTAGTTTTGATTTGCATTTCTCTGATAATTAGTGATACTGAGCATTTTTTCATGTGCCTATTGGCCATTTGTATGTCTTCATTGGAGAATTGCTTGTTTAGGTCTTCTGCCCATTTTTGGATTGGGTTGTTTGTTTTTTGTCATTGATTTGTATGAGTTGCTTATATATTATGGAAATTAAGCCTTTGTCAGTCGCATCATTTGCAAACATTTTCTCCTATTCCATTGGTTGTCATTTTATTTTGCTTATGGTTTCCTTTGCTGTGCAAAAGCTTGAGTTTAAGTAGGTCCCATTTGTTTATTTTTGCTCTTATATCCATTGTTTGAGTAGACTCATTTAGCAGCAGTGTTTTAATGAAAAGTCTGTTAAGCCATTTACCAAAATAAACATGTGTCTATATAATGCAATGCTCTACTGTAATGAAAATGATCAAACTAGAGCTACATTGTAGAAACATGGATAAATCACACAAACATAATGTGAGTCAAAGAAGCCAAAAGAGATCACATTGCATGATTCCACTTACATAAAACTCAATAGGAAAAACTAATTTTGGGTTTAGAAGCCAAGATATTAGTTAACTTTGAAAAGTTGACAGGGGCAGTGAATGAAAGGGGATATGAGGGGGCTTTTGAGAGGCTCTAATAGTCTATTTGAAGACCTGTGTGTTGTTTATACAGGTGTCATTTTGTCTCATCCCACTGAGCTATGCTTATAATTTGTGCTTTTTTTCTATATATCAGTCATTTTAATTTAAAAAATGAAAAAGACAAATTTTTTATTTAAATAAAAGTAGTCATTTAAAAATTTCAGAGTATATATTTGTGATAGTGATAAAAGAGCATTTTGAGAGAAAGTAATTCAGTATTATATTATCATTATAATTATATCCCATCTACATGGGCAAAATATTATACAGTGAATTTAAGAATAGTTTCAATTGGCTTGAACATTTATGTGTAAGTTATTAATTTACCATGTCTTAAAAGTTTCCTATTAGTCAGGTAATATGCTGGGAGTTTTGTAAGTTAACATCAAAGGCATTTAGTTAAAATTAAAGAACAATTTTGCTATAATTTTTACATCTCTTTAGGGGTACGTGGCTATGTGTATTTGGACAGCATGTTTCTTTCTAAAAAAAGATTTTGTTTCTTTTAGTGAAAAATCCTCAGATAAAAACATTCAGCAAAGTTTTTTTTTAGCTATGTAAAGATACTTTCAGACTACAGAATTTCAAACTATCCTACAAAGCCATTACACAAAGATCAAGAACCAATTCAGTAATTAATATATACTCAGGCTTGAGAGAAATAAAAGACCAGAGTGTACTTCCTGTATAAACAGACAGAGCTTATTTTCTTGACTGGCTTAAACCATTAAAATAATATTTCTAAAAAAGTCAGACTTAATATAAAAGTCCAGTGCGTTGCATGATAAAATCAAGACTTTCCCTTCTAAATCTTTTTTTAAGTGTAATAAGGTTTTAGTAAATCACGTCATTAAAATGATCATTTCCGAGGTATTATATCTGTCTCAGTTCTCCTGTAGGTAAGAAAAAATACCACATAAAAACTGGGACAGGCAGAATAATGGTTCCCAAATATGTCCACATTCTAATCCCAAGAACCTATGTATACGGTGCCTCACACGGCAAGGGAGACTTTACAGAGATGATTAAGTAACTTCACAATATCCCGGATTATCTAGTAAGTGAGCCTCATTTTTATTATTTTATATTAATATCTGATGCATTGATATTTGGGTTTTAACCAAAGCCAACATCATATTTGAATATTTTAGTTTCACAAGGAAAGTTTATATACATTAAAAAAATTAAGTACTTTTATATAAACAGGGATTAACTACCAAAATATCTATCAGTTTGAGTGACTTGCACAATTTCTTACATCAATGAATAGGAAATAGCGTTGGCTTCCGTGCCATGTTGCTCTTCTCCCTACGGTGGACAAGACATTTAGAAAAGCACTGGGAAAGCTAGGTTCAAATCCCAGCCCTGTGTGGCCTCAGTCAGTTCCGTAAGCCTGTCTGTTATTTAAACTAGTCATCTGTAATAGAAGGGTTAATAGGCTAAATAACATTTAAGTTTACTTTCAGGTTGAAAAATGTGTACCTGCACCTTTTGTTTATGACATTAGCCATAATTTCAGAGCCATGGTTCTCAACCTGGGTTGACTATCTCCTCAGGAGAAAACTTACTGTCTGGAGATAGGCTTGGTTGTCACAATTGAATGTGTATGTGGGGTGTGTATGTGTGTGTACACGAGCTGCTGGGGGTTGTTACATTAGCACATAGTGGACTGAGTTCAGGGAACTTGCCAAACAAATTGCAATGCACAGGACAGTCCCATACAACAAAGAATTACCCAGCCCCAAATGTCAATTGTGCTGATCTTGAGAAAACAAAGTATTCAGTATTTGTTGCAAAGGGGGAGTTTTTTTTTTTTTTTTCCTGGTAAAAAGTGACTCAATTCCAAATACAGTTGGATTTAATGCAAACTGATGAATCTCTCTCCAGCAACTAGAAGAGTGATACTTTGAAGTATTTCACTATGCCGTCTTAATCACCTGAAAGTGAATTAGCGTGCAGGGGGAAGAAATCACTGAAGTCTCTGGATATTTTGGAATTCGCCAAGATTCAGGATTCCATGAATAAATTCAGGGCCCAGCGTGAATGTGAATGAATCATGTGACCTCTTATTTACCCCTCAGAATTACTTGCCTGAAATTGTTCATCATTGTTATATTCAGAAATAATACAGGTTAATGACCTCAGTCAGAGTCTATTATGACAAAATTATGATGACAAAGTTGTAATACCAATTTTTTTTGGCATTGTTAAAAAAGTAGCATTGCAGAGGTTCAAGTTTCAGACTGAAGGGGTAACTGAAAATTTAGTTTTACATGATTTAGGAAGATATAGAGTATAAAGGAGAAAGGGATTCAATCTTTTGAATTTCAACTTTAGTCTTCAGTTTCAGTGAATAAACAGATTCTGAGCTAACAAATTAGCTGTTTATAATTGTTTTCCAGTTGAAACTTATTAGCTCAGCATTGCCCTCATTTCACTCTTCTTTTCTGATACACACAGAGAAAACAGAACAAAGCAGGGACCAAAATTTCTGCAAGCAGCAGCAACTTAGATTATTTCCCACAACCCTCTTATTACCTAAGGTAAATTCCATAGGATATATTCCTAATTTTCCCTATAGAAAGTTAACATGTCTAGTTGTAAAAATACCATGGAGCTGAATTCAGATAGCCCATATTCATCTGGGGTCCCATCCAAGGGAGTACTGAAGCTCTTACTCTAAAAGCTCCATGCTCTAAAGCCATTAGTATAGAGACAAGAGTGCCCAGACATGTACTTGAAAAGCGAGATTCCTGCAGGTCTCCAGAGCTCCTACTGAACACACCTACTGAAGGCCCTTTCTGTGACCCACGTAACCATAAGACCTGGCCCTGTCACAGCCCATCGTCACGTGATGAAGCCCTGCATCTTACGAGGGACAGGTGTGATCTCTACAGAGTCATTATCATGTGCAGTCTTAGTTCAAGGCTGGGGATCTGGAATAACTTTTTCAAAGAATGCTGTATCTTGTATATCTTATCTGCTAAGGATTTAGTTCTACACTCAGATTTCTGTTGTAGGGATAGAGTGCAATTCTGAGTACTTGTTCGAAAGTGTAGGAAAGGGATTAGTGCTATTTATGTCTACACTGTCTGAACTGAGAATTTCCCCGATTTGGCGACAACATACTCATTACTTGTGCGTGTGACTTCAGAAAGGATGTGGACACATGAGATTGTGAAACGTTGTGTCATGAAGAAAGTATACAGCCAGTCAGTTATATCAACAGATATAATCCTGGAGAGTACTGAGGGTTACATATGTATCAATAATAATGTCCTTGCAGATGGGAAAAAAGACAAGATTTAGAATCAGAAGACATATGTGATTTCACTCCATTGACTGGGAAATTGAAGTACAGATTGACAGATTCATCTGGTCTTCCCAGCATTCCTTTTATTGTGGAAACTCACCTACTGCGGAATGAGTTGTGTGTGTTTCTGGTGGATATCAGCTTCAGCCTCTCACCCAGGATGTAGGAGTTGTTAGGTAAAATCTAGGCTTGTCACATTGTAGTGCTGCATCGCACTGCCAACAGTGAGTGTTTCAAGGGATGAGAAAATGACTAAGCAGAGTCAGTGGAGGTACTTCAATTATATTGATACATGATCACCAGGAACAAATTCCTTTTATTGGAGGTTTAAACTGGTAGCCACAACTGCTGCTAGTGACCATCTTCAGGCTTTATAAAGCAACCCCAAAATAGCACAAGCAGAGTTTAATGTCATCAGAGAGGGAAACGGGAAAAAGAAAAAACAGATGGCATAATTTGAGCCCCTGGGCCCAGCTGACCATGACATCTCGAAGTTCCATGAGCCCAAATATTTTCCTTTCCCCCTTATTTCAAGAAGGGTATATATTCCTTGACATTAAAAATTAATTTAAAAAAGCCTGAGGCCCTACATATCTTGGCTAACATTAACATTTCTGTCCTCCGTTGCCATGACTGTCCTCAAATGTACTTTTCTCTATCAATGCTGACTGTAATGTCCCTTGACAGCCTCATCACATTCTTCACTCAGGCTCAGGTCACAGGCTGCTCCATCACCTGGACTGCTCTTCCTCCGGGTACCTCCAGATACCTCCACATGCTCTATCTATCCTACAAATCTTTGCTCAAATTCTGGGATTTCCAGCAGGGCTATCCTGACCACTCTAAATAACCTTGCAATTTGCCCCACCAACACATCCAGGCTCACTTACCCTGTTCTAGGACCTCCTACTTTCTAAAATATCATATAATCTGTATATGTCCATCTGTATTGACTGTTCTCCATACCACCAAGAGCAGACTTAAGACCTACATAGTGGCATTCAACTTTTGTTTTGTTTTTCGCAATTCTGATTCCAGTGGTGAGGATGGTACATACAGTGATCTCAAATATTTGATGACTGAACTAAACAAACCATACAAACATAAAGCTAAGTTTAACTTAGGGTAAGTCACAAATTCTCAGAGCATCAGGACCTACGTTTATAAAACATTAACAGACACCTAGTACCTGCTTTCCTTATCTTACAAGTCTACTATGTATAGCTTGTGTTACTAAGTTTGTGGAAATAGTTGAAAATCTGCAAAATGCTCTATTGACATGAGGGAACAGTTTCAGATATTTTTATAAGTACATATAGAATTAGAACTGCATATAATTGTTTCTTTCATTGTTCCAACTCTTTTTTTCTCATGGAAGAGTATAAAATGGTGTTATAAGCCACTAAGGTGTGAGATAGTTTGTTATATAGCAATAGGTAACCAAAACCAGCTTTTCAGGTATGAAATGATTAAGTTTTTTTTTTTTGTAAAACTACTTATCCACGCTCTGTCTTTGAGTTATTAGCATCTCCTGATGGTGTTACTTTGGTACGTACAGCTGCCATACCCTTATTATGTCCCTCAAGTGTTTTACTCTATTGAGGACTTTTCTGTAACATGACCAGTTAAATTATGCATACATGATTTTTTTCCCCACAGTTAATAGCACCTTTGCATTTTCCAAAGAGGTCAGAACTCTTAAGATGTTCATTATACTAAAAATTTCTAATCTTAGGACTGTTTCAGACTGAGAAGGCAGACTCTATTATGAAGCAGTTTCTCATCTTAAAAAGAAAGAATGGTTCACTGGGGCACATCCTTTCTCTTTAAGATCAGGAAATTAAGGAAAAAAATTATTTAGATCTCCCTCTGCCATTTGAAATAAAGTTTCAGTTGTTCAATCAACTTTGGTTTTTCAGATTTTGAACATTCCAAGCCAATTCTTTAATTATGTTTCAGTTATTTTGAAAAACTACCAATTTTTGTTTACATGAAAACTTGAAAAAGTAGGCTAAGTCTAAATATTTCATTTTTAACATAAAAAGAACAATAGCCAAGGGAATGTCAAAAGCACTCTGGTTCTCAGGTGGAGAACAAAGAAGCAAGTTAATTAATCACACGGTTCTGGTACAGCCACCAGTTACTGATTTATCGATAATTGCTATAATTTTAATTTTGGAACATCAAATGATGCTAAATATGCAGTCGAACCAATCTAGAGGCTATCCTTATATTTTCTTTTTTGAGTACTCTTTTTAAAAGTTATAAGAATTGACATTTTATTCTGATATTATATATTTTTATTAACTGTATACTGACTACACCACAGATGTAGTGATTTATGATTTAAGCCTTGGGTAAAATAATACAAAGACAAAATATCTTAGCATGATTTACTAGTTTCTATTATAATAATCTCCAAGTTTTCTTTGCTGTCTTATATTGCATAAGGGTTACTGGATAAAAGAATCAACAGCTATCATTACCTTCTCCTCATATGCCTCTTTCTAAGCAGACTGCTATACCTGGCAGCAGGGAAAGCATCTTCTCAAGTATATGTGGCTCACATGGTTAAAAGCAGTGCTATGTTGTATGAGAATAAATAAATCCGTAGGTCAGCATTTTATCCAAATAAATGGAAGTAAAATTATTGGCCTAATTCTCAAATAAAATCTATAGCAGAAAGGAAAGAAGGTAGAAAGAACAGAGGAGGAGGAGGGAGTGTGTGGGGAGAGGAACGGAGAGAAGAAGAGAGTGGAAGAGAAGGAGGAGAAGGAAGATGAAGAGAGAGAAGGGAATAGGAGGGCGGAGGCAGAGAGGAAAAGGAGGCAGGGGAAGGGAAGGAGAGAGATGGAGTCAGTACTAAAGGAAGGGAAAGTCTACGAACATCATATAGAAAACTAAACTTATCCTGATTGATCAAACATCTAATCATTTATTTTTAAAAAATGTGTTTGCATGAAACCGCTCAACAGTGTAGCACAACCTGTTTTCTCCAGGCTATTGAAAAGCCCTTCCTTAGTCAGTCTCTGCTGTGCGCTTTGGTTATCATCCTTCTCCAGATCTCACTCTTGAAGTCCAAGCACAGCAGACCTGAAAAAACATCCATGATTGGTGCAAAAGGGACAAAAATTTTAGCCAAAACCAGAAATCATCTTTATAATGCAAGTTCTTGAATATCAACATAGTAATATTTTTGTTTGATAAAACTTTCCCTTATTCAGACTTCCATGAATTTTCCAAAAGATTCCTTCTATTTATGGTCTTACGTCTCTTGCCTTATATTTAGGGGTGTTCATGATTTGCCCAACATCGCTTCTCACATTCTCTTCCAAAAGTATGAAATATTAATAGTGCTGTGTGTGTTTCTGTGTGGGGGGGTGTTCAAGGAGTAAATTTCAGTGTACTATTACTGTATTTTAAAACCAATAATGCCAAAATAGTAGTTGGAGTTTAAGAATATCTCTTTAAGGTAAATAAGCTTTTCTTTTGATTGCTTAATATGAAGACATTTAATAGTTAAATTGAAATAGAACCTAAGGACTTGTCATAATAATTATATAAATAAGACCCAGGGACGTACTACCTGAGAGAAATGCAAGCCAAATGTCCACAAAGCAAAGACGAGAGATTATCACTGTGTCATCCAGATACTGAGGGCACATAAACCATCCTATGTTTTGCCAGTGTCTGCCTGTGGCTTCTGTGTGACTACAAAACTTTTATAATTTAAATATGGATATCATGATGTGAGATAAATGAGTCTAGGACAGTGAAACATGGTCCTTGGGTCTTTTAAATCTTTAAGGGCTAGTAAAGCAGAAGTAACACATTCTCTACATGTTATTTTAAAGTGTAAAAATCAGCCGAATTTTGAAGAATACAAGGTATAGAAATTAACAAAGGAGAGTAATTCATGCCTTGAATTGGAATAATACCGTGCAAGAAGGTACTAAAGGGGAAAAAATTGCTATTCATCATGATCTAAAAGCATACAGTCTCATCTCCCTCTGAACCAGTAGGTTTTATTCTTTCATTATCATTAGAAAAGTGTCTGTGACACTCATGATGATGCCACTTTTACAACAGCAAGAAAATTTATGAGGAATTTTGAAAAAAATGAGAAACCAGTGAAGATAATTTCTCATCATTCTAACAGATGTTGCCTTTGGTGATCCAGTCTCTTTTTTCTTCAGTGGTAACCAGGAAAATAGTTTAAATCAGATCATGATTGGTTAAGGGTTTTACATGTAGGCAAAAGGGAGGTATCAAAACATTTATTTTGAGTGAGTACCGACGTGAAGAGAGGTGAAAAGATAAATGAGAGTAACACGTGACAGCAGTGAGGAGGAAAAGCTGTGGGAGCAGAGAATGACAGCGAAGCAGGGAAAAAGGCGTGGAGGACCTCGTGATTATTGAGATCAGTGACGCAGGTGACTCTCAGGACAGAAGCATCCAAACTTAGGATGAGGGGACAAAATGTGCATTTAGGAGGAGAAGGACACTACTAAGATGACTTCCAACTGCTGGCTTTGGGGACTGAGTAAAATCTACCAGGAAAGGGAATGCAGGCAGAGAAGCAGCTTTGGAGAGATAACATGAGGATTTCAGGTTTAAACAAATTGCAATCAGCATCCCTATGGGACACTCTGAACCCAGGCCACCAGGGAATTGGAATATTTTGCGCAAAGGAGAGACAAGTCAATTAGCATGTTTAATGCCATTTGCCAAAGGTGTGAAGAAATATGTTTTGTAAAAGCAAAAAAAAAAAAATATTGGCTTGATGATCATTAGGGGGAGCCCCAGCACTTTTAATGCTGCTTTAGTTCATATCTAGACCAGGAATCTTGCCGCAGTTTCTGGAGAAAAAGTTCTTTTACGCACAAAGTTAGCATTTTATAAAAATAGGCTGCACATCCGTGACTCGTGTGTGTCTGCGGTGTTTGTGAGATAGGCTCAAACGTGTCTTTCAAATTGCCAGTTGTGCCTACTTCTTTTCCAGGGGGTATATAATGGCAAGTAAGTGCCTTGACAACATATAATACACTATATTTCTCTCAAAATACCATGGTGTTCTCGATATAAATCAAAGAACAACAAAATAAACTCTAATGTCATCTCTCTAGCTCCTCCTAGGTGAAGGAGAAGCACAGCAGAGTAAAAGACATCTGACCGTTGTCCTGCCGTTAACTTGGCCTAGAACTATGCAGATCTGAGAGCACCATGAACAGTTTACCAATCCCTTATTCATCCTGGTATCCAAGCTACAGCACTGACATGATTTTCTACTTTTTTCAGTCACTAAAATTCTGTATAAGCATGTGCTGTAGTGATGTCAGACATGAGCTTTTTGCAGTGTGTTACTGGTAGGCAAAAGGATCAGACTGCACGTGGGTTACTGCCAGTCCCCAGCAGTACAGCTGAGGCATGCGTGTGCTGCCTCATGTCTCCTACACCATTAATGGTCCCTTTGCTATGCTGGTGATCACATCTAATGAGTAGGACCAAGATCTTGGCCAGTTACCAAACAGTGTGTGTGCTGGAGTCATGGGTGGAAAGTTAGCATGATACAGTGAGTCTGGACACAGTGCGAGGGGACAGCAGAAATCTTAGAGGTTCATGCAGCGTGTAGCAGGATCTACTCAGATCCAAGCTCTGCTTTTCTGATCATCTGTCAGGAAGACAGTCAGAAAGGAGATTCTGAGTAAAGAGAACGTGGAGGAGCCTTTGATTAGTCATTTCAAAGAAGAAAGGGCTGGGGAGAAGTGCATTCCTAGAGTCTGGCAACTTTGCAAGCTCTGTTAAGAGTCAAGCAGCACAGCCAGAGGATGACTGTTGTTCCTATAATGGAAGCCAGCTGCCTTCTGTCAGGTCTTAGAGATACATGTATATTTTTTTACTTGAAAGCGGATGTATTAGTTTGCTAGGGCTGCAGTAACAGACTACCACAGCCCAGGTGGCTTAAACAACAGAAATTTATTTTCTCTTATTCCTGGAGGCTGGCAGTCCAACCTCAAGGTGTCAGCAGTTTGGGGTCTCCTGAGATGTGTCCTTGGCTTGCAGATGGTCACCTTTTTGCTGTGTCTTCATATGGGCTCTTCTCTCTGCACACATATCCCTGGTGTTTCTCACGTGTGTCCAAATTCCTTCTTCTTATAAGGACACCAGTCAGTTTGGACTCGAGCCCAAAGGGCCTCATTAACTCAACGGCCTTATTAACTCAGAGGCAGTGGGGGGTTATGCCTTCAACATACGACTTTTAGGGGGACACAGTGCAGTCCATACCAGTAAACAAGAGTGGCCAGGACACAGCAGAGAAAAGGAAAGCTTACCTCCTTGGCAGACATGGAGGGAGATAGTAGCAAAAGCTTGATGATCCCAAAAGAGCACTGCTCTGAGAAGGTTGTCTGTCATTGTGATTATCAAAATATTTTTCTCATTATAAGTGTTTACATATTTATTTTTAAAATAGAATTACAGGAAGCATAAGAAAGATCATCTTACGTCCCCTTGAAAAACTATTTTTCATTTTGTTTTTAGCAAACATGATTCTTGTATAAATATGATTTGAGCATAAAGACACTGAAGAATGAGGCATCTAGAGAAGGCAGGGGTATTGATGAACCTGGGACAAACAAATTGAGCATGTTTACATCATTATAAAACAAAACTTAACCAAAATTGTATTTTAACATTTTAATTATAGACCATTTGGCTAGTGTATTCTTTAATATATTGACTGTTAAACCAGAAATTTAATAGACTCCCAAGGATCATACAATTTATTAAGCATCATGCTTAGCAATTCTATGGATTTTATTTGTCAGTGTCTTTCTGTATTTGCCACTGGATCAGAAACTAGCATAGGACACTGGGACCACTGAGTTTATTTGTAATTAAACCCAGCAGACTTCATGCGAGTTATTTAACCTCTTTAATCCTGAATTTCAGTAGCCAAAGAGCTTTAATTGTGTAAAAAGTTTTGAAAACACAGTGCTTCACAAGAACATTATTAGTATTTTAACATTTACTTCATTTTTATAAGAACAAGGTCAATTTACCTTATTGTACTTTACCATTAGTTGAAATAATTATTTTTTCATATTCAAGCTGTATGTTGACATTGTCAATTAAACTTAATTTGGGGTGTATGATTCAAGGAATAATACTACTGAGAAACTGTCATAGCATGTAATTCTCAGTACACTCTAATGCCGTGGTTCATCTGAAAATTGCAATTCATGAAATCTCAACTGCATATAGCATCCTGAAATACTAATGGCTTCTAAAGTGTATTCTATTTTGAGTGTTTCAGTATTTGGGAAGAGGGCCAAAATTCTGGTGTTATACTGAGGCAGGTTCCTTATGAACAGGATCTGTAGTACACAGCAAGCTTGTGTTTCATTGAGGCCTAGATAATCACATGCTAGCATTAATTCTTTGTGCATTTCCTCTCTACCTTATTATAAGTGCCAGCCTTTTGTAGATTCCTGCCAGATAACCCAAGTACCAATGACCCGGGCAGAGACTTCATGCTGCCTCCCTTAGGTCACTTTTATCCTGTTCTCTTATTAGCTTTGCAGACAGGTGATAGTGTGAGCAAATTTATCAGCATAGTGCCTGACACGTTGAATGCACAGAACAAATGTGAAGTTATCTCCATTCTGTTAGTAAGGTAATGTGTTCCAGTGATACAAGTTTCTTGTCCAGTTTGTCATAGAACTTTCTTTCATTGCTGTTACAAATTTTAATGCTATTGCTAGTTACTGGGACTGTGAGTAGATGACAGACATTTGAGCCTTAATAAGACTTTTATATTTGTAAAAGTGTAAAGGAAATCTTCCATAGAGTTTCCTTATTTTTTTTAAATTTTAGATACTAATTAAGTGCCTACTACATGTCAGGGATTATGCCAGCCCATGACTATATACTCTGAAAAAAGGAAGAGCAGACTCTACTCTCATAAAGCTTGTAGTCTATAGTGAGTGATAAATAACAACCCGTCAGATTTGAGACACATCTGATACATGGTATAGAGAGAATAAACAGGATGAGGTCTCACCTACAACAGTGTAGTCAACTGCAAAAATGGCCACAATTCTCCTTTCTGTTTCCGCAACCTTGTAAGGTGGTAGCTTCTCTCACCAAAGCCGGAGCTGGAGTCTATTCCTTCTTCCCTTCACTCTAGGCTGCCACGTAATGTGATTTGACCCCTGCACTGTGGTCAATGTGACGCTGCACCTGCGCTGAGCAGGGCCTTAAGAGGCCGAGCATGCTCCCACTCCACCCCTCCTCTGTCTCACAGAGTACCCTGCCTTTTCATTACATGAACAAGTTGGCCTAGGCTTCTAGAATGTGAGAAAGCACATGGATCAGAGGTCAGTCTTCCTAGCTCCTAATGGCACACAGTTGAATGGGCTGAATGAATGATCCAGCCAAAACTGGGAGAACTTTCTTAGCTGAGTCCAGCTAAAATTGTTTACTCAAAGAATCATGAGCTACAGTTACTGTTTTAAAATGTCTCCAGGGTAATTGTTATGAAGTAAATCTAAAAGGGTCATAGAAGAGTGGTTGAAAAAACATTCCAGGCAGAGGGAACTGCACGTGCTAAGCCTTCTGGCTGAATTAGGTTGATGAATCATATGAATTCAAGGTAGGACCATGTGGATGAAAAATACTGAACAAAGAGAACAGGATAAGATGAATTTGGATTTGTAAATAAGAGCCTTATTATGCAAGGCCTTGTAGGTCATGAGCAGAAGGAACTATTAAATACATTTTTTTTAAGCAGAAGGGTAATACAGTTTAATTTATATTTTAGAAAAATTAATGTGGGAAAGGCCAGGTGGGAGATTACAGCAGTCTGGGGAGAGAAGGCAGTAATTTATAATTACCTCTAATTTTTCTTCCTCTTAGTAGATATGGGGATTATCTAGGGTTCCTTCAGATCATCTTTGTGTGTGTGCTTAACTCGTGGTCTGCCTGCTTCTAGAGCTGTGTCTAAACAAGTCCATGATGTCTTGCATATTCTCGTATCTCTAATAACAAGGATGTTGCTGGGAACTGCAGAAACCCTTTGTAAACACAAAATTGTACTTTTTAAATAGCATGAGACTGCTTTCCTTAACTTTAACTTAAAGGAATACTTTAAATTCTTTTCCCCTGACATTTGCTTCATTGTTTCATGGATCTGATATCCAATTTCAATCTAACATTATCAGTATTTCCTCAAAATTTTCCATTCACTTAGTTTTTCTTTA
Organism: Camelus bactrianus; assembly: GCF_048773025.1. Taxonomy (NCBI): domain Eukaryota; kingdom Metazoa; phylum Chordata; class Mammalia; order Artiodactyla; family Camelidae; genus Camelus; species Camelus bactrianus. The sequence goes on along the minus strand of NC_133549.1, from coordinate 56,511,248 downwards.
AATGTTAATTCAACGAAAGAAAAAGACTTGAGATACTAATGAAATTTTTTTAAAAGTTTGTTTTAAAATTTCCAGTTGTTTTCTAGTAAATCTGAATTAATACGCTCTTCTATACTTTGATAAAAAAATATAAAAAAGAAACAGTATAGTCAGCTTACAATGTTGTGTTAGACACATTGTTTCTTGACTCACACGAATTAAGTTTTGTTTCATTTGCCCAGTATTTTAACAAGGCTATATATATATATATATATATATATATATATATATATACATACACACACACACACACACATATCTTATCTTCAACTTTGCCAAATATGGATTGAAGATTGTTACATCTCTTGTTTTGAGCTCCATCTCCTGTTCACTTGACATCTAAAGAAGAGATGATAATGATAGTAGTAACAGCACATTAACTCCTTTCATTGAATTTGCTTTTCAGTGTACTTAGTTGTTTTGTGCTCAAGAGAGATACCATTTTCCTATGAGGTTAAATTAATTGAGACACAGATTAATGATTTACCTATAGTGACACTGTTAGTCAAAGCAAGATTCAAAGTCTTTCTTTCAATCATAGGCTGTTTCTATTGAACCAGAAAGATTTCCCTGGGGGTGAAAAGGCTATTCAAATAACTATCTAGTAAATGTTACTCACCTTTGTGAATTATATCTGCTATAATGGGAGCCTTAAAAATACATAGATCCTATAAGAGAGTGCATAAATAAATGACAAGAGAATATTACATTTTTTTCCAGTGATTTTGAAAAATCCTTTCAAGATTTTTTTTTTCCCAATAAACTGGACACTTAAAGGAGACATGCAAGAGATTTTTATTTCCTATTATTCAAAGCACACAGAAATAACAGGTAAAGGAATCATTCATCTGACTTTAATTTGTTTTCACTTTTAAATCAGTAAGTTCAAAACGGTGAACTAAGATTCATGAGACATGCAGAGATTATGGGGGGAAAAGTGGCTAAAAGTAAAGGGGATTGTAATACATGAGGAAAGGCATTTCTCTATATCACAGTCTTTAACCTGGAGACCCCACTAACATGTTTTATAAAATCTCCAATTAAAAATCTCTTGGCCTTCTTTAAATTTAATCCACTTGTACTTAAGGGCTTTCATAACCTGAGAGAAGAATACCTGACACTAAATTGTGTCCATAGTTTAGGGAAATATGACTATATCCATTTCCTTTCAGTTTTAGTTAACTGTGATTTAAACAGATCTATCTGATTTCAGTGAGGGAAATTATCCATCCAAAAGAATTTTCTCAAATGTATTAACACAGTGAAAAAGTATTTCTCTGAAGCCTGTCTTTGCAACTTAACTATATATTTGGCATTTCTATACAGTATAGCTTTATGTGAGCTTTTCTGTTGTTCAGTGAACATCTCACAAAGTGTTATATTTGGTCTCCCTAGCGAGACTGTAATCTCCTTGATGAAATTGATTATGGCTGGTATCTATTTTCTCCATAGTCCTTAGTAAAGTCTTAGCATTAAGTCACTTAACAAAGCTTATTATTTGTTGCCTGGGAGGCTAAAGATTCATAAAAGTCAAACTGTGTATGTTATTCTTGAAAGATCAAAATTAACAAATAATTTTTAATATTGTGTTTATTACTATGGCCAATCTTGTTTTTGATATACTTTCTCTTGACACAAAGTTAATTTAATTTCATAGAGAAACAGCTCTATTATACCTACACTTGTTACTGAGTATTTTTGTTCTCTTAATATATATGGAGTGCTGGTAAATGAAATAGAAATTGGCTTTCATTAATCCCTTTGTGTGTGTGTTTGGGGGTGGAGGAAGAAAATTATTTAAAGAACCATATATATGAAAAAATATGTGTTTATACATGTATATATTTAAACATACATGTATATAATCATACATATGATTATAAATTATAGTAAGTGCTATAAGTAGAGTTCTAGCCTAGATATGAACAAGGAAGAACCAACTTTAACTAGGGTTGTCAGAGAAAGCTGCTGTTTAATTTGTAGCTGGATGCTACTGACATGATTTGTGCAAGTCCATGCCATGATTAGAGTTGCATATTTCACAATTCTTTCTGCTATCTGTGGAGACACTGGGTTGGTGTAAAGCAAAATTAGAAAATGTAACTATATTTTTAGAAGACATCATAATGACCACTGGAAAAGCCATGCCAACACAAAATGTAGAGGTAAAAGAAGAAAATGGATTCAGAGTATTTTGGAGACCCCAGAGATTCAGGTAACCACCAAATACTTTGATTTTTCTCTCTGGATCTCAATACATTTGAAATTCTTTTAATATTATTAAGTCTGTGGAAAAATACAATAAAATTCACTAAATTGCAGCATTGGTTAAAAACATGTAATGGATTGGTGTATACATGCCAGAAAACTTAGTAAAATGTGTAATTAATAGAGCCAATAATTCAGATAGTTGGACCTTACAAAGTCTAATACTGACAACTGAATTCTAATCTCATCAAGTAGGTACAAAAGCTATTTCAGTTCAGACTCCAACCTCAAACTTTTTGCCTCTCGTTTTCTTTCAGTCTGCTGCATCTTTGTGTTTGTAATAATTGTATCAGAAACATTTTTCTATTTCTGAATATCTGATAAAACTGTTCATGCTAGCCTGTTAAACCTCAAATTCTCTTAAAAGCAACAGAGAAAAATCAAAGCACAGATAATACTTTCACCCCAAACACCAAGTCAGCTTTTTTTTTTATACTCCTTGTCATCTATGTGTGTATCTTTATCCTACAGTGTGCACCAGGAATAAAGGATATCAGCTAGAAGTTATTAACCATGCCATCTGAGATTCCTGCTTAAACGTAAGTGCCAAACCAAATACAGGTAACCACTTTTTATTATGTCATATGACTGATAACAGAATAAGTTCTACTTACATTTCTATTTAAAAACCATAGTAACCCAAGGAGAAAAAGCTAAGAAATCACACAGCTGTGCTCTCCAAATCCCAATAAAGATATTATTTTCTGCATCTCTGTTACATGAATAAATGGGCTGAAGGATTTTGCCTGATTTTAAATAAAGAGCACATTAACCCTAAGAACATATGTGAAATTACAGTCTGAAGAAAAATTTAATTTTTATCTTAAAAAGTTCCCTTTCAAGCTCTCATTCTAGCAATGATGTTGCGTATTGTTGCCCGAGTGGACCCATAGAGTGTCTCTAATATTCTTTTAAAAAAATCTAAGGACCAACTTACAACATAATTTTTTTTAAAGTGAGAGCTTAGATTAGGCATATGGGAATGAAATAACCTCTCAATACAATGGTAAACTAATCTCCGTATTGCAAAATCATTAGTCACGCTGGGCAGCATTTATTACTCTGACTTTGAGATTGAGACATGAATGATCAGTAAGTCACTTGGCTTGCAGAGCCCTCTGCTCATAAAATAAGAAAGTAAATTTTTTTAAAACTCCACTGAAATGGGCAGACAGCCTGCAGATGATTTTGTTTCTTGTAATGCTTATAACATTTGTTACGCAGTGAAGAGTTCAGTGGTAGAAGTATTATATTACTGTTGAAACAGCTTGGAGCACATAATATGTACTTACAGTGTTATGCAGCCTGTCATGGAAGCATTTAGACAATAAAATATCCTTGATTAATGCACTATCCCTTATTCTACCTTTACTATAAAATATTCATAATGTGTCTTGAAGCATATACAAGTTCACTTTATAAAATTCAGATGTGTCCATTTGCTAAATGGTATTTAAAGCCTCTGGGTTAGATTTTTGTGATAATTTTAACTATCCAAATGCAAATTTTTCCTTCCAAGAAAGCTGAGTCTTTGCATTTTTAATTATATCTTAAGGGAAGATATAATATATCCTATAGTAGGGGGTTACACTATAAAGTTTTTAGTTTCTTTAGAGCACAAAGGCTTATAAGAATTATGCCTACTGAACTCACCAGTCATAGCTGGTTGATCCACAGGGGTGATATCTTTGGTAGTCTCTTGCAGAAATCTGTGGAGAGCTTCTCTAAAATTTCTTCATGTAATATAAAGTTGATGGTTTTGACATGAGAGAGACAAACTGAATAGAATCTTACTAGAATCTTACACAAGTTTCAGATTTGTGGTAACTTTTATACAGACCTAGAAAAGACCAAAGGACTAGTGTTGACATTAATTGATAATGTATATAAAACCGAACATTTTATCTTCCTTCCCGCAATAAATGGTGCTATCTGTGGAAAAGATTCCATAGCCCTTTATACGTGAATATCTTCTGTAGAATGGAATAGGCAAAAAAGACTATCACGGTTTGCTAAACTGGGTCATTAGAATCAAGTAATAAACTTGCTTACTTTTGATTTCATAAACCCTGATTCTGATTATTTGCCTTCTTATTCAAACTCTACTTCAGGGAAAGAATGATAACCTATACCATTTTATAATTAACATTTCCCATATTTCATTGATAGCCTATTTGTGTGTGTGTGTGGTTTGTCTATGTCCATTTCTGTCAGTATGTTCACTTTTAAATCATAGATGAATTAGACTTCATAAGAATTTAAAATTTTTGTGCCTCAAAGGCTGTTATCAAGAAAGTGAAAAAACAACAGAATGGGAGGGGTTAATAACCCAGAATAAAGAAATCTTAACTACTCAACAACAAAAATCAAACAGCCCAATTGAAAAATAGGCAAAAGACTTGAATATAATCTCTCCAAGGAAGACATATAACTGGCCAATAAGCATGTGAACAGATGCTCAATATCACTAGTCATTAAGGAAATGCAAATCAAAACCACAATGAAATACGACTTCACACACATTAGGATGACTACTGTCAAAAAAAAGAGAAAACTAAGTTTTGGTGAGAACTCAGGGAACCTGGGACACTAGTGCACTGCTGACATGAATATAAAATGGTGCAGTCACTGTAGAAAACAGTATGATGGCTCATCAGAGAATGAAACATAGAATTACCGTATGATCCAGTGATTCCACTTTTAGGTATGTACTCAAACAAACTGAAAGCAGGAACTCAGATACTTGTACACTAATTCTTAGCAGCATTATTCACAAGAGCCACAACATGGAAACAACCTAAATGTCCACTGACAGATAAACAAAACATGGCATATACAAAAAATATTATTCAGCTTCAAAAGTGAGAAATTCTTATAATACTACAGTATGGAAGGACATTGATAACGTTGTGCTAAATGAAACAAGACAGAAACAAAAGGACAAATATATGATTCAATTTATAAGAGGTACTTAGACTAAGCAAAGTCAAAGACATGAAGCATAATCATAATAGATATTATCAGGGTCTCAACAGAAGGGAGAACAGGAAGTTATTGTCTAATGGGTAGTTTCTGTCTGGGATGATGAAATTTCTGGAAATGGATGGTGGTGATGCCTGCACAATAATGTGAATGTATCTAATTTAGCACTTAAAATGGTTAACATGGTAAATTTTGTTATATATATATTGCCACAATAAAAAGTAAAATTGCATAAGGTCCATTTTATTTTACACTGTACTTTATACTATTTGGCATTGGAAACATCTACCTGTCTTTAAGTTCCACAGGTACGTATTTTGACATTTTATTACACAGTTACACTAGGTTCCTTGATGATCCTCTTTGATTAGTCTTGTTTTTCACCGATTTATACCTTCAGATTATTTCATTTTTATATTAAACTCTAAGGGACAGGTAAACCTGAAAGATTAAAATGTCATAATTCACAAATGTTATGAATTTTACTCAATTTCCCACAATTCTGTACAATATTGCTTCTCTTTTTACTTTTGCTGTAAGTTATACAGATGTATACTGTACGGTATATTTTGCATGCCTTATTTTTGGAGGGAGATTGCCTGAACAAGAACATAATTTAGTATTTTCAATGTATTTTCCCTTTTTATTTCATTAATATTTCACAGAGGAGCAGACAAGATGGTGCAGTAGAAGGGTGCTCTTAGCTCACCCACTCCTATGAATACACCAAGAAATATCCACAGACCCACCCATTAACTCAGAACACCGGCTGAGCTTTGACAGAACATCGCCTTTTCAAAAGACAACATTCCTCACAAATCTGGTAGGGAGAGGGGAAAAAAAAAAAAAAGAAATTAGTGCAGGATCTGTCCTGCTGGGAGGGAATGGCAAAGGAGGAATAGCACTCTTATAATGGGTCTACCCCTCTCCAACAGAGAGGTCAGCAGGGATAGAAGGGGGACCTCCAAGGCTTGATCTGTGTAGAGCAGCCCTTGGCCAACAGAACTAAGTGAAACAGCACAAAGGGTCCCTGTGACACCCAGCCCTAGACTTGAATCTGTGCAGGTAGTCCAAGACTTGGCTGCCCTACCTGGGTGGAGGACTGGGACTTGACTGTGCAGAAGCAACCTCGGGCCTGGAGTGTGCTGTGGCTGGGAGTGTGTACAGAATAGCCTGGGTCCCCCATTAGAAAGAAGGAAGGGAGGGAAAGGGAAAGTGGAGTAAAGAAAAGGGGGAAGAAGAGAAAATGGAGAGAAAGGAAGAAGATAAAGGGGAGAACAGAGAGAAAGGAAGGAAGGGAAGAAAAAGAGAAAGAAAAGAAAGGGAAGGGCAGAAAGAGGAGAAAGAGAGAAGGAAAGAAATAGAAGGGAAGGGGAGAAAGAGAACGGAGAAAAAGAGAAAGGAAGGATAGGGAAAAAGGAGAGGATGGTGGTGTGCAGCTCCCAGGCTGAGATGGGGTTGAAACCTGAATCTGTACCCAGGGGCTCCGCAACTTCATAGGAGGGACTGAAATCTGTTTACAGCCCCGGGCAGTGGGGAGTGTTTTGGTCTGTGGGTGCCTTTGTAGACCTGCACCTCTAAAAAAAATGAACAAGGAGTGGAGTTCTGACACACAGTGGTGGTGAGGGCTGCTGGGTCGTCTTCTGTGAACCTGCCTACCACGTGCAGACACTGTGCTGGGAAAGGTGCTGACCTGGTGGCGCAACCTGCAGGCCTCTGGAAGAAGTAAGCAGAGGTTGCGCAGTAGGGCGAGTACACTGGCGATGGCACTGACCCGGTAGCACAGACGCACAGTCACTGAGGGCTGGGGGCCTCAGTGCAGGTCTTTAAGATGCTCAAGTGTGGTGAGTGCAGGAGCAGCGTTTGGTGCTGGGGATGGAGCTGACCCAGTAGTGCACCATGAACCACGTGTGCGACTGCATTGGTATCTCTGAGGGCAGAAAACCTGGGGAACACCAGAGCAGTGCACTGACATCCCTGTGGCTAAAGCGGCGACAAGGGCAGAAACAACAAACAGTACTTAAAGTGCTCCAACCACGCCTACTACACAGCACAGCTCAGAAATGGGTCTGGAGGCCTCCATTTCAACAAAAGAGGAACAAACCTGGCTCCTCTCAGGGCTGTGGCAACCATACAACAAAAAGGAGGCCCTGCTCAATAGCCAAGGCAGGCTCTAGTCCCTAAAACGCCAGCCACACCCCAAACAAAGGGATAACAGCCAACACACACAGAAGAAAGATGTGGCAACCATCCATACTAAAAACAGATCTCAGGACAAAATTATTAGGGGTGCACAATCTACACTGTCTACATCTTTTTAAAAAAAATCCCTTCAAGTACCACAGTAGCTAACTGATACTTCATAATCCATAGTGCCAGAGAGATACAAGAAAAATGAAGCAGAGGAACTACCCCCAATTTAAAGAACAAAAGAAATCCCCTAAAATAACAATGAAAAAGACCTCAACAGTCTACTGGATCATGACTTCAAAAAGGCAGTGATCAATGCACTGAAGGAACTAAAAGAGACTATGAATAGAGACAGGGAATACTTTAAAATGAATTTGAAACTATTAAGAGCCAATTAAAAACAAAACTCAATGGCTAAGATAAAAGCTACACTAAAGGAGGCAATGTAGAGGAACAAATAAGTAACTTTGGATCCAATTAGAACAACAGACAGGAAAGCAAGTAAGAACCAATGAAAGCAATTTTAAGGGACCTATGGGATAATATAAAACATGCCAACCTACACATAACAGAGGTCCCAGGAGAAAAAAGAGCAAAGGGGGTTGAAAACGTATTTGAAGAAATTATAAACCTAAAGAAGGAAACAGATATCCAAGTTCAGGAAGCACAGAAGGTCCCCAATGAGAGAACCCAAATAGACCTACACCAAGACATATTATAATGAAGATACCCAAGGTTAAAGACAAAGAAATGATTCTAAATGCAGCAAGAGAAAAACAAAGAGTTAGTTACAAGGGAACCTCCATAAGCTTTCAACTGATTTCTCTACACAAACACTGCTGACCAGAAGGGAGTGGCAAGATATATTCAAAGTCCTGAGTGAGAAAAAGCTACAACCTAGGGCCTATCCTTTAAAATAGAAGGAGATATAAAGAATTTCAGACAAGCAAAAACTAAAAGAATTCAGTAGAAATAAACCTATGCTAAAAGAAATATTGAAAAGTCTACTCTAAACAGAAAAGCAGGATGCTATAGAAAGGAGAAAACCATAATTGGAAAGGTGATAACTATAATCAGTTGCTACAGAATAAACATGAAGATGTAAGAGAGGGCATCAAAATCATTAAAGGTGGGAGAGGGGAGCAAGAAAATATATACATATTTTTTTGGTTCTTTTTAGGATGTGTTTGAGCTTGTATGACTCAGTTTAAAGCAAACAGATACAGTAATGGGTCAATATAATTGAAAAACAGGGCAACTACAAATCAATAGCATTCAATAGAGTCACAAAAACCAAAAAGAAACCAAGATAATACAAAAGAAAAAAAGAAACAAAGAGGAAATACCAAATACCAAATACCAAACTGGAACAAAGTTCAAAATGGCAACAACCAAATATCTATCAATAATTACTGGAATGTCAGACTAAATGCTCCAATCAAAAGACAGAGTGACAGACTGCATAATAAAACAAGAACCTACAATATGCTGCATACAAGAGACTCATTTTAAGGAGGACACACATAGATTGAAAGTGAGAAGATGGAAAAGATACTTCATGCAAATAGAAATGACAAGAAAGCAGGAGTAGCAATACTGATTTCAGACAAAATAAACTTTAAAACAAAGGCCATAAAGATAAAGGACACTATATAATGATTAAAGGAACAATACGAGATGAGAATATTACACTTGTTAACATGTATTCATCCAATATAGGAGCACCTAAATACATAAAGCAAATATTAACATGTATAAAGGGAGAAACTGATGGGAACACAATTACAGTAGGAGACTTTAACATCCCATGAACGTCACTGGACAGATCTTCCAGACAGAAAATCAATAAGGCAATGGAGAAACTAAATGACACAATAGAACAGTGGGATTTGGTTGATATTTTTAGGAAATTACATTCCAAAAAAAACCAGAATATACATTCTTGTCGAGTGCACATGGAACATTCTCTAGGAGAGAAAAATAGATCATGTACTCAGGCATAAAAGAAGTCTCAACAAATTTAAGTGGAAATTACTTCAAGCATCTTTTCAGACCACAGTGCCATGAAACTAGAAATCAACCACAGAAAAACAAAGGAGAAAAAAACTACAGTATGGAGATTAAACAACATGCTACTAAAATACCAATGGGTCAATGATGAAATCAAAGAAGAAATTAAAAAATACTTTGAGACAAATGACAATGAAAACACAACCACACAAAATCTATGGGATGCAGCAGAAGTAGTCCTGAGACAGAAGTTCATAGTGGTACAAGCCTTCCCCCAAAAAGAACAACAATCTCAAGTAAGCAACCTAACCTATCACCTAAAGGAATTAGAAAAAGAAAAGCAAACAAAACCTAAAGCTAGGAGAAGGAAGGAAATAATAAAGATCAGGGAGGAAATAAATGAAACAGTGATTTTAAAAGATAGAAAAAAAATCAAACAAACCAAGAACTGGTTGTTGGAAAGAATAAACAAAATTGACAAACCTCTAGCCAGGCTCACCAAGAAGAAAAGAGAAAACACAAATAAAGTAGGAAAATAAAATGGAGAAATTACAACCAATACCACAGAAATACAAAGACAATACTATGAACAACTGGAAACAAATTGGACAACCCAGAAGAAGTGGACAAGTTTCTGGAAACACACATTCCACCAAGACTGAATCAAGAAGAAATAGACCACTTGAATAGACTGATCACTAGAAATGAAATAGAATTAGCATAAAAACCCTCCCTGTAAGCAAAAGTCCAGGACCAGATGGCTTCACTGGGGAATTCTACCAAACATACAAAGAACTCATACAGGTCCTTCTCAAAATCTTCCAAGACTGAGTACTCCCAAACTCATTCTATGAAGCCACCATCACCCTGATATCAAAACCAGACAAAGACACTACCGAAAAAGAAAATTGTAGGCCAATATCACTGATGAACATAGATGCATAAATACTCAACAAAATATTAGCTAACAGAATCTAGCAGCACATTAAAAAGAACATACACCATCGTCAAGTTGGATTCATCCCAGGGACACAAGGATGGTTCAACATATGCAAATGAATGTGATACACCACATCAACAAAACAAAGGACAAAAATTACATGATCATCTCAATAGATGCATAAAAAGCATTTGATAAAATTCAACAACCATTTATGATGAAAACTCTTACAAAACTGTGTATAGAGGGAACATATCTATCTCAATATAATAAAAGCTATTTATGACAAACCCACAGCCAACATACTACTCAATGGTGAAAAACAGTAAGCCTTTCCCCTAAAATCTGGAACAAGACAAGGATGCCCACTCTCATAACTTCTATTCAACATACTTCTGGAAGTCCTAGCCACAGCAGTCAGGCAAGAAAAAGAGATAAAAGGGACCCAAATTGGAAGAGAAGAGGTAAAACTGTCACTATATGTGGATGACATGATTACATATATAGAAAACCCTAAAAGCTCCACCCAAAAACTACTGGAACTGATAAAAGAACTCAGCAAGGTAGCAGAACACTAGATTAACCTACAAAAATCAGTTGCATTTCTTTATACTAACAATGAATCAACCAGAAAAGAAAGTAAAGAAACAATCCCTTCTAAAATCGCATCCCCAAAAATTAAATACTTAGGAATAAATCTGACCAAGAAGGTGAATGAAAGCCTTATACTTGGAGAACTACAAAACACTGATTAAGGAAATTAAAGATGACTGAAGGAAATGGAAAGATACCCCTGCCCTTGAATTGGAAGAATCAATATCGTTAAAATGGCCATACTGCCCAAGGCTATCAACACACTTAATGCGATCCCTAACAAATTACCCAGGACATTTTTCACAGAACTGGAACAAACAATCCTAAAATTTATATGGAATCACAGAAGACCCAGAATTGCAAGGCGATATTGAAGAAAAAGAATGAAGCTGGAGGAATAACCCTTCCAGACTTCAGACAATACTACAGAGTTACAGTCATCAAAACAGCATGTTATTGGCATAAAAACAACATATGGATCAATGGAACAGAACAGTGAGCCTAGAAATAAACCCATAGATCTACGGTCAATTAATCTTCACCAAAGGAGGCATGAGTATACGATGGAGAAAAGATGGTCTCTTCAGCAAGTGGTAGTGGGAAAACTGGATAGCAGCATGTAAATGCACAAAGATAAACTCAAAATGGCTTAAAGAGTTAAATATAAGACAAGACACAATAAATCTCCTAGAAGAAAACATAGGCAAAGCATTCTCTGACATAAATCTTAGCAACATTCTCCTAGGGCAGTCTACCCAGGCAATATAAATAAGAGCAAAAATAAACAAATGGGACTTACTTAAACTTAGAAGCTTTTGCACAGCAAAGGAAACCATAAGCAACCTACAGAATGGGAGAAAATATTTGCAAATTATGTGACTGACAAAGGCTTAATTTCCAGAATATATAAACAGCTCATACAACTTAACAAAAAAGCAAACAACCCAATCCAAAAATGGGCAGAAGACCTAAACAAGCAGTTCTCCAAGGAAGACATACAAATGGCCAACAGGCACATGAAAAAAATGCTCAATATCACTAATTACCAGAGACATACAAATAAAACTACAATGAGGTATCACCTCACACCAGTCAGAATGGCCATCATTCAGAAGTCCACAAATGATAAATGCTAGAGAGGGTGTGGAGAAAAGGGAACCCTCCTACATTGCTGGTGGGAATGTAGTCTGGTGCAGCCATTATGGAAAACAGTATGGAGATTCCTCAAAAGGTTAAAAATAGACTTACCATATGATCCAGCAATCCCACTCCTGAGCATATATCCATAGGGAACTCTAATTTGAAAAGGTACATACTCCCCAGTGCTCACAGCAGCACTGTATACAATAGCCAAGACATGGAAGCAACCTAAATGTCCATCGACAGGTGACTGGATAAAGAAGTTGTGGTTTATTTATGCAATGAAATACTACTCAGTCATAAAACAATAAAATAAGGCCATCTGCAGCAACATGGATGGACCTGGAGATCATCATGCTAAGTGAAATAAGCCAGAAAGAGAAAGAAAAATACCATATGATATCACTCAATGTGGAATCTAAAAGAAAAAAGAGAAATAAAAGAAGACACTAATGAACTCATCTACAAAACAGAAACAGATTCACAGATATAGTAAACAATCTTATGGTTACTAGGGGAACAGGAGTGGAAGGGATAAATTTGGGAGTTTGAGATTTGCAAAGGTAAACCACTATATATATAAATAGATAAAAACAAATTTCTACTGCATAGCACAGGGAACTATATTCAGTATCTTGTAATAACCTTTAATGAAAAATATGAAAACAAATATATGTATGTATATTCATGACTGGGACATTACACTGCACAGAAATTGACACATTGTAACTGACTATATACTTCAGTTTAAAAAGCAGCACATTAGCTTTGAGGAATTGATAAAAAATGTATTTTATAATTACCAACCTAAGGAGCAGTTAGAAAAGTTGTTCTTAGCTCTTACTTACCATCACACACACGCTGAGTAACGGTCACATGAGCAAGCATTCTCCATAGACATTATTAAATTTTGCCACAAATTTTGAATGAATGTCAGTAACGATCATGGACTCTGACCTTCCACATAGATAAGACTAGCTATAATGTCATCCCTTTTTTCTACTGGAGAAGGCAGACTGGAAATAAGAACAAACAATTCACACTTTGGTTTTGCATTATTAACCCATTCTTTTTTGCATGCATCCAAGTTGACAGTAGTGCATTGTGAAACCTGCTAATATAGAGAATGATCACTTGAGAATCTATACACAATCAAGTGTCACAGAATTTTCTATTAATGTCAGAGCAAAGACAATTCCACACCCTTGTGGTTAAATGCAAAGCTACATGTAAAATACATATTAAAATAAATGATGTAATTTTAAAGGTAAAAATCCAGTATTATAACGACCTTTTGTCATTAATAATTAAAAAAAGAAATGCATCTATTCTAGAAGATTGCAATAAGAGAGGATTAGGTAACTTCAAGGCTTTTTAATTAAGCATAAGAGATATTTTAGTTTGTTTGTTGAAAAACAAATAAGCCTCTGGAAATGCAGTCATAAGAGCAAAAAATATTTAAGAAAAAGTAAGTGATAAGTCCCCCCCAGAACAAGGGATGACAGAGACAAATCTATGTTACATTTTGTTTGAGCCACTATTATCTGGTAGCATAAACTACAATGGAGTACATATATCTTTCTCCTCTCATTCAGTTATGGTCTTACGTATCTTTTTATGTTGTCATATTTTCATACAGATGCCTGTCAATAAATGTTTGTATTATTCATTTATCTAATTGGAAAATATTTTTATGAAGTATTCGATCCATTTTATGCTAGACTGTACATTTCAAAGTTATATTAAGAGTAATAATGATATCAAAAATTCAAGTACTTTATATATATAAATTCATATAATCGGCATAAATTATAAAGAACATTTTATTATTTTCCTGATCTTTTAAATTAAACTGCAGCACAGCATGTTTCATTAACTTCTTCAGAGTCACACACAGCTATGAATTAATGGAGCAGGGAATACAAACCTAGCTAGTGTGGCTTTGGAGTCCATATTCAACCACCTTAGAATCTTATTTAGCAGAAAATACATGAACTTGGAAAATGATGAACCTAAAGTACAAGACTTAAATGAAAGTACAAAATAAAGCCCAAGAAAGATGGCAACGGAACATATAAACAAGAGATCTATTCAATAGTAAATTTTTTATTCCTTACCTCAGAAATGCATCAGCAGCTTCTTGGTCTCTGAGGTGCCACCTTCTTTTGTAATTCCACAATTGTATAAAAAGGAAATCTTTCACAGTGTATACATATATCAGATCAATACGACGTGCACTTTAAATGCTTCACAATTTTATATAGCAATTATACCTCAATAAAGCTGAAATTAATATATATATATATATATATATATATATACTGTGATCAATTGGTATTTATTCCTGGGACATAAAATGGTTCAACATAATGTAGGAAAAAAATCATACAATTACTTCAATAGACGCAGAAAAAGCATTTCACGAAATTCAACATCAGTGAGCCTAGTTCAAGAACAACTCTGCTGTTGTGAATTCCCACCCGTAAGAAACAGATACCACTGAGCTGCTCATGATGCTTGGGCTCCTCTCCGCTGTGCATTTCTCATTAAGTGATGGGAACATGCAAAATCTTCTGGACCCTCTTGCAGAACATCTTGAATGTCCTCTTTTGCTCCCTTCTTCCAGGCAAGGTATTGTGTTTCTACCTTACTTAGGCCATTGCTCATCCCAAATTTCTAGAATCTTCTTCACAGCATTTTGGAATCATCCTGTGGGGTCTTTGACAAAGATTTAAATTCTGTGTTGCAAGAGAGTGCTCTCATCTCATTAAATTCTCCCTTAAACAGTATATATGTACCTTCCTCTCTTAATCCAACATACCCCAGACACAGTGCTGTATATGTTTACTAGTTCCTGTAGCTCAAAGAAATGTTCCTAATTATTGACCTGGTGCCCAGGAGGCAAGGGGAAAATCAGTGGGAAGTTTACATAGTGTAGCAGGGAAAGGCTGTCTTTAAGCAAGGGAGGAACCCTGACCCTTAACATGGAAGTCCTGACCCTTAACATGGAGCTCCAGAAGGTGGTTCATGCTTCCTTGTGTCCAGGGAAGTGTAAGGATTTAAAATTCTCAATTTCATCAACCCCAACCCATAGACAAGTGCCCCATTCTTTCCTAATCAGGGTTCTGTTTAGCATAGCAGACATGTGTAAGTTGAGAATTTAACTGTCTCCTGAATTCTGTTACTTTTTATGATAAAATTCTGAGCCCAAACCTCAGCTTTCTCTGCCCATCTGGCACTGGGTATGAGAGCTTTTTTATATACTGTAAAGGAGGCACTGTTGTATTCACACTTAGCTCTTAATTAATGACTTACCACTCCATGCCTTTCACTTGATTTCTCCATCACTTACCCCTATAGCTATCCAATTTCTTTGCCGATAAAATACTATTTTGCTCATAAACCTTGAGTGCCTCATGCCTTCCCCACTAGTTGCTTTTTCCCCCTACTGGTACACTGCAGATGAAATTTTAATAATTATACTGTTACCTGTGCTGGAGATTACCCATGCACCACTACCTAGTGCTGAGGTTAGCAGTAGATTAGCTTCAGCCAGCCAACAGGTGATCCAGCTTAGTGTCAAAATCACATTTTAGCATCTGTTTTCATTGACTACTGCTGGTACAAACTCATAAGGGTTAATTTACATGGAAAGTAAACTCAGAGACAGAGATTTACATACAGGAAATTCATTAGAAAGTGTTCTCAGGATTTACACCTGTGAAGAAAGAGAAGCAAGCAAGACTGAGAAGAGGAGGAGTTTGGTTGAAACTATAGCAATTGCCTCAGCATCTCCATGGGGTGACAGGAAGCTAGGAAGGTCCTTAGAGTCTCATGCTGGGGAATGAACTGGGCTTTCATATCCCTGCATTACCCAGCATTCACCACAACTGAAAACAGCAGCTGATTAGGGAAGAGGACAAAATTTTCATACCAAAATCTTTTTATCTCCCTTTAGGACAAGCACTCTAAATCGTCACACTAAATTTTTAGACGAACATCTCTAAATTTTTTAATATCTAAAACTGTATATTTATTTCTATAAAGTTAAATGCAATACTGACTTAAGGGGAAAGACACCATTGTAAATATTCATTAAAAATAAACATGTATATAGCTAAAATTTCTACAGATCATATATCTAGAAGAAAATATTTCAATGTTTTCTAGTCTTTAACCCAGATTGCTTATAATATTTTTCTTCATAAAAATACAGAAATTAACTTCAGTATCCAATTCTGTTATAAATTACACTTATATAATTATAAATTATCAATAAAAACTACATGGTAAGAATATGAAAAATTAGAGATTTGGAATAGCTCATTAACCACAATTTGTTATTTGGGGAATTATATGAGAGAAAGTATTAACTCAAAAAGAACATAATTGAAAAAAAAAAGGTATATTTACAATGTCTTACATTTATAATGAATATAGGTAATTCTATATTATAAAATTTTTAAAAAATTGTCCTAAGTAAAAGATTTTCCTATACATAATTTTAGAAATAATATTAAAAAGTTGCTCTAGAAGCTACTGATCTGCTTTAATTTATAGTAACATACTATGCTCAAAATAGAAGAAATTGAGTTTCAGACACAAGGATATTCCATGATACCAAAACGTACTTCTAGAGATAAATTTAAGACAAAATGTTATCCATTCATTTTTGTTTTTAATAACAGCCCATTATATGTTAAATATTTTAGGGGTCATGATTAAGTCAGGATGATTAAAATTTTAAAAATTAATATTTGAAGACTAATCACATTAAATCAAATAAAACAGAATACTTTCTGAAGTAAACCTGATTATACCTGTGGGGCTGTGGGAGATTTCAAATCCCTAAGAATAGTTAATTATAGTTACTACTAATGAAGTATTTTAGATTAGTCTGTATAAAAGGAGGATACAGATAATACCTCTTATGATTTGATCACGGCAGTACCTGTCAAAATACCTTGAGCTCAACATTTCTATTAACGCTAACTGCAAATCTGCTGTGACTTGTCTTGACTGTAACAACTGAGAAATTTTCTTTCTTAGGAGGCTCCATCACATTACTTGCCCTTCACTTGCTGGAAATACACCAGTTATAAGTTTTTAAAATATTCTATATTATTTAGAATAGTTTCTTACTCTGCCACAGTAAGTTGTTTTCATTTTGTCAAAGCAATATTTCATGTGATTTAAAAATTAAAGGGCAAAATACCTGTTCTGAATAGAATGGTCTTCAGTCATACGTCACTGTATAAGAGAATTCAATTTAACCACACAAGCTTAAAACTACTGTCATTTTCACATTATATCATGTCAACTTAAAGTTACCAGACATGCTGGCATTTACCAACACACTAAATTTTAAATGTTATCTCTTGCGGGAACTCACTTTGCTTCAAACTGATATTCCATTCTAGAATTTTTTAAAATAGAGGTCATCAACTTGATCCAAAGTATACTCATATTATTTTTGTTAAGATAGTTACCAAATTGAAATTGAAATATTTGTTTTTGAGTTTGAGGAATTCTGAAGCAATCTGTTGTCCCCTATACATCATCAATTTTGAAAGTGTTACACGAAGTAAAAGATAGAAATAAAACTGCTAAAAAGGTGATATTTGGAAAGATGTCTTTTATCCCACTTCAAAAAAGATAGTCACAAAGATGGTTTCTTGACTCTTTGAAAGTCCCTGTAAAAATCAAAGCAAAGAAGGTTCTGCATTTATCCTAACCATACAAAAAAGAGAAAGAGAACAACCAGTTTCAAAAAGCTTGGAAGGTACACCAAAAACTCCCCGGAGCCTCACTGGGTTCAGCTTGAGGAAACAGGTGGCCAGGTTGGCTTATGTTGAGGAAAAAAACTGTAAAAATACTTACCTTAAAGAAATGATTCACTTTCAGAATGATTTTGAAGGCACAGATATAAAGCCCTTGAGAGGGGAAAGTTAAAACCACCACCACCACCACCAAAGGAGTAAGTAGTTATCCAGCATAAATAAGAATGAGCTGTTTTCATACAATAGAAGTTTTGTAATTTTGTTCTCATCAACCATGTTAGTTATAAATCTGTTTACTACAAGTTCTGTGTACTTTCCCTGGTAGTAGTGGCAACAAAAATGGTAGCAGTAACAGTTTCTTTTAGCATATGCTACTGACCAGGAAACCATTCATCTTTTCAACGATTCATTAATTTTGGTGATATCATCTATATTTTAGAGATAAAGAGGTTTTATGCTTAAATAGATCATCACTTGGTCAAGGGTCAAATTCAAGAAGGGCTTAAGGCCAATTAGAACCTAGACTTGGATACAAAGTCCATGCCTATCCATTTGGTCTCCTCCTTACAAAGTGTTCTCAGTGAGCTTCAGCTTTTACTTAATAATGCAGTCTTTACTGTGAAAATACCTACAGTATTAATTACTCCTGTAATCATATTGAAGGTTAAGTTTATCTCCCTACTAAATGGTCCAAGATTTATTCTTTGAATTCTTATGATTTCCTGCATGCAGCGTGGCTTTTAAAGGCTTTGAAATGTACTGTAAAAGGTAAACTTGGTTATATCAATTTAACCTGGTGTTTTCCAAACCAAATATATATATAAAATACATATATATATAATTAATATACAGAATTACAGAATCTACGTTTTTGCTTAGTTCTCCTTTACTCTCATCTTTGTCTCTTCTGTGAAAACATTCAACTACACATCAAGAGATTTTTTTCCTCATATATTGGCATCACCTATCGCTTAATTCTAAAGCCAAAGGAAGACTCAATATTCAAAGTTTGAGCTTAAGATTATGAGTTATAGTTAGTAAAAAGGCATATTATCATAACAATACATTTTAATTTTATGACTTCCAGTTATATCTGGAGAAGGAGGAGGAAAAAACAGATGCTAAAACTGTTTTAAAGAAAATTACTTTGCAGTTCTCTGGAAACCATAGCTTACAAATTTATTTTGCCTCCAAGACAATTTATGTGACAGATTATCTCTTCTGGGTGGCCATAGAGGCAAAAATAGATTTATTCCACCTGTTAATTACCCTCAGAGCCTCTAAACAGAATTCTGTTTTTTCATTTGTGATCTCCTTAGGCTTTACTTGATTTGCTAACACCCTATATGAACAAGATAATCTAATCAAACAAACAGGATTATAAAGTTACAAAATATAAAATGGAAGGAAACTTACGGACTATTTCATTGAACCTTACAGATTCTTAATGAGTGAATGTGTGTGTATAAAGCTCAGTGAGTTAAACTGGCCATTTAGTCTCCTTAGATTGGACACCCAGCGTCCTGGACACTTGTGCTAAGTCAACATCACTACTGGGAAACACTGAGGCGAACTGGCAAAGTCAAATATAAATCTATTTGAAAAACACATTTTGTTTAAATTTTCCTTGCAAATTTATGAGCATAAAATCAAATGGTATACTAGAAATGAAACTTTCAGAAGTATAAACTATTATATATAGGTTAATTATTCACATTATAAACATTTTATTTTCTGAACTAAAATGGCCTAGTGTAATTGCTGTGGCATATTTAAATTTTTCCAGACTGTCTTTTAATAAGCTGATCAGTGACATTCCATTTAGTAAATCTGGGCGGGTAGATGGTATGATGCAGGGATGTATGTACTATGACAGGCCTTTTTCAACAAGCTCCATCTATGCTACAGGGTAAAATAAAAGTGTCATCTGCTTTTTTATATTTTGTATCACTTCTCTGTTTTGCATCATGTAGAATTTGAGATTTTCACTTTGCATTTGAGGAAATACTTGTCACATTTTTATCTTCTTCTTATATAGCTTTCATGCTAATAAAAGGATTGGCTTTCCTTATCTAGTAAAATATTTTCATGCATAAACTACAGTAACGTGGTTGCCAACTTGGTTTAATGGTTCACATTAAGAATAATCATTTCTTTATGTTCATAGAAATGCTGTCCATAAGCCAGAACATTGCACCTTCTGCCATCAGTATACTGGGTAAACTGAAAGGTCAGAGCCTGGAATAAATTTCAACTCCTGATCAAACAATGAAGAATAAAGAAGGATTAATGTAATAAATTGATTCATTGTTGACAGAATGTTTTTAAGCCCTTTTGAGAGAGACCCTGTCTGCTCTCTTCAAATGTCAGATCAACTAGCCAGCTTCTTGACAATTAAAGGGTACTGCTTACAAAATTGTTAAGAAGGCTATTTGTTTATGGAGCCCTCATGCTTCTTTCAGTCTTCCCCTTCACTCTTCTCGCCCTGCTCCATCACAAGCCTACATGATGCTATATTCCAGCCATCATAATCTAAATGACACAAAGGCCAGGCATTTCATAAAGAACTCAAGAGGACAGGCTCTGATTGTGTATGTGTGTGTGATGAATGAGTATTATAAATTCTTGAGTGCATTTGTGCATATGCTTTTGAAGCAGGGACTCATTCCTCAAGTACTCCTAATTGTTGCCATAACTAATTGTAGGCTCTAGAAATAACATAGAGATTAAATTTTATTTGAAATCCCTTAATTTCTAAATGTCAGTTTCTGTTACGGGCTAAATTGTGTCTCCTTCAGCATCCGCCTCTCCAATTTGTATGTTGAAGTTTTAACCCCCAGTAACTTAGAATGTGACTATATTTTGAGACTGGACTTTTAAAGAGGTAAATAAGGTAGAATGAGGTCATATGGATAATTCCTAATCCGATATGACTGGTGTCCACATAAGAATTGGAGACTAGGACACAGACAATTCACAGACCAAGGGGTGACTATATGAAGACACAGAAAAAGGTCAGCCATCTGCAAGCCAGGGAGAGAGGCCTTAGAAGAAACAAAACCTGCCAATACCTTGATCTCGGATTTGTAGCTTCCAGAACTGTAAGAAAATGAATTTCTATTGTTTAAGCTGCCCAAGCTGTCGTATTTTGTTTTGGCAGCCCTAGCAAACTAATGCAGTCTTTTTCAAAATGTTTTCCTGGTCAAATAAAACATGTCAAAGTGTCACATTTTGCCCAAAGTCTGCTAAAGTTTACCTCTGATTTAATTACTCATTGAGTCATAGTTTACTAAACTAGCTCTGTAACTTGATGTTAAAGCTGCATGCTTTGGCCAATTAGCTCATTATCTCGTTTTAATTAAATGTTTTATTTTAACATAATTGTAGATTCAGCTGCAGATGTCGGAAATAATACAGAGAAATCCTGTCTAGTTTCCTCCAGTGATAACAATAAATGTCACAACAGGATATTGACATTAATATACTCAATATACAGAACACTCTGTTCACCACACTTCCATCCATCATGTTGCCCTTTTACAGCACACCCACTTCCCTCCCACCTTCATTCCCTTCTTAAACACTGAAACCACTAATGTGTTCTGCATTTCTATAATGTTCTCATTTACAGAATGATAGATCAGTGGAATCATACTATGTAACTTTGGGGGATTGGCTTTCACTCAGTATAATTTCCTGGATGATTCATCAAGGTTTTTATGTATAGTGTATTCCTTTATATTGCTGAGTAGTATTTCATGTTATGTATTTTAATTTAACCATTCAGTTTTTGAAGAACTAGTTTATTTCCAGCTTTTATTATGAGTAGAGTTTCTATAAACATTCATATAGATTTTTATGTGACTGTGTCTTCATTTCTCTGCAATAAATGCCAAGGGATGCGATTACTGGGTTGTATATTAGTAACTTATGTAGATATTCAATCTGCCAAACTCTTTTCCCAGAGTGGCTATGCCATTTTATATTCCTGTCAACAATGTGTAAGTGATCTGATTTCTCTACATCCTTGCCAGCATTTTGGTTTTGTCACTATTTTCTGTTCTAGCCATTCTAATAACGTGTGTGGTGGTATCACATTATGGATTGATTCTGCACTTCCCTTTTGTCTAATGATACTGAAGTCTTTTCATGAACTTATTTTCCATCTGTCCATATTCTTTGGTGAAATGTCTTTTCGTATCTTTTGCCTATTTTCCAATTGGGCTGTTTGCTGTTTTTACTACTGAGTTTCCAGAGTTCTTCATATATCATAGATATTAGTCCTTTGTCAGATACGTAGTTTGCAAACATTTTCTCCCACTCTGTAGCTCAGCTTTTCATCTTCTTAAAAAGGTCTTTCATAGAGCAAAAGTTTTTGTTTTTAATTTTTTAAAGTCCAATATATCAATTCTTTTCTTTTTATGTATTGTGCTTTTGATATTAAGTCTAGGAGCTCTTTGCCTAGTCCTTGATCCCAAAGAGTTTCTATGTTTTTTGTCGAAAGTTTTATAGTTTCACATTTTACAGTTAAGTCCTTGATCCATTTTGAGTTAGTTTTTGTTAAAGGTGTAAGATTTAAGTTGAGGTTTATTTGTTTTATTTTATTTATTTATTGCTTGTAGAAGGCAACTGCTTTAGGCGCCATATGGTAAAAAGGCTATCTTTCCTTCATTTGCTCTTGCAACTTTGTCAAAAATTAGTTGGGCATACTTGATGGGCCCAATTCTGAGTTCTCTATTCTGTTTCATTGATCTATCTGTTTATTCTTCTGTCAGTCTGACAAAATCTTGAATTCTGCACTATACAATAAATACTGAAACTCAGTGCTGAAGGCAGATATCCTTACCTTTTTCGTGGTTATAGGAAGAAAACATTCAGTCTTTCATTATGAAGTATGTTAGCTGGAGGTTTTTGTAGATACTATTCCACTATGAAATAGGCTAGAAAAGAGAGAATGAGAGATGGCAGTGGGGAATGACAGATTCACCAGCAAACCCACTTTCCTAGAAGTAGAGGATTTTAATAAATACAGAATATAAATCAGGAAATAGCCACTTCCTTCGTATATAAATCATTATGGAAATAACTATGTTAAAGTAGTTTTATAAATGAGGGAATTGTATTATTTTACCCATACATTAATACATTTTATTATATAGATTTCCTATTATGTATTTTTTTACTTTTATCAATTCAACTGAAAAATTGCAAAATTCACTACATTTAAAATCTGTTGCTTCCTTTGTTTTATATCTAATTATTTTAAGCTAACCAACACTTTACATTATCTATTATGTCTTTTTAACTGGAAATCAATTCTCAAATAGTTCTAAATGCCTTCCTATAACCGTTTTAAAGTAGGTAGAGAGGTATGGCCAAGATGTCACCCTCTTCCATGTCTGCACCACAGGAGCTGCATCAACAGACCCCCTTCTGAGAATAAGAAGACCCTGAGTGCACCTCATCCAATGAACAAACCAAAATTACAGCTACTCATAAAGAAACTACTTATGAGGACAATCTGAAGACTGGCAGAAGGGCTTTCCACAACTAAAGATAAAGAGAAGAAACCACAACAAGACGAGTAGAAGGGGCAGAATTATCAAAACACCTGGGTAGGCAACCTACAAACAGGAGGATAATCACAACTGCAGAGGTTTTTCCCAAAGAATGAAGGGTCCAAGCCTCACACTGGGCTTCCCAGCCAAGGGCTTCTGCACTGGGAAGATGACCCCTCAGAATACCCTCGTTCTGAAGGCCAACAGAGCATTCACGTGGGAGAGCTAGAGGGCTGAAGGAAACACAGACCTCATTCTTAAAGGGTGCTCGCAAAATCTCACACACTCTGACTCCCCAAACAGAGAAGCAGTAATTTGGAAGGAGCCTGATCAGACCCACGTTCTGATTCTGGAGAGCCTCCGAGAGAGGAAACAAGCAACTGGAACTTCCACTGAAGACACAGACACTGGCAGCAGCCATTTTGGGGAGCTCATTCTACCTTCAATACACTGGTGGTGGCAAGTGCCATTTTGCATCCTCCATCCAGCCATTTAGTGTGGGAGACTTACCTGACCACCAACAGGCTGGTACCAGCACCAGGTCTCCCTGGCCCTGTAGCCAGTGTTCTGGGACCCAGCTCCACCCACCAGCAGGAGAGTACCAACCTTGGGCCCCTCAGCCAGCTGCCTCTAGATGAGGCCCCTCTCACCAGCAGGTTCACACCAGCCTGGGCCCCTCGAAGCCCCACAACTGTTTGCCCCAGGACCCAGCCCTGTCATAACAGAAGGGTTCATGCAGCCCATGTAGGAATCACCCACTGATCATATAGCTCTGGTGACCAGCATGCTGCTGGGCCCCAGTCCATCTCCTACATAAGGCTACTTTTTCTAGATTGGAAAATGTAACCAATTTACCTAATACATAAAAACAAAAACAGAGAGTCAGGCAAAATGAGATGACAGAGGAATATGTTTCAAATGAGGGAATGAGATAAAACCCCAGAAGAATTAATTAAAGTGGAGATAAGCAATTACAAGCAATCTACTCAATAGATCAAGGCAAAGATCATAAAGATGTTCAGTGAGCTTGGGAGAATGAATGAACACAGTGAGAAGTTAAACAAAGAGTTAGAAAATATAAAAAAGAACCAAAAAGAAATAAATATAATAACTAAAATTAAAAATACACTAACTAGAAGGAATCAAAAATAGATTAGATGATACAGAGAAACAGAACAATGAACGGATGGCAGAGTAGTGGAAATCAAGCTAAACAGAAAAAATAATTTTAAAAAGAATAGATTTAGGTCATCTTTTATGACTATAATACCTTGAGGCTAGAGCTACAAGAAATAAACCACAAAAAACACAAACACATGGAAGCAAAACAATATGCTACTAAATGATGAATATGTATGTCCTTGAAAAAAATAAAGGGAGAACTAAAAAAAATACCTAGAGACAAATGAAAACAAAAGCATAATAATCCAAAATGTAACAGCAAAATCAGTCCTAAGAGGGAAGTTTATAGTGATAGAAGCTTACCTCTGGAAACAAGAAAGGTATCAAAATTATCTAAGCTTACACCTGAAGGAACTGGAAGAAAAAAGAGTCCCCATTAGTGGATGAATGGACAAAGAATATGTGGTAAATAAATACAATGAGTTATTATTCAGCTATAAAAAAGCATGAATCTTGTCATTTGTGGCAACATGGATAGACCTAGAGAGTATTATGCTAAGTGAAATGAGGCAGAAAAAGACAAATACCTTAAGATATCACTCATATGTGGAATCTAAAAAACAAATAAACATAACAAAATAGAAACAAACTCATAGATACAGAGAATAAACAGGTGTTTGCTAGAGGGAGGGAGGTGGGGGGATGATTGAAATAGTTGAGGGACATTAAAGAAGTACAAACTTCCAGTATGAGACATGGGGATGAAATGTACAGCATGGGGAATATAGTCAGGAATAATGTAGTATCTTTGTATGGTGACAAAAATAGTCAAAAGGTACAAACTTCTAGTTATAGGTAAGTACAAGGGATGTAATTTACAATATGATTAATAAAATTAACACTGCTGTATGTTATATATGAAAACTGTTAAGAGAATAAATCCGAGTTCTCATTACAAGGAAAAATATTTTTTCTTTATTTATGTCTGTATAAAATGACTGATGTTCACTTAACTTACTGTGGTAATCCTTTCATATAATACATAAGTCAAATCATTATGCTGTATACCTTAAACTTATTCAGTGCTATATGTCAATTAAATCTCAATAAACTGGAAGAAAATGAAAGTATAAAATATTTGAAGAATCCAAAATATGTAAACACTATCGTGGCATGACAGTCCTATTAATACATTAGTTAATACATACTTTCTATGCCTAAATTCTCTGAGCAGAGATCTCAGTAAAAGGGAAAATATGAGGTCCATACTTAGTAAAAGGGAAAATACAAGTCAAACTTAATAATGAATATAAAGCTGTCAAATTCTTTGACACAGATTACTTTTATAACATAATAAAATCCTTCAAGAACTTTATATATCAGATGATGATGTGAATCCTCTTCCTTGAGTTCTTTGAATATTATTTTATATAACCTCTAAGTCAATGCTGAACAATAATTTAAGCATCCCATCTACTTCCTGACTAACTTAAAATATTTTACAATGTCAACATCTCGTATAATATTTGGTATTTTCAATTAAACAGTTTTATTATGTGAAACTTTTTCCATTTCACTTGAAATTTTACAGGTAATGACTATAGATCTTTATAAAATATTTCTAATATCTATTATTATAATAATATTTTACATTGTTATTTATGATGTAATTGTTAATGTTGATTAATTTGTTTAATGTTGCATCACTGGAATAAACCAAATTTGGTCATAAATTAGAGTAAATTAAGTTATTACCTAGTACTCTTAGTTTTTTAGTAGCTAATATTTTATTTAGAATTTTTGTGTCTGTACTTAAGTTTATAACTCCTTTCCTAGTAATACATTTATCAATATTGGATAGTCAATTAATTCTGGCTATAGTCTCATTTATATAGCATCAAAACTATGTGTTTTTAGAGAATCTTGTAACATAAGTCTATCTTACTTTCATTTTTTTTAAAACCCTGCACAAGGATACAGAAGATAAAATTATGATAGAAAGTGATCACAGTCATGAAAGATAGAGCTCAAGTGTTTCAAGTAACAGAAAAGGGTAATACTTAGTTTTAACAATGCATGGATCATTCTCATCATGTACATTTGATCCTAAATAAACACTGAGTGCTAATCATTTCTGAGGAAGGGGGTCAGGAAATGAAATAATGACGTGTGAGCACAAGGGGAGATTGTCCTTGGCCTACTTTAAGTTTGAAGTTTATCTGCAGTGTTACTGTATCCCTCTGCCAAATTTCTGTACTCTAATGTACATTCTGATATTAATTACTCAGGGTCAAAACTCACCTAGTTAGAAATAAAGGAAATAGCCAGTCAGCATCTAAATATATCATTCTTGCATGATTTGCTTAAGCCAAAGAGAGACCAAGAGTATTTAATGCCAACTGGAAATGTGCCATGAAGATTCTCAAGTGTTCTAAATCCCAGTGTTAATTAAATTTTAAGTAAGGAAATTGCATTAACTGTTTTAGATTATAAGGCACTGTTCAGTCTAACCTAAGGCAGTAATTTTTTAACTCTGACCCAAGTGACTCATTAGAATTAATAACATTTTAAAAATTGCTTATTTTCTCCCTGCAAGTTCACAGGAATATTGGCTGGATAATTATCTAAATTGTATCAGATGACAGTAGTAAAACAGGGAGAAAAGTTTATTGAGAGATTAGGGAGAAATAATTAACTGCAGATTAGATGAGTTGGATGTACCTTTTTAAAAGATCTCTATGGGGTAAGTTCTCCCAAAATAGACAGGTTATCCCAGATCACGTAAATCCTGGTAAGAGAGCTAGCTGAGTGATATATTCACATTCACCTTTAGTGAAAGAGTATTAAATGGAAGGGTACTTGTTTGGAGTTGACCTATAATATCTTAATAGGAGTTGACCTATAATAGAACAATTTAAAACATAATTTCAGGGGAAAGACAAGATTAAAGCTTATTTATTACATACTCACATATTAAACAACAGTGAATAAATACATTAACCAAAAGAAAAATAATAAATATTTGAAAGGATGCTATCTAAGCAACCAGTCCTAGTTACTGCCTATCCAAGCCTCCAATGCTACACCCATTTTTACCAATATATAACTTGAGCCCATGGAAACATCTCATTCTTATCAGTAATTTTTAAATAAATCAACCAAAATTGGAATAAAACATGGATTATAAACAAACAGGCAAGCATTCAAACAAAGTTAAAGAATTTGCATCCTACAAAACAAAATTAGAAATGTTATTGCCTCAGTCACAAATAAAACTTCTTAGACACTTTAAGTTTGATGAATAACAATAGGTAACTGTCTTTCAAAATAGAAAAAAAAAATGCCTCCTGTTTTTCTTTGCCTCTGTGTACAGTCATAAAAAGAAAAAAAAATACAACTGGAAATTTGTACCTCTTACTTCACTTCATCTATTCTAGACTTCTTATGGTGATCATTTTGTAATATATAAAAATATCATTATGTTGTAGACCTGAAGCTAATATAATATTGTAAGTCAGTTACATTTTATTTTTTTAAAAAGCTCAAGATCTCATCGAATCATAGAGATCTCTTTTAACTCAACGATCTAATTAAAAAATGGGTAAAGGATATGAGTAGACATTTCTCCAGAGGAGATACACAAATGGTCAATAAGCACATGAAAAGATGTTCAACATATTTAGCTGTTAGGAAAATGCAAATAAAAACCGCAATGAGATACCATTTTGCACCTAGTAGGATTGCTATACCAAGAAGACAGGTTACAACAAGTGCTAGCAAGGATGTAGAGAAACTGGAACCCTTATACACAGCTGTGGGAATGCAGAATAGCTGCTCTGGGAAGCCGTTTGGCAGTTCGTCAAAATGTTTAGGATAGAGTTATCATATGACCCAGCCATTCTAATATATTTTGAAATTGGTAAGAGTGATGCCTACAGCTTTGTTGTTCTTTCTCAAAATTGCCTTGGCTATTCTGAATCTTTTATGGTTCCATATGCATTTTGAGATTTTCTATTACTATTAAAAAATGCCATTGAAATTTTCATATGGCTAGAACTGGCTCTGTAGATTGCTTTGGGTAGTACAAACATTTTAACAATATTAATTCTTCCAGTTTATGAATATAAGATACCTATTCATTTGTTTCCTTTAATTTCTTTCATCAATGTTTTGTAAATTTCATTACACAGATCATTCACCTCTTTGGCAAAGATTATTTCTAAGTATTTTATTCTTTTGGATGCTATTTTAAATGGGATGTTTTCTTTATTTCCTTTTCAGATGATTTGTTAGGGTACAGAACTGCACATGATTTCTCTACTTTGATTTTGTAACCTGCAACTTTATTGACTCCATTGATTAATTCTAAGCATTTTTTTCCTTTTGTGGACTCTTTCGGGTTTTCTATATATAATATCCTGTCATATATGTCTCTGCATAGAGGCAATTTTACTTCTTTCTTTCCAATTTGTATGACTATTTTTTTCTTGCCTAGTAACTTTGGCTATGACTTCTAGTATGCTGAATAGAACTGGTGAGAGTGGGTATCCTTGTCCTGTTCCTGATCTTACAGGAAAAGCTTTCAGTTTTTCACTGCCGAGTATGTGGGTTTGTCATGCACGGCCTTTATTATGTTGAGGCATATTCCCTCTAAACCCAGTGTGTTGAAAGCTTTTATCATGAAAGTGTGCTGAATTTTGTCAAATCCTTTTTCTGCACCTACTGAAATTCTGTGACTCCATCTTTCATTCCTTTAATGTGGTGTTTTCCATCAACTGCTTTGTGTATGTTAAACCATCTTCATATCCTAGGGATACATTTCACTTGATTATAGAGTATGATCCTTTTAATATGCTTTGAATTGAATTTGCTAGTGTTTTATCACATATTTTTGCATCTTTATTTATCAAGGATATTGGTCTGTAATTTTCTTTTTTTTGGAGTGTCTTTGATTGGCTTTTGAGATCAGCGTAATGCTGGCTCCATAAAACAATTTTGAAAGTGTTCCCTCCTGTTCAATTTTTTTGAGAAGAGTCAGAAGAACTGGCATTAATTGGTCTTTAAATGACTGGTAAAAGTTCACTAGTGAAGCTATCTAGTTCTAGCCTTTCCTTTATCGGGCAGTTTTTGATTACTGATTCAGTGTTCTTATTTATTTTTTATCTGTTCAAGTTTGTTTCTTTGTAATTCAATCTTTGTAGGATGTATTTTCCTAATAATTTATCCATCTCCCTAGGTTATTCAATTTCCCCCTTATTGAATGTGTTTGTTGCTATTGTGCTATCTTTGACTTACCATTGCACGTGGAGCGCATGTGGGGAAGAAAAGATGTCTTTTCAGTTATCATGTATTTAGATTGAGAGGAATCATACCTGACAAACTGAACTTGGAGAGTCCCACTAAAAAAAATGAATGTGAATCAGATGCAAGAACTTGGACCTTGAGCCTAATTTTTATACCATAATAGTTACGATGTTAGGAGGTGTTGAAAAGAGGTGTGTGTATTTTGTAATAATTCCTCTCCCTGCAGGCAACTCCTTTCTAATATTTCCCAATAGTTTTGTTTTATCTAACATTAGATAGACATACATAAATGAAATCACACAGTATCTATTCATTTAGGTTCTTAATATTTTAAAGATGGATTTTTGTTGTTGCATGTATCAATAGTTTGCAGTTTTGATGGCTGAATGGAATTCCCCTTTTATGAATATATTATAGTGTGTTTCAACCATTCTCCTCTTGAGACATTTGGTTACAAAGAAGAGAACTCCTGGAACATTCTTTACAAGTCTTTATGTGAACATATGTTTGTATTTGTTTAGTATATACTTAGGAATTGTTGAGACATAGGATAGACATCAGTTTGAATTCATAAAAATGAACAAACCTGTGCTAAGTACTGGTATACGGTACTTATCAAAATAGATTCCATCTCTGCATTGTCCTTGTCCCTACAAAGCTTAAAGCCATGTGAGCAAGATGCAATGTTAAGAGAAATTAAAAATAAATATCTCTGTAAAAATTAAATATTCTGACTTTAAAGACATTTCCTATATTTAGTATGAGTAGATTTAGCAATTTATTAGCATAAACTAGTCTCATATATGACACACATATTCTATATTCTGCTCTGGAATAGTTTTAGAAAATAATCATTTTAATGTCTAAAACAAGGTTTCTCAACTTGGCACTAGTGACATTTTACACTGGATAATTCTCTGTTGTGGGGAGCTGTCCCGTGCATTGTAGATTTAGCTTCTTCCTGCTAGATGTCAGTAGCACTCCCCTCAGTTGTGACATCTAAACTAGTCTCCATACATTGTCAAAGTTCCCTGGGGTGCAAAATTGTCCCCAGTGAGAATCACTTATCTGCAGAATTTTTATAGACTTACAATATATTAAAGGAGATCACGTTCACATTTCTTTAGGGGTTCTTTTAGTCAGCAGAGTAGGCGCCTGAAAGCTGCCTACCAGGAGGTCAGGGTCTAGATCTCTTTCTGAAGACAGAGCCTGAGGATGTATTTGTTCCAACCTCCTTGTTGGCCAAGAATAGTTTTGAGGATTGACACAGGAAGAATTGACTCCACAGTTATCACCTTAATGTGGAATACACCATGATAAGGTCAAGAACTGGGAAGTGAATAGTAGCTCCAGGTGAGAATAGTAAACATTATACTTAATTTAATATTATCTTATTGAAAATTATTTCCTCGTAAAGCAACATATCAAAATTACTTCCAATTAATAAAATAAAAAACAATTTTTTAATTGTAAGAACCAGTAAAGTCTATAAGATAGTAAGAACAGATAATGATAAGTGATATGGCCAATTTTGGTTCTCTGTTAAGGATACCAGCATTTCTATGTGACTTTGATTTATATTTTTCACTTTGTTACCAAGAATCTGGCTTTAAAGTTGAATCAAAATTAACTCATGTTGCTTATAAATGTGTAAGAACTATATTAGTATTCATTTGAATGCATTAATTCAGCATCAACAGAGTGCTTTATAATTGTTACCTATACATTCAAAACTATAACATGGTTCAGATTCCCTGTATGAGAAAAGATTCCCAACTGTATTTTCTTTTTCTTTCTATCCTCTTTATATAAGTGTGGGCTGATAGCAGGTGGCACAATCTTACTATTAGCATTTGGTGACAAGGTAAGAATTGGGAAATTTTAAGGGTTATTGAGTACCATGGGGAAATTTTCATCTTGGTACATGGGCAATTATCATGTAGAACCATTAACTTTAGGGGAGTTGTGTGGATAATCTGGAAACTTTTACACTGGATCAGCACAAAGTTATGGATTACAGGTGTTTAATTGTTGATAGAACTAAAATCAGAGCTGAATTAATTAAAAGATCAAAGAACAAAAACTTACCACTGTTTGCAAAGGCAGAAAGGTCTAGAAAATCAACTTTAGGTTACATTTGGCCCAGATGAAATTATTTTATTAAAAGAACCAGAAGAATCTATCAAACAAATCTTAGCTGTAGGTAATGTATATATCTATAAACTACATTTATGTACATCCTTGGATTGGTTTTACTTATAAGAAATATGGTTATCAAAATCTAACTTAAAGGCTGACTACTATCTACGTTGTTGCATGTTCTTGTTGTATGTTGAGAGAGCTAATGGTCACTGTCCACTAGTTTACCACAAATTTTTCTCTATTGTATGCAGTTAACTAAAGCTGACAAAACACTTTCCATTTTGACTTTTCAAAACCTTATGAATGTCTTTCATTTCTTTCTACCTTGCTTTTCAGATTTCCTGAAGTAAGTGTGATACATTTAAACAAGTATAAAAATTAGATGTATAATTTACCTATCAATCTATTAGTTCCATTCAGAAAGGATTCCATAGAGAGTATTAATAATCATTCATTTATAGTCAAATGTTCCTACTCACTGAGCTTTTTCCTTAAATTTCTGTTTCTCTCCTTGTAAAATACATAGAAGAAACTTAGAAGAAAGGAACATTTGGGATTACTTGACACCTTGAGGAATTAAAGTATATTTAACATTCTCTTTTAAATGAAGGTATACATCATTTTTTCTAAACCTACATGAAAAGAAAAAAAGACTCAAGGCACTTCTGTTGTCATTACCCCTTCCACCTAAGTCTCTTAGAAGAGTTTTATTCTGTGTGCTACAAAAGCTGGATTCAAGTGTTCATCGGAGTGTGTTGACTGTTAGAAAGTAAATTCAAGTTTAAAAGAGTATTACTAACTATCCTTTTTAAGTGTTTTATTTATTATCGACATGTTATTTTCAGATCATAAAATTCACCCTTTTAAAGTGGAAAATTCAGTGGTTTTTAATATATTTAGAAAGTGTGCAACCATCACTACTATCTGGTTGCAGAACATTTTTTATCACTCCTAAAAAAGACCCTATACCCATCAGCAGTCACTCCCAATTTTTCCCTTCCCCAGCTCTTGAAACCACTTACTTTCTATCTCTATGGATTTGCCTATTTTGAGTCCTTGATATAATTTGACTTGTACAATATATACCCTTTGTGTCTGAATTGTTACAACTCTGATGATGTTTTCAGAGTTCATCTATATTGTAGCCTGGATCAGTGCTTCATTTTTTTAATGACCTATTCCATTATATTTACCAATACCAAATTTACCACACCACTGATAGACATTTAGGTTATTTCGACATTTTGGATTTTTCAATAATGATGCTGTGAACATTGTGTAAAAATTTTGTGCGGACCTATGTTTTTCAATTCACTTTTATATACATCTAGGAGAAGGGTTGTTGGGTCATATGTTAACTTGATGTTTAATTTTGGAGAAACTGCTAAACCATTTTTCAAAGTAGATGTACAACCGTACATTCCTGTCAGCAATGTATGAGAGTTCCAATTTCTCCACATCCATGCTAATACTTTTTATTGTCCTTTTTATTATAGCCATCTTACTGGGTGTGAAATGGTTATCTCATTGTGGTTCTGATTTACATTTCCCTAGGAATTAATGATGTTGAACATTTTTTTCTTGTGCTAACTGGCAATTTGTGTATGTTCTCTGGAGAAACGTTTATTAAAAACCTTTGGTCATTTTTCCCATTGCTCATTTTTTTAATTGGGCTATTTGTTGTGTATGGTTGAATTATAAGTGTTTTAAAATATATTCTGGAGTATAGATTCTTATTAGATACATGATTTATAAATATTTTTCCATTCTGTGAATTATTGTTTCACTCTTGATAGGGTTATTTGAAATAAAAGCTTTACTTTTAATGTAATCCAATTAAACTATTTTTTCTCTTGTTGCTTGTACTTAAAGTAGTGTATCTAAGAAATCATTACCTAATCCAAGGTTATAAAGATTTACACAAGTTTTAAGTTTATAGTTTGAGTTAATACATTTAGGTATTAGATCTAATTTTAATTTTGTGAATGCTGTCAGATTAGAGTCCATTTTATTCTTTTCCACATGGATATCCAGTTGTCCCAGAACCATTTGTTGAAAAGACTATTTTTTCCCCTAGTTTAACAATTTCTACTCCTTATAATGGTTAATCTCAATTCCCCTGTTTTAAGTTAGCAAATGCATTTTTTTGCTAGCTCAAATATTCTGTTGATCCTCTTTATGAATTTTTTACATTAAGCATTCTATTATACTTTCCAACTCTGTAATTTTTCTTTGTTCTCTTCTATAATTTCTCTCTCTTTACCAGTATCTCTCTTCATCATTCTTATACTTTCCTTG
Organism: Camelus bactrianus; assembly: GCF_048773025.1. Lineage (NCBI taxonomy): Eukaryota > Metazoa > Chordata > Mammalia > Artiodactyla > Camelidae > Camelus > Camelus bactrianus. Next base: position 56,476,881 of record NC_133549.1, on the reverse strand, counting down.
AATTCTTTAAGCAGTTTCTTGTATATCTTTGAAAATACTTAAAGTCGTTGATTTTATAGTTTTTGCCTAATAAGAACAAGTAAGTGTGCATCCTCAGGACCTTTTCTTTGGTTTGCTATTTTTCTTCTACGTGGACTATACTTTCTTGTTTCTTGTTATGTCCCAATTTTTAATGAAGACTTGAAATTTTGTATAATATAATGTAGTAACTCTGGAAAACAGTCTCTCCAGCCTATGATTTGTTGTTGCTTGTTTTATTTGTTGCTATAGCTATTAATTTAGTTTGTTAGTGCCGCCTTTCCTGAACTAATTCTATTAAACATGTATGCTTTGTTGCTTGGGTCTATTGAAGTCTCTATTCAGTTATCTCAGTGGTCAGCTAAGGAATGGACAGATAATTTCTTAGATGCCTGTATGCAACATGTCCTTGCTAAAGAGATCTGTGTGCACGTTGAGACATATCTTCAACACACAGCCAAGCTGAAGAGTCACTGTTCTTATCTAGATTTATCCATTTTTCTTGAATGAATTCTATCTTCCTGGATTTTTGCAAACCTTTAGTTGATTTCCGGTGCTAGTCTACAACTTTGCCTTAGGCTTCAATTTCTGTGTGTTAAAGCCTCAGTTCAGTTAGAGGTGAGAGCTTAGGGCCTTTCACATATTTCTTAACATGCACACAGCTGCCCAGTATGCACTCACCCTTACACGTGTGTGTCACATTCTAATATCACAGAAATATGTTATGTCATGGCTCAAAAATTAAGGAAACTATGTAGATGGGACACAAAAAATGTATATGCCTACTGATTTCCCTCCTGGTTCTTGTCAAAGCACTAGGCTATAAATAAGCAGTGAAAACTTTATGTAGCCTAGAGGGGAGCAGCCAAGATGTCAGAATATAGGCCACTTAGCTCACCCTCTCCCACAAATACACCAGGAGACACATCCACAGACCCACCCTACACCTGCTGAACTTTGACAGAATATCACCTTCTTCAAAAGACAAAATTCCTCACAAATCTAGTAGGAGAAAAGAAAAAGAAGAAAAAGGAAATTAGTGCAGGACCTGTCCCACAGGGAGGGAGTGGCAAAGGAGGAAAAGTGCTCTTACACTGGGACTCCTCCTCTCCAAAAGAGAGGTCAGCAGGGACAGAGGGGGAATCTCCGAGGCTTGGATCTATGTACAGCATCCCTTGGCCAAAAGAACTAACAGAAACAGCCACAAAGGGTCCTGGGATCCCCAGCCCTAGATGCAAGCTGGCAGGGGTGGGCAGGGACTGGCTGCTGGAGGCCGGTGGAGGACTGAGGCTGACGGCACAGAGGCAGCCTCAGGGGACTAGAGGTTGCTGTGCACCGTGGCTGGGAGTGTATGCAGAACAGAAAAGCCTGGGTTCCCCATAGAAAAGAGAAGAAAGGGAAGGGAAGGGGAGGGGAGGGGAGGGGGGGAAGGGAAAGGGAAAGGGAAAGGGAAGGGAAGGGAAGGGAAGGGAAGGGAAGGAAGAAAGGGAGAAAGAGAGAAAGGGAGAGGGAGGGAGGGAAGGGAAGGAAAGGAAAGGAAAGGAAACAAGGAAGAAAGAAAGAAACATTGCTGGTGCTCATTGAGGGGAAGGGTGTTAATGCAGCTGGGCTGTAGCCTTTGTCTCCACAGACATCCTGCACCATCACTGGTGCATTCTTGGGAGAAGAGAGGCATAGCTCAGCCACAGCCACCACTGGTGTGCGGCTCCCAGACAGAGGTGGTGTTGAAACCTGAATCCCTACCCAGGGGCTCCATAACTTCATAGGCGGGATTGAAATTTGTTCACAGCCCCAGGCAGAGGGGACCTTCTGCTCCTTGGATGCCTTTGTGGACCAGTGCCATTAAGACAAATGAGCAAGGAGGGGAGTTCTGCATACAGCAGGGGTGAGTGTTGATGCAGTCATTTTCTGCCAGCCTGCCACCTGTGTACAGAAGTTGTATTGGAGACAGTGCTGACCTGTGGCACAACCTGTGGGCCTCTAGGATGACAGAGTGGAGTTCCCACAAAAGGACCAGTATAGGAGAACCCTTTGGTACAGGGGACAGTGCTGACCTGGTAGTACACCATGATCCAGGTGTGCAACCCAGAAGTCACTGGAACTGCACTGGTAGCTCTGAGGGCAGAGAACATGGGGGACACCAGAGCAGTGCACTGACACTCCTGCAGCTAAAGTGGGGCCAAGGGCAGGGCCAACACAGAGTACTTAAAGTGCTCCAACCCTGCGTACTATGCACCGCAGCTCAGAAACGGGTTCAAAAGCCTCCATTCCAACAAAAGGGGAACGGACCCAGCTTCTGCCAGGGCTGTGACAACCGCAGAACAAAAAAGGAGGCCCCCCTCAACAACAAGGGCAGGCTCTGATCACAAGACCAGCTACAACCCCAGTCAAAATGATAATAGCCAATACACAGAAGAAAATCATGGTAACCACCCATACTAAAAACAGACCTCGCTACAAAATTATTAGGGGCACATAGTCTACACAGGAAGCATCCCTCTTAAAAAAAAAAGAAATCCATTCAAGACCACAGTAGATAACTGATACTCCATAATCCATAGAGCCAGAGAGATAAGTAAAATGAAGAAGCAGAGGAACTAATCCCAATTAAAAGAACAAGAGGAACCCCCTGAAAGAACAATCAATGAGATAGACCTCGACAGTCTACTGGGTTATGACTTCAAAAAGGGAGTGATCAATGCACTGAAAGAACTAAAAGAGACTATGAATAGAGAGAGAAAATACTATAAAAAGGAATTGGAAACTATAAAGAGGAGCCAGTTAAAAACAGAAACCTCAATAGCTGAGATAAGGGCCGAGCTAAAGGCAGTCAAAAGCAGAACAGACAATGCAGAGCAACAAATAAGCGACTTAGAAGACAGGATAACAGAAGTCACCCAACTAGAACAGTGGACAGAAAAGTAAGTAAACACCAATGAAAGCAATATAAGGGACCTATTATAAAGAATGCCAACCTATGCATAATAGAGGTCTCAGAAGGAGAAGAGAAAAGAAGATTGAAAAGGTATTTGAAGAAATGATGACTGAAAACTTCACAAACCTAAAGGAGGAAACAGATATCCAAGTACAGGAAGCACAGAGGGTCCCCAACAAGAACCCAAATAGACCTCCACCAAGATGTATTATAATGAAGATGGCCAAGCTTAAAGATAAAGAAATGATTCTATATGCAGCAAGAGAAAAACATAGAGTTAGTTACAAGGGAACCTCCATGAGTCCGTCAGCTGATTTCTCTACACAAACACTGTTGGCCAGAAGAGAGTGGCAAATATCTTGCCAATATTCAAAGTCCTGAATGAGAAAAAGCTGCAACTTTAGATACTCTATCCAGCAAGCCTATCCTTTAGAATAGAAGGAGAGAGAAAGAACTTCATAGACAAGCAAGAACTAAAAGAATCCAGCAATACTAAACCTATACTAAAAGAAATATCAAAAGGTCTACTGTAAATAGAAAAGCAGGATGCTATAAAAAGGAGAAAATAGTCATTGGAAAGGTGATAATACAAGGAGTTGCTAAAGAACAAACATGAAGATGTAAAAGAGGACATCAAAATCATTAAAGGTGGGGCAGTGGAGCAAGAAAATACAGATTATTTTTCTTTCTTTTTTTTTTTTTTTTTTTGTTCTTTTTAGGATGTGTTTGAGCTTATAAGACTATCAGTTTAAAGCAAACAGATAATAATGGGTCAATATATGTGAGAATCAGGATAACCACAACTCAAAAGCCTACAATAGAGTGACAAAAAAACAAAAAGAAACCGAGATAATGCAAAAGAAAATTATCAAAACACAAAAAGAAAAAGGAAAAGGAACAAAGAGGAATGCCAAATCACTGGAAAACAAAGTTCAAAACGGCAATAAACACACATCTATTAATAATTACTGTAAACATCAGTGGACATTTATCAAAATGTCTATTTATCCAATTAAGACATAAGAGTGGCAGCTTGAATAATAAAACAAGAACCAATAACATGCTGCCTACAAGAGACCCACTTTAGGGAGAAAGATACACATAGATTGAAAGTAAAGGACGGAAAAACATATTTCATGCAAAAAGAAGTGACAAGAAAGCAGGAGTAGCAAAACTGATTTCAGACAAAATAGACTTTAAAACAAAGGCCATAAAGAATGATAAAGAAGCACACTATATAATGATTAAAGGAGCAATACAAGATGAGGATATTATGCTCATTAACATGTATTCACCCAATGTAGGAGCACCTAAATACATGAAGCAAATACTAACAGACATAAGGGAAGAAACTGATGGGAACACATCCACAGTAGACTTTAACACCCTATTAACATCACTGGACAGATCTTCCCGACATAAAATCAGTAGGGCAATGGAGAAACTAAATGACACAATAGAACAGTTGGGTATTTTTAGGTCATTACATCCCCCCAAAATAAAATATACATTGTTTTCAAGGGTGCATAGAACATTCTCTAGGATAAATCATGTTCTCAGGCACAAAAGAAGCCTCAACAAATTTCAGAGGATAGACATTATTCAAACATCTTTTCGCGGACCACAATGCCATGATACTAGAAATCAACCACAGAAAAACAAAAGAGAAAAAAACGACAGCATGGAGATTAAACAACATGCTACTAAAAAAACCAATGTGTCAATGATGAAATCAAGGAAGAAATTTAAAAATATTTTGAGACAAACAACAATGAAAACACAACCACATAAAATCTATGGGATGCAGCAGAAGTAGTCATGAGAGAGAAGTTCATAGTGATACAAGCCTTCCTCAAAAAGAACCATCTCAAGTAAACAACCTATCACCTAAAAGAATTAGAAAAAGAAGAGCAAACAAAACCCAAAGTCAGCAGAAGTAAGGAAATAATGAAGATCAGGGAGGAAATAAATGAAACAGATTTTTAAAAAATAGAAAAAAAAAATCAAACAAACCAGAGGTGGTTTTTGGAAAGAGTAAAAAAAAAATTGACAAATCTCTGGCCAGGCTCACCAAGAAAAGAGAGAAAACACAAAATAAGAAAAGAAACAGGAGAAATTACAACCAATACCACAGAAATACAAAATATCATAAGAGAATACTGTGAACAACTATATGGAAACAAATTGGACAATCTAGAAGAAGAAGATAAGTTTCTGGAAACATACAGTACACCAAGACTGAATCAAGAAGAAATAGACCAATCGCTAGAAATGAAACAGAATAAGCAATAAAACCCTTTTCTGCCAACAAAAGTCCAGGACCAGATGGATTCACTGGGGAATTCTACCAAACATACAAAGAAGAACTCATACAGGTCCTTCTCAAACTCTTCCAAAAGATTAAAAAGGACTGAGTACTCCCAAACTCATTCTGTGAAGCCACTGTCACCCTGATATAAAAACTGGACAAAGACACTACCAAAAAAGAAAATTGTATGCCAATATCACTGATGAACACAGATGCATAAATACTCAACAAAATATTAGCTAACAGAATCCAGCAGCACCTAAAAAAGAACATACACCATCGTCAAGCTGGATTCATCCCAGGGACACAAGGATGGTTCAACATACACAAATCAATCAATGTGATACACCACTTGGACAAAAGTCAAATGATCATCTCAATAGATGCATAAAAAGCATTTGATAAAATTCAACATCCATTTATGATAAAAACTCTAACCAAAGTGGGTATAGAGAGAACATATCTCAACATAATAAAAGCTATTTATGACAAACCCACAGCCAGCATACTACTCAATGGTGAAAAACTGCAAGCCTTTCCCCTAAAATCTGTAATGAGATAAGGACGCCTACTCTCACCACTTCTATTCAACATACTCCTGGAAGTTCTAGGCACATCAATCAGGCAAGAAGAGATAAAATGGATCCAAATTGAAAGAGAAGAGGTAAAATTGTCACTGTACGTGGATGACATGATTCCATATATAGTAAACCCCAAAAGCTCCACCCCAAAACTACAAGAGCTGATAAAAGAATTCAGCAAGGTACCAGGATACAAGGTTAACCTACAAAAATCAGTTGCATTTCTTTACACTAACAATGAATTAGCAGGAAAAGAAAGTAAAGAAACAATCCCTTTTAAAATCGCATCAAAAAAATTAAAATACTTAGGAATAAATCTGACCAAGAAGGTGAATGAAAGCCTTATACATGGAGAACTACAAAACACTGATTAAGGAAATTAAAGATGACTGAAGGAAATGGAAAGATACCCCTGCCCTTGAATTGGAAGAATCAATATCATTAAAATGGCCACACTGCCCAAGGCAATCAACAGATTTAATGTGATCCCTATCAAACCACCCAGAACATTTTTCACAGAACTGGAACAAAATTTATATGGAATCACAAAAGACCCAGAATTGCCAAAGCAATGTTGAAGAAAAAGAACAAAGCTGGAGGAGTAACCCTTCCAGACGTCAGACAATACTTCAGAACTACAGTCATCAAGAGAGCGTGGTATTGGCATAAAAACAGACATATGGATCAATGGAACAGAATAGAGAGCCCAGAAATAAACCCACAGACCTATGAGCAATTAATCTTCAATAAAGGAGGCAAGAATATACAATGGAGAAAAGACAGTCTCTTCAGCAAGTGGTGTGGGGGAAACTGGACAGCTGCATGTAAATCAATGAAGTTAGAACACTCCCTCACTCTGTTCACAAAAATAAACTCACAATGGTTTGAAGACTTAAATATAAGACAAGACACAAGAAATCTCTTAGAAAAAAACAGGCAAAACATTATTTGACATAAATCTCAGTAATGTTCTCCTAAGTCAATCTACCCAGGCAATAGAAATAAAAGCCAAAATAGAAGTGACCTACTTAAACTTACAAGCTTTTGCACAGCAAAGGAAACCATAAGCAAAACAAAATAACCTATGGAAAGGGAGAAAATATTTTCAAAAGATGAGACTGACAAAACAGCTCATACAACTTAATAAGGAAAAACCAACCCAATAAAAAAATGGCAGAATACCTAAACAAGCAATTGTCACATGAAGACATAAAATGGCCAATAGGCACATGAAAAAATGCTCGATATTGCTAATTATCAGAGAAATGTAAACCAAAACTACAGTGAGGTATCAACTCACACCAGTCAGAATGGCCATCATTCAAAAGTTCACAGAAGATAAATGCTGGAGGGAGTGTCGAGAAAAGGGAATCCTCCTACACTGCAGGTGGTTTGGTCAGGCCATTATGGAAAACAGTTCTTCAAAACACTATAAATAGACTTACCGTATGATCCAGCAATCCCACTCCTGGGTATATATCCAAAGTGAGCTCTAATTCAAAAAGATACATGCACCCCAGTGTTCATAGCGGCACTATTTACAATAGCCAAGACATGGAAGCAACCTAAACATCCATCAACAGGTGACTGGATAAAGAAGTTGTGGTATATTTATACAATGGAATACTACTCTGCCATAAAATTAATAAAATAATGCCACTTGCAGCCACATGGATTGACCTGGAGATCATCATTCTAAGTGAGGTAAGCAAGAAAGAGAAAAATAACATATGATATCCCTCATATGTAGAATCTAAAAAAAAAGTAAAAAGCACACTATGAACTTATCTACAAAACAGAAACAGACTCACAGACATAGTAAACAATCTTATGGTTAACGGGGAAAGGGCATGGCAAGGGATAAATTTTGGAGTTTGAGATTTGCAAATGTTAGCCACTATATATGAAAATAGATGAAAAAAAGTTTCTTCTGTATAGTACAGGGAACTGTATTCAATATCTTGTAATAACCTTTAATGAAAAAGAATATGAAAATGAATATATGTATATATATGCATGAGTGGCACATTATGCTGTACACCAGAAATTGACACATTGGGACTGACTGTACTTCAATAAAAAATAATTTAAAAAAAAAAGTATTTTTTGAAGGCATTAAAAAATTAAATGCACTAAAGACTTGAATAAACGTTTCTCTAAAGAAGACATACAAATGGCCAATAAATCCATGAAAAGCACTCAACATCACTAATCATTGGGGAAATGCCAATCAATACCACAGTAAGTACCATGGACACCCATTAGGAAGGCTATAAAAAAAACCCAGAAAATATTAAGTGTTGACAAAGATGTGGAGAAACTGGAGCTCTTGTGCACTTTGTGGGAATGTAAAATGGTGCAGCCTCTACAGATAATAGTATGGTGTTTCCTAAAAAAAAAAGTTAAACATAGAATTATCATATGATCCAGCAATTCCGTTTCTGGGTGTACACTCAAAAGAATTGAAAGCAGAGTCTCAGAGAGATATTTGTACCCTTGTGTTCATAGGAGCATTATTCACAACAGCCAAGTGTTCTCCAAAAGATGAATGGATAAGTAAAATGTGGTATATACACAGCATATAATGTTACTTAGCCACAAGGAGTGAAGCACTGACATCTGCTGCAATATGAATGAACCCTGAAGACATCTGCTCCGTGAAATAAGCAAGTTACAACCAAAGATAAATATTATATGATTCCACTTATATGAGGTCCCAAGAGCTGTCAGATTCACAGAGACATACAGTAGGATGGAGCTTGCCAGGGGCTGAGATGGGGACGGGGAGTAAGTTTTTAATGGGGAAGGAGGTTCAGTTTGGGAAAGAGAGGGGTTTTGGAGATGGATGGTAATGTTGGTGGCACAAAGTGAATGTTCTTAACATCACTGAATTGTACACTTACAAATTGTTAAGATGGTAAAATTTTTTTGTGTATATATATATATATATATATAAGTATATATATATTTTTTAATCAACGTATAGTCAGTTTACAGTGCTGTCAGTTTCTGGTGTACAGCAAAATGCTTCAGTCACACATGAGCATACAGATATTCATCTTAATATTCTTTTTCACCATAAGTTACTACAAGATATCAAATACACACTACACTATACAGCATGAACTTGTTGTTTATCTATTTTATATATATATATGTGTGTGTGTGTGTATCAGTTGTATCTGCAAATGTCTAACTCCCAATTTATCCCCTCCCACCCTGCTCTTCTTGGTAACCACAAGTTTGTTCTCTCTGCCTGTGAGCCTGTTTCTGTTTTGTAGATAAGTTCATAGTGTGCTTTTTACTTTTTTTTTAGATTCCACATATAAGTGATATTGTATGGTATTTTTCTTCCTCTTTCTGGCTTATTTCAATTAGAATGACATTCTCCAGGTCCATCTATGTTGCTGCAAATGGCATTATTGTATTCATTTTTATGATTGAGTAGTATTCCATTGTATAAATATACCACAGCTTCTTTATCCAGTCATCTGTCAATGGACATTTAGGTTGCTCTGATGTCCTGGCTATTGTAAATAGTGCTGCTATGAACACTTGGGTGCATGTATCTTTTTGAATTAAGTTTCCCTCTGGATGTAAGCCCAGGAATGAGACTGCTGGATCATATAGTAAGTCTGGTTTCAGTCTTTTGAGAAATCTCCATAGTGTTTCAGTAATGGCTACACCAAACTACATTCTCACCAGCAGTGCAGGTGGGTTCCCTTTCTCCACACCCTCACCAGTATTTCTTGTTTGTGGATTTCTGAATCATGATGGCCATTCTGACTGTGTGAGGTGATACTTCCTTGTAGTTTTAATTTGCATTTCTCTGATAATTAGTGATAGTGAGCATTTTTCATGTGCCTATTGGCCATTTGTATGTCTTCATGTGACAATTGCGTGTTTAAGTCTTCTGCCCATTTATGGATTGGGTTGGTTTTTTGTTAATAAGTTGTATGAGCTGTTTATATATTCTGGAAATTAAGCCCTTGTAAGTCTCATAAGATGGTAAATTTTATGTTATTTTTTCATCACAATAAATATATACCAAAAAGAAAACATAAAATTCTGTAGCCTAGAAGAGTCACTGTCACAGAGCTAAAAGATGAACAGAAGTCAAGAAGAATTACAGAACTAGATATCAGAGTTCTGAGTTAATTATAGAGTGCTTTGGGCACTCAGTTGAGGCCCCAGAAATGCCATTTAGAACTGAAGACCGTAATTTAGATCATAAGACTAAGGAATCAAAACAAGATAGAACTTCTTGAACAAAGACTATTAACTTGCTAGGAAAATAGGGATGAAGGTAATTAAGCTGCTTGCCAGAATACTGAACACATTTAAATGAAGATAATACAGACATACTACAACTTATCATTCACAATAGCAAGCATACAATAAAAAATGCTAACTATGTAAAGAACCAGAAAAATACAATCAATATTCAAGGAAAAGTAAATTCTGAGATTAACTAAGTGTGGGAATTAACAGACAAATATGTTAAAGTAATTATCATTAATATGTTGAAGAACTGAAGAAATAGCTGAAAATAGTAAGTGAATATAAGGAGGATTTCAGCAGAAAAGGGCAACCATAAAAAAAAGAACCAACTGGAAATTTTAGGACTAAAATTTACAACATCTGAAATGAAAAAAATTCACCAGTTCCTTGGATAAATTGGAGGTCACAGAAGAATGATCCTGTGAACTTATGTATCACTAGAAAGTAACCAATCTGTAGAATAGAGAGGCAAAAATGAACAGAATCATCATAAATGACCTGTTGAACAATATGAAACAGTATAAATACCTGTGTAGTTAGATTTTCAGAAGATTGTAAGGGTCATGAAGAATAACATATTTTCCAGTTTCCGTGAAGAAAAATAAATAAAGCTTCAGATTCATGAAACTCAGCAAACCACAAGCAAGTACAAATACCACTACAATTACTCCTATGATATTCAGCTTTCTGAAAGCCAAAAGGAAAGAAAATCTTAAGTGGCAAACAGATCTAATATTTTTACATAAAAGGGAACAAACAGAAGATTAGATTCTTCATCTAGATCAATGAATGTCAGAACACAATGGAATAATATCTTTAAAGAGTTTTAGGAAAAGAAAAACCTGCCTACCCAGAATGCTAAGTGTTCAGTGAATATCTTCTTTCAAAATAAGAGTGAATTTTAAACATTTACAGATAAACAAAAGCTGAACGCATTGGTTGCCACCACATCTGTATGATAGGAAACAAACAGATGTCCTTCCTGAATAAAAGTAAGAGTGGGCAAGATCAACAGGAAGTAATGAAGTGTATCAGGTATATTAATATGTGGGTAAAGATAAAAAATGTTTTTTCTCTTTACTGCTGCATAGAACAACTTAATATTTAAGTAAACATAATATTTCCTTTTGACCACAATAATATATGCAGAATTAAAATACATGACACCAATAAGACAGAGGACATGAGGCACTAAATGGAATTAGATTCTTGTGAACTTTAGCATTATAAATGAAATGGTACAATATATATTCTAGGTTAGATTGTGCGATAAGTTAAGGTGATCCTGGCACAATCACTACAAGTATTTAAGGTTTCGTTTGAAAAGTCAATAAGAAAATTAATATGTGGTACAAAATATCAATTAATAAAAGGAAAATGGGGGAAGAAGCAAACAAATGAGAAAATGTAAAAAAAAAAGATAGACAAATAGAGCCATATCAATAATTACATTAATTATATAAATTATTATAGTAATGAATTATAAATGATTAAATAAAATAGGAATTTGTGAGTCGATTTTGATATAATAAATAACTAAATACATAAACGAACCATAGAAGAAAGGGAAATCTCTAACTTACAGTAAGATTATAAATAATAAATATAAATGAATGATGGGATTAAATTATCAGTTGATCCTAAGGAATGTATGAAAGTTTGATGTGGAAACAGATTTACATAATCTGAAAGTGACTCCTCACAATTATTAATTTCCTATTTGTTAACTTCCTCTTCTGTGTCTTGATTTTGCTTACATTAAATTCATTAAATGGCCTGTGTATTTGTATGTATATTGTAGCTCAATACAAAACAAAGTAACAATAATCAAAAGATAGGTAATAATTGTTAATGTTGGTCAACGCCATGGAACTTTTTGTGTAGATAATTTTAAATATTTTAAAAACCTTTCATTTTTATAAATTTGGCTTTGAACTGGGCTAATTTCTAAATAAAAAGTAAATTCCACTGGATTTAAAGGCATAAATTATCTTTTATCTCTGAAAACAGTATATTATTTGACATATTTAAGTTGTAAGTATAAAAATAATACCTAATAATGTATTATATATGGTGTAAAAATTTTACTAGAATTACTATTGCTTTCATTATTTATTACTAAAAATCCATGGTTTAATAGTTCATATGTCAAAAAGTTGGTTCCAAGTATACTGTAAAGAACTGTATTTTTGCAGAGCTTATAATTGGTCCCATCTGTTTAGATTTGGCATGTGCAAGTATACTTTGATGTTAGAGTCTATACAAGAAGTATTTTCCATTTATGAAAATCTCCAAGTTTCATATGCTGAAATGTTGAGGACAAGGTTTGCTATAATTAAATACAAGAGTAAAAATATAACATAGTAGAGATTTAAGATTTTATCATTATGGCCCTAAATAGTTAATCTGTTCTGCAATGCAACTTTATTGTAGGCCTGGACTCTTATAAAGGTCATATATTTATGAGCTGCATGAGAATTAAAAAAAAAATAGGGAGAGCTTTTAGATGGCATCAAAAAGCCAAGAGTTATTAGCTGAATTATGTATGCTGTGGATTAGATTATATACGATTATAGGGAACTGTGGTTTCCTATGACTTGCTGAGTTAAACAGAGAAATTTTATAAGGTAACTGACCAACCATGGAGAAATATGACATCAAATATTCAGGCCTTCTTTGCAAATTTTTCCTTCTCAGTGGTGGGATCAAACTTTAAACTCTCTGATTTAATTTTAAAACAGGTATTTACAAATGAGAATTTCACAAGCTAGTGTGTTTGGCAAAGACAGCGAATTCCTATGTGCTTTTCCCCTTTCACAGTATGTCAATCCTATCTCAGTTACTCTGAGAAATAACATCTGGTTCCCTTTGTCCCAGAGATTCTGAAGGGGAACTTCTGTGTATCTGCTTTTTGTTCTGAATGACCCTTGTCAGCGTTTCATCTTGTAGAGAAGCTACTATTAAAGGGAAGGTCCACATTTATTAAAATACTAAATGTAGTTTAAAATAATTCCAAACTGTTTTGTTTAAAGTTGGCTCTAGATCCATCATTTCTAATGAGTCAATATATTTTTTTGATCCATTTTGCATGGTAACTACTCAGGAAACTTCCAAACCTGCCTCTCTCATTATTTATGTGTCTATCCCTTCTTCACTACCTTCTCATTTTAACTTTTAAAAAGGGCATCATGTTGAGAATAACTTTTCACATTTTTAATTGCAATGACAAAGGTTATATTACATTCATTTAAAAATATATTTAAAATTATATTGTTCCTTTTTCTCTTTAATTATAACTTCTCCAAAGAAACCAAGACCTTGATACTGAACATCATCATTATTTGCCTATTAAACTTTAGCTGAGCCAATAATATGTTTATATCACATTATAGAACACAGAACACTTTAATACACAATCTCATTCCTAATAGAATGGTATGTTTAGGTTTTATTAAAATACATCATTACTGCTATTAACTTTATCTCCCTTTACTCACATCAACTTTCTAGTATCTTTTTTATAACCAAAATGTGAATAATAATGTTCTGAAATTGAATGATGAGTTAAATATCCAAACTTATTCTTTGATAAGTGAGATTAACTAAATAACACAAATCCATGTTCTCATGGGGAATTTATATTTTACCCATTCTGGTAATTCTTACTGTTCTGTGGAGAATATAGCAACATCCAGTGGGCCCACTGGACAATACTATGTTTGTATTTGGCAGGTTATCATCAGAAAATTTTATTTCTAGGATTCCTGTGATTGCCTCAACCTCTGGTGTTTTTTAATGGTGGTGAGTATGCAGTACATCATGTTGAGTGTGCTAGGCTGAACACAGATAAACACTAATAACTAAATAAGTTGAAGAAATAAATACAATTTTTCATTCCTTTAACTGGAACACGTTTTCAAACTGTTTTATTGCTGGATGGTCACAGAGGAAAAAGCATTGTCTTTATCATTCATTCAAATCTTTTAAACATTAATTGTCCTGGAAAAAAGTATCTAAAGTAGAATTTTTCTATCTCAAGATAGAATAGGGAGGAAAAGTGTAAATGAATAAAATTCCTTTTATTTAAATGAATAAAAACGAATTTTGTAACAAATACTGATCAAAGGAAAAAGGCTGCTTTCTGGCCATGAAATACAAACTCCTATGCAATCGCTAACCCATCTCTCACAATAATATCTTCACTAATTTACTTGTGTATTTGTTCATTATTTTATGTGTTATTTATACTTATCTACATAAACTTGGATGTTTTTGGATGAAGAGCTGCAGAGACAGGTTAATTCACTTTGACCAGTGCCACAGAAGCGATTACTGCAGATAGGCACTCAGCAAATGGTTTCAGTAAAATGTGGCACTCAGTATTTTAATGTGTTGTTTTCTTTCAGAAGTTCATAGTCACACCATTTAAGGTGATCTGGATTTATTACTTATATACATAGTAAATGCTTGGATTATTATAAAACATTCTGAGCTACCAAGAATAATTTTTTTTATGTAGCAAGTTAGAGTTATCTTTAAAGAAAAATCTCATCAAGATATATATTTAACTCCAAAGAAATATGTAGAGCCATTGTCAAGTTAAAAAGTGGCTTTAAATTGACTATAAAATTAAGTATACTGATTTATTAAACTTGGACCATTTCCATTTTCTTAACTAACAGAGAAACTACAGTCAATTAAAGTTGAAATATTAGGAAGTGACATTAAAACTGAACAGAAGGCAATCACAAGGCAGTGAAGCAGTATCTGTAAAAAGCAAGCTCTGCATTTCAACAGCTGCTGAGCATATAACCGACATATAGCTCCAGATAACATTTAACATTTCAACTGACAAGATACCTCCTAAGGTATGTGTTTCATCTCCCATCTGCTCCCCTTCACCTACAGATAAATATGCACATATACACACACATTCTTATACATAATGCACATGTACTGACTGATACCTGTTAAGAATTGATGAAAAAAGCAAATCCCTGTACTTCCATCCCAGAGTAAAAGGCAGAGCATTACCAGTAACCATGAATTCTCCTGAATGTCCCTCCACATTTTGACCATTTCTTTCCTTCCAGAGGTTAACCACTTATATATTTTGTATTAGTAATTGGTCTGCACATTAAATGTTTTCCTATATTATAATTTATCCCTAAATACTTTGATTAATTTTATCTGCTTTTGATCTTTATATAAGTGGAAACACAGTTTGTGCATTTCTCTGTGACTTGAATTTTTGCTCGAAGTTATGTATTTATCATTCAAAATTGTTACTAAAGCTTTCCTGCAGTATATTGACAAAAGTGCTTAAAACTCATCAGTTTGTTTTCCTTCCTCCTTGACATGGTTTAATAAGATTTGTTAGAGTTGTCTGAAGAATCTGAGTCCTTAAATTCACACATAAATCTCACATCAGCAAAAGGACCAAAAGATATGCCTCAACTGCTTCAGTGTCATCAAGATTCCACTGAACAGGAACAGAGCTCAAAGATGGAGAGAAAAACATTCATGTGTTTCAGCAAAGGTGATGCCTACAGAGAGTTGAGAAGTATTTGCTGTTTCAGTGAATCACATACAATTTACCAAACTTGATGGAGGTGAACAGGCTTTGAAAATATTTGCTTAACTAAACCATGTCCCTTGCATGGCTCCTTGTGGCTTTCTCTTCTGATGCCACTCCTCTTAGGGGCAAAGTTTAGCATCCACATTCAGTCCAATTGTCAGACCTTGGTAGACAGTTTATATAACTGCCTTCTGTGAGTGAAAAATTTGGTTTACTCCACACTGACTTGCCAACCCTTCAAGAACTGTATCAATACAAATGTATAGAGTGCAGACGCTGCCCCTGAAACAGGTGACGTGTGGAGAAACTGAATTTAATTATATCAGATAAATAGCTTTTCAGAAATATGCAGTGGCTAAGAGGTACGTCAGAGGGTGGGCATTACTATCCTAATTTGCATACAATGGCCTTGAGCACAAGAATGCAACAATGCCCAAGCTTGTGTAAAATAAGAGAATGCATGTGAGAAAATAAGTTTTCTCAGTCTATACTCTTCTAATATTCACTCTATCATAGAATCTGAAAAGTTCAAACTCTCATTTTCAGGTGCAGCCTTAATTATAACAGAAACTAAGTTAGAAACTGATTTTTTCTGAGACAGAAGAACACCACTAACACATATTACAGAGATTAGGCCACGATTATTTTTTACAACAACCTTGGAATATGCATGTGGATTTTATCTCATTGTTATAAACAAAACATCCCTGGTTTTTCCCAAATGAGAAAATACCAAAAATGCCAAGGATAGAGAACTGAATTTCACTTGCACTCAAGCACTTGATGAGCTGATTTAACCCAGGACCTCAATTGTAACTTCCTTTATATTGCACATCGGCACAGGCACACATCTGTAGCACGCGCATGCACACACACACACACACACACACACACACACACACACACACACAAAACTCTTCAGCTGCTCTTTCAGCTCTTGAAACCAGTCCTGAGATGTAACCCTATGCTTCTCATTCAAGACCATACCACTCTAGACATACAAAAAAACCCCAGGAAAATAACCAATACAAAGCCCAATTTTATAGTTATTTTTTAATTTTTATTAACTTTAACCTGTGTACTACCAATGCCTTCTCTTAATCCCTCTGTTATTCTGCAAGAATGAAATGCCTTCATATTGCCCTTTGGCTACTGAAATTTTGCTCAGTATGAGTCCCCTGAGCTTACCTATTCTCCAATGTCATATGCTCCACAGTTACATCTATTTTTCCTTTTTCCACAAAGCTCCTCAATCTCTCCATGTGGATATAAAATGGATGTTAGGAAAGCAGTCTGTTTGGACTGAAGCACTTGAGTAAGGAATTTATGATGTGATACCTCCCCTTTGCCCAATACTCATGTCTCTCCAAACAAATGTATGTTTTAATTCTAATTATTTTAAAATTACAGAAATCACAGGAATAAGACATTTGGAAAAAGACTTCTTTAAAAAGAAGTCTTGGTTTAATGATTTTCAAACATCTTTTTTTTTTAGCTGAAGAATACTTTCTTCAAACAAAACTTACACAGAATCCCAATGTACAGATATTAAAAAAAAAAAAAATTCCTGTTGAACTAATGGCAGGAAGACATAAAGCCAGCCCTCTTAGTTGCTCTCTCACATAGAATAACCCCAGACTCAAAATCTGAGGTTTGCTTTCAGAGTGAACTTTGAAGACCACTGAAGATTCATTCTAACATGTCTCAGCTTTCTCTGAGCCTTAGTTAGAAAGAGAGGCAGACCTTTAGCTACTTGCCTCCACCATATAAGACAAAGTAAGGGCTACAAACACAGTTACGCCATTCTCACTCACCACCAATATCCTATTTATAGTCTAGCCTTCTCTCAGAAAAAGGAATCACAAAAACACCACTACTAATACCCTTTTCCTTCCACTACAAAACCTTTGTCTAAATTCTGATGCCTGGAGAATCCCAATTTAATCAGTGACCCACTACATAAAAAAGACAAGTGCCACAAGTGTAGAGGAAAACCATACTCTTTTAAATGAAATATTCTAAGAATCTAGCTATACCAAGCATAATCAAAAAGTTTGTGAAATGATGGAATGAATAAATTATATTTTAAAGAGATACATTAAATTACTTTAAACTCCTACATTAAAATTATCCTCAATTTAAAAAAAAATTTGTGATATAATGGCTTCATTCATGTCAAATGGCTTTGCTTTATCATTAGTTTCAAATTGGGGAACATAAATCACACAGACATATTTGATCAATAAGGCATTTTCTGGATGACTGGTAAATTTTTATCCACACAAAATTGCCAGATGGCAACAGTATTCTCAACTTGAGAGCTATTTAAATTATACTTTTTTAGCTTTTAAAAGTTTTATAATTTGCCTGCCTTTCAGGAGCTGCTTTGAAAAATGACAAAACAAATTGTTTCTAAGATTCAGATATACTACATATAATTTCTTCAAACTTGATAAAAATCATTACTTGTTAAGCAAATAGTATTTCATCCATTGCTTTCTACTACTTTGTCGCTTTTTAATAAGAATTTTAGAAGTAATTCATTGGAAGGAAAACAAAGAGGCAAAGATTTTCTAAAAAAACTCCAAATATAATAATTCAGCAATTAGAAAGAAAAATGTACAGTTAAAATTTTTTCCATGCTTTAAAAAGATGTCACATATATACCTTCAAATTTGTACAATCAGGAAAATTATTCATCTACTAGAAATCATTTCCTTTCAGACAGTTTTCAGATTGTTGCTGTATCATTTAGTAGCTCCCCTCTGTGCTGCTACTCTGTTGAATGGAGGAAGTTAGATACTGTTAGAGTTAACGGTACCATGACACTCTTTAATGAACAGAAGCATATTCTAGATTAACATAAACATCTGCTTTTAATTTATAGATATAAAAGAATTTTAAGTAAAACGAACAGCTTTTTAAAAAAGTTATTATAAAATAATGGCTATATTTTCTTGTGTTGTTCAATATAGCCTTATTGCTTGTTTGTAGTTTAATTCCATATCCCTATCTTGCTCCTCCCTCCTTCTCTCTTCCCACTGGTAACCACTAGTTTGTCCTCTATATCCACGAGTCGATTTATTTTACACATTTGGTTATATACATTTGTTTGCTTTATTTTTTAGATTCTACATATAAGTGATGGAATATTTGTCTTTCTCTGACTTACTTCGCTAAGCACAATACTCTCTAGGTCCATCCACGTTGTTGCAGATTTCATTCTTTTTTATAGCTAATATTCCATTGTGTACATATACCATATCTTCTTTATCTATTCATCTGTTGATGGACACTTAGGATGCTTCCATATCTTAGCCATTGTAAATGCTGCTCCTATGAACATTCAGTGCATGTATATTTTTGAACTGGTGTTTTCCTTTTCTTCGGATATATACCCAGGAGTGGAACTGCTGGATCACATAGTAGTTCAATTTTTAAGTTTTTTTTTTCTTTCAATTTTTAGTTTTTTGAGGAACCTCCATACTGTTTTCCACAGTGGCTGCACCAATTTACATTCCCATGAACAAAGTACAAAGGTTCCCTTTTCTCCACATCCTTGCCAAAATTTATTTGTTGTCTTTTTGATGACAGCCATTCTGACAGGTGTGAGGTGATATCTCATTGTGGTTTTTATTTGCATTTCTCTGATAATTAGCAATTTTGAGCACCTTTTCATGTGCCAAATATGATACTTTAAGAGTCTTAGCAATAATAAGTAATACTAATATACACTGAAGTTACTTTGAACAAAGCCTTATTCTAAGATCTTTCCTACATTCTTAGTCATTCAGCTCTCATAGCCTTGTGTTTATTATTATTTCCAAATCAAATAGGTAGTAAAGGCAGAGCAGGAATTTGAACCTACACAATGTGGCTTTGGCATTTCAGCTGAACCACTATACAATACAGCCTCATGTAAAACACATGCTAATCATGTGTGCTCACACTCCACTGGAGTATGATAATGCATCAAGATGCAAGATGATCATAAAGAAGGGATGCTAAAATCAGCCCAGGGTATTTGCCCCTCCACCAGAGACCTTTTTGATCACAATTCTTAATTGCCATTGATTCTCATTTGTTTATCTCCTGCCCAAATAACCCTCCCTTTAAAATCAGACATATATCCAATTTGGATGTTCAACAGCTACGTCAATTTTTACATATCAAAAATTTTAAACCATAATTTATCTACTCCACCTTCTGCAAAGATGCTCCTAGTACAGTCTGTGTCATCTCAGTCAGTACAACCTCTGCCAGTCCAATTGCTCAGGCTAAAACCCTTGTGTGGTGGATAGCTTCGGATGTGGCCTCCATGAATCTCCGCTCCTATTACTCATGCCCTTTTCTTGTGTACTCCCTTTCAGTAGGGCCACTATGAGCTGGACCTAACAGTAATAATAAACAGAATACAGTAAAAGTGATTGGGTAGCACTTCCATGAACAGTTAACTGTGACTTCCATCTTGCCAGCAGGCTGTCTCTTGTTGGCACTGTGTCCCTCTTGCTTGTGCACTCAAATGAAGCAAGCCACCATACCATGCTTTGTGGAGAGGTCCATGCAGCAAGGAACCAAGAGACATCAGGCCAACAGGTTGTGAGGAAATGAATCCTGCCAAGTGAGCTAGTAAGCAGATCCTTTCCAGGTGATCCATGAGATGACTGCAGCCTTCAGAGAGCCCCAGGGCCAGGGGACCCATTCAAGCCATACAGGGATTCCTCACTTACTGAAACTGTGAGATAATTAGTGGTGGTGTTTTAAGCCACTAAATTTACGGTGATTTGTTATTCAGCAGCAGATGACTAACATGCCTGGAGTGATCGTCACACCTCAGTTCCTCTAGCATCTTGTATCTAATCTATCAACAAATATTGATGATTGTTCCTTAAAATGATAGCTAAAATCTGACCCATTCTAAATACCATTCTTATGCAAGCCACTATAGTCTCTTACTACAGTACTGCAACAACCTTTTATCTGGCTTCTACCATTGCCTCCTTGAGACTAGTATCAAATCAACAGCCAAACTGCTGCTTTAAAACCGTAAATCAGGCCTTACGTCAATGACAGCCACATCGTTCTCAGCATCATTGGCCCTGCAGGCAGTTAGGATCCTGCTTGCCTTCTCCATCATCAGATCTCCACTCACTCACTGGCCAAGGCTGAGACCAAGCCCAATATTAGAAATAATAAAATACCCCAAAATGTAAGACAGTCCAAGAAAGAGGTGCTACCTTCTAGAACAGAAGTTAACTGTTGACCCAGAGTTTCTAGTGTTTACCCTGTTGCAACACCATTTAAATCTGCAGTTCTTACTCAAAGCTGTTGAAAGGGGTTATTTGATCTTAGAAAGGGAGTTACCTATGGCAAAGGAGGGAAATCAAAACTTTTAAAGATTCCCAATTTTCTGCATTTAACCCTTGTAGAAAATCAAAAGCACTATACAGCTCTTAAAAGATTTATGCACTGAGTGGCCAGCAGCACTAAGCTTGTGAGACAAGTGAGTAGCATTTATTTCCCAGTTAAAACTAATTACGTTTCAGCAAAACCATCCATTCAAAATCCCAAAGCAAGAGTAGTAACCTTATGGAATAAACCTCCTAATCTGAATTTAGATGATCATGTGAAGAAGACACTTTCAAAATTCAGCTTTCAAGAAAGCAATACTGTAAGACCACAGATGTGTTTACAATCAAAATGCTAGAATTATGATTATGTAATTTGTCCACTCACAGTTGCATAACTTGAATTTTAAGAAACCAAAGCATAAGAAAAAAAGGTGGAGGCATATGTGAAGGAGTATGTGTGTGTGTATATATATATATATATATATATACACATACATACATACATAAATCTATATATATGAAAAAGTTTTTTATAAGAAAAATATAAACAAATTAAAGCTACTGAAAAAGAAAACAAAGAACACTATGGTGCTAAACAAGCTGAAGATCACAAAATGTTCATCTTAAGAACGAGGTGAGGAAACAAAAATGGCATTTCTAAGTACAAAGCGTCAGTGGAGAGTCTTTATTGAATTGACTTGAATTATGAAGTAAAATAGTGACTAAATTATGAATTTTATGACAATGTGTATATGTAATCCATGCACGGGCACACCTTGTTTTATTGTACTTCACTTTACTGTGCTCAGAGATACTGAATTTTGAATATTAATGTTAATTTTTTATTAAATATCACTCACTTTATATAAGGATAGGCTGTCCTCTGCAATACAAGTCTTGCAAACCATGTTCTACACAATGCATGCTTAGGTGATGATGATAATGATGGCACAAAATATCTTATACAGTTCTTGCCATCGATTTTCACAAGAAGACATAAACAACAGATACGTTTATTAACTGTGCGCATGATGATTATTTACTATTCATCACGTGGAAATGGATCATCATAGAGGTTTTTATTCTCATTGTCTTCACATTGAGCAGGCTGAGAAGCAGAGGGCAGAGAAAGGAAGGGTTGTTCTTGATATTGTCTCAGGGGTGGCAGAGGTGGAAAAGGTGGAAGGCGAGATAGGAGAGGCAGGCACACTAGATGTAACTTTATCTAAGTACATCCGTACTGTATTTTACCAACTTTGTTGCTTTTTCAGTTCTCTAAAAATGTTTCCACATGGCATCAATTGTTCTTCCACCACTTGCTTTAGATTCAGTGCCCATATCATAGAAAGGTCCAAGTCGTAAAAGAAATCAAAAACTGTCCTGAACAATTGGAACCCTTCTGCCAGATCATTTAATGTCAATTTGTTTTTTGGCACTGTTTCTTCCTTATCATCTAGCACTGGTTTAGAAGCACTCATCTCCATTAAGTCCTCTGTTAATTCTTCTGGTGTGGTGTCTATTATCTCTTGAATTTTCAAGAATATATCTTGAAACCCTTCACCTCCCCTCTTTTTTGCCTTGAAACCCTTCACCTCCCCTGACTTTCTTGATTTCCTTGCTTTGCTCTGTTGTAAATGCTGTGAAGTTGAGCACAACATCTGGACAACAGTTTTTTACAACAGGAATTTATTGCTTCAGGCTTGATTACTTTTGCAGCTATTTCCATAACAACAATGGCATCTTCAGTGATGTAATGCTTCTAGATTTTCACGATGTCCTCTCCGTCACAGTTCTCTTCCACAGCATTGACAGTCCTTTCCACAGAGTACTCAGTGTCATAAGCCTTAAAGGTTCATGACCCCTTGGATCTAGAGGCTGAATTAGAGACACTGTGTTTAGGGGCAAGTAGATCACTTCAGTACCTTCAGGGTTGAACTCATGGGCTTCTAGGTGGCCAAGGGCATTGTCCAATATCAAAAAATCTTTAAAAGACAGCTCTTTACTGGCATGGTACTTTCTGGCTCCAGGAACAGAGCATCAATGGATCCCATTCACAAAACAAAAAATAAAGGGGGTGGGGATGGTTCTCATTGTCCAGGCCTTCTTGCACAACGAAAAGTCTTGCAGGTGGTGTTCATCTTTTCCCTTCAAGGCTCAGGGGTTAACAGCTTTATATGGAAGGGCAGTCCTGATCATAAACCCATCTGCATTTGCATGGAACAGCAGAGTTAGCCTATCCCTTCCTGACTTAAATCTTGGCGCTAAATTTTCCTCCTTCCTTCCTAAAAAATGTCCTTTGTGGCATTTTGTTTTCCAGAATAAGGCACTTCCATCTGCATTAAAAACATGTTCAGGCAGATATTCTTTCTCAATGATTTTCTTAATAGCATCTGGGAACTCATTTGCTGTGTCTTAGTCAGCAAAAGCTGCTTATCCTGTTACCTTGACATTTATTTAAGCCAAACGTCTTTCCAAAATTATTAAACCACCCTTTGTTAAATTCTCCAGCTTTAGATCCTTCACTATCCTTTTGCTTTAAGTTGCCATATAATGACTTTACTTTTTCTTGAATCAAGTCAGAGTACGTATGCCTTTCCTATAGTAATCCTACATCCACATAAAAGCTAAGCTGAATTTTTCAATGCAAGATAATAAGACATTTCACCAAAAGCATAAGGTTTTCACACCTGCTGGCATAGCTGCAGCAACAGCTTCATGAATTTACTTTTTTTGTAAACTACAATCCTTACACGGGATTCATTTATCTTGAAATGGTGGGCAGCTGCAGCTGTGAATCTCAACCTGCAGTACTTATCAAGCGATTCAACTTTTTCTTGTAACGTCATGCCTTTTCTCTGATTCCTGGGAGTGCTTCTAGTATGGCCAGTGGCACTTTGTATGCGTCCCATGGTATTATTCAAGGTTTATGGTATTGCAATAAACATGATGAAAAGTAAGAACTGCAAGAAACCACTTTTTACACAATTTACTCAAGAGATGGACTTCTCAAGCAGAGAAGATTATCATCACGTGGCGTTTTAAATGGATACTTGCAACACTTGAGCTCACCACACTATCAACAGGAGGTGGCTCCAAAATTATTACAGTAGTACAATATGCACTACAGTAAATTTCATGCATTTATAATACTGCATCTTTACATTTGTTTACATTTCTCTCAACTGTGAATGATGCCATGTATGGTCTATAAGGGTGTGCATAAAGTTTCATAAATTTTAACTTTTCATAATAAGCCTATATATATTTTATGGCAGTAAATGATAAAATAGACTAGTACCTACACATATTTTAGGCACTCATGACATACTTTTTTCTTATTTTTTTGATATTTCTAGGCTATATGGTTCAGCTGAATTTTTTCAAATTGTCACAAATCTCCAAAACATTTTCCAATATTTCTGTTGAAAATAGGTGTATAAGTAGACCCATGCAGTTCAAACCTCTGTTCTTCAAGGATCAACTGTGTATCTTAATTTATATCCCAAAACTGTGAAATATTTAATACTTACTAAACGAATACTATTATAATTGTTTTAAAATATAACGGTATATATATATAGACAATGCAATACATATGTCAATATTATATGTAATATTATTTGTATACTAGATATATACAATTTCATTTTTTTTTCATTCTTTTTTAGGGCTGGGTAAAAATAATGCCATTTACAGCAACATGGATGGGCCAGGAGATTGTCATACTATGTTATCTAAAAAAGTGACACAAATGAACTTAATTTACAAAACAAACACTCACAGACATAAAAAACAAACTTACGGTTACTGGGGGGAAACGGGGTGAGGAGGGGTAAATTGGGAGTTTGAGATTTGCAGGTACTAACTACTATATATAAAATACATAAACAAGGTCCTACTGTATAGCACAGGAAATTACATTCAATACCTTGTAATAGCCTGTAATGAAAAAGAATATAAAAAGAATATATATACATATATATGTATATATATAAATATGTATACACACACACATATGTACAACTGAATCACTATGCTGTACACCAGAAATTAACACAACATTGTAAATCGACTATTCTTAAATTTAAAAAATTCTATTCTGGTATTAGTAAACCAGTTAGTTCACAGTATTGAATATAGGTATTGGTAACTGCAAAGTGCAGTATTAAACTATTTGTCTCAAGCAGTTTTTTAAACATGTAATTGCAATTATTCCCAACTATTTGAATATTACAAGACAGTTTTAAAATTTCTTGCATATTATGCAGTTTGTCTACAGCTGAAGAATAATGATAAAAGATGCCCATCACCTCTCTGGTTATGACCAGTAACTCTGCAGTATGTTCTATACTGTATTTGCTTTCTGAACAGCCAACTGAAATGTGTGCATAAACGTGGCGTTTCCCGTATTCTTCAAAGCCCTCACCATGTTCATGTGTCATCAATAACATTTGCATTATGTTAAAATCCTTACGTAGTTATTCAGTTTCCCAAAAATTAAGCCATAAAGCAGATTTGTGTAAATACTGAGACAAGACCAAAGCCAAGATTTAGTGCATCTCACAACTAATGCTTGAGAATAAAGCAATTAGGAACCAAAAATACAGGAAAGGCTGGCCCACCCAATGTCCTGGATCTGGCGAAGAGAAGGCACTTGCCTTAAAGTAGTGAGTAATGACTCAGATCTCTGGGTGGTGGTCAGCACTACTAGAGGTGAACCACAGCTACCAAAAGGATATGCTACAGACTACACCAGCAAGAAAGAATCCACAGCAAACCTTCTGGTTATACCCACAGGTTAAAGGGCGGTTTCCTTCAATGAGAGAAGGGCCAATAAGTAACTGGGTTACAGATGAGATTATCTGATTTATAAGGTGACTGATACATGGGTTTCTGCATACACTCCTAATGGACATGTGTCACAACTTGGCAATAAAAGATGAAAATACTAGTTTCAAGGCTTCCCTTTTAAAAATTTCTTTTTAATTTTGGTTTATTAATTTAAGTGAATTCAATATTAATTTAAAAATAAAAATAGCAGTTAAAATGGCTACTTGTCATAATCATGCAGGAAAATGGCCTCCAAAAGTATAGATTTCTCATTATCAGAAAAAGGTGAGCACTACTATGATGAAAAGTTTGCTCCCTTGCTTAATTTGGTTGTGACCAAAAGTAATCTGGAATCAAACTCAGGGCACATAAATAATGAATTGTTGAAATTTTTAAACCAACTGAGGCATTTAGATAAGAAAAGATGGCTTATCTTTTAAATACTGTATTCATTTCAGACATATTACTTCACTGATTTTGGGAAGTAAGACATTTATGTGCTTTTATGGGCTTTGTGATAAGACTTTATACAAAAATGTTATAATATAAATTTGCCTTACTATGAGACTGGCTTTTGTATTATTGAAAGAGGACCATAAGTCATAATTACCATTTCTTTCTACATGCCAAGTTTTTCGGCTTATTTTCTTTGAGAACCACAAGTCTACCTGGTTGTTAGCCAAAAAGACCACTAATTCTATCAGAATCAATTGCTGAAGTTAAGTGTGGGTAAATTTAACTTCTCCTGGGTCATTACAATTTTCTCACTTGTTACTATAAATGTTTATTGATTTTTGCTTACTACCCAAATAAATATATTTTCAACGAAGAAAATTTTAAAAACATGGCTATATAAGTAGAAAAAAAAAGACAAAATATGACCTAAATTCTATCATCAGAGATAATACTGAATAAACAGTTTTATAAAACTATATTGATGAATTGCCAAAGCATTTTGTTAAGCAGAGTCAGACACAAGAAGTACCTATTATATTTCAATTTTTATGAATAAGTCAAATCATCTATTATAATGAGAATAATCACAGTGGCTGCATATGCAGATACTGACTGGAATAAGGCACAGGGGAACTTTCTGAAGTGATGGAAATATTCTGTATATTTACAAGATATAGGTTACACAGTTATATGCATCTATAAATCTTATCAAATTTCACACAGGATCTATTCAATTCAATACGTGTGAATTACATTTTAATTAAAAACATGATATTGTTAAGGATTTTCTAGGAGGGCTGAATGATTTACATCATTCTACTTTGTTGTCATGTTAAGCTTTTCTTAAAAAGCTTATCTGAAAATTATACACAGAAAAGCTTTATTGGAATACTGCTAATCTTTGTTTTAAAAGTGAACTTTAGAACCATTAGTCACTTCTTTGGAAGTCGGACACAACAATGTTATTGAAGAGCTGTAAGTGGTCCCACCACCAGCCTGTCTAAACCAGTTATCTTATATTTATTTGAATCTAGCATAATAATTTGATTTATTGCCTTACCACAGTTAATTAGGAGACATGAGCCAATATGAATGAGCCAAATTCACCCAGAGTCAATTGCCATTTAAATATTTCCTAAATATCAATTTAATGTCTAGCAGAGATTATTAATATAAATATCTGACATAGTAAATAGCATTTATAAAAGTCTTTCACATCTGTTATTTTACTTAACAGCTCAATAGCTGTTGAGCTGATGTGAAAATGGGCAATCAGTGAGGTTAAGGGATTTTTCAAAGAAAACGTGTAGCTATAAAGTATCAGAGTCAAGATTCAAATCTAGCTCTGTTCCTATGCTTAGTGCTCCATCTATACATCAGATCTGACTAGTAGATGAAAACAAGGTTATTTCTTGAAAAATTCATAGAAGAGAAATGAGAAACTCTGCTGCTGCAGGGTTAAGAAAGTTGCCATGTCTTAAATCATAGACTAACAAGATATTTGAAGAAACTTTTAGATGACTCTAATAAAAAGCTTATATAAAAAAAGTTTAAATATCAAAAAAGATAAACACTAACATTTTGAACTTTATTTTTCTCATCTCCTTGCTTATCCAAACGGTTTTTTATAAGAACTACTTATCTTACTGCATCACTTTTTTTCATATCTTGCTAGTTTAAATTAGCTACATATGGTGTACTCATTCTCATCGTATTAACTATTCTACAAACGCATTTGAAGAGCTACATAGCATCTACTGTATGGCTATGCTACAAAAATAATTAACAATGGATTTATACATTTGTAATGTGATGAGGATATGTTAAAAAAAAGTACAATGATGACTCAAATTGCATCTTTGATGCATTTGACCATTTCACTTCTAATTATTGAAAGTCATAAAACTGGTAAAGATTTTAAGTTATCCACCAAAGTCCATTCTCCCCTTCTTTCTAGAAATATAGCTGGGGACCGACTATACTCCCCAATTCCCCTTGCTGCTTCTTTTTTTTTGTTTGTTTTTAAAGGAGGTACTGGGGATTGAACCTAGGACCTCATGTATGCTAAGAATGCCCTCTACCACTGAGCTACACCCATCCTCCCCTTGCTCCGAAGTGTGTAATGTAATCGGAAGAATATGTGCAATTTCTAGGCCTTGACTTTAAAATACTGCATGTGTGCTTTGCTGCATTCATTTCTCCCCAACCACATCCCACATGTGCCTCCATTGAAAGCAAGAATTCACAGAAACCCAGCTTTTACTGAACAGATGACAGTATACCCTAGAATAGCACACTGAATTGAAAGGAATTTGATTCGCTGAATGACTGACTAAAAGATAACTTCCCTATACCATTACAGGAAAACTGTGAGGGACAGAAAATAATATACAGTGGCCCTCGATATCCATGCATTCCACCCTCAGATTCAACCATCTATAGATTATCTAGTATCACTATGTTTACAATCCGTGGTTGATTGAATACAGAGATGAGGAAGCACAGATAATGAGGGCCAACTATGGGACTTGAGCATCCATGGATGTTGAAACCCTCAGCGGGTCCCTGTGGATACAAAGTATAGGTGTATTTGTTCTTTAACAGTAACTTTTTATTTGATCTCTTTGTTACAGTAACAGTTACTCCTAATTCATATTCTACTTGTCCATTGGGGATCTGTCTACAATAAATAGTAACCCCATTTCGCCTTGGTCTATAATTCATTGCATATTGGAACTTCCTCTTCCAAAAGTCCTTAGATCTATGTGCTTCAGGAGCAACTGAATCATAATTTCCATTTCTGAATAATACGGAATAAGCAACATTCCTCTGGCCACAAATGAGGAAGCTTCTCGATGTTATCTGCTTCCACTAGAGTTTACTGACTTTGGCAAAACAAGGCAATACCCACCCTCACCTCAAGAAGAAACTCACCAGGTTAAGAACTAGTCCTGCCACTGATACCAAGTTGCTGTTCATATAATAACAATATAGGTGGTCAAAGAAACCCTGGAAATCAAATTAAGGGCCTTTTTTTCCCCCACAAATACAGAAACTGATATCCAGAGAGGTTAGGAAGCTTGCCAACAGCAAACAGATACAGATGCCATTAAAGAAACAGAACACAAGTCCTGGTTTCTAGTTAAGAATACATCCCACTGCTCCAAAATACAAAAGCATAAAGAAGAATTTTCCAAATTTTCTGACTTTCAATATCCAGCCACATTTTCTTTTTCCTAAATGTTACCCTTCTGTAAAGCCAAATATACCGTAGTGCAGTGCACACAATCCAGTCAGTTCTTCCAGACTGAATGATAAACATTCAGTCACTGAACAATTACTACACCACCACCATGAATTTAGCACTAGTGAGTCAGATACAATTCCTGTCTAAGGAAGCACACATCTGGAGTGCAGGAAATTACAGTACAACATTCTGAGTGTGAAAAGAGGATGCGAGGAAATACAAAATATTTATGGTTTTATATAAGCACAAACCCTAATCCAGTCTTGAAGATTATGAAAGACTTCCTGGAAGGGTTGCCATCAAGTTGATTCCTAAAAAATGTGTAGATGATAGCCATATAAGGACAGAAGAATGGAACCATTACATACAACAGAAGTCTAGGGGAATCCCAGTTTAACACCCATTCCCATCTCCTTCAAATTCATTACCTTCTTACCCTCCCCATATTCTTTTTCTCATATTCCAATTTCTGTTCCAAGTGGTGAGACAATACTAGTCATAACCATGAACAAAATGTAAAATCCCTACAAAACCATAGACTTCAATTTAAATAAAAGTTGTTGTAAATAACATCATTTTGCTGCCAATTTACAATTCTTTACCATCACAATATTCTCTGCAAAACTGAAATATATGATGTTGAAAATATTCAGATTTGCATGCATTGAAGGACCATTAATTTGGAACTTTTCTCTGTGACTCCTTAAAAGATTGATGAAGACTGTAATCATCTGTCTAGATGGAGGAGGTAAATGGGACTGCCGTGGGGTCTCTGGGTCATATAATCATCTGCTTCTCCAATCTCCAGAATTAAACAAGGAACCTTCCTGACTGATAGCACAAGTGCACAGTATTTCACATACCACTGGCCTTCCCCAAAAACCTCTTAATTATAGACGTGGAGGTTTGCTATATTTTATCTGGTGTTTAAATAGCTATGAAAATGATTTATGCTCCATGTTTGATAATAAAATACTTTAAAATATCTGCTAAAATATTACCAATAAAACTTTTAAGACAGTTATAAGTAAGGGAATATGATACTGTATTAAACATATTATCATGGAAAGTATATTTTAAATGAATAGATATAAAATGATGTACAAATTGTCTAATGCGCCAACATAATGAAGTATTCTTTTAAAGGATCTACAGATATACACTGGAAATTCATTAATGATATAATCGTGTGATTATACCAATTCTGAAACATTCTAACCTGATATAACATTATCTTAAATGAAGATTATTAGCAACATGAGATGGAGCAAAATTAAACATTTTCTACCCATTACTGAATAAAAAGCAATTTGTTAATGATACACACCACAGAACCTGTTTTCTGAGAAGATATGGAAAAAATTAATTAAAAGAAAAATATGTATTAGTATTACTGAAAAGTTGTTGAATGAAAAAGTTAAAATTTAAGACAAGAATCAAGTGATCATAATAAGGTAGTTAAGTTTTAAAATAAAAGTTTATACGATACAAAAGCCTCATTAAGAAATCCTTATATTAAAAGCCACAGATGTCATAATATGATCATAAAGATGCAGTTCTTACGAACCAAACATTACCTGTTTTGTGGGAACAGTACACGTTAAGAGCAGGATATTTAAAAGATTTCTTAAGAATTAAAGCCTCCATTTTACAAATAGCAAAAGGGCAATGACGGTGCTGGTTCCATCACTGTTGTAAAATGAAAGCTGTGTTCTAGTGTTCTCAAGAGAAAGTGAATGTTCTCCAGTGTGTTCTACTGTTCCCTCTTCTGCCTCCAACTGATTAACTGTCACATGGTTTGAAAAAATTAGTGGTTACACAGGTGTAAGCAGAGTAAGTTGGAAAAACAACAGTAAGCCAGCCCCTTATATGCTCCATATAACACTTACATAAAACAAAGTTCTTTATCCACTTTTATATGTAATAAGACAAACCAAAGACAAAAAAAAAAAAAAAGTACAGTTTGAAACGATGGGCTGCATGATGTCTCACCTTGACCGTAATAATTACCTTGATCCAGTCTATCAGAGATGTCTCTCAATTGTTTTAAGTATCAACTACAAGAGTTCAAATCAAACATTAACAAAATGTTCCTTGTATAAAATATATTTATTCCTTCAATCCCACCTCACCTTACTAAGTCTCTCAGTTTTATCTAGTGTTTTAGAGCCAAATGCCAGTCCCATGAACACATCGCCAGTAATTCGAATAACTCCTATTCACCTCCCAAGGAAGTTCCTTATTCACTTTAAGGCAACGGTTCTGCTTCTAGATTCAAATTTTATGAGCTCCAGTAACCAAAAACAAAAAACAAACAAATAAAACAGATATCTTCTAATGACCATATCCTAAAAAAGTTACAACATCCCACCAGAGTGTTACGTACTAAATACCCCTTTCAAAGACACCATTTGAACAAGTAGCCAAGAAACTTGACGACCGGGGTGGAATGCGCATGCACGTACCTTGCTGCCTTGGCATCCAGGCTCCTCCAGATCAGTCTCTGGGTCTGGGCCACGCAGGGACAAACGAGGCACAGGTGGAGACTTCCGGGGGACAAACCAGGCGTCCAGGGTCCTTCTTGCTCCTAAACTGAGTTGCTAATTCCCCTGAAGCCAGATAACAGAAGTCCTGAGCCTTGTCCTCCGCCCAGGCCAGTGCGGGGGAGGCCGCTGATGAGAGACACCTGGGAGACCGGTCTTCCCCGAACACGGCCATAAATGGTCTGACTCAAAAGACCTTCACTGCATCAGGTGAGCAGTCCTGGGAACCACTGGCCCCAGAAGATGGCCTGCTGGGCGTGGGCAACCCACGTCCATGCAGAGCTAGAGGTCCTGGTCCCTGACGTGGGTGAGCGGAGGGAACTTCACGGGCGCGCGCTGTGTGACTGCTTCCAGGCTTCTTGGCATGGGTCCCAGGTCCAGGCGTGTAGGGACAGGCCAGGCCACAGCTAGGGACACACAGCTGTCTGCGTCGAGCACAGCCCAGGACAGAGCTGCTAATTCCCCTGAAGCCAGAATTTGCGGGACTTCGGAAGCCATTACAGGCCTGACCAAGGCTGCAGGAGATGCGGGGACAGCTGGGACTCAAGACTGCAGACAGGCCCCAAGTCCCCCAAGGCCAGCAGGGCTATATGCTGTCTGATGGCTTCCTCCACGCAAACCCCCGCGTCACTGGCGCCCTGCAGGGAACTGCGGCCCAGAAAGACTGCCTGGTGGGTGAGCACAGGCCGGAGCGGACAGCTCGGAGGTCCTAATGACTGAGGCAGAGGCGCTGGAGTGGAAGACGCTGCACATGCGCAAAAGACGCTGACTCGCCCCAAGGCTTCCTGGGATAGATCCCGTGTTCTGGCCGCATGGGAATAAACTGGCCACAGGTGGGGACACACCGGGGTTTTAAGGTCCGTCCGGCCCCTAAACAGAGTTGCTAATTCCCCTTAAAGCCAGATCTCCAGCGAACTCCTTTACCCTGCCTGTCGAGCAGTTCCGGGAGGCCACTGATGACAGACACCTGGGAGACCTACCTCCCACAGAGGGCCTGTGTATCTTCCAGAACAGGGAAGTGGTGGTTCAAATAAGCTTCCTTGTTTCGGAAAAAAAGAAAAGAAAAAGAAAGAAAGAAAATGAATAAAAAGTAGAAAGGGAAGAAAGAAAAACAAATCACATTCTACAGGCCTTTTGTATCTTTAGTGTATTAAGCTAACCCAGACACCCCTAGATAACACAGATGGATATGGCGTGGGTAACAATAGCCAGAACTACAATTATGATGTACTCCGGTTTATTTTAAATTTTTATGGGGGTTGGAAGGGTAATGACCCTAAAGCGAGACATGATTATTGTTTTAATTTAATTATATCAAAACAGCATTAGTGAAGCTGATCAATTTGCCCAATAACATATAGTGAGAAAGAAGAGTTGGTAGTTTACCCCAAGGCCATCTGATGTCAAATCCGATGCTCTCAGCCATCCCATTGATTCAACGTTTATAGAGACTCTCCTGTGTCCCTGACCCTTTGGTAGATACTATAGACACAGTGATGAACAAGACAGATTTCGTGGAGGTGATATTTTGAAGAAATGGTGTAAGTGTCAGGCTAAGACTATGTAACATTTATATAGAAAGGTGATTTAGATTTAGGTAATTTATGTATAAATTATATAAATATTGGTATGTATTCTTAAAACACACGCCAAATTTTTTTTTCCAGAAAATATAAAAGCTAAACAGATTCAGTGGAAAGTGACCAGAAGACCACCCCAGACAAGTTAGTAAGGGAAGGTGTCCCTGAGGAATCTGCATTTTTCACTGAGTCAGGAATGGCAAAGAACCAGTCATCTGAACATCAGAGGAAAGACATCCCATTGCAAAATTCCTAAGGTATCAATGACGTTAGTGTGCCTAAGCAACCAAAATAAGGACAGTATGACCAGAGCACAATATAGCAAGGAGGGAGAAGGGAGGGGCCAGTTTAAGGAGTATGGATTTAATTCTAAATGCAATGGAACGAAGCCATTGATGATTTTAAGCAGTTAAGTGACATTCCAGGTACTGTGTAGATAACATTGAAGGGAGGCAAGCAGGAGACAGCAATTAGGCTAATCTAACAGGGAAATGATGGTAGTTTGGACTAAGGTGGTATAGTAAAATACAATTTTGTTGCAAAATATAATATTGAATAGTATGCAATTAAAACAAATGAATTAGAACTCAAGTGAAAAATGTTATGTTAAAAATAAATTATAGTAAAAGGTGAAAGATTTATACGATCTGAAGAGAAAACAAACTTATTTACAAAACAGAAACAGACTCACAGACATAGAAAACAAACTTATGGTTACCGGGGTGAGAGGGAGTGGGAGGGGATAAATTTTGAGTTTGAGATTTGCAGATACTAATATATATAAAATAGACAAACAACATGTTCATACTGTATAACACAGGGAACTATATTCAATATCTTCTAGTAACTTTTAGTAAAACAGAATATGAAAACAAATATATGTATGTTCATGTATGACTGAAGCATTATGCTGTACACCAGAAATTAACACATTGTAAACTGACTATACCTCAATAAAAATATATGTATACAAAAAAAGGAAATTAACATCTTGCTATCTTTCTATATTATAAAACCCATCTATTTCTGTTTATATGACTATGTACTCTGATATACTAATGTATGTATTTAAATGTATGATGTATATGTGTATATAATAATATGCACAGGTATGTGATGTATGTGTGTATATATAATGCATATTCATAAGCATATTCTAAGCTATTAAGTTGGCAGATGTGTGTGTATGAATACACACACACATATACACACACATGCTCATATGAAGGTCCTGGTTTTCATTTCTTTAACTGATGTCTATTAAATGTCTAAAAAAAGTTACAGGCAAACAGTAAGTACTTAATAAATACACTGTGAGTGAATAAACCAAGTAAGGGGAATGAGACTTTTTGGAAATCCTCAAAGTCATCTTTCACTTTTTCTGGGTATACTTCTGATTTTTTTCTCTTTATTCCGTAAGGAAAGGCCCATGTTATTTGCATAATGAAACAGTAAAGTATAAAAAGAATTAACTTTTAAAACACACATGATGGAAATTATTTATCATACAAAAACAAAAAGAAAATAACCAATGATAACATAAAAAGATATGTTTCAAACACATGTTAATAAAAAGTTGTAAACACTTCACAGAAGTATGCAGATTTTTGTACATAAATGAAAATGTGTTTTTGTTGTATAACGTAATTCATATTGTAAAAGTTTATTCTGGCTCAATCAATCCACAAATTCCATGTGATACTAATTCTGTATTTCACTGGGAATAATAAATATGGGAAATCAGCAAATAAAAATTAAGGATTAATGAAATCAAGTAGCCTTACTTAGAAAAGATTTCATAATGTGTTGGTGAATAATAAAAGCGAAACTCTAAATTATGTTTAATATAACACACATTCATGAAATAAGACCAAATATATGTGTGTGTATAAAGGTAGGTATGTATGAATATACATGGAACTGTATTTATCTGTTTAAATATTATGTAAACATGGAGGAAAGTATGAAAGGATAAACACTAGGTTTAATCTGTTTTTTAAATGCAGCTGAGTAATTTGAGAAGAGAAAGTAGTCAATAAGAGAAGAAAAGAAATGTGCACTACAAAAAAGTGACATTGTACATAATAGGCTAATATATATCCATTTAAAAGATCATTTTAAAAAGAAAAAACAATCATTTCATTATTAACAGTCACATATTCTTGATTAAAATCTGGAGAGTTGGTGTGTATTAAATGTTTTAAAATCCAAGCTAAAATTTGCATTTGTGAATTAAGAGGCACACAGAATAAGGGTCACTGTGACATGTTTTATAATAGCAGAGAAATGAGCAATGGAAAATCATTAAGTGAAAAAGAATTCCAAGGCTCAGAATACTTATATATTATAATTCATGTATATAAGGAAAATGTTTATCACCTCTAGGAACAGAATGGGAATGAGTTAGTTGGAAAGAGATATAGTCTTAATTTTCTCAATACGCATGACTAATGCTTAACTTATTTTTAATGATATGTTCATATATTACTTTTGTAAATTTTAAAAGGGAAAATCTTCCATTATGAAAAAAAATGGGCTGAGTATTAAGTCTGAAGGCTGGGAAACAAACTTTTTCACTGATATTAACAAACTAAAGCTACATGAATGAACATTTTCTCTTAGGTTCAGTTAAGCTTTTGTATTTTCAAGGGCAAAAAGACATGTTTGAACTAGTTTTTTTTTTTTTTTTTCTGAATTTTTTCTCTTAGAGAACAGGAAGCAAAATTAAATTAAAATGTGCATCTATAAAGCCCTGCCCAGCGATGATCTCAGTAAATGGTGATAAGTCTTTAATCTGACATATAAAGATTTCCTTGAATACCACATACATGGCAGTCAATTTTCACAGGACTATAATCTCCTGCATCATAGTGCACATATATACCCATTTAATTTACTTGTTATTTCTCTAATTTTAAAATTATCTTCTTTTCTACTTGCTAAATGCTAATCAGCTCTTAGAACCTCACTTTCCTAATTATTCTTGGCTCTCTAAGCCTCTGGTAATTGCTCCCTCCCTTGCAAATTCACACACTCTGTCTTCTATTATAAATAATTGTGCATATTCCAGTCTCCAACACTAGACCCTATCTTCTTCAGGGCAAAGGTTACATCTTACTTATTATTGAATCTCCATCTGCTCCTAGAAAAAGATCTTTACATAGCACATGTTAGAGTAACCTGAGAGTAATTGTGATGTTCTCACTTCACCCACAGCACTGATCTTACAAGATTGGTGATATTAGGAGGTGATTTTCTGAAATTTCTTAGTGCTACATTGTCAGAGACAAAATGAGAGCTGTGATCAGCTTTTACGCACTAATTCAAAGGTTGTTCAAAAATATTTTCCAAATATCTATAATTTGCAAATGTAGTATCAAAAGTGATTAATTGGGAACATATCCTGTAAAAATGTTTTCAGATAAGATTCTGTTAATAGCTTTCACTCTAACTAGATACTAAATTAAAAGTTTTATTTCATCTATACTGCTATGTATCATTTCTCATCTTTATTTTCTGACACCAATTTTTATGGTTACATAACTCTTTTAAATTGTGCTATAGAATTAAAATCCCTACACTTTTTTATTGGATAGGGAAGGAAGATGGAAAAGACAGTGCCTGGAGAATAAAGACTGCAGATCAGTGATAGAATCTTTGGTTTAAGGAGAAGACAAGACCTGGAACAATGGAGTCAAGTTAATGGGAGGAAAGAGGTGTTCCAAGACTTGGGGTGATAAATGAAGACTGTTGCTGGTTTAACATGCAAGTTACATGCCTTGTGAATAACTGAAGATGGTATGTCATACCCTAAAGTGATTCACTAAAAAAAGGAACAGATTGAAATTCATTATGTACCAAGTTTCAGTGATATGGCAAAAGGCATTCAAAAATCTCTTCTCTCATGTCATGAGATATAGCCATACCTCCTTTCTCTAACCAGTTGTCCACAAATGACATTGAGAAACTCAGAATATGCTAATGTGGTCTCGTAGGGAAACCACAGATGGAGATGGAAGTGGTAAAGAGATGTGAATCATTTATTGAAAGAAGAAGCTCAGCTCACAGCGAAAAAAAAAAATGTGACAATGAATATATGTATGTTCATGTATAATTGAAAAATTGTGCTCTACGCTGGAATTTGACACATTGTAAAATGACTATAACTCAATAAAAAATGTTAAAAAAATTTTTTTAGAAAAGAAAAAAGAAGCTCAAACTCCGTGATGCAGCAATGCTGAATTAGTAACATCATTTTCATATGATATAGACCACCCATATATATCATTTATTACATGAAGGATTAAGGTCTCCATTAACATATATATCAAAGATTACTTATAGTGTGTATATTTTTCTAAAATAAGCCCAACTTGGTGTGATTCACAATTCTACTACTGATTATCAAATACTTAACTATACTTGTGTCTCTTGAACCTCAAAATTGCACTCCATGTATATGTAGATTAGGGATAATAGCAAATGCATACAATGGTAGTGTGAATAAATGAATTTATACAAGAAAGGTAGTTGGCAAAGTAATTGGGATATAAGAATGTTAAATATTAAATATAAAAAGATAGGATGTATTTAATCAAGAAATGAGACTGTTGTGAATTCACTCTTTAATACCTTTAAAATAAATCATGTAATTACAGATTTTGGAAATTAGAGAAATTTAAGGCTAATTTAACATGTGTCTGCTCCCTAAATTTGCAAACGCAAAACATAGAAACAATAAAAAATTATGTAAGGCAATTATAATTGAACGAAATTATTTTTGGTCCCCAAAGAAGGACTTAACTGTTTTATTTTCATAGTTGATCAAATTTCATCTCTTATGAAGATTTAACTTTCTTTTCTAAGTGAAAAGCATAGACTTCTTTTGCCAAGGAAAATCAGTTCCCTTTATCGTGTACAATACAGGCAATGATTGAAAGGTGATCAGGACAGAGAATATAAGCACTGCGTAGACTTTCACAGTCTCATTTTACATAGCCGGTATTTCTTGTGAAATATGTCACATAATCAATCACTGAACTACACAAATGAAACACAACTTTGGAGTTGAAATATCTATTCTATCATTAAA
The DNA here is from genome assembly GCF_048773025.1 of Camelus bactrianus. Lineage (NCBI taxonomy): Eukaryota > Metazoa > Chordata > Mammalia > Artiodactyla > Camelidae > Camelus > Camelus bactrianus. Next base: position 56,438,081 of record NC_133549.1, on the reverse strand, counting down.
GAAAAATGTTTCAAGTTTCAATATAGGGCAGTTAAAATTCCCATTAAAGTAATTGCCTAAGAATTCTATGTGGAAATAGTGATATGTGGTCATAAATAATTCTGTAATACCTGAAGTAGTCTTCTTTCTGAAGTGTGATATTTACATACTTCAGCATACATACACTGGAAAGAATGTATTTCAGACTCCATATTATTTCTAGCGGTGAGGTGATAGAACACATTCGACAAACTTTTATCTTTCCCTTTCTAGCTCTTATTTATCACATAGATAGCTTCATTTACAGGAATTGCTCATTTTTTCTCTAAAATAAACCCTACATTAAAGAGAGTCATCTATATACAACACCCAAGATTTTTTCATGTATTTATGAGAACTGTAATTTTACATGGTATATTTGATATTATTCCTAAAAGATGGTTGAAAGAAAGAAGAAGACCCTCTGGGGAAAATGCTCAAGAACAAATAAAATCAAATAGACCACAGATAATTCAATAATGTAAAGGGAAATATTACCAGGTTATTCTATTTAAGGATAGCTGAGGAGAAGAATATAATCATAAAAAAAGTGTGTTTTACTTTAAACTCCTGTCAGCTCCTTTCTTGTGCTAAGACGCCTCTAACCAGATAAATTATCCTTGCCTTCTTCTTTGGTGGCAATATTATGGGATTGTCATCCTAGAAGGAAAAACATCTTTCTATAACTATGCTGGGAGGGATTTGGCAAGACTTTTGAAAAGCAAGTTTGACTTGAAAATATTTGGTCAACTTAAAAACTCAGATATTTGTTTCAGATTTCCCCAGAGTTCAGTATCTTTTCTATAAAGGACAAATTTCTAAGTATAGGACAGACACTCTTATTACAGAGCACTCCCTTCCAGTATGTCTTTCATAATGCAACCATAGGAAACTATATTCTGTATTCTGTGGTAAGCAGTATGTAAACAGTATTTAACTGATAGAAAGCTCAATATTAGTGGCATTTTCTTTGTGTATGAACTAGTTACATTGTCTTCACAGGTGTACATAATTCCACAATAACATAAACAGTACTGTATAAATTATTTGGAACACAACTTGCTAAAACAGAGATAATCTATTTGTTCTAGGAATCCTTCCAAAATTTTGACAGGCCACTATAAATAGATTTGTAGCTATTATTAAATGACAAACATCTTCCTTATTTCTCATCCTCACTAACTTGACCCTCTTTGACTAACATTTAATAAATGCACAAAGAAAACTGCATGACTTTGAGAAGCTGAACTTTAATAATATTGGATTTTAAGTTCTTCTCTCCTCCTCCAGAAACACTAATGCAGCTGCTGAAGCCTCTATCTAGTAGGCATATTTTAGTGTTATTTCAGCCAGGAAAAATATACTTTAAAAAAGCATCTCTCTGGTGAGCCATTTCTTGTATAAGTAATCATTGCGGTAAGCAAAGTTCTAGAGACCATGAAACAAAATAGGAGATCACTGTATTATTCTATTGAAAAGAAATTAAGTGCTGGAACAGTTTAACGAGGCATCCAATTTAAATTTTTTTTTTTTTGGTACCTACTCCAGAGTTGTGTATTCTAGCTGTATTGCTTTAGTTTAATAAAGAGCAAGTGCTTAATAATTGGATATTTATGTGAAGTGTAAATGTGCATAATGTGCATGTGTGTGTGCGCCTGTGCATTTGTGTGTGTGCTCCTTGATATTTATTCCTTTATACACGGCACCACTCCCAATTTTAAATTTTCCTAAATATATTTTAACTAACACAGTTATGTTAACCTTTTAAAAGCAACATGCCATTAGCAATTTATAAACTTGATGAAGGCAGGTGATTTATCTTCTCTATGGCCTGTAACTATTAGGAGGACAGGGAGAAATACACAGCATAACCTGCTAACATTGAGTGATAATCCTGCTCTCACACAGAAGGCAATAGGTGAAAAGTCAGAGAGGAGGCAATGGTATTGAAAATGCATCTTTGTAATCTATTACACGGTAAACTTTTTTCTCTCGGTTTTGTAATCTTTATTCCCTTCCCCTGCTGCCATTTTCCCCATAAATTAACAAAGCTTTACAACGGAGGGTGGGGTGGAAGATAACACAATATTCATTCTACCTTGTTCCCTGGAAACCTACTAGCAATTGTGGGAGTAAATTTTTATAGTAAGTTAGTGCTTCAAGAAATTCTATGAAATTCCACTTTCTATTTGAGTTAATAAACAAATTTATAATTGTGCAAAGGAAATATCACTGAAGTGAGCCAACATATCGATTTGAAAAATCAATTAAGTAAATTCTTAAATATCTTGAAAATTCATTAATGAGAACTAAGGTATTCTTTATTAAAAAAATGTGAAGGAAAATAGAATATCAAACTATGCACTCAACCGACCCAAATTTGGTTGTTTTGTGTTTCTGTTACCTTTTATATGTGAAATATTTGTGTTGGGGTAAAAAAATAATCTTTAAATGAAACTGGCAGAAATTTTATTCTGAATCATTATTGGAGAAAGATATAGAATATATAATATTTAAAGGAGTACTTTTTTGTTATACACGTGTATATATACATATAATACATTTAGGCCACAGTTGTAGACATTCTTTTTAAAAAGAAATGTGAATGTGTTGGAATTGTATGAAAAATTTATAAGGACATGTTTAGATAATGTGTTTAAACTATCTTTCAGCATGTTTCTAATATAGAATTACTTTTTTTTTTTTTTTGCCATAGTCTTTTATTCTGTAACACTAAGGTAAACTTTAGTTTGGCTTTCCTCATGTCATTGCAATTAGCTGCTTTTGAGTAAATCATGATTTTTTGTTTGTGAACTGAAATGTGATATCCTTCTGATTGTAACTGCACCTCTATCAACAGTCCTGATTTATTACTGGGGTCAGGGACATAGTCCCTTCTAAAATTCAAGGACACCACTGACTTCTACCCAACCTCTCGCAGAAATTTTGAAAAGCTTTACTATAACATTGTGCCTTCTTTTATTGCTTTGCTGTTGCTGCCTCTACTGATCGGGAATTTCTTTCCTTGCACATGCCCCCAACTACTATTTAAAGCCCAGCATTTGTATCATTTCCTGAGAAAGAGTTCCATAATTCCATCCAGTCCTCAGGCTGGCAAAGACTTGTGTACACATCTGTCACTGTATGTTTACATGTTCAATTTCTAAGAATTTTACAATTAACTTCCTTTTCTTTTTCCATCTTTCTATGCCCTTGACATCAGAAACTCCATTCCATCCATCATTTGTGTTGTCTGCATTTAGCATAGTCATAGGCAGAAAGCTTAATGCTTAATTACTATGTATGTGTACATGAATGAAAATGTCTCATATTGCTCTAATTTTCCATGTTCCCACAGCAAACCAATCTCCTTTATGATTGCCTTGCTCTTCCATTGGATTTTTTAATTATATCCATTCAATTCTTTCTCTGGTCTAGGACTTTGCATATCTCTGATAAATTGATTTACCTACAATAAACCAAGGAAATTCATTACGATAATAAACCCTAGTGCACTGTTATCTGACAATTTAATTATCTTACCAGTGGTAATTAAATCCAAATCATTGCTTTTAACATATTTTTGAATTCTTAATGGAAACTGAAATATCATTTTAATAAAGAAGCCTATGTTAAGGGAAAACTGCATGCCACAGTGGAAGGGAGCTGCTGAGAACGCTGCTCAGATCACCAGAAATCTTTTTAATCCCAGGCAGCTATTTAACAGTACAGTGACCCTAAAGAAGTAACCTCTTATTTTATCCAAAGCAAGGCAATTGGATATAATGCTCCCTAGTGGTCCTTCCACTTCAAATATTATATGCAAACAAAGCTGTCCTTTTGTTACTTTTGAAATTTATGAAAGTCCATTTCAACAATTCTATGCTAACCTTTCTAGTATTTAATTTATTCCATTCTCTGCAAAAGCTGATTTTCCCTTTGCTTTCAAGATGCTTTTTATAGCTAGAAAGTTATAAAAATATGATCTTTTATTAAGCTTGACAAATTCAAGCCTGCTTTAACTGGATATTTCTTGGTCTAAGAAGTATAAACATTTCTGTGGGCACTCAAAAACAGTTTCTTAAATCTCAAGAAAGCAACAATAATGGATTAAGTTCAAAGTAGTTTTATCGAGTCATTGCTTTTCCTTTAGGTCTGTGATTGATTAAGTAAGCAATAGCTATGCCATTCCACTGAGTGCGAGTCTTAAATTTAGACCGATGTGAATTCCTATTTTAGAGAGCATGACTATGAAAGTAGAGGGAAAGCAGTTAGGATACAATGACCATATTTCTGCTCACTTGGTGATAGGCAAAATGTGTGAATTTGTTTAGAGAATATAAGGCAGAGAACTTGCATTATATACAAACGATGCTAGAGTAGGGTATGGGGCATTTGAGATGAAGAGGATCTTTGAGACACAGTTTCTTCTTTGTCATTACATTTAATAAAGATGAGCCCTTTTGATGTTATGTAAGAATCTATGATTTGTTGAACTTTTGTAAAAAAAGAAGTTGAAATTTTTATGGAACATGACATTTCTTTATTTTTACATGAATAAATTTTTAACTGTGTAGTTATTTGTTCTTTGATTTCCATTTTTTCCAAGATATTAAATCTTATGAGAGCAGGGATTGTGTTTTTCTTAGTTATATTATCAAGCCCAGTAACTGATCCATATGAGAGGTTTAATAGCTTAGTAAACATTAATTGAATTATCATCATATAGTCCACTGATTGCCTATGTTTCCGAATGTTTAATAGTCTTTGTTTTTCTCATTAGTCTCTGAGTTCAGAGGCTATCTAAGGTTGGAGAAGGATAATCTCAGTTTTGCTCACTTCTGGAAAGGTATCTTTCTTAGTGATTTTCATATGATAGAACTACTAAGTATATTATTGGAATTGCAGATATTTTCAACAGAGTCAAGTACTATGCATTTTGTTTAGTTTTCTTTTGTGTTTATTTGATTTTATTTCAGTTAGGAATCACTGATATGTTTGAATGCTCTTTATAAATTTATTTCACCTAACAATTTGATTTTGTTGTGGCTGATGATGTTTCTGCTATGGTTTTGGTTTTAAATAAATTACATAGTAACAAATTATTTTTATGCGGATGTTAGTTACGACAATATTTATTTCATATGCACCCAATAATGGAAGTCAGACTACTTTTTCTGAAAAATAATTATAAATAAATTCAATTATTACAGAAAATCTTGGTTATTATTATAATTGTATCTTATCACTCTGAAGAGCTTATATCCATAGAATGCAAGATAATTTGAGGAGTAAATGTGAGTTCAGGGTAAGAAGTACTTAGCAGAGAAAGTTTTTTGTAATGGAATTCATATTTGACAGTGTCTCTTAGGCAAAGTATGAATAAAATATATAGATGTATATCTACTGAACAGCATAACTGCTTTTATAACTATACCATCGATGTTTAATATTTCATAATTCTATGCTTAGGCCAAAAATTATCTCCAGTACTACAGTGACAAAGTCTTTGATATGAACTTAATACTACATCTAACTGATATAAGTACAATTATTTCAGTTAGGCATTATAATTTTTAGAAAATGGGTGGGGAGTGTGGACACTGAAATCTAACTGCATGAACAGTGTTTTCTTCCAGAGAGCTTATACTGTGAAGAGAACAGTATCCAAAAAAATGTAAGGCATCAAGTTATAAAATACTAATATAATTTGTATAGTTGTGATTAACAGAGGCAGTCACTATTATGGGCAGTATAGAAGAAAAAAAGACCATTGTTGGTTCCAGATTTTCAGCCTATAATTCTAACGGCAAGTATTATTTCATGTTGACTTCTTTTTTCCTTCATGTCCTAGGACAAAAATGTTCATGATGTCCAACTAAATGTAATCAGACACCTCATTTGAGAAGAGCACCTGAGTTTGAATCAAGAATTTTGATGAAAACCTGTTTTGGCTACATTTGCTTCAAAGGTTTATTATTATGTAAAACAGAAATATGTATGAGACCACAAAGCAGAGGTCACTTAATGATGGCAAAGAAGGTTAGGGTACACTTATGGAGAAAGTGACTTTTGAGGTGAGTGCTGGAAAAAACTTACTAGTTGAGCAAGTTGAAGGACAGTCCAAGCAAACAGAATTGCATGAATGTTTTTAAAGGGACTGACTGAGACTACAGTGGAAATGAATATTTATAGGGATAGAGGGATCTTACTTGGATAAACCTGTCTGGAAATTCTTACAAGATAGCTTAAGAAGAGACTTAAACGAAAGAGGCTCATATCCAAGTCTGTTACTCACAGAGGAAAGCTAGACAGTGTAAATGAATTTGATACATAAAGAAGGTGTTTAAGGTCTTAGAAATTCAGATCAAGAACTGGCATGAGGTCAGAAAGAGTAAGATTCACTTATGGAATTAGAGTTTGTTGTAACCAAGTTTTATTACTTATATCACAGGTTATTATCATAACCTTTTAATTTATCTATCTGCCTTCAACTTTGGAACTCACCAATTTGTCATGAACAGAATAAATAGATTTATCTTTCCAACACACACACACACCCACACACCCACACACACAATATACACAAATGTTTGCTTTAATCCTCTGCTTAAAAATCTTTCCCAACTTTTCACTGCATATTGTGTCAAAGTAAAATGTTTTAGCCCTGCATTTGAAAGATTATTTTTTCTGAGTTTCTACAATATCTTACGAATTCACCTATCATGAAAGGAAAGGGGTGCATCACAAGATTTCTCCTTAAAGTTGTAACCTTCCTTGCACTCTAAATCACAAAATTTGTTTTTCATTAATTGGGACTTCAGAAGCCTACTTGTAAGCCCTAAAAGTATATCACCTCACCAGATAGTGCCCACAGTTTTTCTATATCCATATTTTTTATGATTTTAAGAGAACAATCTCTTAGACTTAAATTTGTTGAATAGTACCATCACTTATGCTGTACAATGATTTGATTTGAAATCTGTGGTATAATAATTGAAAGCTCATTTGAAGTACTAAAACTCTCTCTCTATATATATATATATGTGTGTGTACATATATACACATACATACACACATACACACACACTCACAAGTACTCCCATACTCCTTTTGGGAATTGAAAGTTGAAGAACTCAGATCTGTTTATAAACTAGATGGGAGAATATGTGAGGTGTCTATGGTAATATTTCGTATGATCTGGTTATATTTCCATTTTTTTCATTTATTATTTTTGGCAACCTTCAACCTGGGTCCTGAGATCTTTCTTATTTTGCTTTGTTTCCAGCATTGAACTTGTTTAGTCTTGTAATTTTAAATATCATCACTCCATCAACAATTTTACATTTAGCCCTGATCTCTACTCTGAACTAGAGACTTAGAGAGCAAACAGCTAACTTGACATCTCCACCTTGACAATTCTTAGATATTTTACAGCCAAAGTCACTAAAACAGAATCTATCCCTAGCTCCTTTCATCAGGCTGTTTCCCTCTAGTTTACTCCATGTCAGTAAATTACCAATCATATACCCTATTGCTGATGTCCATTTCCCACATGCCACCCATCAACAGAACTATTAGTTTAATTTCAAAATATATCTCACATCTGTCCATTTCTCTCCATCTCTCCAGCAGCTTTCCTACTATAATCTCTCACCTGGAATATTTACCTCCAAAGGATACTGAATCTGACCACTTCTCACTCTTACCCTACAACAACAGCCTCATGGCTGTATCCTGGTTTCCACTCTTACTTCCACCTAAACTATATTTATTCGGCAGCCTAAGTAACCAGCCCTTCCAATCTCTACCCTCATCCCTTGCATTCTGTTTACTCGGTATGCTCCATTCATTCTAGTTTCTTTCTATTCTTTAAATATACCAAGTTCTTTCCTATTTCAGGTAAATGATGTTCTCCCCATTGATTTTTTAGTTGGCAGAATATTTCTCATTCTTTAGATGTCAACACAAACAGTATCTGCTCTGAAATGCCTCTCCTCACCATCACCTCTAAAGTAGCCCCCTCCTTGCCCTCCCCTGGCCCACTGAGTTTGTATGTCATATTACTGCTCTGAATTTCATCCATTTGCCCCTCCAGATCCACTCTCACTGTTCTCCATCCTGCCTTCTTCTTGGGGAGGCCCACATGTACAGACTATATCAGTAGGTTTCATTGCCCTTTGGATTCTGGTTGGCTTCAGCCTCTGAGGAGCTCTGGCAGGAGGTCAGAGTGAGAAATGAGAGCAAAGCCAGGAAATTTACAGCTCTACCTCCCTCACTGTGAAGTTTCTTTGTGCTGGTTCCTGAATGCTGGATAGCTTCAAACAATCTCTCCCATTGTGGTTTCTAGTAACTTATCCCACTTTTTATCTCTTTAGGCCTAGGGGTGGTAATAACTCACCTAACTCACCCGCTCTTAGCTACAAGTCAGTGTGCCATCTCTTGTTATTCCACTAAGCTCCAATCTTTGTAAATAGTTCTTTCTCGGAAACAAAACGGACGGGCAGGCAAACAAGCAAATTATTTTGTTTGGGTTATTCTAGTGTGGGTCTGCTTATCTAATTTAAGTATGCGCTTGGTTTTTCCGTGGGATTCTGTTACTTTCCTGATTTCCACCACAGCATGATGCAACATGCAACAGTTTTTCATTTATTGGTTTACTATTCACTGTGGCTCTGCTTACTAGAATATAAATTCTATGAGGGCAAGGAACTTTCCTTTTTTGTGTGCATTGCTATTTTTGTCAGCTTCTAGAATAGTGTCTAATATACAGCAGATACCAAATAGATATTTTTAAATAAATGACTGAAGAATCAGAATTAGAACAATTAATATGTTAATATATAGAGAATCTAAATGGAAGAATTAAGGTTAAAATCAAAGCCATTATAACCAACAAGTTATATTTTCTTTGAGCATTTAAGTATGGAGGGATATTCCAATGACTCTAGATTTATAAATTCGAACAGTTGAGGATAACTTGAATAATGTAGGAAACAAAATCAGATGCTTAAATTATTTATGATGCCAAAGAGGCAAATAGTTTAAAAGAAAGTAAATTTTAGCAGCAAATTTCAGTTTTATGCAGATATTTTAGCATCATGTAAGAATGTAATTTAAGCATATGTGATTCCTCACCTAGTCCTCTGTTCTCTGTTACCATACTAGTAGAGGTAATGGGTAACACTCAGCCACTAACTCTTTAATTAAATTGACCATGCCACTTCTGGCAGAACAATCAAATAAACAATAGCTCACATACATAGCTAACTTACTTGAAGTGAGAGTTGCTGCAAACAGTTAAGTGACAAGAAGTGACTCTAAAAAATAGACTTGGTTTGGTGAGAAGATGTACTGAATCTTATTATTTTTAATCTTTTGTGTGTGTGTTACTAGAGCGAAAAGAGTTTTCTGACAAGTGGTATATTTTCTATACGCTGACTGACAGCCTAATCTCCACGGAGAACCTGAGCTTTTCAGTAGATCAAAGCTATGCCTTTCACACTCAGTGGCTGCTGAACCCATGACAGAAAAGTGGCTGACACCAAGAGATAGCACAGGGTGCCAAGACTTCTGCCAGAGTGAGGAAATTAGAGATGAGAGCACAGAACACTGTTATGACAATATTGGAGGCAATTCCTCACTGTCCACCTTCATGGACTAAAATCTTCCTTGTTAAATGAGATGACTGAATTCCCACGTCTGTACTGTATACCCAATCAGTACTGTATATCCAATCAGTGTCCCTTGATTTCAATATAATCATTATATATCTTCATTTAAATATAAAAACAATTAAATAGTGCTTCATATTTTGGAAGAACTGAAAGGATTTATTTTGTTCCTGGACAAACCTGTTCTTATACATGAATATTTATTGGCATGGAAAGATTCTCTTGAAATTTTCTTCATCAAGAAAATAGGCTATAAAGTAAGAAGTAGATTCAATTTGTATAACATATAATATATAATATTATATTATTTTATCTGTATAATATATACATCTTGTATATAACATAAATATAAACTATGAAAGTATGTATTTCTAGGTTATAAGCTTATAGATATTTTCTTTTGTCACTATTTTTGCTCATTTATGTCTAATTTTCCTAGTATAAAATACATACGAATATTCCTAATGCAAAAAATAACCTATACATCATATATTATATAGTAATATGTCACAAGACTTGTATTGTGTTATATTAAATGTATTTTAGATTATATGTAACAAGAAAAAGACTTAATTGTAATTATAACTTTGAAAAGAGCTCATGAATGATATAGGAAAGATTTGTAGTAATCAATAAAATAGTTTCCATCTGGTAAAGTTGAGCAGTAAAGACAACTTTTAACGTATAGTCATTTGTTCATCTCTGTATAGAGCCTAGAATTGGGCCAGTCTTGGAAGTATATGTTTGTTAAATAAACAAACTAGGGTAGAATTCACAAATAAGTTGATAGTTTCATAGAATAAAATTACCAAAATTCAGATGAGTTATTTGAACTTTTATGGGGAAAAAGAAAAACTAAGGCATAAACAACTAACAGGCAAACAATAACCTTTAGATACTAGTAAACAATCAGTGTTTGGTGCTTCTGATTTCTTACTAGTGAATTACCTTTAGCAAAATCACACTAATGGTAATGAAGCTAGACCTAGAAACTACCCCTCTATATTTCTAGTCCTATTAGTCTTTCTTTAAATATCTGATAGTTGTCATATCCCAAGTAATGCCCATATAGAAGTGGAAGTTAGGGAATTAATCAAGATAATTTTAGAAGGTTAAGCAGATATAACTACCTAGGGGGAGCCATGGGATTATTGGAATGTAATGGAAATCTCAGTGATTAGGATTCTAATTCCAGATTCAAGTCTGAGTCTGAGACCTGGAAAACCCTTTTCCAAGGTCAGTTTCACAGCATCTGGATAGCAGCTAAAAAATTCAGTCTTCAGCAACATTCCATGTGAAGCTAAAGCCATGCATGTCTTTGATTACATGTGTCATTTCACATTCTTATATGTTAGAATTATCTTATGGAGACTCACCACCATTTCCAAATCTATTCCTAATACATAAATTAAAGGTGAGTTCTATTCAGTTCAACAAACAAGGCCTATTCTGCTTTAGGCTTTCAGCTAGATGATGGGAACACAACGATAAAAAGGATACAGTCTTTGAATTCAAAGCCTTACAAAACAAGAGAATTTTATCATAAGGAATTTGGTAATAGAATGAAGCAGGGGTAGTTACAAAGTGGTATATGCATGATGGTAAGATAGCACCTAACTGTACTTGATAGGTTTAAAAGACATTTGAGCCAAATTTTAAGGAGTGACTTCTTTTCAAAATTCATTGCTATTTTCCTTTTTTAAAGTTTTCATTGAAGTATAGTCAATTTACAGTGTTATGTTAATTTCTGGTGTACAGCATAGAGATTCATTTATATATATATTCCTTTTCATATTCTTTTTCATTATAGGCTATTACAAGGTATTGAATATAGTTCCCTGTGCTATACAGTAGGACCTTGTAGTTTATCTATTTTATGTATAGTAGTTAGCATCTGCAAATCCCAAACTCCCAATTTATCCCTCCCTACCCTCCTTGTAACCATAAGTTTGTTTTCTATGTCTATGAGTTTGTTTCTGTCTTGTAAGTAAGTTCATTTGTGTCCTTTTTTTTTTTTTTTTTTGATACCACATGTAAGTGATAAATGTGGTATTTTTCTTTTTCTGGCTTGCTTTACTTAGCATGATGATCTCCAGGTCCATCCATGTTGCTGCAAATGGCATTATTTTATTCTTTTTTTAATAGCCATGTAGTATTTAATTGTGTGTATATATATTACAACTTCTTTATCCAGTCATCTGTTGATGGACATTTAGGTTCGCTTCTATGTCTTGGCTATTGTAAATTGTGCTGCTATGAACATTGGGGTGCATGTATCTTTTCAAATTAGAGTTTCCTCCAGATATATGTCAAGGAGTGGGATTTCTGGATCACAGAGTAAGTCTATTTTAAATTTTTTAAGGAATCTCCATACTGTTTTCCACAATGGCTGCACCAAACTATGTTTCCACCAACAGTGTAGGAGGGTTCCCTTTTCTCCATACCCTCTCCAGAATTTATTATTTGTGGACTTTTTAATCATGGCCATTCTGACTGGTAATGAAAAGACAATCTATGGAACGGGGGGATATATTTGCAAACAATGTGACTGACAAGGGCTTAATTGAATAATATAGAATACAAAGAATATACAAACAGCTCATACAACTCAACAAAAAACCAAACAACTCAATAAAAAATGGGCACCAGACCAAAACAAACATTCTCCAAAGAAGATATACAAATAGCCAACAGGCATATGAAAAAATGTTCAATTTTGCTAATTATCAGAGAAATGCAAATCAAAACTACAGTGAGGAGTGACTTTTGAGTAAGCTTTGAACAACAGTCAGGGAATGACTAAAAACATTGGAGAATGGTAGGAAGAAGTGGATTTCACATGTTTTCAAACATGTATTCCCAAAGCCTAATTAACAGCATTCTTTAGAATGTACAGCAAAAGAAAGAAATGGATTTCACGTTTTCAAACATCTATTCCCAATACCTCATTAGCACCATTCTTTAGAATGTACAGCAAAATATTGCTTACTATCTTCATTTTGGGATCTCCCACAGAACTCTGAGACCACAGGGAAAGTCACGCTTCGGGGCCTATTAAAGGAGTGCTGTGGTTGGTTGGATTTTGCCGCTGTTTATTGGCTCACATTCCTCTGTCAGCAGAGACACTAGGAGAGAGACATGCCAGAGAGGAGAGGCTCTTTCTCTGCCTCTGTAGTCTCAGCTTACAACCACTTTTCTCCTCATTGTAAGCAACGATTGTTTATTGTTTAAACAACTGCTAGTTTAAAGCAAACTTTTAAGACAGTATTTTTTGAACCTAAAAATGGACAGAAACTAGAATAGAGATGCACTTTGCAAGAAAATAAAAGCATCCAATATGATTTTTCACTGGAATTAAGTTGAAATCTAAAAAAAGGATGAAGGGAACAAGGACATAGCTTTGAAGGGTTTATGTTTTAGTTATTTTTGAATATACATCAGATACAGTAGATAAATATAGATAAAATATATATAAAGAAAGATAAAGAAATTTTCAGTTGCATGTGTGTATATATGTGTCTTTGTTCTTCAAAATAATTTTTTAAATATTCATGATCCACAATCAAGTATACTCTGAAGAAAGTAAAATCAGTTACAATTTGAGTAGAATTTCCAAATAGTTTAAAATGGAAATTTAAGCTAACCTTTCTATTTGTCACTTGTAAAAACTGGCAGTGTTTGTATAAACACTGAAATCACCACACTCTTCGAGGAACCCCTTAACAACCTTAGTTTTATTCACCTTGGATTCAAAGATCCTACTAATGAAAATAGCAGAGATATAACCTCTTACATAGGTTTGTGTTCTTGAGTGCCAGCTGGTGACACTATGATGATACATAGCACTAATAATTGATTAAAGTGACTTCTCTCCTCGCCCCAGTGCTTACTGATATGTGACACTTGGCAATATGTTATTAAAGCCCCATTGTACTGATGATGCACTGGGACAGATGTCACTAGAGAGTCCTTCCTTGAGTGATAAATTTCTCCTTCACAGGGTCGTGAAAGTCTAAAGATGCACATTCAAAGCCAGTCTATATGCCTATTTAGGGAGTAAAATCAACTTTAAAAAATCTCAGCGTTTCAAGGATTGCAATGGGTGTGTTATGGCTAGAAACCCAGGCCATCCAAACTCATAAACAATGCATTCTGGTAGCACTGTGTATCTATGGAAAGGGGAGCTGTCCTCCTAAGAAAACTTATGGTAAAAGCCATACACACTGAAAGATGGTTTACAAAATGAAGATTTTAAGACCTGGAGATTCATGGAAAAAGTTCATATGAAGTTTAAACGAAAAAAAAAAAAAAAAGACTCCATTAGACTGTAGAATCACCAAGGACGTAGGAGTGATAAAGCTGATGTCTGTGGTTTTAACTCCTTATATTTAAATGACTGACTATGAACAGCATGAGAGAACAAGTAAGTCTCAGAGTCCTGTCTGGTATCCAAAGATAGGGTGATCGGTAGTATTCGTCTGCACACGGTAAAGAATGGTGCTAGACCTACTTAAGAGGACTTTCCATAAAGCAGACCAAATTGATCATTTAAATAGAGATCTTTATCAGCTTCCCAATTGGGGGGGGTGCTAAGGCTAAATATTTCTGTAAAATAAATAAACAGATTTATAGAATGCGTTCTTTAGCTATTGCTATGTATATGAGAAAAAAATAAAATTTAAGATGATTACCTAAAACTTTTTCTATCTTAAATATCAGAAGTATGCTGAATTTTGAGTTATGCTAACACATAGGAGTAAGGAGTCAAAAAGCCAACAGTTTACTCAGATATATGTTATTTTGCTATCATTTCATGTTTTTAAATCATTTACACTTGAGTAAGTATAGATCAGGAATTCAATTCTATATCAATATCTCCAAAGAAACAAGTCTCTAAAATCACATTTTTGCACATTTGTTCTTTTGTTTCTTATTTTTGAAAGAAACTCCTAAATGACCATTAACTGTAATAATATTTACAGCTGAGAACAATGTTCCTCATCTACTGAATAATCTGCATTTAGTAAATATTCATTAAATAAGGAACAAATCCTCATTTGTGGCATCTAGAATGGAGATTCAGAATAAATAAAATTATAGCAGAAATTCAAATGCATCAAACACTCTAAAACTCACCCTTGTGTTCACTGGCATGTCTAGAACACACTATTTCTTTCTAACTCCTGCACAGCTATACCTACTCCTTCTGTTTATATGCTGAGTTAATTTAGAGATGACAAGTCATCATTGTCAGGACTGACAATGCTTGCCCTTTTTCCCCTTGTGAGCTTCCACTTTCAATTACTTCTTCTTGTGTAGACTGCTCATACAAAAGAAGCCCTGTAGAATGTGATGATCATTTGCAGTTAGCAAGAAATCTAAAAGCTGTCATTTTCCTCTAACTTTGAGAAATTAATCTTGTCTGTCTGTTCTGAGTGTTGTCGCTTCTGATATTTTCAAATATCCACTGACTTCAATCAGAGATTATATATTGTTTTACAAAAGCATTACAACAGAAGAATAGCTTCTAAAATATTGTAACCTGATCAGTTGTCAAGATACATCTACAGACGGAAATCCATTTTAGTGTGATGTTTTTGTGGAAAGCTGTAGCTTTTTCTCAAAATTTATGAATGGCCCCAAATTATAGGTATGGGGATAGGATTTGAGGTGGAGGTATGGAGGCAGAGAGGTAAAAATCAAAATGGAATGAAGAGAAGGAATCAGAGCTAAATATTCTTCCCCTTTGGCTGGCCTTGATAAAATGTGTGGTTTCATGGCACTTAAGAAGCTCTTATAAATACTTAGTAAATAAAGTAATGCCTTTTTTTTAGATAAGTTCTTTGATACTTGAATACTCCTCAACTCTTTCTCAGTGGTATGAAACAGGAACAAGGACTAGGGAAGGGAAGCAAGGTCCCAGTGGAGAGTAGTTTTTATGCAGGCACTCTGGAACGAGAGACAAGTGAGGTTTGAACCCCAGATTCTTTAGTAACCAGCCACTTGATATTTGTCAAGTCTCAAACATTTTGTGATTCAGTTTCTTCATTTGTAAAATAAGGATAAATCTAGCACCAATTTTATAGGTTTCTTATGAATATTTAATAAGATCATTTCTGTAAAGCACAACACACTGCAGGGAACATATTAAGCACTAATTGTGGGTTGCATAGTTCAACTGAACCTTGAAGAACTTTCTCATATATTCCACTTCTCTGAATCAAAGGGCAGGTTGGAACTGAAAGAGGATAATCCTTAGTCTTTCCTCTCTTAGTACAACACCATTTGGTAACCCATCTTCCTCTAGAGGGCGCCAGCAGTGCCCTTTCCCTGGATTTTCCCCTTAAACAGAGGCACCCCTACACTTTTTTTCAGCATGCTTATCAGAAACAGGAACTGTCAGAGGGTCCTACAGCCTGGATCAGAATTTGAAAATGTGAGGAGTTCCCATGTCTCCCATCGTTATAAGCAAACAAAAGAAAACAACTAAAGCAAATTAAGCTGTATACTGCATTTTTGTATAAATCGGGCTTATTTATTCCAGATTTCATTGCATTTAACATTAAAGACGTCAACACTCACCTGGATGCTCCCTTAGAGATACGGATTATAAGTGACTGGAATTTTACCAAAAGATAAGATGAAATAAAGATATAGGCTGAAGATAACACTTACAAATCATGTACCCATTCAATGTCTTCCATCCTGAAGAATGACTAAGTGTGGTTATTACATGACATTAAAACATGTCAATTCAGAACCAAAATGCAAGTTAAAATTAATATAAAGATGTTTATGAGGGTGGGAAGGGATAGACTGGGATTTCAAAATTGTAGAATAGACTACACTGTATAGCACAGGGAAATATACACAAAATGTTATGATAACTCACAGAGAAAAAAATGTGACAATGAGTGTGTATATGTCCATGAATAACTGAAAAATTGTGCTGAACACTGGAATTTGACACAACATTGTAAAATGATTATAAATCAATAAAAAATGTTAAAAAAAAAGATGTTTATTAAAATGCTTCTCTTTCTCATCAACTGTTTTACTTCGTCTAAGAGCAGAGACCATTTATCTTATCTTATGTCAAGTATGGTGACACAATTTAGTTTGACTGTCATCTTAGCTTCTATCTGGGATATCCCTCTGGGATACACTAAGGTGTTTGCTATAATTGCAGTGCAATCCACATTCTTCCTCTACTTCATCTTACTTCCCTCACTTCTTTAAAATGGTTGTCCCTGAAAGCATATTTAAAATAAACTTTTGCACACAAACCTCCATCTCAGAGTCTGTTTCTAGGGACCTAACCTAAAAGACTAAATTACAGAGATTCGGAGAGGGAGGACACCTAGTTTTTGCCTGCAAAGAACTCAGATTCTGGAATTTCCCAGTGCATAGTCACCATTTGTTCATTCACTCAATCTTTCAGTAAAGAGTTTCTAGATGTCCACTGTGTAGACATTTTACTGCTTGAGATCATTTTACTGCTTGAGATCTCTTTCCATACCACCAGACCAGGGAGAACTTAATTCAGACATTTTAAAGTGTTTACTAAATATTTACTGAAAGAACGTTCCTTCGAATTCAGAGAAAATTTCCTATACTCGTAAGTATACCATAAATTATTGTTGATAAGAACTTAATCCTGAGTGACATTGACCACTGTTTTTGAGAAATGCTGACATCTATCCTAAATCAATAAGCCACAGTTTTTTAAAATGTTCAAATCTGTTTCACTTGAGAAAATTCTTTTTTTTTTTTTTTTTTTTTTGGCCAGAGTGAACTGAAGAAATGGCTAGAAAAGAGTAAAGAAAGCTAAACTCTAGTCTTTAGCCCCCTGATTTCTTAGCTGTGTGGAGTTAAAAATGAATGACATCTTTCTGGATCTCAGTTCTTTGCTATACAATGGACAAAGCCTCTAATGACCCAAGCAAAATATGATTTTATTTTTATTAAATAGCACATCAATCATCTTTCAAAAATAGTTTTATGATTTACTTATGCCCACAGTGTACTTTTGCATTAGTAATATTTCAGTGTCAAAAATACTATTAATATTTAAACCCTTTAATAAGTGCATTTCAACTACTTTATGTTTGCGTATTTTGAGCACTTGTCTATTAGGCATTAATCTTTAGAAATATGTAATTGTGCTGGGCAGACTTCATATTTATTAATCAGTTTGCTACCATTCTCCTTTCTGTCATCATGAAGCAGTCTGTTATAAAGTAGTAATAAATATTTATGAATATTGTTCTCTTTCAAAAATAATGGGAAGAGATATCCATTTAATTCAGACTTCATTAGTCCTGAAGGTTTAACTTATTTTTAAGGGAAATTTCTAGCTTTATGGTTAGTAACTGGCACATCCTTAACAGTAGAATTATTTATTGGGGGGATGATTAGATAAAAATGACTTAATAGTCTTAATTCCATATTGTACAATTTATTATATATACATTTGTAGGTTTATATATATACATATATATGTATATATCTCATATTTCTTTGTTTCTTAGGGTAAACTTGTACTTTTTTTTTCTTTCTATCATTAAAATTCCTTCTGTATTCCTGAAACAAAGTGACTAAATTAGTAAAATGGAATCCACATCTTCTTCCCATGTACAATGGTGTTGTTGGTGGAAAAATCTTTTTAATGTTATTTTAAAAAGCCAAAAATGGAACCCACAGCAAGCACTACTGTGGAAATGTAGAATATCAACCTTTATGCAAGGGTTCATTTTATAAACTCCATAGTTTATTGAAAATATTATTTACAAAATATTATTGAAAGTATTATTTACTCAATATTAATATTATTTAATTTAATATAATTTAATAAAATAATATTAATATTATTTATTCAATATTATTGAAAATATTGAGTTTATTGAAAACATTATTTACAAAAGTAGGGAAGGGTGAAGAAAGTGTCTATTTTCCTCTTTAGGCTGTTTATTTCTCATAATTGTGACTTTTGTGGCTTTGCTGAACTGCTAGTGATTTTTATCAGCTTTGAGATAGGAGAGACTTGTAACAAAGAAAAAGCAAGCCTTCAGGGAATAATACCACTTCCTAACCATTAAACTAGTCCCAGCCCTTGACAAAAGATGCTCAGCTATTAGCCAAGACAGCTTCTCTCTAGTTTGTCATCAACATTAATGTGTTTTCCCTTGCTAAGTGAATGTTTCTTCCATCAGATCTCAGACTTCTAGATGATAACGCTAGCTTATGAACTCACCAGAAAATAATTATGGCTGATTAACTGCAAAGAGGACTTATTTCAAAGAAAATATTTTCCAGCTGACAAATGCTCCCAAGGGCTTTTCTTTCAGTATATGGCATTTCAATTTGTGGCTCCATGGTAAAAATAAAGTTCACTACTATCTGTTAACATAGTTGACACCCATAATTTTGCTTTGGTATGTTTATGTAGCCTGTGGATTCATGTCAGCAATAGTTTCTCTCAGAGATCTAAGACTATAAAGGCTCCTGATAATTCTCAGTTATGAAATACCAAGCAATATTTTATACAGCCAAATAATCATGGAGCACTTAGTTCTTAATCCTGTAAAAGAAAACAGAAATGTTTTATAGCTGATGCATTGACGATAGGATAATGAATTGCATTTTCTGACAAGGTTGTAATGCTAAATTAATGCCTCTTTTGAAACACTTCTCTCTCATTCACTTATTTCACTGATTAGTGCGCTATGGGTAAATATGTGTGAGTATTTTTGAAATGCACCTGAGGAGAAGTTATGCATACTCTCAAATAGCGTATCTCCTAAATTTAATGGAACAGAAATAAAGCAGATGGTATCAAAGTGCTGTGGTCAGGTGGATGTGTTAACAGTTGGTTTTAGGGATTAATTTTGACATGATAAACTAAAGAAAAAAGTGAATGGATTACTACTTATTTGAAACAAAGATGTTTAGCTCCAAAATGGGGGGAAGGGGAAATGTCCTGTAAAGAAGATTTAAAGGAAGTTCAGAAGGCAGGAACAAACATTTTTATCATTTCTAGACATAGAAAGAGGATACACTGACCCATTATTGTAGGGATTCCTTTAGAATCACTAAACTGTAACATTTCATAAGGTGTGGGTCCATTCTGATTTTTTAACTTTTGGATTACTCTAAGACTAAAATGGCTGTTGTAAGAATAAGGAGAATCATGAAGAGATTCATGTTCCTTCAAACAATGTAGCCTCACCAGGAAAAAACATTCAATCCAACCTCATCTGACCTCAGTTCCTAATGAGATAAATCAGATTACCCCTGACTGTCTAGTGGAGAAATTGGTGCATCCACATTGGAAGGATAAGACATTATTTGAATTCTCTGCAATTTTTTTCTAAAGCATTCTTATAAAAAATCAAAACACCACAATTTAACAAACATGACTAATCATGGAATTGGATACATGATTTGCCGAGGCTCAATGCAAGATGAAAATGTCGGGCCCACTGTTCAGAGTGACTAAGAATTTTAAGAACTTGCCTCTCACCCACCACTATCACCACTACCAACGCACATTTGAGTCCAGAGCTTACCTCAGTTAGAATTAAAGAACAAAACTTTTGGTAAGGCTAAAGAAGTCTTAAAGTCTGGATGAACATGAAAACACAGTTGAACTAAGAATTTTAGCAAAAAATACAATTTATTTATCTTATAGATAATTTACTCTGTAGGTAGTACCAACAATGAAGTTGTCTTTATCCTCCCTCCCAATTTTGGGATCAGAATTATGTCAAGGCACATCTAAACTCATCCAAATCACAGTTCCATTTAACAGAAAAATATCTGAGAGTCTTGGCCAAATACCTAGATGAAGAATACAGGACTAGTGGAATCACGTGCATGGGGAAATCAGGAGTGTTAATAAACTAAAACACTAAGAGAAGCATGAGGGCAGACAAGAGAAAGAGGGAACATAGATGAGGAAATCCTTAATGCACATCTGAAGTGGAACCTGTACAGACTAATGGAATTCTTAGAGGAATGTATAAATAACTTCTTAATGTCATTATCTGTACCCATATGCTATGGGTTGAATTGTGTCCCCCAAAAGATATGTTGAAGTCGTAAACCCTACTGCCTCAGAGTGTGACCTCTTTAGGAAATAGGGTCATTAGAGATGTAATTAGTTAAGATGAGGTTATACTGGATTAGGGCAAGCCTTTAATCCAATATGACTGGTGTCTACACAAGGAGAAAACACCATGTAATAACAGAGGCAGAGCTGGAACTGCTAACAACTGCAAGCCAAGGAAAACCAAGGGTTGCTAACAAGTCACCAGAAGCTCCCAAGGAGTAAGAAAGAACTCTCCCCTATAGGTTCTACTGAGAGCATGGCTCTGTTGACACTTTGATTTCTGGCCTCTTACATCTAGAACTATAAAACAATAAATTTCTGCTGTTTTAAACCACGTAGTTTGTGTTATTTGTTATGACAGCCCTCAGAAACTAATACATCATCTATACAATATCTATCTAATATTAAGATTTTTGGGAAGGAACCAGGATGAGGTGATCTTGAATGATGGACTGGTTTTGGTAAAAAGACAAGAATTGACAGATACAAATCAAGATTATTCTGACAGACATAATGTAAGGCAAGGAGACAATCAGAAGCATAACACTTGTACAACACAAGCTCCAAAAATGCCATAGTTTTATGTTTTCAATATAGGAAGATGAAGGAGGGAAAAGAAACTTTATGGGGCACCAACAATGTTCAATGATTATTATGTTATATGCTTTCACATAGATGATCTCATTTAGTCCTTGGAACTGCCCGTCTTTGTAAATATTTTTGCTCCTAAGTTTTAGAAGAATCCCAAAGAGGAGAGCTATACAACTTCAGAGTTTACAAAGCTAATTAAATATAGGACTTAAATCAGTCTGACCAAAGGACTTCATTTATTACAATACCTTATCCTGCCTATTTTTTTAAGTCAATAGCTAAAACAAAGATTGAAATTTTGCTTATTTTTGGTGTTGTTTTGGTTGTAATATTTTGTTTTTGTTTCTAGTGTTTTCTAAAATTTATGATTAATGTGATTTACGTAGATATTATTAAAAAGATACGTCTGTAGATGAAAAATGAAGCAAAGTGGATATAACAAGCTGAGTTTCTACACTTTTTCAAGATGGTTATTTTGACAATAAGATTGTTTTCTCAAGCAATTTTATGTTTACTTGGTAAGCACATCATCCAATCTAATACCACTTTTTAAACCTGAAAGGGTAAGAATGTATATCACACTTGATGTCATGCAGAAAAATATTCATTACTTATTGTTAATATACAAAAAGTACTACTTATATGTAAAAAATGTTAAATAGACTTCAGAGAAACATCAGATTTCAAAAAATATTAAACAAATAAATTTAGTAAATTTTGACATAAATGCTTGTTCATCGATTTAAATTATCTAGCTGGTCATATATGATATGAATTTTAAAAATACAATATGATAAATAATAAAATTATAAGCAGTACAAAACAATACAATAATAAATTAGAATTTATCAGAATATACCCAATGTGATACTCTGAAAGGATACATATTAGCCACATCTTTATCAAAGTTGTATTAATAAAGTGGAATTATAGAAGGTATTATAATGTAATATTTATGTGCAACATATTTGATTGGGGGATAAAAACATAGCAAATGACTTTAAGATGATAAATTATTGATTGGAAATAACCAAGGAATAATTGAAATAAATTAACACTTAGGGAAACACATTTTATTTAATCACATAATAACAACAGAAATCTATTCACTTACATAAAAGTTTTTGATCAACAATTATCTTTCAGATTAATCCCACAAACTGTATTGTTAGAACTTTGTTTATATAAATCTAAGTGCTATTCTAATATTCAATGGCCAACTTTGAAAAAAGAAAATTTGTTTAAGAAATAAACTCTCCTTTTATGTAGCTTAGATCCAAATCTTAGATGATGATGGGATAAAAAATCCCCATAAATATTTGGATTTTGAGAATTTTTTACCAGTTAACATTAATGAAGTAGTGTAAATATAAAGAACCAGCAAAAGAGCTGAAGAGCACAATAACTGAAATAAAAAATGCACTAGAAGGAATCAACAATAGATATACTAATAGTAAATGGACTAAATGCTCAAAACAAAATAGAGTATCTGAATGAATACAGAAATAAGATTCATATATACTCTGCCTACAAGAGGCACACTTCAGATCTAAAGACACACACAGACTAAAAACAAGGGAATGGGAAAAGATATTCTGTTAAAATGGAAATGAAAAGAAAGCTGAGGTAGCATTACTTATATCAGACAATGTAGACTTTAAAACAAAGACTGTAACAAGAGACAAAGACATTGCATAATGAAGGGATCAATCCAACAGTAAGATAGGATGACTGTAAATATGTATGCATCCAACATAGGAGCACCTAAATACATAAAGCAAATAATAGCAGACCTAAAGAGAAAAATTGACAGCAAAACAGTAATAGGAGAGGACTTTACAGCCCTATTCACATCAATGGACAGATCATCCAGACAGAAAATCAATAAGGAAACACTGGCTTAAATGACACATTAGGCCAAAAGGACTTAATAGATGTATATAGACTATTCCATCACAAAACAGCAGACTATACATTCTTTTCAAGTGGACATAAAACATTCTCCAGGCTAGATCATATGGTAGACCACAAAACAAATCTCAGTGACTTTTACAACACTGAAATCACATCAAGTATCTTTTTAACCACAACAGTATGCAACTAGAAGTTAACCACATAAAAACAAACAAACAAACAAAAAACCTGCAGAAAGTACCAACATGTGAAGTCTAAGCAACATGCAACTAAACAACCAATGGGTCACTGAAGACATCAAAGAAGAAAACAAAGACATAATGATGCAAAGATCTATGGAACATGACAAAAGTAGCTCTAAGAGGGAAGTTTATAGTGAAAAAAGCCTACCTTGTGAAACAAGAAAAATCTAATAAACAATGTTACCTTAAAGGAACAGAAAATGAAGGAACTAGAAAATGAAGAACAAACAAAACATAAAGTGTGTAGAAGGAAAGAAATCATAAATATCAGAGCAAAAATAAATGAAATAGACTAAAAAAATTAGAAAAGATCAATGAAACTAAGAGCTGGTTTTTTGAAAAGATAAAACTGATAAATCTTTAGTCAGACATATTAAGAAAGAAAAAAAGAAGGCTCAAATAAATAAATCAGAAATGAAAAAAGAGAAGTTACAATCAACACCACAGAAATGCATAAGATAAAAGATTACTATGAACGAATTTTAAAACAAATAAAATGGAGAACCTAGAAGAAATGGACAATTCTTAGTAACACAAATCTCCCAAGACTGTATCAGGAAAAAAAAAAAAAAGAATAGAAAAATGAACAGACCAATTACCATTAATAAAACTGATCTGATATAAAAAAATTCAAAACAAAGAGTCCAGGATCAGATGGCCTCACAACTGAATTCTACCCAATATTCAAAGAAGGGTTAACACCTCTCCTTCTCAAGCTATTCAAATAAATTGCAGAGGAAGGAATGATTCTGATATTCTATGAGGTCAGCATTACCCTCATACCCCCAGACAAAGACATCAAAAAAAAAAAAAAAAGAGAGAGAAAGAAAATTACAAGCCAATATTCCTGATTTAAACGATGCAAACATCTTCAACAAAATATTAACAAACTGAATTCAACAATATTTTTAAAGGATCATACACCATGATTAAGAGATGCAGGATGGTTCAATATCTGTAAATCAATCAATGTGACACACTACATTAACAAATTGAAGAATAAAACAATAGGATAGTCTCAATAAATGTGAAAAAGCTTTTGACAAAATTCAACATCCATTTATGATAAAAATTCAACAAAGTGGGTACAGAGGGAACATACTTCAACATAATAAAGTCCATATATGATAAGCCCATAGCTAACATCACACTAAATGGTAAAAAGCTGAATACATTTCCTCTAAGATCAGGAAAAAGACAAGAATGCCCACTCTTATTTCCTTTATTCAATATAGTATTGGTAATCCTACCCAGAGCAATCAGACAAGAAAAAGAAATAAAAGGAATCTAAAGTGGAAAGGAAGGAGTAAAACTGTCACCGTTTGCAGATGACACAATATTATATATAGAAAACCCTGAAGACTCCATCAAAAACTGTTAGAACTCAAATGAAAAATTGTGTTCTACACTGGAAAATGACACAACATTGTAAACTGACTATAACTCAATAAAATAAAACTAAAAAATTCAGAAACTGTAATAAAGTATAAGAGGGAAAAAACTGGTAGAACTCACAATGAACTCAGTAAAGTTTCCAGATACAAAACTAATGTACAAAATCTGTAGTTTCTATACACTTACAGTGAATTTCTAGAAAGAGAAATTAAGAAAACAGTCCCATTTACAATTGTATCAATAAAGAATAACATACTTATAAACAACTCTAACTAAGGAGGTAAAAGATATGTACTTGGAAAATATAAGATACTGATGAAAAAATTGAAGATGACACAAAGAAATGGAAAGATATACCATACTTATGGATTAGGAGAATTAACACTGTTAAAAAATGACCATACTACCCAAGGCAATCTATAGATTCGATGTAATTCCTATCAGATTACCAATGCCATTATTCACAGAACTGAAATAATTCTTTTTTGATTATTTAAAAACATTGTTATTGAAGTATAGTCAGTTTATAATGTTGTGTCAATTTATGATGTACAGCACAATGTTTCAGTCATACATATACATACATATTCATTTTCATATTCTTTTTCATTACAGTTTACTACAAGATATTGAATATAGTTCCCTGTGCTATACAGAAGAAACTTGTTGTTTATCTATTTTATACATAGTAGTTAGTATCTGCAACCTTGAACTCCCAATTTATCCCTTCCCACCAGTAACCATAAGTTTGTTTTCTATGTCTGTGAGTCTGTTTCCATTTTGTAAGTAAGTTCACTTGTGTCTTTTTTAGGCCCTGAATAGCCAAAGCAGTCTTGAGAAAGAAGAGCAGAGAGCCTAGAAATGAACCCATGCTTATATGGTCATTTAATCTGCCACAAAAGAGGCTAGAAGATAAAATGGGGGGTAGACATCATCTTCAACAAAAGGTGTTGGGAAAACTACCCACAGAAGAATCAAACTGGACTATTTTCTCACATCATGTACAAAAACAAACTAAAAATGGATTAAGGACTTAAATGTAAGTCATGAAACCATAAAAATCCTAGAAGAAAACATTGGTAACACGCTCTTTGACACTGGCCTTAAAAATATTTTTTTGGCTATGTCTCCTCAAGCAAGAGAAAAAAAAAAATAAACAAATGGGACTTTGTGCACTTAGGCATAGTGAAGAAAACTATCAACAAAGCAAAAGGGTCACCCACTGAAAGGGAAAAGATATTTGCAAAGATATATCTCATAAGGAATTATTATCAAAAAAATACAAAGAACTCATATAACTCAACATGAAAAAACAAACCCAATTAAAAAATGGGCAGAGGACCCAGATAGACATTGTTTCAAAGAAAACATACAGAGGGCCAACAGGCACACAAAAGATGCTTAACATCACTAATCATTAGGGAAATGCAACTCAAAACCACAACGAGGTATCACCTCAAATCTGTCAGAATGTCCATCATCAAAAAGACAGAAAATAACAAATGTTGGCAAAGATATGAGGAAAAGGGAATCCTCATACACCGTGGGTTGGAATGTAAACTGGTGCAGCCATTATGGAAAATAGTGTGGAGATTCTTCAAAAAATTAAAAGTAGAACTACCATGTGGTCCAACAATTCCACTTCTGAGTATTTTTCCAAAGAAAATAAAAAGACTAATTTGAAAAGCTAAGTACCGTATGATTTCACTTATATGTAGAATCTAAAAAGCAAAACAAATGAACAAACATAACAAAACAGAAACAAACTTATAGATATAGAGAACACATAGGTGGTTGCTAGAGGGGAGCAGGTGGAAGATACTTAAAACAGGTGGTCAAGGTTGAGGGACAACCTTACAATTACAAAATAAATGCATTATGGGGATAAAATATACAGCTTGGAGAATATAGTCAATTTTATTGTAATTTTTTTTTATGGTAAAAGACAGTAACTTGTCTTATGGTCATCATTTTGTGATGTATCAAAATATTGAATCATTATGTTGTATATCTGGAAATAACATAGTGTTGTAGGTCAATTATAATTCAATTTTTTTAAAAAAAATGTAGACACTGGGAGGAAATACATCTAAATGCTAATGGTAGTTATCTCTTGGGGGTGGGGAGTATGGGTGATTGTTATTTTTTACTTTATGCTTTTGTGTATTTTTAATTGTCTGCAGTGAACATGTATTGCTTGGAAAATTAGAAAAAAAATAATAAATGCCATTAAAATAAAAATATTACTGAAATGAAAACTAATAGAGTTCATTTTAACTTTTGGAATACTCAAGAAAGCTTTTAATGCAACTTATCTATTTGCTAAATGGACAATGGCACTGAAGTATACAATCAGAACACAGAGGCTTGCAATTTAAATTCAAAGAGATCCCTATCTTTGGTCCCTACTACCATGACTATCTTCTGAGCTTATATTTGTACAGGACTTAATGTTTGACAATATGGCTTGATCTAAATTATCACAATTGATATTATGGCAATACATGCAGGCCAGGTGCCAAAATCTCCCTTCTGCAAGTGGGGGACCTCTGTTTACAACACTAGCTGTCTTATCTCATAGAGCATATAAACGATGAACAGTTTAACTCAGGTTTTCTGATTTCTAACAGCATGTATTCCTTCCTTCTGTAAAATATTTTAAATGTAGAAATCAGAAAGCTTTGTGGGTTAAATAAATGACATAAATAGTAAGAATATCCATCCTTTTAACTAAAAAAGTTACTTTGAAAAGCATTGGGTGGACTGGTTAGTACTGTTAAAAGAAATCCACTTGAAAGACGCAGTGACAAATGTGATTCTCAGTGTGTGTTTATGTATATTTGATAATGTTGATTAGGAGAAAGTTTACTCCCTTCCCCTCCTGAGTTCTTGTGCTTGGACTAATAATAAAATTGATGCAAGTCACATTAACAGGAGAAAAAAAAATTAACTCATACGTATGGAGGTCTCATAGAAATGGGATCTAAGAAGTAGCCAAAGCAGGCAGCTTTTACACTTTTTAGACAAAGAAACAATACACTTGTGAGGAACTGACAGGACAAAGAAACTTAGGTTTAGGGTGCTCAATCAGTGAAGAATCTGAACAGAATTTGGATTGGGGTAGCAAATTAAAGAAGTGACAAGTATGCTTATGTAGGCTTCTCAGCATGAATTCCCTATTTCTGGTAATAAGGGTATTCTACCTCCAGATGCCGGGAGCACACCTTTCACGGGAGATTTATCACTTGCATTCAGGGAAGCAGAAAGGAGGGTCAGTGTTTCTCTTACACTGATGGTTTCTTAAGTAACTTTAATTCAATATAATCAATATGCCATTGTGGCATATTTAGGGGTGGCCTGCTCTGAGGCCCAACATTAACAGGATAACTTTCAAATTTATCTCCTCAGTTGAAAACTGCAAGTTCTATAGTTTGAAAACAAAGAGGAAAAAGAAAAAAGTTAAAGAAGTTATAGCAAAATATTTGGTAGAGTATTTTGATTGGTGTCTCTGTAATTGTCATTCTCCTAAAATTCGTGTTTTCATCGTTTTAAGCTAAATATGCACATGATACGTAATCAATCATGGAAGACGCACAAGTTCTAGGAACACTTAACCTCAGGCACACTTGCCTAGCTTTTTAACTTTGGGTCAGAAGGCAACGTATATACAAGGAAACTGATTTCTAGCCAGTCATAAATTCAGGTCTGTCTCTTACAGATAAGGATTTACTTATACACTGCAAGAAATTTCTTTCAATTTTCTTGATTCATAACTGTCTTCCACTCCTGAGGATATTTTCTGCTTTTTCATTATGTATTACACTCTAAAAAGTCAGACCTCTACTTACAGCCACCCCCACCCCCTGGCATGGACCCCTCTCTGCTTATGTTCTTCCTGCTGCTTTGGGAAGATAAAAGATGAAAAATCTGTATCAGACTCTCACAATACTCTTCAAGTTTGCAACCAGTGACAGTCCTCTCTGCCTGCTAGCAAGTGGAGGTATGGCCACAGGGCTTGTCGAAATTGGAGAATGAGCAAAAGCAGCAGCCTTTTCAAAGGATACCACAAATAGCCATTAAGTCAGACTTGGAAGCTATTTCATTGGGGTTTCAATTTAAGATGAATGGTCTGGGTGCCTTTAGAGAGCCAACACTTAGGAGGAGAGTCTTTGCTTTCTAAGACTGGAAATAACTGCTAGGTTTGATTATTGTGACTTAATGTTTATACATCATCAGATGTAATATTGTTGAAGATTTTTTAAATCATTAGGAGGGAACTAAGCACGTAACACAGAATTTCAATTGGAAGATCTCCATCAAACAAATGTATAGCTATTTTAAAATATTTGCTGTTGGCTCTTATCTAAGAGTTATTTCTTTTCTTCTTTTTCCCTGAGATTGTTCTTACTGGCAGAACAGGCTCCCTAGTCTTCATCGTTTTTCTTTATTTTTAAAATTTTCATGCAAGTTCACTAGGGTAATTTTTCTTTTAAAACCCAAATTACAGAGATTCTGGAGCTTTATTTTTACTTTGAAGTGATTTATTAAAGAATCAAAGATTTTTCCCTTCAAGAACATTTTAGTACCATCTGCTACCACCCACTATAAATAATACTTATGGGTAAGTGGGACATTTAGGGGATTTTTCTGCCTTTTTCTAAAAGCTGTTTTAAGAACATAAATTCATTATAAACTTAAGAAAAATTTATATATAATATATATATATATTATATATAAAATTATATATTATATATATATATATATAAATATATATAAAATTTTATTTTAGGCCACAAAGGAATAAAGCACCATTTTCACTTACTTCCTCATGTATTTTTATATTTGATATATTTCACCTATAGTCCCTATCCAGAATCTAAGATAAATTCCTTTTAAGAGGGCAGATGACACAATTATTACCGTAGAAGGAATCAAACTTTATTCTCTCTCAACTCTAGTATTGAAGTGGGACTGGGTAGTTTAGAAAGAAACATTAAAGGCAATACTCTTCCTTCCCAAAGCTAGGGTCTTGAACTAGAATGTTTTTCTAAGCTGTAGACTCAATCCTAAAATTGGCCTCTCTTTCCATATCAATTATAATAAGCTTACCTTTATCACTATTGTTAAACAAATTATTTCCTTTCTCTCCTCCACTTTTCCCAAGCTCTTTTAAGTCAACCCTTTCAAGCTTTCTCAGACCGCTCTGAGTGTTCAACTGTGAATGAGGTTATAAACATAAAACCAGTAGCTGGAACTCATTCACATTTTCCAGATCAGTGTTTTGCAAATATGGTTTATGTTCTAACTTCAGCAGAAGAAACATCAGAGGTGCTTCTTAAAAAGGAAGATTTCCAGATCCACTAAATAAGCATCTAGCACTTAAAACATGGGAACCTGAATCTTAAGTGCAGACTTCAAGTAACCCTAATACACATAAAGTTTAAGCATAAAGAACATAAATGAAAAGAAAAAAAATTGTTTAGCATTTCACAGTATGTCTTATATGTAATTAATCTTACATCATCATAAGATTATATGCTGATGTCTCTTTGTTCAATTCTATAATGCATTCCAAAAGGAAGTCCTCAGGCATTTGAAACGAATCCAGGACCAACTCATTTTACCTCTGTTGCTTAGATTTGCGAATGTCCTCTCTTAGGGTTGTTTCAGCAAATTAAATATAATAATACCACAAAGGACTTCTGAGGTTCTATTTATATCTCCTGTGTATCAGTGATATTTACAAAAACATATACAGGAACATGCTTAAAAATAGTTGACTATGAACAGATTTATTGTCGACAAAATTAACTGCTAACTCACTCTGTTTTTCTGACAATCAGTAATTAACAGTTAAAGTGTTATCTTTCCTTTCTTTTTTAGAAAATAACTTTGGAAGTTCCACTAATTAAATTTCTTCTCAAACTTGTCAAGAATATTAAAGACATAGGTCAAATGTATGGTAGCTATAATCACTATGCCTGCACTTACCATTTTTAGTTAGGCAGAGTTTTGTTTTTTTTTTTGCATTCGCAAACAGACTGTAATTATTCTTGTCAATTTCAAATGCATTATTCTCTGAGAAACACTGCAGTTTGCCTCTGGACCAAGTTGTCTTTTTAATTCTAACTCAAGATCCTGAAAAAGGACATTCTCTGACTCAGTTTAAACAATATATCTCCAAAGTTTTCTACCCATTTATTTCTATTCTAATCGTATTTGTGTGGGAGTATCATAAGCAGCTCCGTCTTGAGCAGAACTGAATATATGGCTTGCACAATTCTAAGAACCAGCCTCAAGAGAATGGGTTTAACATTATTGCTTATAATAATCTGTATCTTTGTGGGCATTAAAATAATTGTAGCTTTTCTCTACCCGTATATGTAAGTGGGCAACTAAAATTGTCAGCAAAGAGATGCTATAGACCCATGTAAACATCTTCCACTCTTAGAATATGGCATCCCATGTCAGCATTAAGAAGTTACAGAAGATGGATCTTTGCCCCTAATCCCATAGAAATGGAATGTTGTTTCACAGTGGGGAACTAAAAGCAGCTCTTTTGCCCCTTTCCTGTTTGCCCATTTCTGTCCCCCTCTAAGCTTAAAAGAACCTAATTATAGGAATGAGATCACTAAGCAATTGAAACTTACTCCTGACTTATGCTCTCCTGAATGCACACCATGCCTTGTCTAACATGTTGATTCTTTCCCCTAAATAAACAGAAGGATGAAGAATTAAGCACTTAAAGAATGATTAGCTCTCTACCCTCATAAGTCCCCTTAGCAATCCTACAGGCAAATTACCAGGGCAAGATAATATCTGAATAGAGAGTCACTTTGCATGCAATAGAGAATGATGCCTCCTGCTTCCATGACTCACTGAGATTCTTTCCCCCAACCCCACACCCATTTTTCCCTTTAAAAACTGTCATGGCTGAGCAGAATCTTCAGAGATGGTCTCTGGACCATTTCCCCAGATTGCTAGCTTTTCTGATTAAAGCACCTTCCTTTCTACTGACACTTGCCTCTCGAATTACTGGCTTTTGAACAGTAAGCAGCTAAACCTGAGTTCAGTAACAATGTCATTTGTCTTACTTTCTTTTAGAAACTATGCCATTGCATAAGCATCTTTAGATGGCAAAACATCTAGCTGGCAAATGTGTTTGTCTCCATATTTTGGACAGTTGGATATATGGTGATTTTACTGGTTGTGAAATTTCACAATTGAAATTGCTTTGTTAGTTGTTAAAAAATAACCATTTAGAGGCTTATCAAGTTCAGTTATTGACATAAAAGATTACTTTTTTAAAGCATTAAGTCCATTTTCATGGCAACTGTATAAAATAAAATGCTACAAATTATCTTTTCTTTCTAAGTTTGCCAAACCATTCAGCTTAGAAAGAAACCTGTACATACCTCAGATACTTATTTTCTTCTACTTGTGAGTAATAAAAATATCAATACAATGAATTTAGATGAACATAAGATGGATTGATTTTCAGATCCATTACTTTTCAAGGATAGATTTTTTTTCTGTTACTCATTGGCATCTTTTGATTTCTACTGAAGAAGATACAACTAAAATTATATCAGTATGGTCTAAGAAGAATAATCAAGACTGTTCTGCTGTTTTATTTTCCTGATAAATAATGGCTAAGATGACTCTGTTTAGCATAGTCATTATTCTTCACAAAATAACATCTGAAATTACTCATATTTTTCAAGTTCACCATTTCCTGTACTATTTAGCCTCCAAGATGATTCTAACTGAATAGTAGAAAAGGATAAAGGTGTGGCCTACTGCACCCCAGGTATCGTTTTTACTCAAAATTTTGCAAATTTCAGCTAAACTAATGTGATAGCTCAACAATCTATTAATAGTTTGGTGAAATTATATGCATTAAACATTATTGATTCTAAGCTTCATGATTCTTTCAAGAGTTCCTAACTTTAACATTTCTCTTAGTTTTTAAATATTCAAAATGACTATTTTTTGATGGGAGAAACTAGTTACTTTAAAGGAGTTATAGTTTTGTTGAGGAAAATTGACCACAAAAAAAAAACTTCAGGTAGAATTTTACAGAATTTCTGATGGTTAGCAGCTTATGAAGACTAAAGAAGCCTAATTCTCATGTATAAATTGGGTTATAATATTGGAGACTTCAGTGTAAGTTTAAGCAATAAATACTTAAGAATACAAGGGTTGTTATCCTTTCGAGCTTATCCATAAAATCATCTCATCATCGGTCATGAGGGGCCAAATCTTTCCTGTTTCCTTAAATACTATAACAAATTTCTTTATTTCTTATATAATATTTCTTAAATAATATAACATATTTGGAGAAAGCCAAACTCTGCAATCAATCAATCAGACATTCGAGTTCCTTAATATTTTTTTCTTTTATATTACTTGAAATTTGGCTGTGAGGTGAAGAACTTACACACTAACTTCAAGAACCGATATTTATTAGCTGTTAAAATCAAGGATTTCATAGTCACATAGACCTGATGTTGAATCCCATCTTGTCCCTTTTTGGCTATGAGATTTGAGCAAGTCATGTAATTTCTTTACACTCAATTTTTGCATATGTATCTCAGAAGAGGAAGTAATTTATCTCATTATAGTAAGTTTGCAATAAAAGTAAATATAATTATATCCTTCAAACAGAATTTACTTTTAAATATTTTAACTGATATCTACAATTTGAAAATATATTTTGGAGATGAATGGTCATCACAACTAATCTGCCCAAAGAACACTGGATTTGTATAGAATATACTGTCACATAGATAAAATCTGTTTCCTATTCTGCCTCCTGGGTTAATAGTCAGTTCCCATAAGTACTGAGAAACTCTTCTCCATTTGAAGTTGAAAGAAATCCTCCTCCTCCTGCCCTGAGGCTCTGAGGGAACTCACCTCCCACAGATGGGGCTCTGGAAGTCCTATGATTCACATCTCTCAGAATGCCTCTCAATTCTACAGGAGGTGACAGGGAAGTTAGTGATATAGGAGTGTCAGTGGGTTGCTGATCAACAGGAAAGAGTCATTACAGAAATAAAATCATATGTAAGTAATGAAAATGTGAATATGTAGATTAAAATGTGGTCTCCAAAAGCTGGATAGACTAATACAAGCTTACCCACCAAATATCTGTATATTCTCAGGGAAACTTTTTGTTCCCTTTTGTGTAAACTTTATCATCTACAAAATGGGGATAATAATAGCTATCATATTAGGTTGCTGTGAATATTAAATAAGGTAACACAATCTCAGGTCTTTACTAAAGTGCTTAAGCTATATTGAAGTATAAAATTAGCTCAAGAAAAAAGAACGAGAAGAAGGGGAGGGTCAAAAGAGGGAGGAGGGGAAGGACAGTATTCACTGAGGGAAAAAAACAGAAAGAAATAAAATTAAAGAAAGCAAAAATGGATACAAATTTAGTTTGTAAAAATTAATACTACAGAGAAATGACAAGAATTGGTGAGGATATGGTGAACCGGAACCCTCAAACACTCCCAATGAGAATATAAAAAGTGCAGTGCTGTAGAAGATAATTTGGCAGTTACTCAGTAAGTTAAATGTGGGGATACTATATGGCCCAGCAGTTCCACTAGATATGTACCCAGGAGAGTTAAAAATATATTCACACACAAACTTATACAGAAATGTTCATAGCAGCATTATTCATAATAGCCAAAAGGTGGAAATGATTCAAATATACATTAGTTCATGAGTGGATAAATGAAATGTAGTATATCCATACAATGCAATATCATTCAGCCATAAAACTGACTGACGTACAGTTACATGCTGCAACACTGACAAACTATGAAAGCAGTAAGCTGAGTAAAAGAAGCCAGACGCAAGGGCTGCCTATTTTATGACTCCATTTATACGAAATGGCCAGAGAAGGCAAATCTATGGAGACAGAAAATAAATCAGTGGTTGCCAGGGGCTGGGGAAGGGGAACTGCTAATGGGTGTGAGAGTTATTTTGGGAGGGATGACATTGTTTTGGAATTAGATTGTGGTGATGGTTGCACAAGTTTGTGACTATACTAAAAACCATTGAATTGTACACTTTAAAAAAGATTTTATGGTATATGAATCATATCTATAAAACAATGATTTAGGTAAAGTAAAGCAGAAAAACACAATATGGCAAAGAAATAGTGACTCTGTACACAAAGAATATATAGATTTCAAAATAAATAGTTTTTTTTTTCTACACAGAACTATGATTAAAATGTAATTTTTCCCTCTTGAGAGTACTAAGTTGCTGAGTCACAAAATATGCCTCACTAGCCAGAAGGAGCATAGAAAGAAGCAAAGTAAAATTAATAAAATAAAAACAAAGGAATGAAGTATACTTACTACATTTAAAATGCACTTATTACATACTTAATTTAAGGTTGCTACAATTTTTCATCAAAACACCATCTTTATATGAACATGACTTGCCATAAATATAATGTACTTAGATTTAAATATAGAAATTTATGTTTCAGTTCCAAAATCTATCCTCATGAGCTACTTTAAGAACACAAAGAATAACAGTAGCTACTCTATAATCATACCTCCGTTTTTAAGAGTTCTGCTTCATTCTATTTGAAATAATTAACCTTGCTCTAGCAATAATTGTAACCTGATTTTCCCAGCTTCACATATAGCACCTTTCCAAGTTTCTTTTCTTAAATAACAAACATCCTCCAAGTACACATTTCATGGTTTATTTTATCCTGTATCTCTCCTCATTCAACTGCCTGGGCTTATAAATATCACCATGATTCCCATGAAATACTGGTTTATCGACATGAATGGAACTGCAATTTTTGAAGTAACCAAGGGCTGTAACTTAAAGGAGGATGTCAAGAACATCTAGGATAAGAAAAAAAGATGATTCATAATGCATGAAACTTCACTCATCTCCTTGGCATTTTAGCTTTTACTGACACTAAAAACAGTCCCTTTCAGTAATGATTTTAACAACAAAACCACTCAGAACAACTGATGTGAAATTTGCTAACTTGAATCTCTTAGGTGTTGCCCTGTGCTGACTCTGACATTAAGCTGGAAAGCTCCAGAACAGAGCAATAACCAAAGCCTTTCAGATCTGTTAGATATTTGTACTGGTCAGTGTGGATCCACCATCAACCAAGATTTGACCTTAGGTAACTGAAAACACCAGTTTACCTGATTACCTTTGAAGTTTCTATTATAATTATGGAATAATATGCAAAATGAAGAAAAAGTATGCATATGTTTGCATGTGTATGTGTGTGAATATTGGAAACAGAATTTTCTAGCACATTTCTTCACTGATTCTTGAATTATTTCTGCAAGCAGCAGTCTATTGCTATCTGTATTAATTCTTATTTCATTAGCTTATATGTATCAAAAGTGATTTTATTAACTGTAATCAAATAAATACAAGCTGGATGTAAACAAATAGTGAACCAATCCATCTTCTCTAGCTAGCTTGTTTATAATGAAATTTAACTACAATAAAATACTCTTAAAATAAATTTACAGTTTATTTAAAATTAAACATTGGGGTTATTCTGCCATAAGCAAATGAGAAAAAAATTTTTCTTCTGAAATTAATATTTAAAGAGGATTCAGCAAGTATTAACTCATTAGAAATGCTGGAAAATGTTAAAATTTATGGGTTCTAGGAAACTTTTTCTGAATAGTTCTATAGAGCCTGCCATCACGAAAAAAACTAAAGGCCTACATAATTCCATATGAATTTTCAAAGTATTTGTGCCCAGTATTTTTCTCTCTTACAGTTATTCTTTCAAATTCAGGGCACCAAATACCTATCTAGACTTTGAAATCATCATTGCTCTTCAATGTGAATAATAACCTTTATGTGTCTATCTTTTATTTGCATATCTTATTTATTTCATATATTGACACAATAAGGATTATTTTGTCCTCTCATTTCTCATAGTCTCAAGAACAACTGATCTATCTTGTGACTTTTGATGTGACCAGCCTGTACTCTAATGAAAAGTCAGTATTAAATGCTTATTCTCCATAACACCTTCAGGTACCTGGAGTAACACTCAATAATAGGAATTAAACAATGAAAAAACCAACTCACTTGTGTATTCAGACAACAAAATATCTTTTACATGACAGTTTAAATATACTCAATACTCATTCTCTATTAATTCTGTTATTTCACATGCTAATGAGTATGAAGTACAAATCAGAAGGCTGAACTATCAGTATCTTTGACTCATCCTTTATTAAGCTTTCATGAGTCTTGTTATTAATATTAATGTAGATTGCTGACCAAATAACTTGTATAATTAATCTTTTCAACTGGTCTTTTAGGCTGTATTTGATAAAAGATAACAGTTTCAGAAGGGACAGAATTTTTATTTCTTTTTTTAAAAAGGGAGGGAATACATATTGAGAACATTCAATACTGAAATATTAAAGATAATAGATATCATTCTAAGAGCACAGTGTTCCTAAAAAAGAATGGTTCCAAAATTCTCCATGAATAGAATTATTTTAAGCACTGGTAGCTGACCAAAAAAAAGTGTGGATGAAGCTTCAGACTATATCTGAAATTCTGTCCAACAGGCTACAAATGGCCAAAATTTTTAATATTAATTTATTCTGTGGCATGCAGAGATTGGTGTTGTCAAATGAGCATTCAGAGGTTATTTATGATGACATTAAACAAGCATGCTCTGGGGAGTGTCTCTGATACAATTTCCTCACCTTATTGGTTGCTCATCTCTTCACATAATTGTTCTTTAACCACCGTGAGAATTTACATTCTTTAACAATCTCCCAGTGCATTAGTCCTCTCTTTTATTCACCTCTCTCTTCATCAGACTTAGATTTCTTAGTCCACTGTTTTGACATTAGCTTTTTTGCCCTTTTTGGCATTTTTCCTTTTTGTGTTTGTATTGCAATTCCTCATCCCTGGACCCTGGATCCTGGATGAATGGGATTTGCTTCCCTGTACCACATCAGCCTAAGTAGGACATGTTCAGGTTTTAATTATCTATTTCTTTCCAAAAAGCGCTATTGCCCTCTATCAATGTTTGTCTTTATATTTTGATGTACACATTAATTTTGAAAAACTTCAAACTGACCAAAATGTTATAAAAATGGTATAATATTAACCTTGCATTTTCACCAAGGTTTATCAGTTGTCAACATTGCACTTCCTCCTTCTCCATACACCTATATTCCTGTGTGTGTATATATTTGCTAAAAAAATTGTTAGTTGAAAATATCAAAACATTTATCCTCTAACTACATCTGTAGATAACTCTATAATAAGAGTATAATCCAATATGATCAAAGAATTTTATATTCAGTCAGATTTTTATTTTGGAGAATAAAAAAGAGATGCTATTGTTTAAAAGCATATCCCACAAATACTGTAAATAAAAAGGGCAATTACTAGACAAATAAATGAAAAAGTCTTCCTCCATTATTTGCATATTCATACACTGTACTGAGTTTGTTAATGATGGGGTTTTAGACAAAGATTTTTAAATCATATTTGATTGTAAATAGCTATCTCATCTACTTATTTTTTTCTCATGTGCATTTAATTTTGTTACCCTGTTCAGAATTGTTATACACAGTGGAGTTGACTGCTTTCAGCATTCACTGTTGTATTCTTCACTTCTTTCTGTTACTGGAAGATTTTTATTCCCTCAGCTTTAAATGCCTACTAGACTGTAAATTCTTTGAGAACAGGAGTTTTTGTCTGTTTTGTTGATTACATATTCCTAGTCCTGGAACAATACAAATACATGCGAGTTGCTCAATAATATTTGCTGAACTAATGAATGAATAAAATGTAAATACTTGTTCTCCTTCAGTGATTCCTGCCCAATCTTCATCATTCTATGTGTAAGCTCTACTGAATTTTACTCAGAATTGGTCACTTTCCCCTTTGTTTCACTACTATGCCTTTTGGGTCCCTGGTTTTGATCAATGTTACTAAATATTGCCAGATTTACTAAATTTTGAAAACTTTAAGAATGGAAACTGTAAAAAAGATTACTTAAAGTAAGCCTCTAAAATGGACTAAGTAAAAGTCAATAATTGAAATTACACAAAACAGGTGATACTTTTAAGCAAAAATGTATGTAGTTTGGTTGTTATGTAAATTAAATGATCACAAACTTGGTGTCTGAAACTAACACAGATTTATTACCTTATTGTACTGTAGGTAAGGTATCTGTCACACATCTCAGTTGGCTAAAATGAAGATGTTGGCAGAACTACATTCCTTTCTGGAGACTCTAGGGAAAAATCTATTTTCTTGCCTTTTTCAGCTTCTAAAGGCCAGACATATTCCTTACCTCATGGCCCCTGGCCCTTCCTCTGTGTTTAAAGTTAGCAATGCTGCATCTCTATGACCATTATCCCTCCATCGCATCTCTCTTTGACTCTGAACTCTTTCACTTCCATCATTTTTAAGGACACTTGGGATTATATAGGATTCTCCCAGAATATCTGGGATAATCTATTTTAAGGCAAACTGATTAGAAAGCTTGATTCTACCTGCAATGTTAATTCTCCTTTATCATGTAATATTATATACTCACAGGTTCTGAGAATTAGGAGTGTTTATATATTTTATATATATATATATATATATATATATATATATATATATATATATATATATATATATATATATATACACACACACACACACACACACACACATATATATATGTAAATAAAATATATTTTATAAATAAAATATATATATCCCAAATCATTTTATTTGTTTATCATCAAATATTTAGCATTACTAGCATATTTGATATTTGTGCTCTGTATTACATGACTAATTTTAATTGCTTGTTTAAAGATAAACAGCCCTCAACTAGATTTTACATCAGAATGTTTGAAAACCATTTTCCAAGTTAATTGCTTTAATAGTTGACAGTATTTAAAATGTTTTCTCTGATGATATGAGTTTTAAAAATACATATAATTAAAATAATTTTTTCTTCTAACATAAATTCTAGAAGTCCCTCCTTAGTACTATGCTATCTTTTAAGTTCTGGAAGAAGTTAAATCCATTATCTTGAATTCAGCATACTGAGAGTAAGACTTTGGGGTCTTTAGAGCAAGATAAGGATTCATATTCCATCTCACGTATCATCTAGCTACACAATAGATACAGAATGGTTGAACTGCAATTTGTAGCAAAAAAGTTCAATAGGCAATAACATTTTAATCAGTTCAAATAATAAGAAATAATAATCTTCTGAGATTTTCAGCCACAAGTAGGAGTTCCAGGATTATAAAGAGAACAAACGATTCCAAAAGATGTATTTATATGTGCCTGATTATTGGAGAAGAATGTAGAAATTCATTAGAGACTGAATGTTTTTATACCTCAAATATTGTTATGGAAATGCCAAAGAATATGTACGTTTAAGAAAAAATAGTCATGAATAGTTTTTTAAAATAATGTCTTAAAACTTTTCTTCCCTTCTATAAGATAATGATTTCTATATATTTAACAATACCATGTACAGTGCAGTGTTCTAGGTGAATGAGCATAATGAAAGATAAATAAAACAGTAAATGAATTGAAGACTTTTGAGTTTCATGAGAGGAAAAAAACCCATCAATCTGGGTTCAATCAGAATCCTTCATATGTATAAGAAGAGATTTGTTGGCAGGATTAGGCCTTATTCAACTATGGGAGCTGCTGTCTTCATATCTAATCCTGGGGCTTGATGTCCACAGAGCAGGAAAGATGGATGTAAAATAAGGGAGAGTAAGAACAAGACAGAACCCACAGATACGAGCTAGAATTTATGAGTGTGGATTAAAATCTTTATGGGTCTCCGTTGCCTCTGATTTGGAAGTTAGGTGGGTCCTGCAGATACTGCATCTTTCATTTTGGAGTGAAATGCATGCACACACACACCTGGCCCAGGACTCAGAGAAGCTGGAGGAACTAAGAGAAGGTGGGACAGTCGTAGGCCCAGCCATCATCTCAGGACAGTCAGTTAAACAAGCAGGTAGAAACAGTATTTGTGAGTCACAAAATAGTTGCTGCTTCACTCCACCCTCCCAGTCTCCCCTAAGAATCTCATCTGTGGCCCACCTAACCAGAATTATACAGGAAATGGATTTCTGGGAAATACAGTTTACACTAGCCAGCTTCACCATTACAAAGCCACCATAGTAAATAAAGAGAAGAAAACGTATGTGGAATCAGATAGATGGAATTAGAAAATCACTCAAGAAGTAATTGTTTCAGCAAGAACCATAAGTGGATGAAGAACAGTATATATACACAGTGTTAAAAGATACTCTGGAAGGTACTTAAGTACAAAAGAAAACAGTACCCCTGAAATGGAGAAACCTGGTAGAAACACCTTAGCTAAGTCATCAAAGTTAACATCACAAAAATGGGAAACATCGACATCACAAGCATCACATTCATATCATCCTATTTCCTAATGTGATACTTGAGAAAGACAATTTCTGTGGTGTATCTGCCAAAGTACATAACTTGAAACCAACTGCAAAGAAACATCCCAGGAATCCAAATTGAAGGACATTTTACAAAAGCAAACCTGAAGAATTATGTAAGACCTCTGTTCAAAAGTCTTCATTAAACACACGTGTAAATTAAAACTATAACATGAGCAGACAACTGATGTATATATGTATGTATTTCCTTTTTACTTCACCAATCTCATAGTCACAAAAGGAAGATTTGGAATTTCTCCAGGAAGAAATTCATTAACAACATGGGGTGCATATCCAGATGTGCAATCCAGATTTGAAATATCAACAAAGTGCTAATAAATTTTGAGATTTAGAAGAGAGAGAGAATAACAGAGTGGCAGGGATGGATTTTAGCGAACAATATTGTCTCATTGTATATTTCCCACACCTTGTACTCTAAAAATTGTTTTTAAATCAATAACTGATCAATAAGAGAATAACCTCATATGTATAAAAAATTAGTCATATAAATTATTAGAAAGAGCTCAAAACTAAAAATTAAAAAAAGTCACCAAATTGAACAAGAAAGCATAAAGTTTTAGTGGAAAAATATTCACTGGAATTAAATTGGAGATTATTGTAAATAGACGACATTAAAGCAAAAGCAATGTTATCAGAACACCAGCCTCAGATTTTGGCAGTGAAAGGAAAAAGGACAGTTGTGTAGCAGCTACCGGAAGTGGTAGAGCTGAGGTGCAAAACAGGCAAAGAACATGAGGGGAAGAAGGACCAATCACAGCAACCAAATTCCTCTAAATATTGCAGGAAATGTAACTTAAACCAGAGTGAAAGATGCGGCTTTAAGAGGAGGAGGAACACAACTTTTTCTCCCAAGATTAAAAAAACAAACAAACAAAAAAAACTTAATTGTAAATAATGATGATGACGATGATAAACAAAACCAGTAACAATGTTTCTAACATTTTTAGGAATCTTTCTATGTGTTCAGACACCATGCTAAGTGAACATAAATGCCTCAACACAATGAGGCAGGTTATAATATTCACTTCTTATGGAAGAGGAAATGAAGCTTAGACAGATTACATAATTTGCTCAGAGTCACACAAGTAGAAAGTGGGAAGTTCATATTTAGAACCAGTACTTTCATCTACTGCACCGTTGTGTTTCCTATGGTGCTACGTGTCAAGCAGTGTGATAAGAACTTGATACACATGTTTTGAAGTGTCCCTCATTGTCTGCTGGCAACACTACATGAGCCAACCCACTCCTTCACCCTCCAGGGTACAGTCAGAGGAAGCCTTGGAATCCTATTTCCCAGAATCCTTTCCCAGACAGATTTTGGGTTATATTGGGAGGACTGAAGAAAGATGCCATTTATCTCTTTCCACAGCAATGCACAGGGAGAGGACCTAAGCAGGTGTGAAGTATTGAAGAAGCCACCAGTGTTTCTGTGCAAAGCTCTTGTAGCAGCTCTGACCACTGGTAGTGGTTTGCTGTAGTCTGGAAGGCTGCAGGTGACAAATCTAAAAGCTAGAGCTGACCCCTCCGGACCCTTGCTCCTTCAGGTCTTCTGACAATTTGTAAGTACCTATTTCCTTGTATTCCGTCCGTTCTTGCTGGAATTTCTGTTTTCCAGTGCTACCACTGATACTCGTACTGTGAAACCAGTAACTTGTTTCTACCTCAGAAGCCTAAATGTCATATATAGGCCTAAACAAATACACTTTTACTCTAGAGAATTCATACTCAGGATCAAACCTGTACCCGGGAGAGAATGGTAACTACATACTGACCTCTTTACAGACTAGTAAGAATTTACTGCTATTATATGACTCTTATAGTAGGTACAGGTATCTCGAACATTCTGCTAGATAATTATGAAGAATTACTACATTACCGTGTTTTATTTTAGGAAACACTAAATTCTA
Organism: Camelus bactrianus; assembly: GCF_048773025.1. NCBI lineage: Eukaryota > Metazoa > Chordata > Mammalia > Artiodactyla > Camelidae > Camelus > Camelus bactrianus. The sequence goes on along the minus strand of NC_133549.1, from coordinate 56,394,722 downwards.
GTTAATTTTATTTGAGGTTGAGCAGTCAAACTAAAAAAAGATAAAATGCTACCAACAGATAAGAGAAATATATCTTATATTTAGAGTAAAAAAGAAAGAGAATTAATTTCTATAGGAAACTGTCAGTATTATGCTGGTTTTTGTGTTTTATGTCCTTGGTTTTTTATTTTATCTATTTGGCCATATAACTATTTTACTGCTACCTATGTAAATATATCTGATTAAAGTGATAAAAGAGAATCATAGTGTTGTGTATGTTCACTTTTTAAGCAGATGTAGTAGTAAATTTGATAAGAAGTTTAAACTTAATGTCTGCAAAGTTCTTAGGACGATCCTGCTTTTGTTTACTTAGTTGAGCGTGACAGTGTGCAACAGAGAAAGGCTGAGTTGTTGATGGGGAAACGCCAACACACCTAAGAAGATTATTCTCAAAGCCACATATTAAAGCTTCAGGGCCTTTTTATGATCTTTATTTTGCACATGATTGAGTAAAGCTTTAAGACTTAAATTCCCTTTGGTGCCTTAATTGTTAGGGAATAATTTATTTGACAACTCGGCCACACCGCAGCAATGTGGGTAGGCTGCATCTTAGCATATATCTAGGGACGCAGAACTCCAACACACTAGGAATACGTGTTGTAAACTGGAGCAGTTTAACAGAGCATTTAATGATTACTTGGTTGAAAATCTCTATAAAGGGAGCAAAAAATTCACACACCAGGCTGTGATGTTCTTTCTCCTAAAAGTTTAAATGAAGTGATTAAGGGTTCATTTGCTTTTTATGTCTGCCATTTCACCGTTTGAGTTTTATACCCTGACTTTTACAGTGACTGACCCTGGTTCAGAAAACAGGCACTTTTTTATATGCATTTTTTTTTTTTTTTAGAGAAAAGGGAGAAAGTAATGTGCCAAATGTAAATTTTATAGATAAGACAATTAATCTATTAGCTAGAAAAACAGACTGTAGACATGTAATCCGAGGTATCATTTAACAGTTTAACAAATACATACAGTGCTTAACCAACCACAGAAGGACAAAAACTGAGTGATTCTACTTACATGATCATCCTATTAAATAAACTCACAGAAAGAAAAAATTGAATGGTGGTTGCCAGGGGCTAGTGGGAGGGGGAAATAGGGAGTTGCTAATCAATGTATATAAATTTTCAGTTAGACAGGATGAATAAGTTCTCTGTGTACAACATTGTGTCTTTAGGTAATGATACTGTATTGTATACTTAAAAATCTGTTAAGAGGGTAGATCTCATGTTAAGTGTTCTTTCACAACAAACAATATATGTTTAAAATTATATATATATGGCTAATATAAAGGGTTATTTTTTCTTCCAAAAATATTAGAAACTACCCTTCTAGTTGTGTTTAATGTTCAAAGAAAAACTTTGAGTGTCTGAATCAAATGTATGATGTACACCAATGATTTCCAGTCGTCTTTAGAGCAACAAGATATTTTAAAAATAAACCAAAAGTACTTATATAAAGTTATATTTATTCTAATTTTAAATTATTTACTGTTTGTATGAGCTATAGGAAACAAAACAGATAGATAAATCTACAGAAGGATTCTCCCTAAAGTACCTTCATTTGTGTTTCTTTGTTTTAAATCACAAAATTCAGAGTTAAATATCAAATGAAAGTTTCCATGAATTTTTTCTTAATGATTAGAAATCAGATCTCTTACTCAATATGAAAACCAGGTGAGATCCTCTTAAAGACAATGCTCAGCATGAACAGAAAGAACAGGTTGTTGGGGCCCATAATCTTTAATATTTGAAGAGATGGTCAAACATGATCAGAGATTGGGGGGGCCACCCTTCCAAGGGTGAGTCTTAAGAGCATATATGGCAAGTACCTGAAGGCTTTGCCACACCCAGTTCATCCCTTATTAGAGAGCAGAGTCATTTTTACATTCATAGCTCTAACTGCCCCATGATCTAAAATGAGAATTTCTACTGGACATCTATCTCACTAGGCCCTTTAGGGCCAGGAGAGGCCCATCTTCAAACACTGATCCATGTCTTTCATATATTATAAGGGGAAAAAAATGCTGATTAGCACATTTTTTATTGCTCATAGAAGATTCTGCATCTTACAGTGTGAGGGACAAAATAGAGCTATTTTGCCTTAGAGGTCCTTTCATTGGAATAATTCGATTAATATAGTTTTGAGGAATTGATTTCACAGCCTCTACCTGTTAAGCATTAAAATCTTTTGGTTTGTTCTCTTAATATGCTTTCTGGGTTAACAGCTTACATCTTCTCTCCAGAAAAAGTTCTATCTTTAGCATAAGCAGAGAGAATACACTCTCATTTTACTCTGAGTTTTACTGGGTTTCTCATTTTTACGTAAATTTTCAACCATTTCATGAGTTCTCTATGTGTACATTTTAAGTATCTTTGACAGTTTCAACGCTGCCTTCTCCCAAAATTTCCTTGTATCAGCTATCATAGAAAAGCCATTAGTTTCTACTGCCTATGGGCACCACATTTCTCTACTTGGAAGTGAAGATTTGTATGGATTTCAAACTTGAAATGCATTATTTTTAAACTAGTTTCATTTGGACACATTTTCTTCTTAAAATTTTGACAAAAATTTTTATGAATTTTGCAATATTTTCATAGCTTTCTGATTTTCTAATACATGGATATATTTTTCTCTTTTTCTAGATTAAACAACAGATTTTATACTAGCATTTGCTTTGTATTTTCAGATATTCTCATGGTATCTTCAAGTCCCCAAATTTCATCTGAACATAACATTTTTTTAATCCTAAATTTCTTTCTTTTTCTTTTGCTTTTATTATTCATTCCAAACATGGCATTCTAAGAAGTTTGTTTATTCCTTTTGAGAGTTTTAAAGTTATTGTCAATCAGTTATCAACTGGTATCTTCCACATTCTGTCTGGAATTTTCCTAGCTAGATCAGTACATTCATGAGGCACATTTCCTACTTGCACATTTTATAAGAGAAGGCAATCACTGCATAAAATAGTGTTGCTGATTCTCTACTATAACAGTAATGAGGATTCAGTATTCTTTAGCTTCCATAACCTTTTTTTTTTTTTTTTTTTTTAACTTGCTTTCTCTTATTCCCTCATGAATAGCCTCTTAGGACCTTTATGTCTCTGCAAACATTCTCCCAAGTTCTTCTAGTTTCTCCTGACACCTGAATTCAAATCAATATCATATGTTCAGATACTAAATTATTTTTCAGTTAGTGTATGTTATATACCAAACCAGCCCCAAATTTAGCAGCTTAAAAAAAAAAAGGAACAATCACTTTATTATCATCCATGATTCGTAGGTCAAAAATTTCAAAGGAGATCAGATGGGCAGTTCCAGTCAAAATCTCTCATGTGATTATAGTCAGATAGTGACTGGATATGAAAGGGCAGGGGGCTGGAGCAGCTGGATACTGGCCAGGCCTGTCTCTTTTCTTGTAGTCTCAAGGTCATTCCATACGGTCTCTCCACATTCACTAGTTTGGGCTTCCCTCCAACAGAGCAGCCTCAGGCAGTTGTACTTTCTACATGGTAGCTGGCTTGTCTCAGCGCCATTGTGTCAAGAGAATCAGGCAGTAGGTATATATCAGCTTCAGAAGTCATAGCATCACTTATGCCATACTTTATTGGTTGAGGTAATCACAAAGTCCACCCAGGTACAAGATTAAGGGACATAAACTCAACACTCAATGGGATGAATATCAAGGTTTCACTATATAAGAAGAAAATGTTGAAGGGGATGTATTTTTGAAAACATCTTTGGAAAATTCATTCTGCCAAAGGCTTTAGCCAAATGTAGGAACAGTCTTATTTAATATACTCTTAAATTTACATTAATACAAAATAAAGATGTTCTAAAATGAGTAAGTGTTATGGATGGAATTGTGTCCCTCCAAACTCAGGTATGGAAGTCACATAACCCTCAACGTGACTATATTTGGAGATAGAGTTTTTAAGCAGGTAATTAATATTAAATGAGATCATAAGGGTGGGGTTCTAATGTGAAAAAAGAAAAAGTTTCTCTTTAAGCCATTTGGTCCGTGGTATCTTAATACGGCAGCCTGAGCCAATACAACAAGCAAAGTGCATAATTGTTTTCTAGTTTAGAAGACAGAAACTATGTCTTTTCATGTCACTCTCTTGGAGCTCACAACACATTTTACCAAATATAGTTCTCTGAAGTCCTGCAATAAAGAGCTATGTTCAACTGTATTTAATTCCATTTAACCCAGTGATTCCCAAACTCATCTGTGCACCAAGTAGCCACCCACCCCTTTTTCCTGGTGCTTCTATTGAATCTTGTGGGATAATGTAGTTTTCTGCAGTATGACATTTTAGGAAAAACTGAGGATGGTTCATTTGTATTGGATTTTCTACTTAAAGAAAACGCAATCACTCCTGGAAGACCTCTTTCTTAGTTACTTGGATGATGATAACATCCAAGTGGTGGTCACATTAATTTATATTATTTAGCTTTACCCCAGGACTTTTACATATATTGTGGGAAAGTGAATTAAAGAAATGAATTAGTAAGGAATTAATATATGCTTTTAATCTCTCTTCAAAAGACATTTATTGAATGCCTACTGTCAGCCACACACTGTCCTAAATATGCACTTGATGGTGAAATTAACATCTTCAAGGATTTTATAACTAGAAGACAAAGAGAGATTAAAAAAAAAAAAAAACCTGAAGAGATATACAATACCATATGTTGGGATTTCAGGGTAATGATAATAATTAGAGTAGGCATTTATTGGAAACATACTGTGTTCCAAGTACAGTGCTAATAACTTCAAAGTATATCATCAATTTAAAAGTCAGAACGATCGACCATATGTTAGAGATACTACTGTAATCCTTTCTGCCTAAATTAAGAAGCTCAAGTTCGAAGAAGTCAAGCAATCTGCCTGATAAGTAAGATACTTCTGATAATTAGTACAATGAGGCTGAAGGGAAGATGCTCCAATCTGACTTTTTATAAATGAGCAGGTTTGTGCAGAACAGGACAATGCAGAATAACGCCCTCCTCAGAGAGGAAGAAGCACTGACAGACGGTATCATGAGAGAGTGTAAAGACAATCCGTTTGAAGACTGCGTGTGGTATGGTGTGACTCTCAACATTTCAGCTGGGTAAAGAGATGACCTCAATCATAGCATTCTCACGACTGTTATCTGAGCTACAACAAAAGAAGGAACAAGTACAAAAAAGTCCTCCCTTTGCGGTAAAAATCTATATAAGCCAGTAGTTCTCGAGAGGTGTTGTTTAGCTCCATGAGGGACTTTTTTTTTTTTTTAAGTATTTTAAGTTATTTTGAAGACTCTTAGGTATCACTGGCATTTACTGTGTAGGGACTGGGGATATTAGACAACTGGCAATGTGCAAGATAATCCTACATAAAAAATAATTGTCCTGAATCCAGGGACATTTCAAAGGTTCCCTGGGATATTCATTTAGGGGGAGAACTTGTTTAAAAGTATGTGAAATCTAACTCCATCATATACATAAACAAGATTTCTTTTCTCAGGTTTACTATGTATTAAATTTCTACAATTAAAAGACTTCAGTGTAAATCAATACAGATTGCATTTTAATTTGTTCAAAAACCAGATTCAGAGACAATCCAAATTTAGAAAATCACATCACGAATGGCAACGTTGACTATTTTATGTGGTCAGCAATAGAGTGCATACATCTGCATTTGTGGCTCCTATAGCAGATGTGATTCCACGTATAGAATGAACATTTGACGACTTTGTTATGGCTTCTACAGTTGTATCCATAAATGTGCAAAATTAAATTCATGTTATTTTATTATCAATTAATTTTCTCATTTCTTTTTAGATTGAGTTAAGTCAGCCACTGCAGCTAATTTTAAAAAATATAAATATCAATAATTTAACTATTCTTAATTTCAATTTAGGTTAATAAAGGGGGAGGGGTGTGTGTGTATGAGTGTGTGTGTGTGTGTGTGTGCGCACAAACAGAGAGAGGCAGCATTCGATAGAGTGGAGAACCATAGACATTGTCATAGCATAGGTTAAATATGGAAGACAGAATTTATACATTCTTTTTGCCTCCATGGGGTTGCTACGTATCTATTTAAAAAGTCTCACTTTTCTAAACTTTCTTCCACTTATAGGAGCCAGGTTATACTTCTAGCCGTTAAATTGTAAACAAGAATTAGCTGGGTAAGATTTCTGAAAAAGCTTTTTGACAGGAGATTGCCTTCATTCATATGCTGCTTTTGTATTTCCACTGTATTGTTTGTCTCCTTTCTGCCTGGAATGATACCCAGAGATGTAGCGGAAATATGACAAGTATGATGTAGAAAAACCAAGTGATAATAGTGATGGAGTAGAAAAAGGAGAAGAGATATTGCTTCACAATATTATCATGGAATCACTATATCTACCCATATTTTGATATCTTAAGTGAAATCAATAAGCTCCTTACTTTTTTTAAGTTATTGTTTGGTGGATTTTCTGTTGCTTTTATCTTCATATAGTCTCAAATGATACAGAATTAGGACTTGAAAGTAGAGTACTGCAAGTAATGAAACCTAAAATGTAGAACAGCCATGGCAAAAGAGGACAGGTGGTGAGGACACAGGTATTGTCGTCTAGGATGCTAGTGGCCCTTGTTTTATACCAGCAAAAATTTGGGTCAAACTTCATACACAGTTCCTCATGACACAGACCACATTCTGACTAAGTGTTGGGAAACTAAGAAAAATTCAGAATGTTGACCTGTTTCTGTAACTTTCTGCTGATTTTGAAAAAGAAAATGGTGATGTCAGATCAGAGGTATCTACTCCACTAGCACAGAGAGAAGAAAACTTCATTTGCTAAGGGAAGAAATGTCTCAGGGACTACACATTGACCTATGCCATCATGTATACAAATGTACATAATTTTTAGCTTGCATGGTTGAAAAATGATTGTTTCTAAACATCAAGCGATAGTATCTATAAAAAGGTGTCATATGCGGCAGCCTTAACAGGAGATTACATTGTAGCCAGAAAATTTTTCCATGACATATTTCACTAAGAATTATCTGACAAATCATAGAGGACTAGCACAGATCAGATTAAAAGATTCCATTAGAACCCAGTCTCTGAACTTCCTCAAGGCAGTGCCATTCTTTTAAGGATAGGATCCTGGGGAGAACATAACCACCACTAGTTTAAAACAAGTATCAGGACTGACCACTTTATCTAAACAAAATCTGTAGCAGGTACACAAGAAATTATCCACACACAAAATAAGTTTTCTTGAAGAATCCTTAGAATCACCAATAATCGCTTGTCACTGTTCAAGGAAGTTTAACTTTCAATTAGCAGAGAATCATGATTTAGTGATATTTAGTGACATTGAAATAAAAAATGTCAATGTCCCAAGTAGGCTTTTGTCTAAAAGAGACCACATGACATAATTCTGACCAAAGACATATAACAGGGAGCAAAAAATTGGTGGTGGTGGGGGGGGTGTCTTCACAAATTTTTTTAAGGAGGCTGACACTGACTTTCTTTTTTTTTTTTTTTTTAACTTTCTGCCACTTTGCCTTTAGCTCCTTCTACCCAAAGCACAGGTCTGATGGCTGGAGGAACAGCAGCCTTCTTGTAAACTTGGGGAGATGAGCCCTACAACATCATGGCATAGTGTAACAAAGAAGCCAGGATCCCTGAAGACATTGTGCAGTCACTCTACTATCTCTGGACTGCCCATCTCCTAACTTTCTGTTAAGTGAGAAAAATAAATCCATTACTTGGTTAAGTCAGTATTTGTTGGGTTTCTGATTATTCAGAAACTCATTCTTAACTAATACATAAAAAAAACTAGAAGAAAGAGTTATTCTTTGGATGAATAGCATGCCCAGGCATTCATTCAAGCAGAGTTTACGGAGTGCACACCCATTGACTACACGCCGCTAAGAGGTGACATTAAAACACTGAGCAAGACTCACAGTGTCTGTTAATTGGTAGCTACAATTATCACAGTTTTCTGACAGTCTGACAAAAGTTCCAGTCTACAATAGAAGGTGATAGGACCCATAAGGACACTTTCTATTCAATCATAGGGAAGAAGTGAAATAGGAATAGGTCACGGAAGATTTGACCAGAGAATTGGGCAAGGACAAGATCATAGAAATTGTGTATTCTGCTAAACTGTTTTAGTGATTTTTTTTTATAACATGGGAAGAGTATATGAAATGTTTTGAAAATATTTATGTATTATTAAATCATTTATATGCTTAAATGTTTTGTGAGTCAAGTAAAAACATCCCTGCTCTGTAATTCCTTGTCTCTGAATCTACAAACTCTGTATTATACTGTTACAGACTCTTCTCAAGTCCTCCCTGAGATTCTTGTACACTTTGCTGTTAGTTTATCTATTTGTTTGTCTTCAGTAACCATTTATTTTCATAAGTAAGAAGAGGAGGATTCAAGGTGTTACTTCTAAATCTGGCATGCCAGGCAGACTGAATTTTCTGATAGGTGTATTTCTAAATCTCTCTTTCTCTACCTGAGTCATGTTGCTCCACTATTTCAGCCCCAAAGAAAAGTAAATTAGATACATATTTTTAGGGGTACAGTAAGAACTATCACTATATAAAGCAAACATTGTGTGTGACAGTAAGAATAATTCCAGCTAACAACTATTTGGAAACATGGCTCTTAATAATAACTGAGTGTACTTAAAAGACTTGTTTGAGGAAAGTAAATATAACAGAATGGGAGAAATTAAACTAAAGCATCATGTTGCAATGTAGAGTAGACAGGTTATATCTATATTCTTTAAAAATTGTTTCAGAAATTAAGGAGAATTTGTCATAGAACAGAGCTCTTGATAGTTATGAACTGATATTTCACTCATCACTTCCAGGGAGTCTGGCATGAATGAATGATAGGTCTGGGAAATCTTTTTTTATTAAATTGAGTAGCAAAAATAAGAAGAGAAAAAACACTTCCAAATGTTTATTAGCTAATCTTTGTGAGATCACCACTAAATATAAATCAATTGATTAAAATGTGTAAAACTTTGGAAGGAAGCACTAATAAATAATAAAAATCAAGAACAGCTATTTCTTGGATACAAATCATTCTATCATATCTAGACAAAATGACAATATGTGTCATCTATTAGCAATGTCTCCATGAATAATTTAGCCTAGTAACAGTCAAGGAATGAGTTCAACCATATATTAGCTAACACATAAGAAATCTGTTCATACAATTTCTAGCCCCTTTCAGATATTCTCCATTGCTTTCCTTCTATACAATAATGTGCGTTCATGAGAGCTTTCACTCTTTATTAGGAAAATCACCCAGAGTTTTGAGGTCTGTTTCAGGTAGATGCTGTTCACTTTGGGTAAGTCAATTTATAACTCATTGTCTTTCTTTCTTCATCTTTATTTCTCAAATTAGAGTTCACTACTTATAAGGATATGAGATAATATTGTAAAAGTATCAAGTCATGGGAGACTCAAATGCTTAATTTTAAACAAATAATTATTACAAATAAAAAAAGTAACAAGTTCTATGACTTTATAAATTAAGTTGCCAAAATACAGAAACAAATGGACTGTTGAGGAAAAATTTCACGTTCTGATCCAAGATTAATTAATAGAGAAAGGGACATTATTTCTTATTCACAGGTTACCCATTACCTATATTAATTTTTAAACATAATTTCTGATTTCCCTCATTACTTTACCTTCTTATTTGGGAATATCAAAGGTTAATTAAAAATAACATCTCAAGATATTTATTTGTCATTTTCAATTACTTCTTGAGCTATTTAATACATTTCTAGATCAGAGGGATCTACCAAGTGCTTCACTTTTAGGTAACTTTTCCTCTCAGCTGGAAGTACCTTTACTACAACAGTCCCTGGGCTCCTATGTCAAAAGGTTATTTGCTGTTACCTGGAACAACTTAAAGAGCCCATGCTAGACACGTTGGTCCATGATTACCTGGAAGGTAACTGAATGATCACTACCCTCTTCTCTTCATCGTACAGCTACAGAACATGGATAAACAGGGAACAGCTGGGAGATGGGAGAACATGCCTGACTCAATGTACCAGAGACCTGAAAGGGCTCGTAGGGCATCACCTGGACCAGTCTCCTAACACTGGACAGATGAATTACCAAAGCTACTATAAAATGGCTGTCTATTGTATGTAAGGTTATATTCTCAACACTTCTGAATGTTCTTGGGATGTATATACATCATTATCAGAAATTCTAAACCTGAGAAGAAACTAAGGTAGTAATTTTGATTTTATTCTAATTTCCAAGCAGCATCTCTGCCAGATAAATACTATCAAATAGATTATAACTGGAGGGATTATATCTTACCTTGCTATCTCAGTGTCTGGCCTATAACAAGCACTTAATAAACCTCTGTTAATGGTGACAGGATGTATCTACTTATGTAAATAAAAGCTGTTGGTGTCACAGGTATATGCAAACCGTGACAGAATTTTCCTCATTTATGTACAAGACATAAATGGAAATCAAATAGTTACCCAGGTAACAAACTCATTTGAATATAGTGAGGTAATCACATCTCCTCAATGCAGTATTTTCCTTCAGTAAATGACTCGTCTTTCTGTTTGGTTTGTTTTAATTGTATTTACTATTTAATTCAAAAGTGAGTAATCACACTGAGAAAGTCACTGGACAAGATAGCCTGAACCACCTGTCTTTGGTCACTTATCAATCATTTTTATCTTATGGTTTTCTGCTGAGTGTGTAAAGGAGAAGGTCAGAATGAAAATTCAGTGAAATTACATAACATGGAAAAGGTCAAAAGTATACAGTCTAATGTTGTCTTTTATAGGACATATGAGGCCTTGAAATTCTAAAGCCTAAATCCTGTGACAAAGCTTGTAAAAGGAATAGAAAACCGGAAAACCATAAGTCAGGCCCTTTGCCACTATCTAGAGCAAGTGATACAGTAACAACTTAATCTGTTTGAGTTGCAAAGCCAAGAATGTCATCTCTAACTCCCAGTTTTATAATCAGGATTGAGTTTAGTTCCTTTTAAATAAAGAATTTTATGTGGGTAAGTTTTCAATAAGCTTGGTAGTGCCTGCATGTTACTGTTTTAAAGGTCACTATTTTAAAAGTAGTCTCTGAGCTTTAATATATTTTAAAATAAATTAAATTTGCCTACAGAACTGTAGCTGATCCTTTATATGAACTACCATCTATAAGCAAAATTTTCTAAGTATCTCATTAATATCTTTTACAGCATTTTCCCCTAGTCACACGTTGCATTTAGTTGTCTTGATCCTGTAGTCACTTCTAAAGTTGAATAAGTAATTTTCAGCCCCATTTGTCTTTATGACACTTTATGTCTTTATGAAGAGTCTGAGCCAGTTTTTCTGTAGAATGCCCTTCAGATTTTGTTTTCTGATGATTAAATTTTGATCATGCATTTTGGGCATTAATATCACATAAGGAACTTCTTATCCTTTTCTTATTGGGAGGCATGTATTATGGATTTATCACATTTTGTTGATATTTAATACATTTACTTGTTTTTGTCCAATCTAAAACCTCATATAAATTGAACCATACAGTATACACAGTTTGGGTCTGGCTTCTTTTATGTATATCTAATAAACATAATGTTAATTAGGTATATTTGCATTGTTGTATGTTTCAATAATTTGCTCTTTTTACGGCTGAGTAATTACCTTCTAAATCAAGGTTGGTATTTTTTTTTTTTCCATAAAAGCCATATAGTAATATCTGAGGTTTTGGTTGCCGTGCACTTGTCTCTATTACATAATCGTCTTTTTTTTTTTTTTAAAGTATAACTCTTGAAAAATATAAAAACAAATTGTAGCACTCAAGCTGTATGAACACAAGCCTCAGGTCAGATTTTTCCAATTGGCTGTAATTGGCCAACCCTTCCCTAACTGAATTTGTGACAATGTCTTTTGTCATTTACTTTTTGATGGATGTTTGATTGTTTTTTTTTTTGAGCTGCTATAAATAAAATTACCATGAAAATTTATGTAGTTTTCCTAAGGATATGTTTTCTTATTGTGGTAACACATACATAACATAAAACCTACCATTCTAACCATTCTAAGTGTACAATTCAGTAGCATTAAGTACATTCACAAAGTTGTGCAACCGTCACCACTATCCATTTCTAGAACTTGTTCATCATACCAATAGCTCTGTATCCATTAAACAACAACACTCCATTCCCCTCTGTGCATATGGTTTTATTTCTCTCTATTGTATAACTATCTAGGTGTGGAATTGCTGGGTTTTAGGGCAGGTATATGTTTAATGTTTTAAGAAATTGCTAAGGAATTCTCCAAAATGACTCCACCTTTATACCTTTCCACAAACAATGCATAGGAGTTATAGTTGCTCCACATTCTCACCAACATTTGCTACCCTCAGTCTCTCCAAATTTTCATCATTCTACTAAACATGCCACCAGTCGTCCTGGGACCTAGATTTCTCTATCTTCACCTGCCGTCCCCAAATGTTCCCCCTACTGGTAAAAGCTGGCTCGTATCTTCCCTATAGAGTCTGAAAAGGGGAGAGAGGATATGAGAGTCAAGCAGTTTCTCATGAGAATCTTATTCAGAAAATGCACCTATCCCACCCCCACTCCCAGTCCACAGCGCAGACTTTGGTTGTGAGGCCACAGGTTGCAGTAAGAGACGTAGGAAACCGTGATTTTTCACTTGGGCAGCCACTTGTGCTTTTATAATCCTGGAATTACTTTATAAAGAAAACAGAGAAGAATGGGTATTTAGAGTTAATTACCATACCCTTTACATGTTTGAAACATGTTACAAGTAAGTTTATTTCATCTCTGCTTTTCCAATGTTAACCCAAGATTTCTAGGTAGAAACAAACTGATGTTGTCTTATTCATTTAGAACCAGAAAGGAATGAATGATTTAATATTTCATACTTTTCTGTGATCCAAGATAATATCATTTTCCTACAAAAGACAGAATGAAAGGAAAGAAGGAAGGAAGAAACAAAGGAAGGAAAGAGAAAAGAAAAGAAAAAAGAAAGAAAAAGAAAAGAAAATTACCCCTGTATACTTATTCTTGAATAATAAAATATTAGTGCTAATGGGGGCTTTCAGCAAGACCCAACTAGGTAATAATCATTTTCTCCGCAATGCTCTCTAATGAGCAATATTATTCTTTTCTTTGGACAGTTTTTGGTAGGTGGAGCTGAATTTCTTATAAGGCAGCCATTCTAATTCCATGCAGCTAAAATTGATAAAATTGACAACAAGTGGATTTAGGGGCCAATATTCACAATCATTTAATATTCATTAGTGTCAAATGAGACTTTTATTAATTTTTTTTAACTTAAGATCAATTTCTCATTTTGGCCTTTTCCAAATAACTTAGAATTTGGTGTGATATAGTTTTTTTTAAAAAACTATCTTGGATTAATATACTTTTAAAATTCATAGAAAAATAGTTATATTCATTATTTTGGTTTAAATGACACTAGTGAATAAACATGTTTACTTTTGATAATACTTGCCTAGGTGTTAGCTTTTCCATAATATATTCTAAACTACAAATTATTATACTATACCCTAGTAAAGTTTAGTGAAAATTCCAATGAAGTAATAATTGCTAAGTGAAAACCAAGTGCATATTTTCCTTTAAAGTAAGTCACCTTTGAATGTTGCCTTAAAGATTTCATATGTCTAGGGTACTATTTGGTCAGTAAATGTATGATTGAAATTCTCCATTTAATACTTTGGAGGATTAAGTGTAGCCTTCAAACTACCTAATCTACAACCAGTATAAATTTTAACCACTTCATTGAGGTCTTGTTGGATTTGAGGTTCTATGTAAATTCTTGATATAAATGCAAAGCTTTTTAACTCTGCAAAATATGCAACCTACTTTGCTGACCTACTTGAGAGACATTAGGAAGTTGATTAAAATAGAACACAGTTCACAGCTTTAGGAAGTCTGTTCTAGAATTTCAGAATTTTCTAGAAAAACATGTGCAGAGCCCACATACCTTCTTTGATGAATTTGTTATATATATTAGTAACCAAAGGTAATCTCTGCAAAGTACGTGTTGATTTAATCATGCATATCACTATCAAAAATAATTTCATTCTATGTTTTATAGTATTTGGTAATTCCAATTATCACAGAAGCTCTAGAAATAATCTTCCAATATTCTCATATCAATTACTTAGTTTTTATTTTAACTTTAAGAATAAATGTATGTTACTATGGATGACAAGCTATAAAAAGACACTTAAATCATTATGCAAATGTAATTTTAAACCACAATGAGATGTGACTAGGCAGTTGTTGAAATGGCTAGAACCAACAACAATAACAAAATAACTGATAATACTAAGTACTCATGTTATGTGGAACAATTAGAATTCTCATACTTTGCTGGTGGGGATGCAAGATGAAACAGCAACTTTAGAAAACAGTTTTGTCAATTTCTTACCACATGAAACATACAATCCAGTAAATTCAACTTCTAGGTATCAAACCAAGAGAAATGAAAATATTTGTTCATACAAAGACTTGTATGAGAATGTTTTGGCAGCTTTATTCACAAAAGCCAAAGACTAGAAATAATAGGAAAGGTGCATGAATAAACAAATGGTGGTACATTTATACAGCAGAAGACTACTCAAAATTTTTAAAAAGCAAGTGGTTATGATACACAACAGATGGATCTCAAAAGCATTTTATATAATAAGTGATAAAAGCCAATAAATTAGATAACAGGTGAAATAGAGAAATATCTAGAAAAATACAGACTATCAAAGCTGATTTAAGAAGAAACAGATAATCTAAATAAACCTACAAGAAAAGAGATTAAAATAATAGTAAAACTTCCCATAAAAAGATCAAATGATTTCACTGGTGAATTCTACCAAATTTTAAAAGAAAAAAATACCAATTCTTTTACAAATTTTTCCAAAATTGAAGAGATAGAAACACTCTAACTTATTCTAGAATGCTAGTATTATCTTGATAGCAAAACTAGACAAAGACATCACACGGAGAAAACTACAGATCAATACCCTTTTGAATACAGACATAAAAATCCTTAACAAAGTAACAGCAAATAGAATCTAGTTATGTATAAACAGAATTATACAATGTAACCAAGTGGGGTTTATCCTAAGTGTGTAAGGTTTGTTCAACATTTAAAGGTAAATTAATGATAATACACCATATTGAAAGAATAAAAAACAAAAATCACATAACCATTTCAATGGATGCTTAACAAGTATTTGATAATGTCCAACACAGACTTTTGATAAAAATACTCAGCAAACTAGGAAGATAAGGGAACTTAATGTATTAGACAAAGGACATCTATGAAAAATCCACAATTAATCTCATATTTAATGATGAAGGGGTGAAATCTTTCCTAAGATGACAAACAAGACAAAGATGTTTACTACTGTCATCTCTCTCTCAATGTTGTTTTGGAGGTTCTAGGAAGGGCAATTAGGCAAGAAAAAGAAATAAAAGGCATCCAGATTGGAAAGGAGTAAAAGTATCTGTATTTGCATATGCCATATATGTAACTATCCTAAAGGCTAATTTAAAAAAAACCATTAGAGCTAATAAACAGGTTCAGCAAGGTTGCAGAATACAAGGTCATAAAAAAAGTAAATACTGGCAAATGCTACAGCATGGATGAACCTTGAAAATATGATGTGTGCGAATGAACCAGACACAAAAGGCCATACATTGTATGATTACATTTACATCAAATGTTCATAAGAGGCAAATACACAGACTCTGAAAGCAGATTAATATCTGCCATGGACTGAGGTGGTGGGCGGGGGGTGGGGGGAGAGGGTAGAGGGATGAGGATGGACTGCTGATGGTTATGGGGTTCATTTTGAGGGTAATAAAAATGTTTTGAATTAGATAGTGGTGATGGTTGCACAACTTTGTGAATATACTAAAAGCAACAGGATTACAAGCTTTTTAAATGTGAATTTTATGGTATGTAAATTATATTTCAATTATAAAAGCAGTTTTAATGATTGACCTTCCTGAGGCAGAATGAGCTCTTGTTCCTTACTGATACTTGGTATCACCTTACTTTTAAATTTTTGCCATTCTTCCAGTTGGAGAAAGTACTTTATTGCAGTTTCATCATGAACTCTTCTAATCATTATGAATTTTTAATTTTATTAGACATTAGTGTCTTCTATTCATAAATATGTTCATTTTTTCCTTCTGAATTACTTTTCTTTGTATTTGAATGTGCAAATATGCATCTGTATTTAAGTTATAATTAATTGCTATTGCTTATAATGTGATGCAAATAACTATTTTTTGTGTTTTTAGTTTGTATGGTATCCTATAACAAAGTAAATAATTTAATTTTAAGCTCTAATAATCAATCTTTCATTATGATTATTCCTTTTTAAATTCTGTTTAGGAAATCTATCTACCACAAAGGTCATGATGTTATTCTTCTATATTCTTTTCCATAAATTTTTAAGTTTTCACTTTCATGTATTTCTTTAATTCATGTATGAATGCTTTTTGTTCACAGTATGATTAAAAATAAAATTTCAGAGTTTGTATATATTTATACTTAGATGTTTCAGTTGAACAGTCTAGCATATCTTTAGAGATCATTGGAGCCCATTTTACCATATATTATGTAAAAATATGAACAATACGGGTCTCCCTCACTCTGAAATTAGTTTTTTTTTTCCTATCCCTGCATTAATACCACAATGACTTAATGTTGTCAACGATTTCTTTTTGTTTGTCAGGATAAGTCCTTTTCTTTTGTTCTTTTTCAAGAAAGGGATGGTTATAAATTTTACAATGAGCATGCCAGTTCCACAAAAGCAATGCTAGGGTTTTGTTTAGAAGAGCATTTGCCACGTTTATCAAGTTTGGAAATAAACATATTTTTATGTTGAGCATTGTAATTCATGGATGTAGTCCTGTATTTATATATGTTTTCTCTATTGTCTTTCTATAAAGATGTATGCTTTTCTTCTCTTCCTTTTGTTAAAATGACTCTATCTATATTATGTATTTCTTGATTATTTCTCAACTTTCAAAATTTATTTTCGGTCTAAAGCAGTGTAATTAAATTTTGTACACTGGTCTTATTTATAGATAACACTACTAAAATCTCTTAATGAAAAAAATCCATTAGAATCTATATAATCAACTGATAATCACAGCTTGATTTATTCCTTTTCATCTCTATACTGTTATTTATTTTTGATTATTTTGGTTAACTTAATTATGCTAGTTAGTAACTCATATAATGTTAAATAATAGTGACCTCTATGTCTTGATTCCTGATTTTAAAATATTTCTGTAATTTTTATGATGCTCTAAAAAATTATTGTTGCTGACATTCATTCATGATAGAACTCTACCAAACTAGCTATAGAAGTCGAAGCAACATTCACATTATAGGAATATGATTTTCTCTAGGGAAACACAAACACTGTTTTGAGGGCAAAAGTTATTGGAACAAAATCATATACACTACAGAATGAGGTTCCGTATCCTTCCATGGAAGGACTTTATTTCATCTGGGTGTTTCAGTATATCAAAATCTCTTAGACTTAAAGATAATATCTAATCAAAGTAACTAAAGTTTATATATGTCTCTTAAGATCCTGCTGTGTGCTAGTTATGATAATATAACAATGCTTACTGTTAGGAATTGAAGAATAAATATGAAGATAGTTTAGTGTGGAGTAAACTTTCTATTAAATAAGTATCCCATCCTCAAATTATTTCCTTTTGAAATTATGTGGCATTGTTTGCAGGATTATATGTCCACCCTGAAAGAGAGAAATTTTTGTTGATGTTTATTTTCCAGGGCTTCACCTTTACTTTCATTCTCCCTGAATTAACTGCTCTAAATATTTTCATGTTCAGTTGATTATTGAATTAGTGAGGTGGAAGGAATCATAATGAAGAGGTCCGGAGAGATCGAGACATGCTCGAGGTTAAACAACTACTTCATACTAAGACTGCTGTATTTTTTATTTTCTCATAATGCTGTTCCTCTTGATGTTATCTATAATAATTTGTTGGAGGATGCTTATGTGGCAGATGTGTAGGAAGATTTTTTAATATATTACCACAATCAGTCTCCACAATAGAGCTATTTATATTTCAACAAAAATTAAATCTATGAGCAGGCATTGAGAGAATTTACACATACATTGGCCACATTCACTCAGCTTGTCAAGGGCACCGCGGTGAGGCGGGGGCCCAGGTAGCCTGAGTGCCGCACTACCACTCTTGCCTGCTCTGCCGTTCTGCCTGCCATGCATGGGTAGTGAACACTTCTGTATTTAATACATATATAAATACCAACTCAGAAGATTTTTAAACAGTTTCCATTGCAATTCATAAGGAGGATATTCATACTGATGGAATAAACAATGTCTGCACTTTGATTTGGGCCCGGGCTGCAGATTAGTGTACAAGACAGTGGATTTCACATTCTCACCACTTTATTCCAGATATGAAAATTTCCGAAAAAGACTATCATTAGCTTTTATTCATAGAGTATTTTTACACATAATGTTTTCAGAGTGCACTGATTTAAGATTAACATATCCATAATCTGCAATGACCGACCTACAGTTCTATCAAGCCTGCCATCTTGAGGAACAGTGGGACTTAGGAAAGGTCCCACTGAGCTCTCCAATAAACTGTTAATACAGTTAACTCCTAGACAGAATGAGAGCCTTGATAAAGATATGCTGAAAATTTTTCCATAAATATTTAAATACCTTTTTCCTCTACTGAATTATCTTTTTTATATTTGACATAGGTGACACATTTACAGTTATATCTCTGCTAGATTAGACTCTCCAGTAAAAGACATTTCATTTATTTTAATGATCATGCTTCCTCTTCTAATCCAATTGCCTTTGCCCAGACCCCTTCCTGACAGCCACCTTCAATGGCAAGTTCTCTCCATGCTTTTATAGCCCTGGCTGAATAATCTCCATCTTTACATTTTTAATGAAACATATTATTAATAACAGATGTATCAAATTACAGCTCAATATACTAGGCATAGATTAGAGAGAGAGAATGGAATATTTATACATTTTACATTTTTTTTATAGAAATTTAACTTCCTTTTTCACTGCTGCACATGATTAGTCCTTAAGCCTTGCTACCTGTGAAATAATAAGAAATACATAGACTGCTCTCTGGTCCTCAGTTCTTGAAACAGAGCTTCTAAAACCCTGGTAAGGGTGCTAAGAGAATCTATTGTTCTAACATTTAGTCTCTGACTCCAGTTCCTGATGCAGAAGTCCTAAAAATATTGTAACTCCCTAAATCGTAAGAGCACAAGGACCATCTTATGTTTTAATACTTGATCTTTGACCCTGGTTCCTGACACAGATCTCTTAAATCTCTTGGAATTTCCTGGGAGATTGTAGTGTCTTTTGTTTTAATGAGATGACTCTTGGTGGGCTCCTGGATGGGGCTGGTCTTCAGAAAGATCAAGCCATGATTAAAAGTTTGGAAATTTGAGCTCCACCCTCCATTCTCCAGAAAGGAGAGAGAGGCTGGAAATGAGAGTAATTATCTATCATGCCTAGATGATGAAGTCTCCATAAAATCCCCAAAGCATGGAGTCCAGAGAGCTTCTCGGTTGGTGAACACATCTACACACCGGGCGAGTGGTGTACCCCAACTCTCTGGGAACAGAAGCCCCAGTGCTTGTGACAACTTCCAGGCCTTGCCCTACCTATCTCTTTATCTGCCTATTCATCTGTGACCCTAGTCATATCCTTTACTATATAATAAACTGGCAAACATAAGTGTTCCCTTGGGTTCAGTAAGCTCTTCCAGCAAATAATCAAATCCAAGTGCGGGAGGTCTTGAGAACCTCCAGTTCATAGTCAAGTTGAACAGAAGTAACCTGAGAACCTACTAATCACAATTGGCATCTTAGGCTCATAAGACTGAGCCCTTAATCTGTGGGTCTGCGTTAACTCCAGTTAACGTTAGAATTGAATTGAATTGTTGGACACTCAGCTGGTGTCACAGGGAATTGTTTGGTATGGGTAAAAAACCCCCACACAGCTGCTGTCAGCAGTGTTGTGAATGTGGTTGTAGTGTAAGGGTAAAGGAGAAACACAGACAGGTGAGTTTTTTCTACACATTACCTTAGTCAGTAAATGCTTACAAAGGATCAAATTTACTATTGTTTACTCGTATGTTGGTTTGTTTTGTTTCTCATCAACCACCAACTCTTCTATCACATTATTTTATTTCATATGCTTAATCATAATAAGGATCCTTAGCTCCTTAATTCATTATTAGCTCTTCTGCAAAATGACCCTGGCAATATTCCCCAATGTCTTTCAGGGTCATGTACGTAACAGGACTTCCAAATAAATATGATATGACAATGAAATTTAACAGTAGAAGGAAAAAATATAGCAAAGCATACATATATTTTTGTCATTTGTATGTTAATTTATCAACCCCCTAAAATGGCTTACAGACAGGAGGTTGACTAGGTCTTTAGTGCCTGTTTTCTTTGTGTTCTTTTCAGTCTTCTTAAGGATTTCTGTACACTTTTCTATATTTCTTAAAGTCTCTCAGAGTCCTTGGGTTGTTTGAAAGATATTAATAATTATTTCTATTACAAATAACATTATTCATACTAATGTCCATTTCTATAGTTACGAAATTTAACGTTAAATGGTATTGTATCTTAATTCACCTTTGTTATATTGCTTTTCTCTGTATAAAGTGACCAATTATACATTGCATTTTCCAATCTCAGTTTCAAAGAATACTTTGCTAATTAAAAAATTTTCAACTGTAAGCAGAATAATATCACACATGCTTCTTAATTTATGTAGAAAATCATATTCAAACTTTTAATTATCTTATTAGCTTATATTATAGAAGTGATCCTAGAATCAAAACACAATGTAGAAGGCAGCAATTTTTAACTCTGGGGATATTTATCAAGTCAATGTGGAAAGTGCCTCTGCATGTAAATTATTGTTATTGTCAAGTAAATTCAAATGATGTGAGCGAAATATAATACAATTAAACTTCTTTTCAGCTGATGAAATACTTTCGTATATCTGTAGGACTCATTTGTGTCCATTCTTTTGCTTTTTGTTATTATTCGCTATCTATCACACTCACAGTCCACACCCAAGGTTAGAAATTATACAAGGCACTTAAATCAGGGTGTGGAAATCTTGGAGAAGCCATCTCAGAATTCTGTTTACCATCCATACTTTGCCCTAAAGTTGAACCCGGAGTCCATGAAATATCTCTAACTTTTTATTTCTTAAGATTTTAGAGCCTTATTAAAGCTGTTTGAGCCAAAATAACTTAAATACATCCATCAATATTGCCCTTTTTAAAAGAAAATGTTAGCAATATCCCAGGGAGCTGTCAGTTGGAAACCTCTCATTCAGAGCCATCCAGACCATCAAGAAGCAATTACAAATTTAGTTTCTAAGTTGTATTTTCTATTATGATATTTTTCCTGCCATATTATTTTAATTGTAATTTATCTCATGGGTCAGATTTTTCTTCTGCCATTGTAGTATTCTTAGTATTCTAGATAAAAATTTGCATTTTATTTAAAATAATGACCAGCCTCAGACCAATTAACTGCCCTGCATAATAAAATGTAGCTTAGTTCCTATACCAAAAACAATAAACATATAAAATAAAGGAAAATTTGATAAAACAATCATACCTAAAGAATTTTTTTTACTATTTTTAATGAAAATATGGTATAGCAGGAATACATTAAGTTAGATTAAATGAGACTAAAACCTAGAGGATCATATAAGCATTATATGAATAAAATATTACTGAAAGTGTTACCTATAAAAATGTTAACCTAAAAAATGATGTTAATGCTACTATTTTACTCATTTGTTACAATTTTATGAAAAGTCCATTATAACCTGGAAACACTACAGTTTGACATTTCATTATTGACAAGCCGAAGCACAGTTTTGGGATATATTGTAGTGTATCTAGAAATAGGAAGAGGAAATATGAGATCAAGTCAATTCTTACACATAAAGTCTGCCTTAAATATCGTGATGAAATAACTACCACCAGGATTTAATAGATATTTATTCTATTCTCAATTAATTCTTCATATGAGAATGTAATCTGTTATTTCTTCCTTCTAGAATGCTATCAGTGCAAGACTTAAATCTGTGTGTGTGTATGTTCAGTATTAAACATAAAGGAAAATGTCAAAATTTTAATCTGTATTATAAATAATACTTAATTACTGATGCTCAAGATTTATTTGAGGTTTTCATAGGAATCCCAGAAAGCTTTGTGGAGCACCAACTTTGTCTGGTACAAAACAGACAAAGTGATAAATTCATAGTCCTCATGTCAGTCTAGTCCTCAGATCTGTCCAGGACATTGTTAGAGACGACAGTAAAACTGAGTTTTATAGTTACATGATAGTCAAATTCCACTCTCACACTCCTTGAGCAAAGGTATTATAGCAGGAGGTGATAAGACCAAGGGCAACACTGTGTCAGTCTTTTTTACTATGAATGCAAAATTTACAATAATCAAATAAAGACCATTAATGGACTTTAAATTCTTATATAATGTTGGGAAATAATATAAACAAAAAAAGATAAACATTAAAAACTGTTTTGCACAGAGTTCAGAGCTGGACTTATTTTTGCATATTTTTAAGATTCCGTGAACAAGGCCAGTTTTGGATTAACAAAAGAATAGTGGTGCTATATCCTTCGTTCCTTGACAATTGGGAAGATTTTGAACTGGCAAATGGGATTCTAATCTTGTTTTTATAACCTAATTATACCATTGATTTCATGCAAGAGTAAGGTGACATCTATCAAATGCTTTACATTTGTTTTATGATTTTGTTTAGTTTTATGATTTTGTTTCAGTACATGGAAACGACTTAAATTGTAATGAAAAAGTTCATATTTGATATTCAAGGAAATGTGTGTGTGTACAATGCAGGGAATTTACATGCAGGAAATCCTCAAGCACATTATTTTGTTGGAAAATCTACCATCATGTTGCATATACACTATCTTTCAATGTGTGATTTTTAATTCATTCCTTGAGCAACCAGGCAGAACATTTTCATTCAGACATGAAAACATGTATGTTGTGTACTGTCATATCAGCACCTTACTTTAACTGCATTTGGACTAAATATCTACATGTATATTTTGATGTTGTGCCTTTTGAACGTGTTTTTGACAATTTCAGTATAAAGGAATCTAGCTAGGCATTTCAAGGTGTTGTTTTCATGAACAAAACCACCAATGGTATGTTGTGGCTAAGCATATCTTCTCAGACATGCACCTCTATGTATTTCTGAGAAGACATTAAGGCAATTGATGCAGACAGGCAAGAAAAGTAGAAGACTGATTTTTTTTCAATGTTATGACTTAGTTTCCAACTACTTTTTCTCCTTTCCTTAAGATTCCTGTGCTGTAACATGAATATTTTGTGACTGCCTCTGTGAAGTCACTATACTAACACAAAACAACTCAGTCAGAAGCACTAAAATGAAGATACACAGAAGGCAATATTTCAACATTTTGAAATATAATAGAGTAGGCTTACTCTAGTCTCAAAGCTCTCTAATTAAGTCTTTTAAATTCTCTCATCTGTTGACCTTCTCCCAGTAGTCTTTCTCCTAGGAACAAAACACCGTACATATTTTCACAAAACACTATGGATTTGTGGTTGTCCAAATATAAATAAGAATATTAAATATATACTCTCCTTTAGCTGAGTCTTCTAGGAATGTTAAAAAATACAGAACTTTTTTTCAGAGTTCTCATGATGATTTAGTAGTGACTTCTAGGTAGAGATTCTTCCATACAATATAAAAGTGATGTATTTCTGGGTATGTCCATGTAGGGAGTTTAAATTCAGTTGACAGCTTTTTAGTTCAAAATGCAACACACCATACAGATCCAGGCTGTAAGTACTAACTCATAACAGCCCCCACCCCTTTATTTCTCCAGACTGCACCCATTAGAGCTGGTGGCGGAAGTGTCTTTGGTGATACTCATTTGAGAATATCTCAAAACACTTTTCTTCACTGTAGATTTTAAAGCATAATTCTTTACAATAAAATGTCCCAATAAATCTTATGAACTCAAGAATGCCATGTATGTAAGACTATATGAACATTTATTTGAATCCCTGGACTGACTGCTTTGTAAGAGCAAAAATTTGTTGTAAGCTTCGTACTACATATTTTATGTTCTTTCATTGTGAGAACGAGTTTTATAATGAAAACAAGTTAAAAGACACCTTTTACCTTGTAGGATGGGAAGAAAAAAGATTAGAGATGTGTTAATGAACTTAAAAAAAAGTTGAGTAAACAACATATGTAATTACTCTGTAAGGACATGCTGCTTAATTAAAACACGGAGTCATTCTATTAGCATACACACCTGCTGCTGCTTAATAGGATTCATTTCTTCCCCAAATAACTGAATTCCTAAACAAGGTTCTCCCTCTAGTTCATCTCTTTGGGAAACTCCATCTCAGTTTTCTGCCTTCCTCTTATTTGTGTTGATACCTCTCATAGTAATTATGACAGAGTATTACAAAATGAGCAAGACTTTAAGATGAAATGTCCCTTAGACTTTATAGTCTTATGTTTCACTCTGGAAGATAGGGAAGTAAAAGTCATTCATTTCCAAAATATTCTAAAGCCTGTCATACCAGGACTGAGGGTGCAGTATTTTCTTTATGAACTCAAAGCACAATCTGTGTCATAGTCAAAACTACAGGAGTATCATTTTTACACATACTGACCCTTCTAGACCATTGACAGCTTCCAATAATTTCAGCTAACATATTATTGGCTGTTCATTGTAATCCAGGAACTGTACTAACCATACTATAAATTAAATTCATTTAATCCTCAGAGTCAGTCTAGGAAGTGTCATCCTTATCCCTGTTATATAGACAAAGAGATCGAGGGACTTGCTTAAGCTCACAGAGCAAGTCTTTCATGGTGTCAGGATACACAATTAGGCAGCCTGACTCTAGACACTACGCTCTTGTTGTCCACTGTGAATTGTCTTGTAGAAGGTGAGTGTGGCTCTCAACTGGCGCATTTATTTTCCAGTAAATAACTGTAAGATTAGCTCTGAAGACTGTCATATAGTCAAGTTTTCTTTCTAAATAAAATTATAGTTAATAGGCACCCATCAAATACATATCATATATTCTTCACTTAGAATAAAAAGATTGATAGGACAAAATCAGACACATTTAAAAATGTCATAAATGTAGTAGGAGCTGTAATAAAGATGTTAATGGAGCACAGAGGATTGTCATTTGATCCAGCTCTGAATTCTAGAGGAAACTTCTGGAGGAGATGGTGTTTTGGATAAATCTTCATACATGAATAGGCCATTAATGAAGCCATGTACTTAAAAGGGTGGAGGAAATGTGAATGCAATTTCATGATGTATGACTGGCATGGTACAAGCTTGGTGCAAATAAGAAATATAGTTCAAGATGAGAAACAAGGCGAAATGAACCTAGATAAACAGAGTTAGAGCATGGATTATGTAACAGAGAATGTTGCTACTCACCAATATTCACATGCTCTTTTACTATTAACTGCTCTTCCAGGCCAAGGCACTTAAGATTCTATTCCTACTCCATCTTTCTCTTTTCCTGCTGTGGCCTTGGCCATGCTAGGGCTGTAGCTTTGTATGCCATGTGATCTATAATGACCTCTTAGACATTGTCCATTTTGTTATTGCCACATTCTCTTCTTAGAGTTGATGAATGTTCCAAGATTTATTTACTAAGTTGGAATTTTAACTCTTCCCCTTACTTTTTCATATATCTGACTTATTTTATCGAATGTTCCCATCTTAGAGGGTTTCCCTGATGACTCTATCTAAAATAGCATCTTTCTCTTACTGTCTATTATTGTAGTCTTTTATTTTCTTCAAAGCAAATCTTGTGATTTAAAATATACTTCTAGGTGTTATTTGTTGCCACTAAAATATAATTTTTAATGAAGTCCAATCATTGCATAGAATAGTCATAATACAAATAAGTTAATCAATATTTTTGAATGACTCAATTAATACATTAAAATTCAAAACAACCCAATGAGAAAGGTACTAATACTACCCATGTTTAATGAATTAAACTAAGGTTTAGAATATTTCTTCTTTTAAACAGATTTACTGAGGTATAATTGATATAAAAAATGAGCATATTTAATATATACAATTTGATGTGTTGGATATGTGCATACACATTTGAAACCATCACCACAATCAAGGTAGATATAACCACCACCTTCAAAAGCATCTTTGTGTCCCTTTTCTTTAACGGTATGAACACTTAACATGGTACCTATCCTCTTAACAATTTTTTAAGTGCACAATACAGCACTGATCATTATCGGCACCATGTTATAGAGCAAATCTCTAGAACTTATTCATCTTGCATGAAGCTTTATAACAATTGAACAACTCCCTATGTCCCTCATCCCTAGCCATGGAAACCACCTTTCTATTTTCTGCTTACACAGATTAATGGATAAAGAAAATATGGTATATAAATACACAGAAATATTATTCAGCCTTAAAAGGGAAGGAAACCCTGTTATTTATAACAACATGGATAAACCCTGGAGGACACTATGCCAAATGAAATAAGCCAGTCACAGAATGACAAATATTTCAAGATTCCACTTACACGAGGTATCTAAAATAGCCAAACTCATGGGATATTTCTATAACCTACTCAAGTTCATAAAGCTAGGGCAAAGGTGTAATTCAACACAGATCCCAAGCATTAATCCAATTGTGTTTGGGATAAAGTCAGCCATCTCCAGTAACTAAGCACTGAAGTGGACTTTAGTAGCTATTTCTAACCTGAGATTACACTTCATCTGGAAATCAATTCTGGAGGTAAGGACTCTGTGCCTACCTAGTTAAGTAAGCTCATGAAATTCAGTACCTATTATTTTGAGTACCAATTTGAGTTAAAAACATGCTTGTGGTAACACTACCTCTCCTCTTGCTGAGCACTGAGTTCTGTGTGACCAATTTATTTCCTTGGTCATTATTAACCTAGGCAGCCTGGATCTGTGGGAAGCTCTGCAGATATACTTGTCATAGTCATGATCCACCATGTGTTACAGTAGCACAGATTGGGAGAAAAGGTATTTTTTCCCACTAAACCTCTAGTGAATGTTATTTCAGGTTGTATATCATGTAACACCACAAAATCTGACAAAGTACATTTAAAAACTGTAACACTGTAATAGTTTAGGTAATTACAAAGACATACTTATCTTTATCCCTATCGAGGGCAGAATTGTCAAATATACCCCAAATATAGCTCCCATTGGCATGTGTGTATAGATATAAGAAAGTAAACTAAGGATGTAAGAGAATAAAGTAATTTTATGAATCTTATATGAAATTATTCATTCTTGGTGAGCCATCCACTTGATTAAATTTCTATTTATTTCTTTACATGTTTATTGGATATATTTCACAGCAGTTTTATAAAAATTTAATGAGGAAATAAATCAGAATAATTGATTTAAAATTTTTCAGTCCAAATTAAGTTTCAAAAATGAGGTGTCCAGATAGGCAGCATTGCTAAAGGATAGCACACTAGACAGAGCCAAGATTCCTGAATTGTATTCTCAATTATAATGGTAATTATCTTTCTAATATTGAACAATTAATGACCATTGTGTGTTCTAGATTTCTCAGGTATAAAATCAATTTATACAAATTTATTGACTTTTTAAGAGAAGTTAAATCAACATGCTTCTCCCCCTCAGTGTTATTGATGACCACAGATTTCATGGAATCCTCCATTTCCGTGTCTCTATATGGTTACATTCTACACTTGTACTCAATGTAGATCTTGTTGTACTGCATCCTGATTATTTCCTCATCTGTGTTCTTTACTAGAAGGTATATTCCTTAAAAGCTGTGTTGTGTTCAGTAATGTATTGCCTTAGGTTAGTGTCTTGTCTATAGTATTTACTAATGAAATAACAAATTTTCATCTCATATCATGCTACAGTAATTGAGTAGAGTTCTGATGTAAAATGTCAGCCAAGTATAAGGGTGCACATTTTAGTTAGAAAATAAAGTCATTTGTTGCTGTTGTCTTTTTCCTCTTGTTAATAAGTAAAATTGACCTTACTGTTAATTTAAAAAGGTAAAATTGAGCTTACTGACACTATGTCTAACCAATGGTGATCATTGGCCCAGACATATACCAGCCAATGATGTGTAACATTGCTCTAATCACCTCCTATCATCTCCTTTCTGCTTCCATTTATTCACCAGCTACAAAAACAATTTCCTCAAAGTAATAAATTAGGAAAAAAAGTTTTTTTCCTCACGTGCTACTTTCCAAACGTCAAGAAGAGCTTACCTGAAAATATATATTCACAATCATATGAAGCCAATGAAGCAAGCAGAATCAGGCTGCGACGATTTCAGACAACTCAAAAGCACAGGGGCTGTACTGGTTTTCTACTGCTGCTGTAACAAACTTAGTGGCTTAGGTCAACACAAATTTATTGTCTTACAGTTCTGGAGATGAGAAACTTGATATGATTCTCACTGGGCTAGAATCAAGGTGTCAGCATGGTTGTGTTCCTTCCTGGAGACTCGAGGGCAGATCTGTTCTCTCCCTTTCCAGCTTCTAAAGGCTACGCACAATTCTTAGCTAATAGTTCCCTTGCCTCTTCAAAGCCAGCAATCCCCAGTTGAATTTTTTTTCCCTTAACATCCCCCTGACACTGACTCTTCTCCCCATTTATTTCAATTTAATGATCTTTGTGATTATATTGAGTCCACCTAGATAATCCAGGACAATTTCCCTCTTTTAAGGTCACATAATAAGTAACAGTTATTCCACTAATGTTAATTCTCCTTTGCAATGTAACTTAACACATTCACAGGTTCTGGAGATTAGAACATGGACATCTTTGGGAGGCCATTATTCTGCCTACCAAAGAGTTACAAACCACATTTTATTATGGATAGATATTTTGTCATTATTAAAAGAAATATTTTCTGGAATGCCATTTTTTAATGAGCAAATCAGCAGGACTAATTTCATCAGGGAAAGTTATAGAAGACTGTTGAGACTAAAATAATCTTGGCAATTTACTTTAAAGTCAGCTTCCTATAAATATCAAATGTTGAAGACCTGGGTATTCTGAGGGAAGATAACTCAAACATAAGAAGGTAGCTAATTGGTAGAAAATAAAATTCAGAAATTTTAAAACTTAAGAATGTTTCCTAACCACATTTATAACTGGAAGGACCCATTGTATTTAGTAAAGTACATGTCACAAAGTTCAATGATTAGTTTATCATGGAAAAAGGAACTAAAAATCTATATTCTGTTTTTATACATCCAAGGGAGAAAATGTTAAAAATAGCAAAATATAGCATAATTGGAAGACAAAATATACATCAAGATTGCATTTTAAAATATTGCTTTAAAAATATATTTTAATATATATTATATATTTAATATATATTTGTAATATTATATTGTTAATATATTACATTGTTAATATATTTGTATAAATACACATCTCATTAACATATTAAATATAATATTTAATATATAACACATATATTATAATATATTTAAGATGTTCATGTAAAATGATGGTGATAACTAGATTTTTTTTACCTCTGGGGAATGGATATGAAACTTAAGTTAAGGGTATTACAAGCATCGTATAAGAAATTCCAACATATGAATGGATGGTGCTTATTCTAGAATTCATGTCATTGATGATCTTCACCACACACTCAAAAGCATCCTTCTATCTGGGAGTAAAGAGAGCAGATGTATGTGATACAAGTCTTCTGGATAATGTCCTATTGCTGACGCTGCCATGTGTAGAAATCAAGCTGCCTGGCATTCTAGCTGGTGCTGACATAACAAGTAGTAGCAGTCAGACCGGCATCTGCATAACTGCTAACAAGCGTGGTTCTTCAACAGTCAAAAAAAAATGACTAGATTTTTCACCAGTAAGATCTCAAAGATTTTTTTTTTTTGATGAAACTAATCCAGTGGCACAAGATTCCATAACTGGAATCCCTGGAACATGTTTACACTTATAAAATTAAAATAATTTATTACCTCATTTGGAGTTGAAATTAAACGCTAGAAAGATCTAGATGACAGAGTTACACAGACAGAGGCAGAGCCCAGAATTCACACGTGAGTTGGTCCAGAATCTGTGTGCCTTAATGCAAACTATACCAATAATGAAACCTGACAGTGGGACCAAAAAAGGTCCAGGCACCCAGAAGTCAGTAAAGGCTTCTAGGCAAGTTCATAGTAATTTTTACCCCTTGATCTACATTTATCCAATTCAAATTGGCCACCAATATAGATCAACAAGCCCAGCAAATGTACTAATTAAAAACCCATCAAGCTAACAAAACTTTAATTTTGCATTCAGTAGAATAAACTCTTCAGTGTGTCATTCAGGATTTCTGCCATGAAGACAAAATTATCTAAATTCTATAAGCACAAAATCTGTTTCCAGAATGCACATTTTTAATTTGGTCTGAGTACAGCTGTGAATTGGATCAACCTTCAGAAGATCTTCAACATGTTAATGGAGAAATGCTTTCTGACTAGCAGGACATCCAGTATAGAAACAATTTATGTCTTTGCCACAGAAAGTTCTTGCATTCAGCCGCACATGATAGTACTGTTAAAGAATGCCTGATGCTGAAACAATGGTCAACTGAATTTTTGATAGAAACACTTTTCTTAAAAAGAGTCCAAGCTATAGAAGTAATATCTTCTGCTTAATAACTTTTCCAGAATTCTGACGTACTTAGACATTCTCATTCTAAATACAATTTTGTGTGTTTATTTTCAGTATTTATATTCAAATCCAGCAATTTTTCAGTAACACTTTTTTTTAGTTTTTATCCAAGATCAACGTCAGTATCACACTTTGCTTTTGTTTGTCCTCTTAATATTCTTAATGTGCAACAATTCCATGGCCTGTCATTGTCTTTCAAAGTTACTTTGTAGAATAGTTTCAGTGTGTTTGATAACTCCTGATGAGACTAAGTTAATGCATTTTTAACAGGAATACTATAGAAGTAACCCTATGTTGTTCCTAGTGTATCATATCAAGTGGCACAGGATGTTGGTCTGTTTCATTACTATTGATTCACTTTATCAGTTGGTTAAGATAGTAATCCAGGTCTCTCGGTTGTATAGTTATTATTTTGCCCTTTGTAATTACTAAGTAATTTTTGAGGAGATCCTGTGTATTTATGTAAATATATTAGTGAATAAAAGCTAATCCTCAAGTTTTAGCTCTACTGATGATTCCTGATTGACTTAATTATTAACATGATGGCAAAGTAGTATTTTCTAAGTTTGTTATTCTATTTTTATTAGTTACCATTCTACTATAAGCAAGAGTATTTTCTTTTTTAATTATTTTTAATTAATTTAGTATGTCAATATGGACTCATGATTATAATTTTATTCAATGGGTTGTAATCCATTATTATTATTATTATTATAGATTTTTATGTTAAATTTTTATCAGACTTAGATGGTGGGATGCCTTCCAGTTTACTCCTTTTTACTTCTCTCATGTTGTCAGAATTTTTGACCCACTTCTTAAATTTATGGTTCCACAAAATACTCCTTTTAACCAGAAATCATATTAGAAACCAAGATCTGAGATAAGAAGTATTAATATTGTTAAATTGTCAATACCACACAAAGCCATGTATAGATTCAATGCAATCCTTATGAAAATTCCAATGCCATTTTTCACAGAAATAGGAAAAACAACCCCCAAATTTGTATGGAACCACAGAAGTTTCCAAATAGCCAAAGCCATCTTGACGAAGAACAAAACTGGAGGCATCACACTTCCTGATTTCATACTGTATTACAAAGCTACAGTAATCAAAATTGTATGCTACTCACATAAAAACAGACACATTGACCAACCGAACGGAAATGAGAGCCCAGTAATAAAGCCATGCTTATTTAGTATTTGACAAGGGAGCCAAGAATGGTCAATGGGGAAAGGATAGTTTCTTCAATAAATGGTGTTGGTAAAACTAGATAATCACTTAAAGAAAAATGAAATTGGACCCCTATCTTACACCACTAATAAAAATGGATTTGAAATGGACTAAAGACTTAAGCATAAAACCTGAAAGTTAAACCTCCTTTGACATTGGTCTTGGCATTGATTTTTTGAATATGACACCGAAAGCACAAGAAACAAAAGTAAACAAATGAGACTAGATCAAACTAAAAGGCTTCTGCTTAGCACAAGAAACAATCAACAAAATGAAAAGACAATCTGCAGAATGAGAAAAAATATTTGCAAATCATCTATCTGATAAGGTGTCAATATCCAAAATATGAAAGGAATTCATACAAATATTTGCAAATCATCCGAGAAGGTGTTAACATCCAAAATATATAAGGAATTCATACAACTCAACAGCAAAAAAAAAAAAAAAAAAAAAAAAAAATCCAAATAATCCAATTGAAAAATAGGCAAAGGACCTGAATAGCCATTTTTCCTAAGAACTTATACAAGTGGCCAACAGGTTTATTAAGAGGTGCTCAATATTGCTAATCACCAGAGAAATGCAAATCAAACCCACAATGAATTATTACCTCCTATCAGAGTCACTCTTACCAAAAAGACAAGAGATAACAAGAACTGACAACGATGTGGATAAACCCTTGTACTCTATTGATGAAAATGCAAATTAGTACAGACAGTAAGAAAACCACAATAGAGGTTCCTCAA
The DNA here is from genome assembly GCF_048773025.1 of Camelus bactrianus. Lineage (NCBI taxonomy): Eukaryota > Metazoa > Chordata > Mammalia > Artiodactyla > Camelidae > Camelus > Camelus bactrianus. The sequence goes on along the minus strand of NC_133549.1, from coordinate 56,361,817 downwards.
AAAATTGAAAATGAACTACCGTATGATCCAGCAATTCCACATGTGGGTATAGAGATGAAGAGAATGAAATCACTATCTTGAAGAGATATCTGCACCCTCATGTTTGTTACAGCATTAGTTACAATCCTAAGACAGAAAAACAACTTGTGTCCATCAAAGGATGAATGCATAAAGAAGGATGTCACATGTGAGATATAAATATATATGTGTATATATATACACACACACACAATGGAATATTAGCCATAAAAAAGGAGAACCTGTCATTTGTGATTGGCATCTATATGTTGATGAACCTGGAGGGCATTATATTTAGTGAAATAAGTCTGACAGAGAAAGACAAATACTATATGATCTAACTTATATGTGGGATTTAAAAACACAGAATAGCTATAGAGCCATTCAAAAGCCATCGTAAAACCATAAATAGTAATTGATAATTTCTTAACCATTAAAAGGATGTCTTTTCCCTTGGCATCAGCCAACTGGGCTGAATCTTTTGTTAATTTTAGGAACCAAGTGCAACCTTTCTCTTCTCCCTGAGAATGTCCCATTCTCAGACAAGAACACACAGGCTTTTTTTTTCCTGTTAATTTCCTCCATTTGACATCAGTAAAAGTTTTAAGTATCACAAAACTGATTTGGCTGTAAATGTAGAAATGGTACCGAAACAGAATGAAATGAAAAACCCAAGGGACAAACAGAAAACCTTAAATAAACCCTTAAGTTTGGTCTTGGGGTTTTACATATATCAACAACACAGGAGACCACAAACAATGCTATTAAGACAGTATATCGTGCACAAGGTCCCAAGATAATCCTGCCTAACCCCCTTGTTGAGATCCCCCTTGTGGAGATCGCCCTTGTGGAGAGCCTAACAGATACTGTGGCCACACATTGTTACAATAAAATATCTTCCTCTTAGTCATAGGTTCATAGCTGTAATCAGATCACTTATCCAAACTGCACCACAGAAGGCTTTCTTTGGTCATAGTTGAAACATTCCTCATTTTTAGAGACAGAAATTAATAACAAAGCACAAACAGTGCAAACAAATGCTAGCGTCCAAAGAAACAAACTAGTTCATAAATCAGGTAAAAGTCCAACAACTCTTTCCTCTCTCTAACAGGAAATCCCACTCAAATACAAAACCAATTGGCTTGTTCTGGAGAAAAGCCATAAACTGAGAGGAATAAAGTTTCCAGCTGTACACACCAGACTGACTTATCCTACTTCACGGTAGGAAGTAGGATTCCTTCCTACTTGCTTGCTTGATTCCTTGCTCCAACTGCCAAGTGCTAGGGCAGCCAGTGGCGCTTTGGGGAATTGAGAAAGGAAGACCCTCAGGACAAGTGGTCCTGACAGCTTGGCTGTCTAAGTCAGAGTTTGTTACCGAGCTCATGCTCCTAGCCTTGTGACAGGACAATAAATCAAGAGATGGGTGGTTGAGGCAAGGAATGGTGACTTTATTCAGAAACCCAAGAGACCAAGAAGATGGGGGACTAGTCTCCCAAAGAACCATCTTGCCTGAGTTAGAATTCAGGCTTCTTTTATACTAAAAGGGGAGAAGTAAAGTTAAACATTTCCTGGTTCAGGTCAGCTTCTGGAGGGAATGTGTTAATTTCTCCCTTCCTGCAGTCATTCATAGGTGGGCCTGGTCAGGATGTTTCCTGTGAGCTCAACAAAGGCATTTCAGCTCAACACTAATTACCTGGGAGATGGGCCATTATGTATAATTATAAGCTTACAGGCAGCATCCCTGCAGTAATTAACTTATAGCAAAAGCAATAGAATAGAAAGGTTAAAGTAAAAGAAACAGATCCAATATGGAGTCAGATTAGTTCTTTCCTATTACAATAATTGTGTACATTCTCTTGTATTTAAACTAAGTGTATACATATGAACATTGTATGTATTAATAACTTCAAGAGCAACTTTTTTTTTTTTAAATAAAATCTATAACTACTAGTGAAATGCAACTTTATCACATTAGGGATCACTTGACTAATTGACAGTGAAACTTGGAAAAGAAACTATAAACTAACTAAAAGAAAGGCTTTTTAAAAAGAAGTCTTTCATCCTTCTGGCAGGGTGCTAAGAGAGGCAAGACACATCTGGAAAGGGAGACCACTTTTGCTTTATTGGTTATTTATCGGTCCATTCAAAGTAAATTTTGTCTCCATAAAAATTAGAGTGTCAGCTATATGATCTGTGTCCCTCTCATCTAACTGTAGAGAAAAATGAAATTTTTCTGGGTTATGAGCTTTGGTGTCAATGAAAGCCTGCTGAAAACAATCTTTTCCTTCACAGTTTGCAACAGGGCAGGTGTAGCTACAACTGAGCATTCTGTAGGACACATTTTGGACCCTCTGATGCACTTTATAGATGATGTGTTGCTTTCACAAGAGATCTTATTTTCATACTCCAAACAGCAAGTATTGAGTTCTAGAGGAAGTTCCACAGAGGCCTTGTCAGTCACTCTGTGCTTGAGTCTTCAGACAGAATTTCCTGAATCAAAAAGCAGGTATCTGTCATGCAGTATTTCATTCTACACCCTCAGCAACTTGCAATTTTCATGGTTATTTATATAAGTAGCATGCTGAGCTTAAGCTAATGTGTTTTCCATCCCAAATGGCACAGCTGTTTTCTTCCCCCTGCATTAAGCTCTGAGCAGGTGGTGTTTTCTAATCATTTATGTTCATTCCATCTGCCGTCATAAGCAAGAGAGATCATAGATGGGCTCGGTGTCTCTTGTAGTTAAATGGTGATGAATAGAACAGAGAGAGTCTGCTTTGACCACAGAAGCACCTAATTTGAAAACCATGGCAACAGAAGTGTGGAGGTGGGGCTGGGCCCTGTCCTCTGTTATCGAGAAATAATTCAACATCACTTAGCAGCCATTTGTCTTGGCTCTGGTTATTGTTGAGAAGTGATGAATTGGAGCACAGAATCAGTAGAAGTGGCAGAATATTTTCCTCGGTTAAAAGAAAAAAGTTCGTCAATGAAATTTACAGATATTTAATTTTTAAACATTCATTAGGAAGGTGCAAATAATGATGATAACACTTCACTCTCTCAATGTCTCCATCTGTAGTCAGAGCTTTATGTGTAGACAAAGGTACTGTCTTTCTCATCAAATCATATCAGCTAAAAGTTGCTTTTTTATTCCCTCATTTCCATTTCAAGGAAAATTAGAGAACAAATAGACATCACACTTAATGAAAAGGATACTGAATATCTGAGCTTGTGGGCTTTTTAAAAATGTAATTATGGAGAATATAATCTCACATCAGTTTCAATTTTGACTCCTAATTGTAGGCTGATGTCTATGTACAAAGAAAAATGTGGGTGAAAGTCACTGAATGAAATCAAGCTTGGACAATAAACTCATAAAAATGCAAGAAAGATTATCACCTTCTTGATTTTTATTTTCTGTTTCCTACACTCTGTCATACTAAGTGTGCCATTTGAAGTTGTCTGGTTCCTATTGAACGGGAGCAAAATACACCACCATCAAATATGCCTCTTTGGCATATTGATTGTTTTGAGCTGGTAAGAAACAGCAAACAAAAGTGAAGTTCTGAAAACTGAGTAGAAGTTAGCCTTTTGTAAGAGATATTTGCGTGTATAAGGAAATCTTCATTTGTAAAGGTGTGTCCTTCTCTGTACCTGAAGGATGACTCTACATCTCTAGAAACTGTGTATTAGTGTAGAAAACATTATCCTGACAACCACAGGGCAGAAAAGAAACAGGTTAAGAGTGACTGTATCTTACATCTCTTATATAAACCATGGTCAGTTTAAGATTTTCAATGAAAGGCTAGGTTTCATATTTCAATGAAAGATGATTTTTAAGAGCTTGATCTCAAAGCCGAGCCACTTAAAAAGATGATTAATATTAGACAAGTCAGAACTCAAATTTTTCATCTTAAAAATGGCCTAAAATACCTCATGACTCATAGAATTATTATAAAGGAAGAATGATTTCCTAGTAGAGCTTGTTGTATGATGCCTGGACCACTGTACTTTTTGAATACAAATTGGGTATTAACGTTACCCAGACTACTCTGAATGCTAGAAATTAAAGTACATTTAGGAAGTTAACACATTATTAACAAAGGAAATCTTAAGTGGTTTAAGAAATAATACTTTTTATTTTCTAAACTGGTATTATCTCACATCATTTTGAGTTAAAAAAAATAAAATGTGTACAGAGCAACCTGTACAACTTATTTATTTGCAAATCATACACTAATGCCATTACACTAATACACTTTTCTATACCGACAATAAAATAGTTATTTAAGAATATAATTCTGGGCAAGGAGTTGTGAATAAAATCATTATGTAGTTTTCTTCTAGAAAGCAAAACTCTACTCAAGATGTTTTATTTGATTCAGAGTTAGAGTATTTCTCTTGGTTTCCTAAGAGCTACTGTGGTTAAGGACAAGCAGCAATGCCTGTTGGCTAAGTATTTACTGAGTAGAAGTCTGCATAATCATTGATGTACGGAATTTAGAGACCCTATGAAGGAAACAGAACCATGCTCATAAATGTAGCTTGGTGAATTTTCCTTCTAAACACAACTCATCTTTGAGAAATGTTTCCTCACATCACTGAGTGGACTGAGTTCTTTCTGTTTTAACCACGACTTGATCATTATAATAGCACTTATTTGGATCCCTTCTAGACTGTAAGCTCTTTGAAGGATAAATCTTTTCCTTTTGCTTCCTCAATACCTAGCACAGCATTTGGCAGATGGTAGGTGGTCAAAAAATATGTGATGTTGAATATAATACATATGAACACAAAGACAGCCACTACATTTGTCATGATATGCTGAGGCATGTCAAACTTCCCAGAATTTTGAATGTAATATGTCCAATCATTTTGGTAATTTTAAATGTTTACCTTCATTAGTGGAGGTGGGTAAATAAAACTCTCTAACACAGTTACAATTTCACATTCATTACATCAACAAGGTAAAGCTGATGACCTTACCTTAGAGCATATTTTATGAGTTACAATTAACTTATTTTCTGGAGCTGAACTGAGAGCTAAAAGACAGACAGTTTTCTGTGTGGAAGGGCAGGCACTTTATACCCCAGTGCTCTCATAAACAGTTGTGATGCAACACTGACCATGTTAAGGGTAAGCCTGAGATTAGGCACGAAGCAGTGTTAACAATGAGAATGAGATATTAGGGGAATTAGGTATCAACTGGAAAGCCATTCAGGCTTCACCAAGGGGACAATTTACATAAGAGAATCTTCCTGAAATGCAAATGATGTTTTCTAGCAACCTGAAGGACATGTGAGACCCGATATAAGCAGTTAACTAAGCCATGCTTAATTTATTTTAATTTCTGATAGAATGTACATAAATTTGTAGAGTACAAACCGATGTGTGATAGAGAAAAGAGACCTGAAAATGATGAAAACGAAGTTTATCTTATAGTTCTGAAACAAAGTCTGGATCTTAAACCACCAGATTTTTAGGACAAATGGCCTCATTGTGATTTCTAATATTAACTATAAAATCAAATATATAACATTTCTATGTACTTTTCAAAGTTCAATGATTTATTTTTCCTATTACTACAGGAAAGCAATTATAGATTTAATGAAAAAGATAACATTTTCAAAGGGCAATTGTGGTATCGATAAAGATAATCTAAACATTGTGGATAGCATTTTCATACATGTAATGCTAAGATATTTTACATCTGAAATCAGTAAGTTCCCATCATATATTTCTGTGCACTTATCATCTGCAAGAGATGCTAAGAGAATGGAGTAATGTGAAATAAATAAACTTGTTCTTTCACTGATACAACAATTTCAGAAACTAAACATTATACGTATTCAAATGCTGGAAGGACCTGGGTCAGAAGGAGAGAATTAGGAATGGCATTCTTGCAAAGATTATTTTCAAAGACTAATAAAAGCACAGCACAGGTTAGAGGAGAAAAGAAGGCATCTGAGAATAAAGTCAAGGGCATTTGTAAAGGCAGGAGGAGAGCACAATCAACCAGTTTTATTTGGAGGTCAATGAGTTCCATGGGCTTGCATGAGCCAATTGAGGGATGAAGGTAAAGTGATAATTATGGAATGTAGCTCCTAAAGAGGTTTGGGTAAGAGTCTTTGTGGAATGTTTTTAGATAAATGATTGAAATAAGGAAGTTTTCTGAGGTGACAGTGTCAATAGCTAACTTTCATTGAATGCGTGCTATTAACTGTCTTTCATTCCATTTAATCCTCACAACAAGCACCTAAGGGAGATGCTATTATTATCTCCATTTGTGTAAGAGGAAATGGAGGCAAGAGGAGTTGAATAGCTTGCTCAAACTGCACGTAGTTCACAGTAAGAATTCAAACCCAAGCAGTCTGGTTCCAGGAAGCATTTTCATAACTGTTAAGCATCCTACCTCTCAAGAGAGTTATTCTAGAAGCGTGTTTGATTTTAAGAGGAATCAATCATATCTCAATAAAATAAAAACAACTTAAAGCTAAAAACAAGGCATTTTCAATAAAAACAATATTTGGCAGGAAGAAATGTTATCTTCTTCACCTCCAAAGTTACCAAATCACTACTAGTAAATTGGCATGATGAAGAAATATCCATTTATATTTAGAGCCAATGAATTGAAAATAAGCCTTGATTTAGTTTAAGTGAGACAAAAAGTAGAGTGTGTGTGTCACCTAGACATTTTCTTCCAAGTAGTATCTATTCTCTTCCAGCACTTAGATATCTGTAACTTAAACCTAAAAATAGTAACAAAATATAGCCTGTAAAAGGATCATTTTCTAGGAGAAAGCCTGGACGTATGAAAGAGTGAGAATGAGAATATGAGGTTCAAAGGGGAAGAGTGCTCAGGGGAAAAAAACCTTTTGGTTTTTCATGTTTAACAGTTTATATTTTAAGACAGGTAAGATCCTCCTGACGTCTATATGATAAGATACAATTTCAAAGAAGTTCTAGGAAAATAAAGACCTAATTCTCATCATTTACTGTATCACTAGAAGTTTTATATCAAATGGATGAGTGCAGTTTTATACAAGGAGAAATGAAGGTTTAATGTGGTAGAATCTCATTTTCTTTGTGTTTCTTTGTGTTTAGAATTCTGCTTAATTTGGTCTTCTATACCTTTCAAAATAATGTATTTTACTTGTTCTGGTGCCTTTTAGTGATATAATAGCAATATGAAGTTTTTCTCTTCCTGTTTTCATTACTTTATTCCAAGACCATAAGTAACATGTGCTTTTTGTTTGTTTCTATATTGTTACAAAAATTCCTATAAACTTAGCAGCTTAAAACAACACACATTTGTTATCTCACAGTTTTTGCAGGTCAGAAGTGGTCTCAACTGGGTTCTGCCTAATATCTAACAATACTGAAATCAAGGTGTCACCAGGTCTACAATCCTCACTGGAGACTCTGGGTAAGAATCAGCTGCCAAGCTCATTTGATGGTTGGCTAAATCCAGTTCCTTGTAGTTATAGGACTGAGGTCCTCATTTCTTTGTTAGCTATAAGCTGGTGGTTGTTTTTGTTCCTAAACACTAGTTTCACTCTTTTTTAGGCTTTCCATGTGGCCTCCTCCAGCAAAAGTGGGTCAAAGTCATCTCATATTTTGATTCCCTTTGACTTCAGTTTCTGTCAAATCTCTCTGACTAAATGAAGATATTAGGCAAACGCAGCTAGGAATTAGAACTACCTGACAAAAGATCTCTAAGTATATAAGGGAAATTAACCACACTATGAACTTCTTAATCTAATTGTGATTTATAGAACACCATACTAAAAAATGGAAGTATACATACTTTTTTAGCCATATGTGAAATATTCACCAAGATAAAGTGTCAATGAATTTTGAATTTGGGGGGGGATAAAGCTAAAGCAGTGTTCGAAAGAAAATGGAAAACTTTTGATGCTTATACAGAAGGGTAGGAATGTTTAAAATAAAGATATTATTTTCCACTTAATAAAACTACATAAACTTCAATCCCCAAGTAATCAGAAGAAGGATATAATAAAGATTAGATGATAAATTATTAAAATAGAGATAAGAAACAGAGAAAGTTAACAAAGGCAAAATTTATTTCTATTGGTTAGTCAATAAATAAAGGGATATGGCAAAATTTATCAATATTGGAAATAAAAAGTGGGTATCACTTTTATGGTACCGCTTTGAATCTAATTAGAAGAAATACATAAACTTGATTTAAAAATATTATAATTCTCTCAAGATGAAATAGGAAATCTGAATAGCTCTCTCTATATTACAGAAATTTAATTTATAATAAAACTTTTCCACATAGGATCTCCTAGACCAGAAAATTTAACCAGTGAACTCTGTCAACTATATACAGAGGAAATAATAATAATCCTACACAAACTACTTGAGAAAAGAGAAAAGGGAACCCACCTCAAGGGTTTTATGACAGTAGCATAACCCAAGAGCAAAACCATTTTAAAAAAGCTACAGACCAATAAGCCTCATGCAAAAATTCTTAAGGATGCAAAATAGTCTCACCAAAATGCAATTCAAATGCAGCAATGAAAAAAAAGAATGAATGTCTCAAAAATAAGTGGATTTGTCTCAGGAATGCAAGGTTAGTTTAAAATTTTAAAATCAATTAATGAAAGTCTCCATATGAACAGGAAATGGAGAAAAAATGTTATGATCATCTCAATAGATACAAAAAAGACAGAATAAAACAAATCAGCACTGCTCATGAGAAAAGAATCTCTGTAACCATTGAATAGAAGTGAAAAACTTCAATTGGAAAAGAGGCATGTAGGAAAAACCTATAGTTAACATCATGCTTAATGGTGAAATATTAATCAAATTTTTCTCTAAGTGTGAACAGTTTAAGAATATTTGGTCTTATGAGGTATTTAAATTTCACTGGAGAACCTAGCTTGTGAAATAAAGCAAGCATCCCCCACAAAAAAAAAGGCATAAGGAGGAAAAAGAATTGGCTCTATTTTTACATGACATTGTCATTCACAGAAAATTCCAATGAATCCAAAAAATAAAAACCAGAACTACAACTTGAATGTGGCAAGGTTAGAGAATACAAGGTCAAGAGTAGCAGCAACCATTAGAAATTGAAATGTTTAAAAATCCCATTTAAAATAGCAAAGCAACATAAAGCATGGGGACATGTTGAGGAAATCAGATGAGACCTAGAAAGAAATTCACAAGTGCAGTATGGGTTTTTCTTGCTGTAACCTTTTCTTATGTAATACAAGTAACTGCTGGAATCAGATTAAAGGCACCCACGGTCCATTTTGTCCAAGGAGATTCAGAGTTCCATGCTAAACCACACATCAACTGAATGACAGTGTCTCACTCAGTCTTTCTCAGTTTTATAACTCTGAAAGCTAATTTCAAAGTAATCAGAAGGAAAAAGCTTCCATTTCTGTGCTAGTGAATTCTCTGATTTTAACTTACCCAATGGAGCTACTCACCTTTCTTATTCTTTATAAAGGTAACAAACTCTAGTAATTTCGAGCTTGGAATCAGGTTAGAGCCAAAACTCTAGCAAATTAATTTACTCAGAAGATTGGCTCCAAAAATCTTAAGTCTTTCCAAATAAGTTAATCGTCGTTTCACGGTAAATTTCTCTGGTGCTCATTTGATGAGAAGTAATAAATAAATTGAGCTCTGAATCAAATGTGTGATGAGAGAGTGGTATTATGTCTTCTTTGTAATCCATCTGATTAATCATTTAGGTAAACAGCAAAATGATTAGTTAACAGCTCTGAACAGATTAGATAACTTTTAATTTCTCTAGAATATCTGTTTTTATAGTTTAAAAAAATCCCCAATATCTAGAAAATAATGAAAAATATATCAGGTGCTAGTTGTTCTTCTTTTGACTTTTAAATACATATAAATATATATTCCTTAAAAACTTACATGTATTATAGTCTTATTTAGATATATTACTTAGATCACTGCTTGTATAGAATCAACAGTAAAATATTTAGACAAATAAATTCCAATGCCAAAGGAAATATGTGACAGCACCTATTTAATACAATTACTAACTTAAAATGGAGCTTTCAATGAGAGCTTCATTTTATTCATTTAAAAAATAAAGGAACACTGCCTAGCAGTTGTTAGATACATACAAGAAGAGAGAACTACTGATTAGCTAGCACACAAGGCAAATATTTCTAGGAATGTCTCTTTTTCCTTTCAAATGGGCAAAACTTTTAAATTTATTTTTAAATTTTTTGTATTATAAGTTTCAAGTGTACTGCATTGTAGTTCAACATTTGAATACACTTCAAAGATATCACCACCACGAGTCTAGTTGAGTCCAGTTACCATCCGTTACCATACAGTTGACCCCCTTCACCCATTTTACTCATTCACCCCAACCTGCATTTCCCTCTGGTAACCACCTGTTTTCTGCATCTATCTCTAAGAGGAGAGAGAGATCAAGAGACTGACACACTTACGTATAAAGAATGAGAGCGAGAAGGAAGACCATTTGTTTGGGAAAATACATAAGATTACTAGCTTGAGTTAGTTTTCTACTGCTGTGAAATAAACTACCATAAATTAAGCAGCTTAAAACATTCATTTGTTGTCTCACAGTTTTTATGGGTCCTTTGCTCAGTCTCACAAAGCTACAATTAAAGTACTGGCCAGGGTTGCAGTCTCTCTTGAGGCTTGGTGGGTATCCTCTTCTAAATTCATGTAGGATATTCATCACAGAACTCAGCTCCTTGCAGGTGTAGGACAGAAACTCTCAGCCTTTACAGGCCACCTGACTCTACAGGTAGTTCACAGCATGGCTGTTTGCTTTCTCCCTCATGCCCAGTAGAAGAGTGATCATTCAGTCTCTATTAAAAGGCTTCCCTGATTAGGTCAAGCCAACCCAGCATAAGCTCCTTTTTGATCAATTCATAGTTCACTGATTACAGTTGCAAAAATCCTTCACCTTTGTTTTGTAACCTAATCACAAAAGTGACACCCATCACATCCATGGGTCCTGCCCACAGTCAATTGTGGGAGAGAATTACACAAGGCATATAAAACACAGGTGGGGGAGTCCTGGGACCATCTTAGAATTCTTCTTACAGACTCTTGCCAAATACCAAAAGACAGATCTGTAACCATTAATATTATGTCTCCTGGGGCATATGAGTGATTGAAGGAATTCACATGCAAATCAAAGCAACTTGCCTTTTCCTAAAGTGCTGGTCTCCTGGGTAAACGCTCTGCTCAGATCACATGAAAGTAACTGACCTGGCTTTGACCTACCCCCTTATCTGCTCTCATCACTACCCAGAGTTATTTAATTTTCCTGATTTCCATGTCTTATTTCTCTCTGCCTCTTGCCTACAACAAGCTCCCTTTTAGCCCCCTTTTCTGCTCTTTTCTTATGGTAAAGCGCCCGAACTAAGAAAGCTTCATGTGATGGAGTTTGTGATAGGTAGTGTTCATAGTCAATTAAAACAAACAAAAAAATCCCTGTATCTGTTCTTTCTTTGCCTACTTCCACTATGACACTGGAAAAGCACCTATTTATTTTCCCAGTTGCTTGGGCAGTTAGAACTGGTTATGTGATAAAATTCTGCTCAATGAGAAGTCTGTTGAAAGGCTTTTGGAAAATAATACTCTCTCCTTCGTAAGCAGGAAAGCTCCCCTTCCTCTAAGTTCCACCTCACTGTCCACTCCTGCCTTTCTGCCCCTGATCCTCGATCTGGCATTGTAGATCTCTGTTAACAAGTTGGGACCCTGGGAGGGAGAGCATGAAGACATTTAGTAAAAAAAGCATAGAATAATGTATGGATGGACAGGAAAATGGTTATGACAGCCAAACAGAAGCCAAATATTTACACAATTCTTTCAACGGGGGAAGCCCATTTTTAATGGGGGAATTATGTAACAGGGGAGGCCTTTTACCCAGCTTTTATGAAAGAGGTGTTTAGCTCCTTAAACAGAGAGAAACAGGCACTAAAACGATCCTTTCAGCCTTTCAGTTTTAGCACATTGCTTTCTCTTTTCTTGCAGGGAAAATTACACCAAAAAGTTGAGCTGAAGGGTGGTTGGACAAGGCCAGTGCAGTCCAACGTTTTACCAGGAAACACTCCTTGTTCCAATCTATAAGCTCTTGCCCTTGAATGTGGTCCACATAATAGTGCTCCTTCACATTATCAAAGCTTTCTCCCTGAAAAGTTTTGAGACTGATTTTTTTTTCCTATCCAAGCTAGTTTACATCAGATACATCAGTATGTGTCAGAACCTTTAGATTATTAAATTCTTCCCTTGAAACTGTAGGTCCCAGATGAATCACAGCATGTCATTATCTACCTATTGGTTTTCTCAATGATTTATGATAATTAATGAGGTTATTTTCTGGTTAGAGTATAAGAAAATAATTTCGGCAATATCACCTAATGACAAATGTCACATTTTCAAAGTAATTGGCCCACAGAGATAAGCATTTATAAACTTATACTCAATATTTTCCAAGGGTGACATTTAATTGACTAAGAAAATACAAATCATGGCTGCATTTACAGGTGAATTGTCTTCTGAAATGAGGGTTCACATTGCCTGAGACTTAAATGAAATGACAACGGGAGCAGTATAAATCAAGCACTTAAAGTAGAGAAGATACTTACCAATGACGTAATTATTTGTATAAGTGAGTATTTTGAACAGTATCTGATCAAAGGAGGAAGAAACTAGTCAAAATTGCTGAGAAAAAATAAGGGGAGTTCTTGTGATTTAAATTAGAGAGATTGATCCATTAAGTTATCAGGAACATGACAATCCTAATAATAGAAGAGCGGGGTCAAGAAAGGTTACTGGTGTGCTCTGACTTCAGTGAAGTTAGAATACAAAATTACCACATATTTATTTTAAAACATGCACTTATGAATTATTCTCCTTCAAAGATTCTTCCCAAATACTTTTAGACATCCTCTTTGAGAGTAAAAACTAAAGATGGGTTTTGAACCACTATCTTTTTTTCTGGGAGAATTTTTTGAAGTATTTTAGCTTATTCTAACAATGCTTAATGTTTTTAGTACTTAAGGAAGTTATGTGTTAAAACTTATCAGAGAATATTATAAAAAGAAACTTAAGTCTCACATATTTCATCAAGCATTATAAAATGTAGTAATCCAGGAACGATTAATTTGTATGTTTGAACAGTAAACTTAATTTTATCAGTAATTTCTCAAAAATATGAGGAAATCCCTGCCTCTTCTTGCATATGGAAACATCAAGACATTTTCTTTAGAAATTATTTTTTGGAATTTTTAAATAATCAAAAGGGCATAGGTATGGCTTATATTTACTTCTTAAAAGTAAAACTAAGAGGAAAAGTTCACTGAATGCTAAGTACATAAGCTGTTTTGTTTGAAGGAAAGTAGAGAGAAGAAATCAATATATTTGGGCAGTAGCCCCAAAATGTAGTTAACTTCAGACCAACTTAAACTGACTTCAGATCAAGAGAGAGTTGCTAATAATTCTTAGCTGTTTGTCTGTGGGCAAATTTACAAACTTCTAAAAATTTCAGTTACCTTATTTGAGATAAGTAAGAATGATGAGTCTGTTTCACAGTGCCAGTGCAATGGTTAACTGAGCTGTAGGGCTTAGCACAGTGATTGATAGGTGAACACAATTCTAACATGCCTGTATCATCTCATTTAAACTTCACAGAAACTGTACAAAAAAACTCTTAAGAGCACTTTCTGATAAAGAAAATATGTTTCTCCAACAGAGCTATAGATATGCTTTTTTCTTTTTTTTAATTGAAGTATAATTGATGTACAATATTATATTACAAGTGTACAATATAGTGATTTGCAATTTTTAAAGGTTATAATCCATTTACGGTTATTATGAAATACTGGCTATAGTCCTTGTGATGTACAATATATCCATGTAGCTTACTTTATACACAGTAGTTTATACATTTTAATCCCCTACCCCTGTATTGCCCTTTCACCTTTTCCTCTCTGCACTGGTAACCACTAATTTGTTTTCTAAATCTCTGAGTCTGCTTTTTGTTTTATTCACTAATTTATTGTATTTTTACAATTCCACATATAAGTGATATCATACAGTATTTGTCTTTCTCTGCCTGATTTATTTCATTTAGCATAATGCCCTTCAAGTCCAACCATGTTGCTACAAATGGCAAAATTTTATTTTAGGGCTGCGTAGTACTCCAGTGTGTGTGTGTGTGTCTGTGTGTGTGTGTGTGTCTGCACACACGTATGTATATACTACATCTTCATCTGTTGATGGACATTTAGGTTGCTTCCATACCTTGGCAATTGCAAATAATGCTAGTATGAAAATTTGGGTACATATATCTTTTCAAATTAGTTTTTATTTTCTACGATATATACCCAGGAGAATTGCTGGGTCATGTTAGTTCTATTTTTAGTTTTTTGAAAAAGCCTCCATAATGTTTTCCACAGTGGCTGTACCAATTTACATTCCCATCAACAATTATAAGGGCACCCTTTTCTCCACATCCTCACCAACATTTGCTATTTGTGTTCTTTTTGATGATAGCCATTCTGACAGGTGTGAGGTGATATCTCATTGTGGTTTTGATATGCATTTTCCTGATAATTAGCACTGTTGAGCATCTTTTCATATGACAGTTGGCCATTTGCATTTCCTCTTTGGAAAATGTCTATTCAAGTGTTCTGACCATTGTTTGAGTTGTTTGGTTTTTTGATACTGAGCTGTTTATCTGTGTTGGATATTAACCCTTCATTGGTCATATCATTTGCAAATGTTTTCTTTCAATGGGTTATCTTTTCACTTTGTGGATAGTTTCCCTTGCTGTGCAAAAGCTTTTATGTTTCAAAAGTTTAATTTATAGGCTCAACAAGGAGTCTCTCTTCCATATATCTGCCATCCTCTTCCTGGGACTGTCAGACCACCCTGAATATGTAATTTTCTCGGCAACGGCAAAGAGGACAAGAGGGAAAGCATAATGACATAAAAATTTTGCAAGTTTATGAACGCATCAGGCCTGCTAACATTGCATTGGTTTAGGCACACTCCATGGCTAAACCCAAAAGTAAGGGGCAGAGAATACTCTGCACAAGGGGATGGGAGGTGGATATCTCTAAATAATAACTTAATCCACACAGTTGTATTTTGAATTTATATCATCTTCCCCAAAGGAATTGCTCTCCCACGCATTCTAATGGATATCTGAGAGATTTATGCACTGTGTTAATGTGGTAACAAAACTTCCTATGTCAACAGAGAAGAAACATTATCTTAGGTTTCCATACTAGTTCTTTGTAGATTCATGTGATCATCTGAAGATGTCAAGAAATGTTAAGCTCTGTTACTTAAAGGATTATGCCAAAGAAATTAGTCTTTTCAAAACCAACAAACATGTACTATACACCAACTGAATGACAGATTTTTAAAGACTATCTCAATCATCGTAACCATGTGGTCATTATAATTTCCATTGCATGAGTGAGGAAAGTGAGATTTGTCCATATTTTAATGGTTTAATTGACACCATCAGAGCTAAAATCCAGGAATTACTATCCTATGTCTAATGTTCTTTTCCCTTGTACCATTTCACTGCTTCATAAGGACTTATGCCTTACTTTTTATACAACCTTTTTTTATATAATAGCCTCAAATTTTAGTCTTCATAATTCTTTCAGCTTTACTCATTCTTTTGAAAAGGGAGTGTGGCAGATTTACAATGTATTCATTTAGTGAACAAATATTTGTTGAATGTCTATTATGTGATGGACATTATTCTCCTTCAAGATTTGGCAGCAAACAAAAAAAGGTCTCTTCATCAAGGATATTACATTCTAGTGCAGAAGGTAGATTATGTGCAAATAAATGAATAAACAAAAATAGTTCTGTATTTATTTTCTTATTTATGTGTACTATATATTATATAAACATATAGTTTTAGAATGTGTTCAAAAGAGACAGAGAGAGAAAGTTCTATATAATACAGCAAGACAGAAGAAGATAAAGGAGGGTAGAGTCACAGGAGTGCTACTGTAGATAGGCCATTTGTCAGGAAGCTTCTCTCCGAGGATGTGACAACTGAGTATAAGGATGTATCTGGGGGAAAGGCTTTCCAGGTGGAGGAAACAGGAAGTGAGAAAGGCCTGAGATGAAAAGCAGCTTCCTGTGTTTAAGCAGGCGTTGTCAAAGTGAGGCCCTTGAACTAGCAGTGTCACCATCATCTGGGAACCTGTTAGGCAAATCTTTGGGCTCTATCTCAAACCTACTAAATCAGAAACTCTGGAACTGGGGCCCTGCAATCTGTGGCCTAGGCAATCGATCCTAATGTTACCTAATGACTGAGGAGGACTGTGTTCGAAGAACAACAGCAAACAAATAGGATGAAGCATATGGGAGAATGGGACAGTTTTTAGAAATGAAGCCTGGGCTAAATAACAGAGGACTTTACAGAGCTCCTCTAAGGACTTTGGATTTGACAAATCGTAGTGCATTTTCCAACATACTACAATAGCATATCCATTATATAAGGATAACATAAGCATATTCCTAAATGGCTGCACACAAATAGTCTCTCTCTCTATATATATATGCATATATGTATATATTTGGTAAACAGAATGAAATGTTATAACTATGACTATTTGTACAATTTGCAAATAAGTTATGGCTGCTGAATTTATTATAAATACTAATAACAAAAATTCTATATAAAGAGGTGAATTGTAAGGGAAAATTGGCTGTTTCCTGATGTGCATTAAATAGAGTTAACATGTAATATGAAAACTTATGTCATGGATACAAGCACACTGACTGATGGATAAATATTTGTGCATGAGTGTTCAACCCAAGAAAGTAAATGCATGCTTAGATCTGGCAAGGGATTTGTGTATTTTAATAAGCACATTAAACAGATTTAATGAGCATATGAGCCCTGGGGACCTTAGCTTGCAATCAACAACTTTAATTGGAACTTAAATAAATTATCCAGTGCCAAGATAACCGTATCCGTATATGGTTGCACTTGATGGCTGGCTTCAAAAGCAACTAATATTTTTTTCAGTTTCTAAGCCAAAGTTAGTACCTTATAATTTTATAATGAATGTTTATTTCCTAAAGTATGCCATCAATGAGGGTATCTAGGGAAAAAGAGTAAAAAAACACTCAAGACACCCTGAGAA
This sequence comes from Camelus bactrianus, assembly GCF_048773025.1. Classification (NCBI taxonomy): domain Eukaryota; kingdom Metazoa; phylum Chordata; class Mammalia; order Artiodactyla; family Camelidae; genus Camelus; species Camelus bactrianus. The sequence continues at coordinate 56,344,631 of NC_133549.1, read as the reverse complement.
TGTGAGTTTGAAATGATTGATCCAAGTTCCATGACAGTAAAATGATCTGGAGTTTTGTTGGTTTTGAATTAAATGCCAGAAATTATGAAAATGTAATATGACATCACTTCAGATCATGTCTGAGTTTCAGCCTCTCATACGTATATTCTTGCAAGCATCGATGTTTCATTCTGCCAAGAGAAGTCATGTCCATTTACACCATACCTATGATCTCCTTTTCAGCAACATACACTACTTTCCAGACAGTTTCCCCTAAACAGGTTTAGTCATCTTTTTTACCATTAGTTGATTTGTATTTACAAAAATCTACTACGGAGATATTTACCAAAAAAAAAAGTATTTAATGCAAATAGTCAATACAGCCGCTCCTCCCATGTATGAATTCTGCATCCAGGGATTAAATTGTGGATGGTTGAAATGCAGTGGTTGAATCTACCATGGGGCAGGACCTGGAATATGGGGGCAGACTGTATGTCTCCATTTTGTATAAAGGACTTGAGCATCTGCAAATTTTGGTAAGAGGAGTGGGGGATCCTGGAAGCAATGATCCCACCCATGGTTATGGGGAGAAAATAATATTTTGCAATATCCATGACCGAATCACTAGTGACAAGGTAACAGTAACTTAACTGCTATACCAGGACTAGGTAAGTCCCTTTTAATAACTACAAACAAACAAAAACAAAACGAAAACACATCTTCCAATGAACGGAAAGGAAATAGAAGCCAGTTTTCATGCATAGGCTAGCAACTATGATTTTTTAAATTTGTACAGGAAAACATTATATTCTGTATCAAGTTTGTTTAAAACAATGTTTCTTAGGAAATAGTTACTCTGCATTTTGTTTTCTAAGTAAACAGTTCCTATTACATAAATATAACTTATTTTGCAAATGTATCACTTCAAATGGGATCCTCAGTCAACCAGAATTTCTTTTTAAGCAAAAGGAAATGAGAAAGGAATAAGGAAGCACATATAGTAATAGAGTAACAAAAGTAATAGCTACAGTGAAATAAAACATAAGAAAACATAGAAAATGCTGAGTAAGGAAGAAGTTGTTAAAAGGGAGACCAAGGAAATCTTAATGAAATGAGAATAATTAGTGGTTCTAAATAATACAAACTTCAATAGGAAAAAAAAAAAAACCTCTCCAATGGACACTTCTTGTGAAAATTTCTAATTCCACCCAATGCTCTGGCACTTTTTCCTACATAGTTTTTACCAATGTTGAGTAGATACAGCCTATCATTCCTCAGGCTCTAGAACTTCCTGATGCCTCACCCACAGGAAGCTTCTTAGCACTGATATATAAGCAACCTGGAAATACAGAGAAGTAATGTCCCATAAAGAAATCTTAAGTCAATAAAGACAACAAGAAACTCACTTTACGTATAAAGATATTTATAGATGAAAAGTAAAATTATGGAGAAAAAGATACCATATTAACACTAATGAAAAGAAGCAGGAGTAGCTATATTAATTTTGCACAGAGTGGACTTCAGACGAAAGAAAGCTATCAGAGATAAAGAGGTTCATCCATATACTAACAAGGGGGGTCATCTTCCAAGAAAACAATTCTTACTGTGTATGCACCTACTATGAAGTGAAGGTCCAATGCTTTCTCTCTCTCATCACTATCTCCAGCTCTGTCTCTGTTTTTATATTTATCTCTGTCTCTATTTTTCCTCTGCCTATAAGCAAGAGGTCAAGTTAACGTCTATTGCAAGTTTTCTTCTGATTCCAGGTGGAAGAATAAAAGTTCCCATTTTGGTTTCACATCTCACCTACATCTCCCAATGCAGTTTTTATCAGAAAAAAGAAAAAATCTTCATTTAAATTTATTAGGCACCTAGCATTTCTTTATAAACCAAACATTTGTTTTCTCATTTGATTTCAGTTCTTTGTATATATACTTTTATTTGTAACAATCTCAAAGGGAATAGAAGAAAGTCCTAAATCTTTAACAAGGTATGATAAATCAAGTATAGTAATTAATATGGACACATGATGACCCATCTGAATTAAATGTATATTTTTTGTGCCTAAAACTATGGTGTATGTTACACATATACTGGATTTTACTTCATCAACTTTGCTATGCTGATAAATGTTTTTCAGAGCCCCCCTCTCAGTATTGTTCCACAGAAGAGCTAGCCACAAGAGGAATTTATACAAGGTTTACAAGAGGACATCAAGCAACAATTATTATTATGTGAAGACCTTTGTGGTCAGACAGTGGAGGATTGATGCAAATATGCCCTGCAGGTTTCAGCTTGCCCTAGCTTGCTTTTCTTCCACATCTACTTCTTTCTGATGGCTTTCCTGACAGACCTACTGAGACAGGAGGAAAGGGCCAGGGCACAACCATTTAAGGACAACTGAGAACAGGATAAACTGGTTAGAACCAAGATGGTGGAAGATTCTTACTTACTTGTGAGTCAAGAACCTATTCTCCGGCAACACTACCACCAGCAATCTGACTGAGGATCCTCAGAGATGTAGAAGCAGTCACTACATGGAGGCAGTGACCTCCCATAAACCTTTCTAAAACCTCCTTCAGGACCCTACCATAGCAGCTAGAAATGCATGGCTCTCAGATTTCCCTGCAAACATCAACTTGTGTCCCACAAAACCTATGGGTTAGTGCTGGTTAGCACCTCTCTTGCTCCTCTTACTTCCTCTTCCAGACCTTTACTTGACCAGCTTCTTCCATAGTTGTTTAAAATCTAATCCTTAAAAAACAATCTCATCCCATTGGCCATGTATCAGTCATAGTAGACAGACATTAAGTTTTAGTGTTTTGAAAGAGCAACAGTTATTTTTGTTTACAAATCTGAAATTTGGAAGATTTCATTGGAATGACTCACCTCTGCTGTACAAAAATATCTAGGCCCTCAAACAGAGTAACTCAAACGTCTGGGGTTTGGAAAAGTTAAGGCCTGGCCATTCACCTCTCTCCTTTCTTCTAATATCAGATCCCTCCATGTGGTGTCTCTAACTGTCAGTCAGTTTTCCAAGAGTGAACATTTTAAGGAAGAGGAAGTAGAAGTCACCAATCTCTTTAAGGCTAAGGCCCAAAAACTAGAACAGCAGCACCCGGCCCTGTTCTGGCAGACACAGCATTTCCAGAGCAGATCCACACTCAGGAGGAAAGACGAAAATGCGAACTCTCAGCGAGGGCAGTGTCTGAACATTTTCGGCCACTTTTCGTAACAGTGGCTCTACTATGACAGAGTTTACAAGAGAGCCCACGAAGAAGCCAAGAATCAAACCAACACTGCATAGAATTGGGAACCCATTTTGAGAAATATGCAGTGTATGCCTGGTAACATGCTGTCTATGTTTACATATGTTCTCATTTCATACAAATCATTGAAATCTACACATCAATATTTTTTAGAAATGAAGATGTTAAGGCTCAAAAAAATTAACTCACTCATAGCCAGTTAGCCAGTGGAAGAGCTGTTCAAATCCAGCCCCATCAGGCAGCAAAACTCTTCTGCATTCAGTCATTCAGCACCAACTTTCCCAGCCTTACTATCTGCCCCTTGGAAGTACATCATTTCCTGAATAACCAGAAAGCTTTATCCTTCATAGAGCAGGGGGATATTTTATATGAATACAGGATATCCTCTGAAAATTAATGTATGTCACTTTTTTCCTTGGAGAAGATTAGGCAGAGGTCATTTGGTCATTTCCTTTGTCTCATACAAAGGTTTTTCCATGCCTTTGGGAAGAGCAGATGCCTGGCTTAATGTCACCCAAACCTTGAGGTCCCAGTTCCTTTCCTATCCTCTTTACATCCACATGAGAGAGTTGGCTTCCCACTTGAGGAAACTGAAGGTCTGTGAATGAGGTACTACTAAAAAGTCACTCAGAACATGAAGTTCAATGAATGTGATACCTCTATCATTTAGTAGTGAAAACTTTATTAACCTCCTAAGCTTTCCTCAGTGAAACCAAAGGGAGATCATGATAGAACTAATTGGATAGCACTGGCGCACCATTCATTTTTATCAGTTCAGATTTTTATTGATTACTTTGAATGTGAGGGTAGAGAGATTAGTTCCCTAATATTTTCTTCATTAATCACTGGTAAGAAGGATATATTACCATGATTGACTTACTCTGATCTCTGGAATGGATATTGGGAAAGATAACTACTGCTATTTCAGTGTACTAAGCTTAATGCACGGTGTCAGTACAAGGTCATTGATCAAAGTCTGAAATGTTATTAAGCAGTAGCTATTATAGAACTGTATCAACAACAATGATGAAATAGCGAGCAAGAGAATCCAATCTTTTTTTTTTTTTAAGAATCGATAAATTGAGTAGGATGGAACTCACTCCTATGCAATTTTGCCACTTTGGCTAAAGATCTATTCCAGTCTCAAATGTTTAAAACAAAAAGAAGACAAGATGGTATTTTAATACTTTAGATAAAACCTGTCAGGAAAATAAACAGTTGAAAAACATTCAACACTCATACATGACACAAATAAATAAATAGTTTAAATTTCCTTTCATCCATTTCTGATTTGCCAAGTAAGATTTTAATTCAAAGCAAACAGCTAGAGAAGAGAAAAATTATTTTTTTCTTGAGTTCTTCACAGAATTAAGTTCCAATTGTGGCTAATTTTAAAGGATTGGTGTTTGCCCTTGAGTGACTAAAATACAGAAGCTACAATATTAAACTGTGTGTAAAAACAGCTTACAACAAATGACTACAAAGGAATTTCTGCCAAATGATCCCTTTGAAACTGGAATCTTTGGAGTTCCCCCACTTGTGTTGCACTTACAAGAAGATACTGTCTGGCCTTGGTCTTTCTTTTCCATGTCCTGGAATTAGTTCTATAAAACGATGACACTTGCAGCAAGAACTGCTAACATTGGGAATAAACCCTATATACTGCACGTCAAGGTAACTTCACATGACTTGTAATTGGAGTTTGGCGAAAAACGAGTTTACTTCATAATTTTTTTTTTCTTAAGTTTTTCAGCATAAAACAACCGTGTACTTTGACATCACTGAATGGCAAACATTAAGTACAGAAGTTTTAAGATAGTTTTGAAAGGCAGGTTTGTTTTTGTTTATTAAGAATGAGGACAAAGGACCTAGTAAATCCCTTTACTTTTAGTGAGTCTGCTTCACTTGGGGAAATTGAGATCCATGAGCTCATAGAAGTTAATCCCTGACCTTGGCCATTTCTGTCGTTAGCTATAACGGTGCTCAGAGTGTGAATTGTTCAGCAAACGCCATTAGTTTTGGGCCCATAGTAATAGCTGGGTGCTTAGAACAATATACAAATCAGTGTTTCACTAATTTTTATATTTGTATGAACACAGATGATATTTAGAAAAATGACAACATAGGGATAATTCTTGGTGACTAAGATCATGTGCTTCAGAGTCAGAAATTAGTATTTAAATTCTTCCTATTTAATGTTACATTTAAAGCTTTGCAATGTTTATGTTGAAAACTATCAAAAGCACTTTTATTTCTTTGTGTTTCTTTAAATATCTATACCATCAAGCTTTTGTTCAAAGAGATAATAAATCAGAGATGACACCTGAAGAGAAGCTTAAACTTCTTTTTCTTTAATGTCTTTAATGTCATTTTGGAGAAAAAGAAGAGACAAAAAATTATTCTGATAATTTAAAACTTAAGTGAAACATATATGAAGTAACACTTATCGTCTCCAAAAAACATGTTTTGTGATTGAAGTAATTCTCTTAAGTTTAAAGTTTAAAGGATATACCTCATATTAACTATAGATGTTTAAGTCTTTGTTTTTTTGTACTAGAATTGCCAAAAAAAGGTCACTGAAGAAATTTGCCATACTTAGGAGAATCAAGTTTATTTTTGTCTATTCTTTTGTCTATTCTGATTAATTAGTGGTAGGTTCATTAACAAACTGAGCCATAAATATTCAGTATCATTAACTTCTCTTATCAGTAGAGAAGAATGCTTTATACAATATAGTCTGAACAACAATGTATTTTAGGTCCAAGCGACTTGTTTCATATTTTCATTAATTAATGCTGAAACCCTGCTTAAGGGATATTCACAATTCTGATATTATGTTACCTTTCCTTGATCAAAGAAAGAAGTTGTATACTTTTTGTTTTCTATTTTCTATAGATAAAAGAAAGACATTTCAAAAACATTCCATTACCCCTTACTAGCTGCATAGGAAAAATCCTTAATCACTCTGAATCTCATGTTGAATAACTATAAGTTGGAAATAACAATAGAATATTCCGCTAGGGTTTGTTGGGTGAATAAGATGAAAGACACTCAGAAATAAAGTGCTTAGAACAGTCTCTGGAACAAAGTAAGCCACAAATAAGGGTTAACAATTATTGCTATTATATTACACGTTACCCTCTTATGTGAAAATTTTCAAAATTTCCACTGATTTTAGTACCATATACAGAAATTCTTCTGAGCAATCTCTTTTTATCACAATGTAGAATGATATTTGCCTGATTACCAGAAATTTTAAGAGCCATGTTGATGTCCAAATCCCCGAAACATATTTGTACAAATCAAGATAAGCTAGGTTATTGTATTTAGCAAAAACAACAACATTTCAATGGTTTAATGAGACAATAATTTATCTCTTGTTCTCACAAAGACCACTGCAAACCCTATACAAGCTGGAAACCATAACTTGTCCCAACATTTCAGGCAGCACTGATGTCATAGTTCTCTTTGGTATTAGCGCTAACTCACACGTCATCTCATTGTTAGCACTTCTTCCCAGCTTCAAGTTCAGTGGCATAATGTTGGTAGCTTGAAATCATAAGTCATTTACACCTCAGATAACAGCAAATGCTACTAGGACTTTTCTTGTTTCAGATAGCTGATTGCTGAACATTTACCAGCACACTTTACATCAACAAGCACTTTCTTGAGCTTCCTTGCAAAGTAAGAACGTGGATATCCACACACTGTCTTTTAACTGCTTCCTAATAGAATTTAAATGATTCAGAGTAAGTAAAGAGGGTTTTGGAGGTACTAGTTTAGACAGAGTGAATAAGGAAGGCCTCTTTGAAAGGGACATATTTAAATAAAGTAAAGAAGCAAGCCATTTGGCCAATGCAAATGCAAAGGCTCTAAGGCATGTTTGAGAAATAGCAAAAAGGCAGCCCGGCTGAAGTAAAGAGAGTTACTTGGAGAGCAGTAAGAGATAAGGTCAGAGAAGTAGCCAAGAGCCAGTTCATGTAGGGCTTTGTATGTCAAACTAAGAAATCTGGACTTCCTTCTAAGTGAAATGAAGATGCACTTGACACAGTGTTGAGAAGGGGAATGACGTTGTGCCCTCAAATTTTGGCAGAGACATTTTTAGCTGTCCTTTTTAAGAATGATGTCTGTGTTTCTGGATTGAGCAATGGGAAGATGGCAGGCATAATTTCCTGAGCAACAGACACTGGAGGAAGAGCAAGGTTTGGACGGCAGAGGTGTAGAGAATTTACAAGCTCAGTTCTCTGTAACTGTCAGATGTGGATTTGAGTATTATACAGAATAGAAAACTAGGTATGTTGATATATTTTATTCATACACATTGGTCTACTTTGGTTTGAGCAATATAGTGTGATGAGAATAGAAACTAGAAAGATGTTGAACATTTATGCAAGGGGAAAGATTAGTATGCAGTATATTTAAGACAATGTTCTACAGTGACCTTCACAGAAAAGGAAAAAGATTGAAACCGGTAAGCAGGGAAACTCAGTGGCTCTGAGGCCATTCAATCAGGAAAACAGACGATTTTACATCTGTCCCTAATAAGTATGCAGAATGTTACTTATTACTTAACCTTGTTAAAGAATGCTTCTACACCTGAGGTCCAGTTTTGGCTCTAACTAGTATTCTTATCCTGATCCTCCTCAAAGAATTTCTTTTTGCGTTAAAAAAATTTATTTTTCAGGTAACATCATCTATTCATTCCATTTCTATGAATTTTAATTATGAAATTAAAAAAAACTTTATCTGAGGACCATTTTAATTATTCATAGTATTAACAGTAAAATATTATTTAGAGTTCCTGTTCATATCTCAGTGTATTATTAGTTCATTCTCCTCCACCAAATCATTAAGTATTTTTAATGCCTTGGTAATCAGACAACTTACTTGATTGTTACAGATTGCCTGCAATTTTCCCAGACACTTCTGGATATATTCTCAGGGTTTGTTTTAGTTTGTTGTGTTTGAATATGGTACACAGATGCATGATTATACTCTATGGTTATTCACTTGAATTGAATACAATGTTGAATGATTATTTCAGCTTTAAGATTTTTCCAAAAGCTGAAGTTATAATTCCCTTTGTGGTGAAGGAGGAGAACACACTGCCTCACTTGCACGTAGCCCAGCCTCTAGTGCTGTGTGCGGGTGGGGCTTGGAGGCTAACGAGGGGGCTGTCTTTCTCAAGAGGCTGTGGCTCTGTCACTCGCCATAGTGGGGAAACTTGTGAGTGTGAGGATCACTTGGACATTGTTGGAGGCTTATGTTAGTTCTTCTGTTTGGATCTTCATTCTTCCTAATTGGTTCTACTACTATCTTTTCTATGATTCTTTCTTTTGAAGTATAAATTAACAGGAATAATGGATATTCGAGTTGCTTTTTTATCGGTAGCCAAAACTATGATCTTCAATCATCCCTTCTTTGTTCATTTGATTTTTAATTTGTACTTTCAAGGTTTTCATTCATGCTATTTGAACTTAATTTATATTGTTCCAAATGAACTATTTCTTCTTACAAAACAATTTACCATTAAATATTAATTGATTCCTTTTATATTAAAACAAAGCAAAATTAGCAATGTTAATCATTAAAATTGTAAAACCCTGAATATTCGTTCTCGTGTTTAACAAACAGGTCTTTTGTTAACATTTCAGTACCCTTTGGTGAACCATTATTACTTATATAATAATTGCATACAGCTTTTATTTGAACATATTAATAATACCATCAGCAAATTTAATGCTGATCTCTACAGGATTAACATGTAGGAAATATATGTAGACCTCTAGGAAATAAATCTAAGAAATAGGTTTTATGAAATCACATGTTACAGGATATTGAGCTTAAAAAGGAAAAAAATGAAATGAAATATTACATCTTGATTATTAAAATATAGATATATTTCCTCTCTAATGAAACAACATTAAGGCAAACTTCTAAATTTTATATTGATTAAGCAGCAAATATTCAGCATGATATCGCATAATATGTTTGTTGTTCACAGCAAATTCTAACTGGTAGAATGTTAGCAATTCTCAGGCACACTAGCGATTAATCTGATTGCTTAGTTTCCAATATGGCAGAGCTCTCAGTTAAACTTATGCACACTCTATTTTACATATTTCTGAAAACTTAGTCTAAAAATAATTCTCATTAATTTTTGTTGTTTCAAAATATTGTTATAGATAATCAATTTTTGGTCATGCAACTATTCTAAGAAGGAAACCAAGGAAAACTTATTTCACCAAAATCTTACTAAATTTAGATAGTATTAGGGTGGAATTTCAGATATATAATTTTCCTATCTTTAAAATAAAGCCTATTGTTATTTATCTTTTGAAAACTTATTTTGAAAATTAATAAATTACGTTGTAATTTTTATTCATATTTTTGAGAGCCCTACACTTAAAACATATTTTTCCAAAGTGGTTCAATGGAATTCTGACACTAATTACCCAAAGTTAGCACAGACTTCACAGGTTGTCACAGTCCACCCTAGACTGCCCTCACTTCAGACATTAGCTACAAGCTCTAAGATTCCCAGACCACCTACACTTCTGACCAATAGGCTACAAATTCAGAGGTTCCCACTACCCCTTCAAGTTGAATAATTCAGTAGAATGATTCACAAAACAAGAAAGTTTACACTTATGATTACAGTTATTATTATGAAAGGTTATTACTTATGATTATGGTTATTATGAGAGTTACAAATTAGAAACAGCCAAATGAAGAGAAACATAGGGTTAGGTATGGAAGGGTACCAAACATGAAGCTTCCATGTCCTGAGTACATGCCATCCTCCTGCTGGGTATACACACATATCACCAATCAGCTCAGCTTACCTGAGCATCAGTATCTAGTTTTTATTGGAATTTTATTACTTAGGCAAGATTGACTGCATCACTGGCCACATGATTAAACTCAATTTTCCAGCCCCTCTCCTCAATCCAGAGTTCAGGCTGATATCACCTGGCTCAATACCCCAACACTTTAATAAGATGGTTGGTCTTTTTCTGACATGGCCAGCCCCCATCCGGAGTCACTTCCTTAACTTAAATCATGTATGGTCCAAGGCAGTCACCATGAATAACAAAACATCCCTATCACTCAGGAAAATCCAAACATCTTGAGAGTACGTCCCAGGAACCAGGGATAGAGGTTAGCTGAATGTTTTATTATACAACAGTGGGATTATACATCTATCCAAAATACTCAGTTTACAGTGCTTTCACTTTTTAAAATATTATCTGCCTTGACAACTACTATCAGATTTCCAAGTGAATGTTAGTTATGCATCATTTGAAATACCGTCCTCTCTATTTTTCCCCATGAGCTCCTCAGCCCATGAGCAATATAGTAGACAGTTTTTTTTTTTTTGAAGTTGCATAACAAAAACTGAATGTCTGCCATGTAGCTACAACCAGGGAATGTAAGGGAGAATTCATAAAAGCCTTGTATGTCTGGTAAAGGTTATTCTATTCTCTGCACACCAGACTTAGTTCTGGTATCTTTGTGGTATCATAAGATTCTGAGTAAACTGCAAATACAACTGAAAAATTATGGTGGTTTTCTACATCTATCTATTGCATATATAGTATATATAGTATATGTATATTCCAACTTCATTAGTTACTTACAAAGTACCAGCCATAGTGTTAAAGTTTTCATATGTAATGTATATATTTCTTGTTAAAAAAACTTAGCAGGAAGTCATATTAAACCTATTAGCAGCTAATAACATTGAAGCTAAAATATTTTCTGTGCAAAATGCAAAAACAACAACAACGTATACACACAGAACACAAAACCTACATACCTAGAAAGTGGCAAATCAAGGATTAGAATTCGAGTTTGTGATTACAAATCTGATCTTTTTGGAATCCCTGTATTAAAAAAAGGAAGGTGCTGCATTTCAAGCAAAAGTGCAAAATAAAAATACTTTCCAAGTTAAAGGTATTTATTTTTCACAGCTTTTACTTTATTTCCCCTCTCTTCTCCAGCTGTAATTTGAATAAGAGTAGAAAATACGGCAGCAGCATAAGAAAAGAAAGGAGTTAAAAGTCACATTTTCTGGATACATTAAGCAACACAAATTCTCTGAATTCTGAATCAGTTTCAGGCTAATTATTAAGCATATCCTTTGAACTAACCACATCTGGGCTAATTAACCAAAGGTAAAACAGTTTTCATAAATGAAGGGCCCAGGATGTAGAAACAGATGTCCCCGACCACTGTGTAGCTCTCCTAGACCACTGGAGTCTGCAGTGGGAGCCCAGCATTGCTGGTGACACTGTCAGACCAGGGCAGGGTTGACCTCGTGGGATAGGGAAATGCTTTTTACTACTTCAGTGCCCTTCTTACTCAGTGCTTCAGTTACTGGCCAGGAATAATTTAACAGAATAATACCTATGGTCCAACATTTAATGAAATGCTTACACCCATCAGACTTTATGCCATGCTCAATATCAGCGATGCCATAGCCTTACCCAGAGAAAAGGACGCAGAGTCTGTGCTCAGGTGAGCTGAACCTTATCTACACCCACAGCTTTACCACTTTACAGAAAGCCTGTATATGCTCATTTCTACCCTCAGCTTTGGTTTAATCTTTGACATGAGTACTTCTGATACTCAGCTTAATTCCAGTACCATAATCACAGAATTATTTCTCTACAGGTGACTTCAGTATATCTGTAGAAAATAACCAGAGAAGAAAATCTCTATGATTTAACTGTTCTAACTTTGCAAATCTCCTGGACAACAGAGTTAATGGCCTTGATTTAGAGCACATTTCTTTGGTTTTAGCTGTACTGAGGCCTTTGGTTGCAAGAGACAGAAATCCTCTCAAATTAGTTTATGTAGAGTTATTATTTATTTGGATGAAAATGACTTGGAATCCAAGAACAAGAAATGCAACTGCATCTGAGAACTGGGAATCTGCTGGAGAGACCGGAAGGCACTGTCCTCATTTCTCATTTATTAGGGCAGTATTGTTTTTCTTTCATCTCTGCCTTCTCTCATATTTTTCAATTCACACCTGCTTCTAGTGGCCCAATAATGTTACTAGCACTAACGCTAAATAATTTTATGTGTGTAGCTTATTATTTGCTTCCTTTTGAGTCAGATATCCATTTTGGTCCAGTCAGCTGTGGCCAAGAGGTGTTAAATCACACAATGCAGACATAGCTTAGAGAGGATGTTTGTGAGTGAACTATCTGTTTTCTAAAGCATCTTTAAAAATTTAATATTGTAAAAAAAAAAAAAAAGGTGACTTCTATACAGTATTACAGACACCATGGAGATTACTTAAGGGCCAATGGGGAATAACAGACAGTACAAGTCACGTGTGCTCCCAGACATTAACTTTTTTAGTCAAAGACATCTACCACTTTTATTTGTTTTGTAAGACTTCCTCATATGTTATTTGAAAGATGATTTCTGACACAAAAAGAAATGAAATAAAATCACCATTCTAAGGAAAGGTGAGGTTTCTTTCTCCTTATCCTGATTCTATCTTGTACATGGTATAAATCATGTTGATAAAACATGCTGATAGATTAAAGTGCACTTGAAAATAATATATTAATAGAAACCTCTTGAGGATAAATTGAAGCCTTAATTACTCAGGAATAAGGAAGTCAATATACTTGCCATTGAAATTTGCCCAGAGAGACACATTTCCCATTATAGATGTTCATGGCCATATTTCATTTCTAGAATTATAAAAGCATATTTTAAATTTAGCAGTATGCAAAAATGCATACATTTAACTGATTACAGAATATTTAAAATGTATTTATTAACACATGGTTACATTCTTTTATACTGCTATAGATATGCATCCACGTATTGCTGAAGTCAAATAAGACTGCAGTGTAAATCTAGTAAGTCCCATGGTATCTCAGTATGAAACAATCTGATTGATTTAGGTATATAATCAGCAGAAATAAATTCAAGAAAGCATAGAAAAGCACATTAAAAATAAACATGGTTACTTTGAGAACAATTTCACTACTGTACTCTCTCCATTACCTGGGATATTGTTGGCTATAGGACAACTACAGAGCACAACCTACAGACAAAATAATGTGTGCATTAGAGAGAAAATATGTGATAGTTCTCCCCACTGATCACAGAACCTAGAATAATGCTATACAGATAAGAGTTACTTAAGAAATAGTCAGCCCTCTATAGCTGTGATTCCACTTCTGCAGATTTAACCAACACTGGATCTGTTCATTCAACATGGACTTTGGTATCCATGAGGGTCCTGGAACCGTCTCCCTCGAATATGGAGGGACAACTCTAGTTCTTGATAAATTGAATAAATATTAAAAATATAAAAAGGTTAGTTTAAGAATTTATTACATCACTTGTCAAATATGTGTTATTACATGATTTAATAAGCTTCAAGAAATTATTCTACATTTCATGATATTGCTTCACTTGGTATACTAAAAAAAAAATGTAGATAGATAGCTAGAGTTTGACGGGGGAAAGAAGTGGGTAAGGCTATAAAAGATAGATAAACAGATGATGGTTGTAAATATTTGTTAGATGTGGATTTGTTTTCACATACACATGCTTGTGTATAGGTATGTAAAAATTTTAAAAAACAATTCTTTCATTTGTATGTACACACATATGATATATATGTGCCTATGTATTTATATACATTATATTATATATTACATATACTAAAAGACATACACTAAAATATTCATAACAGCATTATTCATAATAGCCCAAAATCAGAAAATGCAACACTTTAAAGCAATGAGAATGAATTGCTGATACAGTGCAACAATATGGACAATCCTCAGACATATAATACTAAGCAGAAGGAAAAAAAGCAAAACAAACAAAAATACATACTACACGTTTCCCTCTCTGTAAATGTGAAAAAACAAGCAACACTGACTGATGTCAGCCTCATGACTACATTGGAGACAGTAAATGAAGGGGCAAGAGGGTGAAATTTTGGGTGCTAATAGTGTTCTCTTTCTTAATTTTGTCTGCAATTCCCTGGTTGTGCTCATCTTGTGAAATACAGAGTTGCATTCTTATGATTTGTACACTCTTCTTTGGTGAACTATCTCTTTGTGTCTTTTTTCCATGTTCAATTTGGAATGTTTGCTTTTAGATTATTTAAAGAGTGCTTTATATATTCTACATTGTAGACCTAATACCTGTTTATCTTCTTATTAGTGTCCTTCAAAGAGCAAAATATTTTAATTTTGATAACATTATTTTATCAAAATTAAGTATGATTAGAATTTTCAATTTTTCTTTATATGGACTATGCATTTTGTGTCAAGTCTAAAGATTTTTCTCCTATGCTTTTTTCTAAAAGTTTTATACTTTTTACATTTAAGTCTAAGATTCATTTTGAGTTAAAACTTGTACTGACTGTAACATTTTTTTGCCTGCCAGAGTGCAATGAACCAGCATAATTTGTTGAAAAGATAATCTTGACTCCATTAAGGTGCTTTTGCACAACTGTCAAAAATCTGTTGGGTGTATTTGTATGGGTGTATTTCTGGGTTCTCTGTTCCAGTGATCTTTGGGTTTATCATCTGCCAACACACACAGTCTTAATTAATATAGCTATACAGTAGATCTTGAAATGTGGTAGACTAATTTACCCTCTTCATTCTTCTTTTTCAAAGTTGTTTTTATCAATTCTAGCTCTTTTGTCCTCAATGTACATTTTAGAATAATGTTCTCTATACCTACAATCTTACTGAATTTTGATAGGAATTCCATTTAGCCTGTATATCAACTTAGGGAGAGTTGGCATCTTTACCATACTGAGTCTTCTAATCTATGAACACAGTATACCTCTTTATTTATTTGGACCTTTGATTTTTTTTTCATCATGTTCTGCAGTTTTTAGTATCCAACTCCTGTCCATGTTTTGTTAGATTTACATCTAAGTATTTCAGTACATACCTGTTATAAGGCTATAATAAAAACAGTGAAAATACCCTGTGGTGGCAAGGATGCTGAGTAAGTGGATCATTCACAAATTGCTGGATCATTCATAAATTAAGAAAATGCAAATGCAAATGCAAATACTATATAACCTAGCAATTATATTCCTGGGCATTTATCCTCAAGAAATAAAGATTTATGTTCACACAAAAGCCTGTACATAAGAGTTTATATCAGCTTTATTCATAGTAGTCAAAACGTGGAATCAACCCAGATATCCTTTGACATTAAATAAACTGCAGTAGCTTTCAACTCAGCAGCTAAACATGAAAAAACAAAACAAACTACTTTCATTTGATACATTCAACAAACTATTTTCTGAAATGTTTGCTGAATGAAAAAGCCAATGATACAGCATCAGGTAGTGCATTATTCCATTTTTATAATCTTTTTGAAATAACCAAATTACAGAAATGGAGAAGAGATGAGTGGTTGCTGGGGTTTGGAGGAGGTAACTTGACCTCAGAGCTGGACACAGGCAATCAGAGGATTCTCATCCTCTCTGCTGTCCTTGGAATGTACACTCTGCCTACTGTTCTCACAGTGGGAGCTATTCCAGAGAGACAGCCTTGAGAGAGTAAGGTGTCTTGAGACCATCGGGACTGTGTATGTGACTGGACCTAGTTAAGGCCTCTTTATAAATGTTTAAGATTCTAGCAGGCTGGTGTGAATATCTACTCGTCTTGCAGCTACCCTAGACAAGCCTCGTAAGTCAGCCCCCCTGCTTATCAAACCTGCCACCCACTAATCAGGAGGGATCTGCCTCTTTCTTTGGTCTCTCCCTGTTCTCTGTGTTTGCAAACCAACGTAAGAATTAAGGAGGGTCTGAGGGTGGGAGAGAAGAGGGTGTGGCTATAAAAGAACAACATGAGGGATCCTTGAGGTGATGAAAATATTCTGTATCTTGAACATATTAATGCCAATATCCTGGCTGTGATACTGTGCTAGAGTATAGCAAGGTATTATTACTATTGGGAGAAACTGGATAAAGGGTACATAAGATGTCTTTGATTTTTCTTAAAATACCACATGAATTTACATAAAAGTACATTTAAATAAAAAGTTTAAGTAAGCAAAATGTGCCAGGGGGTGGGGGTGGGGGGCACAGAGAAAGAAAAAAAGAAAAAAAAATGAGAGAAGACACCAAAAAATAGAATGTGAATAGAGAGCAAATAAGATGCAAGACCCAAAAGAAGAGTTGTAGGAAGTAACGAATGATAGTGTCAGACTGCAAAATCAGCAAAGACAGGGATTATTTCCATGGCATGTACTTTGTGTTAGAAGGCGTAACTCGATAATCAATACCAAGTGTAGACTATAGAAATATTGCTTTAAATTCTGAACAAATGGAGAACATCAAATGCCTCAGAGGGTCAAGTTGTATTTGGACTAAAGAATGACAGACTGAAAATATTATTTTAACAAAATGAGAAGGTGGTTAGTGACATTATCCATTTCAGAAGGGAATAAATAGAAAATGAGGAATAAGAAACTGGGAATCAAACAAAATTCAAAAAAAGTTTGACTGTGAAGAGTAGGATGAAAATAAATTGGCTAAAACGGGGTTTGAAAAGTGTTTTGGATATAAAACATTTTACATGACTTCTCTGTATTAATGCATACTTTTTAATATGGAAAGTAAACTACAACTTGGCCATTTTTAGGTTGAAATTATAAAGATAAGATAGTATTATCTGGTTACCTGATTGCGTCCACTCAACATCCATCATCTCACTATTCATCTAATTAAAAGGTAATGAGAAGACTTACATGCAGACAAGTTGTATAAGATAGTCACAGCCACTCAGCTATTGTGTGGCAACATTAATACCTATTGTAGAATCCAGAATGTATAGGGGGCTCAATAAATATCTGTTAAAGTTAGAAAGAATGAATGGCAGAGAAAAGGACAAGAAAGACGCTAGCAAACAGATCTTTCTTACTGTGAAACCCATGCCTTTCTCCTACGCCACACTTTGTGTTATGACTACAGGTCTTCCTATAGGGAAGTAACATCCTCCCCACGTATTCAATAGCATAGTTCAAAATGAATTTTTTAAAAAACACTTTTTTATAAACTGTATTGGCACCTAAGGTATGCTATTGTGAGGAACAGACATTCTGAAATCATTTTTTATACACAGATTTCCTTATAGCATCACTTAATCTGAAGGTTAAGTTTTATACCATAAGCTTCTATTAATACACACAAGACTGATTGTGTGAACCCTGTCTCCATCCCACAGCTGATCAACTAGAGTGTAGATTTATAGTAGGGTTAACAGCTTTGTGAAAAGAGGGGTGCTTGGATTGCAACAGCTCATCATTACTTGTTAAATATTTTAATGAATATTTGTTGTCTATGATGACTAAAGAAAGATCAAAGATAATCATTTTTATGGTCCTACGTACTATTTTATCTTTATCCATCTTGTATACCTCAGTTACTTTATATCAGCCTATAGCTTACAGTCCTAAAATTATAATTATTTTATAATTAAAATAACTAGGTCATCTCATTTACCTGTCATTACTTGGACATTTTCTAAACTCATAGTCCTTTGGAATTATATTAGTTTTTCAGGTAATTAGATATCTATGGATCCATTTTAGAAGTTTCAAAAACTGTAACTTTTATTTTCTTTTTTTAAATAACATCTCTGAAGCTCAAAGCTTTTAGCTCTCAAATATTTTTTTTAAAGATATTCCAACATAGATGTTGCTCTATTAAGTCTGGGCCTAAGGAACATTTATTTCCCTCAGTTGGTTCTTCTGTCTTTAGTTGGCGATGGTATACAATGTGGTGGCATAAGCCAAACAAGTGTTTGCCTGGCCAGGCAGAGACAGTGGGAAACAGAGGAATTTTCACCAGCCTGGCTAGGTTCCTGCCTGTCTACCTTAGCTAGTTTTTACTATATTTATCTATGATGACAGTTCCCTTCCAGGAACAGGTCCTCTATTTACATTCTTTTAGACAGTTAGGGGGAAGGTCAGCGTTTCATTCTGAGTGTTTTGGGCTTTGATTGTTTTCAGCCTGAAATAATTCACATGCCAAAGAGACATTTTGGGGTGACCAGTTTTGATCCCCTACAACCCCTATACATAGAAGTGTTCCTGCCAGATGAATTGTTGAGAAATGAGCAGACTGCAGGATGCATGGCTTAGAAATGAGAAAAAAAAAAACACAAAAAAACTATCTTTGAATGTAAGCTAAGATAGATATTATGTAACAATGTCTACTACAGCATAAGGATTTTATTTTTGAGTTGGTTTAATGGCTGGCCAATTACTTGCTGGTAATATCTCATAAGTGTTTTTTCAATTATTTAGTAAGGAAAATATTTACTGAGGTCTTAATGGCTGAAAGTAATTCCTTGAAAATTTGCCACTACCTCCTTTACATTTTCTTGGCTGTCAATTGCTGCACAAGTGATGTGGGATATAAGAATTTATTTTTTTAAGCTTCAGAAAAAAAGCACTTACAAACTTACTCTCATTTCACATTACTCAGTGTAACTCATATTTCCTAAGAATTGACAAAATATGTACAATATTCTTGTTTCAAGCTATGTTTCTATTTCATAAGCCATTATCATTCTGAGAACACAAATACATTAGTTGAAAAATGGTACAGACAGAATAAAAGAAGGCAAAGATGTGCAACCTGATGAATTAAATTTGAAAAATCTGCTCATCCGAATTGCTAACCACAAAATTAAATAATTTTGAAACACAATAATAAGAATAAACAATCTGAAAACAGAATCATTACCTAAACTCTTTCTGAAGGCTGATAGTATCGACAATGAGAAAAAGAAGGAATGGAAAGTGTAAAGAAGGAAAAAGGGAAGGAGTGGCTGGAGGAGTACAGAGAAAAGGCAGTGACTTGCATAATGACTTTTACTTCCAGAGGCCAAATCATAGCCAAAACGCCACTGGTAAACTTTCAGTTTTGCCTCAGTCTTAAGAGGTTGGGTTTTTTCCCCTATGTTAGATTTCAGTTCAATCGACCTTTGAGTTTCAACCCAGCTTTTATTTTTAACCTCCCTCTTACCTATACAATCTATTACCCTTTCCAGATTTTTTTTCTACACAAGCAAAAATACTAAAGAATTGAATTTTCTAGGCAGTTTGCTCTATGTGGCTCATCTATTCAGTCTCAAAATTAGCCTCAGGACCGATTACTCTAACATGGAGTAATTCATATTAGATCCTCCTCACATTATAAGCAATTATACAGCTGGAGGACATAAATGACAAAAAATAAAAATTAACTCCTTACAGATATCAAGCAGTGGGTAGCACTGTACTAAAATTATTGGAAGATAGGGTAGTAAACAAAATAAGCTCATTTTATTCTAATTTTTCCCTGAGGACATTTTTCAAATAAGTAGGTACAGTGTATTAGGCAGTAAAGGACAGTTTCAGTAAATGAAAGAGATACAAATTGGAGTTGAGGGATGGTAAGATGGGCAAAGGTGATAGTGGTGTCAGTTATTAAAGTGAGGGTGTCACATAGAAAGATTCCCCAAACTGTGCATGGTTTCCCTTGGGATCTTGCTTAGAGCCTGATCTATAGGCAGAGAGTGAATCTCACAGATGCCTGGGAGGGGAGGCTGAGAGCAAAACAGATTTCAAAGGTAGTATACATAATATGGATCATAATTTCTGACCACAATGCCATTCAACTAAAAATGACAATATCCAGAAAATTTGCAAACACGTGGAAATCAAGCAATACTTTTCTAACTAATCTATAGGTCTGCAATAAACAAGCAAAAAAACACACAGAGAATGAAGTTAAACAATAGTGAAAAAATAACATTTATGGAATGCAGTTAAAGCAGTGTCTAGAAGGAAAAATATTGCTTTGAATGCATAAATAGACACATTTTTAAATGAATAACCCATATTACCACCTCAAAAGCTATGAACAGAACAAATTATTCCCCTAAAAGAGACACCCAAAGGAATTAACAAAGGAATATATATATATAAATCAATAGAGAAAATAATACAACATAAAAAGTTACCTTATTGAAAAGATTAGTAAAACTGATAAATTTCTAGCAAGTCTGATCAATAGAAAAGAGAAATAACCAATATGAAGAAAAAAGAAACTTCACAACATTTCATGAAGATATGATGTGAAAGAAGATCATGAATCATTATAAACCAATAAATTTGACAACATAAAGAAAATGGGTAAGTTCTTTGAAATACACAATTTTACAAAATTGTCATAAAACACAAGGAAGTGTCTGGAGTGGCCTCTATCTATGAAAGAAATTGAATCTAATTACATACTACACAAACTGAACTCCAGCACTAGATGGTTTCATTGCTAAGTTCTATCAAACATTTAATAATGTAATAAAAACATGCTTACTCAAACTCTTAGAAAAGAGAGAAGGAAGAAATATTTTATGAAGCCAACATAGCACTGATATCAAAACCTGCTACAACATTTCAAGAAAACTACAGATCGATATTCTCAGACACTTAGAACTCTCAAATTCAGTATTAGAAGATTAAATCCAGGATGATACAAAACTGATAATACCTTATGACCAAGTGAGTTTTATCTTGCTACTACTACTGAACAGTGAATTTAGTAGTGTTGCAACATTTGTAAAAATCAACTGTTTCTATATATTACTACTAAACAATTGCAAAATGCAATAAGAGATAATACTTTTGGAAGTCACATCATAACATACCAAATCCAAGAAATAAATTTTACAAAGGTTGTGCAAGGATTGATGAGAAAAAAAATTGCTTCCATTTTGACATTATTAAGGCCTATATTTAAATGTCACTTCTTCATTTAAGTCTTCATGGTTTCCCTTTTTTTTATTCTACTTGATAAGCTAATTTACATAATTAGCATATTTATATAGTGTATATAAGTGTGTGTATATATACATATTTATACATAAGATAAGTCAAAGATACTTTAGTTTTTAAGATAGAAATCCAATTCATAATAGTTAAGGAATAGAGGATAAGAAACTGGTATATATAAACAATGAAATACTACTCAGCCATAAAAAAGAGTAAAATAATGCCATTTGCAGAAATATGGATGGATTTGGAGATAGTATTCTAACTGGAGAAAGCCAGAAAGAGAAAGAAAAATACCATATGATATCATTCAGATGTGGAATCTAAAAAAAAAAAGAAAAATACACTATTCAACTTATCTACAAAACAGAAACAGACTCACAGACATAGTAAAAAAAAACTTGTGGTTACCAGGAAGGAAGAGGATGGGAAGGATAAATTGGGAGTTCGAGATTTGCAGATACTAATTTTATATATATAAAATAGATAAACAAATTTCTTCTGTACAGCACAGGGAATCATATTCAGTATATTATAGTAACCTATAATGGAAAAGAATGTGAAAACGAATATATGTGTGTATATGTATGACTGAAACATTATGCTGTACACCGGAAATGGACACATTGTAACTGACTATACTTCAAAACAAAAACAGGAACAGAGGGACTTCATTGACTTATTGTTTCATATAACTGAAAGTCCAGAGATGGGGCTATGTCTATTGTTAAATCTACATGTTTAAACAAGGTCTCACATTCAGTGTAGAGACTGTTTTTCTATCCCTCAGTCTTTTAGCTCTACTTTCCTTGTTGTCTCCCACCAAAGAGAATTTTCTTTCACACATTTTGAAGAATTTCCACTCATTTTCAGAATCTTAATATTCAAAATTCATGGGCAGAATTCCTGGGTTACAGCAATAAGATGACTCAACTTTGAATGCTTTCTATCCTGGTATCTTGGTTTAAGGATCATAAATACAGATAAAGCTCTATCATGTGAAAAATGAGGAAGAGATGCTGTACAGTTATAAAGAGGAGATACTCATTACAGAGTAATTTAAGCATCAGGAGGTCAGTGTCAATGGCTATAACATTTTTACATTTTTTTTCAAGGATTAATCCCCAGTATTTAGCATGGTTCTTGACAGAAGTTATTGGTTGATATTTGCTAAATGATTACAGGTCAATTCCAGATGAATTTGAGTCATTCCTTAGTCATTGTTAAATTGCTTTCCTCACTTTGATTTGTAGATTTTATTATTTTCAACTCCTGTGATATCTGCCCTTTTACACCACACTAACAGAAAAGTATACTGACTGTTTTTCATAGAAAATTATCCAAATCAAGATATATTCTCATTTTTCATCACTGTGGTCTTTAAGTTGTAAATAAGGTTTATAAAATCACAAAGGAGATGGATCACTTAATGCATTAAGAAAATGATTAATACATTCTTACCTTATTCACATACATCAATAGACCTCTTCACTAAAGATTTTCTCTGTAACTAAGGTCTAAAATGTCCTACCCACACTCTACCCTTTCTCCATCTTATTTGTGTTTAGTGAATTAGGTAACACTCTACACCCTTGATTGAACATTTTCTGGATCCCTCATACAGCACTTCCTTATCTCCTGTGGTGCCCACAGCAACTGCATACACCCCTACCAGTAAATGCCCCTGCTGTTGTACACTTTGCATCTCCCTAATGTGAAGAAAATCTACTCAAGATTTAAGGAGTCATTTGTTTTAATTCATCCCAACAACTAAGAGTTCTTCAACGTGTACTACATGTTGGGTATTATGCTAAACAACAGGAATATTAAAGATACATGATCTTCCATCAAGGAAGTTCTTTGGCTACAAGTCACACTGGTTGCTATTTAATACCCAGTATTCCTTGCTCATGGTTTGCTTTCATTTCAGAGTGAAACATTTTAAAATATTGACCCCAAGTTCTTATTTCTTTACCAGGGTTATTCTTTTGATCTTTACTTATTTTCCCCTAGTATAATTTTTGGACTTCCAGACAGTCTTTTATTCAACTAGAAATAAAAAAAAGAAAAGAACCAAGAAGCACCTATTACCTCTGTAGATATATCATCATATTGAAAAGTAATTATATCCTCAGACTTTCATCATGTCACATCAGGATTATTATAAATAATTCTCTAACCAATGCTTTTGTCTAAAGTTTTCCTCATCCAGTCTGTTTCCTATGATGCTTGTCAGAGTAATATTAAAATCTGGCTAAAGCCATGGCCATTTTTCCACTAAAAAGTACCCAGTTGTTCCTTCCTTCTGGAATGCTGTACCTTTAGTTTCTACTTTAAAAAATTCTAGTTCTTATCCCAACTCCTCTGGGCTCCTTCTCTTATATGTAGCACCAAGACTCTCCCCTCTCTGAGTTCCTGAGACCTGAAAAATCTTTTAGAGCAACTGGTTTGCACATTGCATATGCCCCCACATACTATTGTTTTATTTTACCTGTCATAGATTTTAACTAGGTTGAACGCTTACTGAGATCCACATTGTGAAAAATTTTTCTTACAGTGTTGAGTAGATAAAGACCCCTCCAAAACTGATGCACTCAAGAAAAAGTCAGGGTTATCATTAATAATGATAGAAGTGGCCTAGAAATGACTTAGCATTTTTATGATGTTAAAACACATAGTATCTTGGAATATTTAATTTCATTATCTTTCAGTCTTAGATTTTAAGATGGTACAAAGATGTGTATTTTAATTTTATAAAACATGAGCTCATGCATGTGTAATCATTAGAACAAAGAAAAATTAAATTGTGAAGCCATGGATCAATAAAAACATGAAACAAATTATATCATGGACACTTCAAAACAGCAATAGTATTTTTTAGACAATTGAAATGAATATTTCAAATTAAAGGAAAATAAAAGACTACAGAGGATCATTATTTTCACTTTTACAATATAGCCAATTAGGCAAAATTATCTAATTCATTAAAGAGAATAGTGAATATTAAATTATAGCTTTCACTAAGTCTGTTATGAAGTAATGAGCCTTATATATGTGATATTCTTATTTTTGTAGAATGAAATGAAACATCACATGGAAAGAGGTTAGTACAGTACTTAAGACACTTGCGTTGTGGTAGATTCTGATTTGAATCCCAGCCCGACCTCCTAATACATGTTTGATTATAAGGAAATGGTATGTTCTCAATGATCTTCAATTCTCTCACATAATAGTTTGATATAGTAATATTTATCTACAAAAGCTATCATAAGATTTAAAGTAAGTAGTGCATAGCAAAGTGCTCATAATAGTGCCTGACACATTTCAATAACCCAGAAAATGGGAGCTGTCGATATTTTTAGATACCTTGCAATTTGAAACCTTCTCCTGAAGCACTGATCTCTAACAAAGAGGAGGTCCTCTCAGATTTAGATCTGGGATGCTGCCCAAGCCAGTATTAAAGAGGTAAATGCTGAGAAAGTTTCTGAAATTCAAGAGCAGAATTGATGATTACAGCTATAATCTTAATTATCAAAAAATATTATTAATACCCCATTGATTCGTAGTTATGGGGATAGGGTGTTGACTGAAAGGGGGCATGAGATGAACGATTTCTGAGAGCATTTATAATGGTTCGTTTCTCAATTTGGGGCCTATGACATGGTTTTGATCAGTTCGTGAAAATAAACTGAGCTGTTTATATGTGTTATGTTCACTCTTATGTATGTAATATATGTTAAAATTCATCTACTACTTTTATCACTCATTTAACAAATAATGTATTAATTCTGCAAATACAGTAACATTATTGCTTATTGTGTCATTGAGAAACATGGATTCAATAATAGTTCATTTTTTGATGAGTATTTTTCAAAATTAATATTATATTTACAGTGATTAAGTATACATCAATTGATATTGCAACAATCTACACTTAACACAACATAATGAATATTTTAATTAGAGATTTATGGACACTGTAGAATATTAAATTTCAATGCATATACATAATACGTGTGAGAGAATTATGGTAAGGTAATCAGTACAAGGTCTAAAAGCATTAAAAGATCACATGATCAAAAATCCATTATGATTGAAAACCCACAGAAGTAAGGTCTTCATGAGTTTATAGATACAAATGGTGTATTTGAAAAGCTAGGATTAATTATACCAAAACAAAAAACACTAAAACTTCATAATTTTTAGACTAGGGCCTAATTTTCTATAATAGATTTTCTTTAGATAGGCCAGCTTATCAAGTATGAGTATTTCATTTATTTCCTTTGGTGGTCAAGTACCCTTTGACTTAATTACAGTAAAATAGTTTCTCTCATAAAAACTGTACTTTAATTTGAAGCTGATTCTTCTATTTCTGTGACACTTCAGCTTTGTCCACTCCCCCCAGGACTGAACCCCATTAAGGCAGGTTTGGGAGCTTCCTGAAGTGATAAACGTGCACCACACACAGGGAGCTGAAAGCTCTTTTCAACCATACACACCTGGCGTTATTTCCTGGCATTATTTCCTTCTTGGCTACCAAGCACCCCCATCCTGTGCAATACCTGTTATTTTTCCCTACACACTTTTAACTGGGCTATGGTCTTATTATCGTTTTAATATAATAATATAACATCCTAATATATTATCCTAACACATTCCTAACAACAACAAAAACTTCGTCATTTGCTAGACTTGGACTTACTATTTACCTCTTGTGAAAGGGATTCTCTTGAGTGTACACAGAATTATTCATTTTGTGATACAAATTGAAAGCTATTTCTCACAAAAAATGAGATGTCAGCTAATGAAGTTGGTAATGAAATTCGGAACTATCAAGTGTTTATACTTTTTATAATTTGAATTAAATGACTTTGATGATGCTAACATGATTTAGGCATATTTATTCTCAATGTGACATAGTCTTTGCATGATTAGTTTATTTCACCAACTAAGCAGTTCTATTAGAATGTATATAATTCATTCATTATGATTATTATAATTTAGGAAAAATCTGAACTCATAAAAAGGTTTATTTTTAAAACCAAAATGCATCAGTATAACTATATGCCTAATAAGTATCTTGATTGTTTTCCTATATTACTTTGCCTATTTACTTAAGAGGTTACATCATTTATTACTGTAATTGTTTTTTAATGTTTCCATTGATTGATTTAGACTATGAGCTCATTGAGGGACACTTCTGCATCTTATTTTTCTTTACTTTTCCATTATTCTTTCTCTGTGTCTGAGGCTGTTTGATACTCCTTCAAAATTTTCTTAATGAATACATGAATAAATGAATGAATGGAGTATCATATATAAATCTTCCCACAGTCTCTTTTCTGCCTCACACATTGCCTTGGATATCATAAAAGACACAATAGTCAATTATTAATCAATATTGTAATTTCATTTTTAAAAATTTTTTATTGAAGTATAGTCAGTTTACAATGCTGTGTCAATTTCTGGTGTATAATATAATGTTTCAGTTTCACAGACATAGAAAACAAACTTATGCTTACCCAAGGGAAAGGGGGTGGGAAGGGATAAATTGGAAGTTTGAGATTTGCAGATACTAACTACTGTATATAAAGTAGATAAACAATAAGTTTATACTATAATTTCATTTTTAAGAATCAAAGAAAAGGCTGACAGAAAATCAAAGCATCCCAGGACATATGTTATCTCTAATTATTAATAAATTGCAAGACAATTTTAAGCAATTCTCCAGTATGTAATCCTAGCCTTTGAAAGAACAGAAATTGACTTGTTTTATGCATAAATATAGACTGCAGTCTACAAGAAGTATTTTATTCATGAATTCCATGCAACCATGAAATCTGGGAAGGCCTTAACATAGTAGTTTGGAATTACTTATTTTTGATGGGAAAGTGATTGGGACCACATTTGCACATGAATAAAACTGATTTGATAATTGCTAAATCTACCCTGGGTTTTGTAGTAAATAGTTTGAAGAGCAGGGCTCATAGGAACTTAGAGTTCATTTATTTCAAGATTCGAAAACAAGGTCAAGAGAGATAAAGGGGCTTTATGAAGATCAGGGTCTTCTAAAAAAGAGATATTACAGAAGCCTAGTTTTGCTTCCTATTTTCTTTCTACTACATCATTCTTTTCTATTTTATAACAAAATTCCTCCAGTCAACATGTTATCATTTGAAAAAACATTTTTAAACTTTTCTGATGTATAAAATACATAATGAATATAAAACGCACTAATCTGAAGTATACAATGCAAATAATTTCTACATATGCAGATACCTAACTCCCACATACCAAACTGTTGAGTGATTCCAGCACTTATACTTCTTCAAACAAATAAAATACCACCCTGACATAGCGGTGTGGTAAGTGGAACCAAAATTCCAAAAGTGTAAAATGAGAGGATTTCACTGTTTTTAGAGTTAATGAAATGATGGATGACCTGCATACACAGCTCACTAGCCCAGTGATGGGATGCACTGGTGGCAGCAAACTCTGCCCTGGGAAATACTGCTAATTGGCACCACCTGCTAATCATCATCTATGGTCCCTTAAATATTAATGGGTATAGTTCTGGGTTCTGTGACCGGCTGGATTTCCAGCAGAGTGGCTAAGACTACAAGAGCCTTCCAGTTAGTGGTGCTCTGGGACTCTTCTGGAGAGACTGAGCAAGAAGAAAAGGGAATGAATGTAAAGATCTATCCTCAGTCTCTTTGTTCTCTGTGCTGGAGTTGCCTGCCACTGTCTGCTACTTCACTCCTTCCCTCTAGCTCCTTTCACATCCTTCAATCCCACTGAGACAGTAGAGAAGGGGACAGGGCACAACCATTGAAGGAATGACACAGCAACTGAGGACAGGATAAACTGGTTAGAACCAAGACGGCAGAAGATTCAACTTCCATTAGACCTTGAGTCTAATGGTGCACCCACAGGTGCCATGACAGTTCCTAGGCTGACCATTAAAAAGTCAAAAAGTAGCGGAGAAGAGGGGCTTTTCCTGGAAAGTCCCACCCACTCACCAATATAATTGGAATAATCCTCCTATTCATTAGCATATGAAATTATGGAGCCCATTAAAACTAACAACTCCACACCTTGTGGTTACTCTCTCTTGCCTTCTGAGACAGCCTGCATTCAGTCTATGGAGTGTGTATCTCTTAAGTCGCTCACCCTTCTAAGTGAGACAGACCCCTCTGTCTGTGGAATGTCTCTCTAAATAAACTTGCTTTCACTTTACTTTAAGCCTTGCTCTTGAATTCTTTACTGTGCGAGGCAAGAACCTATTCTCCAGCAACACCACCTGGTAGAACAAGCCCCATTTGAGAAAAGAAGGGCTGGACAGAGGATGGGGCCCTTCTGCTAATTACATTATAACCTGCATAGAGGTAAGGTTATTGCAAGATTTTCATTTTCTACCTCAAAATGCTTAGAAACGTGAGAAATTCTGGTTATATCATCAGTCATCTTTAATGAGAATATTTGCTCTATATTTTTCCCTGAAAATGGAGTTTTTTTAGACTTTAAGATTTTGCCAGCCTCCTATTACACACACACACACAGCACTGTGTGCTCTCTTTCTCTCTGTGTATAAATCTACAGCTCTACCTCTACCTCTCTCCCCTCATTTATGTAACTGCTAGCATGATGGGGCAACTGATGGAAATCAGTTCTTGACTACTAATATTTTTGTCTCTGTCACTGTTATTCCCTCTAGTCTATAGATACTGGCAGCTAACACTAATTCGGGTTGTCTTGTGATACATTCAAGAAGTCAGTCGAATTTAGGCTTTATAAATTCTCATCTCCACAGCATCTTTCTTTTCATGGTTTGGCTTTTAACCCAGAGCTTTCCATCTATAGTAAGCATGCATTTTCATAGGTTTGCAAATACAGTAAACATGGTACCACAAGTTTTGACGTACGGCAAGTAGTGACAGCCTGTCTTCTGCCCAAATTTCTTATCTGCCCTGAGGAGCAAGGAAGTAGATTAACAGGGGTCTTTGGCAAATGACTGCCACCTAGTTACCTGTAAAACTCTTATTTAAATGTATGGGATAAATTGGGAGTTCAAGATTTGTAGATACTAATATATATAAAATAGATAAACAACAAGTTTATACTGTATAGCACAGGCAACCATATTCAGTATCTTGTAGCAACTTACGGTGAAAAAGAATGTGAAAATGAATTATATGTCCGTTCCTATAGGACAATATTGTGCTGTACACAAGAAATTGACACATTGTAAACTGACTATACTTCAATAAAAATATATTTAAATATATATATATATGGTGAGATAATTCTCTATCTTCAATTTTGCACTTTTTAGTGACAGAATATACTGATAACAAATCCTTGGTTTTGTTAAGTTTATATTATTGTGACCCTGAAGTAAGAGGATTGTTTTTCAAAACCTGCTTATTGAGATATGTTTTCCAAGTGGACAAAGACATCAAACAAAGCTGATCTTACCTTACTGTATATCTCCCAATCAAAACCTTCTAATCGTGGAAGGACGCAAGGATTAGAATAATCTGAACGAGGTGCAAAGTCTATAAATATCAGGACCATGTGGCAAGGTGGTTAACACACCAGGGATGTATTAAGGTCTGACACAGGGGCTGAGGATACCTGGGAAATAGCACAAGTAGGGAGAGCAAGATAGTACCTGAGGGAGACGGGTCCCACCACAAAGCACACATTTTCAAGAGTTTCAGAAGTTCAGATCTGAAGTTCCAATGTTGCAGAGATGGTTTTCTGCCCTAATGTGATTTATTAAGAATGAGTCACAAATATATTTGTATCTTTACATCTTTCACTTCATGTTCTAAAAAGTGCTGTTGCTTTGTGTATCTCCTTACATATCAACTTAAACACATATTTGAATCATCTCTGGAATAATGAAAATATAAACAATCATCTTGAGTCAAGCAGAGAGTTTTACTGGCTGGATTTCCATTCTCTGTTTACTTTTTTAGCATTTAAAATCATGCAAAAGAATGCAGATAAACTAACAATACCTCCAGTTATTCTAAATGTCAAATGGACCTCAGTTATTGAAATCTGAAGCTGGATTTGTATTGACCTTTTCAAGGAATTTGTGATTTCCCTTCAAGAAAGCACTCATGCGAATTGTACTACCACAGAAGTAGAGGCCACAAACCAATCTGCCTACTGCAGTCCAAATCACTGCCCAGTCAACACGATCATAGTCCATTCAAAGTGTCCGCAAATGCCTTACAGATAAGACATCTGAGATATGGATGGACAGTCTTAAATTCAGAGGTTATATTTTGTACAGAATTGATTAGCAGTTCTCAGCATCCTCATTGACCCAAATAAATTCCTGTCAAAATCCCTGTGTCCATTTTATTCTTGTTATGTGAAAAGACAGCTAAGAATATGCAATGTCTTAAATATATTTATCATGAGTGAAAAAGAGTCTGCAGTCTGTTTGCTAATTATTGGTATAAGGTACTAAAGATTAAAATCTTCAACCTATCTTTCCAACTCAGCTATTAACTCACTAGTACATAAGCTTGTAGTATGATGAAGTAAAGCCAGAGAGTACAATGGATTAAATATTAATACCTTGCATTTAAGCCTTCAAAATGTGCACACTTGTTATATCCATTTGAGCCTCAGAATAACTCCCAAGAGATGGGAGGGGAACTATATTATTATTACCTTGTCAAAAGGATGTCAATTCTACCCATTCCTGTCAAATGACAAGGTACATAGAACAAGAGACAGGGTTTGGGGTATTTGCCATTCAGAGCCTTAATTTCCTTCTGATATTCAAATTACCAGGCTTTTCAGTCTACTTCTGCACAAATTAAATGTAATGCTTAAGGATTTCAAGTTTAAAAAAAAAAAAAAAGAAAGAAAAACCTTGATGTAAAAAAGGAGGCATTTCAGTCACTAGATATGGGAGAAATAGCCTAGAGCAATTCAGTGGAACCACATACGAAAATAATTTGCTTTTATGTAAGCACAGAACTGTTTAGTTTTGAAGTAGACTATTCAGTCTCAGGGAAAATAAAGAGGAAGAATTTTCAAAAATTTTATCCCGTAGCTGCCAGTACACTCTAGTTCTGATTGAGTATCTTCTAGACTTGTCCTTAAGATGCCTTCTACCTCCTCAGTTCTTTTGTCATATTATTCAATGAGTCATGTCAATTTTTTTTCAAATATAGATATGGATATAGAACTGATCCAGATATATCTCCATCTTACTTCCACCGTCATCAACCACGGTCAGGGATTTGCCACATTACCCTGAGATGTCTGTCGAAATCCCCAAATTCACCTTCTTGCTACTGTTGGCTCCTTACTGCCGTCTATTCTGCTTTCACTGCCAGACTAACTGTCCTAATATATGGCCTTCAGAGTATCACTGCTCATTCCAAAGAAATCACCTTAATTATTTAGAAGATAAAATAAAGTGTGTGTTCTTAAAATTTTCCACAATCTGACACCAAACTAACTTTCTTCCTTTATTACCAGACATTGCCTGAAACACCTCCTTTACTTTGGCAGTTTAGTGCACAGGATGTCCCTGTAATGAACAGACGTGTCCTTTGCCTTTCCAAGATGACTTTTCTCATTCAGGCAAATAAACATGGTTGAAACATGGACAGTCCATTTCATAAAGTTCAAGTAGGATCTTCCTCCATCACCACTTGAAAGATGGGCTATAAGTCAGTCTAAACCACAATATCTTATCACTCAGATCACAAACATTAGTCCAGTGATAGAGTCTAAATGTTTAATACATGAAGTTGTATATATGTACAATTGCCTT
Source organism: Camelus bactrianus (assembly GCF_048773025.1). NCBI lineage: Eukaryota > Metazoa > Chordata > Mammalia > Artiodactyla > Camelidae > Camelus > Camelus bactrianus. Next base: position 56,312,738 of record NC_133549.1, on the reverse strand, counting down.
CTCTCCTGCTACTTAGGCAGAGCCTATCTGAAAATGAAGCTGGTGAATGGAAGGAATTGGATCCCAGAGATGGAAAGAGACAGAGTTCTAATCACATCATTTATGCCCCTGGATTCAGCAATGTCTTAATTCATAGTTGTGTGGGCCAATAAATTTCTTCTTTAAGTTAGGTTGGGTGTTTATCATTTCTCACCAAAATGTTTTAGGTTAGAATTTCTTCCAAACTCATCTTGACATTCATGTACTGTACCTTTATCCATGCTCTTCCCCTTTGCTAGGAAACAGTCCTCCCTTCCCTTTACCAAAACAAACACAAGTTATCCTTGAAGACCCAGATAATCCCTTTGCATTGCAGACAGATTTTCCTGATCATTCCTCGCTCACAGAAACACCTTCACTTTTTGATCTAACAATTTAACTAATTTACTCTTGAAATAATATATATATTAAATAGCTTTATAATTATATAGCATATATCCCCAACTATATTTAAAGCTATTTGATGGAACAGATTTTGTCTTAAACTTTAATTCAACAATATCTAAGACAGTGCCTTGAAATAATATCTATCATTCTTTAAGAGACTAATGGCTACATACACACTCTACAGAAGAAAGATGGTCTTATTTGATTTGTTATTTAGGAACATAAATATTCCTTTTTATTCAAATGGGACCACTCTTTTCTGTATCTTAGGCTTCCATAGTCATTAAAGACTATCAGCTAGAGATAATACGCTGAACACTGGTAATGCGTCACTTCCATACAATTATTTCACAGAATATTATCATAGTTATAAAGTTTTCTTTTCATTATTCATCTCTCAAAGTCATTCAAATTAATAGCTAGCAAGATTTAGTTTGATATGAGCACATTAAAAATAAAAGACAAGTTGTGATAATTATATTCTAAGTATACTGAAAAATGAAACCTTATCTTAGTGGTTGCACTAACTTGTATATTCTCTATACAAGTTATAATATGAATACTAATAAAATGAACACTTTCCCATGTTTATTTTGATGCATGTGATAAGTAAAGGAAAATATAAGCTACATTTAATACTTAATATTGTGACTGTTGAACATCTGCCTCATTCAAAGTGTAGTAGAAAAAGTTAGGTTTAAAAGTTCAAAGGAATAACATGGCTTGCTAAAACCATAATTTGAGAAAATTCTTAGGGCCCTAGAATGAGCATGAATGACAGTGTGCCTACTTTATTGGCAAATGGAGTAAAAATGAGGACAAAGGGCAGTCATGAAGACTTTTCAAGCCCCTCTTCAAGTCTCACCAGCTTCCTCCACCATTCTAGTCCAAATTGATAGAAACTCAAAGAAATTACACAATATGATGCTTCAGGAAAAAGTCTCCCAGCTCCCCTTCTAACCAGACTCCCACTCTTCAACTTTTCTTATAGAGAACTTGTTGGGTTGCCACTAATTAGTTGCATAATAGGTACTTGTGGAATTCCATGGTAATGAGGGGATAGAGGAAGTGAAGGAAGAAAGAAATGATGTAAGGAAAAAAAACATTGATGGCAGGAGTATATTATGAAGAAAATATAAAACGCACAGAATCAAATGTGAGAAAATCCTTAACCTTTTTACTTGTCATTTCATCCTGTGGCAGAAATTGTTTATCAAACCTATTTCCTCCTCCTTCTGGGAATACTGAAAGGCTGAATTTCTCAGAATTCCCTGATGTTAGATGTTACCATGTGACTGACTTATAGACAACTAAATATGAGCAGAAGTAATATGTGCCCCTCCAGGCCTGGCTCAGTAAAAAAAAAAAAAAACCCACAAAACCCTTAATCACAGTTTCTCACTTTTTTCTCATCATTTTATCTGCATAACACAGATAAGCATGATATACATGAAAGCTACAGGACAAAAGGAATTTGAAAATCCAATAATCTTTTTGCTCTTATAGCTGTCTTTTTAATATTCCTGGTCAAATAAAAGTCTCCCTTCTCTAGGTTAGTATAAAATGGATCTGAAAACAGCATCTGTTAACCTATTATGAAGGGAAAACATCTTAGTTTCCCTAAGATCATAGGAAACAAGCACAAAGACTCATCATTCCCTCTGCCTCCTTGCTCTCTTAGTAAAAGGTGAGTCACTAAAATACTGAATTGAAACTATTGGGATCTACTGAGTTGAAGTGACAGACTCTTTCTGACATTTACAACTGGCTATATACGATTTCAAAGCAGAAAGTTAATGCCCTGAGAAGCTATGTAGTATATTATTATTTGTAGTAAGCTGCCGTCTTATTTACTGTTTGTCTTATGGATGTGATTTCAGAGCTTCAGTTTTACCTATGAAGACTTGTAACAGAGCCCTGTTACGGAGCACAAGTTCCTGTGCCCAACACACACTGAGGCCAAACAAATGGGAACACTGGGGTTTGGAGCAGAGAAGTTTACTGCAGGGTCAGGCAGGGAGAATGGGTGGCTTGTGCCCCCCCACCAAACCCCTGAACCCCCCGAACAGTTTTAGCCAAGCATCTTTCAAGGTCAGCTGAGGGAGGGATGCCCCAGGGTATGTGGTCAGTTGTGCACAATTCTCTGATTGGTGGATGATGCTCAGTCTTTAGGTGCCAGGAGGTCGGGGACTGTGTGCTCATCATCAAGTAGGTAATTTCTTTCAATTGGTGATGGTTTTTAACATCTGAAAAACTCAGGAAATACGCAGGAGATACTATTATCTGGGTACTTCTGAGGGGGAGCTGCAGCAGAGGATATGGGGGAGGGGTCTGGCCCCGGGAAGGCCCCGTAAAGTCCTGCTTGGTTACAGTTCTTTTTTTCTTTTTTCTTTTTTGATACTTCTCAATCTTGAGGAGAACAGGTGCTTGACCAGAAGGGGAGTAATATTTTGGATAGAGAGGTTAATCATAAACTCAGCAGGGGAACTCGGTTTCAATCTCCAATGCTGTTTCATCCCTCTCCAAATCACTGAGGGAATGGAGGGATGACCACTCTGGTTACTTCCTGCTGAAACAGGGTGTGGTTCTACCTCAATTTAGGGAATGAAAAAGTTGGAAATATTCCTGAGTTTCAAGTCCTGGATCCTAGTCTTGTATGATTCAGATCTCACTCCCTGAGGATTTCAGGAGAAGAAGCCTGAAAACTAGTCTGGACCTGGCACTTTGGGGGAAACTTGTAGGCAGGTAGACAGTTGCCTACTTTTATCTGGGTAGGTTTTAACTTTTGATGTGGTATTAATATTTATATAACAAGAGCTATTGCCAACTATGCATGTCTCCTTTTTTTCTGCTAGCATTTGATCCAAAGTAATTTTATTGTCTATAATTCATTAGTTACAAGAGGTACCCTGAGATCATAAGGTTGCAGCTGCCAGCTACCATCAGACACTGCTTTGAGAATGGCTGGTGGCATCCCAAGTATGACACAGCTCAGAAAATCTGAGTTGTCAATAATACAGGAATGTGTCTGTTATCACATCCACAGTGACCATCCAGTTTACCTTAAATGCCTGAACCACAGCTATTCCATTTTGACTTTCAAATGCATCCCCTTTCTCAAGACCAAAGCAGACATACAATGCATGTCCAAGAGACCATAAAACAAGCTGCTTTGCTCAGTGAAGCTCAAGGTTAAACCACATTTAAGCCAAAATGACTTCCCCATATTTCAGTATGTGCAGATATTCCCATCAATGTCCCCTTATGGTAACAGATCTTTCAGTAGAAATCATTGATGACTGAAATATTCATCCCTGGTGCTGGGTTGGTAGCTCCTGCCCCAGGTTCAGATCATTTGTCTTGGTGCCAGGCCTCCTTTATGTTTGCCTAGTTATCCACATTGGGGGAAAACTAGTCAGATATCATGAACAGGCTCAGAGGTTTGTTAATAGGGAAACACTTTATAGGCCATGCATTTTAGCACTTATACCCAATTGTTACACAAGCATCGTACATGTGCTTTTAGCAATAGGCTTAAAGCAGGTGTTGTTTTACAACATGAGTAGTTATACTCTATGATAACCCCATTAGAGAATTCTCTTTCTATCCTAAACATTGCAGGGCAAGAGTGTGGTTCAAAGTAAAACAATAACTTTCAATATTGATAGGGAGACCAACATTTGGTAAATAGTTCAATTTAAAAACATAGATAAAAAGCCAGTAATATTTCACACAAAACCAAAAAACTACAACCGTATTATTCAGTTCACTCATTCCCATGTAACCAATCCTTTCTACCAACAGCTCCATGACATCAGAGTTTTCATTACTTTTCAAATATCCCACCCAGCTCAGCAGCATGATTTAAAACAAACCCGTACTTGTCAAAAATCCCCTCCATGAATCTTCTTGAAGATGACACCGCCTTGCAAAGCATCAACTTAACTGTCTATGAATGACAAAATACTGAAAAAGGCAAGGTCAAAGATGTGATCACAATGTTTTTGACAAAAAAGCTTAATCAAGCTGCTGCAACATACAACATTCCAAGATAACAACTAGAATTATGACTGATAGTGCTATACTGGAACATATCTAAATTTCAGAAACTTTTTCTAGAATATCTATATTAGTAACATTTATCTACACAGTATAATCTGAGGAGGTTTATCACTCATTTGACAATGTTTCTCGTGTAATTCCACAAACCAAACAATTTGAGTTAGTTTAATATTTTTTTCTGAGATGACTCAGGGGTCCTCTGAAGCATCCCAGAGTTAGCTTAAGTCAAAAGAACTTTAATTAGAATATGACAGGAAGTTTGTCGAAAACATCAAGAAATTTCACACAATCTATTATCAGAAGCATTCTAAGTAAACTTGTTATCTTAACAGAGAGAAACCAAATCTAGACCTGCATCAGTCTACTTTCAATAACAAAATTCATCTCTCAATTAAATTCAGTCTAATCTGAGCCCAATCATGCTCAGAACTCCTTTTTAAGGGCTCCCTTTCTACAAACTTTCCACAACTTTTTGTATCCACGTTAGTCTGTGCCTTACTTTTTTCCCATCCAGAAACAACCAGCTCCAGGACCAAATCACTTTATTTGCCCTTAACAAAATGCAATCCACTCCTCATAACTTTTTTTTTTTTCACTCAGAACATATAATCAACTTTCTTACTGTATACTGAAATGTTTATTATTTTAGTAGTAGTAATTACATTTAAATTAGAATCTTTGACCCTTAAAAATCTTAATTTCCAGTGGAAAATCAAGAAGTAAGCAATCATGAACTGTCTTACATTAGCATTCTGTAGATTGGCAAACAAATACCAATAATAATTTCTAAAACCATGTGCTTTTTATAGAAAATATCTCAGAGCAGAACCAAACATATTCATCAATAGTCCTAAACACCTTTAATTTCCCTGTAAATGGAAGTCAATGTTTGGTAAATAATGTTTCAGTATCTTACCCTGCTGTTTGGGAATGACCCAGCTATTCAACTATTCAATAAACTTCCATCATTTAACTCAATTCAGCACAATCCCAGAGATTTCAGTTTTTCTGCTTGAGTTTAAAAAAAAAACCTCTTTTTTTTTCCCCTGGAGAGCTCAGGTAGATCATTTATTTCTCCAAGGCACAGGAAGAGAAATGCAAATTTCTCCTCTAACTGCTTTTACAAAACCCAACCATCTTGGCCATTATCAGGGATATTTTTTTCTTCAGTTCCCAAATACTTCAGTTTAAAGAAAGTACAATTATATATATATGTATATTAGTTTCTATTATATATATATTAGAATATCTATATATCATTTGCTCACATTCACATGCCTCACTTTCAGCAAAACCAGGAAAGAGAACAGGATTTGGACACACATGAACATACACCCAAGATAAAACCAAAACAATTGCATAAGGCCCACTTTGGTATAATAGCAGAGCCATTAGGGACCATTGTTGTCCAGATCTCACGGAATATCGAGGACACACAATGTTACAATAAAGATATAATTTTCTTTCACTTTAGGGAGCACAGCTGAAGATTTACCAGTTTTGCAAAATAGAAAGACTGTAAGATGGAACAGAGCTCTGAATATTCATAATTATCCATGGCTGGTGTTGTCAAATATCAAGCAAACAAATGAAATAATAATCTCATAATAATAATAATGCAAAATAATCTCTCAAGTTCCCAGGTTCCTAGTCCCAGAAAGGAAATGTTGGCGGCCTGAAGTGAGTAGGCCATGGGGCCTAGGCCAAAGTTCACAATAGCTTGCACCTGGTAAGAGGTAAATGCACGCATGCACCAGCAGCATAAACACTATGCATGCGCCAGTTATGTAAGCCTTATGAACAAAGAAGTAAAGGTACGCATGTGCTAGTAGCCTTATGTAAGCAGTAGGAACAAAGAAATGAATAATGCACATGTGCGGGCAGAAAAGGTAAAAGCAGGACAAGTGTGCCAAGCAGGCGGCGCTGTTTTGTTGAACTGAAAGAAAGTGCTGACGGCCGCCGCCCACGCCACCCACTTATACTGCAATAAAATGCTGTTTCACTCCATGTGGGCTCCTCACGCAGTCTGTTTCATGGTATGGCGGCTCCTTGCACATTTTTCCAGTTGGGCAACTCACCTCCTCGAATCCCTCTAAAGCCCCTCTCAGCTGACAGGAAGATTCCCAGTCAATGCTCCATCAGTCCAAAAGGGGAGAACCCCAACCAATGCCCCATCAGAGATGAAGCTGAATGAAAGAGCAACACTAGAAAGGGAAAATTCCATCCAAAGCTCTGCTGCAGAGGAAGCCTACAAAATAGGGAAGGATACCCTAGTGTCGTCACACGTGAGCCCTATTACCCACCAAAGACATCGCAAGTGGCCATTGCAAGTACTGATACAAATAAACAATGAACATAGTGGAAAAAATTTCACTTCCTCTCCCAGGCAGAGGCTTCAGAGTGGCCTGGCTCCCAACAGAGAATGGACCCAGAATGGCTCCCTATGAGCCCAGAGAAGCTCACTTCCCAGAAGGGAATGACCCCAGTTGGAGCAAGTAGAAATTTCCCATCCTGCACAAGCTGGAGTGGCTCACACCAAAACAATACACACAGAAACACAAACAATAAGCTATGGTTGCACAGACAGATAATCAGAGGTGTGGTCTAAAAATTCCACATCCACTCCCAGACGGAGGCCTCCAAACAGACTGGCACAGTTCTCAAAGAGAATGGACCCAGAGTGGCTCACAATGAGCCCAAAGCAGCTCACTTCCCACAAGGGAACAAACCCAGATAGAAAGGAGAGAAATTCCCAGCCGTGCAAGCTGGAGTGACTCACCCTCAGCCGACACAGAATCTGGACCGTAGCTCTGGACCGCAGTTTCCGGGCTCTACAGAGCCTTGTGCTGTAAGGTGGCTGGAGCCTGTCAGGGAGAGTCCCTCGCAGTTCCCCTGGAGCAAAGTGAGCTCTGGCAGCTGCAGGGGACCCAGGGAAGGGGCTGCCTCTGGCCGGGATCGACCTGCCATGATCTCCTAGACTGGCTTTGCCAAAATTGTTACTGAACCCAAGGTTGTGTGCCCAACACACAGTGAGGCTAAACAAACTGAAATGTCAGGGTTTGGAGCAGAGAAAGTTTTACTGTGGAGCCAGGCAAGCAGAACATACGGCTTGTGCCCAAAACACCCCAGAACTCCCTGAAGGGTTTCAGCTGAACATTTTTAAAGGTCAGCTGAGGGAGGGGCGGGCCCAGGTATAAGATCAGCTGTGCACAATTCTCTGCTTGGTTGATGGTGATTGAGCCTTAAGAGCCAGAAGGTCTGTGGCCACGTGCTCATGATCATCAAAGAGTTAATTTCTCCCATCTGGTGATGGTTTTTAGCAAGAGAAAAACTCAGGAAATATGCATGAGATACTATTATCTGAGTACTTCAGAGAGGAGCTACAGCAGAGGACATGGGAGAGGGTGTCCCAGGAAGACCCCATAGAGTCCTGCTCAGTTACATCCCCATACATAATGCAAGAAATCTGCATCCTATTTTATAGTTTATAACTAGTTTTATCACCGGAAAAATTCATCAGTTTAGTGAAGAATTTTTGGAATTTGTTTATTCACTTATTCATATAGCAAATATCTACTGCACACCTTCTATATGGTAGACCATGTATGGAGCACTCCAGATAAAGCAGTGAACTAAAAATAGCCAAGAATCCTATTCTCATAGAATTTATATTCTGGCTTCAAATATGGCTTCTGGAAATGGGCAAGATGTAAATAAACATTCCTGAAAACGAAAGTGTGCACTTTCAGACAACCCTGGGCATTGCTATCCTGAAAGTCATTACAGATTCCCTCCCAAAGGGTCTTTTTTATTTTTTCCTCCAAACAGCCAGTTCTATTAGGGGTAGTGCTAGGATGGGATGGCACTAAAATGGATTATGTTGTACTAAGTCTGAATCTGCATGCATTTGCTCATTTGTAAGCACAGTAGAGGCCCTAGTTTCTGACAAAAGCTGTGCTAGAAGTGATTTAGCTAGTGAAACAGTAATATGTGAGGTTTCTCGAGAGAAAATTTCAGTTCCAAGACTTCAGCTTGTCAAGGGAATAATTCAGTAAGTTTTCCAGAAGGAATGGTGAGTATTGGGTTATCAGACAGGTCAGACATGTGGAAGTCATTGAAGATAGCTTGCACGAGAGGTCTCTCATGCCACACTTGGAGCTTTGATGAAGACACAATCTGGTGCATCAGAAATTCCATGGTGCTTGGAATCAGAAGTACCAAGCATAGTCTGAGTACCAAACAGGAAAAAAAAAATCACTGTGATCTGGAGGTCTCTCTGGGAATCATTTTCCACAATTTAAGTATTGTAATAATACTGTAGAACTTAGAGTTTGCAAATCCCATCAACTTCCAATTCCCTTCCTCAAGGTGAAGGCAGTTCAATGTTGTTGCTAATCACATGTAAACTTTGCTGGGGAGGGGAAAATTTCCCCCTCTACCCATCCTGAGTTCCTGCAGCTGGACTATAAAAACTGGCATAAGACAGATTAACGGGGCAAAAGAAACAAATGATAATTTGTGAGCATGGAGTTCTCATAAAACTGGAACCAAAGAAGTGGCCAAAGCAGGCAGCTTTTATACTTTTTAGACAAAGAAACAATACGTTTGTGAGGAATTGACAGGACAAAGAAACTTAGGCTTTGGGTGCTTCATTAGTGAAGAATCTAAATGGAGTTTGGGCTTGGGGTAGGAAATTAAAGACAACAAAGGTTGTTTATATAGGCTCCTGGGTGTGAATTCCCTGTCTCTGGTGATGAGTGTCCTAACTCCACAGGCATGAAGTACACCTTTCACGTGAGAAATTTATTTCCTACTTTCAGAGAGACAGAGGAGGGTCAAAGGGTCCCTCTTGCTTTAACTGTTTCTCAAATAACTTTAATTAAAAGTAATCAAGATGCCATTGTGGCACATATTGGGGCAGCCTGCCTTGGGCCCCAGCAGCTTCTTGACACTGCTTCCTAAGAGGTGACCCATCCTAAAAGATGATTTAATATTTCTAGGTGCCATTTTATTCATCATAAAATGGAGTATGATTCTAGTGTCCTTTTGAAGAATTTTATAAGAATTAAATGAAATAAGCAAGAGAATAGCATGTTTCAAATGCTCAAAAGAGATGCTATTATGATTGTTGAACTTTTGGTGCTCTGAAAAGGGAATTAATGAAAGGTATAGAAAAGTACATTAAAATTTTCAGTCACTCTGTAAATGCCATGCATTAGTATGAAATTTGGTTACAGAAAACCAAAGCTCAAAATTATTGTCAGGTTTGATTCTCTTAGGCAAGCCTACATTACTTCAAACGATTCTAAATTAGTATTCCCTGTTACCTAGGATTTCTCTTATTCTCTAGCTTCTGGGTTCGTAAGACTTCCCTGAATGATTTATTAATTTCAATCTAGTGTTTTTTAAGGTATTTATTATTTCTTTTTGGATTTTCAGGTAATATTAGAGTAGTTTGCCGATTAGAGAAAGTAATGAGTTTCAGTTTGCTGCAAATGAAACTTGAAAGCTTCAGTGATTACAAATGTCTGACTATAATTGCTTTTATTTCTGAGGCTAAGGTAGAAGATTATTGAAGATTAAATTTGCTGAAACTCCCTAACAACAGCCTAATGACTCACAGTGGAGTAAATATGCACTTCTTGAATACAGTTTAAATTTAGTGTTCTTGGAACTGTAGAATTTTGGCTCTGGAAGGGACTTGTAAGGAGCTGTTGAAAAGCCTTTCTTTTACCTTGGTGACCAGAAAGCTGAGGGCAAAGAGGCTGTGTGATATGATATGGGCCACAAATTACTATGAAAAAGCTGCGATGAGAATCAAGATGAGACATCGCCTCACTGCGTTACACAAAACAAGAAATTGAATTATACAGAGAAACATTCTATACTGGAGACACTGAAACAAATATAATCCAATCTCAGAAAATGAAGGCTATGAAAGAAAATAGAGGGAAAAACAACAATTTTACAGAGTATAAATAATAGAAATTATTGAGTAATTTACCTATTATAGTTAAGTATATCAATGTTATTATTTATTACATAATTTGTTGTCTTATCCAGTGTCTTACAACTCACTACCAAAAGTCCATTAGTGAAAACCAAACTAGAGATGTGTAATAGAATTACACTGTCACCATAGTGAAAAAAGGAAGTAACCAAGTCCATCTAGAAATGGGTGAAAATAATAAAATTAATCAAGAGTGCAATAACGTCTTTTCTATGAAGCATGACATACCAACTCATAAGGACAGTTGTATACATACTTATCAAGTCAGCATTTTTAAGAACTCATGAACGAGTGCTGTGTATTCAGAAGTGATCTGTGTCATTTCTTGCCTGAAATGGTTATGAAGCTGATGTGCTTTTCCCCATTCCCTCTCTTTCACCATCTTCTGTGTGAAGACAAAGGCCTCTGAGAGCGTATAGAAGGGCAGAATCCACATGGAAAAGAGTCTGGGTCCCTGAATGGCCAATGAAAATGAGAAATAAATATTCATTTTGTCAGTCCACTTAGAACCTGAGTTTAGCCTATTAAAAAGGCTAGCATGACCTTGAGAGATACACTTTTAAATCTAATGTCACCTATTCTGATATCAGGTGTTATTTTGACATAATGCCATTCTCCAGTTATCAAGAATATTGTATTAAGTACTTGGGCAAGGTCCTGCTCAATACCAAGGTTGAGTTCATTTATTTTGTTTCTCTTATTTACAATCACTCAAAATATTTCTCCACCATACATGCAATCACATTCTTGGTACTGTAGGCTTCTACATACGCAAAGCAATTCACAGACAACAAGAAAACAGCTAAGAAAACTGCTGATTCACAAACCCTGTCCTTTGAGTCCTTCGTTTTTTTAGGCACCAGTTAACTTTCATGTGTTAGAGCCCATGCAAATCTGTGAACCCAAGAGAACGAACCTTTATCCAAGACTGCCAGTGGAAAGCCTCAGGATCCAAGGACATCAGGTTATGATGTCCTGGGCTGGAAATCAGGGGGTTAAACAGAGTATTACATTGAACAATGAAGTACCCTCCACCAGGGGCCATTTACTGTTCTGTTCTTAAATTGTCAGTAGCAAATCATGTGTTTCAACTCAGAACAGAATATCCATTCCTGAAGAAAGTGAGCAGTGCCAAAGGAAACGTCTCCAGATGCTGACATGTGGGTATTTGACAATGAAAAATTCATTATTTACCAATTCAGTCTACATATTTAGGCCATATAAAATATTTTCAAGTAAGTATTTTAGTGCCTCATTCTTAAATATGATTAAGCAGTGCATTATCCTTTAGGAATCTAGAAGAAAACAAAAATAAAGGGAACAAAACATAAGTTCAAAGTATATTATTTATAACCCTCTGAGAGATAATATAAGAAGTCACACCTGTAGCGTGAGAAAATGATGCTATGAAAGGTACAATTAGAAAACAAACAAAAAAGGGAATTTAAAAAATATCAGTTAAATGTAAAATAATAATAAGAAAAATTTCAGAAGATAAATGTTGAAACCTTCCATAAGGAGAAGAAAAGTGAAGAGATACAATAAGAGACAAGAACAGAGCTACCCAACACCTGATGAATAATAACTTTCAAAAGAGAGAAAAGAAAATGGAGAGGTTAAAATTAACAGAGACGCAGCACAAGAAAATACCCCAGAATAAAGGATAAAAAAATGAATTTATGAATTGGACAGAGGGTACTTCCTGCCTTGCATAATAACTAATGGAAAACTACACTGAAGAACTTGATCTCAAGAGAATTAAATCACAGATTACTTAGAATGGAAATTATAATTTCAAAATGGAGAAATTTTTAAAAAGCCAATAATATGAAAAGAAAAATAAAGCAAGAGAACTGCGTTAGATTTAAGAAAGAGAGAAAGAAATGAAGAAACATAACGACCCAATGCAGAGCATTATTTGGGTACTGGAATTAAAAACAAACAGCCACAAAAAATAAATTGTGGGCACTTTAGGGACAATTAGGGAAATCTGAAAATGGACTCTATATTTGGTAATATTATGAAATCTTTTTTTTTTTTTTTACTTTAAATGTGAAAGTGATATTGTGATTATGGATAACAATCCCTGATGCTTATGGGATGCTGTAAACTTACTGAGGAACGTGTCATATATCCGCAACTTACTTTCAAATGGTTTAGAGGAAAAAAAGGAAAAAAGAGTTCTTATATTTAAAGAGGTCAACTGTACACAAAGTAAAAATGACCCCTGGTTAGTTACACCAACAAACACGGAAACCTTTCTCATGTTCACATGAAGTATATATATATAAACATGATAAACCCTAGACTCTACTATCCTTGAATATACTATTCCTGCAAAAAAGAAAAAACACAAAATAAAAGATCCTCGCCTGTTTTGGTCCATATTTTCTCTGTAATATCCTGCATGTTCAGAATTGGTTTCTATGTTTTGCTTTGCTGTTTGTTTTTAACTTGAGTTGATAGAGGACAATTTCTGAAGGAAGGTAAATCTTTAGATTAACTGATTAGATTCCTGGGGCTGCTATAACAAAGTACCACAAACTGGGTGGCTTAGAACGATAATTACCGTCTCACAATTCTGGACGTTAGAAGTCTGAAATCAAGGTGTTGGCAACGTTGCTTTCTCTGAGGCCTCGGAAGAAGAAACTGTTCTAAGCCTCTCTTCTAGTTTCTGGTGATAAACAGCAATCCTTAGCATTCCTTGGCTTGGAAATGTATCATTCCAAATCTTCATCTGCATCACGTGGAGTTCTCCCTGTTTCTCTGTCTTCACATGGTCACCTTCTTTGAGGACACCAGTCATATTGGATTAGGGCCCTGCCTTACTAAATTAATTACTTATGCAACTGCCTTATTTTCAAATAAGATCACATTCTGAGGTGCTGGAGGTTAGAACTTCAGCATATTTTGGGTGGGGGAGACACAATTTAACCCTTAATAGTAACCAGTTTAATTTTTCTGAATAGGCTGACCAGAATACAAAGTTGATAAGAGTACTTTGCTATCTTTGCTTTAAAATCCTAAATATTGATTCACAACTAAAAACATGAGCAGGTGTGAACTTTTGTGCATCAAAATGAATATAGATAAAGATATGGATATAGAAATATATTTTGATATAAATAAATATCAATATAGATTTTGATATAGATAGGTATAGAGAGTAAGAAGGAAGATTGTAGAAAACAGCCCATATTAAGCAAAGTTTTCAAATTAATGGTATATTTCTTCATGACCTAGATTCAGAAATAAAAAGACAACATACACTAGTGACTTTCCTAATAATGAGTCTGTTCCCTTTGTGGCTTACAAAGTTATTTTTAGTGAGAACTGGTGCTTAGTGAAGACTGATAAACCACAAAACAAATTTGATCGCCAATGGCCAAGAATGGAAATCAAAATCAAATGTACATGACCTAAAATTTCCCTGTGTATTCTAACCACCATACAAGTAATTTCCCTCCTCTGAAATCTTGTATTACCCAAAATAGAGCATAGTCTGTCAATTAACTTTGATCATTTCTTTTACCATATTATTAGATCTAGGTTTTGCAACTCCTCCTCAAAGAGGAATCCCAAGGCTTTAGGAGGTCAGACTCAATCCAGGTAATACATGAAGGAGTGAAGTCTGACACATGAGTAGTAAAACAGTGTAGTTCCATCAGCCCAATGATCATCAACCTCCTTTCCTTGAATTCTCCTTCCCCCTTAACCCCCACACCCCCACCAAAATATGAATAAGGGTAAGATCTGCATGCCTATTTCTTTCTAAATTGTTTAACAGAACTCATTATTACTGTTAACCTTGAACAAAGATGGCTCATTTGCTTGTTTGTTCTTTGTTTCTTTATAACGCTTTGATTTCTCCTACCTCCTCAATTCCTGCACTAGAAAAAAGGAATATAACAGTGGAACCAACAACACTGAGAATTTTCTAGCAAATTTAAATTTCAGTGACCTAGAGATTTAGTGGTCTAATACTGTTTTTACCATTTATACCAAAACAAAATTTTCTAAGTTTTCAGTAAACTTACAGATACTGTTACCAGGAAGTAATTCCAGTGTAGCCAAAGAACACATCTATTTCTCATTTACTTCTGACAGTTTCTATAATGTGTTGTGATTGTTTCATTAAATTTTGCAGGTTGTGCTGAATGAATATTTTTAATGTACTTGTGAAAGAGATCTACGTAGTTTCCTCAATCTAAAATTTAACTCATAAATTATTCTTATTTTTGGACGTTATTACCTTGTTCAAGATCTATGGGCACTACAGAGCCTGATGTATTGTCTCACGTTGTTTAAGTGAGATTGTATGAAGACAGACATTGCAGTTTATAGTATTTATCCCAGAACTATCAGAAAGCTACAGCCGACGGCAGGCAGCATTTTGGGAGGAAGGAAGGTTTTATTTGTCAGATTATCATCTACCCTTTCTGAATGAGCTGCAAAGACAGTTTGGTACCCGCAAAGATTTTTGACAACAAAATACTTTAAAATCTCATCAGGTTCTTCACAAAGCCAGAAATGACGTTCCACGTAGGAAGTTTTTGGTTGCAACTATAGTTCATGTAGAGTTATATCGGTGTTCTCTTTTGACCGAGTAAAGAGAAATACCTAATTTATGTAAAGTGTCAATATTAAAAAATGCTTCCTCACAATTAAGTAGCTAGACAAAGTTTTAGAAATGAAGAATGGATTAAAGACCAGGGTGGAATTAAGGATAAGGGTGGAAAGAAGTGGTAGTGGAGTAGAGGGGCAGGGATGGTGTTGTAAAAGGTCAACCTAAGGAATACATATGTTGATGAAATTATCCTTTTACCTTGATTCTGTATCGCGATGGTAGTGGTGGATACATGAACCTACACATAAGAAAATACATATAATTTGATTGTATACATATAATAAAATTGTATCAAAGTAAAGACACACATACAAATGAGTACAATTAAAACTGGGGAAATCCAAATAAGATCAGTGGATTGTATCAATCTCAATATCCTGGTTGTGCTAACTTTTTAGAAACTGTTGCTATTGGGGAAAACTGAGAAAAGAGTATACAGGTTTTCTCTGTATTATTTCTGACATGTGCACATGGATCTATAAATATCTCTACTAAATTTCAATTAAAGTTATATTATTTTTAAAATGTTGTATTAGAGTAAATTAATATATGATCAGTTTTAAGGATTACTGGAATGTAAAAATGTCTAAGTGAAGTTATTTTTGATAATTATACCTAGTTGTTATAATCTTTAGGTCATGGATCAGTAGCAACTTAAATAAATAGATATGGCCATGCCTGCTCTGAGTCATGAATATTTAAATCTATGAAAAAAAAAAAACCCTGTATAAAGTCAAATTTAATCTTTTAAATAATGTTTAAACTAAACATAATTGTTTATTTTTAAAAATAAATTTGATATTCTACTCTTACTAGTGTTTAAGATGAACAAAATGCAAAACTGGGCCTAAATACATCCATCTGCCATAGTTTCTTTCATACTGTCATTATAGACTACAGAAATGCAATAACTCAGCCAATGATAGCTCCTAAGCATTTCTGGAGTCTTCACATTTAAGTTTTATGAAAACACAAAAACTACAGATTTCACTCTCTTTTAACTGGTGGTTGTATTTTATCTTAGCAACCTGGAGAGCTTCTGAACCTTGAGCAATGCTAATCTAGTTCTCTGAAGATTATTTTTTATAGTTATTTATAAAGCTCTTTACTTGGTACAAAAGAGAGCTGTAGCATTTGTATTTGTGGTTCTTAAGAAGGGAGTGATGGGAGGGTAATTGGAAGGTTAATTACAAGGAAGCTTAATCTGTAGGCAACAAGTGTAATTATTGTTTTTCACAAAATTAAAATCTTGTATCTTTGAACTGTGCTCATAAAAGCTTACAAAGCCCTAGAGATTGGGATTGTTGACGTTGTGAGCTCCTCATTTATTTCTAGCCAATATAACTTTGGAATGTTTCCTAGACTAAGACTAGAAAGATTTTATCCTAGTTTCTATTTTTCTTAAAGCTCAAGGCCAGGGATTTTAGCTAGTTATCTCATAAGATCACAGCAGATAGGCCTAAGATGTAAACCCAAGTTCACAGTCCCATTATAAGCTGTTAAATAATTCTGTGTCTCAGGTCAGTCTGTTGGCAACCATTATTAGAGTTGCTGAGTTCAGTACAAGTTCATATTAGAATGTTAATGTTATATAATATGCAATATTAACATTTTCCTCAAGACAGCATTCTTATATTCCTAAATTTCAATCCAGTAGATTGCTAAGCTTTCTCTATCACTAGAAATCCTACAGCTGTATTTATGTGAAGATATTTTTACAAGATTTATCTATCCTAATTTTTTTTCAGGTGAAGGATTGCAAATGACATGTTAGTGCAAATATCTGTGACAAATTATAATCATCCCAATGTGTAACCTATTGTCTGATTTGAAACTAATTATTCTGTCACAGAAATTTCTGTAACCCACATCTTTGGGTTCCTATTATGAGTTCAAAATTTTATATCAAATGCTTGTGCTTTAGACAGCTCAGTTATCATTAAAATGGAAGACTGGTATTTTGAGTTTATAGAGGTCATTGCCATGTGGGAAAAGTAATGCATATTTTGATGAATTTCAGGCACATAATAGAAGAAAAAAATGTTTAAGCTGTCAGAGTTGATTGCTCAGTTTCGGTAGAGCAATAAATATGTGTTGGTCAGATAACAACTTGCGAAATAATAGAGTGATGAGCAGGCATCAAAAAAGCAAACTTTTCAATAAAGTAATTACTTCTAGGGCAATGTGCACCTAAGATGCCTACGTTTCTTTGGCATCAAATTTTCTGGATCACTTTTCTCCTTTTATCTCTAAAGGAAACATCCAATCATGTGTGCTATTTGTCTACAGACAAAAGTAGGTGTTTTTCAATGTGGATTTCCTGTCAGAAGCAGTCTGAGTAAATCTGTGTCTGTTCATTGAAACAAGGGCTGGAGATTGTATAACCTAATTGCAGGAGCATGAAATGACCAGGGAGGAGGAAAAAGAGTCCAAAAGCAAAAGATGGAAACAATAGGAAGATCAGCTGATTTCAAATTTTCACTTTGCTTTATAAGATAAGAATGTTGAGGCTGAAGTATTTACTATAATAGGGTAATAACTTAAAGGAGAATATTTAAAATACTAATGGGTTTTAGTCAATGATTTGACTTATTTATTCAAAAACTGTTTGCTGAACAATTATAAACTCGGCTTAAGGTAAATAGGAGGACATAAAAACAACATGGGTCAAGAATGGTAAGTGCAAGTCATAATAATTGTTCAACTCTTAAGTATAATCCAAGGTAGACTGTGCTTTGGGTTTTGAACAAACTTTAGCTCAACTCATTAGTTTTGGGAATTTGGTTAATTAATTTAATTCTTATTGACATACAATTAATACACAGAAAGTACTAATATTTAAAGTATACAATGTAATAAGTTTTGACAAATGTTAATACCCATGAAACCATCACTACAATCAAGAAAATGAAAATTTCATCACCCCAGAAAGTTTCCTTGGTAATCCCTCCCACCCACCCTTCTTGTCCTCTTGCCACCCACCTTGTGCCCATGCAGCAATATCTGCTTTCTTTCACTAAGGATAAACTTGCATTTTCTACAATTTTATATAAATGCAATCATACAATATGAACTTTTTTCCCCTGACTTCTTTCACTCAGCATAATTTTTTGATATTCATCAACACTGTTCTTTGTAACACTCATCCCTTTTAATTGTATATATATATTACTATTCCATTGTATGTGTATTTTTATGTGTAAACAAATTGTCTTGCTAGTGGCTGACAATAAATATCTTTTTCTCCCCCTTTTTCACACAAACGTTAGATTCTTTTAATCATTTTCCAAGAAGAGTTAACCAGTAGAATAATGTTTGAAATTAGTGCAATCTCCACTGAAAATGAAGAAACTAGAATTTCACGTATACAATAATTCTCTTAAGAGCAATTTGCATGAATCCTTTTAACAGAACCTGATTTCTTCCCAGCTTCTTTATAATAGTCAAACTGAGATACATGCTGTGATTTTATAAGGGTCTATCAAAAGCTTTCCATTCATTTCTTAATTGTTTAAATTGGTTAGTCTTTTTCAGTGGTTGCATGCAAACTCCAGTGGCTCTTGTGGTCAGGAAGGCAATGTAAATAAGCAAAACAAATTGGGAAGTCCACCAATTAAACCTGTAAGTAGTTGTCATGCAAAAATATAGGCCAATGATTTTTCAAGGGAAACTATATTTCAGGTTTTTATGTGAAAACTTCAGCAAGAAATTTAAACACAAAATCACATATGTGTGTACTACAGTTTTATAATTGAAATATATGCACATATATATTATAAATATATATGAAATATATGTACATATATTATAAATATATATACCCCAGTTTAGCTGTTTCATCTGACCTAATCATTGGCCAGTGAATTGTATGCAAATCATGAGGTGCGATGATGCTGTGAACCGTAGGGCTAATATTTATTCAACTCTTGAATACATTTATATTAATCCTCTTTATTTAAGTGATAGCCCTTGAATAATTTTTTATTTTCTGAAAAATTTCATTAATTTATACGCATTTATTTATTTTTTACCTATTCTAAACTCAATTATAATATGTAAGGTTTGCATTATAGTATCAGGATATGAGAAGTTAGCAAGTTTTTAATGAGGAAGGAGAACATCATAGACTCAATCACTGGGATAGTTAAACTTGGAATGCTAAATATGCATAATATTAAATTTATCACAACATTGTAAACTGACTATACTTCAATAAAATATATATATACAAAAATGAAAAAAACATTTATCCATGTACCCTATCTGTTAGCAAAAGTGATTATTCAGATACCACAATTTTTTGGCAAGGTTTGTATAATAGTTTTAATTCAGAACTTAAATTGAACATAGCAAATCTTTTTTAAATGTTAATTTTCTTGCCTCCCTGAATTAATAGTTTAAGATTCATCCTCACTAAAGAATATTGTTAACATTCCATCCTATTGGAATAAAATAATAAGCAACTATGAATTATTTATCGTAAAGAATCACAAATTCACTGATGAGGCAACACTACAAAACTAATGCATTCAGAATCTCTACCTGCAAAGGTAGGTCTGAGTCCATACAGAATAAAATTGACTTAGTGAGTAAACTACTTTCCGTGTGACTCAGAGTTATTTTATTAAAATAAATGATCTGTGCACTGAATACTTTCTGTTTGCTTGTACAGATCCACTTTCCAACTTTTTCCACCCTGCTAGAGGCTGACATGCAATAGGTAACATCTCTCCCCTTTCACTTTCCTATCGGATTATGCCAATGAAAAAATTCAGGAGACAATCTGAGTGAGAAATCATTAAAAACAAACAAACAAGAAGTCATATAGTTTATAAAATTTTGAATTGTAATCCAAGATTACATATATAGACATAGTAAAGGTGATTGCAGTTATTTAATAGAAAAAATATAAAGATTTATAGTTAGTGCCAATTTTATTGATAATATATGAACAAAATCAAGAGAAATAGATCTCAACATAACTAAAATAATGGAATTAGTAGAGAAGGACCTTAATACAGCTATTATAACATATTTATGTTTGACTTTAAAATAAACTAGTCTTAATAAATGAAATAAAGATTAAAAGTATCAAACAGAATTTTAGCAATTCAAAAGTACAATATCTGCCATAAAAAAATTGATCATCTGAGCAGCAAACTGGAAATGGTAGGAGAAAGGACAGTGGACTTGAAGGCAGATACACAGAAATTACCCAATTTGAAGAATAAAAACAATAACACAAAAACTAAATGCATGGAGACTTGGTGACCGTAGGATAATATCAAGTGACCAAACAGATGCGTAGTTGAAGTTCTTGAATGAGATATACTTTAAATAGAATTACAGATAGGTTGAAAGTACTAGGATATAAAAAGATATATTTTGCAAAATATATGAATAAGAAAGATTATGTGGCCATATTCATATCAGAAAAAGTAGAGCTTATGAAAGGGACAGTTATCGATGGTACAGGGAGGTATTAGTAATAATAAAAGCACAATTTATCAGTAAAACATAACAATTACAGAGTTTCAGTGTATCTGAGGCAAAAGCTAATAGTATTTAAGGGGAAAAAGACAATCAACAATCTTAGTTGAAAACTTTAATACCCCTGTATCAGAAATTGAAAAAAGGTAGGAAAAACATGTAAAGAAATAGGGGAGGAAATAGGCAATCTAAACAACATCAATCACCATATACAAAATGCAACATTCACAACTGCAAGACACACAGTGCTTTCAGGTGTCTACTGCACATTTCCCAGTGCTGACCTTAGGCTGGGCCACCATATTAAGTGTCACGAAATGTCAAAAGACTGAAATCTTACAGAGTAGCAGTTCTAAACACAACAGTATTAAAATAAATATCTGTAACAAGATGTCTTAAAAATTTCAAAGTATTATGCAAACATACATCTATAAAACTCATGGGTCAGAAAATTAGAAATAATTTTAGTGAATAATAGTGAAAGCTAAACATATCAAAAGTTACTTTGTACAGGTAAAAGCAAAATGAGGAAAAATTTAATGCTTTTATTAGAAAAAAAGAAGTTTAAAATCAGGGTCAAAACTTCCAAAGAAACTAGGGAAAAAAAACAAAAAACCAATGCAAATTAAACCTAGAGTTACTACAAAGAATGAGGTGATAAAAGTAAGGACAGGGGAAAACAGGAAAACAGTAGGGAAAATTACTCATGCTGAAGTGATCCTTTGAAAGGATTAAGCTGAGAAATACCTAATAAGACTGATCAAGAAAAATGAGAAAAAACCACAATCTTGTACATCAGAAATAAAAGAAGGGACACAACTAGAAATCTTACAGAATAAATGGATCATGAGAGCATGTTATGGACAATTTTTACTCATAAATTTCACCACCTAAATGAAATAGATATAACACATGAAAAACAAGAAACAGAAAATCTGAATAGAGTCTAAGGAAACTGAATTTAATGAAAAGGATTACAATGAAGAATATTTCAGGCCCCTATGGTTTCTCTCTTAGACGTTTAAAAAAATTACCAGTCTTACACAAACTCCTTTGGAAAATATAAAATGGAAAAGAAATAGGACGTGCTGGGACTTGGGTTAGAACTATGGCCTGTGCAGGGAGACAGGCCCATGGAGTGGGAATATTAGACCAAAATGAGTTCTGTGCAGAAGGAGAAAGAGGAGAGGGTGTGTTGTTTCAGCAGGTAAAGTGCCACCTACACTGTATCATTCATTGCTTCATTAGCAATAATATTGGTTTAGTCAGTAATGTAGTACAATCCTCTACACAAAAAGTGTAAAAGGAAGATCGAGGAATATTTAAGGTATTTTTCCAATATGTATTTTCTTCCTGCTTCTTTATTTATTAGATTAGATTTCAATTTTTGTGTAATTCAATGTCACTGACATCCAAAGACAGTATACAGGTGTTCTATGTAAGAACGGAATATGGGAAGTTAAAAACTGCAAAACTTTTCATTTCTTCTATGGCAAAATGGCCTCATACTTCTTTGTCTCTACAAATTTGTTCTAAATTTTTCTGCACGGTCAAGTTTCCTATACCTATTAGATTACAGTGGGAGGAACAATGGGAAGTCCTGAATCTACAGAGAACCTTACAGATCAAAGGTCCACAAGTGCTGGTCTGATTTTTATCTCAGGGAATTATAACTTTAATTTTAAAAAAGAATGGAGTTATACTGATGCATTCTCCCACCTTCCATTCTATTCCATATAACACTATTGAGGACGGAGTAAATAAATACACAACAGGAAAATAGTAGTGGGAGATAATGGCAAACAACTCAGGCACAGAGTCAATGGGAAAGTGTTAACTTCCAAGAAAATCAACCACACACATTACATATACAAACATCAAGCTTATGTGTATATGTTTGTATGTGTGGGGAGTACCTAAAAAAAAAAGATCATATAGATTATTTAGAAGATTCCATGTATTAGAATACAATAGGGAACAGAATGAGAAATAAAAAGAACATTGCAGATATCAAAATATGGCATGAAGTATAATTATTAAACATAAGGAAAGGGTACAGAAAAAGAATCTCAACAATGGAACAAAGTAACAGAAACACGTTTTATATGTGAGGATTTAGTGGCATTTTAACTGGCATTTTAAATTTTTAATGAACTTTAGTAACTTATTAACTAGAATGGCCAATTTGACAATAAAACACTAGTCTAAGTCTCACACTAGGATACTTAAGTGCCCTTGAATAGTATAACAGTATAATCTGATAGGCATGTTAAAATTAATATGTACAAAATAGTTTTGATTCCTACCATCTTCTTGAATCTGTTATTTTCCCATTTTGCCCCATCTTAGTAAAACACCTTCCTTTCACTCAACTTTCTTATTTGTTAACTTTATTATAAAGGATAAATATGCTGTCACTTAAAATAACAAGGTTATCTGTACTTTTAGAAAGCTTGTCTGAATTTAGTATTCAGTAGTTCAATAAAATAAATAATATACATCAAAAGATCATCTACTTAAACTTTATACTTAATCAAAGAATACAACTATTGGGGATGACAAACACCACAGTTTAATAATAGTTGTTTCTGATGGGGCAGAGGCTATGTATGTGTGCATCACATCAGTCTGTCTTCCTGAATGCACATGAAAACTCCATTTCTCAGATCCTCTTTTAGTTATACTGAGGCCATGTAACTCAGTGCTGACCAGTGGGATAGGACAGAAATGTTAAGAGAAAGTTTGGCTCTATGCACCTGGCTCTATTATCCAGAAACAACTGGAGATTGCGTGTTGCGTAACTACAGGATGAAGGGCTGCCTGGTCAGTGTAAGACCTTATGCCAATAAAAAGTAAAACTTAATTTTCCTATGACATTGAAGCATAGTGTATCCTGCCCTGATCAATATTTTAGAGAAGTGAGATGATGGGGTAGGGGGTGGGTAGCCACTTTTTAATTTAAATGTTACTAAATCGCATGCAAAAAAATTAGGTACCCATTCTGGAATGTGTACATTTAACTTCCTTCTGGGCATCTGTATGTTAAAGTCTCCAGATATAATATGTGTTTGATTGAACATATCTTCCCTTTAAGCATTTTCTTATGGCGGTATTCCCTGTTTTACACCATTACCATTCACTTAGGGCAGAAAGCTCCAGGCCATCATTCAATTCTCTAACCCACGAAACTTCAATTAACACTTATTATTATTTTTTTTTACCAAATTATCTAGATTCTCCCTCCAGCATTTTTCTTGAGCCTTTCCTTACCTCTACCTTGTATTTGCTGTTTTTGTTTATATCTTGATAGGCTATTGCCTGGACTTACGTAGTAGATTTAAAACTAGCTTCCTTGCTCCCTATGCAAATGTGACATCCATGATTGACGCCGAAGGACTCATGATACAATTGAAATGTAATTACATCTTGTGCTTTCTTAGAAAAAATAATTTATTTGGTATTTTATAGCATGTGCTAAAAAAAAAAAACTTTATAATCTAATCTCAATCTACATTTCTACAATCACCTTAACTCTAATCACACTTTCTTAGGTGTGCCAATAGGGAAAGACAATCTCATCCTCATAGTACGTAAGACACAGTTGTATCAAGGCACTTACCATATTGTTTGTAATTATTTGCCTGGCTGCCCTCTCACTAAGTGGAAGAAGCAGAGTTTTATCTTTACACTAGCTGCAGTCTGAGGAATGTGTAACTTGTTAGGCACTTAATAATTGTGTGTTGAATTAATTAATGAATTATTCATTCACTCTTCTAAACTGCTTACTGCTCTTGAAAGAAATGAAAGCAATTCCAGGTTTTTCCTAACCTGGTCATATTATAAATAAGCATTATCATATTATGGTAGCTATGTCATATTATTTACCTGGCTTGACTAGATCATTCCATTAGAAGTTTCTCATTTATTCAAGTAAGTATATTGGATATTCAACAGTCCTATACAAGGACATTCAACATCTATGACAATATTTCTTCAAGAATCACATGATTTAAAAAACAAATGACTGTACTTTCTCAGCAAACAATAATCCTGATCTGATGTACTGTCCCATACAGTAAGCCCCTGGCCACCTGTGACTATTTACATTTAAATTAATTAAAATTCAATAAAATTAGAAATACAGTTCCTTGGTCACACTCACTAGCAGTATTTCAAGTACTCAGTAGTCCCATAAGGCTACTAGTTCCTATATTGAACCATGCAGTTATAGAACATTCTCATTATTGCAGGAAGTTCTACTGGGCAACACTGATCTAGGAGGGAAAAAATGCATAAGTATAATGTAAAACTGCTACAGTAAACTGGAAAAACTAAGATTTTACATTTTCCTCTATGCAGTTAAAGAAATGTATCCCATTTTTACTTGTCATCCCTTCACCTCATAACTTTCTTATTTCACAACCTCTTGTGCCATTTCCCTGCCTGTACTTTCTTTGCTTGTCATTATAATCACAACCATGGAAAAGATTAAAGTCTCTTTCTACATACAACTAAAATTTCTGCCTTTCTTGTTCTGTGTAATCTCATGGTAAAGGCCAATTTGAATAATCACTTCCTGACTGCTGCATATCGATGATTATTACATCAAGATCTAACAGAACTCAGAATAAAATTTTTCTTTTGTAAAGGTCACAATTCATTTTATATGTCACTCAGAAGTTTCTTTTCAGATTTTAAAATAAAAGAACTATCCTATTGCATGAAAAGCAGAAATTCAGTAGCTTTAGTGATTGGATGTATATCTTGAGCCACTGGGTGATAGTTTGACTGCCTAACTTCCATGGAAATTTGAGGAGTATCTCTTTCTTATAAATTAAGCAAAAGAAAATCTCATTGTTGTTACTTTTATTTTATTTCTTTAATTGTTAAGAAATTTTTAAAATGAGCATCATCTTCTATTTAGGTGAAAAAAATTACACATACAGACACACACACACACACACACAATGTCCCAGAAGAGAGCTTCTTTAGAATTATAAAAGACACATTTATTTCAGCTCCTTTTCATTTATAGTCATATTAGAAACAAAAAGATGTAATAAAATGAATGTGGACATGAATGTGACTAAAGAAAGATAGCAACTTTCTCTATATAGAAAATGAAGTTAGATGAAATAAAGTTGGTATCAGATGGTGGTAATTTGGAGAAAAAAAATTCAGTCAATAATTAACTATTTGCCTAAAAATCTACTTTGTTATTGACTAAACATGTTTAGCTCTGCTATAAGTTTAGCATGAGAACAAAAAGTTGCATTTTCTAAAATTATGACCAATATAACTTAATGATACCTATTACTAAGTGATTTTATGTAGTCATAAATCAAATATATAACCAGGCCTCTCTCATATATGTAGATGCAAACCAGAATTGAACTATTTGAGAATTATTATATGCCACTTCTATGTTTTAATCTTTACCAAACTGCATCTTTAAAATCTAGTTGCATTTTTCCTGTGTATCCAAATTATCGGAATATAAACTTCATTCAGTACAACTGCAGGATTAAGATTTTCACCACTATGATTTCTCAAATATATCCACAAATTTATCTTGTTTACCCACCGACCCTCTCAGTCAGCCATCTATTTCTTCTGTAATTTATCTGTTATTAACTCAGTACTGGTTTCCTTCAAGTTTCTGCTGTTTTTGATGTAATTTCCCCTACCTGATCGTTTCTTTGGGGACTCAGTAATTCTCTACATTAATATTATTCTAAAGGCCCAACGACTGCTACAAAGGTGTTTATTCTTGAAACCTACAAAACCAAACTCAACTTGAAATCCCTTTACTGGTCTCCATGGTTAGCTCCAGGCCTGCCACCAGGTGGCAGGGACTGCTTACCATGCAGGGAATTTCCTGCATCAGGAACCAGGTCCAAAAGATCCTCTGGCTCCTGAAAACAACTTTCTTCTTCGAGAACAATGAGTTGAAACCTTATGTAGGTAATACCAGTAACGTCTACCAAAGTGGTTACTCCCAGGACCTAAGGGGTTCTCAAAGTGATGTTTCATCCCTTCAGAGTTTCTAATCCTTTATGTGATGTTTCTCATCATGTAAAAATAGATCTAGAACTGATATAATCAAGGCTCCCTGACAGTGAAGGGACATTTTAAGGAGATACATTTGTTACTAAATAAGGTTATTTTGTTTTAAGTAGTGTTTTTGTGTCAGTGATAAAGGCACATTCACAAACTTTGTGAGTTCTCTGGTCTTGCACACCTCCCTCATTATTACTCCCCACACTCTGTGCATGGTGACTTTGGGGTGCTTATCACCCACTCCTTCAGGAGATTTTCTTCCTAAACCACCACAGAACTGGTTCTCACTCCCAAGGTTTCACATTCTTTCTCAGTCCAGTTTTCTAGGTTTTCTCTGATCATTTCTTCAATGTAGGTATGTCAAAATATTAAAATATTAATCCTCTTTTACTTTCACCTTGGACATTTTCTCTTGGGGTCTTTTCCTTACTGGACAACCTTATATGGATAACTTGCATCATGTATGTCTTTACCATTGAATATCCATGTGAGTGCCACACTCCTAATTTAAACTGATTTATGGACCTCTCGCTCACAGTCACTCCAAATTCATTGTGTCTTAAACTAATACCTTTGTGTCTCTTCCTCTACCATCTATTTATGTGGAGGTATTTTGGTTAATATACAACCATACATTTTGTAGCAAAGCCTTTACAATTGAGAATTTCTCTACTGGATACCCTTGTCTCCCTTACCCACCATATTAAATGGCCATAAAAATCTGCCAATTCTATGCTCTAAAAATCTCTCATATTACATGTTCTCTTTACATCCATACAATATCTCACATAATTATAGCAATTTGTGTTTTTAATTTGAGATATTATAATTTATTTTTGTTATTGTAATAAAAATAATGCAGCATTTTTAAAACTTAAAAAATAGGGCATTAAGATTAATAGAAGACTTCAAAATAGATGTAAGTGAATAGGGAAATTAAATATTTGAGAAAGATGTTAGTTTAAGCAGAGAAAGGAATTTTTAAAACACAGTATTGTCAAAATTAACTAGATCATTGTCTCATAACCTACAACATATGCATACAGATTTGAATCTTTAATGTAACATAGTACATACACTCAGAATTTGAATCTTAAAAATAAAATATTAAAAGACATTGGAAGAAAAATCAAATAAATATCTGTACAATATTTTGGTGCAGATGTTTTTAAATAAGAAAATAAGCCCCAAATGAAAGAAATACTGAGTATTTGACTATTTAAAAAAGTATTTAGCAAAATATATCATAAATTAAGTTAAAAGATAAATTGCTGCTTAGAGAAATATTTATAAAGAAAATAATAGAAAAAGAATTAATATTCCTAACACAAAGGGAAACAAAAACTAAAATGGGCAGAATTTGCAAACAGCAATTTAGGTAACAAAACTAAATAAGCCATATTTTTCATGTATTACTCAGTACAACTTTCCAAGTTATTCATAATTTCAATGTATTTTAGTGTAGATATGTACAGTGTTATTAGTTTCTGGATCAGTATTTTGCATACCCAAGAATTTAACAAAGATTTTTATCTGCTCATATTTCATTTCTGTTTCATAGTTATTTGCTTTTTACTAATTAATAATTTATAATTTTGAAAAATTTATAATACTTTTAAATTAATGAATATTATATATTTTTCTAGGTCTGTTTAAAAATTAATTTCATCAGCATTAATTAATCTTACTCTTTATTTTATGGAATGTCTTTCATGGAATCAGATGTTATATCTAGACTAAGAGTTTGGGTATATAGACTCCTTTTTGTCTGTTTGCTTTTGTTTTTTTCTTCCTTCCCCTGGGTTAACTTTCTCTATCTAGGCATTTTTTAAAAATTATTTTCACCCACCCCAGTCCAGAACAAGCTCTTGCAAAGCAGTGAGGTTTCCTTGGTTTGTAATCATACTGAGGATGTCATAAATCTTGCCACTAACGAATGGGATGATTGGTTCAATTCCAGAAGAAAAATTTGTGTCTCTGCATCTTCCCAGGCCCATTGCCTGGTATATGCAGATGTTGCAAATAATTCCTAGCAGCAGCTCTTTTCATGAGCAACTTCTGCATTGTACTACTGATCTTAGTTCTAACCCCTTAAAGTGAAACACTTTTATTCTGTGGTAACCCATAGTAGCTAAATGTCCGACTGTCACCATCCATCCTCATTTTTGTTCACTGCTTTGCATTTCTCCTCTGTTCCTAGTTCATCAAATACTGATCTTTACTTTGAAGGTCTTCCATGTCTTTGTGTTTTTTTCTTTTAGTTTCTCTAGTATCACTATTAACTTAAAACATAGGATACATATGAGATAATTTTGCTACACAAACTTCCCTAGAACTCTTCTTTCAGATAGTTTAAAATATTTTAGAAAAATACATCTATGAAAGAAAAAATTAGATTAATAAAATAATCTTGAAAAAAAATGTAAAGGCAAGTTTATTGTATGGTAAAACTAGTTGTTAACACCAGCAATGCTCAGGTGATTTTTTTCATTATAAATTGTGATTTTATTGTGAAATTATCCACTTTAACTAGAAATCCCTTCTAGTCTTAAGGTTTATGTCACAGATTAATAGAAAAATCATTCCATTATGGCTAGCTTCCTTTTCTACTCTGTGCATGAAATGTTTTCATAAAATGAAATGTTTAAGTGTCTGGATTTATCAAGTTGTCATGGAAATATGCTGGTGAGAACCAGCGCCTGCTTGGACTGGGATGTTAGCAGCTCTGAATTCAGCACACTTCTCCCAGACACAGGTTCTGTTCTGTGAGTGCTGCCATTTGTACCAGGATCTTGAAAGACAGTCTTAATTCTGACTGCTCTTTCCTAGATAAAACCTAATTGTCACCTCCATAGATATCAGATTCATATGTATGTATATGCATACATATACACTTATATTTATTTATAGTTTTAATTTTCCTACTCTATTCAATTTAAATTCATGTATAAATTTAAATAAACACACACACACACACTGCAGGTTTGGTATTTACTCCTGTAACTTGAACCTGTGATTACCAGACCAGACTACATGCAGCTGTAATCCCACTCATTATATGTTTCTAGTAAATGTTAACCTTTGCATTCTTTATTTTAAATAATTAATTGTGTGCTCTGTATCCTTAGGGCAATTAACAGGCTAACACCTAGTGAAACCTAATTTACATTCTCCCTCTTTCCACTGTTTTTATATTTTTTTGTTTCTGTATTTTTACATTTTTTATCATTTTGTGGGTAATTTTAGACTGTTTTAAAATGATATTACTTTTCTATTGAAATAAGTAGCAAATGACTTGAACATATTGTATTTATAATTTTAATATTTTGAGAAACAAAAAATTACATTATATTCATAAGAACTATAAATGCTTAATCTTTCATGTTTAATAGATGGATTAATTCATTTTCTTCATGTGACTGAACCATATGAAATTCATAAAACAAATACTATGTGATCTTTAAGAGTTCCATTTTAGAACTATTGTGCTTCTGATCAGTTTGCAATAGCAATTCTTACGTGTGGTGGGACTTCACTGTATTTACAATATCACTTCTGAACAAATTTTATGTTTCACAGAAAGAGCTTAGGGAGAGGGAAAGGAGGAAAGAAAGATATTTTATTAAGTGTCCGTCAATTACCAAATTGGAAGAATAAGAATATGCTACTTCAATGTGTCCATTGCAACGTTTTATTTTCTAGCTCCATCTGCAGTTATTTGGGGCCATAGGATTTGTGCTCACCAATGGAGTTTTTGAAATCTCAGTGTTTCTAACAGCATGGCTCCAAGACAGAAGTAACATCTTCCTATGCTGCCGCTTGGTGGGTGGGTGACAGGTCACTAAAGAGACATTCAGGACTTAACTGATGTGCATTTATCTTTAACTTCTACAATATATAAAATCATTGTTGCTGTCGCTTTAATGTGAAGCTATTGAGATTTTCAGGGTTTGTAGAACAAAGCAATTGGTCACTTTTACAACCTGAATTATGCTCCTTCTTAGAATGCCTAAATAGATCATAGGACTAAATAAGGTTTTATGACATCATTCATAAACCTACTGACTTTTGTAGCAATCACCTAGAAAAAAGAAATTTTTGTCAATCCCTCTGTACTGCCTCTTCTTTAAATATACTTCCTAACTTTGTACATATTCAAAGATGTCAAGTGCCCTGGGTGACTAGACAATGCGTAAAAATGTTTATTTCTATTGGCTTTTAATATTTCTTAAATATTTCCTGGGGTTAAAAAGGAAATAAATAAAAATATATGCTTCTTTTTATAAGATATCAGTGTTTTGCTTAGAGACTGTATTTATAGTGTGTGTGCCAAATCTAACACATCAAACCTTGCTGTATCTTAACACCATATACACAACAACCACTACAGAGAGACAGTCTTAGAATTGCTATCATTGGTCTTTATGGCTAAAGTTTTGGTTAGAATATTTTCACATGCTGACCTCAGGATTATGTAAATGATTGCGGTAACTCTAGATCTCAGAAAAGAATTTAGGCCAACTTCCAACTTCTGACTAGAAAAAGCATAAAGCACTTTTCTTCAGCCCAGCAAATTCCTGAGTAGAATACCTACTGCATTCTAATAACAACATTGGCTCAATTTTATAGCTCATCTATTGAACAGTGGATATGAAAAGTGATTGCACAATTTCAAGCATTAAGCTTTCCACATTTAACTTCTCAGTTCAGGATTTTTTTTTGACAAGTAGGCTTAATAGTTGTCTTTATAAATATGACTCTTCATACTTTCTTTCAGATTGTTCACTATATAAAACTATTCAGTTTTGCTCTATATTAAGGTCACTACAATATCATCAATTAATAAGCATTTAACTTCATTATAATTTAACAAACTATTTTTCATTTAAAAAAATTTAGACTTGCCTTTACATCTTCTTCATCCTTGACAAAGGTATTAAAATTTGTATTCCAGAAGAATGTAAATAATTATACTTATTTCAAGATTAAAATAACTGAACTTATCAGGGGTATATTTATTTGTACAACATTTTTATATTTTTTAATGCCTGTCATATTCCTTTGCTCATAACCAGTAGATATAGTATGTTGAATACTGCTACTTTCTTTTTCAGGTATCTATATTTTGTATATTTTACATATTTAATATGTATAATTCAAATCTCCCTTAGCACATTTTAACTCATGAAAGATATATATAAGCCTTAATTACTTAGATTCTCATTTTCTTCTATAATTTTGCTTCCCATTCTTGGGTCTTCAGTGTTACCAATTTCAAGCACAGGCTTAAGGAAGGAAAGACTATTTTTTTCAATTCTGTTTATACTGACTGACACTATTTAGTTATTTGGTATTTATGCCAAAATCTATTTTATGATGATTATTAAGTCTAGCCAAAATAATGGTAAGATTTTTCTGAATCCTTGCTTCTGACAAGCAGTATTTCTTTCTTATCTGCACATTCTCCTTTTCTTTTTAATTACCTAGAAGTTGGCCTCACTTATTTATAATGTGACTGATTAAATAATCATACTAATGTTAATAGTCTATTAAATTCACATGTATTAGTTCTTATGTACCCAGAGGAAAAAAATAGGGACTTTAAGCTGGAAAGATAACATATTTTTTCACAGGATTAGAACATCAATACCACTTCCATACCTTTATCCTTGACTTCATCTTAACCTAACTTTATATATCTACAGGTCGACGTCAGTCCTTACTTTTTAAGTCTAGTTAAGGCAGTTTACTAGTTAAGTTCTCCAGGCAGCATGTAAAGAATGATTACTTAGGTATGTTTTGATTATGTAGAGATGTATCTTGAATTTTTTGTCTTTATGAGTACCAAAACTGAGACACCCTGACTTTTGAGATCAACTTATTTCTTCTCAATTGGTGAAATCTTGCTTTATCTATACCATAAATGACTAGGGGAATTCTTACTTTTATTTTTTTTAACATTTTTTTGAGTTATAGTCATTTTACAATGTTGTGTCAAATTCCAGTGTAGAGCACAATTTTTCAGTTATACATGAGCATACATATATTCATTGTCACTTTTTTTTTCACTGTGAGCTACCACAAGATCTTGTATGTATTTCCCTGTGCTATACAGTATAATCTTGTTTATCTATTCTGCATATGCCTGTCAGTATCTACAAATTTTGAAATCCCAGCCTGTCCCTTCCCACCCTTCACCCCCTTGGCAACTACAAGTTTGTATTCTATGTCTATGAGTCTGTTTCTGTTTTGTATTTATGTTCTTTTTTTTTTTTTCTAGATTCCACATATGAGCGATCTCATACGGTATTTTTCTTTCTCTTTCTAGCTTACTTCACTTAGAATGACATTCTCCAGGAACATCCATGTTGCTGCAAATGGCATTATGTT
Organism: Camelus bactrianus; assembly: GCF_048773025.1. Taxonomy (NCBI): domain Eukaryota; kingdom Metazoa; phylum Chordata; class Mammalia; order Artiodactyla; family Camelidae; genus Camelus; species Camelus bactrianus. Next base: position 56,279,673 of record NC_133549.1, on the reverse strand, counting down.
CTCAGTTTTTATAGCTGAATAGTATTCCATTTTATAAATATACCACATCTTCTTTATCCAGTCACCTGTTGATGGACATTTAGGCTGTTTCCATGTCTTGGCTATTGTAAATAGTGCTGCTATGAACATTGGGGTGCAAGTGTCATTTTGAAGTAGGGTTCCTTCTGGATACATGCCCAGGAGTGGGATTCCTGGGTCATATGATAAGTCTATTCCTAGTCTTTTGAGGAATCTCCATGCTGTTTTCCACAGTGGCTGCACCAAATTGGATCCCCACCAGCAGTGTAGGAGGGTTCCCTTTTCTCCACAGCCTCTCCAGCATTTGTCATTTGTGGACTTTTGAATGACGGCCATTGATGATACCTCATCATAGTTTTGATTTGCATTTCTCTGATAATTAGTCATATTGAGCTTTTTTTCATGTGCTTATTGATCATTTGTATGTCTTCCTTGGAGAATTGCTTGTTTAGGTCTTCTGCCCATTTTTGGATTGGGTAGTTTGTTTCTTTCTTACTATGTCGTATGAGCTGCTTATATATTCTGGAGATCAAGCCTTTGTCGGTTTCATGGTTTGCAAAAATTTTCTCCCATTCTGTAGGTGAGGGGAATCCTTACTTTTAACACCTGGCAAAAACAGTAATTTGTTTGGCCCTATCTTCATTCACTTGTGCTCTTTAAACAATGTGTGATCTTTCTTTGCTGTATCAGCTAATATAGGACCTAGCATTTGTGCATTTTAGATTTCTAAATTCTCTCTAGTAATAGGGAACAGACAATGATGGAAATACTATAGTGAACTGGCAGTGATTGAATTAGCATGTTGGGGATTTTCCCTTTTGTTGAGGGAAGCTCTAATTTTTCATTTGCAAATGATGTGAAGCATCCTTGGGCCCTTCCAGTTTTTTCTGGGCACAGCAATCTGACCAGGGCCCTCTACCTTTACTCTCTGCAGGGTTACGTTATATAATATTGTACATCAACTATACTTCAATTAAAAAAGAAACAAAAAAGTAAAATTCATTGTTTCTGGAAGACTGTTGCACAAATCTACAATTAATGCAATCAATGAACAAGTTTAGACAAAATTTTCCTTTCAGAGTTTAATATCTTTAAATGTTCTTGTTACTTGAAATGATTTAAAATGTTTCTGTTATTGAAATGATACCTAAAACTTTGTAAAAGAAGCAGATCCATTTCCTTTCCAGTATTTAATTTTTCATCTTTTTTTTCAAATTTATATTAAAGAATAAACATGAAGATAGTTGCAACAAATCATACACATGCAACTTGTTAAATTTCCAAAAATTTAACACTTTTTAACCTGAACTCAGATTATAAAAAATATTACTAGTGTGCCAAGTGCTCTCTCAGATTCCCTCCCTTTCACAACCCTTCCAAAGATAGCTATCCTAAGCATAAATTTTCTATTATAAATTACTGCTGTTTGCTTTCAAACTTTATATTATACAATATCACAAACTCTTTTAGCTGGCCCACTCTCCTCAAAATTTTATTTGTAAGATTCACCTACAGTGTTGTATGTATTTGCTTTTTCATTCTCACTGTGATATAATGTACACGTCATGAATATCTCATAATTTATCTTTTCTACTTTTGGATTTTCTTCTATTTGGGGCCATTATAAATAGTATTACCATAAACATTCTAGAGTATGTCTTGGTGAATAGGTATGCAATTCAGTGTTAGCAAGCCCTTACTTAATTTACATCTGCTTTTTTTTTTTAAATAGAGGTACTGGGGATTGAATCCAAGACCTTATACATAGTATGTGCTCTACCACTCATCTACAATCGCCCCCCCCCATATTTGCCATTGTAAACATACTTATTTTGGTTGTCAAACTATTACATTAGACTGATTTTCATGGATTTTTTTTCAACATTAGATTTATTCATGAGTTTAGGAGTAAGTGCATTCTTATTTTGATGGGGAAGCTTTAGTTTTAGTTATTTATTCTCTCTCCCATGTAGTGATTTTACAGTTTATAAGGAAGGGGTACATTGCAACAGATCGTAATGTTTGCAGTAATTTTCAGCTAGGCTAAACAGCGTATCAAGAGACGTAAGTGGGAAAGTGGGCAAATATTTAGGATGAGTAATCTGCCATAGTACTAGTGCATAGGAGATATATGAATAATAAGACTAGAAATATATAGTATTCATAATACTGAGAATCTTAAATTCAAAATGAAAGAGTAAGGGTACGCATTTTACTGGGCATTACTGGAAGTCAGCCAAATCTGGCCTGAAGCTTGTTTTTCTATGCTTATGAGCTAATTCATTTTATATTTTTAAATGGTTGAAAATAATATCAATAGAAGATTGCATGACGTGAAATTTATATTAAATTAAAATTTCAGTGTTCATAAATGTTTATTGGTGCACAGCCATGTTCATTCATTTCTGTGTTGTCTCTGGTTGCTTTTATGCTGCAGTAGCAGAATTGAGCAGATTCCAAAGAGACTATGCATGGCCCTTAAAGACAGAAATATTTACTGTCTGGCTCTTTACAGGAAAAAAAGTTGCTATGCTTGTGCTAGAACACGTGCAATCATTAAAGATCATTTCCTTGGTTATGGTTCTGTTTTTCACTATGTACTGGGCTAAATCATCTTGGCCTCCCAATTTCCATTTCTTAGCAATAGAATGGGGACATAATTTCCTTAATTTGTCAAGTTGACTACATGTTACTATCTGTTACATGATTGGATGATCTAAAATGCTGAAATCTCAGGGCTAAAAAGTTTTATCATTATATTCTCAGAAGATTGCCTCTGATGGATCCTCAAAGATATGTTTATGATAATACCTGAAGCACCTAGCTGCCACAATTACATTTTGTCATTTGCTATTATCTTAGTATATTGAAAGATCAGCATTTCCCTAATCTGGCACTGTTATCTAGAAGCTGGTTTGATTTTAGAGTTTCATATAGCTCTCTAGAAAGACAAAAGCCAAACCCATTTTTTTCTTACTGTGTCTGTATAGTACTTATCATGCAATAAATTTTTTCCATACGTTTGGTAAAAACTTCTTACTGCCCTCAAGTCTCCATTCTTCTTTCTGTGCACAATAATATAGCCCCCAAGTTTTAGCTGCGTAGAATAAAGACAACATATCTTAGCCTTTTTTTGCAGGTAGATGTGGCCATGTGATTCAGTTGCCAATGGGATGCAACTGGAAGTTCTATGTGCAATTTCTAGGACATATCATTACAGGAGAGGGGTTTCTATAAGTTCATACTTCCTACTACCTGTTAGATAGAATGTGATGTATGGCTACAGCTCCAGCAACTATCTTGGGCCATGTTATACTCTTGGGAATACAACCTATATTGGAACAACAAGAGATATGAGCCTAGATTTCTAATACCATGGTGTATCTTATCAGCTGGGGGATGACTACCTCTAAGATTTGACTGTAATAAAGAAAGAAACTTCTATGTTGTTTAAAGTGCTGTTATTTTGAGTTATTCTGTTAACAGTTTCTAATCTAATTTTGAATAATGCGTCCTATAGTTTTTTTTTTAACTGCTAAGCAGACATTTTCTATTTTTCAGAAAGTGCTACCCTAATTATACTATTTTTAATCTAAATATTTTATGTAAGTCTGACTCTGGTTCCTAATCCAGGACGAGAATTTATAACCCTGGCCTGATAAATCAGAACATTCCATCTCTTGGGCCATAGTGATTACTTTATGGATGGTTACAAAATCTAACGGAGAATTATGGTTGAGATTCCTGGGTCTTTTGTAGAATCTTTCGGAGAGAAAGGCTCTCTTTCCTTCATAATTGTTCAACTGTGAGAATGTGAATCTGGACCTAGCTAAAAGCCAAAAGCACAGCAAATGGGAATCATAATAATAATGAAGTCAACACAGAAAACAGCTAAAACAGAGATAGAGAAACAAATTGTACCGGCACTTCAGTCCACGGATCTGGATCTAACCAAGCCTGAAACTAAATACTCCCTGACTTCAATTCCTTTCCTTGAAGTCATATTTTCCTGTTCTATCCCTTTTTCCACTTTTAAGCTAGTTGGACTTGTCATTTGCAACTGAAAAAAAATTCCCAAGTGATACTTTTCCTATTTACTTAGACATTCATAAAGTTTGTAACATATTTTTATGACAACTTCATGAATTTGTGAGGGTCTGGGTCAATCTTATTAAGTTTTTTACTCCCTAGAGAGCCTACCACTGTATTCTAATGAGAGCAGTTGCTTAACAGAAGTCCGTGGAATTAAACTGATGTAAAATACCAGACAGATTGACTACTATCTGACATCTCATTGATTTAATTCAAACAAGCCAAAATTCCTACAACAAAATGCCTGTTGTCTTCAAAACTCTCAATAAATGATGATTCGGTTACTCAGTATTATTTTGAGAGCTGCTGGTTTGAAATTACCTTCAGAATCAGTGCTGTTTTGGTATTAAACATTTAACTGATAAATTTTTTTCTTTGAAACACGGTATAATTTCTGCAAACAGCCAAAAAGTAATTGGAGTCAGTCCTGCTAATTAATGAAAGGGGCTAAAAGTTATGGGTTAATACTTCTGGAAGTAAGATAGAATAACTTTTATTTAGAGTGCTTATTAGGTTTTTGGCCAAACACTGCATATATAACCACTAATATTTGTTGAGTAGATGTTTTGGCTCTGTCATGGTGCTAAACTTTACATTAATTTTTTTATTTAATCTTTTATATGAACCTACATGAAACACATTATTCTAATTTATATCAAAGTTAATAAATTGCCTGAGGTTATATTACTGAATGCAATTTTGCATGCCCAGAGGCCAAAGAACACCAAAAGGTAGGAGTTTGGAGCAGAGAAAGGTTTGTTGCTGGGCTAGGCCAGAAGAATAGGTGTCTCCTGCCCAAAAAACTTTGAACTCCCTGAAAGGTTTCAGCTAAGCATTTTTTAAGGTCAGCTGAGGGAGGGGCGCCCAAGGGTATGTGGTCAGCTATGCATAATTCTCTGATCCATCTTTAGAACCAGAAGGTCTGGGGGCTATGTGCTCAAGATCATCAAGTAGTTAATCTCTTCCATTTGGTGATGGGTTTTTACCATCTGAAAAACTCAGGAAATATGCATGAGATAATACTATCTAGGTACTTCAGAGAGGAGCTACAGCAGAGTATGAGGGAAGTGTCTCTCCCAGGAAGGCCACATAGGTTCCAGCTCAGTTACAATCCACCCCACAACCCTTTCCTTTGATACTCATCAATCTTGAGAAGAGGTGTTGGACAAGAAGAGGAACAGTGCTTTGGATAGGGAGGTTAATTCTAAACAGCAGAGAAATTTGGTTTCAATCTCCAGTTTTGTTTCATCCTACCCCAAAACTTTCAGGCAATGAGTTGATGGCCACTCTGGCTACTTCCTGCTGAAATAGGGCAGGGCAGTTTGGGGAATGAACAATGAGTTAGAAATACTTCCAAGTTCCAAGTCCTGGATCCAAGTCTTATATGATTAACATCTCATTCCCTGAGGAATCAGAACCCTGAAAACCAGTCTGGACCTGGCACTTTGAGGGAGCCTTGTAGCCAGCTGTCTACTTTTATCTGAGTAGGTTTTAACTTTTGATGTGGTATTAACATATATATGTAATAGGAGCTATTGGCCACAACACATGTCTCCTTATTTTCTGCTAACATCTGATCTAAAGTAATTTTATTATCCAAAAATTTATTAGTTATAAGAGGAGACCTTGAGGTCATAAGGTTGCAGCTGCCATCAGACACTGCCTTGAAAATGGCTGGTGGTGTCTCAAGTATGACACAGCTCAGAAAATTAGAGTTGTCAACAACACAGGAACATGTCTATAATCACATCCACAGGGCCACCCAGTTTACCTTGAATGTCTGAACCATAGCTACTCCACTGTGACTGTCAAATGCATCCCCTTCCTCAAGACCAAAGCAGACATACAATGCAAGTCCAAAAGACCATAAAACAAGCTGCTTTGCTCAGTGAAATTTATGTTAAATCATGTTTAAGCCAGAATGACTTCCCCATACTTCAATATGTGCAGATTTTTCCATCATTTCCCCTTTTCATTGCAAATCTTTCAATAGAAATCATTGATGATTGAAATATTCATCCCTGATGCTAGGATGATAGCTCCTGCCCCAGATTTAGAATATGTCCTTCAGTGCTAAGCCTCCTTTATGTTTGCCTAGTTATTCACACTGGGGGAAAACTAATCAAATATTGTAAACAGGCTCAGAGGTATGTTAATAAGGAAACACTTTATAGGCCATATTTTATCATTTATACCAAACTGTTACTCAAGCATTGTACATGTGCTTTTAGTAACAGACTTAAAGCGAGCATTGTTATACATTCTAAGTAGTTATGCTCTGTGACAACTCCATTAAAAGATTCTTTTTCTATCCTAAACATTGGTGGCAATATCGATAGGGAGACAAACATTTAGTACGTAGTTCAATTAAAAAACATACGTCAAAAGCCAGTGATATTTCAGACACAACCAAAAATAATTATGTAGGATTGAGTGAATTGATAAATATGGTTGTAATTAATCCTTTTTACTAAGCTTTATGAAATCAGAGTTTTCATCAGGTTTTTTAAGTATCTTACCCAGCTCAGCAGTATGATTTAAAAGAAACCTGTATTTGTCAGTAAGTCCCTTTTATGAATCTTCTTGAAGATGAAGCAGTTTTCCAAAGCATCAGCTTAACTGTCCATGAGTGACAAGACTCAAAAAGGCAAGGCCAAAGATCCAATTACAATGTTTTTTGACAAAGAAGCTTAATCAAGTTGCTGTGACATACAACATTCCAAGATAACAACTAGGGGTATGACAGATAACATTGTACTAAGACACATCCAAAGTTCAGAAACTCCATTTCTAGGATGTCTGCATTAATAACATTTATCTGTACCATATAATCTGAGGAGGATTATCACTCATTTGACAATGCTTCTCGTATACCTTAACATACCAAATAATCCTAGTTAAATTTTTCTCTGAGATGCCTCAGAGACCCTCTGAAGCATCCCAAAGTTAGCTCAAGTCAAAAGAACTTTATTTGTAATTTGATAGGAAGTTTGTCAAAAATATCAAAGTTTCATATAATCTGTTTTTAAAAGCATTCCATGTAAACGTGCTCTCTTAGCTGAAAGGAACCAAATCTAGTCCTGTAACAGCCTACTTTGAATAACAAAATCCACCTACCCAATGAAGTTCAATCTATTCTCAGTGCAACCACACACAGAACTCCTTTTTTAGGGCTCCCTGTCTACAAATTTCCACAATTTTCTGTATCCATATTAGTCTGCCCCTTCTTTTTTTTCCATCCAGAAACAACCAACATATCATTTTATTTTCCCTTAACAAAATGAAATTCCATTTCTCATACTTCTTTTTTTAACTCAAAACGTATATCCTATTTTCCCACTGTATACAGAAATGTTTCCCCATTTTCAGTGGCTTTCATTACATATTTAAATTATAATCTTCAACTCTTAAAAATCTTAATTTCTAGATAATGTTTCAGTATCCTATTTTATTTGGGAATGACCTAACTATTCAATTATTAATTTAGCACAATTCTAAAATTTCAAGTTACCAAATATCTGGAGAAATCATTTTTAAGTAAATATTCCTAAAACAATTACTTCTAAAGAGTTTACCCAAGAGCTCCTATCTCATTTTCATTTAATTTACTTATAAGATTTATCAAACAACTTTTTTTCTTTCTCTTGACAAATTGCAACAGAAAACATAAACTTATTGATCTTTAGTAAACCTTGGTACCATACATATTTGTATTGATTATACCAACAAGCTTAAGCTAGCTTTATTATCACATTCAACATAAATGTTTCCTAGATCACATGAGCCTCAAATTTGTTCTGTCTGGCTTCTTTTATATTTAAAAGTTTAAGTGCTTACAAATAAATACTCCTAAGTCAATTAAATAGAGCTCACTTTTAAGTCAACTAAATAAAGCTTATTTACAAGTAATTGTTTATGTCAGCACAGACAGAACCAGAGATCTCAGTTTTTCCACTGGAGTTTTAAAAAAATCATTTTTTTCCCATGAGAGCCCAGGTAGATCATTTACATCTCAAAGGCACAGGAAGAGAAATGCAAATTCCTTCCCAAACCGCTTTTACAAAACCCAAACACCTTGGCTATTTTCAGAGATTTTTTTTTTTTTTTTTTTTAGTTACAAAATATCCACTAGACAATAGTATATGTATCATTTGCTCACATTCACATGCCTCACTTTTCAACCAGGGAGAGGGAACAGGATTTGGATTCAGGTACTGAGACACTCACACACAAAAATACACACTCAAGATAAAAGCCAAACAGCAAAAGGCCAACTTTGATATAATTACAGAGCCATTAGGACCCACTGTTCCCCAGATCTCAGGATGTACTGAGCCCACACAATGTTATAATATAAAATATCATTTTCTTTCATTTATGGAGCAGAGCTGAAGATCTCCCAGTTTTGCAAAATATAACCTAGGGGGACTATAAGATGGAACAGAACTCTGATCATCCATACTTAATTATTCAAGGCCGATGTTATCAAATATCAAGCCAACAATTCAGAAGGGTCTCTCAAGGTCACAGTTCCCTAGCCCCAAAAGGGAGATTCCCACCCAGTGTCCCATCAGAGATGAGGCTGAATAAATGACCAAGTCTCCCTTTGGAAGATGAAACCAACGCCATAGGGAAGGATATCCTGTTACTCACCAAAGATGTCTCAACCAGCCAATTCAAGTACTAGCACACAAACACCAAACATGGTCCCACAAACAAAAGATCTTCTGAAAGAGAATGGACCCAGAGTGGCTCCCAGTGAGCCCAGAAAGGCTCACTTCCCAGAAGGGAACGAACCCAGGTAGAGCAGGTAGAATTTCCCATCCTGCGCAAGCCAGAATGGCTAATGCCAAAACAATACACACGGAAATGCAAACAATAAGCTATGGTTGCACAGACAGATAATCAGAGGAGGTGTAGTTTAAAAATTTCACTTTCACTCCCAGACTAAGGCCTCCAAACAGACTGGCCCAGTTCTCAAAAGACGACCATCCCAGAGCTGCTCATTTCCCACAGCGGAATGAACCCAGATAGAGCAAAGAGGAATTCCCAGCCTGTGCAAGCTGGAGTGACTCACCCCTCAGCGACATTGAATGCGGACCACAGCTCCGGACCTTTCTTGGTTCCAAACAGCCTCGTGCTGTGAGGCGCCGGTTCCTGTCAGGGAGTCCCTCCTGGCTTCCCGGGAAGAGAGCTCTGGCAGCTGCTGGGGACCCAGGGAAGGGGCTGCCTCTGGCGAGGTCGACTTGCCACAGGCATAGACTCCTAGACTAGTTTTGCCAAAATTGTTAGCAAATGCAAGTTTATGTGCCTAAAGCACAGGGAGGCCAAACAATACCAAAACGTTGGAGTTTGGAGCAGAGAAAGGTTTCCTGAGGGACAGGCAAGGAGAACGTATGCCTACTGACCAAAACAGCTTGAAAAACCTGAAGGGCTTCAGCTGAACATTTTTAAAGGCTAACTAGGGCATCCCCGGGGATGTGGTCAGCTGTGCACAATTCTCTGATTGGGGGCCATGTGCTCATGATCAACAACTAGTTAATTTCTTCCATTTGGTGATGGTTTTTAGTATCTGAAAAAGTCAGGAAATATGCACGAGATACTATTATCTGGGTACTTCAGAGAGAAGCGACAGTGGAGAATATGGGGGAGGGGTCTGTCCCAGGAAGACCCCATAGGGGCCTGCCCAGTTATATAATCAATAATCAGTGCCCCCATGCCTCTTACTGTCCAATAAAGACAGGTACTTAGGCATATCTGGATGTGCCAAGGAAAATTCTCCCAGAGAGGTATCTATTCTGGTGCTACTTGATATATTATTGAGAGTATGAAAGGAACAGAAAACATCTGTCTCTGCTTGTGACAACAAGCTTTCTGTTTATAAGAAATCGCCTTTCTGCAAAAATGAAGTGTTCAAAGAAAGCCCAGGTGTCAGTAAGTTAGGGAGTTTCCCTACTAGCACTAGGATGGGCTGCTGACCTGTGGCTCTTCAGCAACGTCAGCTCCGTCCTGCTGAGCTAACTCATTGCTGGATGAGGGAATGGGTGAGGGTGGGACACACACCAGGGTCATTTAGCAAATGAATGATGTGACTTTTTCTCAGTAAGTGTATAGCTTCCTGGTGGGACTACTGTATTTGAATATATAGCTATACACTTTGGGGATGGATGGGCTCATTCTTTCATAGTCTTACTTCTGTTGTCACTTCACTATATATAGAACATTGTTAGGTGTGGCCCCAAAAGGTAATGGATTAAGCTTCCTTTTGAAAATGGCCTACCTGACAGAGCCTTGAGCATGTGCTGTCTAGGCCTCTCAATTTCCTGTCTTTTCCAAAGAAAGTCTCCCATGAATTTCAACTGAGAAAACAAGCGAGTATTCCATTGTTATCGTGTGCATTGATGGTGATAATCAACAGCCCAAACATCCCAGGGTAACAAAAAGACATAGGGTTCTCTGATAGCATTACATTTTCCTTATTAGCTTCCTGAAACTAATCCGGATGCTATAACGGAGGCAATGCCATGAGGCTTGATGGATGCACATGCCGTTGTCTGCAAGTAGAGGTTGATGCTGTTGTTTAAAAGGACGTCTTCGCCTGCTGGCAGGAAGCTTTCGTTTTACCTACTTCTTCTCTACCAATGATATCAGTTTCCTGTGGGGACGGTGGTGTGGACACTGTAACTGTGTCAGCTTGTACAAGAAGTGGCTGGAAGTTTTCTGTGATTGCAGCATGTAAAACACAGCTCCGCTGGGGTGCCTTTTATAAAGAAAAGGATGGGCCAAGCTGCTTCTGACTTTTAATGGGGACCACGGGGAATAATACCAGGGCACAATGAGGGCAGGGGTCTAAGAAGCACATAGTTGGGAGGTAAAGGGAGGGAAGTTAGATGTGATCTGCTAACAGGTACAAATTTGGCAAGATATTTAATATCTTCCTGCCTCATTTCTCCGTTTGTATACTTGAAATATAGTAATACTAATGTCACAGAATTCTTGGAGGATTAAATGATTTGAATAAATACTTCTACAATGTTTCTATGTGCATTCATCATATTAGCAATCAACATATGTTAGTTTTAATGATGATGATGATTAAGTGCAGACATGAGAGGATGGGTATTCTGAAGGCAAATTGCCTAGTAGAAATTAGATAATGTTCCTTTTTAATTCTCCTTTAAAATATTGTAGTTATTACTATAACAATACCATTTTATTCACTTTTCTTTCTGTGAAGCCATTAGACAGTCATGCATTATCCTGTTTACAGTTGACGAATGTGGAGCTCACAAAAGAAAATATGACTTCCATTGCTCACAAAAATTGTCAGTGGTGGAGTCAGAATGTTGATCTCAGAGTTCTCTTAACAAAGGTCTCAAGACAATGTGAAACATGGACTTACTGTTTTACACTGAGGGGTGGACTCAGAGGAACTAGAGGAAATACAGTATTCAGTGTGTCCTGGAAAAGGAAAGCAAGGATGAGGCAACAAAATCAGGGTGGCCTTTGGAGCCCAGGAAATGAAGGGACAGGACAAGGCAAGAAGATAGTCCTCAGGCAATTCCTGCTCATCCTTCAAGCCTTAACTGCTGTCATGTCCCTTCTTCTGAGAAGTCTTTCTGATCCTTCAGGCCAAGTTTGGTCACCACCTCCTTTTCACCGCATCCCATGTTCCTCCTTGCAGCACTTATGTGTGTGTTTTTAATCTCCCTAATTGATTTTCAACTTCGAGAAAGCAGGTGTTTTCATAAATATACCCCAAACTGAGAGCTGTTCCTGGCTCACAGTAAGGGCTAAATGCACGTGGTTGCTGAATGAAAAAGCAAGAGGGAGTCAGAGGCTGCCAGAAAGATAGGCTGTGCCAGAGTATCTCTCAGGTACAGAGCTTCTGTGGTCTTTTGTGAGGCTTCCAGATTCAAAAAAAAATCAGCTGACTATAGAGCAAAGAGTCCATAAGAGGTATTTAGTTCCCCAAAGAACTGCAATTGTCATGGATGGCCAGAAGGTTAGGGGAAGTGGCAGATTTCTTTTATCACTTAAAAAAATACCATCCAGGTCTTCAGAATTCAGGCCAGAAGACTGATAACAATGGTCAGAAGTTTGAAAATACAGGTTAACCCCCATTTCCTACAAGTTGAGAAGCAGGAAATGTTTAGAAGAGCTCAGCCTGCAGGCCACAGAGCAGAGCAGGGAGAAATTATTTCAGGGAAAAGCTTTTGGGGCTGGACAAGAAGCATCATGTGCCAGACCAGCACTTCTGCGGGAAGGACCAACTCTTCCCTGATGATGAAGCAAATCCTTTGAAGGCTCTAGAGCGCCTCTTCTCAGTTAACACAGAAACACTCAGTGGCCTGCCCTGCTTACCCTTCAAGCACAAATGAAGGTTTGTTGGTTATCTTTCACCCACAGCATAGATCAGATTGGGAGAAGTCATATTCTTTACGAAGCTTTCCCAGAACAACACTGTCCACAACTCACCCAACTTTTCTCCTTTACTAAATCTCGCTCTCACTTCTTTCGTATACTACTACATCTTCTTTACTTGACGTTGTTTTTATGTTTGTTAAATCAATTTATACAGTTTCATTTGATCTTTGTTTGTACTGTTGTGTAACTTGTCTTACGTTCTTTGAAGTGTCCCTTTTGTTATATTTACTATTTGATGTTATATTTCAAGTTTCTTAGGGGCACTTTAGTTTTGCCTCTCCTCCCCTGCTTCTTCAAAACCTCTTTAGATTTGAACGTAGTTTTTGTGTATTGGAAACATGCTAGAAATATATATTAAATAAGGAATTTAGTGCTTTCTATCATCTGTGTCAATGATCTCCCATCTCTTTCTTGTAAGAGCTCACATAGGGAATGTTATAGATGTAAATGGAGGTAGGTAAATGGAAGAGGCTCCTTGCATCCAGAGGTTACCAGCTTGGGGTTCTGGGTACATGGGCTCCATCTAGCTGTCCTAAATGCTGAGGGTATACATATTTCATTATATCATGTACAGCATCCTTCCTGCCTCTGCACATGTTTGGAAAACTGTGATTTATGTAAACTGTCAAAGAAAAAACGTGCTGAACTGAGTTGAACAGACACAGATGGCTTTTTTCCAAGACTGGTGCGGTAGGGGAGAGAGATTGAATTCAACTCCACTGAAACAGAAGGTAGGAGAGCTTTTAAGCACTGCTGTAAGCCAGTGGAAAAGTATTGGAGGATTGCTGGGAGGCTGGTTGATGTGATTCAGCCTTCTATCTTTGTTAATCAGTCCTTAGGACCCCACCCTCCCACATTATCAATGAGATGGCTACTAGGTCTTTGAGAAAGTCATTTCTGGGTTGTAAAATTGGCAAGAGACTGTGGGAGAAGAACTACATCTGAAAAGGAGCAGAGAAAGAATTTACAATGGTAAGTTTTCTAAAGTAAAAGCCCTAAGAAAGGGAGATCGGGGGTAGTAGTCAGGAAGAACCTGTCTAAAGTATAATCAAGCTGAGGGAAGGTTGGTTAAAATCATCTCGGTAAAAACCCAATTTAGCAGAGCTTCTATGGGCAAATTGTGTTCTTGCTCTGGGTGTACCCTGACATAAGATCTGGCTTGATACAAAAATCAAATGGATTCAAATTCCTCTCAAACTAACAAGAACCAAATAATTTACTGATTATTTATAAACAAGGAATTAGATGGTAAAGACACAACAACCAATTAATCAAATTTGCCATTTTCATTTCTGTCTTTGTCCTGGCCCTTGTGCTCCAAACTTCTTTTTCCCTCCCCATCATAGGCTATCAGAAGTCCTTACGTTTTCGGGGACAATTAATTTTTCCTTCAACACATGAATAATTCCTTCAACAAAACAGAAGTCCTTTAATTAGCTGGACAGTCACCACCTATTACTATACAAACATGAACCTTGGTGGTGGTGGGGGTGGGTAGGGTTTTCTCATCCCAGTTCATCTATAGATGAGATTCTTGGCTTTCTTCTATTCTTGGTGCCATGTTTTATAAGGTTCACTTGGATAAGACCCTGTATTTATTACTTTATTTGTCCCCTGGACATACAAATAAATGTTAACTGGTATCCATCTTTTGTTCATGTAGGATGACTGATTTAAGAACTATATTAATATTTGGATAGGCTGAAAGTTAGGATACTGTTACTAATTTTGTGACATGAATTAGTCACTTGTCCTCTATGGCGGTCAGTTTTATGTGTCAACTTGATTAGGTTATAATCTCCAGTAACTCAAACAGTAATCTTGGAGTTGCTGCGAAGGTATTTTGTAAATATGATTAATGTTCATAATCAATCATGAGTGAAGGGGTTGATCCTAGATAATACGGCCAGGCCTGATTCAGTTAGTTAAAAAGCCTTAAAGGCAGAATTGTGGTTTCCTGGAAGAAGTTCTATGTGTAGGGTATATAGCCTGAGTTCAGGCCTGCTCTTTCTGATGCCTGCAGTGTATTCATTTCTAGAGCTGCTGTAATACATTATTGCAAATCCACTTACTTAAAACTGTAAAAATTTATCATCTCACAAATTTGGAAGCCAGAAATCAGAAATAAAGACTTTGGTAGGGCCATGCTCCCTCCAAAGACTCTAGGGGAGGGTCCTTCTTTGACTTTTCTGTATTTTGATGGTTCCAGGTATTTTTTGGCTAGGAGTTGCCTCTGATCTCTGCCTCCAGCTTCTCATGGCCATCTACTCTTCTCTCTGTGTGTCCCTCCTCTGTGCATCTCTTATGTGGACATTTGTCATTGGGTTTAGGATAAAACTGGATAATCCAGGATGATCTCATCTCTAGATCCTCAATTAATTACATCTACAAAGTCTTTCCAAATGAGATCTCATTCACAAGTGCTGGGGGTTAGGACTTCATTTTCTTTTTTGGGGAATCACAATTCAACCCATTATAGATATAGATATAAATGTAGATATAGATAGAGGTGTATATCTGTTTATCTATCTCCTACTGGTTCTCTCACTGAACCCTGACTGACACCCCTCCCTGGGTCTTGTTTCCTCATCTATATAATCATGGAATGGGTGGAAAGAAAGGTAATCATCAAGGTCTGCATTAAAAAAATAAATTAAAAAATACTTTGTAGTTAAAGCTTCCCAATTCTTTAATTGTTGCTTTAAAAGAATCCTATGACAAGTGCAGAGTGGAATATCACTGGTAATAGTGAGGATGTTGATTATTTTTTTCCCTTCAATAATTAACAAGGCAGAGTCTCTCTGCACACGATACTACACCATTGGTCACAACAGAATTTCTAGAATTTACAGAATATAAGTTTCCCCCTTACTTTGTGTGCTTTTCTACCCAAATCATGCAGAGGAAGTATGAATAGAGAATAAGTCTTCCTTGTCACTTCAGTCAAATATTGGTATTTTTTCTAGAGAGAGAGATTTAACAACGATCAGAACCTATTTAGAAAATTTCCCTTCTCAACACTTTAATAAGAAAATCACAAGTTAGTAAAATGTCCCTCCCTCTTGATGTCACTAAATATTCCTGATGGAATCCAATCTTTTTTTTTAAATTAAAAGAATATTGAAGAAGCATGTTTCCTGTCTCATGAAGGCATCTAGCAATAAATTATTCATGCTAAAATGGAAAACACTCAGAAGAATCAATTTTTGATGCAAGAAAATAATTTTGCAACTTGGTGAATGAATATGACTTTCAAATGTTTAAAATTAGTCAAAAATTGACCCTAGGGGGCCAAACCAGAGACTGGTAGTAAAGTAGTGAAGTTCCATCCATATGGTCAAATCAATATCCTTGCAGGGGACAACACATTTTCTTTTCCAGTTAATGTGCTTCCTTCCCCTCACATGTATGTAAAATGAGTATTTCCAGATGTTAATTAAATCATTCCTTAGTTGAAACATGCCTTACCAAGAATATCAGTGGTTTTAATGGGAGGTATATAGAGAAATGGCAAGATCATGTCTTTTTGTGATCCTAAATAGGTATCATTTATATTTACATATGTAGATGTATATAAGTATATGTATATGTGTGTTTTTGTATATTATCTTTTAGAGTAAGAATTCTTTAAAATTTTCACCCTAGGTGAGGGTGAAGAATACATAACTATTCTTAGTCAAAAGAAATGTGGAAAAACCCAGTTACAATACATCATTAATGCAAAGCATTTTCTAGAGGGCCAGCATGTAATATGATACAAAATTCAAAGCCACTGTCCATGTCATTAATTAAGATGAACGGAATCAATGCAAATTAGAGGGGCATTTGAGTAAAGGAATATTTATGGGGAAATTGGGTTTTATAAGTTTCTTTTAGATGCCTGCTTATATTCCAAGTTTCCTATTAGGCCTATTTTTTTAAAAGGTAGGAATGGATGATAATTTGTACATGAAAACACAAGTCTAAGAATATTACAGTCAAATTTTCTGTGAGTACATGGACATTCAAAAAAATGAAACTACAGATTTTAGAACTGTGTCGTACTCTGGGCTAATCTTTACCAGTCCCAAACCATGTTAGTGCAGGTCAGTTAATTTTACTCTGTGTCAGGTCATATATCCTTTTAGATGAGCCTTGTCATTCAGTGAGAATAGAAATGGAAGAGACCATCTACCAGGGCTGTAGAAACTGTTTCAATTGTGTGTCTGTATTGTCATCTACTAAAGAGAATAGATTATGTAATGAAGCAATGATGTTAGCTTCTTAAATAATTTTTTTCCAAAAAATTTTTAAATACTTGAACACTATTTTTTCTAAAAAAAAAAATCCTTCCCTGAATGTGTTTGACAATGCTCTTGATGGTCTCAGTAAATTTCTATTTTCCATAGCTGAAAAAAAAAGTAAGCCACTTACCACGTGTAATATCATCAGTTTCAATTTGGCAAAATCAAACTTGATGATAGTTGATTTTATGTAGTTAACTGCTGGTAAAAGTTAGTTTCTTTTAAACACAGTGAGGTTCTTAATTGGTTCCATGCTTTGGTATCATTGTGTTTCTCTGTATGAAATTCTTTCTTTTTCCCTCATTGTTACCATGGGAATATACTCTGAAATTCTCGATGGGGAGGAAGGTATTAAAAAACAGGCCGATCAGTTTTGGAAGGTGCACTTACTTCTCCATTACTATTTTACCTAGTTCTATTTAAAAAGTGATTGTGTTTAAACAGAAAAAAGAAACCCTGAAAAGTTTTTAAAAGT
The DNA here is from genome assembly GCF_048773025.1 of Camelus bactrianus. Lineage (NCBI taxonomy): Eukaryota > Metazoa > Chordata > Mammalia > Artiodactyla > Camelidae > Camelus > Camelus bactrianus. Next base: position 56,262,378 of record NC_133549.1, on the reverse strand, counting down.
GACCAAAAAACTATCTTCCTATTTATATCTGCAAAGTAAGTGAAGTTTGCATAAAGGAGACCAGTATGAAAGAGGAGTTTGAATGTTTTTTTAACAATCATTTTGGAAGAGCTGGCATTGATTTTTTTTGGTACAATAATCTCATACAAAATCCACACTGAAGCACGTTGGGAAAAATGGCATGTGTAGAATATGTTCTCTGCAGGGTAAATGTACCCAGACTCAAAATTATTTTTTAAAAAGTTAGGATACAGGACAGAGGAAACGTGTGTGAGAGTGTGTGTGTGTGTGTGTGTGTGTGTGTGTGTGTGTGTGTGTTAAAAAAGAAGGCAATGGAAAGGGTAGAGAAAGAGAAAGAAAGCAAAGGGATTGAGTTAGGAGAGCTAGCTCCAAAGGCCTCACAGACAGGTATAAATTAAAATGCAGAATTAACTTTGTTGCAAATAAAGCCAGATTGGACTGTGTGACTGGGTCTGTGCAGCATATGCTTCCCTACCCAGCCAACTGGAGGATTGCAGCCTGCTCATTTTATGGTACAGGAGAAATTCTTCATTTTTGTTATAAGTTTAAATATTGTGAATTTATGGCTTTGTTGTTGTTTTTCCTATTGGGTTGAGAATAAACGGATCAATGGGGGCAGGCCACAAAGTTGTGAAAGGTGGCACAATGACCACTGTGCTGCTGTAGGCAGGTCCTCTCTCATCTCTGTCTTGCTTCCCTCAGCTAAGGAATAAACATAATACATGATAGTGAGGATTAAATGAATCATATATATTAAAAGTTTAAATGAGCTTTTCACATAGTAATCGATAAATAAGTGTTGACAGTTTATGTTCATTTATAAACTACCAGGGGTTTATGAAGAGTGTCTGGTTCACTGAGTTCAGAATACCATTTGTTTTACAAATTTGATAGTTTGATGGTTAAACAATTGCAATTATTGATTCTTTTCTTGATAATTAGTGAGGCTGAGCCAGAAGTACTCTTATTCATTTTGTATCCCTAGTCCTTGGCATGGTACTCTGTACAAACTAAATGTTTGTTGAGTTATTAAATCATTGAAGCTTGAGGGTGGGTAGGAAAGGAAGTACTATTTGTGACTTATTGGGCCCCAAAAGGTGGAGGCAATAGGGCAGTCTGGCCATTGTTACTTGATTCCTTGAACCATGATGTTTGCGTTTGATGTATACTATGAACTGAACCATGTCACTTCAACGTTCATATGTTGCAGCCCTAAACCCCAGTATGATTGTATTTGGGAGGTAATTAAAGTTAAGTAAGATCATAAGGATGAAATCCCAATCCATTTGGCTTAAGTGGCCTTACAATTTCTGTGTCTATTTGTGTGCTTATGTGTGTGTACACTGAGGAAAGGCCATGTGAGGACACAGTGAGAAGGCACTGTCTGCCAGCCAGGAAGAGAGGTTCCTCACCAGGAACCCAATCACCCAACACCTTGATCTTGGATTTACCAGTCTTCAGAATTATGAGAAATAAATTTCTGTTGTTCAAGCCACTCAAACTATGGTGTTTTGTTACATCAGTCAAAGCTGACTAATACAATGTATTTGTAAAACAATCAGGCTGTGAGTGGTGCCTTAGGGTCTGAATTGGATCTGTATCTTTAGGTGCAGTTTCCACCCTAGAATTCTGGATCTGGTCCCAGCATTGCCACTTCCTGGTTCTGTGACACTGAGCAAGTAATTTCTTGTCTCTAGCCTTTATTTTCCTATCTAGAGAATGAAAGGTTTGACTGAGTTTTCATCTAAGAAAAATAAGTGCATAGAATCTTAGTAATGGGAAGCCCAGTGTTGACAAAATGGTTAAAACATTTTCTGATTTGACATATAAAGATTTACAGGGTATTGACACAATCTTAAAACTTAATATACATACCTCAATAAATAGAGATAAGAACTAATTGGCATTTATGTCTTTAACTGTTATTAGTTTAAACCATCCATTTCAAAAATATTTAAATCAGGAATCATTAGGAGCATCTCAAAACATGATCTTAAAACTGCCTCACTTACTTTTAAAGAGTAATAGTTGTCAAAATATATATAAAGTTTTTATATGTTCCTATATTTATTTATTTATTTTTATGTGTTCAAAAGCATACATTAAATTTTTGTTTAAAATACACTTAGAGGCTGACACATTTTCTCATTGGTCTCTCGACTATTTCAAGCATTGTTGAATTGGATTATGGCTATAGAAAGTAAAAACTGAATTCTGCCTGAGTGACAGTGGCTACTTCACTCTTGAGCTGACAAATTTTGTGTTGGCTTTGATCAGTGCATGATAGAGTGCTCTTGTTAACATTTGGTGGGTGGCCAGGAGAGCAATTTTTCCCTGACAGAAATAATGTGCTCTCTTAATTAAATAATCATCCCTACACACAAAAAATGAACAATATAACATCAAAAAAGATATCAACTCTGCCATCCACAGGGAACTTTCTTCTACATTATGGATGGCTTGGCCCTCATGCTTTCTTGACGCCTGTCATTTCATTTCAGAAATGGAGTAGAACCTCCTTAGGGTTTTAATGACTAGGTCATCAATGGTGAACGTTAGTTAGAAGAAAAATCCAGATTTAAAAACCTGACAACATTTTTGGTGCTGAAACTCTTGATAAGTTTTCAGGCCCAAAAAGAGTGACATGGAATGATGAGCTTTCCTCTTACAATTGTGGAGATATACATGTTTCATTGCCTATCATATAAAATTTTATAGCACTTTTATTGGAATATAATTAACATGCCATAAAATTCACCCATTTAACTCTTCTCAGTCAATGGTTTTTTAGAATAGTCATAGATATGGGGAAATGTAACCACAGTCAAATTTAAGGATATTTTCATCACCAAACAAATCCTGTACCATTGAGCTATCACTACCCTATAGACCATTCCTTATTCCAGCCCTACAAAGCATCAATCTATTATCTGCCTCTATAGATTTGCCCATTCTAGACATTTCACAGAGACGCAATCATACATAATATGTTGCCTTTTATGACTGGTTTCTGTCACTTAGCATAACCTTTTCAAGGTTCTGGGTAATTAACAGCCAGAATCTAATCACTTGCCATTCAACTTTGACTGTGTCTCAAACTTACCTATGTGGCTTTATTTATACAATGGAATACTACTCAGCAATAAAAAATAAGAAAATAATGCCATTTGCAGCAACATGGATAGGCCTGGAGATAGTCATTCTAAGTGAAGTAAGCCAGGAAGAGAAAGAATAATACCATATGATATCACTCATATGTGGAATCTTAAAAAAAAAAAAAAGGAAAGAAGAGAAAAAAGAGGACACTAATAAACTAATCTACAAAATAGAAACAGACTCGCAGACATAGTAAATAATCAATCTTAAGGTTACCGGGGGGAAAAGAAGAGGGAAGGGACAAATTTGGGAGTTTGAGATTTGCAAATGTTAACCACTATACATAAAAATAGATTAAAAAAACTATTTTTTTCTGTATAGCAGAGGGAACTATATTAAATATCTTGTAATAATATTTAATGAAAAATAATATGAAAATGAATATATGTATATATATGCATGACTGGAACATTAGGCTGTACACCAGAAATAGACACATTGTAACTGACTATAGTTCAATTTAAACAAAAAGAAAAAAAAAGTTTCCTTCTTAAAGAAAAAAAAAAGAAAAAGAAATAAAGATGCCTAGGTCTAGCCTAGATACAGTGGGTAAGATATAGTTAAGTCAGAATCCCTGGAGGTGGATAACAGACGCATGGGCCTCTGTCACCCGAGGGAGGCTGAAGAGGGATTAGAGGAGGTGACTTGCCCAACTGGAAAATTGTGCAAGGAGCCAACATGCCATGTCACTAACAGACTGCACGAGGAGCTGACATGGAGCCAAACAGCACTTTATTGCGGTACAAGCGGGTGGCGCTCACGGTGGGTGGTGGTGCTCAGCACTTTTTTCTAGTTGAACAAGATGGTGCACCTGCATGGCACACTTGTCCTGCTTTTATCTATTCTGCTCACACATGCACATTATTCATTTCTTTGTTCACACTGCTTACATAATGCTACTAGCGCATGCATGGTGTTTACACTACTGGCTCATATGTACATTTACTTCTTACCAGGTACAAGCTTTATGAACTTTGGCCTGGGCCCATGGCCTATTCACTTAAGGGTGGGCCCCAGGGCCTACTCACTTAAGGCTGCCGACAGCCTCTTCAATTTGAAAAAAAACAAAAAACAAAAAACCCCACAGAATTCTATCCTTGGAGTAACATTTGTAACTTCTTAAGCTAAATCTTAGCTTAAGTAGGCAAAGTCTTCAGAATCGGCCTCACATGTGCTAACACCCTACAGCCTGCCATTTCAGAAACTCTGACAGAACCCAGGATTTTCCAAATTCTTTGCCTCCTTCACCTTAACAGGACTTCTGAGAATCTCCTCACTGGTCACTTTTCTGGGCCAAAATCTCGTAAGGTTACATGGAATGTAATCCACTAACAGCCTTTAGCTTCTTAATTCTCAGGTAGTTTACCACATCATCAAAAGCCATCAGTCAAGCACTAAGATTGAAACACTGAGGAGAACTTGGGAAGTTAAGTGCTCTTGGGAGAGACAGGCTTGAGTATGGTGTGGCACAGATATTCACAGATTATCCAGAGAAAGCTGAGAGGCTGTGAGAATGGTAGAAATTTTACTAAAAAGCAAAAAGCCTTTGATTAGGGGGAGCAACCCCCAAAGCAGACTTTCATTATTTTGCCTTGGGCTGGCCAAGGTCATTGCTTAGTATGAAAGAGGCCAATATAATAATATTTTTTTTCCCAAAGGCAGAGATGGAGAGGCTGAAATTCAGTGATGGAGGATGAGGCCAGGTGTTCTCTGTGTGTAGGTTTTGGAGTTTGACAGAATTGCTGCTGAGCTGAGGCTGTTTATCCCTCACACAGAAATGGTGGGTTAAAAGGTGTAAAGTTCTATCAATCAGCTAAATTTGTGTGAACCCAGTCTGCTTGATTGCTGTTTTTCCCCACTCTGGGTTGATCTCTTATTTTCGTGTTATATAGGCATAGATTGAATTATCAGTCAATTTAAGACAATTATGTCCAACAACAAGTCAGTTCAATGGAAAAAAAAATCAACTGAAATTGTCATTTGGTGATGAGAAGTACAAAAGCTCTCCAATTAAATGTAACTTTAAGTACATGTGTTGTCATTTCATAGCCAGACAGAGCTTGCTGGCCTCAACTATTGAAAAATACCCAGATAGAGCAAAGTTTTCTATTGTGGGGAGAAACCTCTCTTCTATTAGCTCTGAGTTAGCTATCAACCCCCTGCTTTTTCATTAAATTTCACTAGAAACTTTATAAAAAATCTCTAGTAATGCTTTTTTTATTATACCCTAGGAAAGCACTAACTAAAATCACATCTTGCTAGTGACATTTTGTATTCTCTGGTTGTCCATCTGTTAATCAATCTCTAAAATACATCATTTGAAAAAAGTCTTGTTTGACTTTCCAATGTTTACCATGATTTTCATCTAATTCCTGATGAATCATTAACACACTTCAGCACAATAAAAATAAGAATAAGATGTATGAGTAAATCCTTCAACCAAGGCAGATCAGCGATTGAAAGTTATCTAAAACAAAACAAAACTAAGCTAAACTAAACTAAACGAAAAATAAAAACCAACTTACATTTTCCCAAATCAGATTTTCCAGTACAGGTCTTTATGGAGAGTACAATTATTTCTTAGGACAAATGTCATAAGTATTGCCATGGGGCAAAAATATCCTCTTGAAGCTTAGCTCAGGAATAGAGTTCTGGCAACATGTAATTTTTTTTACATTGAATTATTTTACTTCTTATACTGAAAAGAAATGAATCAGGGTTTCTGCTATTTGCTTTGGAAAGAAAACATCACTCAAATGCTCATTGGATGGCAAAGGAATAACAGCATGCTGATTTGAAAGACCAGCTTCCTTTAATTTGATCAGGCTTAGCTCTGTGCTTGTTGGAGTAGAACAGGTAGAACATAATAACTAAAAGTCTAAAATCACCACAGGGTTAGCAGTCATTGGTTAATATAGTAGTATGCATGGAATGAGATTTTATATATATATATGTGTATATATATGTGTGTAAGTATTCATATATAAAACATATTATATATTTTCTCATATATATAATTAAAATCAAACCTTTATATTATTCAAGGAAAAATATTTCTCCTGTTTTTGTGGGATTACATAATAATTAATTGGATAAAGAATTTTGCTTTGCTTTGAGTCTTCACAATCAGACTCTTTGACTAATCAAAAGTTGCTTTCAAAGATTAAGTGAAATGCTAAGTTTGTTTTAAAAAAAAGAAAAGTTGAAGTATTTGCATTTTGTTTCTATGGTTTTGCCTGATAAATGTGAACAGTCTTTACCTGGTTTACCAATACATTAATTTACTTAATTTGACATCAAAATGCCAATGGAGGGCCCTGAATGCCATATAAATGCCTCGTTTACCATGAATTATCCAGATAATTGCATCTGTTGTTTATCTTTTTAGGGCTGTAGTGATCAGGCTAACAGGTACTTTGCAAAAGAGAAAGATACTTTTGATGGGAACTAGAAAAGCTGATGATAAATAGATCTTTTTCTCTTCAGTCTCCATTAAATCATAACACAAATATGTTTTGAGAATCAATCTGTGATTTGTTTTTGAAGTGAAACCAGGGTGCTTTTTTCTCATCTTTTAAATTGTTAATTACATTAAGCATTTATAAATTGGGCTTCTCTGTGTCAAATTTCTCCTACAGAATGTTTTTCTACATTTTGTCTCCTACAAAGTGTTTTAAAATTACTACTCATTCCTGATTTTTAAAAGTTTAGGTATTTCTTATAAAACTTCATATTTCTGGCTTCTCTTGAAAAGTTTGAATATTTGGGAAACTGGCCCTGCTTGTTTGCATAAAAACAATTGATTGAAGCTGAGGAGCTGCCAGATTTAGACATGGGATGGTTTCACTGTTCATCGTTTTTCAGTAATCTCTTCACTTCCCTTTCCTCTACCTCTTGAAGTGAAATTGAGAATTTCTATTTTCCTGCAGCTGAAGAGAAACAAGTAAAAAGAGGGTATTTATAGATATGTTATTTTTCTCCTTTGAACAAACCCAAATCCAAGGAGGATGGTTCAGTTCATAGTGGACTCTTCCTTCCTGAGGGTGAGGGAGGGAGTGAGGTCAGGAGAACATCAGAGAAGTCCTGATCCTACCTTTGGGGTGACTGGCTTAACTCCTCTGTCTGCACTAGAGCCTTTAAGGATGGGCAATTTGGTCCCTCACTGCTTTTGTGAATACCTCTGATGTTCCTGAAGTCTTTTTGAGACTAAACTTAAGGCCATATCACAATGAAAGCAAGAAGTTAATCTATTTCTTATTTTTCACTTGAATTTTGTTCAACTATTTTTATTTTGAAAAAACATAGTGTAAAATTAAAGAGTGCAGGTCCTGCGTTCAGACTGACTGGAGTTATTAGGCAGGATTTATTAGTAGTTTCCTCTGCTGACCCTGAAAACGATGCTTGGTCTTTCTGGGCATCAGCCTCCTTCTCTGTAAAATAATGGTGTCTGCCATAGTGTACAGAGAAGAATACAATTCAGAGTCTAGATGATAGTGCTCAGTACAGAGGGTGGCACAGAGTAAGAGCTCAGTTAAGTCTGAAGGTTCTTCACTTTCCCAATCCCACCTCCAAGCCAGCTTACCAAAGTATCATATATATTCTACATGCATCAGAAAACAGTAGAGTCTAAATACAAATTATAACTAAAAGGGTAGATATTGGTCTACTTATTGATCACTTACTATGTGTTAGCCACTTTTGTGCATTATTTTATTAAATCCTTACAGTAACACTATGTATTAGTCAGGGTTCTCCAGAGAAACAGAACCAATGTTTATATATATATATATATATATATAAAATCTCTTGAGAGAGAGAGAAAGACAGAGAGAGAGAGAATGAGAGAGAGATTGAGAAAGAGGAAGAAATTTACTTTACGGAATTGGCTCACAGTATCGTGGAGGCTTGGAAAGTTAAGAATCTGCAAGGTAAACTGGCAGCCTAGAGACCCAGGGAAGAGTTGTAGTTGAGTCCAAAGACAGTTTCCTGGAAAAATTCCCTCCTCTTCCTGGTAAGTCAGTCTTTTTCTATTAAGGCTTTCAACTGATTCAGTGAGGCCCACCCACATTATGGAGTGTACTCTGCTTTGCACAAGGTCTACTGATTTAAATGTTAATTATCTAAAAAGTACCGTCACAGAAAAATCTAAAATGTTAAACCAAATATCTGGGTACTATGGCCTAGCCAAGTTGACACATAAAACTAATCATCACACACTATGAAGTATGTATGCAGTTTCATTATTCCAGTATTAAAGTAGGTAGATTAAGACTCAGAAAGTTTAAGTTGTCAATCTAGAAGGCTGACAGAAAAATATTGAATCTATGATTTCAACCTAGATCTGTTTCTTACTTTTTTTTTTTTTTGGAGCCCATGTTCCTAACCATTTGATGATAAGTGATTTATGTATTATGATATATGATCAATAATCATTTTATGATATATAATTTATATGATATAGCATACCTTAAGTTTGCACAGTATGACTCCCATTATTAACTCAATACCTATTTCCTTACAGAAATTAAATTCATAATGTAAGGACTCTCCTATCATTTTGTTAGTACATAAAAATTAGAATCTCTAATTCAGTATGAAACCAACACCCTTTCTCCATTTTTTCCTAGTTGACACAGTCCTAGGCAGCAGTGATTAGCTGGATATCTGGTTTGCTTCTTCACTAGCTATAGTCTGAGCTGTCATTCCATGAAGTTAAAAGTTGTTCCTTTAACACCAGCAAACACCTCTTAAATTGGATTCACCCAATTCTAACTCTCCTTATTTTTCCCAGAAGATAAACAGAATATACATATAAGACTTGGAGCACCAATTACTCCTGCTGCAGCAACCAACAATCTTAATACCAGTTGCCTAATTGAACAGTGTTCCTCCAACAAAAGCAGTAGTCTCGTAATACAACAAACATTTTAATCTTGAGAAATGTCATTGCATGAACCATAGATCAAAAGAGAGATTTATCTGGGAGAAAATTAAACATAAAAGAAACAAGGTAGAGCAAAGGACAAAAAACAAAACAGCTTTGTCAATGTTTGGTTCAATCTGAGCCAGTTTTCGAAAGTGTAGAATCTGCGACTTTAAACTCACATGATGTTAATCTCTCATTATGAATTTAGTTGCAACAAAATCATTCTCATATCCTGAAAATGGGGAATCCATGCCGAATACCATTTGTTTCCTTTCTATAAGTGGCAAATAAAATGTACTGTATTTTTGCAAGATTTTAACATTTGATATAGAGGCTCTGCTAATCATTAGACTTCCTGAGGATGCTGTCTTTCTCTTACTGTTCGTATTTTACATGAAACCTCCACTCTTTCCATCTCTTCTTTGCCCCTCTACATTCCTGATACTTCAGTGTTGAATTATCTGGGGACCCTGTCTAGGGATATCACTTTTTCTTGTAGCAAAGTGCTGTTCGTTTGTAGCTAGCATAGCTTCAGAATAAATTCATTGCCATCTCTGAAATGTTATGCCTCAGTAGGAGTCTACTTGATATTTGATCTTGATATTCACTTCTCCTCTGGAATTACTTAAATCTACTAATTATTTCTGCCAGTAAAAACGAGCCCCTCAACAAATTTCTACTAAATAATCTACTTTATTTTCCCATTTCTTCTAATCTGAACATGCTCTTAGTATTTTCCTCGATTTCATCAGATCTTAAGTCTCATTATCTTATCCATGAAACCATACTTGTCGACTCCGAGTTTAAAAAAAAAAAGTGAGAAGGACCTCCAAAAGGGAGAAAACTCCAGAACTGCTCTCATTTAATTAGCTTCTAGGGAGAAAGTACATTTGAAAAGAGACTATGCCCACATCTCTTCTTTAATAATCTTTTTAAAAATCCACCATTGAGGCTTTTGTCCAGTAACCTAACCAACTGATAGCAACATTCTTCAGTTTTTACTGTACAATAGAAGGGAGGGAGACAGAGAAAAGCCGTAGGTTTTCTAAACTCTTTCACTGGATGATATAGTAGTTGAGTTCATAAATTACTGCAAATCCAGTGCTTTTTCTTAGGAAAAATCCTGGGCTTTTTCTTTTTCCATATGAGAGCTCAGTCACATACCTTATCAACTGCCATAAAATAGTTTATTTTCCAAGCTGAGCATTTCCATCCTCATCATTCAGAAAAAAAATCTCTTCCTTCTAAAAGTAAGCTGAATCGTGCCACTGCTGATATCATAGATAGAAATCTTTTGTAGGTAAGTGTAGGTTTAAGCGCACACATTCTAGGTTCAAATTCTGGCATTGCTAATTATGAGCTTTGGGGGCCATCCGATGCACCACTTGGGTTTCCTTCAGAAGCACCAGCTGAGGCCATGCTCCCCTCAAGCTGTTTCCAGTCAGTGGCCAAGCATGGCAAGGACTCTGGTGTCTGACTACTGCCTGAAGCTAGACCACGCTCATGAATGGGTTTGGCACAGTGTCACCCCATCAACCTGGTCAAGACTTCCTTGGAACTGCCATGAAGTCTGAAACTCTTTCAACTCAATCTTCATGTACTTTCTCCTTTCACAGGGGTCGTGCCTGTGTACTGGTTCAAAGGATCTCCTGCCTGATCTTGCTCCCTTCTCCTTCATCCTTCACAGGCGTTTTCCCTCAATAAATCTTTTGAACATCTGATTCCATCCTCTGATTATTCAAGAAACCAAACCAACACACTAGCTATGTAAACTTCTTCAAGTTAATTTACCTCTCATTTTTCAACGAAGAAATGATGATAATAATTTGATGATAATAAATGACCTCTCTAAACTTTTGAGTATTAAATGTGAAAATAAAAGTAATGCTATAGTGAGAACAGAACGAATACAAAATCTTACCTTAACAACCACCACTCTAACCAACTTCTCTTCTTCCTCCTCCTTATTCTCCTCCTTCTCCTCATCCTCCTCTTCTTTTTCCTCTTTCTCCCCCTTTTCTTCCTTCTTTTTCTTTTTCTTCTTCTTCGCTCTCTTTATCATCATTAGCTCTGGAGAATACAAAGTAGTGAGAAACAGTGGAGTTTCAAATAATACAATATGGGGAAGAAAGGAGACTGCTTGGGAAACAGCACTAACTTAAGCTTAATGGTGAAAATAACAGGTAATGATAAATACCACTTATTAACTATTTATGATATCTCAAATAAGAGTGAGCTACATAAAAAGAATCAACATAATTTAATTCCCACAAGAACCTATGATATAAGTATTGTTATCTTCATTTTAGGAGGCAGAGACTAAAAATCAGAGAAGTTCCTTATGATCACGCAGCTGTGAAATGATGAGATATGAATCCATGTTTTACTGACTATAATGCTCTGCTTTAACCACATATATATGCCTAATTATGGAGGAGAAAAGTAGACCAAAGAGCAAATGGAGAAGAAAGACAAAAAACATCAGAGAACAGAAGAAGGAAGGAGAAAAAACGTAGGAATTTACTACAGGGTAACACAAAATAAACCGTCAGGGATAGGGGAAGGTAGGAGACATAGACTGTTTTGTGGCCGAGATTGTTTTGGCTGGGTGATCTCCTCAGTTCTTTGTTTTATACCGAAGTGAATTCTTAATGAGTGCTTGTGAAACAATTCTTAAACTTCAAAGGAAATTATTAGGACACCTGAATGGCAAGAGATGGTAAACTGGTACCACCTTCCTTTCTCTTCCCAGCCCTACAGATTATTGTTTGCTACCTGGAATGGTTCTGAAGGAGAGTGAGATGTATGACTATGACACCAAAATGATCTCTTTACCAAACATTATGGACAACAGAAAGGGCTACAAAAGGGACAAATTCAACCTGATAGATGTCAGAATGCAGGAGCAGAAACACTTCCAACCTAGGAAGCTGACTGTCTAGTAAAAGCCAACAACCTCCAAACACACCTTTGTTTAGGATGCTTCACTATGTAGAGGAGAGTGCCAGAATCTGCTTTTGAAAATAAGATTTTTTTAACATGAAGTGTCTGCTGTTACTGATACTGTGTTGTGCATTTTCTACATAGATTGTTTCATGGTATCTACATCAGTGGCTTTTAAGGTTTTTTCAATGCAGGAAGTCTTATACTGAAGACCAGGCTATAAATCCTGTAAAAGTATGAGTTGCTCCTGTTTTCCCTACCCTCCTTGCATGATCTTTGAGTTGTTAGTAAGAATCTCTGGGATTTTGCATATTATGGTTGGAAACTACTGTCCTTGTTCATGCCATCACAGAAGCTATGGATGACTGGGTGATTAATGGTTTAAGAGATCATAAATTCCATGCAACATATTTGAATATGAACCCAGGGTTTCAAACTCTAAACCAGAGGGAGAACATTGAGACTTTCAGACTTCAAAGGAATTGGGAAGAACATGGGAGAGTAATAATTGGCCAGGTAAGGAATCAAGCTTCCTGAGTTAGGGAAACCATTCTTAGAGCCATTTCCTATAGCACAGACAGCAATGTTTTACTGTATATGTTGCAATGTCTACATTTACATAGGTACTGCCATAAAAATAGATTGTTTCTGACCTTTAATCATGGCTAGGGAGATTTCTAGAGTAACCCAACTGGCGAAGTGTTTCACAATCCTCGTTTAATTTCTCCTGCTGTCATTCATAACTGGCATCTCTGATAGTATATGACTTTGTTGGGACCTGGACCGGCCCTTATAGAAATTACTGTTCATCAAATGAGGACAGGGTGATAAATGACAGAGGTTAACCATCCATATCTGAAGTGTTTTTTCTGCTTCTTCTTATATTGGTGTGACTATTTATTTTTATATCTTTTCCCCCAACTTGATTGTGAACCCCCAGAGGGTAGGAGCTTCATCTTTATTTGTCACTATTTACTTATCTGTCATCTGCTTCGCTCCCACACCCCCAATCTAGAATATAAATTCCATGAAGGCGAGAACAGCTTTGACTTCATATTCTTATTCCCCAGCAACTAGTATGTACTGGGCACATAGTAGGTATGCACATGCCTTCTGAGAAATGATTAAGGCACTGTCTCTGGAGGTGTTTTTTATATTTCTAATACTAAGTTAGAAAATCTATTGCAGAAGGTACATTTATAATTTAGTTTATTCTTTTTTTGTTTACTCTTTTGTAAGGCTACTTTCTTTGGCTCTAAAAATATTTTCTGATGCATTTCATTTTTAACTGCACACGTATGAAACTAAACTTGATCAACTTCCCCTTGTATTACTCTAGGTTGTGTGCTCCTTCCATGTTTAATTCATGATGATGTTTTGCAGGCTGTTATCAGCTAAGAGCTGAAATCTAAAGTACCTGGATCAAAAATCCCTTAAAGAATATTATGATAGACTAGCAGTGACCATGATTTTCATGTACTGTGAAAGCAATTTTGTAACATCTCTATGCAGGTTTTCTGATGTTATCTCCATATTTGGATGAGATTTAAAAATCGAATTACTTCTCTTTTTCCTCCTCTTCACTGCTACAATCCTCTGAATTTCTTTGCAAGAGACACTAATCCCATTTTAATGGAGGCCATGCATCAAAGTTTTTAATGGCCTGCCCATCACTGAAGGAGCCTTTGATACTTTTGATAAAGGTAAGATGCAAATGCATAATCCAAATCTCAGTGGAATTTTCCACTTAGCATCCAGAGCATCTGCTGTCTTATTTCTTTGCTTTCCTGAATTTATTCTTAGATTTTAAAAAATATAAACAAATAAACTATGAATCCTATTTTATCTCAATGTCTTACTAGCAGAAACAGAGGTACACACTCTACTCCTTTCATCGAAATTTCACTCAGTTTACTATTTTATGAGAAAGTTACAATTTTTCTAATTGCTTTCACCCTAAGGGCTTTATTACCACAGTACGTTTGGGTGAAGAGTGCCTTCTGCTTGCTAGTTAATCGCCTAAGAATTGTTTGTACCTCCTCTAATAAGAGTAGCAAGGAACATAGTTAAATGAGCTTGTGCTTACTGATAGAGTTTAGGGCTTAGGAGGTAAGACAAACATTTCAGGTATCAAATAGATGCTTAGAAATGGAGATGTCATTCATTAGTGTGTTAATCAGTATATAAACAGCTTTATTATTGCATGAGCCTCTGGATGAATCAGCAATTTCACTTACTATAAGATACTGCTTTATTGATGTTAAATACAGAAGATCAGTTGCAAATAGGATTGTGCTTTAGGCTAGAGTTCTGTCAGTTTGTCTGGATGAGGATTTAATGCAACTATATATCGTTCTTGTGAATGACATTTATTAATGCTGTTTAAGAGTTGCCATAATGTGGATCAACTCCAGGCTTTCTGAAAAATGGTTAAAACGGCATCAGATTGAGAATTATTGATAAGTTTGTAAATATCTTTTCTTGAAATTTTCATTTATTCCATTTTCCAGGAGATAAAGCAGTAGCCCTAACAGATCTAAAGTCACTTTCTTGAGATTTCTAATAAAATAGATTATCTTTTTTCTTCTTCTTCTCCTTCTCCTCCTTCTCCCCTCCCCCTTCTCCTCCTTTTTTTTTTTTTTTTTTTTTTTTTGTATTTTGAGTGGGGACAGGGGCAACCATTTACCCTGGGAAACAGAATAATAGAGGCAGCAGAGAGCTGTTCATAGTTTCAATGTTAATATTCACGTTCACTCTTGGAACAATTGTTCCAGTGAAACTCCTCGAGAAAAGCTTTCAAAGAGAAAACATGTTTAGTTTTCACCAAACAATTCAATCTTTATGATAATCCCTGGTCCTATGTATTAGTTGGAGATGAAAAAGCTACTTGAGTGACAGGGTTATTGAAAATTAGTTGGTACATATTAACAAGCATTTCTTTGGTAGAAAGCAGAACACATATTATAGTAAATTTGACTTTTTGAGCTTTCAGTTTGAAATGTATTAAAAATGGCATTTAAAAAATTATGATTAGAAAATAAATTAGTTTTATTCTAATTTTCCTATAAAAGGCTTCAGATTAATTTCCCTTCCTCAGAGAGGCCCTCTTTCACCCTTTCATCAAAACCATAATACCCATTTTCTTCATAGCATTTATTTATCTTAATTACTTGTGCATTTGTTCCCTGGTTTATGTGCTGTTTTCTCCCCACAGTCAGAGGTATAAGATCCAAGGCAGCAGGGACCCTTCAGTGTGGTTCACCTTCTGACAGTTCCTTGGGGCTTCATGTGACACCTTACCCTGGAAGGTGTTCAGTTAACATGAATGAATGAGTGAATGATTTGGAAAGCATCAAACCAATTGCAAAGTGCTACCTAATTGCCCAAGATGCAATGGTTAGATCTATGGCTGAATGTCAGAGCCCATCATAGTCCTGGAGATGTCCAGCTGTTGGGTGGTGGCAGTATCTCAGCTCTCTCTACTGAAAGGACACCGTGTACAGCTGTATATGTATTGCCAAAATCATCTAGAAAAGATCTTAGCATTTTACTTTACTTTTATAATGTCTATGGATTTCATAATGAATAACTTTTTCTGCTGGCAAGAACTGGTGATAGTAACAAACCTGTAAGGAAGACATTAAGTAGCCCTGTAGACTCTAACTAGCATTTCACCTCTCTGGACCTCAGTATTCTCATATACAAAATGAGGCTGTAGCTAACCAGATTCCTAAGGTTCCTTCCAGCTGTAATACCATATGATTCTATACTTGAAATTTGATAACTTTTGTTTTATCTCCTATACACTTCCATACCTTGCAAAGGACTAGATAAACAGATAGAAATGAAAAGATCAGCAATATAAGTTAAGCTTATTTTATTCATTTATATATATTATATACATAAAATTAAGACATATATATATAAAAAAACATATATATATAAAACATAAGCTCCTGATCGATGTAGAGAAGAAAACAATTGGGTTGGTACATATAAGAGAAAGGACAGATCATCATCCTATTACTTGTTGAAGCTATTTTATCCCAAAAACTGTCAGTGAGGAAAATGAATGAATGAAAATAAAACCTATTTGTGCCAAGAGCTGAACACTATTATAGTGATTAACTAAACGATTCTTTTCCCAGATGGTGATTTATTGTCTAGTAGACTGTTAGATTGCTTTAAAAAGTAAACAAAGAAACAACAATAACAACATAACTTGAAAACTCCCTTTCAAGTATTTTTGACTTAGAAATTTAACTTATTTATATTTTAGGCAAATAGTTTAATGAAAGTCTGTTTTTTCGTTGGTGCTTGGAATAAAATCAGATAAATCAGAGACTTAGCAGAGGTATTTCTTCTGCTTGATCAAAATAGCAATTTACTATAATGATATGTATTTTCTGTGAACATTCAGAAAATAGAGATCATCAAGAAAAATATAAATAAAATAAAATGTTATCCAGACACAAATAACATTTCAATGTGAACTCTTTGGGATATATATATATATATATATATGCATACATACATGATTCCTAATTATATATATATATATATATATATATATATAATTCCTAATTACATATTCCTAATTATATATACATATAATTCCTAATTATATACATATAATTCCTAATTATAATCATTGAATTATATTCCTAATGTAAAGTAAAGTAAAGTAATATAAAGGGTAATGGAATTTCTCATTGTCCCCAAATTACTTAAATGTAATAAACCCATGAGTAAATTTTGACTTTCCCGGTTAGATAAGGAAATGAGAGCAGGATAGGACCTTGGTCTTCACATGTATAAACTGTTGGAGACTACTGAAGCATAGGTTCACCTGGATGCCTCAGAGGATTGCTTTCCTTAACTTTATAGAGCAAGATCTACAACCTGAACATTATAATCTCCCCCTTAGAGCTGTGAATGAACATTGAATGTAGGCTTGACGTGGAGTTCATTTTACTGGCTTTCTTTTGAGATCTGTGTATTATCTAGAGTACTGTCTCATGTTAAGTAAGGCAATTGTTTATTCCTCCAAATTATAGTTCTATTGACTTCTTTGAATTGCAAATTTAGGTTTCTATATGAAGAATAGAAGAAATGTGTTTACCTAAAAACTATTTATTTAGAGGCATTTATTCATTTAGAAGATATACGATCTTTTCTAACCTTTAATTAGTCAGAAAGGGATTACTGATTTAGATGTATTAGTGAAATGTGAAATATTTTCTGTTACCTGTTTGTGCAATTTAACAGGTCTTTCTAAGGTGTTTTCTGCTGCCTTAAAAACAACATTTTAATAGTCTAACATTTTAATAACTTCAATGCATGTTTTCTTTGTGCAGAGAATTATTTAATTCTCACCATAACTCTTATGAGTTAGGTTATATTATTCCCAGTATACAAACGAGGACACTGAAACACAGGAGGTTAAATATCATTTCCAGTGTTATACTGTAAATGGGATCTTAACCAAGTGTGACCCTACAACCCGTGCTTTCTTACTCCAAAGTACAACCTCCCAAATCATGGCATAATCTGGGTTGTAGAATTAGCCCCAGTGGAAGAAGGAGACAATAACTCATCCAAAGGGAAAGAAAAACATATGTCAAGGCAGAATGGTATAAGAGCAAGTTAGAAGCAATGCTGCATTATTCAAGAAACTCAGTGTTTGGTATGCCTATGACATCAGGTAGAGATGAAGGATGCAGTGAGGTGGGCATGGGTGTGAGGGATTAGGATGGAGGTCCTTATATGTCATGGGAAGCAACTAGGTCTAAGGGATAGATATTTTATATGTTTACTGAATTGTTTATCCACTACAGCTATAATACACTGAGTGTGGTAAATTCAATATTCTACAATGGTGTGCTTTTCTTTGTATGGCTTAGCTTTTATGCTTCTATTGATGCTGTATTTTTGATAGCTTATGATTTATGGAATTTTCCTTTAATTATAATTAAATGTCCTTTTTACCAGCTTTGTCACTTTCTCCTTTAATTTTATTTTCTCTTAGAACTTCAAGGTGGGAGTGGGAGTTTTAGGAGTTCTGGAGAAGAAGACAGCTTAGTTGGTGCTCTGGACAGTCCTAATTGGTACACCTGACCTCTGCTTTCCCTTATATAATTATGTTAATATGCCTATTACTGTGTCCTATTACTGAGAAGGTTAGATGAGGTTTTGAATCATTTTATGTCCAGGTAGCAATACAATTAGAAATTAATACAGAAAACAAGTTTAAAATTTAAATAATCTCTCTCTCTCATTGGGGGTAAAAACAAAAGACAGAATATATAGAAATAAAAACAAAGTACATCATAATCCAAATCCAAGAGTCATGTCAAAAGCTGTACAGAGAGAAAATCTGTTTAAACATGTTGTTAAAAAAGAAAGAAAAAAAACCTTAAACATTCAATTAAAGTAGATGAATAAAAAAATAGAAGATTTCAGTTTTGATATGAATTGACTGTAAGAAACTATATACTTAATCATTTATTTTTATAAGGTGTGGATATATTTAGTCAAGGATATATGATTTAAAAGGCTCGAGGTGGTCACACAAAATAGGAACAGAATCATCTCAGCACATTATTTTTTCTTTGTCTCTGGTTTGCCTATAAGGCATGAGGATTTTGAAGGCATTATCTATACACACAGGATTCTACAAGTGTTGAGAGAAAAAAACTGAAATTCTTTTTGTTTATATGCAGGCTCTATACTAGAATGTTCTTATACAATAATGTCCAGACATCCCTAAATAATAGCCTGCCTCCACCTCTCCAATGTCTTAGCAAGTTCAGATTCCAACAAGAAAGAGAAAAAAAAAAAGCAATAAAAATACTGATGATTTAAAAAACAGAAAAAAAGATACATAATTTTAAAAGCTACTCTTTTTAATGAACCACTAAAATATACATATCACTGACTTACCTATCCAAAGGTATAAAAAGCCCAAAACCTGAAAGGAAAAAGAAGAAATAACAATAAACACCAAGATAATTAAATGGCAATATGTAAATAACTTTGATAGTATGGATAAAATACGTACTTTTTAAGAAAATATAAATAATCATAATTATATCTGCAATTGATAACCATGAAAAAAATTTAGAAATTTATCAAGACCTACTCTTCATACCCTGAAACAAAACAACAACAAAATCCACACACATAATTAAACAAATAAATACAATAGAATGAGACAGCTTCCTAAAAAAACCTTCATACTTTACTATTTACTCTTTTTAAAAGGAAAAAAGCCTTACATGGTTTTCAAATACCAATTACGCCATTTACTAGAAAACTTCTCTTTGGGCCTTTATATTGAACTTGGAGATGTCTATCGATAAACTAGAATGTCTAGTTATTCTTTCTTGTTTGAGATTTTTGCATGTTGCTGTCAACAAGCATTGACTGAAACATTTTTCCTTTAGGCAGCACATTTTCCCTTTGGACTTTCCTTCCCCTAAAGGTTTATAAGCAGAATTATCCAATTTTCTCTTTTTCATCATAAAAATAATGAAACTGTCCTTTTTCAAGTTCCTTTACCTGCTCAACATTTTTCATAATTCAGCTAAGAAGTAGCCTTATGGCATAAAGAAACAGATATTCCAACTTTCTCCTTGAGTAGAATAGAGAATAATTATTGTTAACTTGGAGTACAAGAAAAACAAGGGGAAAAGGAACACTTATTAAGCCACTTTGAACAATTATAAGTTATGAGTGAAGTTACCTCTAAGTTCATCAAAAACTACAGTGATTTTAAATCATATGATGAATATATGATGTTTTATACTCTTATATGCAAATGCATGTATGTGCAGGCACAAGCGTTTCTGAGTATAAAGGCTGAACTCTCATGATAACATTGATGCTGACACAGCTTATCCTTAATAGCCTCTCTAATCTTTTTCTGCTCTCTTCCCAGGGTTATTGTTCTTTTTAGATGACTTCTCTGTCTGCTCAGGGTCTTCCGAAAACAGTGAAGAATTACAATAATAATGATGGCCTCTAACCAAAGCCTTTTTGGGTACAAAAGATAAAAGCCCACTGTAGCTGGACCGAATAAAGAGGAGTGGGTTTGAGGTAAGACTGTAAAGAGCTCAGTGAACAAAGTATATGTAGGTAGATTTCATACAAACTAGCTGAATCTTTAGTTAAACTATTGGCTGTCAAAGCAGATAGTTTTCCTATGTCTCTCTCGCTCTTTCTAGAACTCTAGTCTCTTACTTCTGCTCCATTTTCTTCATGTGAAGATTGGCCTCTTCTACTTAGTTATCCAAATGTACCAGATTCATGGAGATCTCAGTTAGAGATCTTGGCTTTAGCACCTTCCAATCAATGAGTACAGTTGAGGTATAGTCAATGTTTTTCTTAAGAAAGATATTTCCTTGGTTGCTGGATAGACAATGGATTGCCTGGTTTAGGGTCAAATGGGTACTACGGGACAAATCAGCCTTGTCCAGGGTACGAGATCCTCTGGTTATGTTACACTGTGACTTTCAGTCTGATAAAACAAGGGTATGTGGAAGTATCAGGACTATGACTGGCAAAGAAGTTGGTGCTTTTAAGATAAATGTTTTGATAGCCCTAAGTTGCCAATATTATTTTATATATGAAGTTAGTGT
Source organism: Camelus bactrianus (assembly GCF_048773025.1). Lineage (NCBI taxonomy): Eukaryota > Metazoa > Chordata > Mammalia > Artiodactyla > Camelidae > Camelus > Camelus bactrianus. The sequence continues at coordinate 56,241,693 of NC_133549.1, read as the reverse complement.
ATACTCTAAGAGAAATGGTAATAATGTCTTTAGGGTTTCTGTCTGCCTTCCTTACACCTTTAAACCAACTTGATTCATTTCCTGGTTTCAGTTCCTTTTATTATCATTAAAATCAACTGCCTACAACCCTCTTCCCTTGGCCCCCAGCCCTAGTCACATTCTGTTTTCATCTTCTGACTCCTGATCCTTATATTTGTCTTATCAACATCATTGTAGTTGGCTGGGAGGCTGATATTAGTCCCTGAGGCTGGACCCTCAGCTCTCTCTAAGAACTAACTCCCCTTCTAGGTGCCTCAGGAAAGAACTAGCCTTAGCTCACTCCTGCAACCAAAATTCTAGAACTAGCTACTAGACAAGAGTCTTGGACCTTTCAAGGTGTTGTTTGGACATTTAGCTGTCTTGTGTGATGTTTCAGTTTCTTTCTAAGAAGCGTTAATAAAAGTTTTTTCTGGCTAAAGAAGTTTCTTATAACTTTGTTGATGATGTCTAAGAGCTAGGAAATACTGTGCTCAGATTTATTTTCTGGCATATATAAGTGAAAACCAAATCAGCATTTAGACAGGTATGAAGTAAATGGGACCATTAAGGTGAAAAATCTAGGTCAGGAAAATAATCTAGTTAGAAGGTCATCTTAAGAGAAGGACATTTTTTTCAGGTTAATGACATCACTTGCAAATAAAAATTTCTCATGTTAATATTTTGGATATTTTATCTTGGCTAACTTTGACGCCTGTATGAGACTCTTATTTGAGATGCAGAGAAATCACTCACTTCAAGAATATTTGCAGGCTTCTTGATAAATTTATCATTGGTCTTTCCATCCAAGGACGGTTTAATAATAAATTAGAGTCTTTTAATAGCAATAGCAAAGCACCGAAGTTCTTCCTCTCCTGCATGAGATCTATGCCCTGACCCAGGATATTGTATCATATCCTAATCCCAGCATGCTGAGCAGTCCCTTCTCGGTTTGCACAGAAGCCTGAATGCATCACTTTATCAGCCTTCAGAGTCAGAATTATGAGCTGAATAGCTTAAGAAAATTTCAGCATTCAGTTATCCTGCATAAAATGACTTAAACTGGATTTAGAGGATAAAATTTTGGTTCTAATGTGAGCAATGGAGATGTATTTTATAGCCTTCCCCCCTTACAAGTGCACAAGAAACTTTGCTAAATGTGTTTAATATGATCACTAACACTGGTGTGCTATGATTGGTTGTGACGTGTCTTAAGTGTCTTATTACAAACAAGAGTTAAAATAGTAAAGTTTAGAAATGATATATTTTTATAATAGAGTGACATAAATGCTAACATTTTAATAATCTCACTTGTACTTGTTGCATTCAGATAACCTCTCGTGTAAAAGAGAAGAAAAGTTTGGGGTTAGAATTAATGGGTCAGAGAATTTGCAGATACTAACTCCTATATATAAAGTAGATAAACAGCAAGATCTTACTGTATAGGACAGAGCACTATATTCAATACTTTACAATAGCCTATAATGAAAAAGAATATGAAAAGGAATATATATGTATACATGTATAACTGATTCATATATACATATAACTGAATCACTATGCTGTACACCAGAAATTAACACAGCATTGTAAACTGACTATACTTCAACAAAAAATTAAAAAATAAATTAATGGGTCAGAAATTAAGTCTGGCCGTACGTACTTTTCTCCTGGAGTTAAGTTATACATCCAACTATGTGTCTTGGAGGAAAGGTGTAAGTGCTGCACGAGCTGATCATCTCCAGAACTGAAATGCCTAGTTTCTAAGAAGACATCTACAATCTGACTCTTGAAAACCTGTGTAGTCTCCACTTCAGGGGCTACTAAAAACAAATACATAACAACAAAATGTTTGTAAGTCCCTATGAAAATTTTAAAACACTTGTAAACCTGTAGAAAAAAAATCAATCCTATGTTTCCTCTTGGGTAGGTGGATGGGAAGATCTTTTCATAGAAAAGAGAGTAAGTAAATCAATCAATCAATTAAAATGAAAAATTGAGAATTTCTTATTCTGTTTTTGCCCCTTATCTGATGTTTTCTTATTGGCTGTTGAACTTGACAGGATTAAAATCACTCACTATAAATCTCTTATTAATATAAAATGAGTTAGATTGTTTCTAAAATGTCATTAATCAGTTATCATGTTCTCATTCATTTCTTTCTGTGATCAGAGGACACAGAGAACAGCTGGTTACATTTTAGTTACAAGATAAATCATGGTGTATGATCCATATTTTCAGCTCTGGTTTTCTCCAACACTCCCCAGCACCTTAAGATATTTGGAAAAAAATCACCTAATTTTTTCATTGCTTTCAGTGACAATATTCACCAAAATGCAATGCATGCCAGTATTTATTTTTGCAACAAATTAATTGGAGTTATAATAGAAAACAAAAAACCTGGAATTAAAAAAATTATTAGGGATCATCATGTTAGATGTAATGATCACATTTTCCAATCTTTATTGGCTTAGATTAATACACATGTAAAAAGCCTGGGGATCTAATAGTTGGAAACTAACTCCTTGTTTAAAACATACACACGTACACATATACACAGAATTGAGATAAAAGATTCATGGAGATATATTTATCTATACATACTATGCTGTGTTTTCTTTTGTATTTCATTAACTAATGTTTTTTATAACACACTAAATTGATTTAACAACATATTAATGGATGTGGATGCAACAACCTTCAGTCTGCAAAAGCTAGACTAGAAAGGGAGGCTGATATATGTATGAATACTTACAAAGTAACACTATGTATGCTAATACAGAAATGTACAAAGTGCAACTAGAAAGAGAAGGAAGTATTTTTATTTTGGGTGGAAATGTGAAGAAGATACGACGTAAAAGGTAACGTGCTGACTCTTAGTATGTAAATAGGAATCAAGAATGGGTTAGGGGTGAGAATGTGGAAAGATGAAGAATGAGGAAAGAACAAGTCTGTAGAGAGAAGATGATACCTGAGCAGCATCTTGAAGTCTGAACAAGAGCTCTCCCCAAATTCAGTGGCTCTAAATTATAAAAAGTCACATATATCATGCTGAGGAGCTTGGCCTTCATTTTTTAACAAATGGAAAGATATAGGACATACATATTATTTATGACTGTGGGCTTTGGGGTCAGACTGCCTGAAATCCTGGCCTCACTACCAGTATCTTTGCCACCTGAAGCAAATTACTTCCCCTTTCTGTGCCTCAGTTTTCTCACAGGTAAATGGGGCCGATAATGGGGCTTACCTTACAGAGTTGTGAAAATCAAATGAGTTGATACATTTAAAATTTTGTTTTGACCCATAAAAGCCAAAACATGTATTAGTTGATCTTCATTTTATTATTATAGGAGGATGTTATGTAAAGAAGTGAAAGAAGGTGAGAAATGATTGCTGGCTGGTTTGTAAGGTCTGTAGATCAGGAGTCAGCAAACTGAGGTCTGGGGGCAAATCTGGCAGTGACCTGTTTTCTTGGCATCTGCCAGCAAAGAATAATTTTAATATATTTCTAAGGGTTGTAACAAAGAAGAAGAATATGCAGCACAAACTACATGGCCAATAAAGCCTGAAATATTTACTAACTTGTCATTTCCAAATAAGTTTGGAGTAAGTTCCAAATAACTCTCTATAACAGATGAATCTACATGTACCCAAAGTGAGTGGGTGAAAATGATTACACAAAATAAGGACAAATACTTCCCAAATCCCCAAACCTCCAAAATGTTTCTTCTTTTTCCTGACTTAGAGGTAAAATGGAAGTTGTGGTTTGCTGCCCAGATTCCCATTCCAGACTGAGACTCTTATTCCCCAGAAATAGTGAGAATCGACTGTTGGTGGCTCATGGTTGGATTCCTCTCTGGGAACAGCAAAAGGTAGCAGCCTTAGCCAAGGTGAATCCCCTTCAGAGCAGCAGGAGTCCAATGAGTGGTTAAAATAGGGGAACAAAGTCTGGTAGTTGATCCCAATTGGGGAAATTCTAAAGGATAATCTAAGTTCCACAGCTCCTCTCGAGAACTTGATTGCAACTATATCACAATTCAGTCTCTCCCTTTGCCCAATCTGTTTCCCTCATTTCCCACAATTTTGTTCTTGAGAACCTTCCGCTTAAAAATGCCTACATGTTTATCCTAAAGAGTATGTCTCCTGAGGAATCCAAATTAAAACTGTGGGTGTCAATAGTGGTCCGAGGAAGCAGATTCTAAAATGGAGCTGGATTGAGAATAACACTGATGAAAGTAGATGTAATGTGATAGTCATGGCTTGCTGTTTACATGGCTTATAAATTTTCTTGGTGTTGAACTAGGATGGAATAGCTGCATAAGAGAAGCTACTAGTTGGTGCAATATCACAGATGTTTGAAAGGGTTGGGAAAATTGAGACCATGCATGGACCCAAAAACATGGGTTTCCAATGACCGAGGCTAATCTTACTACAGCTGCTGAACATCCAACACTAAGTTCCAGTACGGCATCTCCCGTGAGAAGGCCAGTAAGTTACTGCGAGGCAAGCTAATTACATTAGACATTTTCTACCCTGCAAAGGGCAGCCACATATTCTGAGTATAAGTTTTCCTTTTATCTTCAGACTCTCAGTCAATACCATTATCTGATGGTTTATAGTATTTTAAATCAACCCATGACTCCATATCAAATCAGGGCAAGGAACCCATTTTAAAGAAACAAAAATGCAGCTGAGTGTGCTATTTGATACCACACCTCCCAAAAGCTGTTCACTTGATGCGGTAATGGAATAGCCTTGTGAAGCTTTAGCTGAGGTGACAATTTGGAAATGACTCCATTCAAGGATGGGGGAACCATGCTCTGAGACTGAAAAACATCCTCAAAGACTCCAAACATATGTTGTTGTAACTCAGCAGGTAGGATACCTGGGCCCCAGAGCTAAGGGTGAAAGTAGGAGTGACCTTGCTTGTCATTGCTTCTAGTGACCCATTGAGAAATCGGTGCTTCCAAAATCTGCAAGTCCAGACTGTATTTATCTAGAGATGTGAGTACCCAGAGAAAGACTTCTTCCACAAGGGTACATAACAAGTGTTTCATTTAATTTGAAGCCCTGCTATCCCGCTATCACTTTGAACTACTTGTGCCAAGAGACCAGAAAGCAAGGAAATGAGTCACCATCCTGCCAGGAGTTGCTAATCCTGTTCACATTGTGCATTTTGCACAATAAGGACAGGGAAAACATGTTTGGCACACAAGGGACTTAGAGTGCTTCTTGGTATGTTCTTGCCCAATTTTGATGAAACACGGACAAGTGTAGCAGCCAGTTTGAGAATACTGTGGTGACTATGGGGCTGAGATCTCTCAGGGATGTGTGGTAGACAGAATTATGATGAGTATTCACCCTAAAGCTTGTGAATGTGAATATGATGGAATACTACCATTCCCAACAGCCTTATGGTGTAAAAGAAACTTGTGATGTAATTAAGCTTTTGAACCAATTGAATTTAAGATAGAGATTATTCTGGACTACCTAGTTGGATCCACTGTAATCACATGAATCCTTAAAAGTAGAAAAGAAAAGAAGGAGGTAAGAATTTGTCACCCCAGGTGGTGCAAGTGAGACAGCACGCATTTGAATGCAGACCCTGCCGGTTCTGAGATCTTGGGCTTATCACTAAAACATTCTGAACATATTTCCTCATCTGCAAAGTACAAAATATAAAATCTGCAAAAAGATTTCTATAAGAAATAAACATAATTCATGAAATGGGGCATACACAAGATACTCAACAAATATTCATTTCCTTCCCTCCTCTAATTTATTGAATGCTAGTACAAGCAAAAAAACTATGATAGAAAATAGAGGGAATACATAAAATGTATAAGGTTCTACATTTTAAGAAATCTAAAATCTAATTAAGGATAGATGTGTTATATATTATATAATATTTATGGCAGATATGGCATTTCAGAATAGTCATCTAGGCCTTTGCAAAATTTTATCTCTATTTGAAATTAATACTGGTATTAGATCCAATATTACAATCTTCTACTAAGTCATTTTTATTATCATGCCTTTGCTTCCCGTGTTTGGTTTCCTCAGTACCAAATTGATGAACTGTAAAGTGTGCACCCTCTCTCCTTAGCATTGCATCCACAGCCCTCACTGCAGTTGCACTGTGTGTAATGAATTGTTCCAGGTAGGAATGTTTGTCTTCTCAGCATGTTGTTCTCTCTCTGCACCTGCTCCTCTGTAACACTTCACTCCCAAACACAGATAATTTCCCTCTATGGCGACTGTTTCGAGAATGAGCCAAACACAGAGCCAGCCAAATGAACCCTTTCGAGATGAATAGGAAACCAAAAGAGGTTGGAAAGGGAACCATCCAAGGATCCAGAATCAGTCTGACCCAAATCGGAGAGCTGCCAACAGAGGACGAGGGGAACTGCCTCCCCAAGGTCACTGAACATGCTCTGGCAGCAGTGCCCGCGGGAGCGAGGGAACACCAGGTCCTCCTCCCACAGATAATTACGTGCTGCTGATGTCTCACTGTGAACATGGCAGAACCTGTGTTGTAATTCTTAGGAGCTTTCATTTCTGAATTCTCAGGAGTCCTTGGAGCTGTGGGTCTGACCCAGGCATTAACATTAAAGCTGTAGTGGAGACTCTACATGTGGCTTTGATTTCTGCTTGCTACAGGCACCCTTGTAGATCACTGTCATGAGGACTGACTGCAATTCTTTTGTGTGGCTCTGGCTCCAAAAAAAATGTCAACATCCAGGCACAAAAACCAAAGTTAGAACACACAACAGGCATCACCAAGATTTTGCAGACATCTCCCTTAGCAGAGAGAACGTGACTCAACATCTAATTATTGTAAATAGACCAAGGTGACCACTGTCTGTCTTGCTCTCCAGCAAAGAGAGATATTTCTATTTTAGCAATGGACTTCTATAGCTAATAACTACTATAGGGTTAACTTGTTAGTGATTTTTGACGTTGGGAAAGATAGGTAATTAAGGGAGCTATTTTTACAATCTTCTTTTTAAAGAGAGTTATTTCTGAGTAATCCTTTAAAATTTTTCAAGTGCTTCTGTAAACTAAACTTCCAATTAAAAAAAAAAAGCAAAACAAAAAGAAGTTTCAGAATTGCCATCAGTTCTTATGTAATATAACACCCATGTGCAGTTAGTCAAGGATATTGGCTAATACATTCTCTGGTTTGGATACAAATTAGGAGAGTAAGACAAAAATATTTCAAGGTCATTATTTTCGAAAAATAGCATTTGTTTTATTGTGAAATTTGCATATGTTTACTACAAAATGCAGACAAGAAGTAAGAAAAAAAAAAGCCAGCTATAATCCCAGCATCCAGAGATAACAATGTATTCTGAAATGTGACTTGAAGGCAGGGACCATACAGTGGTCTTGTGCTTTGCATAAGTCAAGTCAGAGATTCTCAAACTTCATCGACTATTACATTGACCCTTGAACTAAAACACAATCAGCAACCAAACCTACAAACTTACTAAGTCACGTTTTCCAAGTGACTGTCCCTGTCCTTGCTGTCTGTATTTTCAGAAAACTGCATAGGTGATTCTGGTACATAGTCATGGTTGAAAATAACTGGATTACATATTAAACATGATTTTCAAATGATGATAAATAAATAAAATGAAAAGATAATGCATCAAAAGAAATCAGAGTACATAAACATGTGATTTCTTTTTCTCAACAGCAGAATGTGCTTATATCCTTTAAAGCCTTAAATCAGTAGCAGAGAACTCTAGTACACACATTGCTGCTTTGTGGTAGGAGAGCTCCAGCCTTAATATTCTTGAAACTGTTTCATGTACCTCTGACTAACTCCTGACCCCAAGGTTTAAGCATCGGGTACCTGTGTTTTGGCTATGGACTCACACCTCCCCATTAACTGGTGACATGCTGGCTGGTATATTCATCTCTTAGTTTTCAAACTCCTGACTCCACTTCCTGGTTTCAGTATCTCTTTTGTATTACTTTTTCTTTGGAAACACTTACAACTCATTGGTTTTTTGTTTGTTCGTTTTGTTTTTTAGGATCATGGGTGGATGGGGTTATAGTTTCTCTCTGGTTTTGGTTGAGTTTTTCATTTTCTTCCTCTTAGAAATTCCTCCCTCCTGCCCTGGCCTGGTGGACCAGCTATGCTAACCATCTTGGGCTAAACTAACCAAAGGCGAACACTCTTGCCCACGAGGTGCCTTGGAACTCAGGTTCTAGGCCATAAAGACAACTCAGTACACGTATCCTATTTAAGATAGGTCTTCTTTCATTCTTCCTCAAGATACAGTGCATAGGCTTCTTGAACTGAAGGATATCCCTTTATTCATTTATTAGCCAAATACTGATTAAGCATTTACTGTGTCCCACATACTACCTGGGGCCTGGGAGCTATACTGGCCAATAAAACATACAGTATCTTTTCACACACGAGACCTACAATCTTGTGAGGTCCTATAGAAAAGAAACCGACAAGTAGGTAACATGTCAGAAGGTGATGGTGCTAGGAGGAACAATAAAGCTGATTACGAAGATGTGATGAGGTGGCCATTTTATATAGGGTATTTATGAAAAGGCCTTTCTGAGGAGTTGGGTCGCTGTTGTTAGCAGGATGTGCAGACATATAAATGGATAAGGAAAAGCTAGGTGTATACCTGGAGCACAGTGCCAGCAAAAGGGGTAGATGCGGAGGCCAGTGAGATTTTGGGGAAGTGAATTTAATTAGAGCTTTGTAGGCTAGAGTCAGGACTACAGAATTTACTCTTGGTGACTGGGAAGCAGTTGGAAGGTTTTGAACATAAGAGCAACATTATCTGACATATATTTTTTTAAAGCAAGACACTGGCTGATAAGAGTAGAAAGGCCTGTGGAGAGGTCAGGGTGGAGGTTATGCCAAACATTTAAGTAAAGGTTAACGGGCACTTGGATGGGAACTGTGAGAGTGGAGGTGGTGATAAAATGTCAGGTCTTGAAGGCATAATTTTCCAGATGAAGGGTTTGTCTTAATTAAAAAAGGTTACTCCACAATTTCTTTATCACACAGCTAAAAAATATTGAACCAATTCTCCTTAGGACATGGAATGAGGAAATTCAGTCTTCCAGTTTGCATAATTTGGAGAGTGTAAAACAAAGTTTTCTGGCATCTACGTGCATTTTCTTTTATTTGGAGATATTGGTGAATTATTATTTGAGAATTTGGAATATGAGTAAGCACATATTCTTATTAGACTTTTCCTGGGAGCCAGAGGTGTACCATGACTATATTCCTCATCAGGCTGATCATCTCTTGATGTTCAAGTTTAAAATGTGTCTCACAGTCTGTCCTGGCCTTGGGTGCCTGGGCCTCTGAAGATACAACTTACTCTATAGTTTGGAAACCATCACTGAGGATCCCATTTTAGAATTCACACACATACCTGCTACCCGAGTACTTTACCTAGAGGCCTATTCAAGAGAAATCACATTGCTGATTCTGTTGTTGTTCTGTTGAGATTTTGGCAAGGCATATTTCACATTTTTGGAAGCACAGATCATCTGGCCAGGTGAATAATTTCCTTTCCAGTAAGTAAATAGTGCCCTGTTTGAAACATAGAAGTCCTATCTATGCCTTTTAAATGAGAGTGATTTGAGATCCCCATAGGCTGGGATTATGTTTCAGTCATCACTTTATCCTTTTCCGGCACCAATAAAATGTATTTTGAGTAAATGAATGTGTTCCTGCCTTGTTTGTCTGTAAAGGGGACTTTGGATAGCAACCCTTGGATATGAGTCTAGGACTGCTGCAAATTCCCTGGCACTAGAGAATTCTATGATGTAAAAAGAGATATTTTTTTTGGCTCCTTAACAAAACTCAGGGATTTATAAGACTAGATATAATTGCTTCCAACTATGTTGGTAATGTAACATGTGTTGCACATAAAATGTCTTATTTAAACCCGAAATACTCATTGCTATTTCATAGGACAGTGCTCAGAAATGTACTTCAGAGCAGAGGCAGCCAATATACATTGTGTTTACTTTGATCTGTGATGTCTATGTATCATTTTGTTTTGACCTCCCAGTGCATGTTTACAGCAGAAAAACTGAGATCCTTAGAGGAGCTTCATGGATCTTAAATAGAAGTTTTGTTTGTTTGTTTGTTTTCTTGAGAGGAGACTTGGGAATTCAGAAATGTAGAAGAAATAACAGCAGGTGGTTAGTGTTGAGATAAATTCAAAGGGATAAAGGAAGAAATTAGTAGAACAAGGCAAAAATAATGAAACAAGAGCATTTGTATTCAGCCTATGTTCTGGATATCCTCTCTCTGTTTCTCAGCAGACTCCATGGTACCCATTTAGTTCCCTTGGTACCCAGGAAGATCATTTTCCCTCATTTTTCTAGTGATCCTTGTTCTCAGGAAATAGTAAAATAACTCCATGCTAGAGTAGCAATAATCTGCTTTCTCTCCAAAAACATTTCCATGTTAATGGGAGAGAAACTAAAGATAGATGAAGGAATAAATTGCTCCATATGGTTTCAAGAAAACAGTGAAGTGGGTGGAGGAGGTATTTTAGGATACATGAAAAGAGACCTACCCAGGCATTCCTGAAATGATACACCATGAACAACCTCCTCGAAGCCAACAGCTACTTTCCAGAATGCCACTTGACTCTGAAGAGTTGGAAGCAATTCAGATTTGTTCATGGGGTTTTCCCTAACCTGCACTGTGAAGATTATCCAACATAGTTGCTGCCTCTGAATTCAAGTACTTTCATAAGGTAGCAACAATTGAGTTTGGTCAATGTTTGGCAGTATAAGTTGAAACAATTACTTCTTAATTAGCTCAATTGACTTTTTCACTCCGGGGCTTCCTTCATCTTCCTTTAGCTCCTATGGTACTTTATAATTATTACACTCTATGAAGCACGTCATACTTCAATTAGCCTCATTTTTTGTGTTGCTTAATATATTAAACTTTTGTGCCTTTGTGGATAGGGGCCATGTTATTGTCATCTCTGTATCCCCAGGGTTGGTACACACTGGTATATAGGAGTTGCTCTACAAATGTTTGAAGAAGTATATGAATGAGGCCCTCCCATGTGTGAGGCACTAATATGGGGCAAAAAGGTGATAAAAATAGCCAATACTCTTTTAGTGCATATATGAAGGCATCTTTGGTTAAGCATGACACATCAAAGGATATACTCACAAAGCAATTTATTTTTATCTCCTAGAGACTTTTAAAATCCTCTCTGTTGAGCTATTTCTTCCTCTGGTCCATTAAATTCTAGTCACTCAAAAAGAAGATGATATTCTCTAGTCTGTAAAGGAAATGTTGTGCTTGTGTTATAGTCATATTTGGAACTTTTTTCCTTCCATTTGGAAGCTTCTTCTCAGGCCTGCTATAGGGAGTGGGAGTGGGGGCTTGAGTGGAGCTGCAGAAGCTGGGAGTCTCTTTGGAGGCCTGTGTGTGCAGCTAAGGGGTGTCTCAGTAAAGGCATCTTGGAAAAGGTGCTAAGGTCTCAAATATTAATCCCAATCCTGTTCACTTATGAAATATATTTTCTTTTGAGGCTAAGAAAAGTGTTTATTCCCTGTTAATTTAGATACTAAATGGTGGTTATTAGGGTGTAAGCAATCAGTGTGCCATCCTGAGAGTGTTTCGTGGGGCTAAACTTTTTATTATTGTTGTTGTTGTACTTTTTATTATTATTTGGAGTGACTTCCATGGCTTTCAGGGTGACAGAAATTGATAGAGGCACGTGGGGTTCAGGTTCAGCTGAAGCCTCTGTGGGGGTCAGCTCTGTAGTGCCCCTTCTTCAGGAAAAACTATATGACACAAAGTCAAAAGGGAGAAGCTGCTCCAACACTTTCTGAGGTCAGCACTGCCGTGAGTACATCAAACACCTGCCGTGCACCTTCCTTGGGCCCTGCATCCACTTCACAGAGACATTAGGAACCCTGACTCTCCTGCCTCAGAGCTGTTGTCTTTGTGCCCAGTGGTGTTTTATGCTCACATCTCCCTTGTGGGGACTTTAGCCAAGGGGAATGTGGGAGCTTTGCACGCTGACTCCCTCTCTATGGAAAAGGCAGGACTGGGTGGGAAGCCCACCAGCTGTACTATACAGAAAGTGTGCCTGTCACAGGTAGACCTCCAGCCTTTCAGGACTTCCCTGCTTTCATCATCCCCTCTCTGGGTTAGTGAGGCAGTGACAACCTATAATTCATGCTAGAAAAATTTAGTTGCAATGAAAACTGCCATTTCCTCTCAATGTCTGTTTGTGGCACTTTTTAGGAGCTTTTATATTGGATAGGTTGAGTAATATTCACTCACCACAGCAATGCAGAGCACAGTTTGGATGGGAGTCACAGTGCTTTGGTTGTGCCCTCACCAAGGGAATCTGGAAATTAGCAGTTACCAAGTCTTCTAGGCATATCTCTTTGGTCTTCATTACTTTCTTTTGTAGGGGCAAGCATGGCTCAGAAAGTTTCCTCTGGGTATTTCCCTTTATTCGTATTTCATACGAGATGGACTTCTAGATCCACCACTAACTTGTGGTGGGATCTTGTGCTGTTGCCTTGCTATAGTCTCAGTTTTTTAATCTGTAAAATTGGTGATAGCAATAGTACCAAAATCATAAGTTTGTTGAAAGGATTAAATGAGATAAAGAATTCAACGTACTAAACCAGAGCCTGGCAGGGTAAATTGTAAAAATTATGATTATGACTGTAATTATGCTCAACAAGTTTAATTCTGTTCTGTTTCAAAGATATTGTCCACTCATAATTTCAAAGAGTGCTTAAAACACAATCCTTGTTTTTAAAAGCAAATACATATAAATAAGGTGCATTGTTCACATATGTATGTGCATAAAGAATGAAAAGATATAGGCCAACCTGTTAGTATTGTGGGAATACAGGTGTTCTTATTTTCCTTATTTTGGCTTAACTTAAGTTTACTAATATTTCTAAAGTTACTCATTGAAATAATTTCAGTAATAAAGTAAATGATTTATTTAATTTTAATTATTTAATTTTTTTTAGGTAGAGAGTTTCAGAGAGCAGTTTCCCCAGTCAAGGGCTGTTCTAATCTGGTCAGTGTTTTCTGTTAGCCTGAGCACTGCCAAGGATTCCACGATGAGACACTGTGTCAACAAGGTAATAAAAAATATAGTGGGGGGAAAATACAGTGAACCTATTGGCTGACTTCGTGCGGAAAAATCAATATACTCTTGGTGATAGTCTATTCACTGTTGAACTAGATGTGGCTTTATTTTCTAAATACTCATAAGTGGCTTCCAACTTCAAATCTGATCTGACTTCAGAATTGGAATGAAGCCTATTCTTCTCCCTGATGCTTCTCTCCCTCCAGATCTCTGAATCCTGTAATTAGTGATCCTCTGCAATTTGCAGGGTTTGATAAATTTATTTGCCTACAAGATGGAGGACAAATCATTCTTATTTACACTCTTATCTTTCTTAGCATGATAATATGCATGTAGAAAGATTTGAATAAAATTTAGATTAAAGAAAAAACAAACTACTCTTTCATATATCTGTGTAAATTAGTTCATCAAGTTTCTTCCAGAAAGCAGATTTTGATGGAGGAAAGTTGGAGGGAACTTGGAGAGTTTGGCTCTGAGTATGTGTGTGCATAATGGAAGACAGGAATGGGAAGAAAGTGCAAAGGAAAGATGTGTGACAGAGGATGGCATAGACTGCGTGGGGGTTGGGGGGGTGGGGAGGAGGTGTGGGGTGATTGTGAAGCTTCTGCAAAACTCAGAGGAGTCCTCTCTAGCCCTCTGAGTATTGTGGTTGTTTATTGGTGGCAAGCAATAGATAATGATTCTCTTAATTAAAGTGGTAAATGGGGACTTGTTGGAAATGAGGTGGGCTTATAGAAGCGAAGGAAAAATTAAAGAGGGTTCAGAGTCAGAGAAGGCAGGGGACAGTATGATCCCTAAGTTGGTGAAAACTAGTCAGCAGTCTCAACAGTGACAAGCCTCTGTGATGAATTTGATCATTTTGGTTTGCACTCTTGGTGTCTCTATTCAAGATTCAAAATCCAGCAAGAATGTGACATTGGCCTAGATCCTGTGCCCATCCACTGCAGGGGGAAGACAGAGAGTTTGGTTACTGCTTCTCCAGAGAGTATGCAAGGGAGAAGGGTTTACCCCTTACTCTAGTAAAATTTGAGTTTTATTTTTGAAGGGAAAATGGTTATTCTATGGCAAAACAACCAGTAACAGTGACACCATTTTAATTTTTTTCTCTTCAACCACGTGACTTGTTTTTCTCATTTGAAAATAGGCATAGCAATACCTGTCCCTCTGTAAGACCTGATTTGGTCTGAGGTCAAGAAAGAAAGGGTTTTTGCAGAGAAGTGTTATTTAGGAAGCAATAAAGCTAGAGATCACAGCCTGCAAAACAAATAAGATAAAATAAGAATGATCACTGTTCTCCCCAGAGTTTAGGATCTGAAATAAGGTGAACATTTATCTATCCAATCTGGTAAATAAGAGAACAATCTCTAAGGATCCAGTATTTACATCTTACTAGCTTGTCCTCCATCTAGCAGGTTAAAATAGATAAGATAAATGAAGTCAGAATCTTAATTCCTTGCTCAGAACGACTTGCTGCTCATCCTGAGGCCGTGGCTATTGTCTGTCTGTCTCTCTCTCTGTATAGATAGACAGACAGATAGATAGATAGATAGATACTTTTTCTCTTAAATATATTGGGGAACATTTATCTAATTTTAAACTGACAAGGGAGGAAATATCTAGACAATATTTCAAAAGAGTTACTAACTTGTAGAAACTATGTTCCTATGCCTCTTTTCTATCACTGAAGGGGACCATGATGATTGAATGTCTACCCTGATATCTTTCAAAGGAGCTCCCTCAGAAGGAGTGATACAAATGTGGAAGAACTGACATTTTCTAGGTTGTTATGAAACATGTTTTTTTTTTAAGGAAGAGAATCCTGGGTGGAAGGGTCTCTGAGAAGTCACAGTTGAACTCAGGGATCAAGAGACAGCAGCTTTGTAATCTTCCTGAAAGTTATTCTGGTTTTGATAGCAGTGTGTGGTGTTTGGCTCTTTTAAAGAAAGAAAAAAAATAGTTATTTTTTATTGAGTATTTTCTGTAACTTGCTTTGTGCTCCCAACAATGCACTGCTCAGATTTTTTCATGTCAATTGAATAGCATTTCATATTTGGAAATGCTATAATTTGTTTTGTGATTCTAGCTCTGATGGACAGTGTGTTTCTGAGTATTCATTATAATAATAATCAGGAAATGAATTTTCATCTATTCACCTCCTTGTGCACATGCATAAATAACTCTAAGGGTAAATGTGTGTAAAACACAGAATTCTTAATCAACCTCAAATTTATGTTAATGAGTGGATAGCCAATTTTCTCAACAGTATTCCTAAGATGTTCATCTTCTTTCCACTGAACTGAAGCTCAATCATATAGTAAAATCAGAAACGTAGCTATACATAACCACATTCATCTAAACTGTCTAGCATGTTCCATAGTTCTATTTAACTAACTTTATTCCAATATAATTTTTTTTGCATTATTATAATTTATCATATCATAATTTGAAAATTATCTTGTATACACTTTTATGAGAAACGTTGTCAAGATTTTAATTGGATTTGCATTTTTAGATAAATTTGAGAACTGCCATCTTTCTAATACTGTCTTTACATTAAAAATATTTCCATTTATTCAAAGCCTCTTTTACATCCTTAAGTATATATTACAGTGATTGTAATTCATTTTACATGTTCATTGCTAATATAGAAATGCTATTGATTTCTGTGTGTTGATCTTGTAACTGTCATTTTGCTGAACTCACTTATTAATTCTATAAGTGTTTTTGTTGACTACTTGGGATTTTCTACATAGGCAATCATTTCATCTGCAAATAGAGACAATATTATTTTTCCCTTTTATCTGCATGCCTTTTATTTTTTTCTTGCCTTGCTGTAGTGGCTAGCACATCCAACAGTAAGTTGAATAAGATTGGTGAAAGAAGTCCTTGCCATAGTCCTAGTCTTACAGAGAAAACATTGTCTTTCAGGGTTATTTATGTTACTTGTAGTGTTTTTTAGATGCTCTTTGTCAAGTTGAGGAGGTCTTCTATTCCTCATTTGCTGAGAGTTTTTATTATGAATGAGTGTTGGGTTTTGCCAAAAGTTTTTTCTGCATCAGTTGATATGATGACATGATTTTTCTCTTTTAGCCTGTTGAGTTGGTAAAGCACATTGTTTAGTTTTCAAATGTTGTATCAGCCTTGCATATATGAAATAAATCCCACTTGGCCATGGTGCATAATTCCTTTCATATATTACTGGATTAAATTTAGTGATACTTTGTTAAGAACTTTTGTGTCTAAATTCATGAGAAATGTTGGCGGGGGTGTGTGTTTTATATTAGCTTCTCATCATTAAATAAGAGGAATGGGGAGGGCTTTTCTGCAGAGCTGATTTTCAAGCTAACACCCGAATAATGAGAAAGGCTGACAGAAAATTTGAGGAAGACCAGTCTAGACAGAGGGAGCATCAAGGGCAAAGGCTGTGAGGGCAGGAATGAATCTGGAGTGTTTGAGGGAAAAAAAGGAAGGTCACTGTGAATGGAGTACCGTGACTGAGGGAGGCTAATACAAGAGAAAAGTCAAAGAGGCAGAAACGGGACAACTCATATAGGGTCTTGCAGGATAGCTAGCTCAGAGTTTGCTTCCTTGCTTCCTTTCCTCCTTCCCTCTTTTTTAATTTAAAATGCAAAATGAAGATTTTAGAGACTGTAAGAAGATGAATGAAATGATCTGATATAGTTTAAAAACATTCTTTAGGTAGTTATAAGAATAGAAGACAGGAAGCAAGCAGGAAAACAAGTTGGAGGATGCTATAGTGTTTAGGAAGGACTATGGTAGAGTACATGTACCTTGTCACTTTCATGTTACAGTTGAAGAGTAAGAAGCAAAATTAGTTCCCAGATCTTAGTATCCAAATACCATCCTCTATCAAAGGAAATCAAATCTCACTGAAGAAATGTCTGAGCATTTCAAGTATAAGGTGAACTTGGAATATCTTGTGGTAGAAATTAAGAACATGGTCAAAATGTGATAGGAACATATCAGAAAGATGCCGTCTTGAAATGGTTCACACTGGCCAAATCTAGCACAATTTGAGCATCAAAACAAATAATGACAGTATCACAATACACAACACTGAATAAAGCAGAAATACACAGGTCCATTGTGAATGTAATAAAATAATAAGTAAACAGATATGGAAAAAGGAAATATCTTTAGAGTAGAATGCTAACCAATAAGCCACATATGCCTGAGACGCTTAATACCCATTCATCCATTCATTGACAGCAAACTTGTGTGTTACCAGTGGATAACTCAGTGGAACAAGGCTTTCACAGAACTAATTTTCTCACTGTTATGAAGTGTTAGCAGGAAAATTGCATAACAATAAATTTTAACTTTTCTTTCTCTTTCCACTTTTTCTTGATGTGGTGGGGGAGTGGGAGAGAGATAGATTCATTCTGTAAGAAGTGATGTCCCACACAAAACTTTTCGATCACTAAAGTTTTCTAATAAACTGCAATAAATCACAATGATTATCAGCTATGTTAAGTTTTTTGTAAAAATATCATCTATTTGGATCAGTTCCTTTATGGCCTTTCCAAGTAAGTTAATTATCAATATAAAATTGTTTCTAATCAAGCAGAAATTAGGCTTCCAATATTGAATATATTGACAAAAATCAACTAAGATAATCTAATTTTCCTGATGTACTTTTGTGCTTTTAATGATTATAAGAAATAACTTGTTATGTCAAGGCTGCAGTTGATGAGGCAAATATTTTGTAATAAGTTTTTATTATTATGGATTATTTTGTATTATAATGTAATTTGTTTCATTGCATCTTGGCATATACATGAAATTAATTTTCTTAGCAATTTCTCAAGGATGACTGTGCTGGTACTACTGTAAGAGTTTCTAATGTGTCATTTACTGTAATTGTTCTAGTAATTAATTTATAAATGTTTATTTTCAAAGACTTCCCCATTTAACAAGTAATAGCATATATGTTCTATCCAAGCAAAGGGTGGTGATAATAATGATAAATTGATAACCAAATAATTCCTTCTAATTTAAGGTTTCTCTTTCAGTGATTATATTAGGTGTATCAGAAATAACCATTTACTGGAAGCACATTAGTATAGGATGTCATTCATAACTGCAGCTGAATTTTAATTGAGTTCTGCAGAATTCCGTAAGTGAAGTAACTTGCTAAAACATAGCACTTATCTTTTCTATATCACTACTGACTTTCCCATTTTTTACAATAAACCTTTCCCAAACTTTTGCATTTAGGAAAAATTATTTGCAAAATTACTCTGAACTATTTAGAATCTTTATTATACCACTCAATTTTTTTTTACACTGTAGAACTTGTTCCTCTAATGCCATCATTTAAGAAAGGTATTTTAGGAGGGATGTAAGTTTTATGTATGTATACAACAAGTATACAAGTATGACAAGTATCATTTTCTCTTCTTTGTTTTCACTGTCCTGTACTGCTAGCAAAATAAGCAAGTTGATAAATCAAAAGATGTGGACAAAGAGTTATAAAACTTATTGAAATGACTTATTTATTAATAAGCTAGACCAGGAACCTAACTGCTTATTATTGTATTTAAATACATTTACTACCTCAAGGTCAAATCCTCATTGCAAGTGAGATTGAAATATTTTTGGGAGTACAGGAAAATAGTGCTATAATAGCAGTTTTCAAATGTATTAGAGTAGATTATTTACATAAAGAAATTGTTAAACTGCTGATTTAGGAGAGATTCAGTAGATCTGAGACCTTCATTTTATGTGTATGTACAAAACAAATGGGTTGGACTAAATGTTCTCTTGGCCTCTTTTAAATCAAACATTCTATAAGTATTTGCATTTCCAATTTTGAAATGTATGTTTCTTATTAAATTCTCAAATCATTTTGCTTAAGCCTGGAAGGAATTATCTACTTGATGACTGCAGTTTGATAAAGTCAACTCAAAATAGCGAACTTTATGGCAAACCTGTTAAGATCAAGGAATAATAAAGAGATGTCCTTATGAATAAGGTCAATAATATTACTGCATCAGAATTACTGGACCTGAACAAGATCTTAGATGGCATACAGAAAACCTTGCTGGTCTTGGAGGGCTGACTTGTGTTATCTCAGGAGGTGGTCTCTATAGCTTGGTCTCTTATGTCTTTTGAACCAGCGACCACCTTTCACATATTTGTGATTGAAACACCAGGTGCTACCTCTGAACACTTGGAATCCAACTAAAAAATCTGTCCAATTAAAATTAAAAGAAAATCAAAAAGGCTTGTTTACCTGGGGTGGTTATTATTGAATCTACTAGATAGTACGCTAACCCAAACTTGACATGAAATGAAAAAATCCAGACACATACAACAGTTCTTATGTATGTGTGTCCTTTAATTGTGAACAGACTTTTGAGAATTCAGAGCAATGATCAGGCTAATAGTAACTCAGGGGACTAAATACTGCCCATAAACACAACATCGTCTACCTTCTCTAGTTTCTAATTTTCAGTGAAGTGTAGTTTGAAAGCATGATGGGGAAGAAGAAAGGAGGTATTTCTCCCCCTTTCTCTAATCGCCTCTGCAGATTACTCACCACCAGCACTGGACTCCACAGTCAGAGGTTCCCTAGCCCTACTTTCATTTTCTCCTTGCCTTTTTTTGCAAGACCCAGCTCTGCTGCTTTAACTTAGAACTTGGGTCCATCTTTGTGATTTAAAAACTCAGTATATCTGAAGTCTGTTTCTCTTTTTGCATGGTAACTGATCTTTGGGTCTTTAGAAACCCAGAGATTTACTATTACTGCCAAGAATACAGAATATAAAAACCAATCATAAATGTGGAAAGATATTGAGAAACTTTATTTCCTCATTTTTGTACATAAGATATACAAAGTGCTGTGGATGTTATGTTCAGGGATACTTGGTTAAAGAAAAATTGTGAGACTTTCTTCTGTTCCACAGAGGGGAAGTAGGGGGAAGGTGGAGAGAAATATTGGTCAGAAACCAGAATTTTCACAGAAGAATAATAATGTAGTGATTAGGTTGGAAAGGCCCCGTCTCCTGCTGCTCCTGGCTTAATAACCTCAGGAGGACCTGTCTCTGACATTCAGCCACTACATATCAAGTAGTCTCATGGAACATCTCTCCTAGAACATCATACATGGCTTGGAGTAAAATATCAGGAGAAGCTAGAGAGGCCTCAGTTGTTGACCCTGCCATAGTAATAAGGAAACTGAAGGGATGTTCCAGTAAGAATCTTGTTCATAGACCAGGTTCTAGCTACAGAGCAACATTTTGCAGTCAATAATTTACCTCCAGGAAATTAATTAAAAGCTGTCCTGATATTTAGAGGATGTTTTATAGAATGCTCAGGAGAATTTCAGAAAAGCACAATTTAGTAAAATGTATTTTTCTTCAAGGGTATATTCTATTCTTATTACCAAAGGCTTAAATTCAACATTTAACATCCAATTTTCAAGGTGGTAACTATACTTATCATTTTTTAGATCATTTTTTAGAGTTTTTTTTGTATTGCTTGTTGATCTGTTGATTTTTTTTAAAATTAATTAGTTAATTACTTTTAGTTACTTATTTTTATTTTGGGGGGAAGTAATTAGGTTATTGATTTATTTATTTTAATGGAGGTACTGGGGATTGAACACAGGATCTTGTGCATGCTACGTCTGTGCTCTACCATTAAGGTATACCTTCCCCCTCTTCATTTTGTAATGTATAACAATATCAAATCACTATGTTGTACACCTGAAACTAATATAGTATTGTAAGTCAATTATACTTTAGTAAAAGTATGTTAACAATAGCAAAGAAAACATTCTACTTTCAGAGTTGTTTTGTATTGAAAAAAGGAAACATAAAAAGCTCTATTTATCAGAAAAATCAATTTGATTGATACACAACTACTGCTCTCTGCATGCACTTGGGGCAACATATATTTTGTCTTGTTATTCAAGGAGATTTATAAGAGTTCTATTTCTCCTTTATTCATACAAAAAGGCTGGCTAAAGGCATAGATTTCAAGTCCAATAAACCTGACTTAAATCCTTAGTTGGCTACTTACTAGTTGAGTGATTTCAAGCCAATTAGCTCTTTCGGGATTCATTTGCAGATGGGAATTCCATTCCCACTTGTAGATGGGAATAATGAGAGTATCCATTTCATAAAGTTTTAAGAATTAAATGAAATAATGTTGTAAGTAAATATTAACTACCATTATTATTATTAGTTTGGGTCAGTGCCCATTAAGTGTTGGAGGTAAGATTCAAACTCAGGCAGGCTGGTTTGATAGCTCATCTCATAATCACTGCATTATTCTATATATAAGATATATAAGAGATGTTCAGAAAGGAGAATGGCCAAGATGAAAGAGGAAGATGCTTTTGCTCACTGAGGTATCAAAGATCATCTTAGAGACAGAAACACTTAGTTTCCTAAAATGTTCATTAAAACATCAAAACTTTGCATAAAAATTTACTTGTAAGGAGTGTTAGTCAGCCTTTAGATAGACTGTCCAGCCAAGTTAAAAATATAAGAACTTAAAGAAAAAAATTCATAAGTTGCCAAGGTCACCAAGTCTTCTGTTTAAAATAGGAAACAGTGACAGCCACATGAGAATCACATTCACAAAGGTAATAACAAATCTGTCTAGACATCAGCAGAGACAGAATCAGGGCTTGTTTCTACGGAAGTCCAGGTTTATGGGACATATTTAAGGTTTTGTTACTTTGGAACCAAAAATAGGGTGATCCATTATTTTTTTTTTTTTTGGTAAAGTTATTTGCTATTGTTTTTGATTACCCCATTGCTTCTTTGTTTTATATGAGGATGAAAACATTTTTATTCTATTTCTTTTGAATTTATTTGCATATATATTTATTTATCACTGGTAGATGTCATGCTTATGTTGCTTGAAGCAGGCCAAATTATTAAGTTTTCCTTTTTCTACAGCAGATTCTACAGTGCCTTGGAGTAAGACAGTATGTGAAAGCAGGGTAATTTTGTGTGGTTTTAAATGTAATTTTAAAATTCTGAGCACCCAGTATGTCATGCAGCTCCACAGCAGTTTCATAATTATTTATGAAATTTCTCATTATTTAATAAAACAACATAAATAGTTTGTAAATATTATTCATTCCTAGTCTGTATCATGGGTGGCTATTAGTGGTATTTATGCTCATGCCAAATCATCTTATTTTAATATATTCATTTAATTATTTCTGACTTGATTGTTTATCCCAAGAGCACATTAAAAATACTACTGATTTGAAGTGGTGGCCTTCTGTGACTCTCATCTTTCACCTCTCATTGTTTACAGCTAGCATTGTAAATCATCTGTAATTTCTCACTTTAGTCTGTATTTCATTACAAGAAGTTGGCTTAGGACGGAGTCTCTGATTTTGGATTCACCCTGCTGAGCATGGTTTGTTCATGTCAATTCTAAATCAAGGTCAACCTCAGCACAAAATTGAAAAGGCTGCTTACAGCTAAGAGAGTTGCAATAATTGCTGTTGGTTGTCTTTGGTGCCCAAAGCTATTAATTATTAGGAGAAAATGATGTGATTTTATTAGCAGTAACATTTTATAACACTAATATTCTTGTCTCAGTGCAGTAAATAAAATGCCTTTAAGCACATTTGTGAGTAGAAGCTTCAAACCAAGTTAATGACAGAGTATATATGAGATGTCCCAGGGAATTTATTCTTGCCATAGAAGAAGAACCAGACATGATTTTTTTAAAAAAAGAGATACATTATATTATTTTCCTAAAAGGATAATGGAGACTATTCTTACCTGAAATGATGTCTCTTGTACAAGAGGATCTCAGTTCAGCTTAACAGACAAGGCTAGAAACAAGCAGTTATTACTCCCATCTCCAACTTGCCATTTTAGTTGTCTTCCTAAAAATAACATCTGAATCTGTCTTCTTGGTAGTTGGACTAAATGACTTGTAGACATGAGTGCAGCAAAACTAGCTCAAATAATGCTCAACCACTTAGGTTTATCCTTGGCCTCACCCCCCACAAAAAACAGAGAACATTAGACTGGATTTTCCAATCCTGTTCTCATTTCTCCCCTCAACATAGTGCATAGGCACTGTGACAAAGGTAAATGGGAAAAAGAAGAATGAGGAGAGGAGACTGACATTTACATATCATAAAACTATTTCTATCAGTGCCCAACAATACAGAAAGAAGGAGTTTACAGAGACATGTAAACAACTGACAGTTGACCAGGGACCTGATATTATGGCCTCCTGAAGCAAAGTCAGTATCTGCCTTCACCCAAAGTATTACCAGAATTATACATGCTGTATTTAAGCCACTGTGAACTTCTCCAGATACTGAGACAGACAAAATGCCCTGGACAATTAAGAAGATTTTATTCAGGCTATTGCAATTATGAGAATGCTCATTAATGAAGAACATCTCAAAGAAAAGGAAAGGCAGGTTTTATAGACTCAAGTAAACAAGGGAGTCATCCATGAGTCTTATGAGAGTCATGAGGATTGGAGGGGATGGTGTTTTCTTGGAACATGTAAGACAGGATAGCCCTCTAAAGTTGGTATTTCACAGAACACAAAAAGATGGAGGCATTTAAGAAAACAAAAGGATGACAGGGTTTCATAACCATCCTGTTTTCTGGGAGTACAAGGCTCAGGTAAAGTTCAACATTATCAGGATCTTAATTCTTTAGATCAAGAGTATTTCAACATTAGGCAAGCCACTTAACCTAAGTCTCTGTAAAATGAGAATATATCAGAAGTGGAGTCATAAGGTTTATAAGAAGATTAAGTGATAACAGTTTTTTTTAAATTGAAGTATAATTAATTTACAATGTTGTGTTAGTTTCTGGTTTACAGCATAGTGATTCGGTTATACATATATATATATATATTCTTTTTCATTATAGGTTATTACAAAATAATAAATATAGTTCTCTGTGCTATATAGTAGGTCCTTGTTGGTTATCTGTCTTATATATAGCAGTGTGTATATGTTAATTCCAAATTCCTAATTTATCCCCCTCCTTTCCCCTTTGGTAACCATAAGTTTGTTTTCTATGTCTGTGAGTCTATTTCTGTTTTATAAAGAAGTTCATTTGTATCATTTTTTTTTTAGATTCCACCTGCTAAGCTCAGTATATGATATAAAGAAGCAGCCAATAATGGTAGGTAGCTATTTATGTAAGATACTTCTCTCCTGGTTAATATTCTGCCCAAAGCCATATCTCTGAGTAAGTAGAGCAACAGTGCATGGCAAAATTGCACTAATTCATATTAATAGGAATGCTTAAACTGAATCAATAAAAAAAAGAACGATTTATAGATTATTTTAAAAGAAGCATACATTTGCAACTTCTGAATTTAGGCATTATCTGGAGCTCTGCAAACAATGTATTTAATAGAGTCTTTGTTCTAAAAGTATACAAGAACAGTTGTTAATTAGCTTTTCAAAACACTGATTAGATGGTAACACTTATTCCTTACTGGAGACTCTGAATAGAGCAGCTCCCCAGAAGGTGATAAGTCTTCACTTAAATAAATTAAAAACAGAAGAGGACCAGATCAAGTTGGTGGAACAGAAGGACACTGAGCTCACCTCCTCTCATGGGCCCCCCAAAATTACAACTACTTGCAGAGCAACTATCTATGAGAACAACCTGAAGGCAAACAGAAAAGATTTCCCACAGCTAAAGATATAATGAAGGAGACACAATGAGATGGTAGGAAGGGTGTCGATGTGTTCTAGTCATGACTAACACCCCAGGTCAGTGGCCCACTAAAAAAGGAACCTCACAACCACAGAGGTTCTCCCCAAGGACTGGGGCATTCAAACTCCACATCAAGCTCCCTAGCCTGCGGGTCCTGCACCAGGAATAGGAGTCCCCAGAATGTCTGGCTTTGAAAATCGGAGGGCCTTATGTTCAGGGAGAGCCAGAGGACTAGAGGAAACAGAGACTCTGCTTTTAAAGGGTGTGCAAAAAATCTCACGTACTTCGAGTCCTAGCACAGCGGCAGTAGTTTGAAAGGCTCTAGGTCACTTGCTGATCTTGGAATTAGGTTTCAGGAGAGGCAAATGTCAGGTAGAACTCCCTGTGGGACAGACATACTGGTGGCAGGTATTTTGGGGATCTGGTCCTATCACCAAAACAGTGGCACTGGAAAGCATCATTCTGGAAACCTCCCTTTAGCTTATTAGCACCAGGGGCTTATCCTGCCCACCAGCAACCTGAGCAGAAGTGCACTGCTGGGCAATACAGCCAGCCACTGGGGGAGCCTGCTCCACCCACCAGCTGGCTCACAGCACTTGTACACTGCCAGGCATCACAACCAGTCACACCAAGAGCCTGCCTTGCCCACCAGCTCACCTGCAGTAATCTCACAGGGCAGGGCTTTGCAGCCAGCTGAGGGAGTGACCAGCTCCAACCATTTGTGTGCCCACAGTAGTTGGCCTCGCCACAATAATCATGAGATTAACAATCACAAAAACTAGAAGAAATAATCTAAAGAAAAATACCAAGGAATAAATATATTTAAATTATTTAAGGGATAAAAATAAATTGATAAATACAAACAAAGAACAAAACACTATAAAAAGATGAAGAAAAAGAACAGAAAGGAGGAAAAAAGAGAAGGAAATGAAAAAAAAGGAAATTAAAACTCTTTTGGAATTCTAGAAATAAAAATAAATCATTTAAATAAAAAATAATCCTGAGCATCTTTACATAACACATACACAACAGCACTCTGAAAATTGGAGAGATGGCAGGGAAATAAATTTTTTCTCAGATGGACAGCTGAAGGGATTCACTGTCAGGAAACCTGTCCTGCAAGAAATATTTTTTAAGTTCATAAAGAAGTAAAATGATATAGATCAGAAACTTAAATCTCTATAAAGAAAAGTAGACCATCAGAGAAGGAATAAATGAAAGTAAAGTATCATGTTTTATATTTTGTAATTTATATAAAGTAATATAAATAATATAAAATATAATATAAATAATATAATGTTATAAAGTAATATTACTAACAATGTTATTTGATGATTGTAGCCTATGGATAAGTGAAACAAATACCATCTTATGACCAATGTCATAAAAGCAAGGAGAAAGGAATAGAAAATACTGTTATTAGATCCATATATTACAAGTAAAGTAATATAGTATTACTTAATGTGAACTTAGATTAGTTATAAGTGTATATTGCCAACTTTATGGCAAACACTAAACAAAATTTCAAAAGACATATAATTGGTATGATCACACAGAAGATAAATGGGAATCATGTAAAAGTTTCAATTAAAAGCAGAGGAAGCAGAAAAAGAGAAAGAAAGAAAAAAAAGAAACAATATGTGCCGTGAATAAAAATGTTACAAACACAGTAGTTACTAATTCAATTATACCAATAATCACTTAAAGGTGAATGACCTAAATATACCACTTAAAAGATTGAAATCATCAAAGAAAACAAAAATAAGGCCCAACTATGTGTTGCCTACAAGAAACCCAATTTAAATATAAAGACATGGTAGATTAAAAGTACAGAATGGAGAAAAATAACAGTACTCAATATTAACACTACTCAAAAGAAAGCTGGAATAGCCATATTAATTTCAATCAGGCTTCAGAACAGAAAAATTATCAAAAATGACGAGGGACACTATATAGTGATGAAAGGCCCTTTTCTTCAAGGAGACATAACTGTCCTTAACATGTATATAATTAACAACAAAACATCAAAATGCGTAAGGTAGAAACTGTTAGAACTGAAAGAAAAAAATAGATAAATCCACTATTATATCTGGATACTTCAATACATTCTTTCAGTCACTGATACACCAAACAGTCTGAAAATCAGTATGATTAGAATTGACCTGAATATTAATCAATTTGATTTAATTGACAATTACATAATAATCTATCTACCAACAACAGTATAAATACTCCTCTCAAGCTTACAAGGGACACTGGCAAAAATAGAACACATTCTTGGCTCTTTAAATATACATTAACAGATTTAAAAACATAGGAATCACTCAGAATATGTCTTGGATTATAATAAAATTAAACAAAAGATCAACAACAGCTGGAAAACACTTTGACATTGGGAGTTTAAACAGAATACTTCTAAATAATTGATAGAGCAATAGAGAAGAGATCAAAAATTTTTTTGAACTTAATGACAATAAAAATACAATTTATCAAAATTTGTGGGATGCAATAAAGCTATATTCAGAGGGAAGTTTATAGTTTTAAATGCATATATTGGAAAAGGTGAAAGACATAAAATCAGTCTAATACTAACAATCTATTTCCCTTAGAAAACTAGGAAAAGAAGAACAATTTAAGCATAAATCCAACATAAGAAAAAAGTAATATAAATTAGACAAGAAATCAATGAAATTGAAAACAAAACAAAACAAAAAAACAGAGGAAATCAACCAAACCAAAAGCTGCATCTTTGAAAAGATAGATAAAATTAATAATATAATTAATTAGCCTCTAATCAGGCTAGACAAAAAGAAAAATTGAGAGAGAGAAGACACAGATTATGCAATTTTTAAAACTTATCACAATGTTCATTGATGGATAAAAGTATATAAAGTCAGAGCATGAACATGACTTGGTAAATTAAGTAGACAATTTTAATACTGTAAGAAGAAGGAATAATACAAATCCTCACCATTTGTATTGCTCCCACAAAAACTACTTCAAGAGCATTTACCATTTTTTAAAGCTGATCGTTTTTGTGCAAGAAACCATGTTTCTTTTAAAAGGACTTGTGCACCCGCCCAGGCTCAAGGATATTAAAATCTTGCACATAAAGCCCATTACCAGAGATTGAAATACAGATAATATTATTGAAATTTGGAGTGTTTACCATTGCTTACCTCACAGGCATTAAAAAGATAATAAAAGGAATACTATAAACAACTCTACGCACACAAATGTTACAAATTAGATGCAAAGGACCAACTCCTTGAAAGACACAGACTAAAAAACTCACACAAGGAGAAATCAGTAATCTGAATAGGTTTGTATCTATTAAAGACATTTAACCAATAATTAATAATCTTATAAAACAGAAAGCACCAGGTTCAGATGATTTCAATGAGAGATTTTACCAAAGATTTAAGGAAGCAATGCTACCAATTCTCCACAATCTCTTCAGTTAAAAAAGGAGCAGAGGGACTATTTCCTAATTCATTCTACGAGGCCAGCATTTCCTAAATAGCAAAACAAACTAACTAAAATTTTTTTTTAAAAAAGAAAAACTGTAGGTGTGTATCTCTCATGACCATAGATATACTAGTTCTTAACAAAATATTACTATTTTGAATCCAGCAATGTATATCAAAATCAGACATCATAATCAAGTGAGATTTATTCCAGGTATGCTAGTCTTCTTGGACATTCAAAAATAAATCATTGTAAATCACCACATCAACACACTAAACGATGAAAAAGATGAAAAAATTCAGAGTAAGAAATGCACTTGTCAGAGTTGATTTTCATAGGTTGGACATATTAAAATGCTTTACTAAATTTAGATTTGATGTATTTTCCAATAATGAAAAAATTCAAGTTTTCCAATTACCCTTTCTGGGTAACAGAGAACCCCCAGTGCTACTCATCTCCTTGGTGGTGAGAGATGTGAGGCCTTATAGGTTATCAGTGTAGTCTTATTAGACAGAAAACATTCGGTTTTCTGAGACGTTCTTTTTGTTAAGAACAGAGCTCACTTACTCTAAAACTAACACTGTTTTGTCATATAAGCAACAGCAGCAGGGAAGAGTAAGTTTAATTTTTGCACAAGCAATTTTGTGCAGTTGTCACTAATATCAAGGAAGTAAACACTGGGCTTAATGCTGTCCTGGTTTCTAAATAAAGAGATGTCAGACTGTACCTTTGGAGAATAGAAATTTGCCTTTTTTCTTTTTTTTTAATCACTGAAAGGATGGCAAGAGAAAGAACTGACTCCTTCCCCTTGAAATCTTGCAGCATAAGTTATTTGCCATTCAAAATGTGCACAGAAATGGGAGTCTCTTGTAACAAGAGGAACATGAAGAGAAAAACTAAAGTTTTCTTTTTCCCTTTTACTACATCATAGCAGTTGGAAGTCATTATTACGCTTGTCATTGCACTTGGGTAGGGTGTGCCAACTGTTTACGATGCGATCCTGTACAAAGAGGCAGAAACTTTTCTTTCTGGCATTTCTGGGAGAATTTGAAGGAAAGGAAAAAGAAAATGGGAAAAAAATGAGAGTAGTTTTCCTCACCAATCTTGAGCATGGTCTCTTTCTTGTCTCACTTGAGTTATCTTGACTGCACAATTACTATGTATAATAAAATGACTATATGCCACGTTCTCTTTTTGCTTCAGTTTCTTTATCTCTAGTGAATAGCTACAGTTCCATTCATGAAAATCTTTTTATGTTTTGGAAGAAAATAGATAGCAAAATTCAGAGATTCATACAATCCAAGAGTTGGAAGGGGCTCTAAGATTTAGTCCATTTTGGACACTGAAATATAAGTTCCTTCCTATCCATTTACAGGAACTTAAGAGTAGAGCATATGTGATTTGTAAACAAAGGAGCATTAGGCAGGGAATTTGCAAATGCTCCTGTTCTTCTTCCTAGTTGCATATGTGCAGTCTATCCTCTGGAAACAGGCCACACTGAATTTTGTGTCTTCTTCAAGTTAAAAAATTGTTAAAGATTTCTCTAACAATTAGGGTCTTTGAACAATTAAATCAGCTGGCAGCCTCCAGGTGGCTGGAAATATTAATTAAAACAGAAATTATGTAGGAGATTCTGGCACGATAGAGCAGACTAGCTTCCAAGGTCCATTCATTTACTATGAGTCTATGGTTTCTTCTACCTAATTTTATCCATCCCCTTTCCTAGTTATATTATAGTATGGGCCATTACTAATGCTGTAATAGCATTTTTAATGTAATTCATGTAAATTAAATTTTGTGCAAAATTCTAAAACATTGCATATGACAAAAATTTTAGCTTGCCCTTTGGGCATCTGTGAAAATACTAATTACAAAGGCAACAAACATGTCCATGGCTTGATATATGAAAAGATGGTGTGTAATTGAATTATTCATAAGAATACCAGGTAGAACATGAGAGGCAGCTTTTATTAAGGGAAGGAAGTCAGTACCAATACCAATGATCAGAACACCATCTTTTGCTAATTTTCAGGTCTAGGCCACCAGACCTTATTTCTTAATATTTAGAGGAGATTCCTTGTGAATGATCTCCAGCATCACAGCTGTGGTTCAGCATCATGACCCCCACTAACACAGAAGAGTCATTGCATCTTCCCTAATCTATTACATCTATGGCCTATTTTCTTTGAGTTTTTAAATGAATATGAAATGACATTCCCAAGAAAGCAAATCCAGCATTACTGGATGTTGACTGTACTTACTACTGTGACTTTTGTAAAACTTATTCGTGTTTCAGAGTCAAGTAAAATAAACTGAATCTGCTTTTTGAAACAAGTCATGGCTGTCAGCTGGATTCACAAAGACTTTGTGTGACACTGAAGCGAATCTCTGTGCCTGGGAATATGGATCACTGGGTTCATTAAATATCATTTAGTAGAGATAGTTTCCACTAATTTCCATTCTCTGTTCTTCACATTTGGGAGGACCTTAAAAGGATTCAAGATGCACAACACTGTGTTACTTACTGGTAAAGGCAGAACTCTTTTGAAAAGAAATAAGGATTGTTCTGATGACAGGCATGTATATTTTAGGCTAAAGTTGATTACGATATGAATATATTGGGGATACAAGTATATTGGGAAAGTATGACAATGATTATGTGATAGACATAGGTGAAGGGGTTACCTCTAAAGACCTCTAAATGTAAATGAAATAACATTTACTAGATTGGTAACACTGGGCCAACCATTTATTTAATCTCTTAATTAATAAAGTGCAGATGATAATTTCACCTATCTCCTACAGTTGCTGATAAGACTAAATGAGAAAACATGCACAAGTTATGTAACAAATTACCTGGAAGGCAGTAAGAGCTTAATAAACATTAGCCTTTATTGTTGTAATTATTGTTGTGACAAATTATACAGAACAGGGAATTTGCAAAGCAATGTGGTGGTAGGAATAGTACCATATTGCAAAACAGCAGGCCTGGAATCTAAACTTTGTTCTATGGCTAAAAAAGCTGTCAGCAAATCGCTTAATGTATTTGAGCTTTGTACATTTTCTTGTTTCTTTGTTTTGTTTCTTTCCTATTATTTTGTTTTGTTTTCTTGCAGTCCTTTTTTGTTTTTTCTTGCATTGCTTTCTTTTTGCCTATGTTACAGAGATACAGGCTAATGAATCTGTCTCCGTCTCCTTCTCCTAAATGCTCTTAAAAAAAAAGTTGTAAAGGTCTATATGAATACATATAGCATATATATATATGTGTGTGTGTGCATATATATATATATGAAAGCCATCATATTGATTGCAAAATAAACTTGCATGTGCCTTACTGACTCTGACGATTGAAAATTTATACATTAGCATATCCTGAAGTGAATAGGATACAAGAGCATAATTTAATCAAGGAATTTAGAATAGAAGTTCCCAAATAGGTGCAATTTTTCCCACAAGTGACATTCGGCACTATCTGGACACATTTTTGATTGTCAGGATTGAGGGTGAGTAAAGGTGTTATACCACTGGTTTTCAGTAAGTATAGGCCACAGATGCTACTCATCCTCCTATGATGCACAGGCAGGGCAGCCCCAAATAACAGTACACTATCTAGCCCCAGAGAGCAATAGTGCCAGTATTGTGAAACCCTGATTTAAAGCATCATTTAATAAAAGCAACTCCACAGACTTCTGTTGAGGGCCAACTGTGTTCCGGGCACTGGAGTGGGATAAAATAGCCTTTGTCTTCAAGGAGCTCAGTGCCTCTGAGCGTTAAGTCATCTTCTATCATTTCTTTGTAATCATATAATTGCCTTTAGTAGTAAACCAGTATTAGTCTTAACTCTACGAGAAGTATGAAAGGATGAAGGTCACAGACCTTTGGCTTCTCTATTGGATTGATAAGATACCAGCTGAGTGGGTGCAATAGTCTTATATTCATACCCATGTATGGTCCACATAGTTTGGAAGAAAATAAAAGAAAAATAAATGAAATAAACATGTAAGAAATATAATACCTATTCATAACATAAGTTCATTTCATCTCTGCAAACATACTTGAAAATGACTAAGGAATAAAGTCAGAGACAAGAGAGAATTTTTTTGGCATATACCAGAGCACTTAACTAAAATTCTTAGTTAAGAACTAAGAATATTTTTTATTCTTAGTAGAAGTAACTTTTCACAAAACCTGTTTTTGTGAAACTGTCAGTATAAGTGTCATGGAAAAGAAAAGGGCACAGGAGGTAAGTTGAAATTAAACTCGTAATAACTGTCTGTCTCACAGGTTGTCAGGGGGGTAATTGTGATTCACACTCACAAAGTGGAAGGTGGCAGTGTACAGAGAGACTGAAACTCCTTACAAAATACCAGATAGGGATGGCAGAAATAATCACGTCAGATGCTCGGTTAGGAACCTGATGTTCTATTAGGAGAGAAACTGTTAGAGCAGAGGCTGCAAGGAATGGTGATGATTTAATAGAGGATTTAAAAGCAAAGGAGTAGTATGCTTTGATCTCTTTAATTTACTCTTAAGAAAATATTTTATTGCCATAAGAATATTTAACATTAGATCTATTCTCTCAACAAATTTTTAAGTGGACCGTACAGTCTTGTTGACTACAGGTACACTGTTGTACAGCAGACCTCCAGAGCTTGGGCCTCATGCCTAACTGAAACTTTATGCCCATTGATGAGTAACTCACCGGTTCCCTTTCTCCTCAAGGCCCTGGCAACTTGATCTCTCGAATTTAAATTGATCACAGTAATGGTGTTTGGGTGGGGAAAAAGCTGAAAGCTTTCAAATAACTCAAATTTCTATCTATAAAATTTTATCTTTAAATGCTTTTGGCCATATTGGAGCATAGGGGACCAGATTTACAGCCCCACTTTATACAATAGAAAACTGGGAAGAAATATGTAAAGCATTGGTTTTCAGACATTGAACAATGGGAAGTGCAGGACCTTGATCCTTGAGTCAAGTGGAACAAAAGTAGGTGAGGTGATACTTACTTCAGCGTAAGCCCTGAGGGCAATTTCCAGGCCACAGCAGAGAGAGGAAGAATACAAGCAGAACCTTATTGGAACATTACATTGAAGAGACAGATTAAAGTTGAAGAGGAAAGCCAAAATGACTGAGCTTTATGAAGCAGAGTGTAAGAGAGGAAGGGGCTGCATAGAGGGAGTGCTCTGGAGATCTGCAGGGGTCCCCTTGAGTCAGGAGACTCCAACCTGGATAATGTAGCAGCAGAATGCAACAGGCTAAACAACTCCTGGAGCTCATGCAGGGGTGGAATGTGTTTGCATTCTCACCAGCCAGAGTAGAAAGACATCAGGAAGAGTCCTCAGAACAATGCTACCTGAATATTGTGGCTATGTTAGCTACTGAAAGGCTACTCTGCATCTGTCCTAATAAAGCTTAAAAGTGAGCCTGGAAAAGATACAACCAATTTCAAGTAATTTAATACATAACAGAACAAAATCTAATATTATTTAAAGAAATATATCAAAATCCACATAACCACATAAAATTCACAATGTCAGGCATCTACTAAAATTTGCCAGACATTCAAAGAAGCAGGGATGTTTAACTTATGACAAGGAGGATAACTGATCAATATAAAAAGACCCAGAAGTGATAGGAGGTGTGGAATTAGTAAACAAAGACATTAAAAAGTTTTTTAAAACACACTCCCTATGTTGAAGAAGATAGAGGAAAAGTTTAAGTTGATGAGGAGAAAACTAAAGACAACAAAAAGAATGAAATAGAATATCTAGATTTATCTGAATAAAATAATATTAAAAACTCTGATAAAATAAACAGGAGATTAGACATTTGAGAAAAATGGATACGTGAACTGGAAGGTATAGTAATAGAAACTATCCAAAATGAGATTCAGACAGAAGAAGAAAAAAAAAAAGACCACAGGTGATCTGCGGAATAATATTGAGGAGGACAGTATTAAGCAGTCAAGCTTTCGTGTAACTGGAGTCCTAGGAGAAGAGGAAAAGGAAAAATGTTTGAAGAATTAATAGCTAAGAAATTTTTCAAATTTGATGAAAACTGTAAACCCAGAGATCCAAGAGGCTCAATAAACCATGACAAAAATACAAAGAAAATTATCTCAAGTCACATAATCAAATTGGTGAATACCAGTGATAAAGAGAATATTAAAAGTGCCAGAGGGAAAAAGGTTTCATACAGAACAACAAGAATGATTGCAAACTTCCCATCAAAAACTTTGCAGGCCAGAGACATTATACTATATGAAAGAAGCAAGGCACAAAATGTTACTTACAATATGACTCTGAAAAATATACAGACAAGAAAGTTTCAGAGATCAAAATTGATAAGTGATTACCAGGGGTCAGGAAGAGGGGACAGAAAATGACTTCAAAGGGGCATTAGGGAACTTTTTGATGTAACTGAAATCAGTGGAAGCCACATGATTGAACACATTTGTCAAAACTTACAGAATTATATAATTAAACTTAGAGAATTTATTGTATGTAATTAAGCTTCGGTAAAGCTGCTTAACAACAGCAAAAACAATTTAAAAAGTAGCCTATAGTAAGTTCTTTGGCAAAGCACTTGTGTGACACAAATCTTTTTTTATGATAATTAAGCTTCTCTATAAAATCAGATATTTTCTCATTTGGCCCTTAATTTATCTGCTGATTTTTGGTTAGTGATCATAGTCCAGGAAGAAATTTTAGTGTCAGTGGGTAAAGGAGGTTTTCAAGCTCTTGAAATGTTGCAAAGTGTGAGAGATTCTCTTACGATATGAAATATCCTCAGATGCTTGAATTTAGTGGTATTCAAATTGGAGATTAATATTTTTGTCACTAACTTATTGCTGGACTTAGTTGATTGAATGTTTAGAATGAAAACGTTAGTTTCTTATCATTTTTCTTTCTTTTCTCATCAAGTTTTTCTATCTCTGATGCAGAGCAGGTCAGAAAGATTTGCCCACTGGATGGCCTAGAGGTGTGTATCCATTTGGTGGTAGGATCAAGGTACTTATTAGTTATTGACCTGCCGATGCCGTTAGTCTTTGTGTACAATCTCACAATGAACATGAAATGTAGTGGATGTCCATTCCATGGCTTGGTCCCCAACAATTCCGTGTTTTTGAACTGGGTCTTACCTGCGCCCTGGCTATACTCTTATGGCTCTGATAAGCCAGAAAAAATGGTTTGTACCAACCTGGGCCACAGTTGGCCCAATGTGATGGCCTACTACTTAGACACTTAACAATCAGACTGTCATTCAGTTTATGTTTAAATGGGCTACTATGAAAGCTTAATGTACTATTCTACATCCTATAGATAAATAGATAAATAGTTGGATGATTTAATGGCATTTAAATGAAAGGTGAGAAAAAAATAGCCAAAAGTGAGGAAGTTTTCCTTTTTTTTGAGAATAGCCTAAAAATGTGCTATGCACAATTTGTGAGATTTCACAAATATTAGAATCATGGAGTCTAACTTTTCTGGTATAACTTCCATCTAGTGCCAAAATATCTTTATAGTAGGCAATCTTTAGTGAAAATAAAATCCATTCCACTATTAAGTTGGTTGACTACTGTTCCCAGACTTAGTGAAGTTACATGTAAACTTGTAGAATTTTATTCAGTAGAATGCAAATCATATCTGTCCAGTAGACTGGATCATTCCATATTTGTATGTAACCCAGCAATCCTAGCATTCTTTTATTAAATTGCCTAAAAGTACCTTGCTCCTCAAATGCTCTTTTAATCAATTTTAACATCTTACTTGTATCCTCGTTGATAGGTTAAATTAAGTCTTTTTCATGTGTTTATTTTGGATCTGTTAAGACCTTGAAAATTACATTTTATATCATGTTTCATGTTATTCCATAGCTCAGAAACTCTTCATTTCTTATATTAACATTGACTAATTTCTCCTCTGTGGCAGACACTGTACCAGACACTAGTTCCACTGTCAAGATTGTCACAATCTGGTCAGAAAGTTCATAATGCCATGTGGCAGGATCTCTATTGAATTACTCCAGGTAGTGCACATGAGTCTGACTGGAGTATTGAAATCAAGAGAGCTGCAAAGAAGAAGCAGTATTTAATCTAAGCTTGGAAATTTGAGAAGAATTTAACCAACAAGGCAAGGGAGGGAAGTGGACAATGGGGAAGAGGACATTCTAGGTAGAAAAAAGTAGCAGTAAAGGAAGGACAGCATAGAAGAGTTTGGCACATTCATTTAATCAAGAATTGCAAGGTTGCCAGAGTAAATGGTACATAAAATGGGAAGTGGCTGCAGTGACACTATAAACAAAGGCTAGCTATAGTTTGTGAAGAACATTTTAGTTCTTGCTAAGGAATCTAGCATTATATTTTTGGCAATAGGGATCTAATTTTAAAGCATCTTTCTTCATGGTTATCTGTATTTTGGACACTCTGTGCCAGACTGGAGAATTTATTGAAGGAAAAATATACTATATTTATGAAGATCAAAAAAATGTTTCTTGAAAGAATCCAAGACAGAATTGATTAAGCTCCACATCAGAAACACTGTAAAAGAGATGGAGTAATTTTCAGATTCATTAGGGAGATAGATTCAACAGGACTTGATGAGGTGTGAGTCAGAAGGATGAGTTAATGAAGCCTTTATTGCTTGGGTAATAAACTGGGTAGATGGTCTGGTGTGGCAGTTACGCAATAAAGGGAAGACAGAATTAAGAACAACCTGGTGAAAGAAGTGAGTTTAAACATTTTAAAAGAAATAAAATACTGCCAGATTATGAGGTTAGGGAAAACATGTGCCCCTCCCCCAAGATATCTAAAGGAAATTGGGTTTAACTTAACATAAAAATGGCATTAAGCTCACCATATACTTTGGAGCTGGGCAGATTAGGGCTAGAATTCTGGATGGATTCTGAAATGAAACTTATTATATAGCATTTCTGGACATTAGATTCCTCATCTGTAAATAGGGGGTAAAAACCCCTACTTTCTATAATGTTGTTATGAGTTAATGACTTTAAAGAAACTAACATAGAGCCTGGCAGTTAGTGGACCCTCAGCAAATGAGAATATGGGAGGTGAAAGTTCCCTTACTCTCCTAAGAATAGTTTCAGTTTTATATATATATAAACATATATATATATATATATTCAGGTATAGTTGATTTACAATGTTGTGTTAATTTCTGGTGTACAGCATAGTGATTCAGTTATACATACATATTACTTTTCATATCCTTTTTCATATAGGTTATTGCAAGGTATGAATATAGTTCCCTGTGCTATACAGTAGGATCTTGTTGTTTACCTATTTTATATACAGTAGCTAGCTTCTGCAAATCCTGAACTCCCAACTTATCCCTCCCCATGCCCCTTTCCCCCTAGTAACCATAGGTTTGTTTTCTATGTCTGTGAATCTGTCTCTGTTTTGTAAATAAGTTTATTAATGCTACTTCTTTTTTAGACCATATTAAATGAGCATTTGCTCAATTTCAATTTTTGCATCTGTATTCATTCTTTCAGCGACTCAAACTTTTCACAAATATTTTTGAGTCTAAGGGCCAGACACTACTCTAGGTACTGAGGGTGCAGCTGGGTCTCTACCCCGACAGAGCTTTATAGTCCAGTTGGATACCATGAAGGGAATCCCTCCACTAATAAGACCAGAACAAATAAATGAGAGAATTATAGCTTATTTATCTTCTCAAATAATAATCTGTATAGTAAGTAGGTATTGTCAGTGGGAAATAACTGAATAGAGCTGTTGCTGTATTTTAAAAATTCCTGCTCTATAATGGAAACCTGAGGGAATAAAGGGGGCAATTTACATGTACTTAAGGTTTTACCTCAGGCATGGTGACAGTTAAGGAGGATCATTACACAGAGGCTGAAGTGAGATGGTCAGAGCAAGCACAAATGCCACAAAATGTTTCAGAAAAGTAGATAACAAGTGTGTAGCAAACCAAATTTAAACTTTAGTTTTCTATTACTCTCTTATGTATTATCACGCAGTTCCCAACCCTTGCAATGCTAAGTCCTAAAATTAATGTCTTGTTACCAAAAGTTTAAATTTAGAAAGGAAGGTGGGTTCTTGGGTGAGAACTCCAAGACTTTTGTAACTTCAACAAGCTATTTTTCGACCTGCACTGGGAGAACATCAAAGTTCAGAGGACTCATGAGAATGAGATGACTCCCATGTCTTTTCTTGCTTATAATGCAATGCTCCATTTATCTAAGTTTG
This sequence comes from Camelus bactrianus, assembly GCF_048773025.1. Lineage (NCBI taxonomy): Eukaryota > Metazoa > Chordata > Mammalia > Artiodactyla > Camelidae > Camelus > Camelus bactrianus. The sequence goes on along the minus strand of NC_133549.1, from coordinate 56,203,135 downwards.
TTATAGATGGACTTTATTTAATTTGAAATTGATTGAACAATATTTGAGTTCACATTTGAACTTGGAGATTTCACTTTTAAAAAAAACCCAGATTTCTAGTTTTTATTGAAAAATCTAGGAATCTGGCAACCCTGAACCTGAATTTCTACATGTCAGCTGAGTAGCTGCCTGTTGAGATGTAGCCTGTGTTCCCTCATGCAGTCTACTTCCTCATTATAATGTATCAGCTGTGTAAGCATTTGATTTTGAGAACATCTAGTCCACAGAGGTGAATGGATGCCCTGCTGTGACTGTCAGTTGGTACTTGGTATAGTTTAACTTCCCTTTGTGCCTGTGATCACATTTTTCAGACTCCCTTATCAACTAGGTTGTAGATACTTTTTGAATTTCAGATACAACACAGTCATAGGAGACTCAGAAGAGGAGCACAAGGGAAGAAACAGTGGTGGACAGGGAAAGATTTTTTTTTCCAAAATTTCTTTTAGAGGTATGATTCAGAAATAAACAAATGCTCATATTTTCAGTGTTACAGATTAATGAGTTTTAACAAATTCATACACTAATGCCACACTTAACCCTACTAAAATATAGAAAGTTCCATCACCACAGAATATTGTAGTATAAGTCATTTTATGAACATATGTTTTCAATTTCTTTGGGTACATGCATAGAAGTAAAATTTCTGTATTAGAAGGGATATATATTTAACAATTTAAGAAAAGATCAAGCTGTCTTTCAGTTATACCATTTTATACCCTCACCAACAATAAATACATGGCAGTCCCAGTTACCACACTTTCTAATCAACATTTGGTACTAGATTTTTAAAATCTTAGCCAATCTAATGGGTGTGTTTTAATATTATATTATGATCTTAATTTTATTTCCCCACTTGATTAATGATGTAGAATTTTTTTCATGTATTTACTTCTATTTCTCTTCTTGTTGAATTGTCTATGGAACACTTTTACCTACTTTTAAAACTGGATTGTTTGTATTTTTGTTATTCATGCTTAAGATCTCTTTATGTATTCTGAATACATGTCATTCCTTATATCTCTGTAGGCACATGATGAGTCATATGTCATGTCTATATACATCAATGACAATATCAATATTGATATAAAGATATAGAAACATCTGTATAAAATATAACTCCCATCCTGTGGATTGCCTATTCATTTTAATAGTGTCTTTCAATGAGCAGACATTTTTAATTTTGATAAAGTCTACTACTATATTTTTTTATTATGGTTTGTGTTTTCTGTGTCTTGTATAAGAAATTCTTGCTTACCAACTAGCTAGAATCAAAAATTAACAAAGCATTGATGAACCCTGTATTGTCCAATTACCCAATACTTTCCTTCTTCTTGCCACCAAAATTAAAATACTATTTTGAATTTTGTCTTAATCATTCTCTTAGTTTTCATTAATATTTTATTGCATACATATAAATAAAACTTTTCTATTCTGAATATTTGTGATGTGAACTAAATTATATCTTACTATACATAAACTTTTGTGACTTTCTTTTTACTCTCAACATTATATTTTTAGGATTCATTTATGTTCATATGTGAAGCATTAGTTTATTACTTTTTATGGGGAAACATGGTATTCAATTCTATGACTATACCACACTTAGTTTTTTTATCAGTGGACATTTTATCCACTTTACCTCTAATATAAAAATTGCAGAGGGTGGGAAGGGATAGACGGGATTTCAAAATTGTAGAATACATAAACAAGATTATACTGTATAGCACAGGGAAATAAATACAAGATCTTATGGTAGCTCACAGAGAAAAAAATGTGACAATGAATATATATATGTTCATGTATAGCTGAAAAATTGTGCTCTACACTGGAATTTGACACAATATTGTAAAATGATTATAAATCAATAAAAAATGTTAAAAAAAATTGCTACTATAAACATTTTTGTACAAGTTTTCTGGAACATACATGCCAGAATTTCTCTAGAGTATATAGGTAAAAGTTGAATTACTGAGTTCGTAAGGTATACACAACTTGGCTTTATAAAATAAATCATTTACCACAGTAGCTGTACTGATTTATATTCTCACCAATAATTCTAACAGTCTCTGTTACTGCATATCCTCATTGGCTCTTGGTGTGGTCTGCTTTTAATTTTTGCCATTTACCTCACCTACTAGTAACTGCTGAGGGCTTACTGCATTTCAAGAACTTTATATCTGCTTTACAAATGTTATTCCTTAATCCTCATAACAAATCTGGGATGCTAAGGACAATTATCTTAATTTAACCACATTAAATCTGATGTTCTGGAAAATTAAATATGTAAATATGTCCAAGTTAGTGATAGCAAGAATTTTCATACTATGTCTTGTTTACTGTGTTCAACACTGTACACGCCTGGTTCCATTCTAGTCCCCATATGACTCCTGAGGTACAATCTAGGTGTCAGCAGGGCTGTATTCTCTGTGAGGCTCTCGGGATTAACCTGTTCCCTTGCCTGTTCCAACCCCTACGGCCATCTATATTCCTTGTCTCATGGCTCCCTTCTTCCGTCTTTAAAGCCAACGACAAGGTAATTCTTTCTTATGCTGCCAACTCTATGACTCTCTTTTCTGACTTGTCCTTCCATTTTTATAAACCTTCGCATTTACACTGGACCCACTCAGAGAATCCAGGATCATCTACCTGGTCAGCTGATTAGCAACATTAATTCCATCTGTAACTCCTTTGCCATGTAACAGCATATTCACAGGTTCTAGGGATTAGGACACGGACATCTTTGAAGGGTCATTGCTCTGCTTACCACAGTGAGAGACCAGAATTTAAGGCCCAGTTTGTATGATGGCTAGATGTCCTTATAACTCTAAATCTCAGGCTCATATAGCTGGTGAACCCTGGCTGCATATAAAAATATGTTAGAGGGAAGAGTCTAGTGGTACAGTATGGGAGGGTTTCTTTAGGGCCTTTCAGGCAAGATCAGGGCCATTTCCTACATTGTGCTCCTTAAATCACTAAAGATCCATGAGTTGGAATTAAAAAAAAAGGTTCCTTGGGTAAATATTTTTGTTAAACAGTTGGGGGGTGGTGGAGAATGCTGCATAATGTATTTACTCCTTTCCTTGGGTTAGCAACGCACATTAGCGTATTAATAACCCCAGGATGCCTAGCAGTAAAGGAGTCTATTTAGCTTTCTTGTTTCCACAACTAATTGGATATGGAACCCTTACTTCTGAAATGTTGCCTCTTGGCTCTTGGCTCGCTTTTAGTGGAACATCTGAGGAATCACACGCTATGGAATATTGTTTCAGCATATTGTTGTGACATTAATTGAATTTTGGTTGTCAGACAATACCCAGAATATTGTGATATCCTGACCAGAGTGGTTTAAGTGAAACAGGGTCATCTCATTTATAAAACTTTCAAAATCAGAGAAGGCCTTTTTCAAGTAAAATTTTAAGATAGAAAGTCTTCACAATGAGATGCCCTTACCTAGGCTGAATGTAGAGCTCAAAGGAACTTGAATATTCAGCTAGAGAATATGATATTTTCCAAATAAGCACTGCGATGGCCAATGTCTTTCCTCTGTTTCTTTGAGGCAGAAAATGCATCTTTTCTTTTTTAAGTTTTTCTGAACTATCAAGTTCAGATCTTCCATACTGTAAATGCTCAAGAAAGTTGTTTTTTTGTGGGGAGACAAATGTTTTGAATATAATCTATATGAAGATACGGGACAAAAATGTAAGAAAAGAATTAGAGAAGCACGATAAGGGTGTAGATCTTCAGAACTGTACCTGTAGAAATGCCTAGATTTTTTCTTCAGTGATTTTCTATACTAACAATTTATGCATTGTGAAAAATTTGGAAAATTCAGAAAAGTGCAAAAGGAAAGTGAAAAATGACCAGATGCAGATATTATTATCACTTCAGTGCATTTCCTTCTAAATTTGTAGAGGAAAAAGTAAAAAGCAAACAAACAAACAAACAAAACCAAGATCAAAATCAAAAACAATAGTGCTGTTTGTGGCTTTTTATTACTTAATTTATATTATGGTCATTAATTTGTTCATTAAAAACCCTTGGCAAACATCATTTTAGGACTAAAATATATTCTCCTTTGTATTTTATGAATACAACATTATTTTATCTTAATTTAAGTTTGCAAATTAAAGAAAATCACATGCATTATGGGCAAGAACTTACCATTTGGTATAGAAAATCCCAAAGTATGAGTAGATGCAATATAAAAAGAAATAGTAATTTGTGAACACAGAAACACAGAGGGTAAATGCTTTGTTTGAGAGCCCATCAACCTGTATCAGAACTGAAAAGGGAACAAGATCCTCCACATCTGTTTTGGATGCTCACACACCCCATCCTAGTCCTTTAAGTAGATTTTCTGCAAGCAACTGTTAATTGGGAATTATTGATCTGAGGGTTGATACAGCCCACAACAAAGGATCATAACTGAGAATGTTTCTGCTGAAAGGGAGAGAGTTACTGGAGTGTTGCTATCCCTGCTTTATGCCCTCAGAAACTTCAAAGGGCTGAGACAGGGCAGTCACCCCAGTTTCTCATAGTGTGAAATGAAGTGGGCAAAACTGGGCCCGTAGCAATTACCACTCCTAATTGCTGTGAAATGCTCAAAGCACTTTTCTATAGACTTTTCACAGCCTGATCAACAACTGAAAACTATTCATTTAGTTTATAAATGAAACAAAGGAAGATGGGCATCCCCATTCCTGAAGTAATCAGCACAGAGCGCTTGCAGGAGGGTTATGGAATCCACCTGACAATGTAACAGAATAGGAGACGCTGTTGATCAACAGTCAGAGAGACCAATTCTGACCACAACGATGCAATTCTTTTCCTTCATGGGTCATCCTGCATCTCTCCTTCTTTTTAAACTAAGTAGAGTCCTACAAGACGCAGTTTGGGAAGCCAGAAAAACCCAAAGAGGAATAATTCCTTTATTTTTGTAGCAATTTAACTGTGTTCTTTGTTTCTTTTTAGAAGGAAATTTAAAAATGTATAATTAAGTTCCTCATATATGTAGGAATCTTTCTTCCATAGTGATTTTTAAAGGAAAAATTATTCTACCTTTATTAAAATTGGAGGGATACTGAATTATTTCTCCATTGACCAGGATGATAAAATCATGGTTCACAAAATTCTATGACTGGGAGAACAAAAGGAAAGCATTTGCTTTCAAATGAAATAAAATTCATATTTATGAATCCCAATTTTTATGTTAATTTGCATCAGCTTATATGAAACCAATTTACAGCTACTCACTCCACACAAACTCCACAGTAAGTTGGTGAAAAGTAAAATCAGGTTTTAAGAACTTACTCAAGCACCACATACTTGATTTCCATTTTTTTCTTAAAGGGATTTCTTAAAGATTGTAGTCAACTACATTGGTCATCACACTGATTTAGGAGATAATTTTCTTCAACCTTTCTTCGTTTAGCAAGCCGCTAAGTAATTTTGTGTCCTTAGTGACCAGTATTGCTAGATACTTCAAAAGAGATTACCTTATTTATCATAATAATGTGTAAGTCTCTGTGAAACTATGCATTTTTCATATTATCTTATTTTTGCTAGCAAGAAAACTAAGGTTCTGAAGCTCAAAGTTCTGATTATGTGCTTGACCTGATTTAAACTCTTATTGTGGGGATTTTTGTCTGTCGAATCCGACTACTAAAAGCAAGAAGGAGAGGAAAAAGGGGGATACATAAATCAACAATTCTACACTCCTTTAAGACAAAATCTGGAAATGGTAAGAGGAGAAAAGAGTGTCTTTTTTCACCATTTATGGTGAAGTATCTCCCTCCCCCCTACTCAATCCCATTAATAGATTTATTTTTAAACTTTCTTTTCTAATATAGGTGGATTCCTGGTTCTTGATGAGCACTTTTAACAGAGTGCTTTCTGCCTCCAGAAAATCAGCTCAGACTTTTCTGAAGGCTTTTTGGCCAGTTCTAGACACAAGTGTAAGAACTTGGCAGAAATGTAGACTGTGGGGAATTAAGTGCAGTAACATTCTTGAAGGAAGGTTATTTTGAGTGCAGAAGTGGAAGCTTAAGTCAAAGTTTTCCTAAATTCAGAGATAAAATACTCTCTGGGATGTCACAGATTTCAGTTACTCTCTTCTGACTTCTACCATCATCTCTAACATGATGGTGGGCCTTGAACTTTGTGGATGGTGTACCAATCGAAGAGTAAATTCAAGAGTCTATAAGTAATGAGTCTATGAGCAATGTCCTTTTATTTTGAGTCTACCCATGTGTATTGTCCAATTTGAGGTGATTAAATGGTTGTGCGCCTCTGCGGTAAAGCAATGAATCAACACAACCTCATGATTGTCATGCTTTCGTCACTACCATCATCATAACTACTGTCATCACTATCATCAACAATAACAACCTCCATAACAAAATGTTGCTCTACTTTAAGTAATAATTCATGGTTTTACTTATTACCTCATTTAATACTAATCATTCAACCAGTAGGTCTCACTATATTCATACACATGAGGACACTGAAGTACATAGAAGTTAAGCAACTGACTTAAGGCCACATATCTAGTATTAATAGTTAATTTAAAAAAAGTTGAAATCTGGTCTGTATAACTATAATGACTATACTATTTCTGCTGTGCCTTCTCCCTCCAAGTCAAATTAGATAAAAATGTTCCACTTCTATTGTTCTTTTAAAGCCTGACTGCCTTTCAGGAAAGATGCTTGAATATATCCTATCCATAACCTCTTGAAGTACGCTGTTAATTCTGAGCTAATCCCACCTTGAAAGCACATTGGATGAAGGACATAAGAGGATACAGCTCTTTGAAAATATGTTTCTTAGATAGCAACAGCATTAAGGACATCCCAAAGGAATTATAATTAGATTGTTTTCCCTTTTACTTAATGCTGTTAAATATGTAAATAATGCTGACCTTATAAAGCATTTTGGAGGGTAATTAGAGACATGTTCTTGTTTAAACCATATTCAATAAACACATTTTAGTGGAAAGCATGTGCATCTTTTCCTTGCATGTAAAGCACTAATATATTTTGGTTTGCTAAGTAAATATACATTTTAATGTGTGTTTTAACTTGGAAAATTCATATTATTTGCAGGCTTTGATTTTTGTTGTTAGGCATTGAAAGATTTATTTATTTATTTATTTTTTTGTAAAACAAGCTCAACAATTTTGGGAAAAAAAATAGCTTAAATTGCAGTTTAGGCTGAAAAAAGAAGCCAATTACACAGACAGGGTTTTGTTTTGTTTTTGTCTTTTTTTTTTGGTAAACCTATAAAAACATGAAGGGACTATTATTTCTAAGGTAAATAATTACTCCAGAAGATGGTAAGTCTATAATCTTGGGAAAACATTGTATGCATAGTATGGGGGAAATGGCATTAAACCAACAGTCAGCTCCTGTTCTCCCCTGAATTCAGTACTTGTGACTTTGGACAAGTCACTTAATCTGTCTGAGACTCCTGCTCCTCATCCAAATAACAAATGTATGATCCTAGAGTTTCTAAGGTCTCTTTTAACTGAATGATGAAAAGGGTGTTTTGAGTTTAGCATTTGTGTTAATAAAAATATTTATTTTCTAAGTAATTTAGATTGTCTTTAAGAATATGAAAGAAAATTAAATAATCTCTCAAAGAAATAAAATCTTGTTCATATGTCAAATTCTTCATTGACATATTATCTATGTTATATATGTTCATGTTTCCATACCCTATATAAACAGGAAAACTAAAAAGGTAATAATTGCTTAAAGAACATTGGCTTTATTGGTATAAAACAGATAAGATCATAAAGGCTAATTTCCAGACAACTAATGTGGACTTTTTCAGTCTTAGACACCTAGAAATAGATATTATTGTTCATAATTTTTAACTGAAGAAAAACAGGGTCAAGGAGGTTAACTGAACCAAAGACATAGCTGGTAAGTGGCAGAGTTGGGCTACAAACCCAAGTCTCCTTGTTCTTATTACTTCCACATCACCATATAGTTCCCTATAGAGAGAGAATATGACCTCATTGAAAGACAAAGTAAGCACCCAATATATGAAAGCACAAAGCTAAAGTCACTGTTTATGTAAGTGAGGAAGACATGCTACTGGGATAGTCTTGTGTAGCAAAGCGAGTTGCTAAAATTGTATAAGATTTTTGGGAAGAGTTGATTTTGGAATTATGTTGGTTACAGAGACAAGAGGGCATAGACATTAGTTGTTGAAACCTGTTTTGTGTTGATTTTAGAGAAGGGATGGGTTGACATCAGCTTTAGAAGAATGATCACTGAAAGAAATCCACAGCCTGTCCACTGACCTTCAAAGTGTCAAGCTTTGTTTATGGAAGCTAATTGTCACTGATCAGTCAGGCTTAAAATGTTTTGATGTTAAAAAGCAAACAACAACAACAAAAAACAAACAAAAACAAACAAATCTTGATTGTTATAGGCACCATGGCTATAGAACTGCAATAGATTGAGTAAATAGGTTTAAAACCATTTATAGTGTTTCCTTGTTACCACAAGTATCAGCAGTTTCACAACTGCCTATCAGTTTGGTCATTCATTGGAAGGACTCACACAACTCAACATAAAGCTATAGTTATGGCTAAGATTCAGTATAGTAATGGCTATAGTCCAGCAACAGCAGGAAAAAAGAAATACAAAGGTGAAGGCTAGAAAAGTAGAACAAAATCTTTCTTGACCTTTCTCTATAGGATCACACAGACACATTTTTCTTACAGCTATGAACTGCAGGGATGTATATGAGATGTCATTGCCCAGAATGTCCTGTTTGAATCTTGGCATCTAACTATCTTAAAGGGAGCTGGTTACATATTTACCACCTGACCAGCCATGGTGCAATCCAAACCAGTTACTATGTGCCCATCATGAATCTCTAGGTTTACTTTAAACATGTTGACAGCTTGATTCATCTTTATCCACTGCTTCAAGTGTATTGAATGGCATCAATACCATTGCAACTGTGAAAAAATCCCAATAGTTTAGTTCTCAGAGTCTGACGGAGAGTTGTCATCATGGCTACAGAGATAAGCAAGAATCACGTGAAACGGACTTGCCATTATCATTACCTTTCATCACATCATAACCATATAAATGCTAGTCTTTTATATGTCTTTTACAGATTTTTAAAAATTTCTCAATATTTACCCTTCCATATGGACGACAGATATCTTAGGAATGTGTGTGTAAGAGGTTATAGGAATAACTCCTTAGGTATTATTTACAAGGTCTTTCAAGTATGACTCCTAAAGCAGGGAATTTATTATAGCACTTAAGTCTTTACTCTGTCATCAGACTGCCTTGCTTTGAGTCCTGGCTGTATGCCTCACTAGCTCTTTGATCTTGTACAAGTTGCTTACCTCTCTGTGCCTCCATTTGCCCATATGTACTGAGAATAACAGCAGTATCTACTTCATTAGGTTTGTATAAGCATTAAATAAATTCATGCATACATGCTCCTTAGCAAAGAGTTTGGCACATAATAAAGAATTGGAAAATAATAACTTTCAATAACAATAATTATAATAATTAGTATTATTATTACTATTATATTCATGATCACATTTGTTTTCAGAGTCAACCCATAATTAGACATGTCATGTGTTATCATCTTAATTTACAGATGGGAGAAACTGAGATTCAAAAAATTCCAAAAAGTTTCCTTCACAGGTAACCATTTTGATAGATTTTAGACTTATGACTTGTTTCTCCTCAATTAAGAAGAAATACTTAAAATCTGAGAACAGACACAAATATCAAATAGTTTTGAGTAAAATAAACAAAGTTAATATCTTGACGCAAATCTCAAAACTTTGTGGCAGTATTTGGATTTGTGTGCTACCAGGGCTAATTGTTTGAGGTAGGGGACTAAACCCTCCAGAGTCTCATCTCAGGAAAACATGGTTAGGCACCAGGGAATCACGAAGCATTACTAGGTATAACTTCCTAATGCACAGGTCCTTATTTTGGGGCTCACGGATAGATCTCCTGAGATGTTATATGGATTTGGTGAAAGGTCCCATAGCTTCATTAGCTTTAAAAATGGCTCTAGAGTTTCCCAAAGCTAAGAACAATTGATTTAGGATATGAGCTTTATTGTAGTTTGCATAAAACATTTATCTCTGTGGCAAGGTGTGGTAGCTAATCTCATGATTATCAACCCTGTCATACTCTTTGGTATCAGATAAAAGAATCAGAATATTATAGTTAGAAAGATCCACTGACATTACCTTAACAAAATCTATGATGTAAAAGAATAAACTAGGACCTTGAAAGTACAGCAAAGCCTTCTTAGTGAGTATTATCATTAATTAAAAAAAAATCAAATTAGCTAATCATAGCTTCATTTAAAGTGCATTCACCATACAGAAAATAGCTCTGACTTAAATCTTTGTTTAATCACGTCGTAAAGTCTATTCATGTCATGGGATGGTTGATATTTCAGTTCAGTGGATTCTTTAAAGCTAAATTGTGAGTGTGCCAGTTTGTACCCTAGAGCTACTGTGATAGGAATAAAAGTAATATCAGCTTCTTTATACTGATTATTTGTGACTTTGAACATTTTTATTATATTTGAAAACTGTCATATTTTTTCTCCTTAAAATATTTGATTTTGAAAAGTTTTCACATTTTGAAAATTTCTAAGGCATTTTCTCCCAGAGATAAAAGTTTCCAAGTATAATAATGGCCAGTATTAGTAAATGATTTTAAAATAAAGAATATTGTTATTAGTAAATATTTTCAGGCACATATTAATACAATGTGAAATGTAACTCAAAATTTGCATCAATCATATATTTTATCTTGTACTGAGTTCTTAACAAAATCTCAAACGTTGTTCTAGGTGACTGGTAGATGACATTTGTAATCCATGCCAAACCTTCCAAAGTAACTATTATTATTTCTCCTGTATAGATAACTATGTTTAAGCAACTTGTCCCAAGATGCATAGATTCTAAGTGACAGCTGGAATTTTAACCCAGATATCTACCTATTCTTCCCCAATATCCTACACATTTTTTCCTTATGTTATTGTTTATCTAAAAGAATGGTGATGTTTCTAATTTGTAGAGATTCTGATGCTGGAACTTATAAAACAGAGAAGAGATTATCCTAATTTTCATAATCTCTTTGAGATAATTTGTCTTTTCAAATGCAGATTTAATGAATTTATTAAAATGATTTAATAATCTTAGTAACAAGCCATGATAACAAAATAGGGAAAAACTTTCAAAAAATAATTTATGACACTATCAATCACTTTGGCAATTATAGAAATTTGCATAAACAAAAATAAACTAAAATAGAATATTTAGACTATAAAAGTTATTCTTCTTATAAGATAGGGTATATTAGAGAGAGATATAAAAATCAGATTAACCTAAGAGACATATGGACTAAGCCCTCATTTATAACTGGTCCTATGCTTTGTACCATAGGTAAATGGGATAAACTAAGCACCCTGGAAACCAAATAAAAGAAAATAAATATGTGGTTATTAGCCTAATACAAAAATTTGTTCAAAATACTGGAACTGATAGTTGGGTGAGGATGAGATCTTATAATTGAATATAAATTCCTTCTAGGTGGAAGGCATTACATTTTCATGCAACAAATGTTTAACGAAGAACCTACCAAATGTCAGGTGTTATGCAAGACTATGAGATACACAGTAGTGAGCAAACGGGAAGGAAATGCTTTCCACGCCCTTATGGAGCACACTTCCAGGTGGGGAGACCGACAGCTGGATAACCAGTTACATGTGTTGATAGAGAATGCTTTGGGTGCTAAGGGAAGACATAGGAGGATACAGGGTCCATGTTGGGCAAATCAGGGAAAACTTTATTGCAGTGGTAGCATCTAAACTGAAAACGAAAGATGAGAGGGTCAACTAAGTGAAAAGGGTTAGAGTGTGTGTAAAGGAAAATTCCATGGTAAAAAGGACCTTCCAGGTAGCAGGAATTGTGTAGATAAGGCCAACAACAAAAACTAACAAACAAATCTGTCATCTTGTCATAGTCAGGAGGTGCCAAAGTCCACCATCTTATGACTGGATGGTCATAAGGCCTTTGCAGCCCATTTTCACCCTTATTTTGGAAGCTATGTTATAGGCACAAAAACATAGTGAGTCATTGTACAATGAACTATGAACACACATACTAAGATATTCCTTATTCATAGTCCTTCTTCTACTGTAAAACTAAACAGGACAAATACTATCTCCCTTCCCCTTGGTGATGCCATACATCATCCATTAGACCAAGTCCCAGGCAACATGGCTGCAGTGCACTAAGATCTCACTCATACAGGTGTGCACTTATCCTTTACATGACCAGTGAACAGTTTATCCATTTGGTGGCAGCCAAAAAGAAATAGTGCTTTTTAAAAAAAATACATCTTGAATATAAGTGGCAAGAGATTGATTTCATGCCTCTAGGCATTTTTGTAACATCTTAGATTAGTACAGGAACACAGTAACTTGGTAACTAAGGTTTTCAAAAATTCGGTTTTCAAAAAATCAAAGCTATTTTCATCCAGAATACATTGATCCTTTGGCAGGATCCCCAAGGTAAACATTATGTGCAGTGTGTGCTGATTTTCATTCATGCCAAACTATTCCTGAAGAGTTATCTTCCATTTTCTTCACACACCTGCACATTTGAGTTACTGGGACAGGACATCAGTGATTATCTGCTTTATTATTTTATTATACTTTGGCTTTTATAAGGAACCTTTTTTGACATATAGAACTTCATCATTTCATTTGAAAATACTTTCTAAAATCCTGAATAAATGTTTTTCTCTCTGAAACACTAGCAAAGGGAGGGATGCAGATGCATACTTGCTGCAAGGGCACTGACAGTTGATGCAATCACCTGCGATCTCTCTACTTCTCTTTAGGAGGAGAAAGAGGGGAGAAGTGAAGCCAGAGGTGTGAGAAATGGCAGATATGTTTCTCCTCATCATTCAGTCTTGGTGTGAGCTTGTACTGGGAAAGCCGAACACGCTGAAACTTAGACCTTATCTGAATTTCAGTCTTCATTCAGTCGTTGTTTCTGTAAGCTCCACAGCACTGCCTTTATGCCTTTAGCATGACACTTACATATTTAGAACACTTGTATTTTATCTGCTCGACTGGAAAAGGTATTCTTTGTTAGCAGAGACCGCATCTTCTCCCACCCTCCCACAATTTCTGACACAAATTGGACTCGTAATATACAATTTGGGACTGAATGTTTGCTAGACAAGTAGAGATTCCAAATCTCAGTTTAGCCTTCTATGTTGTGTGTTGGTGGACAGACTGCTTAAACTGCTGATCCTCAATTTAAATAAAAAATTCAAAAGGAGGATAAACTGTTTTGTAGTGTTGTTGTGATCATTAGACATAATATATGCATTATGTTTAGTGTTTTACAACTGTGTTTCTTACACAGGGCAAGCATCTAATAAATTTTGATTGAATAAAAGAAAGAAAACAGGGTATTATTACCTCTTAAAAGAGCCTTGGGTTTGAGAACTACTTGTATTTCTGAAATGTAACAATAGTAGCTTTAACTGACTAATAAATAAAGTTTTTCAATAGGAAGTTTATTCCCATGTAGGTCAAGACCATGAAGAAAGTCTTCTAAAAGTCACAAAGCCTCAATTATGGCCCACTTTGTCCTCAGATTTCTCTTAATATGCTCACAGTAAGTCACCACTAAAGGTCATTAAAAAGGGCTGGGGAGGCCAGACAGAAAGAAAACAGGAAAGGGTGAGAGTTCCCATGACAAGTGAAGGATATGTTATGGCCTTGTCCTTAAGGAAAAAATATTTCCTGGTCACTTTTTAGGCCTAGTCCTCTGAGGGGTTTCTAGTTGTCTCCTCAAGGCTAACATAGCTAATAAAGAGATATGACAAAGATCTTGAAAGTAGAAACTAAAAAGTGAGGTCAAAAAACAGATCAAAGAAGGCTCCAAAGAGAAGGAAGATACACAAAAAATGGATTATGAAGAAATCATGGCATTCTCAGGATTTTAGACCATTTGACCACAAACTAAAAAGTTCCCCCTTTAGCACTGTGTCTTGACTGTGTCTCTGGCTTTGGCCTTGGACTTCCCCAGATATATGAATTTAACCACAAATGAATTTTCCAGAAAAAATGCACCTTTAAATTATCTCAACATACCTGTCAATCAGAGAATAAGTGGGTACAAGTGGGTATGTTTTTATTTCACTGAGCAAATGAGTAACAATTGTTGATATCAGCTGCCAGCTATGAGTTCCTGAGTATAAGTATTTCCTCCGTTCTTTCATGTCAATGTTAATAGAAATTAATGATCTAAGTGTCTTGTGCTGAGGGACTGTGCTAACATCTATAGGTATGATGACTATTATTCTTCAGTTTGTGTGCATGTGTGTGTGTGTGTGTTTTGACTATTCAAGCTAAAACCAATCTGCCAGCCATCAGAATCAAAGTGATTCAATATAATGTTGGGTGTACAGGTTTAATGCTATTCTTATCAAAATCCCAGCAAGACTTTTTTTTTAGATATACACAAGATTATTCCAAAATTAATATGAAAAAGACAATGATATAGAATACCTAAACAATTTTTTGAAAGAAGAATAAGGTGGAAGGAATAAGTCTGCCTGATTTCAGGACTTATATTTTATAACTACAGTGATCAAGACTGTGATATTGACAGAGGAAAAAAAAAATTCATCAATAGAACAGAACATAGAGCCCAGAAATAAACCCTCAAAAATATGCTCAACTCATTTTTGATAATGGTAAGGGAGGAACTGTAATCTTTTCAACAAAAAGTGCTGGAAAAATTGGACATCCATAGGTGGAAAATTAAACCTCAAATTAAGTTTCAAATCTCATACAAAAGTTAATTCAAAATGAAATATTGACTTAAAACACAAAATCATGAAACTAAAAATTAGAAAAATAAATAAAACTTTAGTTTCCAGGGCCAAGTAAAGACTTTTTAGCCAATACCTGATCCATTAAGGAAATATTCATAAATTGGAATCTAACAAAATTTAAAACTTTTACTCTGAAGAACACTGTTAAGAACTAAAAAAGATTAGCTAAAGACTGGGTGAATCATATATTTGAATATATGCAAATCATATATTCAACTAAAAAACTCATATCTAGACTACGTAAAGAACTCTAAAAACTCAACAGTAAAAAATTTTAAAATTCAATTAGAAAATGGGTAAAATACATGAATAGACATTTTATCCAAAAGGACATATAGTTGGAAAATAAACACCTGAAAACATATCAAGCATCATTAGCCAGTAGGGAATGCAAATTTAAACCAAAATTAGCTATCACAACACACCTATTATAATGACTAAAGTAAAATCTAGTGACAATACCAAATGCTGATATGGATGAGTAAAACTGGATCACTTATGTTTTCCTGGTAGAAATGTAAACTGGTACAGCCATTCTGGAAAACAGCTTGCTTGTGTCCTAACTATTTAAACATGTAACTACCATATGACACAGCAATTATACTCGTGGGCATTTAACCCTGAGAAATGAAAACTTACATTCACCCCAAGTCCCATACAGGGATATTCACAGCAGCTTTATTTGTCATAATATCCAACATGGGAACAACCCAGAAATCTTTCAATGGGTGAGTGGTTAAACAAACCTGGCATACCCATACCAGGGAAAAGTATTCAGTAATAAATAGGAACAAACTGTGATACATACAATTATCTGGATGAATCTCTAGAGATTTATGCTGAGTGAATAGTCAGTCCCCAAAGGTTACATATTGTATGATTCCATTTATATAACATTCCTGAAATGACAAAATTATGGAAATGGAAAAAGTATTATTGCTTGCCAAAGGTAAGAAGGGATTGGGTGTGGGAGGGAAGTGGGTGTGTTACAAAAAAATAATCTGAGAATGCCTGCTGCAGTGAGTATGTCCAGTATATTTTCTGTACCAATGTTAATATCCTGTTTATCATATTGCGAGAGAGTTTTGCAAAAGTTAGCATAGGGGGAACCTGGGTAAAGGATACATAGGTTGTACTGTATTATTTCTTACAACTACATGCATATACAGAATTATTTCAAAATTAAAAAAATTAATTTATTAAAAATGAAATTTTGGAGAGGCAGATTCATCTCAATTTTAAAAAAAATTTATGTAAAAGATAAATGACAGCCTAATCTATAATTGTGATCTCTTATTGGAGGTGCTGAGTGATCAACTCAATGGTAGGATGGAGGGGAACTGTGAGATGAGTAAAATGTTACACAACGGAAATTTTGGCTTTTACAATAACTGAGGCCTTACGACGGCACAGTGTCCCTATTGGTTAGTGCCAAATCCCAGCAGTAGAGTTTCATTTCTTTTAAGCCATTTGGATCATTTTACAATTTCCCACAGGCATATGAAATAATTGACACCAAAACCACATCAAAACAACATTAAATATTTTATAGTTCAAGTTTCTTAAATTCTATGGCTATATTCCAAAAGTGCATGAATTTTCAGAAGCAAAGAGAAGAGTAGAAACATCAATAAACATAAAAACTCTACTGGATGTGTCTTTATAAACTAAACACCTGGATAATAAGGTCAAGGATACTTTCATGCCTTTGTAATCCAGGGATGCAAGTGGGGATACTGTAACACAGATATTCTCTAAGATTAATTACCATAGACCTCAGAGGATCTGCAAATAAATGGGGCAAGTGTGAAGGACATAGTGAAAGTAAACTTAAGAACAAGAAGATAGAAACTTCAAGGAGAACTAGGGCTGTGGTGAGAAAAATCATTGTCACTATTTCATACATCTTGGTGGTGACAAAAATACTGTAGGAATCTTACAACTTAAATTGTGATTTCATTGGACCTCTAATTATATTCATTTTTAAAATAAATTTTTATTGAAGTACAGTCAGTTTACAATGTTGTGTCAGTTTCTGGTGTACAGCACAATACTTCAGTCATATAGGAACATACATATATTCATTTTCATATTCTTTTTAACCATAAGTTACTACAAGATATTGAATATAGTTCCCTGTGCTATACAGTAAAAACTTGTTGTTTATCTATTTTATATATAGTAGTATCTGCAAATCTCGAACTCCCAAATTATATTCATTTAAAAATGGTTTACTTACATTCCTGTTGGATTGAATCCTAGCAACTTTATGGATACACTGTTGGTAGAAGCACTCCACTACAGGCCCTGAGACATGTTCCTGCTGACTATACGAGAATGCAGGACCCAGACCACTTTTTAGCCAAGACATTTCTCAGAATTGTACTTGCAGCAAACAACCTTAAGGAATGTGATAACGCCTTCCTCCACACAAAGAGCAGCCTTTTTTACACTTCCTATAAAGGAGTCTTTCAATCTGTGTTTCCCAGATATGGTACATCCATACCATGAATAGTACTTGGCAATAAAAGGGAATGAACTATGATACATGCAACCCATTGCATGTGCACTATCTGCTTTGCATCACTCCTGCAGGACTTAAGGATCAATGGGAATCAATGCAAATTTTATGCTTGTGCCTGTTGCTATGGTTGCCTTGGTCTCTAACCCAGGGATCTCATGTCTTCTACCAGCACCTGTAAACCTGTTTAAGCTAGTTTGTTACCTTGTAAGTAAGGTAAAATAGAATCTCAGACTGTGAGATGTATTTTTTTCTGAGAGTTATGAAACTATCTGATTCCCTAATTTAAATGATACATAGTACTGAAAATGTATCCCTTTGTTTAGGACTCAATTTATTTATATTTCATTAAAAGGCTATAAAGGAAAACAACATTTTTATTTGTTTTTTGTGTTTTTTTGGGGGGGTAATTAGGTTTATTTATTTACTTATTTATTTAATTTTTTTAAGTGGAGGTACTGGGGATTGAACCCAGGACCTTGTGCATGATAAGCATTCACTCTACTGCTAAGCTATACACTCCCCTGAGATTTTTAAATGTTTAGGAATAAGGAGCAAGTATTCTGTAATAGTCCTCCCCTTGACTCATTTAATGGAATTTACAGAGCATTCATATGTTACAAAATACACTTCTCCATTCAACTTTAAAAAAGAACCATTTGATTTTTTAAATCCTATGCTTAAAATTAAAATAACATGACAAAATGTCAGTAAGGCTTTATGATGTATATTTAATAAGATGGCTGTCTTAGAAATGCTTAAAATTCTGTTTTCTCTAGCCATAATAAGGATTTTACATGTTTTTAAAAATTTTTATTTATGCCATAATGACTTGGCATTGTCTCAGTAAATGGTGTAATAATGATGACACATACAGGAGGAATTTATACTAATTTTGAACATAAGCGCAATAGGACTACATCTACTTCCAAAGTCACTGAAATATGAGTGTTCCATAGGTGACAAGTGTTTTATTGGTATCCTATGATTTGTAGGATATTCATTTAACAGGGAACCAGGAAAACAACCCCCTTTGATACTACCAATGCATTCCATCTCTTCTCTTAACATCTTCACCCAGCTCCTATTTTCTCTCCCCTGGACTATTTTAATTGCTTCCTGTGTGTGTTCTACCTTCATCCTCAGTCTCCCTGCAAGGTATTCTCTACACAGTAGCCAGAGTTTCATTTTCCTTATTAAAAGCACCAAGGATTTCCTACTGAACTTAGAATTAAATCCAAACTTCTTGCTCCGGCCTCTGTCTTCTCCCTCCTTACCCTACTATGCTCCAGCCACACTGTCCTACTTCTGGTCTCTTGTTCAGACCAAAGTCATACTTCACACTGGAATTCTTTACTCCTGGTTTTCAGATGATCGGCTCCTCATCTGTCCCAGCTCTGCTTACAGTGCCCATTTCATAGAGAGGACTTCCCTGACTTACTTATTACAACCTTCTTATTACATTTCCCTACCTTTTTCTCCACACAAAATTGATTGTTTTATTGTATTTCCCTTATTTCCAAGTATGTATATATTTATTAATTTATAGTCCACTTCTCAAGTATGATCCCAGGAATCCGATTCTAGTTTCTCTTGTTCATCACTTATTTCACAGCTGCTAGAAAAGGGTCAGTCACATAGTAAATGCTTCATAATATTGAACAAATGAGTAAAAAGGTAAATACCTATGGGTATTAGCTCTGGTATCAGGGAAACCAGAATCAAATCCCCAGCTCTCCGTTTTACAAGCTACGTGACATTGGGCTAGTTGCTCAACCTCACTAAACCGTTGTTTTGTCACTAGAAGAGTAGAGAGAACAACAATTCCTACCTTATAGATGTGTATGAAAAAAATACAGTAAATGCAAACTGCTGAACCCGCTGCTTCAAAAAGAAAAATTTCTCAACAAATCGTAGCAGTCATTTAATTACTAGTACCCACATCCTAGATAGCTCCTTTTTTTTTAGAGTTTCCAAGCTAGCTTCACACATGAAAGGAACTGCTGGCGAGTTGAACTTTAGGATTACATTAGGAGATGCCGTTACTCATATCATGGGATGTGGGCAGCATCCTACTTCAAATCGGATTCAGAGAGATATTTTATAAAGTTAAAATATTAAAACATTTTGCTTAGAATTCTTCCAGTCTGTTCTGTCATTTTGGCTTTGCAAATAAACAATATGGGGAGAAGGACTTTTTGATCCTAAATTATCCAGAGGCCCTGCCTCATCCTGAGATATTCGAAGACTCCTATTTATACCAAAGCATTTTGCAAACAACAGCTATCACTGGGACTGCTTGAAATATGAGAATTTATCAGGACAATCTAAAACAATTTTTCAGGGCATAAAAAGAACAAAAGAAGAAATGTTATTCAACTGTTTTATTCATTCACAGCTTTTATTCTTAGAGGGCTTAGAATAAAAGGGGACATTGGAAGATTTGAAAGTTTTCTAAGTTATTAGATCTCCTTCTAATTAATAAGTTTTTTCATTACTGTTAATGTTATTCTATAGTATCTATTATTAAAATTATTATGTGAAGTGGTGACATGTTGAAAATGGCGTAAGTTTTGAAACAATGGAGACACTGGATAGATAACAAAAAGAGACATTTTAGAAGGCAGGGTTGATTTCCAGATGAATTTGGAATGATGTTGATACCTACATCTCCTGCTCAAGTGGGCAAAAAAAGTTAACACTCAATCTTTAACATCAACGTAGAGCTAGTAGATTAACTCAGCCATGAAACCTACCTATCACTATGAATCAATAAATTCTCAATAGTATTTAAGCTATTTTGAAATTATTTTCTGGTTTTTTACTATTTAAAAACATAAAAACTGACGCTCTGAAGTAGGAGCTTGTCAGGTGGAGAAGAGAGAATAGTATGCATTGAGAAAAGGAATTCTAAGAGGGGCTGGACTGTCTTGGGAATGGTGATAAGTACTGAGCCCACAGGAGAAGAGCTGAGGGGGGATGGAATGCTGGAATATGAAGTCTAAAAAGTGGCCTGCGTCAAGATTATTGCTTAAAATTACCTAATCGATCCTTTACACGAGCAACTCAGGAATTGTTTTTGTCAGGGCAGGTGAGTTTGGCCATAAAACAACATATAGACAAACCCTACTAAAACAAAATCTGTTGAAATTTTTATAATAAAAGTACCATGACCTTATGTCAAGTCTTCATTGTTTATTTATCTAGGTAATTTATCATCACCTAGAAGATTATAAATGCTCATTCTCTCCAACAATCTCTTTCTCTCAATCTCTCCCCACTAACCCTTACAGCTGTCAGATAGATTTATTAAAAACAACAACAAAAACACTTCTTTGATTATGTCACTTGCAGTCGAATCACTTTCAGTGACTTCTCAATTCCTTCTAAATAAATTTCAGAAAATTGTAATTGATATTCAATCTTTTCTGGGCTCAATATCTACATCCATGTTTTCATTCACACTCTAGAGTATCGCTCCAAAATTTTCTGCCCCTTTGACATTATTTATTATTATCTTCCCGGAATGTACTTCTTTTCTCCCTTCATTTGTTTCTGTGAATGTTATATCCAACTTCATGGCCTATTTGAAATGTCACATCTTTTATTTTCTCATATCTCTTCCTCAGTTGGATTCTATGTTTCCCTCCTTTGTTCTGTCTTAGACTTACTGGTGAATTTTTAATAGCATTTAATTTCACTTTATATATTCACTTGTCTTATTTTCCCTCCTAAATTATAAGCTAACATAATTAACCCTGACAAGATTCATATCTTAATCATTCTAAGGAACATATTGAATTATTTATTGTAAATGCTCAATACATATTTGACTACTAACTGATTAAATAAATGAATATGTGACTTTCACCCATCTGTACATTCTAGATATTTAAAAATCTTGAGGAATAGTTCATGACCTGCTTTTAGAATTGCAAAGTAACTAGAAAGTTCTCATAAGAAGAGAAATTGATATCCAGCCACATGAGCTAATGTTCTGCATCCTTTTGACATATTATTTTCAGATATAAGGTGATTTACACTTTCTTCTTGAGTGGGCAGAGCCAAGTCAGCCTGAAAGATATACTGCAGCCTGATACATAAGCAGGAGAGAAGGGGCTAGATTGATGAGTTTGTGCAATATGCGAGAACTAGTATGAAAACACAGAGATTTCTTAATAAAATGAAACATCTCATCAATAATCAGGAAATGAAGAGTCAAAATACAGTTCCATTAAATTCAAATGTTGTGCTTGATTATACTGAAGTACAATGAAAGATATTGAAGCAAACATTTATTCAAAAGACATTTAAGAATCCTCTATATTTTTCCAACTTGTTCCTGGTACAAGGGATGCAGGAATGAATATGGGATTCTTTTCTTTGAAAATCTCACAGACTATTTGGGATAACACATGTAAAACCAGGTAAATTCAAGTGTGAAAACTTGATACATTAAACAATATGTGTATACATCCAGGGGACACAAGAAAACCACAGTAGTTAATCTTGAGAGATGACAAACAGTGACAATATAAAAACTACCTGATTTCTTAGTGATTGCTCATTTTGGATGAAATATAGATTACCATATGTAAAGTTAGACATGTGTCACTTTTAAAAACTTGTATAAATCATAAATAGGTAAATAAGGATATTATGCACTTCTGACTATTCACTTCCTTAATTCAAATAGTAAAATTTTAAGAAAAATGACTGAGTAAGGACCCAGAGAAACTATAAGAAATACTAATAAGATATTAGAGAATATATTAGACTATGAAACCAAGAAAAATTCTCTGAAAACTATGGCAAAGAAAAATGAAGTAGAAAACAAAGTAGAAGAGTAAAACTTTGTAGATACACATTCATCAAAAATGTCAATGAAAGTGCAAGAACCCAATATAGGAAAAGTGAGTTACAGCTATAAGTGCAGCAAAGGATTTGAATGTGTTTCTCACACTGTGAGTACCTCTCATTTCATCTGGTCAAATATATTCTTTATATGTAACAGATGTTGTTTTTTCCTACAATCAGTTTTTTCATTAATCATTAATAAGTCAAACGAATTGATTGTCTGTTTCAAAGGTGTCATGTTGGTCAGATGTAATGTAGATTGCAATGAAGAGTTTGTATATTAGATATTAGATCACAGTGCTATTAATATTTTTTAAATAAATAAATCATTAACAATTCATTAATAACAATCAGGGTAATTTAGAACACCATATTACTCATAGCATAAATAAAAATAGAGTTTTTAATCCAATAAAATATACTTATAATTAATTAATGATGCAGATTATTGATTTTAAATTAATATATAGAAAATTCACCTGATAAAATCATGATAGTAAATTGAGTGATGTTTCTAAAATTAGTTATGTCCTTTTAGAGCTGCATGGAATGAAAAAAGAACTGGTCTTGATTTATGTGCCATTATTTTAGAGAAGATGGAAATTTGGAGTATATCTTTTTTTTTCACTAAAATGAGTAAAAATTGTCCTTTAATTTCTGTTTAAAATTAAATGAACGACTTTAAGTTCTGGTTCACTGCTTCATAATATAGAATTCACAACGATTGACTAGTTATAGTTCCTCTCGGACAGATAAGCCTGTCTAATTTTATGATTTAGATTATCTGTAGTGGCTATACACATCAGCATGAGGTAGCCTTATTCCATGTATTAATGACTCTAAACTCTTAAAAGGGCTTACTAGGGCTATGTAAACCCAAAACAGGTCACCAACAAGGTTCTGCCAAACTGTCACTCAGACACTTCATTTAATAACATGCTTCCAAAATCACCTCAGCAATAGGAAGAAACAGGGTAAGTCTTGTTCTGTCTCTCAAAGCTACTGTCCACAAATGACAGTCTCTAACTTGGGGGAAAAAGTCACATGACTATATTTAACTTCAAAGAGGTCAGGGAAGAACAAATCTACCAAATACTAAAATATATTTATGAGGTTTTTTTTTTTTTCAGCATTAGTGAGATATAGTTGAAATATAATATTGTATAACTTTAAGTGTTCAATGTGTTGATACATATTCATTGCAAAATTATCACCATATGTTAGCTAACACCTATATCACATCACATCACATAATTACCATTTCTTTTCCATGGTGAGAACTTTGAAGATCTACCCTCTTAGCAACTTTCAAGTACATAATATAGTATTATTAACTATAATCACCACGCTGTACATTAGATCCCCAGAACTTATTTATCTTATAACTGGAAGTCTGTACTCTTGGCCAACATCTCTCCTTTTCTCGGCTCTCCATTCCCTGGTAACCACCATTCTAGGCTCTGTTTTTATGAGTTCTGCTTTTTTAGAGTCCACATAAGTGATACCATGCAGTATTTGTCTTTCTCCCTCTGACTTATTTCACTTATAATGCCCTCAAGGTCCATTCATTTTGTTGCAAAGGGCAGAATTTCCTTCTTTCATATATATATAAATATATATATATATATAAAATATATATATAAAATATATACATATATATATATCTCACATCTTCTTTATCCACTCATCTGTTAACTGATATTTAAGCTGTTTCCATATTTTGACTACTATGAGTAATGTTGCAATGAACATGGGAGTGCAGGTATCTCTGACATTTTGTTTTCATTTCTTTGGATATATGCCCAGAATGGGATTGCTGAATCATATGGCAGTTCTAGTTTTAATTTTTTGAGGAAACTCCAGACTGTTTTCATAGTAGCTGTACCAATTTATATTCCCACCAACACTGAACAAGGGTTCTCTTTTCTCTACATCCTCGCTAACACTTGCTATTCTTGTCTTTTTCATGATAGCCATTCTAACAGGTATGAGGTCATATATCTCATTGTGATTTTGATTTGCATTTCTCTGATGATTAGTGATGTCGAGCACCTTTTCCTGTATCTGTTGTACCTGGTGGCCATTTGTGTGTCTTCTTTGGAAAAATATCTACTCAGATCCTCTGCCCATTTAAAAAATATAATTATTTTGTTTTGTTTTGTTTTGTTTTGGTATGAGTTCTTTATATATTCTGTATATTAACTGCTGATCATATAAATGATTTGCAAATATTTTTCCCATTCTGTAGGTTGCTTTTTCATTTTGCTGTTGGTTTCTTTTGCTACACAGAAGCTTTTTAGTTTGATGTACTCCCACTTATTTATTTCTGCTTTTGTTGCCTTTGCTTTTGGTGTTAAATCCAATAAATCATTGTCAAGACTGATGTCAGGAGCTTATCTACTATGCTTTATTCTAGGAATTGAGTTAATTTTAAAATACGTCTTCTTTGTCTTGTTGGGACTCATCATTGTAACAACTCATTATTGTCCCTTAATAATCAGAGATGCTGTCATATTAGAAATGTCATTCTGAGTCAGTGACATCACCAAGCTCCTTCTTAAAAGTTAGAAAGAGAGCAGGGTGATCACAGGAAGACCATATGTAACAAATATGCTTCAGAAAAGATTACTCAGCAGAACATAAGCTAGTTCTGAGATTAGTGAATGAATCAGATGAGGTGCCTGAATTGGCTAGTCAACCAAATTTGAGCCAGGCACTTAGGCTTAGGAAAGTATTAAGTTTAGCAAAGAAAGAATTGACACTGGGTAAGCAGAATAAACAAACTGGCCAGGGGCACCATGTAGTTGTTAAGAGTAGGAATGTAAGCAGGGACTCTAACCAGGATAGACCAAAAAAAGACAGTTGATAGAAAGGACAGATATTGGAACTACATAATTACCTGGTTAAGCACAACATCCTACATAAGGTTGCCAAATAAAATCCAGGATGCTCAGTTAAATTTAAATTTTAAATGAACAATGAATAATTTTTAAAATGATACGTATGTCTCAAAAATTGCATGAGACATACTTATATTAAAAACATATTAATTTGTTACACAAAATTGAAATTTAATTGGGCATCTTAATATTTTTATTTGCTAAATCTGACAACTCTAATCACACATGAAGTTAAAATAAAACTATATAGTTCATAGCAGGATAAGTTCTGCAGTTAATGTTCATTGGATTAATTTTTTTAAATGGGTGCTCAGAATTTTTTTATTGAGTGCCTAAATTCTGGAATGTTTGTCCTAATCTTTTCACAGTTTAGACAATTAGGAAACTTTCTTGGGTCTGAATATAAATAGAGTTCTTCAAACTTGATCATTAAGGATGGTATTCATTTAGACTTTAGTCACTAGGTGAAAATAAGAGTCTGGTGAGGCTAGAGAGGAATAAGTAAATTTATCTAACAGAAGCAATTTTTTTTAATATTAAATTGCAACATTTGAATTTGATAGTTAAAATAATTGAGAGCAATCTTTGATAGACTGGGTCAAAGTGCTTATTATACAGTACAGATTATACTACATAGTATACTTTTTTTATCTTTAGTTTTTGTTTGTTTGTTTGTTTTTATATGCCACTACACAAAAACCATACATAAGGTGGTTTTTTGTTTTGTAATTTTTAAACAAATAGTGAATCTGTTAAATTTCTTAATAACAATGTGCATTGATCAAATTGTGGTACTCAGAGAAAAGCTCAATCCAGTGGAAAATATCAAGTGACAGAATCCTTTAACATTTTAATATCTGTGGAAACATCACAATCTTTTTTTACTTGTTTTTTTGTGTGTAAAAAAGAAACTTTTATTTTAAAAAACATTTTTATTTTTAAACTCATGATTTCTCATAAAACAAAATATTCTGCTCAGAGAACTGTTCTAATATCATTATATTAGCTATAATGTTGTAAAGTATAAACCATTTTAAATGTAATATTTGTATTTTGCAAATTAATTTTAAAATTAAATTACCTAAATATAATCACTTGCACTTATCTCTTTTTATATATTAATCAAAATAGGAATTTTCCCCAATACTAATTCTTTTATAAAAATCAATTTTCTTCTTTCTTCAGAGTATTTTTCCTTTGGATTTCATTTATAATGACTACAATTTTATATAATAATAGGAAGAAAATATGCAGAGGTTTTTCATAATTTATACCTAATAACTGTTGATTTACATTTTTCTGTCACATTAAAATATATTAAAAATCTAATATTCCAAAGAGTTTGTCTTTTGTGTCCTTTCAATATCATATTTATAGATCTTTGAAAAGAGGACACACCTTATATGTTGTATATTACCACCTTATGTATTTTATACATGCATACATTTTCAAACAGACTTTATTTAATGGTTCTTTATAAAATGATTTTAAAGGTTTATGGTATTATTTCAAGGCATATGAAATAAGCAACTGTGTTATTTCATCACAAAACCTAAAACAAAAGTCATTTTTATCATTGTTTAAACATTTGATAAATGCAACAGACCTGAACACCTATTTTTAAGAGTATTTTTGGGAAAAGGCCAGCAGTATTAGAGGTAATTTGCTCCTGTGCTGTCAATCAGGAACCATCCTTGTTTAAATCCAGAGACTGCAAAAATAGTGATTACCTGACCTAGAGACCACACTAAAGGCCCATTTACTTTCTCGAGACTTTAAACACACAAATTTAGACAAATGATTTAATATCCCATCCATCTTTAAGAAGCCATCAAAAGCACTTTCAGAACCATTCTCCTTCATCTATGAAAAGCCGATATATTTAAACATATACTTCACTTTTGTAGACAATGGTGATGTTATGGCAAAAGAGATATAAATTGATTGTAAAATGAAGGGTTTTTTCCTAGCTTATTTTGAATGAAGTCAGTAAGAAGAAACAGAATTTTACTTTTCCATTATTCTGGTAAGTACCATTTTACTGCTTATAATTGAATTAGGAGAAAGAACATAAGGCGACAGTAAAACAAATAATACACCTGAAAGAGGTGAACGCACCAGGAACTCTCCCAAATTTCCAGTATATTGCTGTTAACAGCCTTTTCTATCCTCCTTCCTCCTTCACCTGGATATTTCCTTATTTTTTAAGACTCAGTGTTGACATTACTTCATCCAGGAAGTTTCCTAAAACTTTTAAGATTGGAGAGGGTCTATCACTATGACAATCATAATGCCTTGGTTTTTCACTCTATTACATATGACACATTATATTGATCACACCATATTATAATTGCCTGTCAACAAAGGTCAGCCTTTTCTCTTCAATGTCTCTTGCATAAACAGCACAGTGCTTATTTTACTGCAGCCATGTAATAATATTGGAAAAAAATGAATGATTATAAATCAGTCTTGCAGAATTCAATTGACTACCTGGACTGTCAAACATAGTTTTAAAAAAATTCTGAATTGGAAATTAGTAAAATAGTCCTTAAAAAGAAGTTACAATGGGGGAAGAATACAATTTCAGAGACCATTATGAATTCTAGGTCACAGTAGTTGGAAGTGAATTTCTGCCTCTTTTGTGCTCTTGCATATATTAGGTCAGCGGTGAGTTTATTCTACTAAGTTTCATGGTAGCTAAGCTTAATCCTGTGCAGTACTGAACAAATCTTGTGACAACTCAGGACAAGTTTTGCTTTTATTAAAAAAAAAAAGAGAGATTTTTCTTGTAAATTTCCTGGTTTCTTTTGTGCACCAAAGTTACATGATTATGAAAAAAAAAGTATCTTGGTTGACAGGGCAGATAACTAAGCAGAAACTTAAAATATTGCCCTGAGAAATGTACAATTATATACGTAGGGAGTGTATTGGTTAGGAAAAGGCTGCTGTAACTGAAGGATCCAATAAAGTATAGCATAAAGAACAAAAACATGTATTTCTATCTTCCACAACAATCCTGAAGTGAATGGTATATGTCCATGGATGCAGTTCTATTCAACTGGGTCATTCAGGAAACTAGGATTCTTTATAAGAGATCGGCCTACCTGGGGCAATTTGTTTCATCCATATGCTCAATGCTGGGTTGCTACAATGTCTGCTTTCCAGACTGAGGAGAAAAGGAACAAATAAGGAGAGCTATGTGCTACCTACCACGCACAATTCTATTGTGTCGAGCTCCCCAGCTATGACTTCAGGAAAAAAAAGGAGAACAGATTTTGGAGGATGACTAAAAATTTCTACCATTGAAAGGGAAAACATATTAGCTCTTTCAGTAATAAGGAGAGAAATAACCAAATAGATTCAGGATGCACTTTACCTGGATTATTATTATACCCCTTTGACCCACTCATCATCATGCTACATATACATAATTTCACTGTTTAATACATCATACTTATATAACAGATTAGTTTTGAAAAACATTTAATGAATTAGAAATATGATAGAAATAGATGGCTAATTTTAGAAAAGGTTATGAAATTTAAAATAATCCATTTATTATTTTATAAAAAAATCATATATGTAATAACTGGAAAGATATGCCCCAAATGTTAATACTGATTGATTTTGGTGTTGAGATTATGAGCGCCATTTAGTTCTTTTGGTTGTTGTTTGTTTTTGTTTTTGTTTCAGTAACAGTATTTCCTAAATTGTCTATCATAAACATTAATTTATTTGTGATATAATTAAAAAACAACACCTATCTATATGAAGAAAAGATAGACAGGGATTCTGTAAACACCACAGGAGAAACTAAGTTTAAGTACATTTAATTTCAACTACCATTTGTCTAAACTAGTAAATTTTGTGGTCAGAAGTGTCCAGACATGCTTATGGCATCTTATAAGAATTTGTAAAAACCTAGATAAAAACAGTATTAGTAATGACTTCTGGAGCTACCTCACTGATATGTGCTGTTATTATTAAAGCAAACACTTACTGTAACACAGTCCCATAAAGAATCTTATCACAAAGCCCATAACAGCACATAAATGTTTTATTCTACAAAAGCATTGAAACAAAATGTTGAAACTATTGTGAAATTCAAAATACAAGCCGTTATTTCTCGTCTAAATGGCTTAGTTGGTTAAATATTTTAATCATCCATTTTTTTTTATCTGTATGAGGCTTGAATTCTTGTTTGTGATCAGCACCAAGTTAAACAAGGAAGTAACCATTTCATTGCCGGACATTTTAATATTCTCCATATTATTGTTATAAATAGCCTTTTAAATTATCCTGGTCTAGTTATTTTTCTTTCCTATGCCAAAATGAAAAGATTGTAACAAATGTTATTTGTCATTAGTATCAATATTCTGCTTTTTTAATTGCAAAATTATGATCATATGCCCATAAACAGTTAAGTACAGCAATTAATTTCAGGCAATTTATAACTTAAGTAAAGTAAACTCCATTTGTTTGCTGCCCTCTTCTCTCGCTGGAGGAGGAAACCACTTTCTCTAGCCTACAGATAAAACCAGAAAGTTTGTTTATACATTACTTCTTGACAACGTATTCCCTGAAAGTCTATCTAGTGTGTCAAGTGCTCCAGCAATCTCTAAGCAACAACGTAACTGCTAGGTTTACTTATCACACTTTTGTGAATTGAAGTGAGAAGGAAACAATGCACTTTTAGATAATTTATTACTCACCAACACAGCAGGCATCCTGAACTTCGCACTGGTTCTCCATGCTCCCCAAGTCCTGTGGAGTTGATATGGAGGCAGGTGAATGCTGAGCACACAGTGGATTTGTGTCTGAGCTGAGGAACACTAAGCATAGGAGATCACCAGTCTTATGAGTTGCCCTCAAAGCTGCCTAATATTTGTCCTTGAAGAAGATACTATTTTATTGTTCTGGTCAGGAAATAAATCTGATCTCTGACCCAAAGTGAGAAGCTCTATCTTTCCAGGCCATTGGCTATAAAAATATCCTCAAAAAGATAGTATAAGATGGCTAGAAGAGTTACAATTATTTCTCAACAGTGTACATGCTGTTGTAGGTTTAGCCATGGATCACCCCCTACCAGGATTGGCCTCTGGGAGATACCAATATAGGTAGTCCAAATAATACAACAATGCCAGGAGAAGACGGAGAAGATGGCGGAGTAGAAGGACGCTCGCAGGTCACCCTCACCCACAAATACACCAAGACCCACATCTACAGACCCACTCAGCCAACCAGAGCACCTGTGGAACTCCGACAGAACATCGCCCTCTTCAAAAGATAAAGACGCCAAAAATCGGGTAGGAGAAAAGGAAAAAAGAAAGAACAAAAGGCAAAGCAGCGTGGGACGGGTCCCGCGGGGAGGGAGCGGCAAAGGAGGACTGGCGCTCGCTCGCTGGGTCTCCCCTCTCCAACTGAGAGGCCAGCGGAACGGAGGGGGAGCCTCCGAGGCTCGGATCTGTACAGAACAGCCCTTGACTAACAGAACTCAGTTAAACGGGCACAGAGCGTCCCCCCGACACCCAGCCTGAGACACGGGCCGGCAGCGGCGGGCAGGGCCAGGCTGCACAAGCCGGGCGGAAGGCGGAAGTGGCTGCACGGCGGCAGCCCCGGGGGAATGCAAGGGGCTGCGCGCCGTGGCTGTGGGTGCACAAGGCAGAACAACCTGGGCCCTCCATAAAACAGCAAGGTTGATGTGCTCTCGGGGGAAGGGTGCACACCCCCATCTCTGAAAACCCGCGGAAAGTTTTCGGGGGAAGAGAGGCGGGACTCAGGCACAGCCGCCATATCCTCCGCGCTTAGCACTCAGGCGGGGGCGGGGGCGAAACCTGCATCCGCACCGAAGGGCTTAGCAGCCTCAAAGGCCAGACTGAGACTGGCCTGCAGCCCGGGGCAGATAGGATCCTTCCATCCTGGTCCCTCAGAGAACTTGCTCCCCAAAGACAAACAAGGAGCTGGGTTTTGGCTCGGAGCAGGTACAGGGCTGTCCCTCGGTCTTCCCCGAGCCCACCTGCGGAGCGCCGACCAGGGCGGAGAGCGCAGCCGCACAGAGAGCGGAACTACCGGCGGTGCAGGTAGAGGGAGAGCGGCCCTCTCGCCTTTAGGGCAGGAACACAGCCCCTGAGCAAGGTGCTGGGAGGGGGCACGACCCGCCCTCCTACCTGGCCAGTCTGCAACATCTGACTGCGGCATCCGGAGGGGCAGCGACCCCGCCCGCCCACAGCAGAGAGCTGCACCTGACCCAGTGTTAGGAGGAGGCGCGATCGGCTTGCCGACAGGTGCTGGGAGCAGCACAGAAGAGGGCGCCAACGGAGGGCCTCCGAAAACAGCAAGCTGAGCTTCCAAGACAGGACGAAGACAGAAAGACTTCACATTAAAAGCACACAGACTCCAGGAGAACACCGACAACCCCCCCCCCCCTTTTTTTTAATCTGTTTTTACCTGTTCTATTTTCTATTACTCTCTTAATCTTTACTTCTTAATTCATTTCTATTTCTCTTGGGTTTTGATGTCCTGCTATTGATTAGACACAGGTTTCAAATACATCTGTTCATCTCCCCCCCCCTTTTTTGTAAAGGTTTTAAAAGGACGTCTCAACCCGATTAATACTCTGCTTCAACTCACTCTTCTATTATTCATTATACACTGTTTTCAAACCCTCTTTCTCCCTTCTTTTAAAATTCTTTCTCTCTCTTTTTTTTTTCTTTTTTTCCTAAGTTCTATTCCTAAATAGGCATCAGATAGATAAAATCCTTAAGGACCAAAATAAACAACTGATACTCCATAAACCACAGTGCCAAAGAGGTATGAGCAAGATGAAGAAGCAGAAAAACCTTTCCCAATTAAAAGAACAAGAGAAATCCCCTGAAAGAAAGATCAACGAAATAGACATTGATAGCCTACTAGATCAAGATTTCAAAAAAGGAGTGATCGAATTGCTGAAGGAATTAAAAGAGATAGTGTTTAGAGATATAAAATGTCAAAAATGAAATTGAAGCTATAAAGAAGAGCCAAGTAGAAAGGGTAAACTCATTGACAGAGATGAGGAATGATCTAATAGCTGTGCAAAGCCGACTAGATAATGCAGAGGAACGAATTAGTGATCTAGAAGACAGGGCAATAGAAAGCACCCATTCAGAAGAACTACAAGAGAAGCAAATAAAAAATAATGAAAATAGCATAAGGGACCTATGGGATAATATAAAGCGTCCCAATCTTCGCATAATAGGGGCCCCAGAAGGAGAAGAAAGATCAAAGGGGATTGAAAAGGTTTTTGAAGAAATCATGACTGAAAACTTCCCAAACTTAAAGAAGGAATCAGATATCCAAGTACAGGAAGCTCAGAGGGTCCCAAACAGGAAGAACCTAAATAGACCCACACCAAGAAATATCATAATCAAGATGGCCAGAGTCAAGGATAAAGAAATGATTCTAAAGGCAGCAAGGGAAAAGCAAAGAGTAAGTTACAAGGGAACCCCCAAAAGGCTCTCAGCTGATTTCTCTACACAAACACTACAGGCCAGAAGGGAGTGGCAAGATATATTCAAAGCCCTGAATGACAAAAAGATGCAGTCTAGGACCCTTTATCCAGCAAGGCTATCCTTGAGGATAGAAGGAGAAATAAAGAGTTTCACAGACAAAAAAAAGCTGCAGGAGTTTAGCAACACTAAACCCATGCTAAAAGAAATATTGAAAGGGCTATTCTAAATAGAAAAGCAGCAGGATGCTACAGAAATGAGAAACACACAACTGGAAAGGTGATAACTCATGAATTACAAATAAAGTGAACATGAAATTATAAAAGAAGACATACAAATCACTGAGAGTGGGAGAGGGAGGCAGGGAAATATAGAATATTTTTTTCTTTCTTTTTTAAATTTTTTTTAACAGTAGGATGGGTTTGAGATCATGTTACTATCAGTTTAATAAGAACAGTTATAGTAATGGGTTGATAGATTTACAAAAAAGGGTAACCACAAGCCAAAAATTTACAAAGGAGTCACAAAAAGTAAATAAAATCCATGATAATACAAAGGAAAATTACCAAACCACAAAAGGAAGAAGAAAGGAACAAAGAGGATATACCAATTCAACTGCAAAGATAAGTTCAAAATGGCAATAAACACACATCTATCATTAATTACTGTAAATGTTAATGGACTAAATGCTCTAGTCATAAGACACAGAGCGGCAGACTGGATAATAAAGCAAGAACCTTCAATATGCTGCATACAAGAGACCCACTTTAGGGAGAAGGACACATATAGATTGAGAGTGAAAGGATGGAAAAGGATATTCCATGCAAATGGAAAAGCCAAAAAGCAGGTGTTGCAGTACTGATTTCAGACAAAATAGACTTTAAAACAAAGGCCATAAAGAAAGATAAAGAAGGACATTTTATAATGATTAAAGGAGTGATACATGATGAGGATATTACACTCATTAATATATATGCACCCAATATAGGAGCACCTAAGTACATACAAGAATTACTAACAGAGATAAAGGGGGATATTGATGGGAATACAATCATAGTTGGAGATTTTAACACTGCATTAACATCACTAGACAGATCTTCCAGACAGAAAATAAACAAGGCAACAGAGAAATTAAATACTACAATAGAAAAACTAGATTTGGTGGATATTTTCAGAACATTACACCCCCAAAAAATAGGATATACATTCAAGTGCACATGGAACATTTTCCAGGATCGATCATGTACTTGGGCACAAAAGAAACCTCAACAATTTTAAGAAGATAGAAATTATCTCAAGCATCTTTACTGACCACAATGCCATGAAACTGGAAATCAACAACAGAGAAACAAAGGAGAAAAAAAGGAAAGCATGGAGATTAAACAATATGTTATTGAAAAAACAATGGATCAATGAGGAAATCAAAGCTGAAATTAAAAAATACCTTGAGACAAATGATAACGAAAGCACAACCACTCAAAACCTATGGGACACAGCAAAGGCAGTGCTAAGAGGGAAGTTTATAGCGATACAGGCCTTCCTCAAAAAAGAAGAACAATCTCAAATAAACAATTTAACCCACCACCTGAATGAAATAGAAAAAGAAGAACAAAAAGCCCCAAAAAGCAGCAGAAGGAAGGAAATAACAAAGATCAGAGAGGAATTAAATACAATAGAGATTAACAAGACCATAGAAAAAATCAACCAAACCAAAAGCTGGTTTTTTGAAAAAGTAAATAAAATCGACAAACCTCTGGCCAAACTCACAAAGAAGAAAAAAGAGAGAGCGCATATTAGCAAAATAAGAAAGGAAAATGGAGACATTACAACAAACAAAATAGAAATACAGAATATCATACGAGAATATTATGAAAAACTATATGGAACCAAACTGGATAACCTAGAGGAGATGGACAAGTTTCTGGAAACATAATGTCCACCAAAACTGAATCAAGAAGAATCTGAACACTTGAACAATCCAGTCACTAGAAAGGAAATAGAAATAGCAATTAAAAACCTCCCTACAAATAAAAGTCCAGGACCAGACGGCTTCACCGGGGAATTCTACCAAACATACAAAGAAGAACTCATACCAGTCCTTCTCAAACTCTTCCAGACGATTGAAAAGGAGGGAATACTCCCAAACTCATTCTATGAAGCCACCATCACCCTGATACCAAAACCATGCAAAGACACTACAAAAAAAGAGAATTATAGGCCAATATCACTGATGAACATAGACGTCAAAATCCTCACCAAAATTTTAGCAAATAGAATCCAACAACACATAAAAAAGATTACACATCATGACCAAGTGGGGTTCATCCCAGGGACACGAGGCTGGTTCAACATATGCAAATCAATCAGTGTAATACATCACATCAACAAGAGAAAGGACAAAAACCACATGATCATCTCAATCGATGCAGAAAAAGCATTTGATAAAATTCAACACCCATTTATGATAAAAACTCTCGCCAAAGTGGGTATAGAGGGAACATACCTCAACATAATAAAAGCTATATATGACAAACCTACAGCCAGCATAGTACTCAACGGTGAAAAACTCAAAAGCTTCCCACTAAAATCTGGGACAAGACAAGGATGCCCACTATCACCACTCCTATTCAACATAGTCCTGGAAGTCCTAGCCACAGCAGTCAGACAAGAGAAAGAAATAAAAGGGATCCAAATTGGAAAAGAAGAGGTAAAAGTGTCATTATATGCTGATGACATGTTACTATATATAGAAAACCCTAAAAGGTCCACACAAAAGCTACTAGAGCTGATTGAAGAATTCAGCAAGGTAGCAGGTTACAAAATTAACGTTCAAAAATCAGTTGCATTTCTTTACACTAACGATAAATCAACAGAAGAAGAAAGTAAAGAAACAATCCCCTTTAAAATAGCACCCAAAGTAATAAAATATCTGGGAATAAATCTAACCAAGGAGGTGAAAGAATTATACACAGAGAACTATAAACCATTGATGAAGGAAATTAAAGAAGACTTTAAAAAATGGAAAGATATTCCATGCTCTTGGATTGGAAGAATCAATATTGCTAATATGGTCACACTGCCCAAGGCAATCTACAGATTTAATGCAATCCCTATCCAATTACCCAGGACATATTTCACAGAACTAGAAAAAATCATAATAAAATTCATATGGAACCATCAAAGATCTAGAATTGCCAAAGCATTACTGAAGAGAAAGAAAGAGGCCGGAGGAATAACTCTCCCAGACTTCAGACAATACTATAGAGCTACAGTCATCAAGACAGCATGATATTGGTACCAAAACAGACATATAGACCAATGGAACAGAATAGAGAGCCCAGAAATGAACCCACAAACTTTTGGTCAACTCATCTTTGACAAAGGAGGCAAGAATATACATTGGAATAAAGACAGTCTCTTCAGCAAATGGTGTTGGGAAAACTGGACAGCAGCATGTAAAACAATGAAGCTAGAACACTCCCTTACACCATATACAAAAATCAACTCAAAATGGATTAAAGACTTAAACATAAGACAAGATACAATAAACCTCCTAGAGGAAAACATAGGCAAAACATTATCTGACATACATCTCAAAAATGTTCTCCTAGAAGAAATAAAAGCAAGAATAAACAAATGGGACCTAATGAAACTTACAAGCTTCTGCACAGCAAAGGAAACCAGAAATAAAACAAGAAGAAAACCTACGGAATGGGAGAAAATTTTTGCAAGTGAAACCGACAAAGGCTTGATCTCCAGAATATATAAGCAGCTCATACGACTCAATAAGAAAAAAATAAACAACCCAATCCAAAAATGGGCAGAAGACCTAAACAAGCAATTCTCCACGAAGACATACAAATGATCAAAAAGCACATGAAAAAATGCTCAATATCACTAATTATCAGAGAAATGCAAATCAAAACTACAATGAGGTATCACCTCACACCAGTCAGAATGGCCGTCATTCAAAAATCCACAAATGACAAATGCTGGAGAGGCTGTGGAGAAAGGGGTACCCTCCTACACTGCTGGTGGGAATGCAGTTTGGTGCAGCCACTATGGAAAACAGTGTGGAGATTCCTCAAAAGACTAGGAATAGACTTACCCTATGACCCAGGAATCCTGGCTTGTATCCAGAAGGAAATCTACTTCAGGATGACACCTGCACCCCAATGTTCATAGCAGCACTATTTACAATAGCTAAAACATGGAAACAGCCTAAATGTCCATCAACAGGTGACTGGATAAAGAAGAAGTGGTATATTTATACAATGGAATACTACTCAGCCATAAAAACCGACAACATAATGCCATTTGCAGCAACATGGATGCTCCTGGAGAATGTCATTCTAAGTGAAGTAAGCCAGAAAGAGAAAGAAAAATACCATATGAGATCGCTCATATGTGGAATCTAAAAAACAAAAACAAAAACAAACAAACAAACAAACAAAAACAAAGCGTAAATAAAGGACAGAAATAGACTCACAGACAGAGAATACAGACTTGTGGTTACCAGGGGGGTGGAGGGTGGGAAGGGATAGACTGGGATTTCAAAATTGTAGAATAGACTACACTGTATAGCACAGGGAAATATATACAAAATGTTATGATAACTCACAGAGAAAAAAATGTGACAATGAGTGTGTATATGTCCATGAATAACTGAAAAATTGTGCTGAACACTGGAATTTGACACAACATTGTAAAATGATTATAAATCAATAAAAAATGTTAAAAAAAAAAACAAAAAAAAAAAAAACAAAAAAACAATGCCAGTATAGACACTAGTAACCACTGATTGCTTTAAAGAATATAGTTAATTTACTGAAACCTGCTGAAGTGTAACCAAGATGGGAATTTTGAGAGTGCAGGTATTTCTCTCATGATGCCCTCATTCTGTTCCTGAAAAATGTTAAAACTGGTATTCATATAAGGAAACCTGAGCTGCAATTGGAAATTCAAATTCCTACCTAGTCACAGTTTTGGATCTGAGGTTTAACAACAAAATTTCCTCAAGTGATCATGTGAAACAGTAAGTGTGTGTAAGATAAGAGAAATATAAAATAGGACTGGACAGTTTCTGAAAACACTCAGAAAGCATTTTCTTAAAATGTACAAAGCCAGATTGTGAGACTGCCTCATTGAAACTGCAACATCCCTGTTGATCCAATTTTAAAGTCCAGGAGTTAAAGAGGAGATCTCTGTATTTTGATCTTTGGCTTGGTCACTTGCATTAGAATGGAAAGAAAGCCCAAGAAGTTGGTGGCAGCATCATCATAATCAAGGAACCTACAGAGATTGTGCTGGCCAATTGTGTCTTGTGCTTGCACTAAACTCAGTTTAAAGTGGGCATTTATTTAATATTGTAAATACTCAGTATAGCATCTGCATAAGAAATTAGCAAGTGGAAAATGCTGAAATATTTTTATTTTTGCCTTTAATATCAAAATCTTAAAATGTCACCATTGCACTTTAAAATTATAAAATTGTACTAATGCACCATAGTATTTGAATACATTTAGATTTATTGCCATATCTCAAATGTTCATTCTATGCTGGTGATATTTTGCTTCAGTCTTGACTTTAGCTGGATAGAAACTTTAACCCTTGCCCATCCAGTATTTGGCCAATGTGGTTTAACTGTACTTTTAAACATTTTTTGCTGAAGGATTATAACCATTTTAGAAGGGAATTACAATATAGGAAGTTAAAGGTTAAAGTTATGGCTAACATGGACTATCTTAGAGACAGAGTCTTCAAGAGAATTTTCCCCTGTTCTAACTTGACATTTTTGTCTTCAGTTTGGAAAACACCTTTAAACTAGCCTTTCTGCAAGGCCCTTGGTCTGAAACTCTGACCTCCTCTGGAATAAGAAATCTCCTCTCTGGAAGATCCCTGTAGGATCTGTGCAATGGCCCAAGTATGGGCTATACAATCTCAAGAAACATTCAACACTTATGATGTCTGATCCTGAGTTCACAGTTACCGGGGTGAGAGGGGAGTAGAAATGGTATAAGAAAAATGAACTCCTACGCCCATCCCATGAGCCAGAGAAATACATTTATTTTAATTCAAGTATCCCATTCAATATTCCCATCAGTAGGAGCTATAGGCCTATTGATTCTTTACTATTGATCTATTAAAACAATAACTTTTTTAAATAATAACTTTTCTTGCAAGGACAAACATTAGTTTTTAAGAGACAGTGAAATGTTAGCTCACAGTAACCAAATTTATTCCCTTAATAAGATACCTTTCTTGTCTTTGAAACCAATGTGTCCTCACTGAAAGTTTATTTCCTATTCTTCCCATAGCCCTGAAGAATCATAAAAGAGGTAGACAAGACTTTAATATCACTTTTATTGTGTCCTAGGGACTCACTCTATTCTCTTCTGTTCTTTTATGTCAGAGCCTTCCTTTGAAAGAAAGGAAGGGAATGTTGGTGATTATCAGAATGCTCTACCACTGATTTACGCATACATGGTTAAATACTTGCACAGTCATTTATTAGACTGCATAGTATAGAGGCATGCAGGGTGAAAAAAAGTTAGGAAAAATAAAAAATGAAAATTCATACATCTCTTGGTAGTTCAGATATTTTTATCCTTTTTGTAGGTTTCCTCGTGTAGGGGGGAGGACTGCAACTTGATAATTCCCTTTTAGAACTGAGATGATCACATTGGGGATAACCTACTGAAGCAGATTTCTGTGGACTATGAGCACCCAGAGAGTCCCCATATAATTAAATGAATAGCAAAGATGCCTAATGAAGGAGGAGAAGGATTACAAAAGGTGAAATTCCAAATGCTTTCTCTGGTCAATAGAGGGAATAGGCAACCAGCCAGAGTAGGCAGCTCTTCTATGGAGTCGTGGGAGCTCAATTTTCTTAGTTCTCCAGCCTCAGCTACAAAAATATTTTTGTGCTCCAGGAGGATTAGGTTGTCTGGAGATAGGCCTATTTGTTTCCAGATGTTTCATTCACTTATATGTTCAACAAATTATTACTGAGTTTAATGTCTGGGAGTATAGTACATAACAAGACACTTTAAGTCTGGCCAATATCAAACTAAAAAACAAAAAACATTTAGTAGAAAACATTCTACTAAAAAACAAAAAACAAACTCAAGAAAAACCAATAGTAATTCAGATTATAAATGCTGTAGAAAAAATTGAAGCAGAGTAGAAAGAAAGGGAGAGCTGGGTGGAGCAAATGCATTGTCATTTTAAATTGATATTGGAGAAGAGACTCAAGGAAGTAAGTGGACAAGGTATGTAGGTATCTGGGATAAAAAAGTTTCAGGCAGAGGAAATAGCATGTTATGGACTGCATAGCTTTTTTGTCTTTGTTTTTTAAATGTCCTCTAATGTGCAATTTTATTTCATATTATACAATGTTTACATATTGTTATAACTCTTAAGAACATGATTTTTTTCTTTGCCAGTTGTATGCAGTGCTTAAATCTTTCCTTTTAAGATGGAGAAAGAGTGGAAATCCACATTGAATACTATCCTGAGAGTTATAATGAGCCGCAAGTGTGCCAATTAGAAGGAAATAAAAATCTTAAAAGAGCACTGTGGCTTACAAACCCTTCACTTTAGTGAATTCAAGCATACAGGATCCATAGTCTCATGTTGTTGTAAAATTCAGTGAACTAAATTAGTGTTGGGTAGAATTCTAAATTGTACAATATTGAATGAAAGACCATAGTGGGACCTTTTGTTTACAGTAGCACCAGTCCACACCTGATTGTGTTTCCAACATTAATCTTCCAGTTGAATAAATCATTTACACTTTGAGTTCCAACAAAATTCGTATGTTGAAACCCTAATCCTCGATGTGATAGTATTTGGAAGTGGAGCCTTTGAAAGGTAATTAGAATCAAATGAGGTTATGAGTGGGACCCCCATGATGGGATTAGCAACTTTATAAGAAGAGATAAAGACCAAAGCCCTCTTTTTTCCTGCCGTGTAAGGATACAGCAAGAAGGCCACCATCTGCAACCTAACCTGCACCTTACTGCACCTTGATCTTGGACCTCTCAGCCTCCAGAACTGTGGGAAACAAACATTTGTTTCTTAAGCCACCTGTTCTATGTTATTCTGTTCTAGCAGCCTGAACTGACTAAAACACCAGAAGAACCAACACAAGACTTAGGCAAGCGTGAGGTATTAAACTGACACTAAAAAGGCAGTGTGACTGGAGAGGAGGGAGGAGAAGAAGTTAGAAGAAGATGAAAAATTAGAGAAATAATGAGGCATAAGAATCTTGTGTAGGCCATTGTACAGACTTTGTCCTTTAAGCTATTATAAGGTTTAGGGCGGAGTAGTAATCTTATTTATGTTTTACTTTTGTGGAAAGTCTCTATCTCATTTCTATAAAGTGTAATTTATCTGATATAGCTGCTGCAAACTTCTTGCTTGCTACAGATTGGGGAAATGTCCAGGGGAGGCCCGACACAGCGTGTGCTGACCCAACTTTAGCCAATAAAGCTTTATAAAGCCCATCAGTGTGCACATTGCATGGAGAAAGGCCACTGGAAGGAGGAATGCCCCAAATGTCTCCGAAGGAGACTAAGTGGGCTGCCACGTCCTGGTCCATCCTTTCTGGTTGCACACATAAAAGAAGAGGACTGAAGGGCCCCAGGGGTTCCTCAGAGCACCCTGGAAATTACTCCTGAGGAGCCTTGGCTGCCCCTGACCACAGCAGGTAAAAAGGTTGACATTTTAGTCAACACAGGGGCCACCTACTCAGTCTTGAACACCCAACGAGGCAGAACAACCAAAGATAAATGTAAGATAACGGGAGTGGAACAAAAGGCACAGGAGTGCAATTTTGTATAGCCCCTTGAGTGTGATTTGGAAGGAAAAAATTTATCTCACTCTTTCTTATATGTCCCAGAATGCCCAATTCCTCTAATAGGAAGAGGTTTACTATATAAATTGGGAGCTACAATTTATCTCAGAGACAAAAACCTTACCACTGAAATACCTAAGACACGCTTCCATTCTGTAGCCCTAGTACCTCCACTCTCTGCCAGGAATAATGGCCTGATTAACCTTTAGGGGATTAATCCCGCAATGTGGGCAAGTAACACCATGGGCAGAGGCAGGAGGTCACCACCAGGCAAGCTGTGACCTGGCTACAATCATCCAAATAAAAAGCAATACCCTTTTAAAAAATAAAAAGCAAGGAAACCCTAGCAGCATTGATCCTATGACGGAAAGCCCACCCAAACAAGGGTTTCTTAGACACAGTCAGTCCCCTTGCAACACTCCTATTTGGCCCATAAAAAAACTAAATGGAAATATCAGCTAGTTCTGGATCCCTGATCAGTAAATGAAGCTACTGAGGAGAGTCACACAGTGGTGCCCAACCATTACACCTTACTTTTCACCCTAAGCCCTGAAAGGATCTGGTATTCATTGTTAGATTTAAAAGACACCTTCTTTTGTGTGCCTGTAGGCCAGGGAATCTCAATACAATTTTGCATTTGAATGGCAGGATTCCACCAGCAGGAGAAAACAACAGTTGTGCTGGATAGTTCTGTCCCAGGGATTTAAAACCCATTTTGGAAGGGTTAGCTGAGGATCTTGGTGACCTTGAGTTAGAACAGGGAACTATACTTCAATATGCAGATTACATTCTAATCACCAGCCCCACCAAAGAGCTTCCCAATCATAATGTTACGGAAACGACAGGCCAGCCAAGAAACAAGCACCACTCAGAGGGCTGGAGTACTCAGATGTATTATGCCAGCAGGCTCAGAGGGGCTTCTGCTCCGAAGCTCTCCAAGACGTGGTGCATGAGGTTTTATAGGGTAAAGTACAAGCTTGGGGTATTCGGCCAATAGGCATGGAACAGCTTTAGCAGCAGCATTATCACAAAAGTGGAGGCAGGGGGGCAGCAAACCAACATCCCAAAGCCAGATATATCTCTTTGA
This sequence comes from Camelus bactrianus, assembly GCF_048773025.1. Lineage (NCBI taxonomy): Eukaryota > Metazoa > Chordata > Mammalia > Artiodactyla > Camelidae > Camelus > Camelus bactrianus. The sequence goes on along the minus strand of NC_133549.1, from coordinate 56,160,466 downwards.
AAATCCAACTGGCTAGCAAAAAAAACATGAACAGCAAACCAACACTAATTAACTTAGATTTACGAGTTAGTCCAGCAGAACTCAGATCAGTATTCCTGATACTTAGATTTGTGAGTTATCCTGCCAGCCCAGCCCAGCTTTTCCTTCACATTCCTAGACTTGTGAGTTATCTTGTTAGCCCAGCCTGGCTTTTCCTTCACAATAATACAGTTAATGCCTTAAATTATCTGGCTGAGAGAGGATATAAAGCTTCAAAGGAAAAAGCCCAGGTCTCCCTCCAGCGGGTAGAATATTTAGGATATAAAATAGAAAAGGGGCACAAGTTACTATCTAAGGAGAGGAAAGAATTTGTGAAATAAAAAATATATATTTTATGGTAAGACAAGAAAAATTTAAACATAAAAAATTCTTCTCTGCCCTTTGGCCTCCTCTCCCCCCACTGTGCTTGTGTATCTGCATCAACCAAACCTCCCCCATGGGCAGGAATACCTGCTCAACCATAAAAAGCAGCATTCTCCTAGCATCAACAAGACCTCTCCTTAAAAGATATTCCTTCTTAATCTTGTAAGGGGTCACATGACCCACCAGGATGACGCTTACATTCTGGATTACATAAACTGTCAATAATACATAATTTGATGTACAGCCTTCAGTGTCAAAAAACTTATAAAACTGTGATTTTGAAGGAGGATTAATAAAATGGCCACACTTAAGCTAACAGATTGCTTATTTTTATGCTTGCCCTTAAAACGGTCAACTGACCTGACTGACTGGTTGCTACTCACAGTTCCAGGACCATTGTTAAAATTAAAGCTATTGACCTTACTGTTTCTACTTTATTCCAGAAATCAAAAGCTATAGTCATGCTTGGTCTCTGACCTGATCTCCAGGGAGAAGGTCACAGGACTTTAACCTTACAAAATAGCCTGAATTACCAAGACCACACCTTGAGTGCTTATGAGATAATGAGATCTAACCGCTGGCCTCTATAGAATTGGTCTCCTGGAAGCATCAATGATGCCATTCTAAGTCTTCCAATGAGAAAAGATTCTGTTGATTGTAATCAATGCTTTATTGTTTGGGCTATGGCTATATAACCACCCCACCCCATCCCCAAGGTGCGTTCACTGTTTTGAAGGCACTACCCTGCTGTGAGTCCTCTTTGCCTGGTAAAGCAATAAAATTGCCTCTTTTCTTCTAAGCTCCAAGAGCTTATCTCTGGGTTATTTGGCTTGTCAGGGACGGGGGGGCTGATCTCTTGGCAATAACTTGATTTATAACCAGCAGAACAGTTCTCAGAATTTCCTGAGATTCTCTTCCTGGGTTATAATCCTCAAAGTTGTCTCCAATAAAATTTTCCATTTCTTTGTTAGATGAACTGATTAATTTTCTGTCAACAAAAGGATCTGCCAGATGGCACTCCCTAATAGGAGAAAACAGATCTGGGCTTTCCTGGGGATGGCCAGTTTCTGCTGGATATGGATCCCAATTTTGGCTTAATTGCTAAGCCGTTGTATGAACAATTAAAAGGGAAGGACCTTGACCCTTTTGAGTGGAACTCCAACTGTGACTGGGCGTTCCTGGAATCCATCTCATGAGAGCCCCTGCATCTGCTCCACCCTACGTTAGGTGCCCCTTCTGTCTACATGTATATGACAGAGGAAGAACTGCCCTGGGGTGTTTACACAAAAATTGGGACATTTGACTCAGGTTGTATCTTATTTTTCTAAACGATTGGATCAAACTGCTAAAGAATGGCCTCTATGTTTATGGGCTGTAACTGCTACTTCCCAGATCCTCAAAGAAACTAACAAATTAGTCCCTTTGGACAGCCCCTGATTATCTGGACTCCCACCACCCCCAGTTTTAAAAAAGGAAAGGAGGGAAGATTGGTTATCCTCTGGTCAAACCCTCCAAGTCCAAGCTATACTTCTAGACAACCCGTTTGTGACTCTGAGGCCCTGTAATGTCCTTAACCCTAACTCCTTGTTACCACAGACAGGTCCAAAATTAATTCATGACTGGGAGGAGGTTATGGAACAAGTATACTCCAGCAGGCCTGACCTAAAAAGCTCCCCTGTAAGGAATGCAGAATGGAATGGTTCACTGATGAGAGTAGTTTTGTGAAAGAGGGGAAATGAAAGGCAGGATGTGCAGTGGTTTTATCACTGAAGCTCTGTCCTCTGGCTGTTCTGCCCAGAAGACTGAACTAATTGTCCATATCAGAGCACTAGAACTGGGGAAAGGGAAAGCTGTCAATATCTACTCTAAATACGCCTATTTAATCCTACACACCCACAGGGTTATGTGGAAGGAAAGAGGAATGGTGACCTCAGGAAATAAACAGATTAAGAATGGGGGCGGGCTGCAGATTATGTGATTGCTGGAGGCTATACTCCTGACAAAGGAGGTAGTGGTTATTCACTGTAGATGCCATTAAAAGGGAGAAGCAAAAAAAAAAAAAAAAAAAAAAAAAAAAAGAGAGAGAGAGAGAGAAAAAATAACAGAGCAGATATTATAACAGAGCTAAACAAGTAGCAAAGGCTCGGGACAGACTTCAAATGCCATTTCTACTGGCTCCCCCAGACCTAACTCCTCACTCCCATATATATACTAGATGAAGGGAAAAAGGCTTTGAGATGGAGCCAGAAAACCAGATGTGGTTGGTTAAAAGTCATGGGAAGCAGTTCTTCCCCTTGGCCATTGCACTCCAAGCCATCCGGGAACATCCGATGCACACATTATAGGCAGGAGGCTCTATAAAAATGGGTTATCAAATCCATGACTACTCCCAGTTTCTGAAGTCTCCTTAAATAGGTGGTTGGAACTTGCCCTTACTGCCTCCAGAATAACCCCAACACTCACCCCTCCAAGGTCAAAGAGTGACCCCCACTCAATATAGAGGCACATAGCCAGGTCAAGACTGTCAAGCTGAACTTACAGTAATGCCTCTTGGGCACAAGGAGATTTTAGATATTTGCTGGGTTTGCCTGGCACTTTCTCCAGCTGGATGGAGGCATTTCCCACTGGAACTGAGACTGCTTTGGAAGTCTCTAAGGCCCTGCGCAAGGAAATCATCCCTTGGGTTTGGGCTCCCTACATCCATTCAAAGTGACAATGGGCCTGTCTTTGTTTCCCAAGTTACTAACGGAGTCTCTAGAGCCCTGGGAATTAAATGGCATTCACACTCTGCTTAGAGAGCACAGTCTTCCGGAAAAGTTAGGAATAACAAGTCAAATGCTCAAAAGAAACTTAGCCAAACTATGTCAAGAGACTCATCAATTCTGGATCTCTCATTTACTAATGCATTTTTGAGAACACAAATAGCCCTTAAAGGAAAGTTCAGGCTAAGTCCATATGAGCTCACGTACAGGAGACCCGTTCCTGAAGGACCTAGCTACAAAGCCAACCTTAGGAACAACATGGACTGACTGAAATACGCCTTACAAATAGGGGAAATAGTCAAAGCTTTACATGCCTTCAGAATCAGAAATGCCTTCTCCTTCTGACACGGTTCTACTATCTTTCTCCCCTAGGGATTGGGTTTATTTGAGAACATGGATGGCTGGAAATCCAAAAGACCAGTTAAACCAAGTGGACAGGACCTTATCTAGTAACCTTGATTACTCATTCTGCCTTAAAATTGCAGGGCATAATTTGTGGGTCCACAATACCAGAGTGAAGACAGCATCTATGCCTGAGGAAGGAGTTACTGAGCCACCCACTCAACACACCTGTGAACCTGTCACAGACCTTAGGTTACTTCTCAAAAGGCCAAATTTACCAATAGATAAGTAATATGGTGGACAGGCTTAGTAGCTGGCCTTGTCATACAAATATAAAACACTCATTCTAAAGTGCCATTGCTCTAACCAGTCTTGCTGCCATTGCCCCTATCAACAGCCCCTACCTAAGGGAGGAACTTACAATAGCACCCTGGGGCTTCCCTGGACTCTGATTAATGCTTCTTCCATTACTCCACAACTTAAGTGCCCCAGGATTGACTCCTGTGGAAATCTCACCCACTGGAGCCCTCTAGACCTACTTGATGAATACATACACAGGGCCAGATGGAAGATGTACTTATTGGGGAGGGAAGATGCTAGTTGTCTGGCATGTAGTATATGATCCTCCTAAGGCCTGAGGATACTAGTCAAGAATCCCCCAGTGACCCCCGCTATTCATGTGGGCCCCTCTCCCCACACAGCAAGGGAACCCTCTCTTGGGCTAGCCTCTTACAAACGTGGTTCAATTCCTCAGAAGTGCACTGGGCATGCACTCCCCCTAGTAACTCTTCCTTTGTGGCCCAAGAATAAACCAATTGCCTCCTCAGAACAACCCCAATTCCTCCTTCCCTTATCCAGGATGGGTTCCAGCCTATTCTTGTTTAGATAATGCCTGATATTTCAGACAATGCACTCTGGACCGGCTAAGTTCTCTGAACCTAGGTATTACCATTCATACATAATGTCACTCAGCCCAGAGATAAAAGGGAAATAGGACTCCCTCTGGCAGGAAGAGGGGTTACTCTCAGACTAGTGGCTCCCTGGGGAGGTTTCCCATACCATGAAACCACTTTACAAAATCTCAAATGTGGGGATGACTTCCAAGGACTCCAGGCTTCTAAGAATTCCCTAGAAAATGTTGTTCTTGACAATAGCCTAGCCATTGACTATCTCCTAGCTGAGCAAGGGGAGTTTGCAGTGATTAATAAAATCTGCTGTACATATGTCAATAACTCTGCTAAAATTGAAGTAAACATAAAAAAGATACATGAACAAATTCAATGGTTACATAGATATAACACACAAGGTCCAGATCCAAGCTTTATCTGGAATATGATAAAACAGAGCCACCCTGCTTAACCTGGTTTCTTCCATTTCTTGGCCCACTAACTGCAATTATCCTCCTGACTGCCTTGTCAGCTTCATTAATAAACAGCCTGAAGCCATCAAACTTCAGATGATACTACCACAAGGGTACGAGCAACTGGGACTTCAGTCTGGCAACAATCAGACTTATTTTAGACTAGTCAGGGGAGAGTTCTGCAATTCTAATCTAAGGAAAACTACACCCATGTTCAGTAGGAAGGAGCTTTAGAAGAGAAACCTTTGCCCTTCAGCACCCCTCAAGAATGAGGAGCAGTAAGAAGGAAAGGGGTGATTTTATTGCCAGAGTTGGGCCAGGTCCTTGCTCAAAACTCACCAACCCCCATTTTTAGCAATAAGTTAACATAAATCTTTAAGTCACTGGGTCCAGAGATAAGAAAGAAAGCTACAGGGAGAGACAAACAAAACAAACAAACAAACAAACAAACAAACAGGTGGAACCAGCTGGGACAAAGATGGTGACAAATCTGGCCTCCAACAGACCCTGAGTCTCATTATATATGGATTTTACTACATTAGAGTATTAAATATCAGATCTACTGGCAGCCATGTCCTGACATTAAGGACCAGAAAAGGGTAAAAAGAGGGTGGCACCCCACTCCCTTGAAAAGCCCTGCACCTTCCCGGGTAGACTAATGCATATACCTCCCTGTCATGAGCCTTGCTCCTCCTCCCTTTGTCTTTACTCTTTAAAATCAAATCCCTCTCACCACGTGGGGAAGAATTTGATCTGTGAACTAAGTTCACGTTTCTTCATTCTTTGGCCACTGAGTAAAGCTAGTGCTGCATCAACGTCAGCTCTGGTTTAGTTAAGTGGCTGCTTTGAACCCCAATAGAAAAAGTAACTTTCCCTGAAGAGAGAGAGAGCATCAACCAGGCCAGGGCCTGAGCTGATACAACTTAATTCAGTAACTAGAGCTCTTGTCTTGGCTTGCAGATGGTGGCTGCCTTCTTGTTTGTGATATCCTTCCACGGTGGGGGAGGAGGTAAGAGACAGAGAACAAATTCCCTGGTATCTTCTTATAGGGACACAAATCCTGTCATGGGGGCTCTGCCTCATAATCTAATTACCTCCAGTTGTGACTTTTTTTAATTAATGTTTCTTAAGTAGAACCTTAGGGTGTTGGATAGTGGGCCAGGGTTTAACAAAAGACCACAAGGGAATTGAAATAGAGAAGTTTATGACTCACAGGTCCTGGAGGGGCCATGTGGGAAGGTCAAGGCAGGGTGCAGGCAGAGAGAGAGCACAGCAGGACCTGGGGCACATGCCTTTATTAGTGTTCACAGGCAGAATACTTTGGGGTTCCCAGGCTAAGGCCAGATTGGTCAATTCAAACAAAAAAGAGTGGGGTTTTGGTAAACTTCTTGGGAGTGCACAGTGTGCACAGAGAGGGAAGGTCCTGGGAGGTGGAGGGGAATGCTCAAAACAGTGGTGGTCTGTAGAATCATACCAGAAATTTACATTTACCTGTGACTCTGTGGACTGTTATCTAGAGCATAAGCTCACAAGAGGGGCTGGTGTCAGTTCAAAGCCACACTAAATGGATGCTGAGGCAGCAAGATTATGAACTAGTTCAGCTAAACTCCGAACACTTCCCAAAGGCCTCATCTCCAAACACCATCACATTGGGGTTACGGCTTCAACAGGTGAACTTTTAGGGGAGCACAGTTCAGTTCATAGTAAGTGCTTACTATGTGAAATTGATACTGTTAAAAACAAAATTCATCTGAGTAAATTTTAAAGATCTTATTGGTTTTATTCAAGGATTCATGAATTGGGAACAATCCAATCTAGCAGATAGAAAGGAGCTCCAAGGAGCTGTACGAAATGAAAAACTTTTATAGAAAGAATGGAGCAGGAACAAGGAAGTTACAGAGGCAAAAAGGCAAATTGGTTATTGCAAGGGAACATGCATTAGAGGGGATGTCAGGGTTCTATCAGGCAGATTGCTTTACTAATGCTGATCAGGTGATTCCTGACGGACTCGTTTAAGATTCCATTGCAGAATCAAAACTATAATTAAGTCAAGGTTTGGTGATGTGGCACTCAGCGTTATGCAACTCTATTTGGGACCTATTGTCTTATTTCTAACAATAAAGACCAAATACTATGTTTTTCATTGACTTTTTTGGAGACAAAAAAGAGATTTATTTATTTTTCTCATTCTGAAACATTCAGGGATGCCTGATGGACAAAAAGGAAAAAAAGTTCAAGTATACCTAACCAAACTGTTTACTGTAGAGAATGTTCCTAATCCTGATCTAATCACCATAGCAAAAGTCAGTGGTGTTCTTAAATCTTGGAAAAAATGAGAGAAAAAAAGAGAAATCTACTGACTATTGGTTACCTAATTTCTCTTCTGTATGGAAAATGTTCCTGAAGATTAGAATTTTCTATTTTGGATATTAGATATTAAAGTAGCAAATACCAGAGGAATAACGATTGAGAAAAAAATCCAGGCACTCTCTTATTTTACACAAAGTTGGGTAAGTCATTTTATATCTCTGCATCACAAAGTTATCATATGCAATTAAAGATACTAATGGACACTCTTTTGCCCGTATCTCAGGGACAATAAGCATTCTATGCAAAGTTTTTGTATACCTCCAAAAAACCCAAGTCAGGTTCCACAAATAAGTCATTTTATTCAGCTTTGAATCCTCTATACTCTACATTGGTTTATTCTATGCAGCATTGACATGTTTGTGTGGTGTAAGCAAGAAATTCTTACTCACCAAGGACATCCAAGTGTGACAACTGTTCTGAATGGTTATAAAGCGTTAGGAGCTCCAGCTGTTAAACTTTGCACCTGGAACAATATGGTCAAAACAGAAAGACTTTTATGACACCAAATCTGTGCTCTTACACTACCTTATATAGACTCATTAATTAAAAGGAGATATTTAGTATTTGACTAGTAGGTCATTAACACATATTAACTGAAGAATTTTATTTTCAAGCAGAAAAATAGCCAATACCTTCTGAATATTCATTATCACAATTAATTTTATGTGTCAACTTGACTGTGCTAAGGGATATTCAGATAGTTGGTAAAACATTATTTTTGTTTATGTTTGTGAAGGTGTCTCCAGAAGAGATTAGCCTTTCAGTCAGGCCTCATCCAATCCATCCAAGGCCTGAATATACCAAAAAGACAGAGAAAGGGTGAGTTCTTTCTCTGCTTAAGCTCAGTCATCCATATTCTTCTGCTCTTGGAGATCAGTGTTCCTAGTTTGGGGGCTTTTGAACCCAGACCAGGACTTACACACCATCTTTCCCCGCGATTCTCGGACTGAATTACATCACCAGTTGTCCTGGTTCTCTAGCTTGCAGATGGCAGATAACGGGCTTCTCAGCCTCCATAACCATGTAAGTCAATTTTACAATAAATCTCTTCTCATACATATCTCTATATATCCTACTGATTCTTTTTCTCTGGAGAACCCTGACTCATATATTCATGGAGTAATTGAGTTATGTGAAAAAATTTTCCCAACTATTTTTCAAAGCCCTCTGATTACTTTTTGATCCTTAAAAAAAAAAAAGACTCCAAAATCTCGACTTCAGCTCTTGCTGACCTTTTCATCTTGCCTTTCTCCTATCTTTCAGGGTATGAATTCCTGTGGAGTATTGAGTGGTTCTGAGTGATGGGCAAGAAATGAAAAGAAGACTTAATTTTTTTTTCTTTCTTTGAGTTGGGGAATGCCTCTCACTCACAAGCATTGCACATAAAACCACATACATACATACATGTTATTTTTTAGAGAACATACTCCATTATTTTACATATTTTGAGTTATAACTAGGATTCATAGAATTGACTGGATTAAATCATTACTTATCTACCATCCAATTATATTTACTAGAATTCCAGAGTTTTGAAAAGGTGTAAGAGAGCATTGCTGCTGTTAAAATTGTAAGGACGGTTGATGAATGTGAGACAGCAGATTTGGGTACAAAGAATACATCGATCCACCTTTTCTCTTTTCATCAGATACCCAAAACTAACTACTTTCTCTTCATTTAGTTTTATTCTAAACAAAGGCAGGATTTTCCATTTTGAGCCCATGGTATTTCAGGGGGACTTTTGGATATTAGTGCAAGGGTCAAGAAGATAATTGGGAGGAAATAATCATCTTTTATAAAGCACACTCTCATGCTGATCAGTAACTCAACATTTTCTCTCTGTGTTTAACAAAATAAAGAAATTTTTGAATTTCTTATTTTCAATCATTCCCTAAAGAATATGACGTACATAAAGGAAGGAACTTTGTCTCTCTTGGTCCTTACTGCATCCTCAGAACCTAGGTGAGAACTCAGATTATATTAAGCACAGGCATATCTTGAGTATATTGAGGTTTCAGTTCCAGACCACTGGAATAAAATGAATATTGCAATAAAGCAAGTCACACATTTTTGGTTTCCCAGTGCATATAAGAGTTATGTTTACACTATACCTGTGGGGTCCACAGACATCTGGCAGATTCCTATTCCAAGGCTCCTCTGCTCCAAGGCCCTCAGGCATCCAGTTGCTGCCCTTTAAAGATAACAGGAAACATTTGTTTTCTAGTACGTACCTGCCTTAGCTGAACAAACTACCCTAGATAATACAATGCTCAGAAGCCTGACCACCAGAACCGGTCACAGCCCCCTACCAGAGTCATGTAGCCCTACCCTTTCATGAGACCTGCTCCCTTCTCTATTACGTCAACATCATCCAGACTTGGGCACTGGCTGATCATACATCATGTGCCCCATGGTACCTGATGTAACCCTCCCTTATAAAAGACCTCAGTAACCAACCCTTGGGGCACATACAGGCACCTCTTGTCTGTGTGGCCTGCTGTTGTCTGTGACAGAATATCTAATAGAGTCCTTTTCTATTTTCATCCTTTGTCTTTGGTAAATTCTTTTACCCCCAAGTATTGGCCCACTGAATCCCATGACAATACTGTAGTCAATTAGTATGCAATAGCATTGTGTCTTTAAAAACCATGTACATACTTTAATTAAAAAATAGTGCTGTTGGAAGAATGGAGCCAATAGACGTGCTTCATGCAGAGTTGTCACATTCAATTTGTAAAAAAACACAATAGCTGTAAACCACAATAAAGCAAAGCATGATAAAATGAGGTATGCCTGTACTTAATACATGTTAATAATCTGATCGATTGACAGTGTGACAGAATCTATGCATGACAGACAAAAGGTTTTAAGCAAGCTGTGAGTAGGCAGTTTCTAGCTGTCTAGATGAATCATGGTGGCGTAGTCTGAGCATAACCCTGTAGAAGATGTACATGCAATTTGTCATTGCTTTTCTCTGCAATTGATAAAACTGGCATTAAAATAATTAGAACAGAATCTATTTTTAATGTATAATCAAATAATGAAACTGGAAAATGATCATCAATGGATGCTGATATCACAAAAAAATTAGACAACTAGATAATATTTACCTCTTGATTGATGCACATAACACCAGTTTGACATAGTGTACCAAAAAGGAAAGAAAAAGAAAAAGAAAAAAAGGACCTGAAACAAATAGACCTAGTCTATAAATCTACCTAACAGTTTGGAGAAAATGGAAGGATGGGAGAAAATATAAAATAATAACCCAAGGGAATATAATTAGCAAAATTCAGAATGTGAGAACACTATAAGAAAGATGATCCAATATCTTTAATAAATTTAATAAAAAAGAGGAAAAGAACATGTATATTAAACTGAAACTTAGATAAATGCTGGTGCATGAACTTTATTTGGACACAAATGAGAAAACTGAACTCTGGCAGAATATCTAATTGTATTAATCACATATTTTACTTCTAGTTTTAAAATATTATTGGTTATGCTATTTAAAATAGCCATTTCCTTTAGAAATAAGTACATACATAATCATAGGTAAACTGTAAGTTGTAGAATTTATTTCAGAACAATCCAGCTCAGAAGCATTTTTTCCCCCACAACATCCTAAGGGCTTTGAGAAATGCCCAGCAAATGGTAGGTGCTTAATAAATGTTTATTGAATAATTACATAAATTGAAAAATAAATGAAGTTTCTCATCATTAGTAAGTATAAAACTCTTATAATTTTAGCAGCAAGATCAGTCTTTCTTAGGAGGTGAAGTGGTGATCTAATAACTGATATAAGGAGAATTAAGTTCACAAATTAAATACTGCTACAGAACAAACAACAAAAAAACTTACTAGTTTAAAACAACAATAATTAACATGGCTCAGGAGTCCACAGCTCACCAGAGTTTGCTTATATAACCAGAGTTAATTAACTTAGCTAAATTTAAAAGTGATACAAAATTTTTTTATCTAATAGACCATTCATGTTTCAATTTTGTCACTTGGCTCAATGTACTTCATTGTATTTGTTTTCTTCCAGTACATGATGTTGGAAGAGGTCACTGAGAGGATGCGACCATCAGTTGACCAACGAGCTGGACCTGGGCAATCGAGGCCTCCCCATCCCCTCCCCTGTCATTGGAGTGTAAGTTCTGTCCACAGTGGGAGCCGTCTCAAGGACAACCTTGAGAAAGCAATGTGTTGTTGAGACCATCTGGATGGTATATGTGACTGAAACCAGTAAAGGCCTCTATAAACTTCTCAGATTCTGGCAGACAGGCTTGGAGCTCTACTCATCTAATGGCCACCCAAGACAAGCCTTGTATATAAGTTCTCTTGTTTATAAAACCTGCCACCTACCAGTCTTGAGTGGTCTGTCTCCTTCTTCAGTCTTTTGTTGTTTGTGTTCAGGGGTCAGTTTTCAAACCAACACATGTGGTCCTGCATCTAATTGTCATGTCTCCATCTATTTTAATCTTTAAAGGTTCACAGAATTTTTGCTCCTACAGTATTGATATACTTAAAGATTATATTCTATTTTGGGTCTTTCTGATGCTTTCTCAGTACTGGAATCAGATGCATTTCCAATCTGAATATCTTTAAGAATTATCTGTCTTTGTCAGAATATCACACCTGGAGGTATTCGGTGACCATCTATGCTTCATTGATGATTTTATTATTGATTGCCTGTTTGATTTCTCAGCTTTGTAGTAACTATTTTTTCCCTCTTGCAACTTACTGATCTGTAGGGTGACATTTTAAGATCATGTAAAACATGTCATTGTTTATTGTTTTATCTTCTTAGTCTATTGCTTTTTATTATTATGTAATATTATTTCTCATTATTTCCAATATTTTGCCTTGAGAGCTATTTTTATTCTAAAATTTGCTACATCAGATTTTATTAATTGTTGAGTTTTTTTGATGAATTGATCAATTTGTTGTTGCATCCACCTCACATATTTTCTTTATTTTGAAACTTTCTCTTCATGTTTTATACTTCTCTCTTGAAAATAAACTATAAGACAAATTTTACCTTTGTACAGAATATCTATTTAACAAGTGATTGAATAATTACACTGGTCAGGATTTCTGGTATCTTTACAATTCTTGCCCTATTCTTAAATTTTGCTTTCTGTTTACCCACTTGCTTTGTTTATCTTTTTCTTCTTGCCTGATTTTCCTTCAATTTTGTTTTCCGTATATCCTTCCCTTCTACTTTCCACACATCTCATTATAAACTGTAAAATATGCTACTGTGTGGTTATTCTTTAAAAATCCTACATATATAGCAATAAATATTTATTTCGATGTGAAAAATAATTCACTGCTTTTGTCATCATCAGAAACACAATCTAGATGTTATCAAGCTTTAACTATCAGGGAAAAACTTCTTTCATGCCCTCTTCTATATTGTCGTTTTTTACTACATCTTTAGTTTTAACTTAAAACAAAGTTTCTTAACACTAAATATCTTCATTTTTTATGGAATTTAAGTGTTCAAGCTTCACTTTAACTGTTTTTTTTTCTTTTGTTCTATTGCTTCTTTCCTTTCCTCTAATCCTTCCTGTTTCCCTCCCTCCCCTTGTGTAAATTTCTTCCATTCTCTCTAACAAAGCTTAATTCAGAACTCAATCTCTTAAAAGCATTTTAAAAAGTGATGCCCTTGGATAATATGAAGGTATTATAGGTTCATTCATAAGTCTAGTTGATAATTTGACTTACTGCTGTTCACAACACTATATCTTATATTCAGAGACTGCTGTTTATAATTCAAAACAGAGATTTGGTTTCAGCATCCTTCTAGGAATAGGAATGCTTCACTTTACTTTCTGGATTTAGCTAGTGAGCCAGACTTACCTTGCTATCCAAGGGAGCACTCTTAACTCGTTACCTGGTAGAAGCCAAATTCCCAGCTGCCACTGGCTGGCTCCAGACTCAGCCCACTGGATCAGTGGTTTTACCTCTAATTATCTCCTGTCACTTTTACATATATTGAATTTCTGTCTTTGGATCCAGCTATGCCATTTTCATATTATAATAACTTATCATTATAATTTCTAGTTACACTGATATTGTCTCTTGAGTTTCTCTGTTCTTTTTAGATCTTGGCTACTTATCTCCTGGGCCTTGGTATGTAATACCACAGATACACTTTGTGGCCCTCAAATTAGCCTCTAAAGCCAACACTTTCTTCTTGCTTTTGGTGAACAGAAAGAATTTGTTAATTCTGTAATTCTGACCTCTTAAATGGCAGGAGTCCTTTGACAGGTGGAGGTCAGAACTATTAATTCTCCCCTTATTTTAGTTGAAATTTCTTTAATTAGCAATTGATTGTGGTATTTTAATGAATTTCATATCCCCTAACATCTTTTGAAAAGGGTAATAAAATTCTTCTGTATGTGAAAGAGCTATCAAATTATAATTTTTTCTTCCAGAATAATTGAACTCAAATTTTATAGCAGTGTGAGCATAATGCCAATTATTCTGAGCAATTATCTTTTATTTTCTTTAATCTCCAGAGTTTACATAATAGTGTGGCAAGAATTTTCATTTGCTTCATTTCTTTGTTTTTTTTCTTTTGTGGCTACTGGTTCTATTTCTCTTTTATTTAAATGTTTATTGATAGTTTAGGATTTTCTTGAGTTATTAAATTAAAAATTTTTTCTTTCATCACATGTAATGGTTCTTCTTATCTTACTATTGCTGCTAAAATGTAGGTTACTTAGGTTAATGAAAGAATCTACTGGCATTCAGGACCCCATGTGTGTGAACTGGTTAGTTAAATTACCTAAAAACAAACAAACAAACAAACAAACAAAAAACATAGTTGAGATAATGATTTTAGAGAAATTAGACACGAAATAGGAGAGTCTGGATTAAGAGCTTGAACAAGTTTCTCTCCTCTTACACTACAGTTGCAGGAGTAACAGGAATTTCATAGAGCTAGGATTTGTTAGAAAGTTAGTGAATGTCAAAAGAAAGATGATAAAAAGGGGGTAGGCAAGCATCCAGGTTCATCTGGGCACAATGAAGAGGTAGGTAATTTTTTTCGAAGTTTTGCCAGTCTGCCTAGTTTGAGGTTACAATTTCACATGGCTTTGGGTCTTATTTATGATGTTCTGTGTGGATTTTTTATAAAAATGGAAATCGTTGCTCATAATTTGCATAAAATTTGAAGTTCTCAGTGTAGCAGTAACAATAATATGATAGTTCACAGACACTGAGCATTTACTATGTGCAATGCCCTGTGCTCAGCATCTGCAGTATACTTACCCCATGAAATACTTACTCTGAGCAAAACAGATAGTAAGTGGCAGAGCCAGGGGTAAATTTTAGGCATATGTGCAAGAACTGTTTCCTCATTCTGTCATGCCCTTTCTATAAGTGCTTTACACATTCATGATCATGTACCCTGTAGCCTTTTTGAACTCTGTGAATCTGCTTATCCAAACAGCAGTTTGAATCTTGGACACCTGAGAATGTGGAATTGATGGTTGGTGGCACTGATTTGGGAAAAACATGTAGCTTTAGAGCTGGAAAAGCTATTTTCTATCATAATTGGAGAATCAGAAAGAGTGAGTGACCCTGGAGAAGGGAGGTGTTGTTCATCACACTATCCTAGATAAGGGTCCCTAATCAGGGTAGTAAATTGTCCAGGTAGGCTTCCTTTAAACCTCCTTGGAAGGATTCCTGCCTCTCTGGGGAAAGAGATGCTGTGAGAGTGGCTGCAGCAGAGTATGCATCAGAAAGGAAGAGCCAGCCCCCAGAGACCAGTCCAACACCAGATGGGGCTGTCCACAGAATTGGACCTGAGTCTGACTGACAGATGGCAGTCAAAGCCTGCCAAGGAAGAAATAAGTATCAATGTGGCTGATTTGAGATACCAGGTGTTTAGACCCTGGGGAAATCCTGTCAGCACATCTCTGAGGAATGCTTTACTAGCTTAAATATTTAACAAGAACACAAAGGATTTCATTGAGATGAAGACAATGCATAGAAAATGCACCCTGGAGGCCATCTGTAAGATTTGTCCCAGTTAAGCCTAGTTCAGCTGCCTTTTACAGTGATTACAATGGGAGAATTGTGATTTAAAAAACAAAGGGGTGTTTTCTGAAACTCTCCATAAGATATCTGGGCATAAACAACCATCATGTAATAATTTTTAAAAACCCAATACTGACTATTAATATTATTCTATTAATACAAGAGCACAAAACAAGAGAATGAAGTAACTTTGCTAAGGGAACTATGAAGTTTTTACATCTTGTGAATCCTGTTGTCTGAAATTTGTAGGATGCCATCCCTATCAAGCCCATAAACATTTTGTTTTGCTTAGATAAAATGAAGGGATAATCGTAGTAGAGAATAACCTTTGTTTTGTTGGAGGTTTACAGGGACACCATGACCTAGCCCACAGGGATGGCTGCAAGAACAAAGAATGCCTGCAGCAAGAAGATTACAACAATCAACCACACCCTCACCCTTACTTTTTGTGTAAAAAGAGCCTGTATTCTGACTAGAGCAGGATGGTTCTCCAAGACACTAGTCTGCCATCCTCTCGGTCTGCCGGCTTTCCGAATAAAGTTGCTATTCCTTGCCCCAGCACCTCATCTCCCAATTTATTGGCCTGTCGTGCGGCGAGCAGAACGAGTTTGGACTCGGCAACAATATTTTAAAAATATTTTAACTGTGAAATACAGCATATATGCAGGAAAGTACATTAAACAAATTTACATTTTAAAATAGTCATAATAGCCAAGAAATATAACACTTTCAACATTCTCTAACACTACAATAAGTAAACTTTCTCCACCATGGGACTACTATCTTAAATTTGCTTCTCTTTGTAGTTTTAGTAAATTATGCATGTACTCCAAAATATACAGTTTAGTTCTGCTTTTTAAAAACTTTATATAAAGGTAAAATATATTTAAATGAGATCTTTGGTTATATATTTTTTTCTTTCACTCAACATTGCTTATGCGATTCAAGAAAGAAATAGTAATATAATTCATATAATTTATTATTACCAGGTTACTGTACTGGGACTTTAAACCAAAGTGTAGGGTGGAAAAGACAAGGTATTAACTGAGGCACAAACACATGGAAATATTTTCTGGGGCAGAGGGGCCTCTGTATTATACATCTCTCAATCTTACAAGCTATGGTAATTGTCATTAAAAGCTTAATTTAACATGCTAGAAAAATTTATATATATGAAAGCATTGTTGGACAGCTGTCTCCTAAATGGCAATATGTAATGGGCTTTCAGTTCCAAGGTTGGAGTCAATTCCTTTAGATCTCAAAGGAGATTCTTCATTTACACCTCCTCCTTTCTGCTATTCACTTAGTATGTGCACTTACAGGTACCTACAAGCTACCTTGCTTGAACAAGGTAGCAGTGATTTGGATAGAGATACCCTATGTCAGATTCAATGAAACCTTTCAGTAGCTACTAAAAGATATATAAAAAATGTTGTATATATGAAGCTTGATTATACAACCTGAGTTTCTCATAACCACCCCAACTTATGAATCATAAGAATTCACAGTTCTAGTAGTAATTTAATTCATCTAACACTCACTGGTATTTTTAACGCAAGATTTTAATCTATCTTAGGTTCTCATTCAGGTATTTCTGGGAAGTATTCTCAAGTATTTCCTGAAAGAGTCTCATATCCTCATACACAGTTCTCTTCCTGCTAAACAATAGCCCTGTACCATTGTCTCCTGCCCACCATTCACTGATTATTCCTTTGTTCATTGGACAGCAATATCATCTTACAGAGCTGAGGAAGTATATTCCTAAAGATGATAAACTCCATGGTGTTCTGTTGGAAAGTGAATCCTAGCATTCCATTTGTTTTACTTAGTATTACTTGATAACCACTACCACCACCATCATCATCATCATTTTATGGCTTATTCAGTTTACCCTAAAGATTTACAGAATTTTTAGTGAATAAGATTTAAAAATTTTTATTTACAAATTTTCTGTGGTTTGTAGGTCTAAGATATGAATCAATTAGGGGGGGCTGATCTATTTGGGGAGACACATATCACTGAGAAAGACAAGAGGTATTCAAAATTGGCCCTTTTCTCTGAAAAATAAGACTTTCTTATCAGATACGAAGAGTTCTTTCCTGAGCCTTTGTACAGTCTCAGAAGACTCCTTAGTCTTTATATCACATGCCAGTTTGACAAATGCTCTAGAGACTTCTTACCCAAACGGATGCAGGATTAGCTCAAGCTAGATGCCAACTATGTGAACATTCACTATAGTTTTAACTGATCCACTATTGGGATTCAGGAGAGATGCTATAGGATCTGCTGCCATGGCTACCAGCAAGCTCTTTCACTTATTTTCCTTCCTGTTTATGTGAGCTCAATTCTAACTTCACTAAAATAGAACACAAAATAAGGTGAGAAGTAGACTAAGGGATAGCTAAGTGGCTTACTGCTCTGGCTTAATACATATTTGAAGAGGCCAAGTAGTCAATATGAATAAAACACATACTGTGTTCCCAGTCATACTGACCCAAAAATATTTTCTTTAAAAATTTTGCTATATTATTCCAGTGCACAGTTTGCTACAACAAATATGTGTTGAGGAAGTATGGTACAATGGAAATGAGTACCGGGTTTGAAATGTAGAGACTCGGATTTCAGTCTCACCTCTGCCGTCACCATCCTGTATCACCATGTGCTGTTCATTTCTCCTTTCCTGGCCTAAGCTCTTAACTGTCAAAAAATGAAAGCTGGATATAAGTGGCAGTTCAGAGTCTATACAGTCGTTACATTCCATGAAACCCACCATTTCACATGCTGAGCCAATCCACTGAAAATTATACTTAGATCTCTCAGTGAAAGTAGAATACAGAATTTTTTTGCCTTTTAATGGCCATTGAACATACTTGGACCACACACAAGAAAGTAGGTTTTTCACAGAAAAGTCAAACTTTTGAAAATCACATGGTATATGTTGAAGAACATTAGATATTAATACCCTATAGTTTCTTGCATTGATACAACCAACATTTCTTTATACTATAAAATTGATAGCACTAATAGAGAAGAACAAAAGTGCCTTTTTCAAATCAGATACAAAGCTGAAGTTCATATCAAGAGTTCGTTCTTCTCATGCATTTCTTAAGCCAACAACATTACATTGACATGGAGGAACCATGAAAGAACATGAAGAAAACAATGAGGGGAGAGTTACATTCATTATGTTATTGTTAATAAATAGCTAAATGTTTATTAAAATTCCCTTTGACTTTAACCTGGAGTGAATTGCTTTTAAATATGATTCATCCAGACACAGCTTTTAGAATCCTAACTGTTGTCTTGGAACAAATATGTCAGCAATGCTAAATGCATTTTCCTAATGCCCAGAGGTCCTTAGCAGCTGACTGCTAGAATACTAAGTATTTTAAGTTATTTAATTCAATCCCATTGGTCTGATTCCTCCTGCTCTGGTAAGATAAGTACTTGACTTAGATGACGTAAAACAGTTTATTGCTGACTTCCTGAACTATGCAATTCCCTAGAAAAATCCAGGAGAACAGTGATGATTTTAAATTAACAGTGATAATCTTAAATTAACCTTGAGATAGCTGAATTTAATAAAACGGAATGGTATAATTGCTAGCTGAATTTCAACTCATGTTTTATAAGCTCTAAAATCATTTAAGGGAGTTGTGAGTTTAAAAAAGGTGCATGTGGAGAGAATTTGGGCCCTTACAATAATTTACCATTGAGTACATAGCTTTATCAAGAAAGAAAAATATTTGTTTCATGCCTCCTTAAAAATGTGTTTCTGAATTTAGGGTAATAAATCTTTTGTATACTAAGTCATTGTAATTCCACATTTCTCTGCAGTGTTTTCCATGAACTCAAAAATCCATGTTAAGGAAAGAAGGTTTTTGCAAGCTTTTTATTCTGAATTTCAAAATTTAAGATTTGGGAGAAAGTTTAGTGATCATTAAGAAAAAAACCGTCAATAAAAGAGTAATTTGTATTTTAAGCGATAATCACGTAAGAGCTCCTTCTGCCGCCACTATCTGTCAGTTGCAGCCAGAAAGGTTCACTCTTTCTTTTCTAATGTCTTACAACCATTGCTTTCTGCTGTTAATGAGACTGACTTCCAATCTGTGACCCATGTACAGCTTGCACTGATGCAGATAGTCATCAGTTGTTTCCTTCAGGAAACTTTCCTGGGTTCCCTGACCTGCACTATGTAATCACTAGGGAATCATACCATGTAGAGAAATTTCTGTTCTTTTTGAAGACTGTTACTGCATAGGGTAAGTTTAATTACTGTTAAATTTAACCTGATATATGAAAAGGACCATTTCTAGTACTGTTTATTTTAAGCAAAGGCAGGAGAGATGCTAATCTGCAACTGTATCAGTCAGGATCACTAGGTTATGCTGCAGTTACAAGTAATCCTTAAGTCATGAGGAATAAGTGAAAACAATTGTTAATTTCCTGCTCACACTGCACATCCATCATTGGCTGGTTGGAGGGCATCCTCTCTGTTTTCTTAATTCTGAGAAGACTGATGAAATAACCAACATCTGAAATGTTGCAGGTTGCCAAGATAGAGGAAGAGAGAAGGTGAACTTGTGTCCTGGCTTTTAAAACTTCCATCCAGAAGTGACACATGACAATTTCTGCTCATATTTTATTGGACAAATAAAATCACATGGCCATACTTAATTTGAAGAGGGCAATGAGAATATTTGTTCATAAATATTTTGCAGTGACTTTTAGAGTTATGTACATATTAGTGTACTTTTTTCTGAGGATTAGTGACTTTGGGTAGAAATTTATATATAGAGAGAATCTTGGACAGTTTACTGAACCAGTTAATATTGGTAGATACATGCATCAAGCTAAAGCTGATGAGCAGTCTCCTGTTTCCACCTCAAATCCTAGTGAAAACTGAGACAAGGAATGGCTGGTGACCCTTAATCTCTCCATTATCCTAATATTACATTCCGCCTATTTCTTCCTTTATGCAATTTTAACTTTCCATATTGCTTTGCTCAGACTTTATCAAGGCTTTCAGTATTATTCTGAGAATTCCTAGTATCTCCAACTGCATCATACTTGACTAGAGACCTAAGAAATACCACTTTATGACTTGCATACTTCAGCTCACTGAAAAGAATTAATTTTTTTTTTGTCTAATACATTCTGAGAAATGCCTACTGCTGCCTTCTCTCTATTTAACTTGCTTTCCTCTGTATTTCTCTTGATCACCTCAATTTCTTCCATTGAGTTTCCTCTATATTTCTTGCCTTTTTTTCCCTCTTTTTTCTGAAAAAGATCAGTTTTCATGTCGTGAACATGACCTCAAAAACACTCCACTTTCATTGCTTGAAAATCCCACTCTGGGACAATTGCTAGGTTGCATTATGAAATACCTTGGCTGAATACAAACATTTTTGGTCTTTTTTTTTTTCTTTTTTTGTGTAAGGGTTCAATGACTCTTGTGGATAAGCTCCATTCATCCCAAAATTTGTGCTACTGATCTATTAAAAGTACTATGTATCCAGTTTATCCATTTGCAAACAATACTGAGCATTATCATTTTCCATGATATTTGAACCATTTTCCTGGACTCCTAGTCCTAGAGAATCTGTTTGAATATGTTTTAAATAGTATCCTAAGAACTAACTTTTAGCAGTTATTCAAGATATTCTCATGAAATCACTGCTTCATCTAGATATATTGAGGATATAATCTAATCATTGTGTGTCTCCTGTTATGAATGAAGAAACTAAAGCACAAGCAGCAAAATACAGAAATTAAGATCTTAGAGTACAGCAGAGGCAATTCCTAGCTATGATATAACAGTTGTGTGATCATGGGTGAGTTACTGACCCCCAGTTTGTTCATCTGTAAAAGTAGGAAGATCCTACAAGGCAGTTGAAATATTAAGTGAGTTAATACATGTATTTAGAGCATTTCTTGGCACATACTAAGAATCAATAGTGACTGTTTTTATTGTCTTTGACATTTTTCTTTGTCCTCATCTTTCTGGGCCTCTTGGCCAGATCTTACACAAAAATTATGGGAGAAAACTGCCATAAATATATTTGTTTTTTGTTTTGTATCATATCATGTGATTCTTCTCTTGGTGTTCCATCAGAGATTCTATTAGCACTTAATAGCCGATGATGTTGGACCCCCATCCAGCTTCTCTTTACTGTATGTTTTAGCTGCCAACAGTTCACACCTTCACCTTCCCTGGAGACTAGCCTTTGGCTGAATGAGCCATCTTTCTTGGAAATGTCTAGAAAGTTATGCCCTGTTCTTCCTCCCTTCATAACTGATCGATGCCAGGGTATATAACACTCTAGATTTCTTGCCTCTGGGCAGGATACAACTCATGGTCCAGAGCTATACTTGGAATCAGTCTGAAGTCAAAACTTCTGAAATCACATCTTTGCTATATTGATTTCCCTGCTCTGTCTGGTCTCCCTTGCTGACTTGTAGCTTTCTCCTGAGGACATCCTTTGAATAAATTCCTAATCAGGCTCTGCCTCTAGGGAACCTGCCCTAAGACAATGCTCATAGTATTTTCTTGATAAGACAGGCTCAAGGACAGGAATACCACCAAAGAGAAAAACCACTGGATTCTATAACATGGCATCTAAGCAAGAATCACCTATTACATTGTCTGGCACATGGCAAAGTTTCAAACATACTAAAGGTGTGGCTTTAGCATGTGACATTAACTTGGAAAACACAATGACTTTGTATCACTCACACTTTTTTCACAATAGTGGGTAGAAAAATGGGCTGTCATTTCTGACACATGGGGGATTATCACCAAGTTACATGGTGGTTGTAGTGATTCACAGTAATGAAATTTACTTTTCAATAGTTCTATGAAGAATCACTTAGCTTAGATGCTGTTATTAATTAAAATGGGGATATATTAAATTTATTTTCTGGCAGCTTACATATTTTGTGTCAAAAATTAGGTTATGATTTCTGGAAAAATGTCTTCTAATGTTGCTTCTTTAGCAATTAGTCACGTATAATGTCTGTAATCGTGTACTTTAATTAGAAGTATTTATAATTATTGTTAGAGAGTTTGTTTTGAGGAAGATTCAATATTTTTAGAACTCATGCATTTTATCACTTGTTTCTAAAATTTATGTAAATTTTTAATTAAAGTTTCAGTGTGGATAAGGAAGATATCTATGTGATATGTTCTTTCAATAAGAGGGGCCTAAACATCTTCTGCACTAGTCTACTACTTTGATTTACAGATGAAGAACTCAAGACATGGAGAATTTGAGTAAGTTGCCTAAACTAGGATTAGGAGTATGGAAGAATTTGGGGACATAATATTTAAGACACTGAACATTTCCTCAATAGATTGTGTTACCGAATTTTTTTTTTCAGACAGTTATTAGGAATCTGGAGTACATTCAAAAAGAGTTACATAAAGTGTAACATAATTATGTAATTGTTACATAAAGTGATTAGTTTCTTGGCTTTTAACAAATGCTTCCTTATCATTCAGTACAGTTGAAATACTATTCATATTAGGAATGAACTGTCTTAAATTACTGCTGTAGTGCAAAATAGGAGGGAAAAAACCCTACAAAGTTAAATAATTTAATTTTCATGAGTGCTAGAACTTAAGAAGAAATAAGTTTAATCAGGATGATGAAAATGCATTCATAGAAATTCTGAAGAAGTTTGTTGGAATTTAAAGAGGTCTTAGGGGCAGAAAGCACTAGTTCTCTCTTGTCACTTCAAAATGTTCAGCTTTCCTTTGCCTGAGTGGAGCTGTACCACTGGCTCTACTTTAAACAGCCATGATTAGAGTCACAATCTAACAGAGAGAGATACAAATTAAACAGGTTGAGGAAGCCAGGATAGCATGGGGAAAAGAAGGAGAGAATGAAGAGGTGGATATATATTTTCTTGAAGAAATTAGATAAAATTCATAGAATAGAGGAAGAGTATTAAAGAAGATGCATATTTATCTGTGAAAAATAGCTGATGACAGATGAAATGGTCTTGGTTTCTCTATGGAGGAGGCAGAGTGGGAAGAGAATGTGGAGAGCTGCCAGCTGTTCATGTACATGAAATTTTCCTAAATCAATTGTCTACTCAAGGAGGACTTATACAACAGTTTAATTGTTTAGTTTCTGCTTTTAGGATACAACTGATTGTTTCCTAGATTGTGAAGAAAGGAGTAGGCCACTAAAAACTGTTTGAAAGCCACTTCTGATCTTGACCTGCCCAAGATCACAGTGTCATTGGCTGCAGAACTGAAAAATGGAACTCATGTTTCTGACTCCAAGTTCAAAGTAAGTTTTGTTCTGTTCTTTTAGATTTCCTTTGATTGGAAATATTTTATTATGAAATAAATTGGAAAACAGATCAGTATTATTAAAAGTACTAATTTAGTGTCAGACTGCAGGGTTTTTAACTTTCAGCTTTTCTTAGCTGTGAGGCATGGTGCAAAACAGCTTTTGTACTTATATTTTCTTCATCTTCAAAGGGTATATCTAATTATCAAGAATACCAATCTTGCAAATTTAGTTTGAATGACAAATGAGGACTGTATATGAAATGTTTAGTATAGTAGTCATACGTAGCAGGTATGCAGTAAATGTAGGTGTTCCAATTATCTGCCTTTCATCTCAGTCCCAGGTATAAAACCTGATTACCTCTAGTACCAGCAGTACATAGAGAAAGTTTCTTGCCTTGTGGATTTGCAGTGTACAATTTTGCACAAATGGAAAACTAAGGCCTCTCAGCTATTCCTCAGGAAAGGTAAACCCAACACTGATTTCCTAATTCCTGACTTCTGACTAGTCCCATAGGTATTATCCTATGGTATTATTACAAATTAATTTCAGGAGGTACTTTCATTTTAAAAAAAAAACTTTGAAGAGGAATATCCTCTTCAAAGGTCAGATCTGAGATGAACTTGGGTATATTTGCATCAGTAAACCTTTCCTGAACCAGCTAAGGAAGAAATTTATGAACAAGGGAATATCAAATATAAGAGATTCTGTAATTATTTTTAGTGATTTCTTCACATGGATGGACTAATAGACAGCAAGAATACCTACGCACTAAGAGGGAAACACAGTAGAAATACTGAATTGAAGGCACGTAATATTCCTGCTTACCGTTATGCTTTAATTCATTCATTTACTACCTCATTAATACATTCAATAAACATTTATTGTTGACATTGGGTTGGAAAAAAGCAGATAAGACCTCTGCTTTCATGGAATTTACATTCTAGCTCTGGTACAGAAATGAATGTATAAAAAAAGATATATATTGTACAGATGCTACATGGAAGTTAAAATGAAGTGATAAGGTAGGGAAGACTAGGTGCTAGTTCAGACTGGGTGGTGAGGAAAGACTTGTTTGCAGAGGTGTACTAATCATATAATTTCATGTGGAAAATAACTCCAAATATCAGTGACTTAATGCAACAAAGTTTTTTTTTCTTGCTCATTCCAATGCAGGCTGGAGGTAGCTCAGTTATCTGATTCCAAAGCCAATGCCACATAGTTTATGTTTTTAGTATGACAGGATCCAGCTTCGAGATACCAGGTTTAAACCAAAGAGAACTACAGAAATTATTATGAAATCGAAAGTTATTAGAGGAATAAAAATTCACATGATTGTAGAAAAACTGTGGGGAAAAAAAGGTTCAGACTGGTGAGTTTGAGACTGAAAAAATGACTAACCTAACTTCCCGAAGCCAGGCACATCCAGCTGTCATAGGGTGACTATAAAAGAGGGACAGTGGGGATGTTGCCCAAGGGTCAGTTGTGGCCAACAAGACCAACAGGTGGGCAAATATCTAGAAATGGAATTGGGGAGAAAAATACCTTGCTGCTATTGGCTGGTCATTCTATATCTAACATATGACCTTAAAATAATGATTATTGCTTAAATTCTCCTTTCCAAGTCTTGAGCAAATTTCTTTTTTTTTTATAAATCTAACTTGATATGATGCAGTAAAGGGGATTCTGGGTAACACAGTTCCATCTTATCCAGGGTGACATAGTAGAAAACCATCATAACTATGGTTCAGTTCTAAGATACTAGATACAGATACTAGATACTAGACACTAGATACAGATACTAGAAATCAATTACCAAAAGAAAAATTGGAAAAGCACAAACATGTGAAGAATAAACAATATGTTACTAAAAAAAACATTGGGCCAATGAAGAAATAAAAGAGAAAATCAGAAAATATCTCATGACAAATGAGATACTGATGAACTGAAATGGCTCCACAATACATTGATTGAGATGGTGATAGAATCTTGGAGCAATGTCCTTTGAGAAAATGCTAAAACAATCGCAGATACGGATACAGGCCTTAGAGGACCTGAAGCTTTTATATTTTAAGAGAAAGACTTTAATACTATCTTACATTTTCTAATTATAAAAAATATACAATCATGCAGGCAATTCCTATAGAATGTCTCATGGTCTTTGCAGGATGCCATAGAAAAAGTTGAAAAGCTAAAAGTCTCATTATCTCCATAATAAATCTAACATATAAATATAGCACAAAGTAAATACAATCATACTTTGGAATAGTCTTATATTTTACATTAAGTACAATCATATTAACGCTAAGTAGATTGTAATAAGTTAGAGATCCACATTTTAATTCAAGGGAAACCACTAAATATAATGTGAGAAAGGTACTGGTAAAAAGCAATAGGTGAGTCAACATGAGATAAATAAAGTATATTTGATTAACTTAAATAAGATAAAAAAGCTTAATAAAGAAATAAAAAATTCCTAAGATATAGGTAGACAATAAAAACTCCAGATCTAAATAAAAATTACTGATATTTACATTAAGTATAAATAAACTAAATATTCTAATAAAAACATCCTAGGAATTTGGTAATTAGAATAAAAAGGTCTAACTATGCCTTAAATAAAAAAGACATAAATAGGTTGAAAGTAAAAGAAGAATAAAATATATTTAATTCACTAATTATAAAAAATTTGAAAAGGTTATTTGATTTTTGAACACAATAGACTTCATTAATGGAGTTTTATAAACAAAGATTTAATAAAAATTAAAGAGTCAGGGAAGCAAGAATTTCTTAGCAGTTGTAAGTATATAATTTCTTAACAGTTATAAGTATTTTATTATCATTAATTAATATCAGTGAATGAAAATGCATTATGTAAATACTAATAAGCAAAAGAAGAAATTAAAAAAAAAAACTATAATTGAAGTTTGAGCTGTTAGTACCCTTGCAGAAATTGATGGAAGATTTACACAAAACAAGCAGTAAGACTAGAGATCTTAAGGACACTATACCCAACTGACCTAAATGAAAAATACAGTGTATTACACCTAATATGTAAAATATACCAAATTTTCAAGAAATCTTGGTAGGTTTACTATTATACACCTTTGGATGGGCTATCAACTAAGTCTCAATATATTTTAAAAGACTGAAATTTACAGAGTAGTCTCTCTGACCACACAAAAAAATTTAAAGATGAATTATTAAAAGATATCTATTAAAAGACATAGGCATTAGAAAAAAAAATTGAAACTCCTGACTCAAAGAATAAATCACAAAGGAAATTAGATATTTCAAACAGTATGACAGTGAAATATAATATTTCAAAATTTTTTACATGCAGCCAAAGCAATTTTATATACTTAATGTTATTTTTCAAAGGCTAACCAATAGTGCTTTACATTTATTTCTTGAGAAGCTAGAAGATGATAAGCAAATTAAACAGAAATAAGCAAAAGAAATTAAAAAAAGTATAAGCAGAAATCCATGAAGTAGACATCCAAGCAAAAGAGAAAAATATCAGAGCCAAAAGCTGGCTCTTTGGAAATCTAATAAAACTGATATAGTTAATAAAATTGATCATACAAAGATAAAGAAAAACAGTAAACATAAATTACCAAAATCATAAATGAAAGATAGGATATTAATACAGATCCTACTCTTATCAAGGGTGTAAAGGTGTTATAATAAACTTCTATGCCAATAAATTAGACAACTTAAGAGAAAAAGAAAAATTTTTTGAAAAATAACCATTTCTAAAACTGATTCAATGTGGAGAAAAGGAATTCTTGTACACAGTTGGTGGAAATGTTAATTGGTGCAGCCACTAGGGAAAAAGAGCATAGAGATAACTCAAAAAATTTAAAATGGGACTATTGTATGATTTAGCAAACCCACTTCTGAGTATATACACCCAAAGGAATTGAAATCAGCATCTCAAAGAGATATCTGCAGTCCCATGTTCATTGCAGTATTATTCATAATAGCCAAAACATGAAAATAACCTCAATATCCAAAAACAGACAAATGGATAAAGTGTAATATATATATATATACAAGGGAATAGTATTCAGTCTTTAAGAAGAAGGAAATCTTACCATCTGTGACAACATGGATGAATCTGGAGGACATTATGCTAAGTTAAATAAGCTAGACATAGAAGAACAAATACTACATGATACTATATGAAATAGTCCAACTCACAGAAGCAGAGAGAAGAATGGTAGTTCCAGTGGCTAGGTGACAGGGAAAAGGGGAAGGATTAGTCAAAGGGTACAAAGTTTCAGTTATACAAGATGAATAAATCCTAGGAATTTACTGTACAGTATAGTGTCTATAGTTAAAAACACTGTATTATATACTTAAAAATTTGTTGAAAGGGTACATACTGTAAGTTTTCTATCACACACAAAATAATAATAATAATTAGTAGTAATAATTTTAAAGAGGGCTGGAAGAAACTTTTGGAGGAGATGGTGTGTTTATGGCATATATTGGATTGTGGTGATTGTTTCATGGATATATACTTATCTCCAAACTGATCAAGTTTATATTAAATACGTACATTTTTTAGTGTATCAATCATACCTGAATAAGGTGGCTTAAAAGTAAATATATATACAAATATATGTGTGCATATATATATGTGTGTGTGTGTGTGTGTGTGTACATATATATATCCCATCTTTAAAGAGTTTTACAAAAAAAAACTTATTATAAAGTAGAAAATTTGAATAACCCATTATCTATAGTAGAAACAGAATTCCTTACAAAATGTTCAAATTCAAAAACTCTAGGCCCAAATCATTTCACTACTGAATTCTGTTAAATAGTTGAGGAATAAACAATACCAATCATATACAAACACTTTTTTTAAAATAGTGGAAGATATATTACTTTCCAGAAAAATCTTTATATACAAAAATTTTAAATACAGTGTAAGGAAAGAATTTATAGACCAATTTTGTTAATGAACATAGAAACAAAAAACTTACTGAAATTAAATTCAGTAATACATAAAAATGACACACAATTGTGATTAATTGGGGTTATCCCAGGAAATAAGGGTTGCTTTGACATTTTAAAATTTAATCAATGTATTACACCTTATTAACAGAAAATAGGAAAAATAGTATTATCTCAACTGATGCAGCAAAAGCATTTGGCAAAATTCAGCACCCTTTCATGATAAATTTTCTCAGAAAACTAGGAATTCAAGGAAACTTCCTCAATTTGATAAAGCAATTCTACACCAGATCCTGAGATATACTAGACATAAAAGTAAAACACTGACTGCTTCTCATGTAAGGTTAAAAATAAGGCAAGGATATCATTCCTACCACTTTTATTCACCACACATGAGAGGAGGTCCTTACCAGTACAATAAAGCAAGCAAAAGATATGTGGAAGGAAGATTAAAACTTTGCATATTCAGAAATGATATGATTATTTATATAGGCTATCCCAAAGATCAAAAAATACTATAATTAGTAATGACTTCAACATGCTCCCAGGTACAAGGCCCATATTCAAGAATCTATTTTACTTTTATATACCAGCAACAAACAATTTAAATATGAAATGAAAAATAGTAATTGTATTTAAAAGAATATCAGAATATGAAGCAATCAAGAGAAGAAATCTCTACACTAAAATGGAGAGACATACTATGGTCATTGATATGTTATGCATGGTACTGCTTTCAATATTTTAAGATTCCAGTTCTCCCAATTTGATATATACATTTAATGCAATTCCAACCACAGTTTCAGCATGCTTTTTTTTGTTTGAGAAACTCATTCTAAAATTCATAAGGATATGCAAAGGATATAAAATTGGTAAAATAACTAGAAAAAAATGGCACATTTGGACTATCTGAACTAAAGGTTTACTGCAAAGCTAGATAATCAAGACAGTTGGATATTTACATTATACAGACAGATAGGTTGATAGATGTAAATAGTGAATTCAAACACTGACTCATACTTTCAAGGTCAATTGATTTTCAACCAAAATTCCAAAGCAATGCAATGGAGAAAGGGCTATATTCCAAACAGTCAGTGCTGGAACAACATATCAATAATCTTTAAGTTGCTTTATATGCTATGTAGATGTTTGAATATCTAACTGTTATTAAAATTATCTACGTTTTAAAATTCTTATTTCTTCTTAAGCTGATATAACATTCCTGTCATTACACAGTATTTATATATTATTTTTAATGAATACACTGAAATCCCACCAAGTAAGTAAAGAATAATATACATATATTTAGGTTGTCTGAATTTGGGTTAATATAAATAATACTGTACCTAATATTTTGAACATAAACTTTTTTTTTTTAAATGGCATTCTTAGCACAGATTTCAAGGCATGAAATTACTGGAAACAAAGCTTTCACTCTTTGATAGCAAATTTCTTTTCAAAACAGTTATTCAAAGATACATTGTCCTAGCATATTTTGAAGTAATTGAATTTTAATCATTGAAGGGTTATAAATAGAACAATAACATATCTCATTTATAATTCAGGAAAGAGAAATGAGACTGGAGATAGTAAATACAGTTAGGAATTGGTAACACTAGAAAATGCAGGAATAGATTGAATATATGGAACAATTGAGCAGCCCTTGATATTCACTTATGTATTTCTACAATACTTCATAAATATTTATTGGTCATCCACTCTGTGCCCGGCGGTATGCTTGATAGAGAAGTGATTTAAAGTCCAGAACTTACGTTTTAGCAGTAAAAACAAAAACAAGATAAGCTTATTTTGAGATTTAGGAATGCTTGGTGGTAGTTGGAGAAAAGACTCCATTTTCCAGCTTGATGATTAAGTATATAGTAAGGTCATTTATTAACCCCATTTCTTGCTTTTTTTCTGAATCCTTACACCCATCATTTCACCTGAATAACTTTAAACTCTTCCTTCAAGTGTCAGCATAGATTCCATTTCCTTCAGCAAGTCTTTATGACTCATTTCCAACAGGTAAGATACATTTTTTTCAGTTACTTTCCTGCCTCCTAAGCACAGACAGGGCAACACTGTCTCAAATATAATGCCTTTGAAAGAAGCCAACTACATATCTCAACAGAAAAATTGCAAATTTAAGAAGACTTGAATACATTTTCTATATATAAGCCTATCAGTTCCTTCTGAAGAAACATTTTTCCCTCAGACCATCTCTTCTATTTCAAGCTCCAACTCAAGATCAGCACCTTGCCATAGCGAGCTGTACTTATTCCATTTTCCCTCATCTTTCTCTAAGGCAACAAGCTCTAGTTATTCTATTCTTTTGACAGTGTTGGGTAACATAATTATGCATTTAAATTTATTGTGGATCGTGCAAAGAGATAAATGGAGCACAAGTTTCATCATTGATTCATGCATCATTTGCCATGAAGTTGATTCAGAGAAACACAATTTTTATGTTGTAATTACTTCATTTAAAAGTGTTTCAATAACATAAAGTGCTAAGTTTTAGAGCCGATGGTCTTTTGGGGAAATAGACCTTAATGTATGTACATTTTTGAAGTTTTCTTGCTGTAAACCAAACAACACTTAAAAACTGAGTCAAAATTAGCATACCTATCTTTAAAAAAAACAGTTTTTTTAATTGAAAAGGAGGAATATATTCTCCATTATTCCTCTTCAATCACAGTTTTATTGTTAGAAAATAAAAAATATGTTCTTTTTAATCTGGATAGTTTTGGTGACCCTATGTTAATGCTAATAGGATATATAGAATGCTGTACAATGGCTGCATACATAAATGCTTTTTCAAAATGCTTTCTTGCTTGATCATATAGCATTTAGAAATAATTAGCAAAAATTATACAATTAACTGAGTTGTCACAATAATGTCTTGGTCTAATTTAAATCTTTTTATATCTTTGATAGTTGTTTATAACATTCTGACAAGATCTTATTTTCAATCAAAAGGTGTACAGATGGTAAAATTAGTAATTTCTATTCCTCAGAGAAGATAATTGAAAATTATTACATTGAAT
Organism: Camelus bactrianus; assembly: GCF_048773025.1. Classification (NCBI taxonomy): domain Eukaryota; kingdom Metazoa; phylum Chordata; class Mammalia; order Artiodactyla; family Camelidae; genus Camelus; species Camelus bactrianus. The sequence goes on along the minus strand of NC_133549.1, from coordinate 56,128,863 downwards.
AAAACATGTAATCTTGTAACAGAAGGCAAAATTTTACTAGCATTTTTTTTAATTTTCACTAACTTATTTTCTTCCACAGAAGTTGCCAGTGTAATAAAATTATCATTACCAGTATTATTTTTCTTTTTTGTCAGTTAGTGATTTTCTTTAAGAGCTTATATAAAAAAGACACCTTGAAAACATTTATAATATTTTGTCTATAAGACTGAACTCAAAAACTACCTCAGGACAGCTAAACATGTATGTTCTTCACAATTATTTAGCCAATTTTGACATCTGTTTTCTAATTTCCCCTTGTTTATAAGTATTTCCAATGCAATTTGGTACATGACTATGTATAGCATCATATTTTTCTTAGTTGTTATAAGACCCATGAGGGCAGGGATTGTCATCTTTTTTCCTTTGTATTGCCCTAAGAATAGGCTTATACTAACCCCTGTAGTATTTATACAGGTAGCATGTAGCAAGCCAAAGAAATTCCTCTGGCACAGGCAGTCAAGTTTCCCATATTAAATAGACAGGATTGACACAAAGAAATATGTGTTCTCATAAGTTTTTGTGAATATATATTTTTTTAAATTTCTGTATTTGTGATAGAAAAAAGGGAAAAATAAATATTTATTTCAATTTCTTACTACAAATATACAATGAACTTAGTAGATTGCAATATAACCAACTTCAGTATATGTCACACATAACAATTCAACCATTACTCGGCCTCAGTGTAGGGGAAAAACTAGAGATTAGTGAGAACTATGTTAATATGGTGACTAATATGTAGGGAGAAGGCCCAGTGCTACAAGACACTTCAATTATTTAAAGGAAGGAAATACATGTCAATTTATATGGTATTTTTCTCCAAATTTGAATGTGGGCACATAATTAAAAACAAAATTATTTAAGAACACATAGCCAATATCAAACATGTCTATATGCATTAAATAGACTGGCCCAGCAATCTATAATCTTTCATTCATAAATCACAGCACAGAAAAAAATTTGCTCAAGAAATTCCATTCTTTTTTTTCAGTTTGTTTCTCATGTAATTTTGGGCTGTATCACTTGGAAGGCAAAGAGATAAAACCTGTTAAACTGATTTATGGAAATTATCAATTTGCTTTTTTTTTTCTTATAGATACAGAGGAAGTGAATGCTTTTTTGCTCTTCATTTTAAACATATGCCTAAACTGGTTTATTTGGTAGAATCATATTAATTTCACCATCTTGCATAGAGAGGGGATTTGGATGGATTTATGAAATTACTTTTTTATTTGATAGTAAGTTTACTTATTACTTCTTTAAGTATTTCAGCAAGACAAGCAGGTGCTCTTTTATTGTAGAAAACATGTTATTTTTACCAAAAGAAGAATAAAAATCATTTCTACCTGTGGTCAGTCAGTCAACTGTGGTTAATGCTGACTATCCTGTAGCCCAGTGTTAGATGCTTAAGAAAGGATGACAGTTAGGAATTAGGAGGGAGGGAGCTGTCCAGTACTACCTCTCCCTCACTTATTAAAGAGGAATAGGGCAGAGGCGGTTATAGCTAGGGCACCAGGGTTGTGAAGACAGGGGCTCTGAGGGTCACAAGTAAGAGCAAGGGGAGACTCATCCTGTATTACAGGAGGTGCTGGAAGGAAATGAGCATCCCTACAAAGTTAAAAACTAGACAGGTGCCAAGTTCCAAAAGATAAAAAGAGAATCATAAAGGTGGTCAAACTGTGTGGGTAAGTGGTTGTCAAATTACAAGAAGGGACAGTTATCACTAACAGTGTAAACAGGTCAGGATCAAATAGCAGGTTGTGTGGCAATTGGGTGTAATTCTGAGTAAATGCAGACCTGCCAAGGCTGCTAGGAATGAATATCAACTAATGGAGGTATTGCCGTAAGAAGACCTAGAAATAAATGTGTGTAGATTAAAAACCCTTAAATGCAGGCTGATGAAAGAGTTGGAACAAAAATTTGAGAATGGCTGGTCCTTTATCTCTAGCAGATCCCATGCAAAAAGTATGGAATAAAATGAGCCATGTCTGACCGCAAGTGGATTGTAGCTGAGTGTAATGCAGAATGGACTCGTAAATACTCTTCAGTGAGTGGACAGAATCTCTGGCATTGCTATGAGTTTCCTCAAAATACGTCTAAGTAGGAAGTCGAAAAATATAATTGAGCAGGAAACAGATGTTGGCTGTGTGAGGCCCATGACAGCCACATCTCGAGTAGATTAGACAAGCAAGGTAGACAAGAAGAATTCTTTCCCCTTTGGATTTAATCCAATTACAGAAGTTAAAGCTTGTTATCTTTTCCCACATGATAAAAATTAACTTTTATTCAACTTGATTCAAGGAAGATTTGGCATCACTTTTGGTTGGGATCTTTTTCTCATTCTTCTGGTAGTAATAGTATTAGAAGAGACCCCAACTGTGTTGCAAATGAAATGTATGGCAATTCCAGGCTAAGATCAGATACTGTCATTCATGGTTTCAATGTATTTGTATGGCTACAATAGATCTGTATGGAGTGTCTCTATAAAGCACTAGACTCCTCTAAAAATCTCTGAATACATTTTGCTTTTATCAAAAGAAGTTTAGTTTTGCAGTTGATAGGAGTGCACATGTGAGTGTATGTGTGTATGTGTGAGTGTGTGTGTACACACACACGTTTTTCTTTTTTCTCAGCACTATAGCTATGGTCCAAAGATAGCAAGAATGTTTCCCTGAACATTTTCACTCAGAAGTAGCATAAGTGCTGATAAGCAACAGTGAAAAACAGTTTTTAAATGCTATTATAAACATTTTTTAAAAACTGATTTAAAGATTTACTGACAAAGCTATGGTTTAAAGCACTTTCACTATTCAAAGTAGAAAAACCAAAATATTGTAAAAGGTCATTCAATACTTCTTACAGAGGCTAAAACAAAGGCTATTTAAGGTCAAACTACACTGTTAAATATAAATGTTAAATTTAAAAGAAGCATCAGATTTTAGTTTAGTTTGGTCACATAATCCTGTTAAGTAAATATCAATGTACAGGTATGTAGACAAGCCTTCAAAAATATGCTTACATTTGTATAGAATGGTAATATGATCAACAGGAATATTTTAGATAGTTTTAAAATTGTAATAATAAATTTTCTCAAACAACCTGTGTATGAACAAGGAGTCTATTTCCAAGCATGTGCAATTGTTAGTGGATTATCTTAAGTACGAAACAGTCTATTTCAATTTCCTTTCTCCAATTCACATAATATAATTAAACTAAAAAAAAAAAATTAAGCACCATGCACCTACAAAAGAAAGGAAGCTAACTTGGGGAGTATTATGGGGAAAGCGGCATAAGTAGTGCAGCATCTATCGCTCATACAACAATTATTTTATATTTGCTACCCAGAGAAGCAATTTCTCAGGAAGAGAAATTTACCTCAAGATTTTAGTGGCTTGCAATGGATGTGTATAAAGGATTTTTCTTCATTGCTTCTGGAACTCTATTATTTGACATGTTCTCACAAATGTTGTCAACTTTGAGTTGGATACCAAATAATCTTCTGAAAAGCAAGATGTACACAGAAAATTCTCTCATTTGTGATGCCCTACTCCAGCAGAGATATGCACCTTTTCCTTAATGGCTCTTCAATGAGGTTGCTAGATTAAAAATGGGCTTATTTTTTTCAATGGCTTATTTTCTCTTAAGTATCTATCAGAGTGGTTCAACTACTTTATCTGACTTAGAAAATAGGCTTACACAATTATTTTCTCTATTTAGGTCTCACATTTATTGAAAAAACTATCTTTGGCTCATTGTATATTTTAAACCTGAGAAGTACTCAACTCCTAAACCCTAAACATAACAGCATGGCTTTTTCTTTTATATTTTCCAAGGGGAAAAATACTTAATGTTCTCTAAAAGAAAACCCCATCACAGGTGGATTTGCTTTACCATTTTCATCCCAAACTCTAAAGGTTAGAATTTTAAGAAATATCCCCTCCAAGTAGAGATGAATAAAAGATTAAGCAAACATGATTTGACAGTGACTGTGTCTCTGTAGTTATAAACATCGTACTTCTGAGTGGAAACTACAAAATAATACCACTGTAAGGAGTCTTGGATGTCTAAGACCCAGAGAGATGAAGTATTTAACCCATGATTGGCCTGTTATTGTTACTATTAACCACTGGATATCAGATTCCTGGTGCTCTGAATGTCATTCCACCTCTGCTTCTCTTATGTTACAGTTTAATAAAATGACTAAGAACACGAGCTGCAACTTCAGATGGACGTAATTCAAACTCTTTTCTGTATCATATGAACTGCATGGATATATTATATAAACTTTCTGAACCTCAGTCTCTCTATCTATAAAACAGGGGTGATATTAGTATCTATTTCAAAGGATTCAGTTTTATCATACACGGAAAGTGCTAGACAAGTTTTGTGACTGATAAAGATTGGTGATTATTCAATACAGCATCATATTATAATAAGAAATATCAGAGTATGGCAATATAATTATTAACACTAGCCGAGCATGTGCTGAGTGACTGTTTTACCTTCATGGCAGTGCAGTTTGGATACTGATTCATATTCTCTTGCTTATTATATCTTAGAGTGTGTAATACAAATTAAATTGGAAAAGTCAGGGACTGTGATTTAATATTCTCCCCCCAATCTCAGTGGCATAAGGCAATACATTCTTCTCATCTTTGCAACAGTCCATAGTCAGTAGGTGAGCTTTTATCCACAAAGTCATTCAAAGACTTTAGCTCCTTCAATCTGGGGTCACTAGCATCCCCTAGAGCCTTGCAGCCCTCTACTTGAGGATAATGAAGCTTAATGAAGGCAAATGAATAATCATGAAGAAATTCATCTGTCCAATTGAAAAGCTGAGTACAATACTTTGGCTCTGTTTCTTTGCCAGAACACAGTCACATGACTCCATAAAACTGTAGGGGAAGCTTAGAAGTAAAATCAAGGTGTTGGCAGAGTTGTGTTACTTTCTCCCCTCCTAGGGAAGCATCTGTTTCCTTGCCATTCCCAGCTTCTACAGGCTACGTACATTCCTTAGCTGGCATGTGGCTTCCATCTTCAAAGTCAAGAATGGTGGGTAAAGTCCTTTTTATACTGTATCACTCTGACCTCATCTTCTACCTTCTCCTTTGATTTATAAGAATCCTTGTGATTACATTGGGCTCACCTGGATAATTCAGGATACTCACCCTGTTTTAAGGTTAACTGATAAGCAACCTTAATTCTCCTTTACCATGTGGTACTACACATTCACAGGGTCTAGCATTATTCTGCCTATCACACCAGCCATAGACAGCTGCAATGAGGGCTAATCCTAGGAAATAGCCTCTTTAGGATTTTGCACATGGATTGCTCACCAACCAGTAGGTAACACAGACCCCATTATGTTAAAAGGCAGAGTATTGATAGTCTTTGATGTGTTATCTGCAGTACATCTATGATAAATTGGAAACAGGTGGAAGATGGTTATTACTTTGTGTACAATCTCTGGCACTTGAGAGATATGAGGAAAATATTAATTATAAAGCTTGTGAGATGAGTGGCTATTGCTAAGCACCATCAATACGTCTATGCACCCAGAAAATGACAGGTCATGGATGGTTAATTACCAATTTAAGCAAAGTGTGGGTTATAGGGCAGCCTTTGGGTAGTAAAAGAGACCCCCATCTTCTGGAACCAGAGGGTTGATTGTGCTGAAGACCAAGCCCAGATCTTAATTTTAAGAGGAACATAACTTTAAGAAGGCATTAGAGTTTAGGAAAATTATCTACACCATCGTCTCAACCCTTATAGAGGAGAGGTGACTTGGGAGGAGATAAACAGGTATGTGTAGTTAAAAATATTAAGCTACCATTTGCCCCTATCCTCTTGCCCTGCAGAAGTCATCCATTTATTCTTGCTGAGAATAGCATCCCCTATCCCTCTTGACTAAAGATTGTAAAGAGGGCTAAGATGAGGCAGTGGCATTACAGGAATGTGTTTGCATTTCATGGACATACGTCTCCCGCCTTTGCCACTAGACTGATAACTAGGGTTGTAACAGAACATGATCCTATGGGAGATACCAGACTGGCATCAAGATGAAATCAAAAGGCTTAAATAAGTGGGCATGTTAGAATGGATACAATATATCCAGAAGAACTACCAGTCAAATGAGCTCCATGGGAGTGACTGGAGGACACCTCTTTTACTGAAATAAAAAAAGTTGTGATGGGGTTACCTCTATTGTTAGCTACAGCTTAGACTAAGAGTCCTCTGTAGGCCAGTGTTGATGATAAGTGATGAAGTTATAAATTTCTGATCCCTTGTAGCAATGGGGACGGCAGAATCCAAGAATAGCAGGGAACAGGTAACAGCAAATATATTTTTAAAACTATGTTATTTTACAGTGTGACTTTGGTGGTTTTGGCTTATAGAGCTGAGAAGTAAATGTACATATAACAACTGGGACATATACAAATACATCCTACTTCTGCCTTATTGAAAATTTTGATACATACTTTCATGAATGCTAATATGAATATATAGCAATTTAAGCAAATACTATTTATGTTGAATTTTTTTTAAGGATGGAGATTTTTAAATAACAAAGTAGTAGTTAATAAATCTTACATATTACAGAGAGGTACGATGAATCCTCATCAAAGGTATCTTTTGAATGAAGATATTAGTACCTGATGACTCCTCAGTTGTACATCCAACAGATTCAGCCACCACTACTTAAAATTGTCTGTCTTTCTGAGTCTAATTTAGGAAAGTGTGGAGAAAAGACTGATTGGTCCAGTTCAGGTCTAGAATTTGAAATAATACAGGACTGATTACTAGGATGTGGGGGTTCATAATATTGGAACAGAGACAGCTGGCTTACAAAGTGAGTGAGGAATAGAGAGAGAACACAGCAGTTATAGAGAGGAGGACACAAAAGGGAAGGTGATAGCCACACTTGTACTTTTAGTATTAGGTTCCTGCTGAGGCACAACTTCTTTTATTCTCCTTGGACTACCTGAGATACAAGAGCTTCATTATAATTAACATATTTTTCTTTAAGTCAGTTGCTAATGCATGAATGCTATTTGAAAACAGAGCATTCTATTAATATAGTTCCTACTGTATATTAACCAATCTATAGAATTAATTGTAACTTTCCATAGGATGGCTACATCTATTGTTTTGTATTCAAATAATATGCTCTGATTAGATCACCTCTTCTATGCCGTCAAGGTTTGGATGTAATAGTATTATTATATGAGAGAGGAAAATGATTCTACGTAAATTTGGCTGAAAGAAATGGTGAAGTGAGGAAACATCAGCAATTTGCTTAGCCATTTGCCACTGAGACAGAATAACGGCTTTCTCTTAAGTCAGGGGAAGAGCATGTCTTACTTTGCTGACTACAATTGCCACTATTGAAAAGAAATATATCTAGATGGAAAGAATATATTCTAGGTATATCTGGAAACCAGTATCTTTTATAAAATACTGCTACAAGTATATTGTAGTTGTAAATCAAGAGGAAGCTTCTCTTTGACTTTGTGATATATAGATATATCTATATGAAATGAAATTTTATAAGCTTTGCCCTTTTTACAGCTCAGCAAATCTAAATTCTTGTTTTTCCCTGCAAATTGCCTCCCCAAAATATCAGGTTACTGAGTGTATTTTATGGGCTCCAATATGAAGGTAGAATTGTCAATCTAATACCCCCCAAAATGTGACAAATTCATTTAGTTAGCCCACTTTCCATTTAAGGCTCAATTATGTGAAATAACATGTCTCAAAATTGCATACATAACATGCTATTAATGTGTATAATTAATGATGTGGGCACTTTTACATGATTAAGGTATAACCTCTTGATCATGTGTTATTAGCCCACTCATATCTTAAGTACAAAACATATCAACACACTGTAAAAACTCTATTATTATTATTATTTTTATTAAGAAGTGGGTCTTTTAAGCTCAAATTTATGGTCTTAAGTAATGGAAGATTTTAATGAAGCAAATGGCCAAATCTACAGATAAACATATAGAATTGTTAGAATGTTTTAAAGTCTGTATTTATTGTAGTTGGATGAGAGAAAGTTTTTGATAATTGTGGTCGTACATGTAAATATGTCTCCCATAGGCTAGTATGCTTCTTAAAGTCGAATTAAAAAAAGACTTTCCCAAAAGCCCAAACTTCAGTCCAAATGCCTTTAAGTGAAAAGATGAGATACTGTCAGTCAAATTCTACACGCTGGGATGGATATTTTACCCTGAACCAGGAACCTAGGGGACTAGAAATAAAATACTAGGAGACTAGTATTTTAAGAAATTAAAAAAAAGAATACTCTAGATACTTAAAGATAATGGCCTTTCCCACCTTCCATTGCTTTTCCTAGCATACATGTAACTGTATCCTGAAATCACATGCTGCAAACAAGTACTGGACAGCAGATGATGCTTTTCAAACTCCTTTTCAGCCAGATGACCCTTATTTTTCTTTCAGATTCTGCCTACTTCTTGGTAAGCTGGCATATTCTAAACTTGTTTAAAAGATTTTAATATTTCTACTTCTTGTAAGTTAATGTTTCTGGCATATTCTATAGTCACATCAAAGTTAGAATTTTGAAATTAACATAAAAATATTCCCAACTAAATCAAGCAGAATTTTACTTCTTTTTTTCATTTCTTTTAAAGACATGACCCTGGCATCTCTTCTCTATAAAGCAGGTCTTGATGTGAAATTTGAAGGTTCAAATGAAATGGGTTTTGACATTTTTCAGCTGTTTCTCCTCATGAGAAATGGTTGACAATTTGAGAAACTATATGTTCACTGCATCAAATGATGATGAATGTTCTGAGTAATACTTTATGCCTTCTGTTTCTCCCTAAAGATTTCGTGTTTATATTTTCTTTTTGCTACTTTTGATATTTTGACTCTGTTGCTGTCAGAAAAAAAAATTCAGAGAGTACACTTGAGACATTTTCAATCTCTGTTGTAAATTGTGTTGCATTAATATGATACACATAGAGGTAAATGGTGTGTGGTGGGAACCAAACTCAGGTCTCCAGGAAGTGAAGACAGAGGAGGATTGGGGACTGGCAGAGGATGTTGGCAAATTAATATGATTAATATGATAGTGTTTGCTGTCCACAAAATATTTTGCATAAATAGTGCACTGTGAGAAAGGCATTGCTACTTAAACTTTGAATTGGTATTGCTTGCTGGCATTGAGATAATATGAATGAAATAAAAATAGGAGAAACTGTAATGAAACAAGACTGTCCATAATATACTCTAGTGTAATACTTTAAAACAAGAGTAAACCAATTACTAATATTTTCTTACTGCTGGTATATTACTGGTGTATATTACTATGCTATAGTCACTTGAGCAGATATTTCTCCATATAACAAATCACTTCTTTATTTTAGCTGAGCCAAATTCATTGGGGAAAAGTAGGAAATAAAATGATTTGAGGTATGAGAATATGGGGATCATAACAGTTTATAAAAACTCCATTTAAGTGGCTGAATATATATAAATAATGAAACAGAATAAAAGAAAGGATAATGTTTCAGAATAGGAGGGCTAAAATAAGCCAAACTATTCAAAAGGCAAAATCCTCTCGAATCTTTAATGAATCATAAAATTTCTACAATTGCAATGAACTGACGTTACGTGTGTTGTTAGTCCTTATGCAAACAGATTTATACCAAAGTAATCTTTTTTCTCTCCATGCATATCTGTAAAATTCACATGTGTAAATACTATACTGGTAGAATTAGAGAATTAATGTATTTGAGTTGAATTAGAAATGTTACATTTGCTAATTTTTATTAATCACAGTTCTCATAAACTAAGCACAAGAGCAATTAGCTCTTAATTAAGAGACAGTGTAATTAAAATCTATTACTTATTGTAATCTCATGTGTTTTCTGAGATGTAGCAATGTTTCATTTTGGAAATCATGGACAAAGGAAACAAGCAGGATAAAAAGTAAAAAATAAGATGTATAAGTGAAGAGAACTGGGTGAATTCATTGTTCTACTTAAATAATACAATTTCCACAATGGAAAAAAAAACTTCTTGTCTACTATTGAATCCAAACCACCCAGACTGTGTCTCCCAGTAGGTTCTCAAAATAAATTAGAATATTGTCTTCTTATTTTCCAAAGCCACTCCAAATAACACATCTTTAGAACTACTGAACAGTCATAAACAGAAACGTATTTTATATATAGATTTTAAAAATTTTTACATAGAATAAGAACATTTACAAAGTGTCAAAAACCTTTCAATAATTAACATCATTAAAGCTATATTATCTAATTGTAGAATACTTAGTAACTTCTTAACCTGAGGCAGAAAATTAAAGCTTGGGTACTACAAACGTTTAAATCATGTTTAATGCATTTATTTTTCTCTCTAAACAAAGATACATATGTTAGCTTAATTACCATCTACTGGTAATGTTGATTAATCATGAGCAAATTAGCTTATTACATATTTAGTTTCTAAATAATAAAGGTATTTCCACTAATTACTCTGTTAAATATGTATTTTATAATTAATCCAGAAATTATTTAGTTGCTTTATCAGGCTTAGAACTAAAGTGTCTAAATAATCACTATATTTTTAAAAAATGTAGATTAACTTTATATGACCAAGAGTGTGGATTTATATTACCCATGCCATAGTTATTTATCCACTCAATAAATATTTACTGAATAGATGCTGTGTTGGTCCCAGAAGGACTATACAAAGTTAAATAAGTAATGCTTATCCAGTAATAAATTTGACAATAACTGAAAAATTACTTTTAAAATTTTGTGATGGGTATCAACTTTTAATTGATTTTTCTATATACAGTTCAAGTTGTGGTTGGCATTGACAAAGTACTACAGTAACAGATTCAGTTGAATGGCTGAGGACAGGTTCTCCAAAGCTTATCATAGCAAGAGGATTTAGTTAAAACAGAAGAAAAAGGTGTGAGGATCTTGAGTTTAAGCTGGTGAAGACATGAGAAGTGAGATTTTTGATCATGCAGTATAACTAAAACTGAATCAGTCCTTATTTCATAAAAAAATGAAAAACTGGTCTTCAGTTAATAATGAAGTATTGATATTGATTTATTAATTATAACAAATATAACAATGGAAGATGACATAATAGAGAAAACTGGGTACAAAGTATATGAGAATACTTTGTATAATCTCAATTTTTATATAATGTTCAATTTTTCTGAAATGTCTAAAGCTGTTCTCAAATATAATTTATTTTAAAAATAGGACTTTTCCCTAACAGTCAAATTGAGGCTTTATGATATCAGGTGGTAGATGGAGTCTTGTATGTTCCTCAACTTTGTTCTTCAACTTTGTCTATTCTTTTAAAATTTCCATATAAATTTTAGAATGAGCTTGTTAATTAACACAAAAATATTACTAGAATTTATACAGCCACTGTCTCAAACAAATAGATCAATCTGGGGAGAATTAATATCGTAATAATATTGAGTCATCCAATATTATATCCCTCTATTTATTTAGGGCTTTTCTAAATAGATATTTTCTAAATGTATTTTAAAATTTCTCCCAGTAATGTTTTATATTTTTCTGCACTGAAGTCTTGCCCCTCTTTCTTTAGATATATTCCTGAAAATTTGACTTTCTATATTGCTGTTGTAAATTTTAATTTTTTAATTATTTGTTGCTGATAAAAAATTACAATTCTATTTATATTGACCTTGCAACCCACAAGCTTATTCAGTTTCCTTATTAATATTAGCAATTTTCTTTATAATATATATGACTTTCTGCATACACAGTCAAATCACTTGCATATAATGACACTCATTTCTTATCATTTATCACACTTCATATCACTTCCTTATCACTGCTATAGTACTTATTATATTTCTTATCAGTTCCTATCAGTCCTTACAATTTTATATTTTATCTTTGCCTTCTCATGCTATCTAGAATATCCACTAAAATGTTATAAGTTGAGAGAGTGCCATATTAATCTTATCCTTTTTCTAGGAGGAAAAGCTTTTAATACTTTCCAATTCTTCAAATGATTATGACAGTTGCTGTAATTATTTTGTTAATATCCTTCATTAGGTAATGAAGCCTCCATTTATTCATAATTTAGTATGAATTATTTTTATTGTGACTAGATACAGAATTAGTTCAAATGCAGTTTCAACTTCTCTTAAAATAATCATGCTTTTCTATTTTATTCAATTTGATTGGTTTATACATCTATATATGTGTGCATACATATATATAATTTATAGCTAGATTTGGCTTATTAATATTGTCTTAGGATTCTTATACTTATTTTCTTTGGAGAGATTGACTTGCAATTTTCCTTTTCCCTGATGTCCTTGTAACATTTTTATTATTGAGATTATGCTGGCTACATAAAATGAAATGGAGATTCTTTTTACTTTTTTCTGTCTTCTGCTTTCTTTGAGCTTTACTTAATTTTCCCCCCTAGCTTATTGAAAAGAAAGCATTTACTTTCACCTTTTTTCTTAATATATTTATTAATATTATAACATTCTCTCTAAACACAATTTTAGCTGTATTATACAGATTTTATTACATGCACTATCTTCAACACAAAATGTTCCCTGATTTTTATTTTATTTCTTCTTGGTAATTTAGTGATATATTGGTTAATTCTAAATATATGGAGTATTTTTAGTTATCATTTAAAAATTGTGTCTTAGCATAGTTTCGTTATGGTCAGAAAAGATATTTCTATGATTTCTGAGTTTAAAGTCTGACAGACTAGCTTTCAGAACCCACACAGCAGCAAGATGGACAACTGTTACACATGTACTGGAAAATTATGTTTATTCAGATGATTTTGTAGATGGTTTTTTATATATAACATTAGCTCAAAACAGGTAATTGTGTAATTTGAAACTTCTATAGCATTGCTAATATTTATTTCCTGCCTTTTTTTATGAATTACTAAAAGCTGCATTATAATTTTCCAACATAATTAAAGATTTGACTATTTTTCTGTCAGTTTTTGCATGCTATATTTTGAGATGTGTAGCATACGTATATATATATATATAATTATATACATAAACACATTATGTGTGCATATATATAACTTTTGCATACTCATTTTGAGATGATAGGCACATATTTGACATACATATGTGTGTTTACATATTTATATGTATAATTTTTCTCCTTGATGGAAATTACCATGGATAAATTACCATTCTGAATATCTTCATTTATCCCCACCAATTCTTGCCATAACGGGCTCTGCAGCAGGTGTGGGCTGCAGTACAAGCATGCTGTTTCCTTCATTATATGACTCAGTATCTCCTATAATATTAGATGTATCAGTGGTAGAGAAAGTGCCATCTTTCTTTACTTCATAATTGCATGGTATATTTTTTCTGATCCTTCTGTTTTAAAATGTTCTGTGTCCTTGTTTTACATCTCTTATTGTTTTTTAAATCCATTCTAACAATCTTTATCTTTCAACTAGACTGTTATATTTAATGTAGCTACTAGTTTTTTCGTGTTTAAATATACTATTTTTAAAATCATTTTAGTGATATGATAGTGTTTAAAACATTTCTTCTTGGCTTACTATGACTTGCTATAAATTAATAATTTTATTACTTCTCAGAAAATTCAGTCTTTGGAACCTTTTATCCTTTCTATCTTATAGCTATTTAAAATTTTTTTTTGGTATAAATTCTCTATATATTTTAAAATCACAAATGTTACAATGTTTCTCAAGTCACTGTTCATTAAATCAATCAACATTTTCCATTTTCTGTTCTTGCATATCTGTGTTTCCTCTGGGATTATTTTTCCTCCCTTTGAATAATTCTCTTTATAGTTCATGCAGTGTGGGTCTACTTGTGTCACATTTTCTTAGTTATGGTTCATTTATAGTTTTGTTATTGAATTTCACTATTAATTTTGAAAAATATTTAGGGTAGATATAGAATTCCTGGTTTAGTTTTTCTTTCAGAACTTTGAATTTATAACCAAAAACTTTTAGCTGTTATTAGTTATCTTTCAAAATTAGCTCTCAATATTTTTCCTGCTTTTTTAAATGTAATATAACTCATTTTTGCTTTAGATTCAATTAGTTTTCTTATTGTCTTTCATATTTATCAATTTAGTATGATATGCACAACTATACTTTAAAAAATTATCTTGCTGTTTTTCATATTGCTTCTGAAATCTATTTGATAGTATTCATTAATTTTTGAACACAGAACCATTTCTTAAAATATTGCTCCTGTCCCATTTGACCTCTTATCTCTTTTTGGGAATATTATTCTATACATTGGGGGTCAGCAAGCTTTTTTTTTAATGTCAAGGGCCAAGTGACCAGTAATTTAGGCTTTGTAGATCTCATAAGGTTTCTATCTTATATTCTCTTGGAACTCTTTAAAAATTTAAAAAGCATTCTTACTTGAAGGGCTGTACAATCATGGTCCACATACTGTATTTGTTCCTAATTTTTTCTTCTTTGTATCTGAACAAATTTTGTGTTTTAAGTAACTTTTATTTTTGTTTGAATGCCATACATTGTTTATAATAAATATAGAGATGATAAAAACTCTCAACAAAATGGGTACAGAGGGAATGTACTTCAACATAATAAAGGCCATATAAGACAAGTCCACAGTTAATATCATACTCAATGGTTAAAAGCTGAAAGCTTTCCTCTAAGATTAGGAAAAAGACATGGATGCCCACTTTTATAACTTTTATTCAACATAGTAGCAGAAGTCCTAGACAGAGGAATCAGAAAAAAAATAAATAAATAAAAGGCAACCAAATTGAAGAGGAAGAAGTGAAGGTGTCACTATTTACAAATGATGATATTATATATAGAAAACCCAAAAGACTCAATCAAAAGACTTAGAACTAATAAACAAATTCAAGAAAGTTGCAGGATAAAAATCAATATATAAAAATCTATTGTGTTTCTTTATACTAATAATAGACTATCAGAAAGAGAAGTTAAGAAAACAACTTCATTTATACTTGCACCAAAACTAATAAAATATCAGAAATAAATTTAACCAAGAAGTGAAAAACTTGTACACTGAAAACTATAAGACACTGATAAAAGAAATTGAAGAAGACATTAATAAATGGGAAGATATTCTGTGCTCACAAATTGGAAGAATCAATATAGTTAAAATGTCCATACCACCCAACCCCATCTATAGATTCAATACAATACCTATCAAAATTCCAATAGCATTTTTTACATAAATAAAACGAACAATCCTAAAATTTGCATGGAACTACAAAAGACCCTGAATAGCCAAAGCAATCTTTGGCTTTTAATGTTCCAATATTTATAACTCTATCTTCTTTCTGCTTCAGTATCATGTTATCATTTCTTCTCCAAAGAAATTACTTGCTCTGCTGAGCTCCTAATAATGGTAACTATTAACACCTTGCCCAGATACCTTGGTCACCTTTACTTTAAGTCACCTCCATCTGGTTGTACAGTGTGTTAAATTGTTTTTAAAAAGCATAACAAGGAATTGACATAGTGATGGAATCACTTGAGAACTGGAGTTATTTACAAGATTTGAAATACAGGGGGGAAAATTAAAGTTGGCATCTATGTGAATATAACATTAATGGAAGAAAATCAGAATAATAGAAGCAAATAATTATTCAAAGCTGCAAAGAATTCTGCATTCTAGAATATTGTCTATTTTGCTTTCAATGTCTTTCATCCATATAACTTTGGAGCTACACTTTGGTAAAATTGCTCATTCAAAGAAATTATTTATCAGTAAAAAAATATATTTAGAAAATTTGTAATTACAACAGTTTCTTTTGATCAAACGAGCTCTGCAACCTGCTGAAGCAAAATTAATTTGGTTCGTGTTCTGAGAGAGTTGAGTCAAAAATCACACCCTAAAATAAAAACATTGATTAAATAGATGTTAATATGAATAGCAGGACAGCGAGATTCTAGAGAATCTCACGTGTTCTGCCGGCATTTCGTTAATGAAGTAGAATGCCAACTGGTATCTTTTATTCAGCTGTGACTAATTATCTTCCTCAATCATATTAAACTATTGAATGCAGCTTCATTTACAATGACACTAAAGGTCTAACTTTGGCATTAAAATCAAAATAATGACACCCACAACTGCCTAAATGTCATGATACTCGTTCTCACAGTGAAGGCGCAAAAGAGTTAATTGTACATAGGAGGGAATGAGTGACATGTTCTTTTGTTTCTCCTAGACAGTTTCAGACACAATACTTGTGTTTGTGTATAATCCTTGTGAAAAACTCAGGAAAAAACCAATAATAATTTTTCCTGACACTTACACCCACATACACATAATACACACAGCAAGATCTTGAGTTTTAAATTCTGATGCTGATTCCCCTTAAAGGGATGCCGATCCCTTTAAAAATGGGTACTTTTCCTACTAACCGTCTCCTGTTAAGTGTGAAGAAATTTACACATGATTGTGCATACATGTACGTGTCTGGGTGGGTTTCAAGGTTAACATTTTTATGGAGAAGACTAAGATAATATGTATTTCTTATTTAGATATTTAGATGCCATTTTATCATTGTATAACAATTCTGATAATGTCAAAGTCAATAAAAAGGTATGGTTAACAAAAGCACACTCTCCAGCTGAACCAGAATTGACTGTTGCCTGAAGACTGCCTATTTTATTTGGTTCTAAGTAAAATAAGCACAGAAGTATTTTTTAAATAGGTTAGTATGCTTTCAGAACACTGATTCTTTCGGTGTTATTTCTTTTTTTGAAGTTATTTTTATTGAGGGATAATTGGCATAGAACATTATATTAGTCTCAGGTATACACCATAATGATTTGATATTTGTATGTAGTGCAAAATGGTCACCACAATAAGTTAACATCCATCACCATTTAACGTTATAGGCTTTGTTTTTCTTGTGATAAGAACTTTTGAGGTTTATTCTCTTACCAACTTTCAAATATGAAATACAGTATTATTAAGTATAGTTGCTATGTTATACATTATGTTCCCTAGACCTATTTATTTTATAATTGGAAGATTGTACCTTTGACTCCCTTCACCCATTTCACCCACCCGCATCCCCTGAATCTGGCAGCCACCAGCCTGTTCTCTATGAGCTTGCTTTTATTTTTAATAAAAACACATATAAGTGAGATCAAACAAATTTGTTTTTCTCTGTCTGACTTGTTTCACCTAAAGTCCTTAAAGTCCATCCATGTTGTTGCATATAGCAAGATTTCATTTTTTTATGGCTGAATAACATTCTGTTGTGTATATATATATATATATACATATACACACCATATATTCCTTACCCATTCATTCATAGATAAACATTTACGTTGTTTCTTTTTCTTGGCTACTGTAAATGATCTTGCAATGAACATGAGAGTGCAGGTATCTTTTCAC
Source organism: Camelus bactrianus (assembly GCF_048773025.1). Taxonomy (NCBI): domain Eukaryota; kingdom Metazoa; phylum Chordata; class Mammalia; order Artiodactyla; family Camelidae; genus Camelus; species Camelus bactrianus. The sequence goes on along the minus strand of NC_133549.1, from coordinate 56,111,402 downwards.
GTTAGTGTTTCCATTTTCTTTGGATAAATACCTAGAAGTGGTATTATTGGATGTTAGTTCTATTTTTTAAGTCTTTAAGGGACCTCCATGTTGTTTTCCATAGTGAGTGCACCAATTTACAATTCCAAGAACAGTGCAAGAGGGTTTCCTTTTCATCCTCACCAACAGTTTTATCTTTTTGATAATAGCCATTCTAACAGGTATGAGGTGCTATCCCATTGTAGTTTTGATTTGCATTTCGCTTATGATTAGTGACACTGAGCATCTTTTAATGTGCCTGTTGGTCATCTGCATGTCTTCTTTAGAAAAATCTCTGTTCAGATCCTTTGCCCATTTTTAATTTGACTTTTTTTTTTTTTTTTTTTTTTTGCTATGGAGTTGTGTGAGCTCTTTATATTATTCCCTTATCAGATATATAGTTTGCAAATATTCTTTCCCTTTCACTAAGTTGCCTTTTTCATTCTGTTGATTGTTTCCTTTGCTGTGTAGAAGCTTTTTAGTAGTATTTTTGCTTTTGTTCCCTTTGCTTGAGTGTTATTTCTGAAAGACAATTTCAGTAGTTGAATATGATGGTGTTTCAAAATTTGCTTTACTAATCTGACTTATTAACTGGCTAAATTAACAAACAATAAATTAATCAATAATGAAGTAATTTAAAATTATATAATAATATATATCAACTAGTAAATACTGATTAGCTTTCCTAATTACTAGAAATAAAAGAGAAAGGATATACTAGCTTCTGAAATTTAAATAATTTTATAAACTAAATAGCATATTTTTGTTGGTAGTTATGATCACATACTCTTCTTTTTTTCATTTGCACAAGACTGTATCCAAACCAACCAGGACAGTAAGCACAATGTGTGCTGATGTTCAGCCTCAGTGCTACAAGGAGTGAGGAGACACTAAAACATTAGGATGAAACTTAGTACATACACACAGTATCAACAGGTCTGAACATGGAAATATGTCCACTACCTTTTTTCTCTCCCCACATTAAACATTTCATGGCTTTGAGATGGTTGAAGTAAGGTGAAAAATGAGGATAGAAAAATTATTTTTTCACATTAAAAATAGGTTTTACTACTAATTACATAAAAAATGTTCATTTAAGAAAAATAAGCTTTTAAGGAAGAAAGTAATAATCACATGAATTCACCTGTAGATAACTTAATTCTTAATTTTATGGTCACCCTTCAATGCAATTCTTTATGCATATAATGAACACATATTTATAAATTTACATAATTGAGATCATATCAGACATTAAAAAATAGTTTCACTTTTTAAATATAACTGCTTTATTAATTTTTGCCTTACTTTTCCTCTACTCTATTCCCTTCTCTCATTCTTATTCTGTCTCCAGTACTTTTAACAATCTAGTGGGTATTTTTAAGTAACTTTTGCCACGATCACTATGACATACATGCATATACATACATACACACATAATTTCTTTTTATATTTGGTGTTATTTGTTTTTAAAATGGGGTTATATTATATTTAATTATTTGCTTCTTGCTTTTCTCACTTAAAAATACATCTTGAAAAACATAACTCACACTTAGTATATATTGAAACTGTTATCTAGATATCTCCTCTCTCCATATGTCTTTCTTACATTCAGCCAATTTGACAGTCTTTGTCATATTTTACGTAATTTTCTCACACATATCTTCAGGTTCGTTAAATTGTGTATTTACTTGTACTTTTATGTTTTCAGTCTGTATTGAAAATAAATGTTTATTTTTCATTTATAAAAGTGTTCTCTAGTTCTTTTTCAAACCTTATTTTTTCTTCATGTCCTTTCTTCATGACAACTTAAAAAAAATCCCTCTTTGTTTAAAAATATTTATTTTATAGTTCCATCATGTTGATTCTTGTTGTTAACTTAAGTTCTTGGGTGAGCTGGTTCTTCTGCTTGTTACATCTTTTCTCACTTATAGTGGTTTGTTTCTCGGTGTGTTTACTAATTTCAATTATAAGCTCATTTTAAGCATAAATTATTTATTCACCCCATAGGATTCTCACAGGGATATCACTGAAGTTTCTCCCCACAAAATTTTTCAGTTTGCTTGTTGTAGGTATTCTACGCACATCGCTTTCTCACAACAACTTAAATAAAAAGTCAATCCTAATATTTTAAAAATATTATCTTGGTTTAGGATTTCTCTGTAGCACTTAAGTAGAGTAAACGTGGACTGCGTATCGGTGAGAGATGAAGTTTTAATTTTTCTCAAGATAATTTTTTATCCTACTCAGATCAAGAATAAAAGTAAGTATCCATCTTAGTTTAGCTACTTCTAGAACCCTGAAGTAAGAACTTAAGTTCTAGTAAGTAGTCAGTTTCAGAGATGGCACTGGGAAAATCAGTCGAGGTGTGGCCAAATGAGGAAGGGAGTAGAAGGAAGCCAACAAAGGTTGCACTGTCAACCTGGTGACTATGGTCCTGCTGGGAGATTCTAGGAGGAAGTGTAGAATACTTAGTTATATACATACCAGTAGGTACAGTTATTTACCAACTTCCCATTTATCATTGGTTGAGGGCTCCTCTGGGGACCCTTCTAGCACTTCCAGGACTTAAAGCTAACATTACACATGTCCAAGGGCTGAAGAAAAAAATGTCCTTAGGCAAACTGTGACAGGTGCTAGTTGTAAGCAGTCTCATATGTACAGACCAGTGCCAAGGAGATATGAATTGTTTATCAGTAACAGCTGACAAACCATTCTTGTCCTCTCTCTGGATCAGTAGGTAGACTGATTGTGTTTTCTTTTCACTAGGCTTCTAGTTGCTGGAGGACCTTGGCGCCCATCCTTGTGTGGTGCTTAAAATCCAAGCTCAACCTTTAATCATTAGAAGGGTCAACTAACCTTCCAGGGCTGCTGTAGTATCAACTCACCTGTTACTGCTTTGTCTTTCAGCTGTTTTTTGCATCTGACACCTGAAGATTTCTTTCTCTCTTGAATATTAAGCCATAGATTTAAAAATATTTATATATGGGAAAGCAATTATACTTTATCTAGTACCTCTAGGTGTTTAGTGAGAGTGTTTGGTGCTAGACCACTTCATCATTTCACAGGAAATAGAAGTCTCTTGCCCTTTTGAATAGCTACCTAATATTTTGTGGTAGAAAGTTTATTTAATCATTCATATAGTAGTGGGCATTTACTTTTTTCCCTTTCCCCTTAACACATAGCCCCAAATAATGTGTCTTTGCCTGTAATATTTGTAACAATGTTTTTCTCTTTGGAATGACATTCCTGGAATGGTAATCCTTTGCTAAACATTATTCACATTTTAAAATTTTGATAGGATATTACTTTACTGAAGTAAAAAAGGCTTTAATAATTTGTATTTATCCTATGACATGCTGAAGAAATTATTTATTCATTATATGCATATCTATATATGTGTGTGTTTATGTATATGTATATATATAGATAGATATAAATTTTTCATTTCATCAGGTCTTTGAAAAAAGAGGTAATTTCATCTTTCTTCTGTACAGAAAAGAATTATAAAATTAATAAAACGAAAAGGAAAGCTCAGGAATAGAATGGTAAATCTAAAAACTTTGTGTCTGACAAAACAGGAAAGCTGAGATTAAAAGTACCATCATTTAGATTTGAAGAAGAGGAGATAAATCCTCCTAACTCCATGCATGGGGTCATTCAGGTGTTAGTATGAATCCTTAAGGAGCCATAACCTGGGGTCACAGCCGCCTGGAGACATCAGTATCGTAATTAGAACATGCTCATGAAATCAGATGAAGTAACTGCTTCTTTGGAATTTGATAGATGCTGCCTCTCAAAATGTATAGTATCGAAGTTATCTCGGGGATGCTTGAGTTCACAGATTTCAGGCACTGTTGATGAAGAGGCTTCTCTAAAGCCAGCCTGGTTTATCTCTTAAAATGAGCTTCTATTTCTGATATGTACCAAGTGACAAAGATCTCTCAAGCTGTACGTCACTATGGTTGCTGCATTTGCAATCTTTCTACATAAGCTGAGAACAAGTTATTTCAGAAAAAATGACCAACTCTGATTATTGTCTGATTTTATCACATTAAAATATTGTTCTCCTTGCTATTGTTTGTAAATAATAAGAATTAGATCGTATCTGTTTGAATAAACTAATATAAAATATTATTAATCAAATATTATCAGTTCAGAATTCATTGTACTTCAAGCAGAGACTACATTGAACTTTTGTCTTGATATTGCTTTGGTTGAATATATAACTAATATAAAGGTTGTAGAGAGAATATTTAAGGCTAGCAAAACAAATTAATTATCATTCTCTCCAAAACCTCATTTTATACAAATCATTTGAAGTACTAATGTAAATCTCCTACTTTCATATATTTTAAACAGGTACCAAATGCAAATAAAATAGTAGTCTTTTTTTTCTATTCTATATATAAACTTAAAGTTGAAAAAATTCTAAAAATATTTGATATGTAAAAATGAATTCCCATCAATTCTAATTAATAAAATTTTGAGTATTAGATTGTGACAAGTGAATTTTGGTTTGAATGAGAATGCTTCACTTACATCCAGAGTGCTTGTAAAATCAAAATTTATTGTGAGTGGGGCTAATTATTTTCCAGTACAGTTTAATTTCTCTGATTTCTTACTTTGTGAGGAGGGCAAGAATATCACTGATTTTTAGAAACTGATAGGAGTCACCCTCTGAAGGTTTTTCTTAACTCTTGTTAAGGTCCAGATATAAATTCAAATCTTAATATAGAAATTTTCTGAAACTTCCAAAAATTAACAGCAGCAAATAAGTTCTTTGTCCACTGTATTTTAACGATTATTTTATTATAATTCTCAGAGCATGTTTCAAGTACTGTCCTAGACTAAAGTCTGCATATAAAGTTTTTAGAAGAGACTATTTCTTACATGGTTTAGTATCCTCACTCCACCCAGTGTATCAGCAAGGGGTTTTCACATACTACAAAATCATGTCTATTCTTTACAGTTATGTGGCTAATTATCATGTTATCACAGGGTAATTATCATAGTGGTAATTATCATGGGGTGGGGGGCTGGGCAGCATGACTCATCAAGAACCCCCAGAGCAACTGCATCAATGCCTATATTTTCTCATATTTTTGGAAGTGATCTCTGGCCCTGAAATCATCATTTTGGTAATAGCAACATTAATATTTATTGAGTACTTACTATATAACAAACACTGTGTTAAACACTTTATGTATATTATCTTTTGTAATCTTCAGAGAAATCCTAGTGGGTGGAAACTTATTATTAAAATCCTCCCTCAATTTTACAGTTGAAACAATTGGGGATTAAGGAGCTTAAATAATTTATTTAAGGCCAGATAGCTTTTAAGTGTTGATGTTAGAATTTGAATCCAGGCATTCTGAATTCAGAGTTCAGATTTGTAACCACTGTTTAATGATACAACTTTACCACTTCTTTATCCTCTTTAAAACCCTCTTGCAATTCCATGGTTAAGGGGCTTTAAAAACAAATTTTAAAACAGACTTTAATATACACTAGATAAAATGGCATTCATTAAATAATCTGACTTGTCTTTAAATATAAAAGTAAAAGCTTCATTATATTTTAATCATTTATAATCTATTCCTACTATGCATCTGGTATTGGCATACATAGTATGTCAGATGAAATTAAATGCTCTCAAGAAAAACAAAGAAAGGAAGAAAGATAGGAAAGGTTGGGAGTGGATATGATACAATTTTAAATAGGATGGCTTAGAAGGTACCTCATATTTTATCAAAGATAAAAAAGACAGATGTATTAAAAATTTGTGTTCTTATCCATCTAGTTCATCTAACCATTATTTATTAAATATTTAATATGTACTTATTGCTGTATTAAGCCCATAGAATATCATGATCAACAAACACCAAATATGATTCCTACCCTCATAGAGGTTACCAAAACCAACAAAATAGTTATAATTAAATAAAAAATTAAAGCTCTGACAAGCATGAAGTTCATGAGGACTTGTGACAGAGACCTTGATTAAGCTCTTGGTGATGGGAGACTGAAAGAAGGGGAGAGATCGTGCCATAATTTGGGGAAAGCTTCTCTGAGGAAAAGATGCCTGTGCTGAGAGCTGAAGATGCACAGAACAAAACTAAGTAGAGAGGAGTGTAGGAGTTACGTGTAGTATACCTTAGTCAAAAGAGCATCCTTAGTGAAGAACATAATGTGCAAAGAGCCTGTTGCTGGGGCAGTATGACTTAGCTGATGGAAGCCAGTGTGGCTGGTACATAAAGCCAGAGGCAGACTGGGTTCTATAAGATACAAAGCAGGCAGGGCTACTGATTTATTGCCACTCAATTCTGTTGTACATTTCCATCTTCATTTTCTCATTGCATTCTCATATTTTCCATTTGAGACAGATAGAAATCTCTGGCTTAATAATGACTTTTTCTTCTTAGAATATGCTTTGAAAACATGCTTAACTTTACTTTTGAATAATATGATATATAAATAACATTTATATAAAATATTTTATATATTCATAAAATATTGAATATTATACGTAATGAATACTTGGATTCATTCTATCATTTCAGCTATTTATTTATTTTGTCCTTCTCTATGTTATAATATACACCTCACTCCCTTCCCTCAACATATTAGTACTATAATTGTTCTATATGTTTTTAGCCATGTATATAATCTCAAACAGCTTGCATTTATGTAGTCATTCAATAACATATTCCCTTATGTTTATTACATTACTCTCAAATAAGATAAGAGCATTTCTGATCCTTTGTGTTAAACACTTGAATATGAGATTTGTTTGCATTATTTCAATTAGGTTTCTATGGGACTGTTAGAAACAATGTGGGATTCTTCTCAATTCTAGATTGTTGAGCTCTCCATTACCCATAATATGACTATCTGGATGATGAAATATCTAACTATTTCAGTTATCATTTGCAGTTATCATTAAGCTTAGTAGCTTAAAAGATAAGCATTCAGTAGTTGTTTACAAGGTTTTAGTTTGGGCGGGGCTGGGCAAAGGGAAGGTATCAGTGGAGCATCTCCATCTGGGCTGGAGATGCTTTCAAGATGGTTCTTTCACTTGGCTGGCGAGTTGGTACTGGCTTTTAGATGGAAGCAGAACTGAAGTTGTCACCTGGGGACTTAATTCTACTCTATGTGGATTTCCCCACATGACTACTGAGGTTTTTCATAGCAAGGGATTGGCTTCCATGGGAGAACAGAGAAGCTATTAGATTTCCTTAATGTTGAGGCTTAGAAGATCCAGAGTGTCTCTTTCTCTAAATTCTATTGCTCAAATCGCTCATAAGTTCCACATCTTGAAGGAAATATACATGACAGGAAGGTGTAGTTTGAGTCTATTTTTGGAAACTAGCTATACCACTAACCCAGTCAGAAGAGTAGAAGAAATTTCCTTGAATAAATGACATTTAAATGTAAATGGAAAGAGTAAGTAAGGGATAACCAGTTAAACAGAGTACATTATTGGCTGCTGGGGAGTGGATTTCAATGCAGCATATTCTATGTCTTAGAGGCCTTCTGTATACTGGGAGAACTGAAAGAGTCTAGTATAGCTAGTATATTAAGCTGATACTGGATGCATGAGCCAATGCAAGAACTGATAGGATAGAAGAAATGTGTTCCTTTTTCTGGGAACAATGAGAAGCTATGAAAGATTTTATTAGGAAAAAAAAAAAAAAACTGTGACAGTTCCTTTGAAAAAGGATTGGAGCCAGAGAAGACCTACTGGGAGAGTATCACAGTTGGCTAGAAAAAGGCTGTTGCATGAGAATAGGGGAAAAAAAGTCTGTAACGTACACAATCATTTAGGAATTAGGACTGACAAAATCCAATGATACTTTTGATATGAAAAGATCAGTGAGTGAAGAATCAAGAACAATTTCAGGGTAACTGGTTAAGAAGATGAATGGTGTTATTTACTGGAAAAAAGAAAAGAACAATTAGAATAGCAAATGCTCAAGTAGAAATTAATAATTTCATGTTTGGCCAGGTTCTGTGTAGCTGTCCGCATAAATATGGAACCTTGAAATGAAGTTTCACTTGAAATACAGCTTTGAAAATTGTAGAAATTGTAGAAATTATTGAAGTGACCATGATGAGATTACTGTGGGAGAGAGGCCACGGTGAACAGAAAAGAAGAAATAGGAAAATATTTGAGGACCTACCAAATTTTGGATATAGTTCAGGAAAGGTAGCTGGACAAAGATAGAAGTGGTAGAAGTATTTAAGAAACTTTACAAATTATTTCATTTTAGTTTTACACAAAAAGAAAATATTTTAAAAATGGATATGAAGACATTCATGAGATTGTACAAGTAGTGCCAGGATGGTATTATGGGCATTTAATAAGCACAGAGGATTAGAATTGTAATTGTCCCACTATATTCTTCTTACTTCTAATCATTTCTGGATTATTGTATTCCATACCAAATGGCTGCTTTTTAAGACAGCTATTAAAAATTAGAGCAAGCCCCAAAGAAGATGATAAAAAATAAAGAAAATCTAAATATTATATAATGTAGAAGAAGAAATAGGAACAGTTAGGCTCGAGGATAGAAATATTATAGAAAACAATGGAGACATTTTCAAATTTTAGGAAAGCTGCTTTGTGGAAGAAAAATTATACTTATTCCAAGCAACCACAAGGAATCTAACTAGTACACAAAAATTGTTATCATAGGGATGTGACTTGTGACTTAAGGAATAACATTTTTTACATCTAAAATACTTTTAATATGCTATTAATTTAGATATTATATTAAAATGAGTAATTTGATTTCCAAATAAAACAAACTTTCAAGCAAAGTCTTTTTCTTTTTAATGGACTAAAACATTGGGTTGAGAGAACATTCCAGTTTTCTTGATTAAAGATTAATGCACTATTGAATTTTGAAATATGGTGCAATATGAATGTCCTTATAGGTTGTCTCACAAAGTAACAACCACAAAAATATTGTTGTATTATTTTTACTTATATTGTCAAGTGTCAGGATATGGTGCTATTGTAAAATGGCAGAATCAAATACCCACATAATTTTTGGTTGTACAGAGCTATTTTTAACTAGAGAGGATGTTGCCAAACAAAGCACCATTCACAGAGCATGCCTCTTTCCTTAAAGGTGATTCCCAAATTGTCTATTGATGATTTCCTGCTCATAGCAGAGGTCTATGTTCTGCACTGAGCAGCTGTGGTGGGGGCATCTTAATTAGACGGGGGAGTAGCTCCTTTGGTGGCCGGTCTTGTGGCATGTATTGTGTTAGTCCATTTAGGAAGATCCATCAAGAGTCTATTGTTTCAGTCCTGCCAGTAATTCTATAATCCAATTTAGAATCCTGAAATAATTCCCTTTCTGCTTATGCTAACCAGAATGTATATTGCTCTGTGCCTGATAGATCTTCCATGTTATATTTAAGGGCAACCAGAAGCAAGGTATAAAAATGAGTCAGCTATTCCTTAAAGATACATTGTTAGAACAGACAAATGCTTCCCTTTGACAGTTGTACATTAGTTTATTAAATTTTTGATCAAGAGGAATACATACTTACTGAGATGCAAACTATTCAACTATTCACTAACTATGACTAGAAGAAAGTCCTCACAGTATGAAAATAGCAAAGTTTTTTTTGTTTTACAAAGAGATGTGGTCTTTAATAACAATATTTACTGTATTTATCCTGTTATAAAAATAGTATATACTCATAAAATAATTGGGAAGTCAGGTGTGCTTTAAAAAACAGTTTTGATGCTGCAGCCAAGTCCTATCTTGCCATGTGTTTTCTTTACTTAAAAAAGACTAATTACCCAAAACTAGTAGCTATTGTACTCAAAAAAGTAAGTTACACCAGCTACATTATAAGTGACTTGTCAATTTCAATTCTGCTTATATTTGTCCTCAGTATTTCTACTTTAATTAACTTTCATATCATGACTTTTGAGGATGACTTTGGCCTAACAATATGTATTTTTTCTTTTAGATAGAAGCTCAACAACTAAATTAGTAAAAAGATATTGTAACTTGTGAGTGAATTTATTTCCACTGTGTCACCAGTAATGTTGCCTTGCCAGTATTATGATGAGAAAAATTCTACAGGGAATACTTTTATTATGCTATAAATTTCAATGCTATTTCAGAATGAATAATTTGATTTTCAAACAAAGCTGCAAAGAATGACTTTTTCTTTTGGATGAGATAAGGCATTGGGTAGAGGAAAAACTCTTCAACTTTTTTGATTTAAGGTTAACAAATTATTTGCAGTCTTGAAATATGACATACACTGAATGTCTTTAGAGGTTGTCATGCAAAATTGTATCAGAAAAGTGACAGTGTGCTTCTTGCTGATATTGCCAGTGACTTGATTCCATTTCAGCTGTGTAAGGTTTCTTATCTCATGGGGCAATGATATGCTACAGTTTATACCCCAGATCTCCAAACACTGACTTTCTTCATGCTTCTAAGTGACTGTCAGAAGTTACCCGACTGAAAAATCACAGAAATAGTGTTTGTTCTTCCAAGAGTTGTTTTGGCAATTCTCTGCTATATTGGAAGAAATAACCCAAGGGAGAAAACTCTGTCAAAACATTAATGTCATCTTGGAAATGAACAGAGAGCGTAATCAGTGAGTATCAGCTACATCTGTATAAGAGTGGCCAGTGCCAGGATTAATGTGTGCATCACATGAGTGATCTGGTGGCAATAAGCCCAGAAAAAAGGTAGTGAAAATAAATACAATGGAGAGCTTGGTTATTTGTTCCATAAGCATAGATAAATCAAACACTAAATATTTTTTATCAAATTATTTGGAACATTATCAATTAAAATTACATTATCAATTTAATGACTTTTGATAAAGAACTTGGAAGGGAGGCCACTGCTGGTCTCTTGGCCTTTTTCTTCATGTAATTTCTGTCAGTGGAGATAATACTCAAACAGCAAATGTTAAAACTTAAATGTTATTATTGCCAGCAAAAATAATGATAATGATTATAGTAAAGGAATTTCACTTTACACACATTTTCAAGTTACTTTTGCATTTTTATTCCCCGTATAATCTTCATAGTGACTCTATGACATAGGACAAAGTATCACTATCCCTGCCTTACAGACGATTGAACTGAAGTCCAGTGAAATATTACAAAGTGTTCTGGGCATAAAAATGAGAATAACATTTAGACCAAATCTATGAGATATTGAAGGCTGTATCCCAATCTGCTCCTTCCTGATTTCTAAAAAGGCAAAAACTCTACTACATCAGGAGACAGCTTAAAAAATCAAGGCACTACATACTATAAAGATAGTGTCCAAATGTTTATGATATGAATTTAATTACCAGTTCATATTAATAATCACATGGTATTTGCTAAACTCATTCTATACAACAGGGGTTCTCATGGGCTGTATCAGATTCCTCTGGGTATCTTTTCCAAAACACTCATGTTTCAAGACTATGTTTCTGTATGGTGGAATCTCTAACCTGGTAAACTACTCTCACCATTGCAAGCATGTCTGACAAGCCAGTGACAGGGCAGAATAAACGATAAGGATCAAGGCTATATATTATCCTATTGAATCTTAAATTAAGGATATAAAAGCATATAGAGAAAGTACATAAAATGGGAGGTCTATGAGTAGGAATACTGCACTAAGGTCTCACACTGTCTTTAGGGGAAAAATGGCAAGAGAAAGGCAAAGTTCCAAGGCATGTGGTCACTAGACAACCAGAGGTGTGTCCAAAAGAGGAAATGGTAGAAATCCATTTTTAAGTCCTGTTTGTGTTTCAGACCAGATTCCCACACAATGTAGTCTGTGGTCTGATAGACATGTGAGCTTGACTGTACTACTGGCATCTCAAACAACAGATCATATGCCTGGTCATGTCCCTCTCCTTCCTGCCATGAATGGCTGCGAGAAAAAGTCTAAGCTTCTGCTCAGATTCAAAGTTACCAGTGAAGCAGCTGAATGAATGTTGGTACCAGTGAATGCAACTGCACTTTACATTTGTCATTATCTCAGAATATTATCTTTATGGATCCAAAGAAGGCTACTCTAATATTGACAACACTTTTATATCACTTAGCAAGTATCAAGCATTGATCAAAGTTTATAAGTTTGTTTATTCCTCACACTTAAAAAAATCTATTTAAACATGAGACTTGGAATATTAACACGTGTTACCTATTAATTCAAAAGATTCTATGGTGGAATAAGATTGGAACTACTAATTTAAGTTCAGTATAAATGATATTATCATGTAGCTCTTAGGATCTTTAATTTACAATTGGCATGGTGAATCTCTGATAGGAGAGTGATGTATAGATGTACTGGTGTTTCCCAAAATTGTTTCCTAGGGTATCACATGGGACCACGTTTGACAGTTTATACTTCAAGAAAAGCTACTACAATTGATTAGTGCAGCCGACATTTGTATATATTCTTGACAAAAAGGAGTTTAATTTGTAGACTGCAAATACTCCCTTCTGATAGGAAAAAGTGGTTTCAAATCTAATCAATTACTATAGCAAATAATCAGTAAGAAAAAGCTGTTGAAATCAAGATAAAATTGCTCCTTTCTCAATTGGAAAGTTCCCAAAATTACAAAGTAAGATGATTTTAATTGACAAAGAAACAATTTGAAAGTTGACCTCTAAAAGAAAAAAGAATTTATTTCTTCCTTCAGTCTGAAGCCTTCAGTCACCCACATTTAATTCTCAAACCAATTCTGTTTTGCAACTCACATATATAACTACTATATGCTGCCTGTTAATGGAATAATTCATGTATATGTTTCTAACCCCTCCATAGATTATAGGCTCCTGAAGATCAGGAATCTTGTTCACCTAATGAATTGCCTTCACAATAAGCAGGGCAGTAGATTGATTTGTTTAATGAATGAAAAGTGCTACATATGTAACAAAATTATTTTAATATGCTTTTATTTTCTTTTTGGGACTATAATTGTATCCTCCTTATCTTCCTCTTCTTCCTATATTACTAAAATAATGGAAAAATAAAAACTAAAGAAAGCAAGGGTTTCATATTTTCTTTTCTCCATAAACTCTTCCCCTTTGTTTTTGATTGTTCTAGTTCTTGCCCATTAAATTCACATTTAATTTTATATAATTTTTAATATAATGTGGGTATAATTTTTGTCTTACATTTTCACTGTGTTATAATTTTATATTGTATGTATTTACTTCAATTATCATATATAATTTTTTGCAAAATAGTTCATTTAAAAGATGCACCATAATTTATTTAATACTTATATCAGTATTAGCACTATTATTAGGTATATATGTTACTTTTTTCCCCTATTACAGATATCAGTGACCCTGAATCAATCTATGCTATTATAACCAATTCTAAGGACTCCTGAGGAACAGGGCAACCTGATCAAAAACAGACTGAAATGGTAAAAATAATATGAAAGGATTTTGGCTTAAATTATTGAAAATGTATGTAAAGTTTATGTACAGAAACCTTGGTCCCAAAATTCCAAAATATGACTAAATATATTAAAATTTATTTAGGAAATTGTTTTATTCCAAATTGTAGAAAAAATATTGAACAGGGTTTGTTGAATTGAATCATTTCATTCAGGATCATTCATCATAGGGAAAGGAAACAGTTTAAAAAAGCGAGAAATGAATAGATAAGAAAAATGACTGAGAAAGCACTGTGTATAAAGTCAAGAACTTTTTGGAGTGAGGGAAAATGAAACATAAAATTATGAACATGATGTGAACTCTAGATAGCAGAAAGAAAATAACAGCACTGACATGTTGATTTTGACATTGCACAGCATAGTAGTCTTTCCCAAGTGAAGTGCCCTTGAATTTAAAATCTCAAGTGGGTTTTTATACTATGAGAGATGATAGAGTAATAATGGAATCTGAGAGGCTAAGTGGCTCCTCTGACATCTAAAAGTGGCTAGTCTATAACTTGGATTGCTATTTGTCTTCTGCCTTCTCTCTTACCATCTACTCCCCCTCCTTTGCTCTTCCTTCCACATTTCCTTCCTTATTTCTAGTATCTTACCCTTGAGAGCCACTCAATAGAGTTAGATCCTGTCCTCCAAGATGGAGATACAGCAAACAAGACAAGACAACTGTCTCTGCTCTCATGTCTTATAAGAGGAGACATATAAGACACATAAATAACTAAACACAATGATGACACAGAATAATAAAGAAAAGGAAATAGACTTCTGTGGTAGTGACTGGTTGGGGTGTGTGTGTGTGTGTGTTTGTGTGTGTGTGTGTGTGTGTGTATGTGTGTGTTGGGAAGGGTGTGGGTTCTACTCTTTTAGTTGGAGTAATCTGGGAAAGCTACCCAGAGTAAGTAAAATAAATGTTCTAATACTGAATAATACAAAAGACTCAGCTATGGGGAGATTCTGGGTAAAATTTTTCAGATCAGAAATACCCCAGCAAGTGCAAAAAGCACAGCCAGCATGAGGTTGATGATTCAAAGCAAGAGGAAGAAAAGAAAGCCAGTATGGCTAGAACATGGTGACTACACTTGAAGGGAAGTAAGTTCTATATATTTCTGTTCTCTAGAAACATAAAGCTCTGTAAGATAATCAGAGAGAAACCACCAAACTACACCTTTATTAGCAAGACTGGAAGGAATGATTATAGCCAATTGAACTGATTAATGAAAACATCAGAATACTGTAGTATCTCAAGTAAGCATGATGGAGTCTCCTTTGTGTCTCTAGGTGAGATTCTAGATTCTCAAATTAATTAGACTGAAAATAAATAGATAAAATGCAAAGTGTGGTGCCTAAATAGAGATATCAGTTTTGTTGAAATAAATGGACAGCATGCTTATAAAACTTGATTGTTCTTTAGGAAAGAATTCGTGAATGGCACTATTGAAATTTTCAATAATTTAAGAAGTTAATGAGAGATAAATCAGGCTTAACTTTTTAGAAAATCTATTTATCATCCAATTTGCTAACACAAAGCATACCTCTCAAATTAAATACAGTGTCTGAATACAGAATTAAAAAGAAAAAAGTAATAAATAGGATTATGGTAATATTTTGTATATTCCAAGTTCTTGACAAGGAAAATCCAGAGAGAGCATTTTAATATCTGTATTTCTTAAAAATAAAAACTAAGAAGCAACATAGATTAAAGTGGTTAAATTTTACATGAAAGATGATATAATTCACTGAGAATGACTGATTTCTTCTTTTCTTGAAAAATACTCGAATTTTAACTTTCCATATTAAAAAAAAAATCTGAGCTGGAGCCCAGAGAAATGTGACCAATGATTGATATTCTGAAAAATTGTGCAGTTACGTTTTATATAACTGTTCTCAAAATTGGCTACAATTTGATCAGGAGTATAGATCATGTTTGATTTACCATGCATTTTATGTTCTGCTTTCTACATTTTCACAAGGTATTTTATTCAAGGATAGCTGACCATATTTAATAGCCCTTAACAGCACAGAATATTTCTTGCCCATAGTTTTTTTGCAGAATCTGGGTTCAAGGAAATGCAACAATTTATCACCAATAAGAGAATTTCTACTCATGTTATATAAATTTTGATCATATGACTAGGATAAAATAGACATTCTTTTCCTTGATAGTATATGCTTTTATGAAATTATACTAATGCCCACCTATATTTTTCTAGTACTGTAATGATTTCTATTTCGCATATAAAAATTTGTTTTGATGTAATGTGTAATCCAGGAAAGCAAATTTATTTACCTGTAATGAGTGATTGGTCAGTTGCCCAACACAAGTTAATGGTTAATCTGTGTGTTCAATATGAAACATCTTTATAGAACATTCAATGCCTGACTTATGTCAATAATATTACTTAGCATTTGGTGAGAGCTTAAAATGTTCCAAAATCTTTCTTAAGTATTTCACCATTATCTTATTTTTTTATACACAAATATATAAGAATAGTACTATTAAAATCCACATTTTACAGATAAGGAATCTGAAGTGTACACATGATAAGTAAATCTGCCTAATGTCCCGAAGCTAGAATGTGACAGAGAAGGTAATGTTTGCACAGATAAAAGTGGCAGAAATGGTAACTAAACAATATTTGTGAAATAAAGTTGAAATAAGCACACACAATTCTTAAATATACTTGAACTGTTTTTATCCTATACCTTTTAGCTATTTGCATTAAAGCTTAAAAAATACCAGACACTATTCTAAGAATATGACAAGTTTTAATTCATTTAAACCCCAAACCAACCTTAAAAGACAGATACTATGAAGAAATTGTAGGTGAGTAGTAGAACCAGGTTTTACATCCAGGCAAAATCACACCAGTATGCATGTTCTTATTTGCTGGTTATATCTGAATCTTTTCCTTTGATTTGTCTTAATAACCAAGATATTTTTTATATAAAGATGAAAAAACTAGAATATGCAGAATGAGATGTCTTTTTGAATATAATTGTATAATTAGATAATCCAATAAAATTAAAAAACCAGTTAATACTAAAGAAAATAATTTGGTATAGTATTTCTATTTATCAGCAATTGCCAGTCATGAAATATAATTTTTAAAATTTCAATTCAAAATAACACATGTGTAATTTTTCAACAAAATCAACTTCTTGCTTAACACATTATATCATATACTTTTCTTTTGAAATGTGTAGTGATATCATATAAAAGATCCTTTATTCAAAAGATTCAATGTTTCAATATCTCTAATGAGGAACATGCAAGATATAGTTGAGAGAAGAATCAGGGAGTTCTGATAATGAAGATGGTAATTCAGTTGATTCATAGAAAAGAGTACAAGGTTTCTAGGTAATAAGGTAAAGGAAGAAATCCCAGATAGAAGAAGTACATGTACAAAATATATAAATTTGGGAATACAAAGTTTATTTTTATTCAGTTGCCATTTTTAATTTTTAGTTTTCAGTTATTCCTACTTTTTTTTTATTGCTGTATTTCCTTTCTCATACTTTTCTTAGGATTTATCATGTTTTCATTGTCTTAGTTCAAATGTTTTTTTTTTGTTAAAAAGTTCTCTTTAATAAAATTGACATTTAAGGCTATATCTTTAATTATGGCTTTAGTAGCTTTTGTCATAAGTTTTGACAAAAGGTTTTCCGTTTGTAATTTTGTAATTATTATGTTGTAGGTTTCACAAAAGTTTTGACAAAATGTTTATCTGGGAATATGTTTTCAGACTTTAAAGTGATTTTTTCCCTTAAATCTTTACTATAAATATAAATCTTTACTATAAATTATAATTATGGTATAAATTAATATGTATTATATATAATATAATATAAATTATAATATAAATATAAATTTTTACTATAAATATAAAAATCTTTACTATAAATTTCTAGATTTATTTATTTGTGATTTGCTAATATCACCTGTATGATTTTTGCTTTTGGGAGTTTTTCTATTGTAGCTTGAAGATGAATATATGAGATACATATGCCCAAAAAAAGAAAAATGTTAAATAAACTGTGATACTGTTTCTCTCATTCTTGATATTTTATGAATTTATATGCATTATCTTTTTAAAAATAAAACATATTTCATCTATAATGCACATTTTCTTATATTTTCTGAACTCTGACATTTGACTTTAAAACTCAGAACTATGCAAGCAAACACAAAAACAATGACTTCAGCCTGTAGGGAGTATAACTGAGTTTCAAAGGTAAAATATAATCATTTGAAGTTAAAAATTTTTCATTAATTCTATAATTCTAGGCATGTTTTTTGTACTTACTTAGAGTATATTTTCTTTTTTTATGAATATTGTAAATCATTAATAGTTCTCTAGGATCGTAGCATATATTAAATCATTTTTAGAACATTAAATTTAAGAAGATTTATCTCAGTATTTAAGTTCATCCTAAACTAGGACATGCATAAATCGGGTTAAGGCCTTTGTGGAAAAGTGTTAAAGAACTAACATGATTTTAAGTTTCTAAGCACAAGAATATCTAAAGTAAATATTTTTATGCCATATCTATCTCATAAACAGTTTTTATTTAGTTTTGGAAAAATTAAAGATGTAATTAAAATTTAAGGCATCAATTTAATTGATAATATACACATAATAATATGTTTCATAAAACTGTGAAAATTTGGTGTTGACTCAATATCATACAATAAATAATTGAAGTTTATTCATATAATTATAATCCCTTCATGAAAATTTTTACTTAGTATAGGTAGGAAGGTAATAAAAATCTAATGTCTCTCTTTAGCAATAAATTAATCATTTGTATAGAAAAATCACTTTCAAAAATTTTTTGAGCATATTTTTACCTTATGTACAAATGCCTTGGTTACTCAAACTGAAGACAGAAAATTTAAATGAATACCAGAGGCTTCAGAGCTAATAAACGGAAAAGGTGATTTACCTTAAATAGTTTGTTTGGATGAAGGCAGCGGTGAAGGGTTATCTAATTTCTTGAAAGACCTCCTGATACTTCTGGAATCAGGATCTATGATGCTATAAAACATATGCTAATTAATAATTCTGATGATCAAAAAATCGCAAATGACATTAGGAACAAATATAAAACTACTATAATTGAAAATTAATAGTCGCCTTAAAATTTATCTACATATATAATAATGTTAGTCAACTTCTTTATCTAATCTTCTAGTAATATAAAAAAACAAACAAACACAGATTTCACTTAGTAGTCATTCTGTGTCTGCTTCCTCATCTTCTCCTTTCATGCAATCATGTCCTCAAACAAGAAGCAAGAAAGAAAATGGAAAAAAATCTAGAATCTAACTGACCCATAAATTAAACAATCTCATAAGGTTCTAGAATGTAAGATTTAGGTTAGAAAAACTTAGACAATTAGTGAAACAAAAATTAGCAACTAAGACTCTTCCAAGAAAGCAGAACAGCTGAACAAGGTTATTTCCCATGAGGAGGAGGGACTGGTTCCTCAGAAACCCAGAAGGGTTTGCCTTGAAGGATTTATCACAGTTTAGGGACTGGATAACAGTTTTCCAGGTTCAGTTTGCTTGTACTTTAAGATGGAAGCTGTCTCTGTGGACAGACTCATATTAGCCAGCTTCACAGCAACTGATGGATATAAATCTCTGATATGCATAAGTGAAAATGTCATTGTTCAGTTACACAAAGAAATAAACCCGTCAACTGAATCAGACACTGTTTAATTCAGCCTCTCCAATATATTCTCTTTCTGTAGGGAAAACATATTGGAAGAGGACTTCTTAAAAAGTCTGAGTAGAGAACAAGGAATCAATTAGCTAATTTAAATATCTCTTAGGTAAAATGGTCTAACCAGTGCATCTGATTGCTCATGTTGAATTGGCCATAACTCCATCCACCTTGAACCTTGAACAGTGCTAAATCGGCAGAGTCAACTTTCTCTCTGTCTCCCTCTTTCACTTCTGTCTCTCATGATTGGTAACTCTTCTACTATTGTACTCTTTCTTATGTGAATAACATAAACTAATTTGCTGCATCACAATCAGTGAACTCTCATATCATAGGAATTAAAATGCTGAACTTTACCAAACTAGTCCATTACTTCCTTACTCATAGTACCTTATTTCACTCTCATTTATGATTAATCCTGTGTTTTGTATAAACATTTTATTTGTTTATATTTGAGAACTTCAGAGTAAAATCTAATTCTGGTTTTTCAGGGTACTTCAGCTCAGCCCATATTAGTTATTTATCTATTAAATGTGATTCTTTTGTGTTTATAATGAGCTTCATAAATATTTTCAGAATAACTGAGAACCTGTAGATACACACAAATATTTGTATTACTATGCACCTATTTTGATATAGATAGATGATTTCTCAGGAAGTCAGAAAATGCTCATCCAATTAGTATCTGCAGTAGGCATTTGTGTGTACGTATCAATTGGGTATTTTTTATATTCATTCAATTGAAGTTTTTCAATTAGTATGTGAAAAGTTATTTATAGTTTACCATTTACTGAGAAAATGGTCTTCAGCTCAACAATTACAAGCTGAATTAAATTATCTTTGCTTCCTTTTCCTCACCAAGCTTTAATTAGATTAGCGAAGTATTTGGAATGCAGAGGAATACTGCATAATAAAAGAGGCAAACATTTTTATGTAGCACACTCTCCTGCTTTGGGATTCACTCTGGTGAAGGTTACTTAAACTTAGCTTAGCCAAATGAAGATATTTTCCTTTGGAGAGATGCCTTGTAATTGTCTACTAAAGGTAGTTCACTTTTTTTTTTTTATACTAAAATGCCTGTTTTATTTCATCTCAGTAAAGAAACTGAGATTATTTAAAGTTAGTGAGTTCCCTGTGAATATTCAGGTAGTAACTGTGAAATTTGAAAAGCAAAGATTTTTCACTTCATATTAATCATTATTATTTATTACTACTACTACTACTACTATTACTATTACTACTACTATTATTATTATTATTTTGTCATTTGCCACATTGTCAAATATGGTAATCTTACAGAATATTCAAAAGTTCAGTACCTAGAATCTGAGAAATCTGCATTTACAATGATTCCAATAGTTACTAGCTGTATGGACTTAGGAACACTTCTTAATCTTTGACATTTTTTTCCATCTGTAAAATGGAAGATATAATAGTTTTTACCTTATAATGTTGTAAGACTAGGTGAGAATATTTAAGTCAAAGGCTTACCAGTGTTGACTGATATAAATTGCACAACCTAAAAGTTGAGAGTTACATTTTATTTGGCAGACAGTCTGAGGACTTGAACCCAGGAGGCAGCCTCTCAGATTGCTCTAAAAGACTATACTGCCCTGGCAAGGGAGGGGCCAGGATATATAGGAGTTTTTGCAACAAAAGATCAGGTAGTCAGAATATTAAAATATTACTGTTAATTAAAGAAAGCCAGATATCTCAAGTTAAGGAATTTAGTGGTTTTCCATGTACGAGAAAGTGCAAAGGTCTGGGCTCATTGAAATCATTCCTTTCATATACACCTAGCTATCTAGGGCCAGTATCCTGTCCTTTCACATGCTGAGTTTTCTCAGGGTATACCATCGTGGGTGGCAACAGAGGCTGGGCTGCCTGCTTGTCTGTATCCTGATTTCCTTCCACTCACTGTCAGGGGTGACAGTAGCAGCTGATGACTTGGTGGCCACAGCATCCTTGTTTACTGATATGGCTGGCAATATTTTTCATTTATACCAGATTATTTCATACATAATAACCATAAAATAATGAGAGAGTGTTTGATGTTTGATGTGAAGTCCTTCAAAGAGTGTTAAATTTGGGAACTAGCTTCTCTCTCCCAACTTACAAACTCTTTTAGCCCACCTTCCCTCATTTATGTCAAGCTTTTTACATGAATCTATGGTTTTCAAGCTTGGATACATAACAAAATTCTCTTTTGAGCTTTCTTCTTTACTGTTAACAACAACAAAAAAAGAGAAACTTAAAACTAATAAGCAGAGTAAAAAACATTATTACATGTTAAAATGCATATAATAAAGGTAGGTGGTGAAATATATATTTTCATATACATTACATTTATTTGGTAGCTTTGTAAATGGTGGAGAAATGATGTGTGGATGAAAGGTAGCATTTAAAGCTGTGTACTGAAATTGCTGAGATCATCAAGATGAATGCAGGTTGCAAGCTATTAAAATTTTTGAGGGGGCTCCTGTTTATCAAGGTTATAGAACCCTACCACATATTACTGAAGTTGAAATGAAAAATACTTGAGGAGTTAGAGATAAATAGGAAATAGGAAAAGTCAGAAAGACCCCATCTGGGTGGAATATCTACAGGGAGTACTATAAGGATTTGAGAAAAAGAATAAAAGTAAAGTACAAAGAAGGTTTTAAGGTTATAATAAGCCAATTTATTGAGACTCAATAATGGAGAATTTTTAAGATACCCCAGACCTGCTGTATGTCTGTGGTACCTGTTTTATGACTTGGCAAGGTCACTTAAAGAAATTAGGGTAAACTAGATGCTTGGTACCTGCAAACTGCCTCATCTATTCTATCTGGTGATAATTTCAGGTCCAGGGGATGATGGAGCTCATTTTCATTGTATGGCGGCTTTTGTAAATTTCCCTAATACTTCCTGCTTTTCCCCAAAGGGATCCGGCTTGACTTAATGGGCTTGGAAATGGTATACAGGAATCGAATGTCATATCAGCCTACTTTCAGTATTCATCTCAGTGATAATGACTGTTAACAGTCTAAGGTGTTTTTCCAGGTCTTTGGCTTATTTTTCTTAGGCAGTCAGTACATGAGTATTGAATAAATGGATGAGAGCAATGAGGGTTGTAGGAAGAGGAAGGAAAACTAACATTTTATTGAGGATATACAACATGTCAGGAATTTTATGATTTTTAGAAATGTAATCTTCTCAGTTGCCTCTATCATCTTCATTTTTAATGTTAGAGAAGTTAGGCTCAGTGAAGTTAGTTATTTACCCAGGATCACACAGCTGGTGAATGGTAGAGTCTAAATGCAAAAACGGGACTGCTTAAATTTAAGCTTTCAAATTCTGGCTCAGCTATGCAGCCATTAGGCGAGTTATTTAAAATTTTTCACCTGTTTCTTCATTTGGAAACTGAGAATGATCACAATATGTATCTCATGGGTTTTTCATGAGATTTAAATGGTTAATTTCTTTTAAAGTCTTTAGAATTGTTCAGGGCATATATTATCATTGTTAGTTATGTAATGTTTCCTACTCACTACCATACCCATAAATGCCACCTCCCCTCTATCTCAGTCCAGCTTTGATGCATTTGGTGAGAGGTGGAAACTAATTTGTGTTGAGGCCCTCCTACAGGCTCTGCACTGAGTGTTCTTGGTGCTTTTCCAGTGTTGTTCTGTTTGCATGTTACACACTAGGTACAGAGGGTGGCTATCAAAGGCAAACTCTCATAAATTCCTCCTCCTTTTTCAGTACCTGGAACTACTGAACTCCTTCCAGGTTTTTGTTCTTTGTTTATGTATCAAATTCTCTGGCTTCCAAAACTGTGCATTTGCTGTTCCCTTGTTTCTGACATGCACTTTTCTAGGAAGCCATCCTTGACCCTCTAAGCTTGGATTAGTTTCTTCAATTCTATTGCATTTAGAGCTCATCTTAAGGGCAGGGACTGGATAGCTATTTTCAATTGCATAATCATAAAAAAAATGTTTTTTTTAAATAAAATCAATGTTAAAATAAATATATAAAACAGTAAAATTAAATTTAATTAAAATAATATATAAAGTAAGTGCTTTTAAAGTAAAATAATATTTACAGACTATTTAAACTAAATTCTCTTATAGATTTTTTAAAAATAAGCTTTCCAAACAAGAAGTACATTTATTATAGAGAGTTCCCCATATTTAGCTGCATGCTTGGTAAATGCCACTAGATGCTTCTAATTCTTCAATATGCAAACGAGTATATTTATTTCATTGGCTAAACTCTATTCCTGAAGATTTAAAAATAGAAATATATTTTATAATCTAAAACATTCATTAAATGGAAAAAAAACTTCTTTTTTCAACCTACTTCTCTCAAATATGGTGAAATCTAATTTTAAGCTTTATCAAATAATAATCTGTGAATTCTTCATAAGCAGCATCAATTTCAGTAATAGGGTTAATTTTGTTAAACTTCTGTTTTTGAACATAGAGGCATATCACTGGTTCTGTGACACTTAGCAGTCATTAGATTGAGAAAAGTACCATTTTGGAATTTAGAACTGATGTCCGGGATCAAAATGAACATAGCAGAATGATAATGTTAAATACTTAAAGCTCCTAATGAGCTACATTTTTACAATGGGGCTTGAATTTCTCTGAGAGAGTTATGATAGGGCCATATCACCAATCATATTAAAGTTCATGTCTTTGGAGGATGACTTGTGAGAAATTCTGGCATAGATTTCTAATATCATTTGTTATTTCTAACTTCTATAAAGAGAAAATCCAAAATCCTTTAGAAAGTTTGGATTTATTTAAATCTGTCTTAGAAGTAAGTGATTTATGGGGGCACTGGCTAAGGATGAGTTTGAAAATGATTTCTTTTGAACGCTCTGATGCTAATTATATCATGAGTCACACTCAGATATAACCTAATAGCATCTCAGATTTTGAGTTTCTGAAATGCTGGATTTCTGTTCAAGAAGGTGTCACCAATAATTTAGGTTTTTTTCTTAACTAGTAACCAAAATCTTTGGCATCTAATTCCCAAAATAAACAAAAAATGAATAAAGTTAGAAAAAGCAACTTTATGTCACTCTTTAAATTTTGTGCCTACTTTGTACACAAATTAAATCACATTAATTAAGTTACATGGTTGAGATTACTAAAAGTAAAAAATTTTAATGATTAAAATTCTTGTATTTTTCCTAGTATTAGATTTTCATTTGATGAACCGTAAAAATTGAAATCACTCCTTCAAATAACTGTAGAATTGCAACATAGCAGAACCACTGCCAGTTAAACTATAAAACTCATGAGAGAAAGGAGTAAGGAAGGAGAGTCATCAGTTCTTAAATGTATATTTATGAATCAAGATCTTGGTACGGCCATCTGTTCAAGAAGAACCTTTCTTTTAAGTAATGGCATAAGAAGTATTTACTTTCTGCTTTCTATTTGCACATTTATTTATTTATTATGTAACCCAAAAGATTTCCTCTCATCTGGGATACACGTAAAAATGCTATTGCTTACATACTTGTGTTTTAGTCAGAACTACACCAGTGCAGTCATCCTCAGATTATCTGAATAATTTGATGAAATACAGTAATAATTCATAGTGTTATATTCCCTGAGTAAGCAGATATACTAAATAAGAAGTTACTTACGATAAATCTATATCGAACATCTAGAATTCATAGCAATAGAATCTGAACACTAGGTCACTAATTCATAGTGGGCTCTGTTTTTCTTTTCCTGCAAATATGGTCACTTGGAGGAGAGAGGCATTTTACTCCTTAGTAGCTTCATACTAGGTGTTAGCCTTTGGAAAAGTCGCAGTATTTTAGGGTCTTAAGACTAGAAGTATTTTAGTTTCTCTTGTTTAGTCACTCTTACAATGCTTACATTATCTTGCTTGCATAGTTACTTTAAATAGATTTCTTCAGTATTTCACATGATTGTAAACTCACTGCCACCAATATAATTCATATTATTAGGAATTTCTGCATACTCCATGATCTCTCTTTTTTTTTGTTACGGTAAAATACACTTCACATAAAATTTACCATCTTAACCATTTTAAGTGTACAGTTCAGTGGTATGAAATACATTCATATTGTTCTGCAATGATCACCAACATCCATCCACAGAACTTCTTTCATTTTGTGAAATTGAAACTCTGTACCGAGTAAACAATAACTTCTCATTCACCCTGCACCAAGACCCGACACCACCATTCCAGTTTCTGTCTATGACTTTGACTACTCTAGAAACTTCATATAAGTGGAATAATACAGTATTTATCTTTTTGATTGGTTTATTTCTCTTAGCATGATGCCCTCAAGATTTAATCATGTTGTAGTATGTCAGAATTTCCTTCTTTTCAAGGTTGACTGATACTCCATTTTTTTATATATATATAGGTGTGTGTGTGTGTGTGTGTGTGTATACATATATATGCATATATATACATGTTTCACTTATTCATTCATGCCAATGGGTACTGGGTTGCTTCCATGTTTTAGCTATTGTGAATAGTGCTGCTATGAACATGGGGACACAAGTATCTCTTGATGTGGAGATCATGTTTAATATTCAAGACCATGCTTTCAATTCTTTAAGGTATTCATCCAGGAGTGAGATTGCTGGATCATATGATAATTCTATTTTTAACTTTTGAATAACTGCCATACTGTATTTTATAGCATCTATACCATTTCATATTCCCACCAAGTATACACAGTTGCTTCAATTTCTTCAAATTTTCATCAACACTTGATATTTTTATTTATTTTTACAGTAGCCATCCTAATAAGTGTGAGTGGTTTCTCATTGTGGTTCTGCTTTGCATTTCCTTGATGATTAGTGATGTTGAACATCTTTTCATGTGTTTATTGGCCATTAATATATCAGGCTTTTTGCCCATTTATGAATCACGTTGTTGTTGTTGCTGTTGTTGAGTTTTAGGGGTTCTCTATATATTCTGGATATTAATTCCTTATCATATATATAATTTATAAATATTTTCTCTCATTCAGTTGGCTGCCTTTTCACTCTATTGATGTACCATTTTTACTTTTCATAAATTTCAACTTGTCTGTTTTTTATTTTGTTACCTGTGTCTTTGGTGTCATATCTAAAGCTATGTCTTTGGATAAAGTGAGTCTCTTAGAGACACCTTACAGTGGGATCATGTTTTTGTTTGCTTGTTTGCTATCCATTTTGCCAATATCTTTTTTTTTGATTGGAGAGTTTAATCTATTTACATGTAAAGAAATTACTGGTAAGACTTATGTCTGTTGTTTTTCTCCTTGTTTTCTGTCTTATAGCTTTTTTGTCCCCAATTTCTGTCTCTTTTGTAATTAGTTGATTTATTAGTGAAACATTTTGATTCACTTCTCATTTCTTTGTGTGCCTATTCTAGAATTATTTTCTTTATGGCTGCCATGGAGAGTACATTTAATAGCCTAAAGCCTAAAATGACACACTAATTTGAATTTATACCAGCTTAACCTCAGTAACATACGAAATTATCTGCTCATTTACAGCTATGAATCCACACCTTTCAGTTATTAATGTCAAAAAATTACAGTGTCCAAAAATATAAACTAAAGTTTTAAATGGACTAATCTTTTAAATTATGTAGAAAATAATGTGTAGAGTTACAAACCAAAGTTACAATAATGCTATCTTTCAGATTAATAATTTTTTAGTATTAGCATCTTAAATCATGTAAAAACAAAAAATAGTCACAGACCACTGTGACCATACTAGCTTTTATAACTGCAGATATGTTTATCTTTATTGAGATCTTTTTTTCTGCATACAGCTTTGAGTTACTGTCCAGTGTCCTTTCATTTCAAACTGCAAAACTTCCCGACTCATCTCTAGTGATAATTATCTCCCTCAGTTTGTTTAACTGGGAGTGCCTTAATTTCTCCCTTATATTTGAAAGACAGTTTTGCTGGATATAGGATTCTTAGTTGAGTTTTTTTTTTCCTTTTAGCACCTTGAATATATCACTTCAGTGACTTCTGGCCTTCAAAGTTCCTGATAAGAAATCTACTGATAATCCTTGTATATGATGAGTCACCATTCTCTTTCTACTTTCAAGATTCTCTTTGTCTTTGTCTTAAAATAGTTTCATTATATGATATCTCAATATGAGTAACTTTGAGTTCATTCTACTTGGCCTTCATTGGGCTTCTTCAATATTTATATTCACATCTTTCATCAAATTTGAAAAGATTTTGGTCATTGTCTCTTCAAATAATCTCTCTGCCCTTTTCTCTTTCTCTTGTCTTTCTGGGAGCCCCACAATATGTATTTGATCTGACTGATGGTATTCCATAGGTCTCTTAGGCTTTGTTCACTTTTCTTCAGTCATTTTCCTTTCTGTTTCTCAGAAAACAATTTTAATTTTTCTATATTCAGTTCACTGATTCTTTCTTCTTTTGCTCAAATTTGCCTTTGAATCCCTCTACTGCATTTTTAATTTCTCTTATTGTACTTTATCAGCCCTAGAATTTTTTCTTTTGGTTTCTTTTTAGTTTTTCCATTTCTTTATTGATATTTCTGTTTTGTTCATACATAATTTTCATGACTTTCCCACTTCTTCCTTAGTTATTTGAATATCTTTAAGATGTTGTTTTAAAGATTTTCTTTAGTAGATCTGTTGTCTGGTCTTCCTCAGGGACAGTTTCTGTTGGTTTATTTTTTCCTATGGCTGAGCCATACTTCCTTGTTATTTGTATACTTTGTGATTTTTCTTGAAAACTGTACATTTGAACTGAATAATGTAATAACCCTGGAAATCAGATTCTCCTCCATTCCCAGAGTTTGTTGGTTTTGACTTAGTTTTGTTTTATTTTTTATTGTTGCAGTTGTCTATGTGCTGAGGATCAGCCTGAGTTACAAACCTAAGGTCCTCTTATTTCCTCCATGTATTATGCATTTGTTTTTGAATGTCTTAATATTTAATAGCTGAGTCCCAAAAGAGGAAAAACGGAAAAATAAAGTGGGAAGGGAAGGGCACCAGCTCCTAAATCCCCTGTAAGTCACTTTAGTCAAAGGGAAGGGTTTCAGACTATGAGGGGTGGGAAGTGCAATAATGGTTGTTCACTTTTGTGACTGTACCTCCCTGATGAGAAGCAGCAGTCAGTAATCAGAACACAGATCCTTAATAATTGTAGGACAGGGTCCATATTGCCCATGCTGGCTCCCACAAGCTGCATACAAACTGCTTCAGGAATATATGCACAGCTGCCTGACATTGGTCTAGGTGGCAGAGGATGGTTAGCCACTAATGCATTAAAAGCTGAAATTGACTAAAATTAACTGCAATTTACTACCCAAGATTTTCCCTGGAAGTTGCAAGCCTTCAAAAAATCCTAGAGTTGCAAGATAGTTACTTTTGTTACTTCAAACAGTTCTGCCAGTGTGGTTGCTGTCAGGGTGAGGAGATGGATTTCTGATGCTTCCTATTCCATCATCTTTCTAGACTTCAAGTTCTTTTCACTTAAATTCTTTAGTATATAAAATGGGGATAATGACAAAATGCTTTGTCCTCCCAGGATTAATATAAGGATGAAATGAAGTAATGCATATAGAACACAGAAGGTATACAATGAAGATAAATATAATATTATTCTTATAATGTCCACTGTGGTAGATAGTGTTATTAATCACTTCCCCATTGATATTAGGCCTGAACATGTGCCTTTCTTTAGGCAACAAAATATGGATGGAAAATTGACATGTGTCTATTCTGGACAGAAGCTTTAAAGAGTCAGCACGTAGTCCTATTTCCTGTTTTCTGCCATCATGGCCATTAGTGTTGAGAAGCCTAGGCCCTAGAGTAAATATCATATGAAGTAGGGTCACTGCCAACCTACAATAGACTTGTCATATGTGGAAGAGGCAAGCCTTTGTTTTGCAAGTCAAAGAGATTTTGGAGCTTGTATATTAACACAACATAACCTAGTATATTCTCACTGATACATTTTCTCCCCCCTAGATAGCTTCTTACCATTATACATTTACTAACACAGAATTTTTGTTATACTACATCTGCCACAAAAGAAAGAAGTAAAGGGCCCTTATCTGAAGTGGCCTCTGAAAATTTCAAATACAACACAGGGTTAAGAAGTCTTTATTTGGCTGACTTAAGAACATGTTGACCACTTAATGCATTGTAGCTATGAAATAGTCCTAGGCAGAATCAATCATTTGCAAATTAGGAACTGTGGGTATTTCCCTCTAGTTTAGGAGGAGACAAGTTAGGCAAATACAGTTTATAAACCTTCAGATTATGGGAAATTTCTCAGTGTATGGCAGACTTCAGCAGAATGAGGTTTTGAAATTAAGTACTTTCCTTATAATAAACTAAAGAATTTAGAAGCTAAAACATAATTTTTAAGGTAACAAGAATAGTTGGAACTTATACCTGAAACCAAAATATTCTGTGGAAAGATTAGGTGGAAGAGATGTAAAAACAAAAGAAAAATTAATAGCATTTATTAAGCATTTAGAATAATCTAGTTTTGCTTTTCATTATATCATTCAATTCTTTCTGCAAGCATAAGAGTTAAATCTTTTAAAATCTAATTTTGTAGATGAATTAAAGCCTAGGAAAGTTATGGACGTTGTCTAAGTTTACATAACTGGCAAGTAGAAGACGGAAGATATGTACCCAAGACTATCTCACTTCAGAACACCAAGTTAGTCTGAAAATTAATGTATTTCTTAAGGAGGATCAGGGAGTCTGGATTAGTTTATTAAAGCTTGCCTTAAGGAGAAAAGTGTATTATGGTTAATGTAAGCCTTGCATGTTTAGAAGGTCCTTTTCTGCTGCATAAGTTTTTTTTTTTTTTAAAGTGACTCCATCTAGTGTGAAAAAGAGGGAGCCCATCATTAAATGCTGTATTTCATAAGCAGTCTAATATAATTTATATCCATTACATAATACTATTGCTTTAGATATGGCATAGATATAGATGTAGATATATGGATAAAATCAGCCCAGATAGTTCATTCCTCCCTGCCAAATACATATTTTATATAGATGAAACAACATCAAATAATCTTTCTAATTTTGCTATGCTCCATTTCAAAGTATTCTGATATTTAAAGTATGTTTACCACAAGTCACCTGAATAAAAATATTAGAGTACCTTTTCATTTCTGTCTGTCTTATTCACTGTAGCTTTAATACTTTGAATAGTGCCTGATACATGTACATATATATACATATATATACACTAGTATCTGGCAATAATATTTATTGAACAAATGGACAAATGAATAAACTATCATGATCAATTTAGTTTGCAGTGCTACTTCAACCACAAGATTTGTTGGCTATATATATCAAGAGTAGCTTTACCCTTATTATGGTTGGGTATATATCTCATTTATGCAAGGAAATGGGTCCACATTAGCTAACAAAAGTTGGATGTAATATGCCTTTATGTTTTTGTTTTAAGTTGGAAAGTAAGTATATGCATTTAAGGTCCAAATGAAATGAAATGTTTAAAAAATGCACATAAGTGATAAAACATATATCAGTAAGGAAAAATAGAAGGGAATCAAGAGTGGAAAAAGATGTCAGTGAGAATCCTGGAAAACAGAAAGCTTATGAAAGCATGTTAATGAATGGAATAGCTGAAAGCATGCATGAGGGTACTTCTTGAGAGGCTGTCTTCCCAAGCAATGACATAGATAATTCAATCTTGGAGCAGCTGTTTTCAAGGGTGGGAGTAAAGAGGTGGAGTTTAAAACAGAGGTAGTTGAAGGTCTGTCTCTAGAACAGCTGTGCTAGTCAGCCATTTATTTCAATTCTCCCTTTCTGATTGCATAAATTTGCAAAATTTGAGAAAAGTTGGAATTTACCTCAAAATAAAACATTGTATAAAGAAATGAAAATAACTGCCTTGGGAGAGCTAAAGAAATGAAGGTGTTGCTATCACAAAATAAAGTACTCTTTATCTTGTGTCAGAGAAAATAGGGGACATCCTTCCCACTGGCTCCCTGCCCACTTGTTATAAAGTAATCCTTCTTTATAACAAGATCATCTCATGTGGATAGAGAAGCCATTTAGTTTTTTCATACAGGGGAAAGTTCTCTTGAGAAAAGGAATTATTCTCACCACAGTGAAGGAGTCACATACAAGCTTGCTAGGTAAATCTACCTTAAAAAAAGTTTTTTTTTAATTGAAGTACAGTCAGTTTACAATGTTGTGTCAATTTCTGGTGTATGGCATAATGTTTCAGTCATACAGATATATACATATATTTGTTTTTATATTCCTTTTCATTGTAGCTTACTATAAGATATCAAAGATCCTGTGTATAAACTTGTTGTTTATCTATTTTATATATAGTAGTTAGTATCTGCAAATCTCAAACTCTCGATTTATCCCTTCCCACCTCCTCTCTCTCCTGGTAACCATAATGGAATACTACTCAGCCATAAAAAAGAATAAAATAATGCCATTTGCTGCAACATGAATGGACCCAGAGATTGTCGTTCTAAGTGAAGTAAGCAAGCAAGAAAGAAAAATACAATACTATATCACTTATATGTGGAATCTAAAAAAAAAGATACAAATAAACTTATTTACAAAACAAGAACAGATCACAGAAATCTACTTTTTTTTTTAACATGAAAGCAACTTAACACACTCAGATAAAAAGAAACTCAATAATATAAAAAAGAAAGTTAAACATCTGCTCTGGATAAAGCATAAGTTGTAAGGCACTGGAGAAATTAAGGAAAAAAACAAAACAAAACCCCAATTTTTAGGTTTAAAAGAATCTAAGAAGGTATTATATCTATAATAGAAGACAGTAACCTATCCTATGAAAAAGAAAAAATATAACATAAAATAGTTATAAAATTTTAAAAATATAATTTTAATTAAGAGATGAATTAAAGCTATAGAATAAAAAATTGCTGAGAACACAGATCAAAATAACTAGTTGAAGATATGAATAATCCCCAATAATTACAATTATACTAATAACATTTCCAGAAAGAAAAAAAGGGGAAAAGGAAGTAAAAAAGTCAGAGAAATAACCAAGAATATTTATGAAACCTAAAAAGAGTAATACGTTTTTAGATCTTGACAAGATAAAAATCACATCTACATTCGCTATAATTAAGATTTTCAAATACCAAAGATTTAAAAAAGAAAAGCCCTTAAAACAAAATCTAGAAAGAAATTTCACTCAAAAAGATTAGAATTATCCACATAGAATATTTAGAAAGCTATGAGTTATTATCTTTGATATTTAATTGAATGGAAGTTAATTTTAAACCTAAATGTATTTATAGACAAATTTTCTATCAAATGTAAAGATACAATTAAGGACATGCAACGAATCAGAAAATTGATTAATCATCCATATATACTTTCTGAGGAAGTAACTTGAGAATATGCTCCAGACAAGCTAATGAAGAAAGAAGAAAAAGACACCTGGATTTCAGGAACTAATGGCTCTAATCCTGAAGTGAAATAAAGGAAATGAAAAATATAACTGTGCAGCTGATAAGGGAGCAAATAATCTCTATTTAATCAAGAGATAAGAGGGAAAAAAAGGAGTTTTGTGGCAAATTAAAGATGAACTGATTAACTTTGAGGATATGATAAAGAACCATTGTTCTTTTGTCAATAAGGAGAAAGAAAGGCCATTAGAAAGTCATGAAAAATGTACAGAAAAGTAATGATATAAATGAAAACCAAAAGAAACATGGCACGAGTTTGAGCAGTCAGTGGAATGTAAAAAAGATAATCTATTTGCTTTTAAGTCAAGGAAACTTTTCTTTCAATTGTCATTGGGTTCATGACATTAGACTCTGAGAGAAGGAAATATAATCCAAGCATTATTCAGTTCTACAATGATTGATATTTACATAGTCATGTTAATGTGACTTCTGTTTGTTGCTTTTCAACTTTTAGAATCAATCAACCAAAAGAAAGTACACATAGTCATACTTATGAAAGAAAATGTACACCATTGTTAATAGCATAAAAAGAAAGGTACGGTCGACAAACGAGGAGGTCAAAGTGGGAAGGAGCCCTGACAGGAAAGCAGAGAGATACTTTTACCTTACATAAAAATATCAGAGACATGATGTTTAAAGTTGTTAGCAAAATAAATCAACTTTTAAGTTTATTATTTCAGTTTACCAATGCTACCAATAGTGGAACTAAAAATATCAATCTCTCTCAGGTTAGGAAATTCAAGTTAGGAAGAAGGAAAAGTGTTTGAAAGTAACCATGAGAAAAGAATATATCAACAGTTGCAAGCACTTGCCTTTGAGATGGAGCTATAAGTATGGAAGGAAGGGTTAACAAGTGGTATCTCTTGTTTTAAAACTTGTATTGCTTGATTGTTTAGATTGCCATGGGAATGCATTTCTTTGTTTAAAAATATTACATATATCAAGACTACCTATTGGTATGGATTAGCTTGAACACACTGAGTTGGGATTTCCCACTTGGAAAGTAGACAAAGAACATAACAAAATTTGTTTAAGTGTAGAAGTGTCAGGAGAAAATATGATATTCTTTATAAAAAGAACTCTGATATGTTCATAAAAACTTCACCTGAACTGAATTACTACTGACTGAATGATAATTGACAGAATGATTTCACTCCATATCTTTAGACAAGACCAATAATAAAACCAGTAAACGAAAAAGACAAAAATTGCTTCTATGTCAGTAGCTTCTAATAGGCATAAAATCAGACTGAAAATGGTTGTAACATTCAGGTCAACACTGTAGAGTGTTTAAAAAGAGAAGCCTACACATTTCTAGCTTAAGGACATTTCAGTAATCTGCTGTCCTAAACACAGGCTTATAATTTAAAGGATCAGTATCTCTAGACAGATAATTATCTACCTGTAAAGAGAAATTCACTCAATGTCTTTAAAAAGTTACTGCAATCTAAGGTTTTATATTTGGGCAGATCATATTTTTATTAGAATTTGTGAGGGACAAAAAAAAAAAAAAAAACAAAAACAAAACCCAAAACTATGGAAATGAAATCCCAACAGAAATTGCTTGAAATTGCCTTTCAGTTGGCTGAATAAATTTATTATAGATTTTGTCCTTCTCCAAGAATGAAAGGTTAATGAAAACAATCACACAGCTTACATTTTTAGGTGCAGAATATGTAATACACAAATGCCTTGATACGTTTCTCTCTCAAAATATGATAGTGTTTATATATCAACTTAATGTGCATTTATGATTGGAACTGTGTTATGCCACAATATCTTTCCTTGCAAGACTTTGACACATTCATAATACTTTCTACTTTGCATTCTAGGTTGCATTATTTCATATGCAGGACTATTTACTTCAGAGGCTAAAGAAGAAAAATTTTTCCATATCAATTGGGACAGGTTGGCAAAGGAAGAGATGTAAGTAATTATTTTTTCTCTTTTGTTGAGGATAAAAAATAAAAACATATATGGGCAAACTCAAGTTTATTATTAGCAATGCTATAGTAATTTTTCAGAGTATATACTGGTAAATGATAGCCCCATGCATTTTATTATTTGTTACTGGTGACAGAACAGAAATGTAATTCTTGAGTCTTTTAAGATCATTATCAATATATTTTACTTATATAAGTTTTTGCAAAGAAGTTGTTCTTCCATATTTTTCAGGCAAAATTGTTTTGGGGTGGAATGAAAAACAGAAGTAATTATTTTAGAATGTCTGTAAATGAAAAACTTTCATCCATAAATACTCAGATAATTGAGAAAATATTTATTTGTGTATGTTTATATGTATTTATTGTTATTTGTAAACTATTACAAATTTTCATTCCAGTTCTGGAAAAGTCATTTCTCAAATTAGAGTACTAGATACTTATATGCAGTTCTCAAAAATCACTAATTTTATTTGCCTTTCCTTTCACTATATAAATCTGCTACAGTAGCTCTCTCAAAGTTCACCCAAGCTGTAATGAATGAAAAAAATATATCCCAAAAACACAAAAACAGTAATTCCAAAAGATACATGAACCCCAATGTTCATAGCTGCATTATTTACAGTTGCCAAGATTGCAGCCTAAGTGTCCATCAACAGATGAATGGATAAAGAAGTTGTGGCATACTACTCATCCATATAAAGAATGAAATTTTTTAAGTTGCGGCAACATGAATGTACTTGGAGTGCATTATGCTAAGTGAAATAAGTCAGATAGAGAAAGACAAATACTGTATGATATCACTTATATGTAGAATCTAAAAAACACAACAAACTAGTGAACAAAAAAGAAGCAGGCTCACAGATGTAGAGAATAAACTAGTGGTTGCCAGTCAGGAGAGGGAAGTGGGAGGGGCCATATAGGGGTAGACAGTTAAGAGCACAAACAATTCCATATAAAATAAGCTACAGGATATACTCTACATCACAGGGAATACAGCAATTATTTTATAACTACAAATGGAGCATAACCTTCCAAAATTGTGAATTATGATGTACATCTGTAACATAATATTTTACATCTACTATACTTCAATTAAAAAAAAGAAAAGTAACATCCATCTTTTATCTATGAAAATTCTTTCCCCAAGCTTGTGGCAATTTTATTGAAAACGTGGTAGGGGTTTAGGGGTAGAGTACTTTTGGAGAGTTGTGGAGCACAGCAGCTACAAAAAATTAATATTATTTTGTGAAAAAATGTCTCTTCTTGCTGTCTTCTCTCTTTGGATTAAATATACTCTTATTTTTGACTTTTACACCAAAACCATTCCTGTGGAGCAGGGGAACAAGTTTGGACCTCCCACAGCATAGAATTAATCGTTAGGAAAATCAAACAAAACTCATTTGCTAGAATCCTCTCTTTCATAATTTACATTCCATTTCACATAAGAATGCCAGTATCTTGGTGAGATATATAATTGATGGATACTGAAGTCCATAAATAAAGTAAACATATTCAAATCATGAAATAACTGAGTAATGAAAAAAGTTATTTGGGTCAGTATTGAAAATATCTACCCATATAGGATCTTTAACTAAAGCTTTTCCTACTTGACACTTCAAAAGCAGAACTATTGACTGAATTGACTATAATATTTGGGTAGACCCTGAGGTACAATGTTTGAAGAAAAAAGCAGCAAGTTATAAATTCAATTTAGTATACAAAATGTGATGGAGGCTATTTGGAGAGTTGCAGCTCTTTCTTGGTTTTATCAACTATTGTTGCCTGGAAAAGTTCAAACCTGTAAAGGGTATTTGTGATTAAGTGGAAAGAGCTTTGATCTGGAAGTCAGAAAGTTACTAGGAGGCCATCAAGATAATTAATATCTATTAAATGATAATGATGTGCCAACAGCTTAGTTAAGGGTTCTATACTACATGCCTCATCTCACTTAAATCTTACAAATTATTATGTTTTACAGGTGACAAAAACTAGTTTTATAGAATTAAGCAAATTGTCAAGGCCACACACTGAGCAGCAGAACTAAAATCTGAACCCATCCATGTTTGTCCAATCTAAGAGTCTGCATTTTTTTTTTTAACATTTTTTATTGAGTTATAGTCATTTTACAATGTTGTGTCCAATTCCAGTGTAGAGCACAATTCTTCAAGTTATACATGAGCATACATACATTCATTGTCACATTTTTTTCACTGTGAGCTGCCACAAGATCTTGCATATATTTCCCTGTGCTATACAGTATAATCTTTATTTATTCTACACATGCCTGACAGTATCTACAAATTTTGAACTCCCAGTCTATCCCTTCCCACTGCCCTTCCCCTGGCAACCACAAGTTTGTATTCTATATCTATGAGTATGTTTCTGTTTTGTATTTATGTTCTTTTATTTATTTATTTTTTTTAAGATTCCACATATGAGCGATCTCACATGGTATTTTTCTTTCTCTTTCTGGCTTACTTCATTTAGGATGACACTCTCCAGGAACATCCATGTTGCTGCAAATAGTGTTATGTTGTTGGTTTTTATGGCTGAATAGTATTCCATTGTATAAATATACCACCTCTTCTTTATCCAGTCATCTGTCGATGGACATTTAGGCTGTTTCCATGTCTTGGCTATTGTAAATAGCGCTCCTATGAACATTGGGGTGCAGGTGTCTTTTTGAAGTAGGGTTTCTTCTGGATAAATGCCCAGGAGTGGGATTCCTGGGTCATATGATAAGTCTATTCCTAGTCTTTTGAGGAATCTCCACACTGTTTTCCACAGTGGCTGCACCAAACTGCATTCCCACCAGAAGTGTAGGAGGGTTCCCTTTTCTCCACAGCCTCTCCAGCATTTGTCATTTGTGGACTTTGGAATGATAGCCATTCTGACTGTGTGAGGTGATACCTCATTGTAGTTTTGATTGGCATTTCTCTGATAATTAGTGTTACTGAGCATTTTTTCATGTGCCTATTGATCATTTGTATTTCTTCATTGGAGAATTGCTTGTTTAGGTCTTCTGCCCATTTTTGGATTGGGTTGTTTGTTTTTGTCTTATTAAGTCATATGAGCTGCTTATATATTCTGGAGATCAAGCTTTTGTCAGTTTCATTTGCAAAAATGTTCTCCCATTCCATAGGTTGTCGTTTGTTTTACTTATGGTTTCCTTTGCTGTGCAGAAGCTTGTAAGTTTCATGAGGTCCCATTTGTTTATTCCTACTTTAATTTCTATTGCTTGGGTAGACTGCCCTAGGAGAACATTTCTGAAATGTATGTCAGATAACGTTTTGCCTATATTTTCTTCTAGGAGTTTTATTGTATCTTATCTTATGTTTAAGTCTTTGATCCATTTTGAGTTTATTTTTGTGTATGGTGTAAGGGAGTGTTCTAGCTTCACTGATTTACATGCTGCTGTCCAGCTTTCCCAACACCATTTGCTGAAGAGACTGTCTTTATTCCATTGTATATTCTTGCCTCCTTTGTCGAAGATTAGTTGACCAAAAGTTTGTGTGTTCATTTCTCGGCTCTCTATTCTGTTCCATTGGTCCATATGTCCGTTTTTGTACCAATACCATGTTGTTTTGATTACCGTAGCTCTATAGTATTGTCTCAAGTCTGGGAGAGTTATTCCTCCAGCCTTTCTTTTTCTTCAGTAATGTTTTGGCAATTCTAGGTCTTTTGTGGTTCCACATAAATTTTATTATGATTTGTTCTAACAGCTTCATTCTTAAATAATATGCTATACTCCCCTGCCAAGGACATATCAGCTTCTAAGACCTATTCATTTTATGAGCTAGATTTGGGGCCTTGGAAAACATTGCTGTTTGTCAAATGATGATTTTATATATTAATTTTGGTATTAAAACTCTAGATATTGTCAAGCAAGGTATATAGCTGTTTCAGTGAGGGTGATTCTGAAATGCATGGATTTCCATTATTAGCACAGGCTAGAGGAATAAACGTGATTCAGCCTCTGTCTAGATTATCAGCTCACAGAAGGCAACCTTGGTTGCTCTGATTTGAGCTCTTGGCATTTACCAAAGTTTTCTGCAGAGGCACTGCTGCTGTTTAATCAGTGTACATTCAGAGCCTCTGGGGGCTTGGTAACCTGTGTGATATTGTGTGGTACATTTCTTCTCGTATTATGACATTGAAATAGCCATTAGAAATAAAGATAGTATTTTCTGCTTTCCTCAATATTTTTAAGGAGATGGAAATTAAGGTAAGGCCTGACAGAGTTACAGAACGAAATGGCTTTGGTGATCTGTGCAGCCATGCACTGAGATGGATGGATGTTTTGACATACACTTTTAGTGTCAAGTACAAATGGAACAATGTACTGACTAACAATAATATCTAATGAAAAAAGCTATAAAACTAAGAAGTAATGTTTTGAATATTGGACGTAAACTACTCCTTTAATCTTACCCCATTCCTGTTTGTTTCTGAACAGCAGTACTCACCTGTCCTCTAGCTTTCCTAATCATTTGCGACTCCTTTGGCTCCCATCATGCTTTGGTACTAGGCATATACCACTCAAACAGAGCATGCCAAATTGACCACACATTTTTTTAGCCTTAATTTTATTTTGAAACATTGAGATGGATGTAAAACTTTCAAACATTCACTTTAAGAAAATGCTGTATTAGTATAATACGTGTACATAAGGGTAGTTTCTGAGTAAATGCTGCAGCTTCCCTTTGAGAAATAGATATCATAAATCAATTAGACAGAAGTAAACTTCAGACTAGAGTAGTACAGAAATGAGATTGCTCTGACCATCTGAGATGCCTATCAGGATGTGCAGTGGCATTTGTACATGTTATGAAGGTGATTATCCTGCATCTAAGCTCTAGCAAGATTATACCTCTGATGCTGTCTTTGATATTAAGGAATTTTGCATTGATAGCAGGTAGGCTAGGATGAAAGGAACTCAAATATTCAAGCATGTAAAAGATTGGGTTGTGAAAGAAGATTATAGAAAGAGGCAATACTATTACAATGCAGAGACTGAGTTTGAATAAGTAGAAGCTAAAGGGTATTTGATAGTAGTTTAACCTATAGGGAAATGATGCAATTATACATATATTATAAACCAACTAAACTACTTGAAGACTTAGCCATGTTCAAGGATGAAATACAATTTTGTAAGATGAGAAGATAGGACTTTGTATCTTTGCCTAAGTCTTTTTACATTACATTATTTTTCTCTACATTAGATCAAAGAAAATCTAATAAAAACTAACTAAATATAATTGAAGAATAAGTGAGAACTAGAGTTAAAATGCAGGCTATAAATACAGGATACAGAGATCTAAGGAAATGTTTACAAAGAGTCAAAAGAGGTAGATACAGGCATTTATAGGTAGGGAGATATGGAGAAAGGCTTGTGTGACATTTTGGAGGTGGACAGTATTTGGAGGAATTCTCAGGACTTGGAGAATAACTATAGGCTTGACTTTCAAATTTTGAGCATGTGGAATTGCTGACAAAGCACTGGAAAAGCCTAAATGTATTAAAATGAACTAGAGACTCTATAAGATGCTTTTTAAAAAACCCTGTAATTTCCAGAATAATGTAGAGATTATTTATAGAATGTCTGGAAGTCCATGACAGGGTTGTTTTTCAGATCAGACCTAGACCAAACAGCAGTCAGTGGATCTACTAAATCAGAGTAACACAGGGACTGTTTTAAAAGATAATGTCAAAGCTTACTTCTAATGATTCCACATCTGGGGTAAAGCCTGGAAATAAATTCATAAAGATGTTCCTCAGTTAATTCTGATGTTTGGCAAGCCTTGAGGAACACTTCCTACACATCTCATAAATACAGAAAAATCTGTGTTTAGTAATTTTAGATAGCAAATTGCAGGTAGGGAGAGAATGAGGAGAAGGTGGCCAGATAGGCTAAAACTATCTCAGCAGTGACTTGCATTGCTTAATCTGTCAATCACTGATTATGAAGAGTTCAAAAATGAAACAAAAAAAATTCTTCTTGACTACAGACTCTTTTTGACTGGTATAATTAGGTCGCTGCAGTGTTGCCTAGGGAATTTCCCCAGATTAAATTGCCAAATTAGATTGTGTAGTGGCAATTCTACTTTCAACTAAAGCAGTCAGAATTGAACAATTCTGTGTAATGTTAACAAGTAGGCATTAAAAGTCTGGTTCTCAGACCTGATGCCATTAAAACACAACCGCCAGTTTTCAAGTAGTCTTTTATGGGCAAAAGATGAGATTTTCAATATTATTAGATAAAAACACATTTATAGCTTCTTACTTGCTTGAATACCTTTACTCAAAATTTAGTGGGAACAAAATTTTTTCTAAAAATTGGTAAATTAATGTAACTGAAAATAGCATATCACATTTGAGTTGAAAAATGATAGAAACAATTAAAATACAGTGGGTAAAATATATTTAAAAAACAGTTTCTTTTGAAGAAAATTACCATATTATAAACCTTAATTGGGTGAAAGTAAATTTAAAAATCTGTGTTAGACTGAATAACAACATCCTAAGATACCCAGATCCTAATCCCTGGAACCAGTGAATATTACTTTATATGGCAAAAAGAGACTTTGCAGAAGTGATTAAATGAAGGGTGTTGAGGTGGAAGATCATCTTGGAATACCTAGTGGACCCTACATATAATCACTAGTGTCCTAATAAGAGGGAGGCAAAGGAAGAGTTGATTACAAAAGGAGGAAGGCAACTAACCTATAAAATTACCATATTATAAACCTTAACTGGGTGAAAGTAAATTTAAAAATCTGTGTTAGACTGAATAACAACATCCTAAGATACCCAGATCCTAATCCCTGGAACCAGTGAATATTACTTTATATGGCAAAAAGAGACTTTGCAGAAGTGATTAAATGAAGGGTGTTGAGGTGGAAGATCATCTTGGAATACCTAGTGGACCCTACATATAATCACCAGTGTCCTAATAAGAGGGAGGCAAAGGAAGAGTTGATTACAAAAGGAGGAAGGCAACTAACCTATGGAAGGAAATTTGAAGATGTTACTCTGCTACCTTTGAAGATGGAGGAAGGGGCCATGAGTCGAGGAAAGCTGCTCTAAAGGCTGGAAAAGACAAGGAAGTGCTTCTGCCCTAGAACCTCTGAAGAGAGTTCAGCCCTACCGACACCTTGCTTTTGGCCCAGCAAAACTGATTTCTGATTTCTGGGCTCTAGAACTGCAATAGAACTTATTTGTGCTGTGTTAAGTCACCAAATTTGTAATAATTTGCTACAGAAGCAATAGGAAATTAATACAAAATCCTTGAATATAACTGACTGTGAAGTGAAGGCCAAA
The DNA here is from genome assembly GCF_048773025.1 of Camelus bactrianus. Taxonomy (NCBI): domain Eukaryota; kingdom Metazoa; phylum Chordata; class Mammalia; order Artiodactyla; family Camelidae; genus Camelus; species Camelus bactrianus. The sequence continues at coordinate 56,069,462 of NC_133549.1, read as the reverse complement.
AAGTTCTTAAGATTAAAAAAAAATAGATCTTTCATAAGGCAACTCTAACTGATGTATAATTTAGAAAACTCTCCCTTGTATGCTTTTCACTTTGTAATCTCAGCTTCTAAAGTCTCAATGTTTTTTGAGCAGTGTAATTTGGTTTATTGAAGTATTCCACAGAATGATTTAGTCTTAGGACAATTTGTTAAAAGGATTAGGCCAGAGTTAATGTTTTGTTTAGCAATTAGCAATCAATTGCTCAACAGTTATTGAACAGATAACATGTGTCTAGCACAGGCATAGAAAACCACAAAAGAAATAGGAAAGTATACAATCTGAGTAGACGGAGCAATTAGTGGTCATTTAGTCCACTTCCTATGGTCACCCAAATCATGTAAACTTACTGCAGCCTTATTTCAGTATCTCCATTAATAAGAAACTCACTACTCCACAGCCTATTTTATTGTTACTGAGCTCTAAATAATAATAAAAATATTTTTATAAACCCATATTTTCCTTTTTACACTCTCCAGAAATTAATCCTGGTTTTGTTCTAAGGAATTCTACAGAAACCTACTATCTTCTGGGTTTGCATCATCAAGTATCTCAAAAAGGATTGTTTGAATGACATCATCTCTTCTCTTGAGGACAAATTTCTAGGCCCTTTAACCTCTCCTTTTAATAATATCTTTTCTAGATCAATCACTATTTCTACAACTATGGAAGCAGTGGTGATAGGGAGACGGGCTCTTGTGCTGTGCAGATTTAATCTATTCTCCTAATAGAAGTCAGACCACAATCCTAAAGATGCATATTGCACAGTAGGAAGTAATAAATATTGGATTGACATTTGAAAAGGCAAAATCTGTAGTTAACTATTTTATTAGAATGAAAGCCCTTTAAACAGAACAAAATTCCACATTTCTTACCATGGCAAGGACTTTAAGTATCTCTCCCCCACTATCTTCTTAACTGCATTTCTTGATATGTCCTAACAACCACTGTTTCAGCATTGCTAAATTATCTATGGTCTGCCCACTGTTCATGCGCCCTTACACCAATATATTTTGACTCACACTTTTCCCTAGGCTTGAAATAAATGTTCTCTATCGAATACTTCTTCTGTCAAGATTCATAAAAAGGACAGTTGCTCTGTTGGACCTTCTCTGATCCCTCCAGGAGGAAGAAAGTCCTCCTCTCTTCTCTCTTAGCCCCATGGGTTTATCTCTGGTAAAACACATGACTTTGTGTATATATCTGAGTCCTTTCTTACACTGTGAACTTCTTTAAGGCAAAGATCACGCTTTTCTTTTTCAACTAGATGCCCCTAGGGCTTGGCATATGATGCACATTCAACAAATAATTGTTCAATAAATGGTCTCCTATCATTAACTCAAAATATTAGGATGGAAGAAGCTCTGGTAATAATTTTCATCTACCATGATTATAGGAATTCGTACAACTGAAGACAAATGATTGATTTTCTAGAGTAAGGCTCGCTTGTTTTATGTCATAACATTGAAGATCAAAGGTGCCAGATCCAAGTTATTTGGACCACCTTAGACAGCAAGGCTAAAGCCCTTATCTACTCTGACTCACAAGACCTGGTTTCTTCATTTTAACTTATTACATTCTTGGCATCTGCAATTTCTTTTTATTTTCTCCCATACTCCTTTTGTGATTTTCTTGCTTCAGTCCCTTGACTTATTTCTGACTTCCCTTTCTATTGTCTAGATCTGCTAGATGTTGGAAACTGTCTCTCTTTCTAACTCTATCCTGATGTTGCCACACTCTAGCATGACCTGTTTTGTTGAATTATGCATATTGTGTTGAATTGTTCATCTTTCTTCATTCATTTCAAGTATATTTACTGCGTGATGCTTAGTGCCAGGCATACAAGTAGCTGCAAGCATAGTAAATGTATGCAGTGAGCAAGGATAGTAACTTGGAAATAGGTAGATAAGACAGAACTACGTCTCAAGAAGCATGTGATTAGAACAAAGGTGCCATTGAAGTCAGGGAAGCAGGCCAGACTCAATATACAAGAAATATTAGAGTGAGATCTCTGAGCAGGTTAAAAGCTAGCAAGAGTATCCACAAGAACTCAAACAGCATAAGTGCCAGAAGGCATACAGAAGTGATTGGTTCATACTTGGTCTTACCTGACAAAGGTGGAGAATCTATTGACTTAATCCTTAGTCCTCTATTTTTATAGATAAATGCATAGTATCAGCATTACATCATGGTTTATAAAAATGCAGATACTTGTTCCTCATCCTGGAACTGAATCACAACAGGTATTTTAACAAGATCCCTAGATGACTTCTATGAGAACCACTGGACTAAAACATTTCCAACAGGCAAATTCTAATAAGTGAAACTTTCTAGATAATTGAGTATCTCATTATGAATATGTTAGAAGGCTTATAAAGGAGTTTTTGCTCTGCAATCCTTCTCCATTAGAAGACTACTTTGGGGTTCATGGGGAGGGGAAGGGAAATGAAAAACAAAATCCTATTTGCTGATCACATATTCTATGCCAGGTACTGTGCAAGGAATATAATAGTTAACAAGAGAGTCCAAATTCTCGTTCCCAAGAATAGTCAATTGGGAAATGACCCGAAATAAGTAATTACGAGAGAGTGTGCGCAAAGTCAGGATCGGGGAAGAACAGAATGCTTCTGGAGCACACAGCAGGGAGATGTGGTGATATTAGTGCTCTCCACCCTGTGTGAATGCTGTGGTCAGCCATTCCAGGAGTGCTTCTCTCTCTCTAGCACTCTAGAATTCTTGGCTTGCTTGCCCCTTGCCTGGAACTACTTAGATGATCTCTATTCCTGACATTTCTGCTTTCTCTGCCACTTAGCAAAGTTTTTTCACTTATTTCACATTCACCCTTCATTTCATTACTTCACTGTCTGCCCCTAACCTGTTCTATCCAGTCAATCTCAAATCTTTTTACCTTCAACATATGACCTTGCCTCCTACTTTAATGAGAAGATTGAAGCCATCCATATTTCTCAGCATCTGCCTTCTCATCATCTTAGCTGCTTCTAACAATCACTTAATTTTTTACCAATTTCTTTCTGTTTTCCTCCTGTTCTAAAGGCAAAAGGTAACCTTATTTTTCAGGGCTGGCATCCCCATCTGTTCCTCCTCAAAAACTCCTTTAGTTTTCTCTCTCCTGTTTTTGGTAGTATCAGTTGATTCTTCTCCATTCACTTCATTCCAAGCTTTTATCCATGTACAAATGGTAATTCCAGTCTAAAAATATTTTCACAAGATCTTGATTCCTCAGCTTCCTTACTCTCATCATCAAACTTCAGGTCAGTTGGAAATTTCCCATATAATACCTGTAAGTGTGTCTGGAATTTAGGATAGGGGTTGTAAAATTTATCTGTTGCTTCTATTTCTCCACTACCAAGATTTACCCCCTTTTTCTTATGTTCAGATTATTATCATCAATATTAGTGGTAGTATTGCCCTTAGCTCCTCTCTCTCTGCTCTGCCTTTGTGGCAAATATCTCCAGACAATTGTAGAATCTCTTCAAAGAACATGGGTCTCCTCCAATTAAATCCTGCTTCCACCAGTTATGACTTACGTGAAATTGTCAAGATACTTAACCATTCTACCTCATATTTGATACTTGTAATATTGGGGTAATAATTATGCTCACCTCATGGGTTGCTGTAAAGGTTACATAAATTAATCTTTTGAAAGAGCTTAATAGAGCAATGTACAAAGTAACCACTCAAAAATCTAAACTATTATTATTTTTTAGCCATCACTTATTACCTATCTTGTAGGGGATATACCTGTCAAAGGTGTCTAGATAAATCAAATTATTAATCCTGTGCCCTGTATGTAATTCATAATCAGTTGCATAAATCAAACTCTCATTAGGTAGAGCCTAGACATACTAGAGTCATGATATTTTTTCTCTTTGAGACTAATTCATTGCATGCTAAGTATGGCTAATACCATCTTTTTATAAAGTTGCTATAAGTGTTAACTAAGGCATTGTACATGAAGCACCGAGAAAAGTATATGAGGCATACAAATGCTAGTACTATCATCATAATCACCATCATTATCATTATTCCTCCTCCTTAATCGTTGGCAGTCTGTTTCCTTGTACCATTTCATGAAAAGATTTTCTTATATGGGACCTTGCAGTAACCAAATCAAATGGCCCATTTTTAGTCATTATTAGTGACCTACTTTTTTGAAAAGCACTTATTCTTTGTTTCAACTCCCAGTTTGTTTTTCCTTCTTTCCTGACTCCGTTTTCCTCCTTTCATCTCTTAGGTTATAATTTCCTATAATTCTTCAATGTTTTTCGCCTCAAAAATACCACCTATTTCCTAGGTTTTATTATTTCTTCCACAATATACATATCTCTAGTCTCGACCCCTTTCCTAGGGATTATAAATATTTTCACATCCATATGGGAACATTTCCTTCTGCCCATCCGATAAGCACTTTACACTAAACGCATCTTATTTACTAAAACACACCTTCCTTTGGAAAATTATTTACTTTTTTAAAACCACCATTATCTCCATGCATCCAATTTTTCAATATAATGTAATTATTTGGTCAATCTATTTACTGTTCCTCAAAACCATCTCCCACACTCATCCATTTTTCTCCAGTCAGGTGATAGGGAAATGGAGGAAAAAGCATGAATCTCCAGACCTCCCACAGTACATCACTGAGGATTGAAATTACATTCTCCAAGTGAGAGGTGCCTGCAGATGAAGGGAAGAAGAGTATTTCAATCATTGCATATTATAGTAGATACAATTATGAGTCTAAAATCAAATATACATGGTTTTAAATCCTGGCTCCATTCCCCACACTACTTACATATGTGATATTAATAGAAAGTTATTAATCTTTCAGACTCATTTTCTCATCTGGAAATTGAGAATACTAATAATACTTATCTCATATGGTGTTGTGCATATTAAATAAAATAATAAAAGGGTTATTGCATTACATGCTTTCAACAAATGGTAGCTATTATGATTATAGCCATACATTTATATTGATTGTTTAAATTATTATACATAATGTTTACACATTTAGCTTTTATTTTAATTCCCATCCTCACCCTGGTTAGAAGAATAGGGCCCCTTTGCCCCTGTTTCCATTGGTATCAGGTGTAGTGGTCTACCTCTGATTTATTTTTTGATCCAATAAAATTCCCAAGAGTACCAGCTGAAACTCCCTAACGACTCTTTTCACAGATGTCTGCTCTCATTTCCAGGTGTATTAGGAGAATGTCACCTTCCTAAAGCAGTTAATGCACCCACAGTTCAGTTATAAAAACCTTCTGCATAACTTTCACCAATAGATAAGACTTTGAACTGGGTGTTAAAATGGAAGCATAAATGTCATTTCTATTTCAACAGTTAAAGCCTAATGATGCCTCTGAAAGTAAACAGTGTGTGACAGAAGGGCAAGTTTGTTTTTCTGGAGGCAGACAGTTGATAAATAAAAAAATGCTCTTTGCAGGTCTAACAATTTTTCAACTCACAAACACCTATAGTGCTGTAAGATTTGATGTCAAGCACATGACTGAGTCACTTTTCCAAATTTCCAGAACTATATACCATGTTGCATGAGGAATCTGGGTTCTCAGTCATCTGGGTTCATAAACTGATGCACATCGTGTATAGAATACTATCCAACTATGGTTTGAACACAGTTTTTATATACTTAGCAAAAGGGTATCTCATTCACCTAGTTATTTTTCAAACTAGTAGTAATTGTAAATTATCTTATAAATTATGATAAACAGAACATAGAAAAACATAAATATGTTTATGTTTTAATTTATTAATTAATTTATTAATAATTAATTAATTTATTTTAGGCTACCATCATTCATAGTATAAGATATCACTAGTAATTAGGTATCTTGAAATATAATGACAGGAAATAATACATTTGGAATAGCAATACTTTCTTCTTTTTAAATATAATTTTGTAAAATATAGAACATAGGTTAAATACAGCAAGAAGTCAGTACCTTTAGAGAGGTTGATAACTCATATAAAAACATTTTTTTTTCATTTATTTTAGGGAAAATTCAATAAAATGGATATATGATTTCATAGATTTTTTTAAACTGTAATTAGGTGATTCAATATTAAAATATGTATTGTGTCTATGTTGAATACTTTCTGTAGTCTGTGAAAATAAACAATATAAAAACTTTGACTCCAAGGAAATTTTATTTGTGACATCAGATACATGCACTCACAAATTAAAAACATGATAATATTTAGTAATAATTCTATACACACTTACATGATGAAAGATAAAAACCAGTATTATTAGCTTCATGATTTCAGAGTGGGAATTTGTGTCTTTCCCTTGGCAGATGGCCCATGTAGGGAATTAAATGAGATAAAATATTTGATAAGTGGGTAAATGTCAAATTGCAGAATAATATGTGGAATGCATTTTTCCCATAAATAAACCCAAATATATTTTTAATTACACAAAGACAGGTATAACTAAGAAGAATTTCATATTTAAATATAGCAGGAGGTTTTTCCCCCAAACTTGGAACATCTGGCTGGCATGAAATTTTATACATTGTTTCTCTTTAAATAGGATGGTTTATTATTAATGAATACTTAACTCTCTGAAATTCACAGTTGTGAGGTTCTCACACCGTGAGTCTCATAATGAGTGAAGAATATAAACACATATCCTATGAATTTGCCATTTTAGAATGGAAGAAATATAGACAAGTACTTCAAACAGTGTATGATCTCATGGAGGAAAAGAAATGGCTTCTGTACATAAACAGTAAGTGTAGACAAGTTTGAGGAGAATAAGGGAAAGTTTCCCTGAGGTTAAATAAAAATCAGCAAGGAAAAACAGATGGAGAGAGAACATCATAAGCAAAAGCCTAGAGATTAGAAAGAACAAGAAAGTTTTGATGAAATAATGGGTTGGAAAGACAATTGATACTTAAATACTATTCTTGTGGACATGTTGAAGGGAAAACATATATCCTGAAGTAAAGCACAATATGACAGATTTGTTGATAATTTAACTACTTAAAATGTTTTTAAGAAAGCTAAATGTAAAAATCCTTAATTATTACTGAGTGGATGAAAACATGCCACAGAGCTCTGTGCTTCCCCCATTTTTTTTTTTTTTTTTGTTCAGTTCAACAGCTCAGCAAACATTTATTCAGCCACCACAATGAGTCAGATACAGTGCCTGGTAAGTAGGATGCTGAGACACAAATGACTACATATCATATGATTTTATTAACCTATCTTCAATTTCACTGATTCTTTATTCTCCTGCCTAAGCCTGCTGTTGAGTTCATCAAGTGAACTTTAAATTTCAGTTATTTGTACTTTTCAGCTCTGAAATTTCTATTTGGTCTTTTAGTATAATTTGTATCACTTTATTGATAGTCTCTATTAGTTGAGATATCATACATTCCTTTAGTTTTTTTCCAGATATGTTTCCCTTTAGGTCTCTGAACATATTCAAAATTGCTGAGATAGAATGTTCTTCCTCTAACTTCAACATCTGGGCTTCCTAAGGAACAGCTTTTAATGACTAATGTTTCTCGTTCCTATGTATCATCCATACATTCTTCTTTGCATTTTAAATAATTGTTTGTTGAAACTGAACATTTGAAATAATATAATGTAGTAGCTCTATGTATGAGATTCTGCATCCTACCCCTCTGCAGGGTCTGTTGTTTTGGCTATTTATTGTTATCACAGTTTTTCTTGGTTAGTGACATTACTAAGATAATTCTGTAAAGTCTGTATTTTTTGTCATGTGTGGCCACTGAAGTCCCTGCTTATTTACCTTAATTGCCAGCTAATTATTAGATAAAGTTTTTCTTAAATTTCTGGAACCAGTAAGTCTTCCAGTCTTTGTGAAGGGATTCTGTGTGCAAGTTGGGACACAGCTTTAACACTCAGGAAAACAATTTGCAGTTCTTACTTAGCCTTCACTTATTGCTTGCACATAACCTTAAGGTCAGCTAGAGATAAGAACTTTAGGGTCTTTTCAGGTCTTCCCTTTTTTTTGAGCACAGCCTGGGCATATCCACAGTCCTACTCATTTGTGTGGCTTTGAAGATAATCTAGAGTGTGTCAAAATTCTTTGAACACCCCCCACACACCACGGACATCTCATTTTCTCTTTTTTTTCCCTTTGAACATTTTGTTAGCCTATAGTTTGCCTCAATTGTTATCTACTGCCTGAAGTGCTCTGATGTTAAACAATTATAATTGATATTTTTTTCTGAAGCACCCCCAGGATAAATGCTGTTCACCATAGATTCAGATAAAATAAAGACAAATCTTGTGAGTGAGGTCTTCTAGGGAACCACTAGAAATATCAAATAATTTTAATTATCTATTAATGAAGTTTTAAAGAAGCTTCAAACACACTGTCTCGTGTACTGGCTAATCGGCTGCTGGTTTTCACCATGATTGCAGGTTGATGGTTTTTAAGGCTACTGTGGACCCAGAGAGATGGCGAAGAACAAAGACTGAAATAGATTACATTTTAATACCCCAAATTTCACTGTTTTTACCAAGATTCAGTTCATTTTCTTGAAGAAATGCTCCACAGATTTCTGCAAGTGGTTAGCTAGTTTATTCTGAAAAAGCTGATTTGGCCATTTTGTCGGCACTCTCATTGTTTTTTCTTTTTATTGAAGTATAGTTGATTTACAATATTATATTAATTACAAGTGTACAATATAGTGATTCAATATTTTTATAGATTATACTCCATGTAAAGTTGTTACAAAATAATGCATATCCCTGTGCTGTACAATATATCCTTGTTGCTTATCCATTTCATACACAGTATAAAACCCTCCTGTTAGTCCTACAGGTCTTCCAACCAGCCAAGGGGGCTTGTCTTCCCCGTGTCATACTTCAAGGCTGGGACACCCAATATGTGGCTCAAACAGCTCAATCTCCAGGGAGGATTTCCACCCATGTAATCTCCCTTTTCCTATGAGTTCCCTCCCAGGGGCACAGGTCCAGACCTGTTCGCTTCTCTTCCCTTTCTAGCCAATTCTGTGTGGATTTTCCTTACAGCCTTCCTTGTACAGGAGGTTTTTTTTGCCAGTCTTCAGTTAGTTTCCAGTGACAATTATTTCACATGTAGATGTATTTTTGGTGTGTTGATGAGAGGAGGTGAATTCCTTGTCCTCCTATTCTGCAATCTCGATCTCCTTTCCCTCTCAATTCTTTTTTTGAAGAGAGGATTTTCGGAGTCCTTTCTCTAAAATTTTTATTGGCCTTACAGAAACTTGTATTATATAGTATTCATCCTACCTCTTACTTGGCCTTGGTTTGATATCAGCCCTATGGATGGACATAGCTTTCCTCCACTCAGTTTTTCTTAAACAACTTTAATCATGTTTTCTTCTCAAGAGATTTCCCGGAAAAACTTAAGTAAATAAAAACCTCAAGTATAAATAAAAACCTCTTTTTTTCTAAATACAGTGGTCAGATCTTAGTCTTCATCTTCCTTGGTCTTTCACTAGCATTGATACTCTATCCCCCTTTATATCATCCTTGAAAATTTTATTGCTTGTCTTCCAGTCCACCAAGCTCTCCTATTTCTCCTTTACTGGCCTCTTTTCTATCTGCACTTATTCTTTTGGGAATCTTAACCGGGTTTGCAAATTAAATGTTATAGAGATATTTTATACCTAATCTATTCCAAACCCAGCATCTTAAATTCCCCTGTCCACACTTCCTACTCCTTCAGTTTTCCCTTTTTCAGTCCATAGTAAACACATTATTTCAGGTTTTTAGTACAAAATCTTTGGAGTTGTGGTGGCTTTAATGAGTGTAGAATTAAAGCAGAGGAAATGAATACATTGTCAAGTGGTTTTTTATCTAGACCATGGTGAGTCCTCGTGGTTAATTCTCATCCTATAAAATAATACTTCTTTCTTATGCTTGTGATGGTTCATTCAGTATTAATGTCTCTCATTTTGGAGGATGCCATTTAAAGTGTTTAGCCTCTTTTTTCTACATTTCACGATGACAATTTCCATCCTGTTTAGGCAACATGTCTTGATGTAGAGTACAATATAAATAACAAGATTTCAGATAATTACAAGTGCACCATAATCTGCTTAACTGAGATAACAACCATGTCATCTTCATTGATTGATTGAGATATTAATAGTGTTTTAGCCACACATTCATTATGATTCCTTTCTTTTACTCCCACAAAGGATTAGTCTTACATTTTGTGTGAAGTTTTGTTTTTAGGGCCATTTCAACCCCAGCTTCTTTGAGGGTATCATACTTTCTCACTTATATACTCTTACATTATTCAAGTAGCTTATTGATTTGGTTTTGCTTCTTTACAATATAGAATTAAGAATTATGATAGGACCATAACATACTTCTCCTTAAATTTTTTTAAATCAATATAAATCAGTTCATCCAGATAAAAATATATAATTCTTTCAAGCATATCCATTGATGATAACAAAACCTAACTTAATTGTTGATTAGTTCTAAAGATAGCATGGAGAAAAAAATGGTAACAATGACTACAAAGTAAGAATAATAAAATTAGTGTAGTGTTCTCATTGGGAGAACTAGGAGTTTTCACGTAAACTTGAAGAAACATCTCACACAGGTTTCTGCTGTTTCTAAACATTTTTTAAACTGAAGTATAGTCAGTTTACAATGTTGTGTCAATTTCTGGTGTACAGCATAATTTTTTAGTCAGACATATACATACATATAGTCCTTTTCATATTTTTTTCATTATAGGTTCATTGTAAGATATTAAATATAGTTCCCTGTGCTATACAGAAGAAATCTGTTGTATATCTATTTCATATATAGCAGTTAGAATCTGTAAATCTTGAACTCTCAATTTATCCCTTCCCACCCTCTTTCTCCACTGGTAACCATAACTTTGTTTTCAATGTCTGTGAAAACATTTTTTCTGTGTTATAAATAAGTTCATTTGTCTCATTTTTTAGATTCCACATATGAGTGATATCATATAATATTTTTCTCTCTCTTTCTGGCTCACTTCATTTAGAACAACGATCTCCAGGTCCATCCATGTTGCTGCAAATAGCATTATTTTATTCTTTTTTATGGCTGAGTAGTATTCCATTGTATAAATATACCACAGCTTCTTTATCTAGCCACCTTATCTAGCCACCTATTGATGAACATTTAGGTTGCTTCCATGTCTTGGCTATTGTAAAGCATTCCATGCTGCTATGAACATTGGGGTGCATGTATCTTTTTGAATTAGAGTTCCCTCCAGATATATGCCCAGGAATGGGATTGTTGGATCATATGGTAGGTCTATTTTTAGTTTTTTGAGGAATCTCCATACTTTTTTCCATAATGGCTGCACCAAACTACATTGCCACCAGCAGTGTAGGAGGGTTCCCTTTTCTCCAGAGCCTCTCCAGCATTTATTGTTTGTGGACTTTTGAATTAGCCATTCTGACTGGTGTGAGGTGATACCTCACTATGGTTTTGATTTGCATTTCTCAGGCAATTAGCAATAATGAGCATATTTTCATGGTGGCCATCTGTATGTCTTCACTGGAGAATTGCTTGTTTAGGTCTTCTGCCCGTTTTTGGATTGGGTTGTTTGTTTTTTGTTATTAAGCTGTATAAGCTGTTTATATAGTATGTAAATTAAGCTCTCACATCATTTGCAAATATTTTCTCCCATTCCATAGGTTGTCTTTTTGTTTTGCTTATGGTTTCCTTTGCTGAAAAAAAAAACTTATAAGTTTGACTAGATCCAATTTGTTTATTTTTGCTTTTATTTCTATTTCCTAGGTAGATTGCCCTAGGAGAACATTGTTAAGATTTATGTCAGAGAATGTTTTGCCTATGTTTTCTTCTAGGAGACTTCAGACAATACTACAGTACTACAGTAATTAAAACAGTGTGGTATTGGCACAAAAACAGACATATGGATCAATGGAACAGAATGTAGAGAGCCCAGAAATAAACCCACACACTTACAGTCAATTAAATTTGACAAAGGAGGCAAGAATATACAACAGAGAAAAGACAGTCTCTTCAGCAAGGGGTGTTGGTAAAACTGGACAGCAGCATGTAAATCAATGAAGTTAGAATAATCCCTCACAACATACACAAAAATAATCTCAAAATGGATTAAAGACTTAAATATAAGACAAGAAACTAATTATTTTTATCACCTATTTTAAAGGCAAGTAGCCATGGAGTCTGATACAGTACAATTGTGAAATTATTTATGGAAGTATTATGTATATGTAATTAATATTCATTGAATAAGACTCTCTCTTTATTCAGTGAGTAAGTTCTATGGACAGATAATAATGCAATTGAGTAATACCAAAAGTAAGACTATATATTCTTTGCTCAACTACTTATACAGAAGAGGAGTCTAAGTCAAAAGAATGGCCATATTTACACATGCTGAACTCTTTCCATTTTTACAAGAGGAAACTTGAGCATGAATTATAATTGGACAGAGGAGAAACTCAAAAAGATGGGAAGCCCAACTACTCACAGTTATGAAACAGGCATAAAAGACATATCACCTTTTAGAGTATGTGGAGTGCAAGATTTTAGAAACTGTTATCAATTCCATTTAAGCACATGATGAACTGAACAAAAAAAATATACTACAAACAATCAGATGTTTGTAACAGAAGTAATTTCTTAATGTGGACGAAACAGTCAGAAGTTTTATAAAACTAATGTTCTGTTAACCCTGTTATGTGGGCTGGTGATCATGGTTGGGTATTATAATGATAAATTTGAACAATAAAGTGTTCATATCTTAAAACTGATTATGGGGATGTTTTATATTTAGAAAGTTCCAAACAGTTAATACATACATAATTTGGTGCTTCTTGTATTACTAGACCTATGACCCCTGAATTATATTATTCAAACAGAATTGGTTTGTTCTTTTTCTTTTCAAGGTCTCCTGTATTTCAGGAACTCTTTTAGATGGCATAACATGAGTGATTTTTGTACCACCTCAGAAGAAAGAGGAATCAGGGAAAGACTACAGAGAGGAAGTGATATATGATCTGGGCATTTATAAGTGATATTTCTGTAAGCAGGAAAGAGAATTCTTAACTAAAAGAACAGCATTAACAAGCACATAGAGGAAGGTTCAGGGTTACTCAGGAAAACTGATATAATCTGATTGGGCTGGTGCTAGGTATGTGATCAGATATAGTGACGTATAAGAAAATTCATATATGAGACAAACAGATCCCTTTTAAAGATGAAAGAAGTACATACTTCTCTGTTATTTTTCCACAAGAACTTAATGTCAAATCTCTCAAAACAACTGAGAGTAAAATATTTCATATTACGTTAGTGATGAGACAGAAATAATGTAATTCAGTTTTCTCATGTTAAGAGAAAAATCCACTACTATCCAGTGAGTTTATATAATTCTATTGAGGTCACACAATCAATATAGTTGGCTTTGAAACAGAAACAAAGTTTTTAAATTAGACTATTGCTTTTTCCTAAAAAATAGTCACTATAGGTGCTCTTGGGTTGTGAGGGTGAAAACAGAGCCAAGACAAGAAATTACCCTACAGGTGACAGTGAAGATGGCAGACACTTCCCCTTTTCTTAGATTGCTGTTGTCTTAAATATTAAGTGACTTCTCAAAAAGAAAGCATATTATTTTCTGGCCTGAAATAAAATATTCACAGCAACAGCAAAGTAGTTAGGTTTGATCCACATGATCCGATGTCCACACAAAGCTGATTTGCCTACACATGGACACCTGTCCCAACAAAGGCAAACATATTCCCCACCCTGGCATTTAAGAATTTAGTTATTAAAAGGCTGAGAAAAAAGCACATGTAAAGACAGGGCAAGAAGTGGTACCACGGTAAGGTAAAACCATGTGTGAGATGAAGCTAAATTCACTGACGAAGAATGAATAGGATTGAGAAAATATCAGCTGAAAGAAGAATGGATCAGATCTACAGAAAGAAGTGGAGACAAAGAAGGATGGACGGAGTCTATAGAAGCACCTCATTCTGCAGATGAACTTCATCTGAGGCCCAGGAATATGAAATTTATTCTTTCTGGAAAGCATGATATTTATGAGGGCTATCATATTGGAGTTGGGTAGCACTGATCTGGAATATTTGTGGCAAAAGGAACTTAGAACAATCACAGTATTATCAAATTACTCTCGTATTTCTGCTACCACTTTATGATAACTCTACTTTGACAATATTAACTATATTTTGAATAGTCACTGCTTTCCCCTTTTGTGTTTTGTTTTTCCCTGCGTATCCTAAACAACCCTTCTTTACTATTTTATTACTTAGAGAAAAACTGTCCACTTGACTCTATTTGGCCTCCAGATATTACTGTAAGGTAATGGAAAAATTCATGAATCTGTCATACCACTACGATCAGAGGGGAAGATCTAGGATTACCTCTGGAATGGAGCACTGCATCAACAATCTTTCTCCAGATGTTTGAAAAGAGCATTATTCAGCTGAGTGACTGCCTTGAAATTCTGAATGACACAGGAGGTATTCTTAATGGTTTTCCTTTACCTCTTCCAAACCTCATTGTTGTAAAGGAACAACGAGGGATAGTAATGTTGTAGCAACATTTTGTGGCAACAGACACAGAAATTACTTATTTACCAGCCAGGGATTTTTGTCAGAATAATAGACAATTATAAATTTTTATAACTAATTAAGATAAGGTATATATTTCATCTTCAAACCCCTACCCCTCTCCTCTCTTTACTTGCTCTCCCTGAACACACACACACACAGAGAAAGTGAGGGAGAAAGTTTAAAAAATATACACCACAATCATCCAAAATTACTTTACTTGAGAACCTGAGAAAGCTTATAATTCTATAATTCTGGTTATTTAGAACTGACTCCCTTACTATTTATATAAAGAAGTTTCATTTCTTAAAATTTTCCTAGAATCTTACTATAGAACCACATACCTGAGAAAATCCAAGAAAATTTTAATTCAGCCCTTAGACTCCCAAAGTAACCATGTCACCAATGCTTCCCACGTTTCTTTCAAGAAATTATGTGAATTAATATTTACCTGTTGGTCCATATTTGAGCAAGGCAGGAATCACTGTTAGGCTTCATTATCCATATCAAACTGCAATTAACTTCCATAGGTCAGGGATTCTAAGCAAGCAGGGCATACCAGGCACAAATTTAAAAAGTTCCCTTCCTACGGACTAAATGCCTATGTCCAGTCAACATTTATATGTTGAAGCGCTAATCCCCAGTCACAAGGGGAGGCCATAACCATGGGGTTAGTGCTCTTCTAAGAAAAAACACCACAGAGCTTGCTCTTTTTCTCTCTCTGCCATGTGAGGACATGATGAAAAGGAGAGAAACTGCAAGGCAGGAGGAGAGCCCTCACCAGGAACCAAACTGACAGGCACCTTGATCTTGGACTTTCCAGCCACTAGATCTGTGAGAAATAAATTGTTGTTCAATCACTCAGTCTATGGTATTCTCCTATGATAGCCTGAGCAGATTCACCAAATCTTTCACCTATGCTGCTCCTATTAACTCCCTATGAATGATGTAAATTCTTAACCCTGACTGTTTTCTTAGAATTGACCTCATAAGTTTTAGCCATGAGTCTTTTAAATTTAACCTAAATTCTAAATTTGTTTCTTTGAACTTGTGGCATATGCAAGTCTTTTCATATTCATATACATTCTAACCGTAAACCTTCTTGACTAATTATACCACTGTTACCCTGAATGTTACTACTTCTAGAGCTGTGTTGGCAGCATTCAGAATCATGTTCAAGCACTGTGCTTTTAAGGAAGTGTTCCCAAACTATTTTCATCCACACTGGTATATCAGGGCCAAGTGCGCTATGTGTCACCACTGTCAAGGTCATGGGTGATTCAGCCTGGGGTTCTTTCAGTCTCACCTCAGTTAAAGATGAGGTGCTTTACCTCCAGGGCATCATATTTTTTGTAGTGTCAGACTCCCAAAAGATGGCCCAGGTATAGTGCTTCTTCAGTTGGGATTTTGTGTTTCTTTTTCTCATATGTTCCTGTCTCACTTTCTGTTTCCTTCCACATGCCATTTTTGAACCATGCATCCATATCTTTCTATCTTACATTTAGACCAGAAGATTTTGAACTTAATCAGCAAGAACTTATGACTTTTGTTTTCTGATTTATCCTTGATTTATTCATTTATAATCACAAGGCCAGGGAATGGTTGAATGGAAAGCTCTTGGAATGCTGGTTTAAGGATTCAGTGTAAATAAGATTCCATCCCACTTTTTTTTGTTTCCTAATCTTTATAGCATTTGTCTCAACCATTGATTTCACACTTTATCATATGTTGGGCTTTGTTAGTCGTTTTTTTCTTTCAGTTTTTTTATTTTTCTCATTGGGTATCAGAAACTTGAGAAAAGTAACTGTGGCCAACACTGACGTTGGTTCTCTCATAATCCTAGCATAAATTCTCATACATAGAGCTGTTTATTGAGGCAGGAGAACTTGGCAGTTGATGTAATAAATACATTTATTACTATAACAGTGTATACTGCTATGTTTTAAGAAACTCATGAAATTGAGCTACTACTATAAATATTTTAGCAAATCTATTTCAATTCAATTTCAGCATTATTCAGAAACTTAAGGGTTATGTCGTTGCCCATTGCCACTAGGTATTTTGTTTCCACAAACGTGAAGCCCCAATATGTAAAGTGAATGTCAAAGGGCTGCTTTCTTTGCCTCTTTTCAGAAAAATGACAAGATATAATTGAACAAATAATTAAATATAGAAGCACACTCAGTGGTTATTCTTCCCTGCTATTGTGCACCTCAGGAAGGAAAGAATGCCTCATAAGAGGAATTCTACTTTGTAGTGCATTTATTTTTTCATACTTTTGTAGGGAAAAAAAAAGGAGTTTTTCTTTCTTTTTTTTTTTTTTTTTGCAAGCAATCATTTGAAAATGTTACCTTTGGATTTCAGAGATTGTAATTTAATTATTTTTATTAAATTATTAACAAATATCCAGGGTCTGATTTTCACCTCTACCAATAAACAAATATATCAGTTTTGCACTACTGAACATGTATTTGCAAAGTACATCTCCAGCTTGAGGCTCTAATATAAATAGTTGCTTTACGTTTTACTGAATCCAAAAATTAATCTTATAGAATGAGCTCACTAATTTGAAGCTCAAAAAATACTGTCTCAGCATCTTGAGTCTGCTTTTAAAAAAATAGTTATGTAATGCAGAACTGAAAAGTGATATTAGGAGGAATATTACAGCCCTGAGGTCTCTCTTCTATCATAAAAGAAACATCTGATTTTTAGTAATCCTAGAACATTAGCTTCTAGTCCCTAGACACAGATCCACACATACTCTTTTATTTTAAAAGTAAAAAAGTAAGATTTTAAGTGTATTATTTACTAGAATGTTGTTCATACCAGCAACAACAACAGCAACAACAGAATTTGACTTAATTTAAAGTAATTCTCTATAAAGTACTGGCTAGAGTATAATTTAGGCTTTTTCTATACATGTAGCATTGCTACATTAGAAACTGTATTGACAATAGCTTCTGTTTGTATGTTAATTCCAAGGTTGTGACTAGATATAAAGTCTTTCAAGGGCTGAAATATAAAGTCTAATATCTTTCTAAACAGTCCAGGATTTGTCATCAAAGAAGTAGTGTGGGAAGTAAGAGAAAAAACAAGTCAGCTGGTTTCTTTATCTCCATCTCAAGTATTTTAGACTCAGGTAAATAAGGCCTAGTGACCCATAAAGAACTTGGTGTCTCCAGTTAGTAGATTTTGGAGGTCAATTATCTAGACCTGTCTCTATAACTGGCTACCAGATCATGGAACATCTTTGGTTCTGGGACTTTCAGAGTAGGTGATTTAGTAGCTCTCATTTCTAATTGTATTATTAGAACACTTGTATTATTAGAATACTAGAAACAGATCTTAATTTGTATCCTAGCTCTATTAATTACTTGTGTATTACTTTAGAAAAATTACTTAAATGTTAAGACTCAATTTCTTTCTTTGTTAAATATAGATGATAAAAATAGCTTATCTATGAAAATGAGTTTTGGGTTCATATCCCAAATCTGGCACTTACCAGTTGTTGTATCAATGAATAGGCTGCTTAACTTCTGTGTGCTCTAGTGTTTCTTCATCTATAAAAAGGATAATAAAAGTACTAGCTTCTTAGAGTTGATGTGATGATTAAATGAATTAATGTGCATAAAGCATTCCAATCTCTATGTGGCCTATATTAAATGTGCATAAATGTAATCTATTATTATCTTTTTGAGAGAATAAAACAAATAGTAGATATGAAACACCTACCCAAGTGCATGGTTTTTAATAAATGGATAATAAATATTAACTATTACTATTAGCTTTTTCTCTACTGATTATCTTAGGTGTCCTGGATAATATTAAAAACAAGTAAAATATTCAGTTTCCCCAAAAAATGCACTTTTAACAAATAAAAATTATAAAAGATGATTGAATCAAAATTCCACATTAAGAGTATACAAATGTATAAATAAGGTTTATGTAAAAACTTATCAAAATGAAATATTGTTTTCTCATGTTCAACAATAATACAATGAAATTAAATTCTATAATTATTTTTGAGAACTTGTTAGTTCCCATCTCTTTATTTTCTAGTGCTTTATTTAGAAGAATGGGCTAATTTTTATATTTTCCTTCAGGAGAATTAGGACAACATTTCCCAAAACTGATTTTTCTCTGACAAAAAATCTTCAGTATTATATTTTATGGGACAAATTCCTCATATCTTTGTTATTATAACTTTTATATCCTACTTCTCTTTTTAACTGTCTTCCTTACCTAAGATGAAGTGTTAAAATTAGAATCTTAATCACACCTATTACTATACCTGATTGTTTAGATATAAAAACTTTTATGATACCTTAAAATGATAGCCATTATAATTAAAACAAAAGGATCCTCAGTGGTAACTTTATATAAAGTAAAAGAAGTGACTTTTGAGTCAATTTAAAAGCTAGTCCTTTGTGATGAAAGGTTTTTC
Organism: Camelus bactrianus; assembly: GCF_048773025.1. Taxonomy (NCBI): domain Eukaryota; kingdom Metazoa; phylum Chordata; class Mammalia; order Artiodactyla; family Camelidae; genus Camelus; species Camelus bactrianus. The sequence continues at coordinate 56,050,364 of NC_133549.1, read as the reverse complement.
ATCTTCTAATTTTAAATTCATATCTCTTTCTCTTTCCTCAGTTTAAGAACAAACTTTCAACTGTGGCCTTAACAAGGCAGATGTAATGTGACATAATCTACACAGTCAAATGGATCACAGCTGCCGCTGGTGCAATATCATAAAGAACAGCAAATACTGATGGACTCAATCAGTTCTCCTCAAAGTGTGGTCCACAGACTGACAGTTATGAACTGCCTGCCATTGGCCCACAATAAGATTAGGATTTTTCTCAAGAACAAATATCAACTACATCATTAAGCGCAGTGGAAAAGATTTTCCAAGTAATACATTGATTAGCACTATCCACAAAGTTTGTGGATCAGCCCTTTGAGGATTATTGATATTATTTTGAATAATATATTAATATTATTTAATCCTTTGAGGATTAAATTGCACTTTCTTTGCTCTGATTAGAAGCAGTTTCAGTAATGTACAGAAGGTTATAGTATTTATTTTTTATATTTTTCTTCTTGGTTTTAAGCAAGGTTTGTCAGTCAGGATCCCAGATGGAAATTCATGACTTACAATAAGAGGATTAAGTGAACCAACAAGAGATAGTGAGGCCCTCAGGGCTATCAACAGTGAGAAGCAACTATTGATAACGACTTCTTAGCCTGAAATGTCAAGGGAAGGGAGATCTTCCCTTCCTCATGCGTACTAGAGCTGTAAAAGAAGGGCCACACAGATAGAAGTTGTGGCTGTAGGCAAAGTAAAGAAGCCACTGAAGACAGCAAACCAGCAGGCAAGCAGCAGAGAAATAAACACCTTTAATGTTCTCCACCACACTACAGGGAAATTTGGGGTATCATAGGTGATTAACTGTATCTCAATTATAATAAAGTATCTGCCCAAAACAGAGCACTTACTGAATTCTTAAATCAGTAGTTTTTAAGAATGTACATGGCAGATGAGAGTGAGTTTGAAGCAAATATTATTTCAACATCTTAGTAAATACAGAAAGCACTACTAATTATCCCCTAACATTCATTCCTCCTATTTTCCTTTCGAAAATGAAAATACCATGTTTTAACTGGACAAGTAGCAACATGTATAGTCTTCAGTTTTTCTGAATTCCCTTTTAGTAGGCATTTCCATGTGGCTAAATTCTGTCCAATTGGATGTGAATTGAAGCAATATGTATAACTTTAGACTGATGTCCTTAAAAACAAAAACAAACAAAAAAACTTGCCTTCCAATTTCCCTTTCTTTCCTACTATGGCCTGTAGTGTAAGTGTGGATGGTGAGGAGGCAATTCTGAACACATAAACAAGAAAAACACACCAAGAGGACTGTGGAACAAGACTAAAGTGCTTCTCTGTACCTGGTGGGCCTCCCAAGGTGGGCCTCCCAAGGCAAAAGCCCCACCAATTTGTGCGTGCGTGTGTGTGTGTGTGTGTGTGTTTGAGAGTGAGTACTGGGGTGGGGACACGGGTGGCTAGAACTTCCATGTTGTTTCAGCCACCATTATCTGGAGTATGTTACAGCAGCCAAACAAATAGAAAAAATATAGTTTCCAAAAGACAGAAAACCTATTCATAAATGCACATTATTGTGAACATTATAGAGAATTTAGGCAGCAATATCAAATAGCTAAAAGCTTGAGCTCCAGGACCACCCAAGAAGAATATGGAACTTGGATCTGTCACTTATTACTTGTGTTGACTTTGTTTAATGACTTAACCTCTCAAGAACTCAGTTTTCCCCTCTGGTAAATGTGGGGGAAAAAACCCCAAACAAAAACCATCTCCCAAAGACTTGTTATGAAAATTAGATAGCACATGTAAAGTTCTAATCATAATAATGACTGACACATAAAAAATTCAGTAAAATAGGTTATTATTATTTTATTAATAGTATCAAGTGTCATAAACCAAGTATTCTGATTAACCAATTATCATTGATTGTGCTGGGTGACATTGGATCTGTCTATTCATTATTGCTAACATAGGACTGATGTTAGCTATTCCATGAAATACAAATCTTTTAATCTTCTCCAAAAAACACTAAGAATTTTAAAAGGAAGAAAGGAAGCTAGTCAGACTAAAAGGAAAGAAAAAACACAGCTCATAACAACAGAGAGTTACCTTAAGATGTTTCTTGAGGTAATTTGGTAGGCACAGCCAACACAAGTCAAGAGTTAAACATATAAGCTTATGAAGATGTGGCTGATTCTAGGGTCAGTGTATACACCGAGGAGTCTCAAAAGATGGGTGGATGTATTCAGAAGGACATGATATCAGACAGTAATATGAGATAAAGGGAAGCTTAAAACCTGTGTGCTTTCTGGTAACAAACCCCCTGACTGCAATTTCGTGATCATGATTGACAAGGTTAAGCATTGTAAACCATAGGTGGCTGATTTAGGGAAGAAGGACAATTACTTAGAAGTTCTGCAAAAGGCAAAGGAATCCAAAAAGGCAATGATGAGAAGTGTGTGTACGTTGTGTGTGAGATGCTGAAAAATCCATCAAGATTCCAGAAATCCTTCCAGCTCATTGGTGCTCACTGCATTGGACCTTCTTGCCTAGAACTTTATACTGCTTTAGATAGGTCAAAGCAGGTGAGAGTCAATGAAAAAAGAAGGATGATATTCAGACCTAAACAGTACTAGAGCCAGTGAAGCCTGGGTCAGGACCAGAATATGAGGTCCGATAAGAAGACAGTTAAGCCCAGAAAGAAATCAACTAACATGTATGTTAATGTTTTTTATAATCTTACTATTTAAGACTTACTTGCTTCCTTTTCTGAGAATTTAATTCTTAAGAATAAAATAAAATGAGAAAAAGATTAAGATAATAAAATCAGAATTTCACAGCTAAATGAAGCTTAGAAAATATACAAAATCCTGCTTTAATCTCCCCCCCACATTTGGTCTCTGTTTTACAAATACAGAAACTGAGGCTGAGAGAAGATACATGGCTTGTTTATTACACAGCTAGTCAATTATAGAACCAAGGCCAATATCATACCTGTCTACTATTTTTAGAATTCTGTATTTGAATTACTAAGCAATAATAAAAATCATTATTTGAAGGGATATTTTGAATACCAATTTTTATATCCCAGACTTTCTACTTTTTCCATGAATAAGATGAAAAGGCAGTTAGAACTATACTGTATCATTTGATAGATTCCCCTAGATTCACAAATTCTGACAGTATGTGATTTTATTATTATTAGTGGTAATAGTAGCAGGGTACTTAGCTACCCTGTGCACTTTGAAGCTGATGCCATTGAAAATGCTTATTGAAAGCACTGGTGATGGGAACTGTGTAAGTATTTAAAATAAAAAATCCAGAGAACACAACATTTTATTTCTGTAATGAAAATTATTGGAAGATGGTATTGAGATTTTCTGCGGTGATTTTATTAAGAAACATGGTGAATTCTATCTGCAATAGGATTGTCTTTAGTTTGGGACAGTCATGTTTACAAGGCCTGGAAAGGGAGAAGAAAACAGGTCCTAATACAACTTTTATTTAGATCCTTTTGGAGGGGTCCCTACATGTTGTAATAAATCCAAAAAGCTTCAAAGAAGTTTTAATCAGCCTGAAAGGAGACATGTTGAATGAGGCATACCCAGAGGGTAGTTCACCTGAATCTTACATGTATTAAATGTAGACCAGAGTGTTGAGTGTCCCACTGTGTTTGGAAAGCAGCAAAGGGAAATATTAATGTGTGAGTGTTCTCAGCCCTCCTTCTCTCCTATTAGCTAAAAATAATTTATTCATTGCCTATCACCATATGCAAATAATTTTAACTTGGAGGGTGTGATATGATATTAACACAAAGGATAAAAAAGAGAAAACTCTTTCTCCTCCTCTTTCTCTTCAGTTTTACTTTCTCTTTCTCCTTTTATGTTCTTCCATTCCCTTCTCTCTCTGAACAACACCTCTTAAGCCATTGGGTAGGACCAAGTAAAATAGATGTTGCACAGGGATCAGACAGGAGAATCAGAACAAGCAAGGATGGCATCCACACAGAGGTAGAGCCTAGAGTGGAGTTTTAAAGCTCAAGAAGGAAAAAACAGGCTTTATGTAGGGGAGCTATCTGGCTCAGAGTATTGAACCTCAAGCAGAATGTGGAGGGTACCGATGCAGAGGTGAGCACAGTCTAGAACAGAAGTTGAAAGCACTTGGAGGAAGAGGGAATATCCATGCAGGAAGTGAGAGCAAAGGAAGGAGCCCAGCCTAATTGTGGTGAAGAGGACATCTCCATGAAAGAGAATGTGGCAGCAGCCAAGGGAGATTGGCTACATACAGGAGATTTGATGAAATAAGTAAATATAATAAGGGTAGTGAAAGAAGCCAGATTTCTCACTGTTAGGGAAGGGATGTACGTATATAGAAAGAAAGAAAACCATAATGAACTTTATTATTTTCCTACTGGAATTGGAAGTGTCAGGATAGACTTATGATTTTCAATAATTAGATTAGATAGATAGACAGACAGATATAGACAGAGAGATAGAAACATAGATACATAGATATTAAGAGGTAAATGTATATATGAGTGTGTGTGTGTGTGTGTGTGTGTATCCATCCCCCCAGAAGGCCTGGGAGAGTGACAGTTCAATAGCTCAAAATAAATGAACACTCCTATCTTGTTATCTTGGCTTCTAAATACTACCCTCCATTCACAGGAATGAGTACTTCAGAGCTCTTTGAGAAAGTAGCTGATTCCACGGTTGAAGCAAGTAAAGTATAACATAAGCTTAGAATATCTTTCTGAGCCAGAAAATAGGTAAGTCCTCAAAGAATGTTGGACACAGGATCAACTTTGAAGGAACTTTCGCTGGTATTAACCAAATGAAAAAATAAATAAGAGATACTGAATAAAGTGTGACACCATGAGTCCTAATTGAAATAAATAAAAAAAATAGCAAGTTTGATAGTTATATTTCCATGATTCCAAGCATTTCCTTACAAAATACTTATCTATAGTGAAGCAAAGTAGAATAAAATACTATCTTAATTAAGTTATCAAAGTGAGTATTGGCAGTTATGAGACAAATTAAAATTGAGTGCTGATGGGATCTAAAGTAACAAATACAGCATATCTTCAATGACATTTTTACTAAAGATGTGTAACCTGAATGTGATCACAGGAAAACTTCGTATACAACCAAATCAGTGGACATTTTAGGTTGATTGATATGGCATGATGCTGACCACTTAATGTGAAATGGTTCTATCACGGAAATTAAAAGTTCTTAGTATTCAATTTCCATCATTTCTGTGAGTTTTAGATTGTTTCAAAATAAAATTTTTTAACAGTAAAAAGGCAGAACTGGGTAAGTGAAGAAGAGGAATTTACATATAGAAACAATATAATTTTAGGTAAAAGATGAATGGAGGAAGAAGGGAATGTAAGTTAGGAGAAATGTTAAGGGTAATACTGTGATTTAGAAATAAATTTTGGTTACAAAAATATTAAATGCATAAAATGTTCAAGAAAACATCTATTAAAATATTGTCTGTAGAATAATTATAGATAATGTATGGATAGACAGAATGATATAGATATAGATATCGATATGTAATAGAAAGGGACAAATCTGACTCCTTATTAGATCTATTCTTTTGACTTTAACCCTGTGCTCTGTTTCCCGTGCTGTGTCATGCTGATTCTGCACTTTTTGTAAAAGAATGTTGCCTAAAGCCTGAAATATACAGGATAGCCCATTCTCAAGGCTCTAACCTTTAAGGATATAACACTTTCCCATTCATATAAAGATAAAAAGTTGCAGAATAGAAAATAACATTTGTCTTGTTGGAGGTTTGCAGGAACACCACAACCTGACCTATGAGGACAGCTGCAAGAACAAAGGATTCCAACACCAAGAAGTCTGCAACAACCAACCACATCCCCTCCCCTTTTTAGTATAAAAGGAGCCTGAATTCTGACTTCTCAGTCTGTCAGCTTTCCTAATAAAGTCGTTATTCCTCACCCCAACACTTTGTCTCCCGATTCATCGGGCTGTCCTACGGCAAGCAGAATGAATTTGGACTCGGTAACACATATGCTAGGTCTGTGTATAGCTAGACCTATATCTAGATATCCATATAATGGTATATGAAATATAATCTTATTCTCAAAGGGTGGCAACAAAGAAGAAACTAAATTTAGAGTTAATAACTTACATGCATCTGTACCACAAGTATTTTGCAGAGTCCATTGCTTCTACACATAGCTATTTTCACACCCCTCAGGACAGAAATTGATGAACTCCATTTAAGGAGGATAGGAGTAGGAAGATGAATGAACTTCCCAGCTACCTGAGGTTTTGTAGTCTATGACACTTTTCAGTTACTAGATACCGTTAGGACTGCATGTCATTAGATTGATAGAGATAGTATAATGTCAGCTCCAAAGATACTGATTAAAGTGAGCAAAATGGATAAAAGAGTGCCCAAATATAGTTAAAGAGCAAAATCATCTTGAGAAAAAAATATGAAGCTCCTTAATAGTTAGACATTTCCATCTCATTTTAAAGTTAGAATTAAAATCAGCAAAGTAAGACCTTATACAATAACTCAAAAACAGAAAATTTGGGGGATAATTTACCAGAAAAAAAAATAAATATAAATCAATCAGCATCTCTGCAGGAAGAATTCATGAAGGGCTTACAATTATTTTTGAGATTTTTAAAACAAGGTATAAACTACAAGAACACTGAAAAAGACGAGGTTAACATGAAGGAGGACTGGTGGAGTTATAGTAAACATTCTCCTGTGAACCTGCCTCTTCACACTGCAGCCAAGAATTGGAATTGAGTCAATGCTGGTTTCAGAGAACTAGGTTCTAAAGAAGCCTCTTCAACTCCTCTCCTGATATATTATCCCCAACGTCTATATTTTCCAAAAATAACATTCATAGCACTGTTTCTCCACTATAGAACAAGCTTGTGATTCCTTTTCATTGAAGCAGTTTTTGGTGGGATATCTAGGGATATTGAGCTATCCTAGGGGTGGTCTCTTCTACAGCTGAATGAGTGAATTCGTTATGGTTCTTGAACCTATTCTGTTAATCTAGACTCATTTGTGACAACTTAAAGATAACTGCCTTAAAGAAATTTAGCAGGCATGCAACCTCACCATTTTTTCCCAACTCCATACCTAAACACAAGTGAATGATAGCTTTTTGATAGCAAGTTCTTTCCTCCTAAGTCTCTAATATTTTCGATTCCATTTGCTACTAAATATTAATATACCAGTTGGCCAGAATAGATGAAAAAGAGTTATCCTGCAGTCTTCACAGTTCATGGGCTAGCTAGGACATACCTTATAGTCAATAAACTTTATGGAGCCAAATAGAATTCTGAGGGCAATATGGTAACTATATTTTAAAGTTTCACTTTGGTTTTTTTTTTTTTTTTTTGTAGAGATGAGGAGGTTACTTTTAGAATAATTATTTATTTTGAGACATAAATCCTAAAAAACAATAGCTACATGGACAGAGAACTAAAAGTAAATGGGATGAAATAAATAAAGAGCAAAATGTAAGCTGACTCAGATGGAAATAATTTCTGAGTGATGACCACTGCTGAGGAAGTAAGTCTTTATTTTTGAATGAATTGATTAAAATCATATCACTTGAGACACTGAAAGAGAAGGGGACTTTGAAAGAATGCTTCATAGGGAATAGCCTTAGTGCTTCTTCAGTGCTGATAGAGTAAATGAATCATATGTAACATAGTTTTCTTTCAAAATATTAGAGAGATAAAAAGTCTTGATAAATATTAAACTCTAAAAAGTACCTGTGGGATCATAAGTCCTGAAGTCAAGGTTTTGGATGCAAATAATCAGAGATTTAATTTATGTGCAAGGCAATGATCCTAAATTGACAGCACTTAATGGATCTAATAGGCTTTCTTTTTTCTGAAACCCATTTGACTTGCAGTATCCCATCTAATAATCACTAAAACTTTGTGTATCCAGGATGAATGTGTTGGCATCATTACTATCTTGATTACCTAGACTAAAATTTTTAAACACAAAAAGATTAAGTGATTTACCAGAAGTAACAAAAATTATAGAGTTCACGTTACAATCCTAAATCTACCATTCAGCTGTGCTCTTTTCTTGCTACATCATGCGGTTTGTTTGAAAATATCTAATGAGACTGCCAGGTTGTTTGAATCAGGTAAAAGAGGAATTAGTTTCATAATTCTCTTGCTTTTGACTCTATTGTTTAGAGACATTTCTTTTTAACTGAAGTATAGTCAGTTACAATGTGTCGATTTCTGATGTGCAGCACAATGCCCCAGTCATGCATAGACACACATATATTCGTTTTCATATTTTTTCATTAAAGCTTATTACAAGATACTGAATATAGTTCCCTGTGCTATACAGAAGAAATTTGTTTCTTTAATCTGTTTTTACATATAGTGGCTAACATTTGCAAATCTCAAACTCCCAAATGTATCCCTTCCCACGCCCTTCCTCCCAGTAACCATAAGATTGTTTACTATGTCTGTGAGTCTGTTTCTGTTTTGTAGATGAGTTCATTAATGTAGAGATTAAGGTGTTTTGTGACCTTTCAAACACTTTTTGAAATTGGAAAGTATAACCTAAAAACAAAAACCTGAATAAAAATAGAATATTGATTAATGTATATTTTATATTATATCTCTATGATTAATTTTAAGAATGTTTGTTAAAAATGATAGATGTAAAAATTTTAATCAAAACAAAACAAAAACAAATATTTACTTCCCATTTCTCCATCCTTTCCTGTGAGGTTTATTCACTTCTATGAGGTTTTCCAGAAAAAATTTATGTACATGTAAACATATACAGCAATAGTCACTGATACTCACTTTTATGTCTATTTAATACCCAGTTATTATATAGTTTTATATCATGCATATTTTGTCACTTTGGTTTTGTTTAATTCAGCATAGGACATTTTTATTATGTAACTTTTACACTTATCTTCTATAACACTCTTTCTTTGTTTTTTTTCAACCTTTTTAGTGTTCCATTTCAGATTATTTTATTGATTTCTTCCTAGCCTATAAACTTTGGAGTAAATATTGAATGAATGGGTTCAAATTCTTATCTCACTTCTTTCCTTGATCTAAACTCATTCCCTAGGTGATGTCATTCAGTCTCTTGGATTTAAATGTCATTTGTAGATTATTCCCCAATTAATATTTCTAGACCTGACATGTCCACCAAATTCTAGATTTACAAATACCACTAATTAGTTTGAATCTCCTCTTCATTATCTAAAAGGAGTCTCTCATTGAACATATTATCACAAAATTCTTGATTCACATTCTCGAAGTAGTCATATTAGAATTCACACTGTCTAATAAACAACAACTCTAATCTTCTAGTAGTTCAAACCAAAAAACTTTGGTAACATCCTTAACTCCTCCCTTTCTCACACCTCACAGACAATTTACTAATGAATTCTTTCTGTTCTATTTTCAAAATATACCTCGGAGTTAACATCTTCTCACTGTCTCCACTTTCCTTTCTTTGATCCAAGGAAATGTCATTACTTCTCACATCTGTCAGATAGTAGTTTTCTAAGTGGTTTTCTTAATTCCACCTTGGATTATACCAACAATTGTTCTTAGGCAGAAAATTGTCATCTAACTTCAAACTCATTATCTCATGGAGAGTACGAAGAGTTAAGCCACAGTGGATATTCAGCTTTCTCTACCTCCAGTGGGCTTTACTGAAGCCAGAGTGATGACAAGATGAGGAAGGATGGAGATCTAAGAAGCAAATTTCAAGGTCCTCCTGTGTCCATGGTCCATAGCAATTAGCAGAAAAGTTTGTAAGAAACATAATCTCCTTCTGGAACGTTCTAGTTTTGTAATTACAGATTAATTAGACAGGCTCCAATGTAAAGTTTTGGAACATAAGGCATTTAATTCACTTGCTTTTTTTGTGCAGTCTTTGAAGTTAACTAAGTAAATCTCTTCATACGATGTTCCGAATAGAAATAATCTCCAGTAGGCTCCATTGCAGTAATCTTCAAAGTATTTGTGCCTCACCTCTAAGTTGTTTTTAATGATAGAGTACTTTGCAGGTTATAGAAAATTTTACAACCTTTATCATATCTTAATTTACTTACTTGCTCTTTCAATTATATTTATGTATTGATTGCTTGGGATCTCTGGGGAACTGTGCTTGCTTCTTGAGATAAATTACAAATGAGACCAATACAGGCCCTCTCTTCACTGAGCTCAGATTTTTACTTGCTTAATTAACCTTTACTTTCCCCACACTACACAACTCCTGAATAAACTACTTTTTAAAATGTGTTCTGTATTTTCTTACCTGTCTGATTTCCTATTGACGTTTTCTCTACTTAGAATATCTTTCCCCATCCTTCCATGACCAAATCCTCAAGGGTCAAGATTAACCCACTTTTAGAATTCCTTCTTAATACAAACTTGTGGTTGCCAATGGGGAGTGTGGTGGGAAGGATAGACTGGGAGTTCAAAATTTGTAGGTACTGACAGGCATATGTAGAATAGATAAACAAGATTATACTGTATAGCACAGGGAAATATATACAAGATCTTGTGGTAGCTCACAATGATAAAAATGTGACAATGAATATATATATGTTCATGTATAACTGAAAAATTGTGCTCTACATTGGAATTTGACACAACATTGTAAAATGACTATAACTCAATAAAAAAATGTTTTTAAAAAAAGAATTCCTTCTTGGTTTCCTTAGCTGAAAATATGTTCTCAAGTAAAGAAAAAATATACACTTCTCTTTTGACACTTTGACATTATCCAAAGTAGAAAAATTTTCTACTTTGTATAATGATGGCAAGAGTTTATTTCCAACTAGCTTACTATATTGTGTGCATCTTAAAGGCAGGAAGTTTATCTTATTCATCTCTGTACTTCATTACCCCTACCCTGATGGTGCCTGAGGCAGTATTAGACAATTAATGAATGCTCAAGAATTCTTAAAATATGTATCTTATTTAGTATTTGACAGTATATAATTATAGCTGTATAATATTCAACTTTATTTATATACCATAACTTATTTATCCATTGGTCTGATGATGGATGTTTGGGTTGTTTTCAACTTTTGGCTATGGTGAATAGTGTAGCTACAAACATTTGCTTACCTTAATTTGTTTTAGTACCTTTTTTTTTTTTTGATATGTATGTAGGAGTCAAAATACTGGACCATATGCCATCTATGTTGAATCTGTGAGAAATTGCTATAGCATGAATGTTTTTGTTTCCCCCAAATTTGTATGTTTAAACTTACCCAGCAAGGGGGTGGTATTAGAAAGTAGAGCCATTGGGAGGTGGTTAGGTCACAAGGCCTGAGCCCTCAAAATTGTAATTAGTGCTCTTATAAAGGGGGACCAAGAGAGCTCTCTTAGCTCTTCTGCCATGGGAGGTCTGGCTATCACCAGACACTGAATCTGTCAGTGCTTTTATCCTGGACTTCCCAGCCTCATAATCTATAAGAAATAAATGTTTATTGTTTATAATCTAGCCAGTGTGTGGTAGTTTTGTCATAGCAGCTCAAATGGACTAAACAAGAATATTAAAAATATTTTCCATAGCAGCTCAATAATTTTATCATTAGCAATGTATGAAGGCACCAGTTTCTACACATCCTCATGAAACCTGTTATTTTCCATTTCAAAATATTTTAATTAATTAATATTGTCATCCTAGTGTATATGAAGTGGTATCTCAATGTGGATTTTATTTATATTTCTCTAATGGATAATGGTGTTGGAAGATTGAATAAACTGAGAGGATGTCTCATTTCCATCCTACTTTAAAGGAGACAAGAGTTTGGAATTTGAGTCCAATTAAGAGGTACAAGAACACTTTAGGCTTTCCACTGCAAGTCTAGAAGAGATGTCCGTTAGGTATAAATCTTCAACTAAGGAAAAAGCTAAATTGAAACAGGTCTATTCTAACAATGTATAAATCTAAGCCTCCAATATTTAAAATAATTACCCAATAATTTAATTACCTCCAAGAATAAAAGTCAACACTATTCAGAGAAATATTAATTAGACCTTTTACAATGTATCCTCCATAATATTCGACATAAAATATGCTTACTAGACATGCAAGAAAATAGAAGGTGTAGTCCATAGGAGAATAAGGTATAAACAGAAACAGAACCTGATATATCCCAGTTGTTACAGTTAGCAGGCAGGTTCTGATCTGCCTTTAGTTGGGATAACCCAACATCTGAATTTGAAAATGGGCCCCAGAGAATTCTGGTTCAGCTATTCCATATGGGAACCACTGATATTTCATGACAGTTGCAAAAGCAGGATTGCTAGTTTCTCACTTTACTATTGCAGATTTCCATTTGGAACTCTATGTGGTCTCTGATACACTCTCTTAGCAGTTTCTGAACTTCATGTTCAGGGTTCTGTTTACATTTTCATTTTTGTCTGAGTGTCCAGTACAGTTCTCTTTTCTGAACCTATGTTGAATAGTATAATCCCAGACTCCACTCACAAGTTCACAGAGGTCACAAGCCTTTAAGTTGGCCCCTTTCTTGTCCATGGTATAAAAAGGAACTCTTTTTTCCAAATCTTTTCAACTTCCAGTGGACTTCAGACACTTAATAAAAAGTTAACAGATGATGCACCAGAGAGAGTTAGGACAAACTCATTAATAAAAAAAAGCCCCAAAAGAAATACGGGCAGAAGTTAAGTTGTGGGACCAGAGAAATTTCTATTGACTTAGCGATCCTTTGAAATTTTGGTGGGAAAAGGGCAGAAGCAGATAACTGCTCACTGGTAAACTGCTTAATTTCCTGCCATCACTCACTTTTTCAGTATTCAATGTAGATGAAACATTGGTAGCTACCATAGTGATAAAACGTAAATAAGAAATAAGCATTATTCTCCAGAAACTTACAATAAAGATCACAAACACAAAAGATTCTACTTTTTTTAAACAGCAATAATTATTCTAGTAGTGTATTTGAGGACATTTTAGTTCTCTCTTTTAGTTGTAAGGAATAGATAGCCACTCAGACTTTTTCATTTATATGACTACCTTAGCCATCAAAAGATAGGATTCACAGTACAGCCAAACCCCAAGGGAACTATACCTAACAAAACCTGAAAAACCATCAGGAATTGAAGCAGAGAGAAATGGTGAGAGCAAAAGATTAGGCTGGGGGCACAGGGTAAGCAGAGACAGGTCATGTGGTGTGGTGTAGGTCATAGTGAGGATTACCTATTATTCCACATGTTATACTTTATGTTTTATTTTGGGGATTTCTTGATCCCCAAACAAATTAGGTTATTTCCCTTTTGTGTCTAGTGTAAAATACAAAATCTAGTGTATCAGGTCTAGTGTAAGGTGGGCCCTACCTTCACCTCACAACTCTGTGGATTGACTTTGAAGACTTGGCTCTATGAATGGTAGCAAAAAGAACAAAGGATAACAGTGTGGAGATTCCTCAAAAGACTAGGAATAGACTTACCATATGACCCAGGAATCCCACTCCTGGGCTTGTATCCGGAAGGAACCCTACTTCAGGATGACATCTGCACCCCAATGTTCATAGCAGCACTATTTACAATAGCCAAAACATGGAAACAGCCTAAATGTCCATCAACAGGTGACTGGATAAAGAAGAAGTGGTATATTTATACAATGGAATACTACTCAGCCATAAAAACTGACAACATAATGACATTTGCAGCAACATGGATGCTCCTGGAGAATGTCATTCTAAGTGAAGTAAGCCAGAAAGAGAAAGAAAAATACCATATGAGATCGCTCATATGTGGAATCTAAAAAACAAAAACAAAAACAAACAAAAAAACCCAAATAAAAACAAAGTGTAAATACCGGACAGAAATAGACTCATAGACAGAGAATACAGACTTGTGGTTGCCAGTGGGGTGGAGGGTGGGAAGGGACAGACTGGGATTTCAAAATTGCAGAATAGATAAACAAGATTATACTGTATAGCACAGGGAAATATACACAAAATGTTATGGTAGCTCATAGAGAAAAAAATGTGACAATGAGTGTGTATATGTCCATGTATGACTGAAAAATTGTGCTGAACACTGGAATTTGACACAACATTGTAAAATGATTATAAATCAATAAAAAATGTTAAAAAATTAAAAAAATTTTTAAAAATTTAAAAAAAAGAACAAAGGGATTTCCTCTATTTTTCAACATGCAGTTCTGTTGTTCTATTAATCTTAAGGAAGATCACAGTAACCCAGAGGAGCAGATCTATCTACAAGTGTTCATTAACCAACACATTCTTATTGAGTCCTCTTATATAAAGGAAGAATATGGTACAGTGACTCCTCTTGAAATATGATTGTTGACACTAGGATTGGCAGTGAATTTCCCAGCTAGTACATTGGGTCCAGTACAGAATCATAAAAATGTTGCACACTTGGTTTCTTTTTGATAGACCAATTAAAGGTAAAATATTAGAAATTTAGTTCATCTTAAACCGACTGACAACATAGAGGTGTCCTTACTCCCATTTCATCTTGTCCCAAGAGTAGCCTCTTTTGAGTTGATACCTTCATTTCCCTCCACTCTCAAGCTGACAATTACCTTAGTCTATTTTGTATTCTTTTATCAAAGGTCAAAGTTTCTTTCTGAAGAGTACTTTTTTTCTTCCTTTTTCCAAGGTTAGAATTATCCACATTTTTTCTTATTTCTCCCCCCCCTCAGAAAAATTGTTATTTGTATAGAGTTGCTACATTTTCTCTTGAATATATTTTCTTCTGAATAAAGAGGGAAACTAAAATCAGGAGCCCAAGTTTCCAGGGAACCAGTGATTCTACAATAACTTCAAGTAAATAAATTGTAACTTACGCTGTTTTCAAAGATAACAGGACACCTATTTGGAGAGCAATTACCACAAAATGGACAATAAATTACATCAATCAACCATTTTATCCATCCCACTAATAGATAGTCTATAATTAATAGATTTTTTATATTCTATCATTTTAATAGAGATTCCACTATATATAATCCCCAGTACAGGTGCTGGAAATATTAAGAAGAACACAATATTGCAGCTGATTTACTTCATATTCTGCATATGTGTTACATAATATATTAACAAGAAACTAATTATACTACATAAAATGCATCTGTAATTATTCTTGTAAGCCTAAATTCATTTACAACCCTGTTAATGAACCAATTAGAGGACAATTATGTGTGATATTGATTTTAACTACAACAATAACAACAAAAAGCTCCATAGATCGGAGAAATCAGCTATAAACCCTGGTAATTAAAAAGAGGATTAACTTAGAAGTTGAGGTCCCTTTCATCTGAGTTTCAAGAGATGATGAATAATTGGACAAATGGAAGGAAAGGGGGATGTCCTTCCATGAGGAACAAAGATGAGAACCAATAGCACTTTTCCCAGGTTGAGGCCAATTTTCACTTCTGGTTAACTTAAGCTATGAACTGAATTGTGTCTTCCCAATTCATTTGTTGAAGCCTTAACCCCTCAGTGTAATGCCATTTGGAGATGGAGCTTTTGGGAAGTAATTAGGTTTAAATGAGGTCATGAGGGTGTGGCCCATGAAAGGATTAGTGGTTTTATAAGAGAGACTAAGGGAGTTTGGTTTCTTTCTCTTCCATGTGAGGACTCAGTGAGAAGTGGCCTTCTGCAAGCCAGGAAGACAGCCTTGACCAGAACCTGACCATGCTGGCAGTCTTATCTTAGACTTCAGCCTCCAGAACAGTAAGGAAAAAAATTTCTTTCATTTAAGCCACTCTCTATGGCATTTTGTTATGGCAGCCTGGGTTGATTAATACAACTTAGATACATAATCATGACTTGCCCCACCGAAGAAGACTAGCTTGAGGACATCACCTCTTGTTTTGGAAACTGCCCATACATTGTACAACATTAAGCAACTTATTTATTTGACTTTTTTACTTTTGAGTGAAAGATTCAGAACTCTGGAAAAATTATCTAGTCTAATGAATAACCCATACCATATTTTACGTGCAACTCTACTACACACACACACACACACACACACACACACACACACACTTCTTCATTTAGAATGCCTTCTGGAATATAACATTTTGGGCTCAGAATCATTAGTGGCCTTCAGTTGCTTAAAAGATAAAAATCAATTTTCATTCTGATGTTCAAATCACTCCATAATTTCAACTGAAAATATTTCTCTAAATCCATCATCAATTACTTTTTTACAGAACCTACAACAAGAACATGAAATGTGTCTTACATATAACCACATATAACAGAGAAGATTAGTACTTCTGAGATATCCATATAGTTTTCTGATTTTCCAACCTCCCTCTCATTTGGGCTGAAGACATGCAACTAGGTCTGGACAAAAGGCTGTGAGAAAAATGACATGTATAACTTCGAGAACAAGACAGTTAAAAGCAGGTGTGAATTGAGTTTCAGTTCTGAATATAAGGAGCTTGGAAGTCACTACCCCATTTAACAAACAAATAAAAAGCTGAATAGACTGAAAAATTAACAGCTCTTTTTGGATCCATAAGAAGGGGAGAACACAGGGCAAACCTCTGCCCCAAGACTGGAGAGGTAGGCAAATACAGAAGTCATGGCTATAAAAAGGTAATCAACAGAAACTTCAATGGATAGGAGACCAGAAGGGAGAACTTTCATGCCCTGCGAAGATAGCAGAGCCCAGTAGGAAGAAGAAAGACTCCTTTTCTTTTCTGGCAAGGACTCAACTAATGAAAAGTTACGAATTCTTTGTTTATTACAGCCCTCCCACCTTATTTTTCCTCTCTATAAGAGAATTCTCCTTCCCTTTCCATTCAGGGGTCTTGCATGTGGCTTGCCTTGGTTTCAGATCCTGAATTGCTGATCCCAGACAAACTCATTTTTTCTGGAGAAACAATCTGGCTGCCTATTTGTTTCAGGTCAACATGGTGTATAAGAACAGAGATTCACGATCAGAAACCACCACATGAACTAGGGCTGGGGTAGAAAAAGCTGGGCTGTAATTAATGAATTTATGGAGCTTCAGTGCAGAAAACTGAGATTTAAAAACTCCAGGGGTCTCAGTCTTACAATATTGTTGAGATTTAACTCCAGGAGTTGGACTAGATTCCCACAACAAGCACCAGAAAAAAAAAAAAAAAATCCCCTCTGGCTTCCAGCAGAGGAGGAGAAAATGAACCATTCTGAAAGAAGTCAAAGCACTCTGTTCTTCTGAAGGTCTTCCCTCTGAAAGTAGTTAACCAGAGCCCAACCTGTGATATTATAAAAGCCCAGTTTACTAGAGGAGGGAAATACCCACTTCCAGCCTACTCTAGCCATCCTGTCCCACCTAAGTGTGGAGAAGAAAACTAAGAAACACTTGTGAAGTTCAAATCCAGAGGCATAGGCTTACTAAATCTGGTGTGCTTCTTCCATCTCTCTCTTTCCCAATATGGTAAACATGGAGAACACTTTTTCCAGATGGCATGACTACAAGATGGAGAAGGGCTACCTAACCTGCATTTGGACTTTACCTGAGTGACAAAAGTTTATGATGTAAAGTCATTGATATTTCCGGGTTTGTCTGTTATAGTAGATAACAGTGTTTACTTTGTCTGTTAAAACTTTGATATTCAAGATTCATCTTCAGTCTGGACTGCTGACCTCCTCTCTGCCTCTAGGAAGCCAACTTATTCTTCAAAGTCCAAAATCAAACTCACAAGTCCTAGAACTCTTCCTAACCTTGTCATATCAGAGGGCAGGACTGATCAATTTTCCTTCCTGTAATCTGATGCATTTCCTGTCTGCAACATTAACTTGACATTTATTGTCAATAGATTATAGTTGGATAATTATTTACCTCTTTGAATGTGTATGTTGCCTTTCTCCCCAGTACATTATAAGTAGATATTTTTCTCAGATAATTTTTAATAGGACATTTTTTCCCAAAATTATCTTTATTGAACTTGAGTATCCCAATTAAAGTAAATTGAAATTGATGCAATAAGGTGTGCTAAATGGTTATAAATAGCAATAGCCTTGGCTTCTCCTCAGTGTGATTCAGTGGAAATTCAAATAGTAATCTAGAAATAGTCTCATTAATCATGGATATCTGAGTATGTGGGTGGGCATACTCACTATGGTAGGTATGAAAACATTTTATTTGTAAACAGTCTGACCAGGGTTGTAGTAACCATGAAATAATTCCCAAAATTAGTTCTACTCATCTGCACCTCAAAAGTTATTCTGTAATTATTCCACATGCACTGCCAAAGGCTTTATAGAGAACAGGATTATCCAGAATCCTAGAGCAAGTCTGTCTCTTAAGTTACAGGGGTATAATAATAATAATAGATGAATAGTTTTTAAATTACTAGCATTAAAATGAGTTATTTGCCCTAGATTTAAACTTGGGAGTACTAAATCCCTTTGAACACATTAGTTTCGATTTATGAGATCAATGTGTTTTGCTCTCAGTCTCACCTGATTTTTTATGCTTACTGAGCTGATCATTTTTAAAAAATCTTCTCTTCTGAATAGATCTGAAGAAGACCCAAAAGGGAGCCTCCCTATCTGGTCCTGAATACAAGTAGCCAGTTGTAAAGGAAGAAGGTTGCTTCTTTAAAGAATATAAAGTCACCTCTGAGTATCAAGCAATGTCTTACACTTAGCCATTACTTTTTCCCCCTATAATGAAACAGTTAGAACACCCACAGAATTCCATGACAGCCCTCTCAAGATGACTTGGTCTGCTGCTGATGAATAAGCAGCCTCACTCAGAGAATATTTGAAAGTACAAATCCATTTCCAAGCTGAATTATAAAAATTAAGTTAAATGTTAGTTCACCTTTTATTCCCTTGCTCTTAAAGGTCAAATATATTTGAAATGTATTAGGGGGCTAAATGCAAAGATACCCTGGGCTAATGCATTCACAGTGTGGGTAATCATTATCATTGCCAATGGACATTCTGTAAACTGGCTTTTCAGAAAACAAAAACTGCCTGGAGTGAGTCGTCAAGAACTCAATGGCAATTCTTTCTGGTATCCACTCTAGTGTACACATGTTATCATATGTCAACTAACAAAACTATAAATAAATAAATAAATGCCCTTTAAAAAAATTCCCAGGCCTATAAGTAATTATCATTAATTCATCAAAAATATCACCAGTTTATTCTAATAACATTATTCACCATTATGAAAAAATTTTGACATTATGAATCAATTATAAAGAATTTTGAACTAAAATGCTGGATACACCCAAAATAGCAACAGTGGTAATGTTCAGAACATTTGTTTTAGATATTCTTACATTATAAAATAATGAACATTTAACTGGAAACACCAGCTTTAATAGTCAGTAAATGAAGCTTGACGATACTATTGCTATTGATAAGATAGTTTTTTGGCTTGCTTTTTATCTTTTAAACCTATTGCTTTCACAGTATTTTGAGTTCATGCTGATAATGATATTAAGAAACATCACTTATGTACCAAATTCCAGTTTGACTAGTGGATAACATACAAGCTATTTGAAAGTATGTGTCATTATTTTGCCAAGCTTGGATTTTTTAATTAAAAAATACACTAGGAAAAAATAAAATAGAATGCTGTATCCTAGTATGAACCCAGATGACAGCGATTCTAAATGTATTTGCATTAAAAAAATCAGTATTAAATAAGACTGAAAATTGTTTTAAAATGAGCTAGTGATTATTCTCAAACTATTTTCTTAAGCAGTTACAATTCTTTATTCAGTTTAAGGTGACCTCAAATTTCTTGGTTTCCATGGAATGATTCCAGGTAGTGTTTCATGTTTCAGTACATGCCTAAATCCCAAACTCTGTGTACCTCACCCTTCCGGGGCATTATGCTTTTTTTCCCTTGAAAGAGAAAAATCTTTTGAGCCAAGTAGTCACCCTTTAACTTTAAGATGGCAGCAAAACTGTCTCAGAAGTGTTGAATCAGATCTCCTTTCTTTTTGGCTTTTGGTTAGACAAACTGAAAATATGCCTGTCAGATCAGGGTGGTTCCTGTTGCTGTGGCTATCAAATGATCCAAAGTCCCTATATAAAATGCCTCATATAACCACCTCCCATCTTATACTGTTTGTTTTCGCAACAAGCATTTGTCCTTCTTGCATGGCAACATCTACATTTTTCTGTGGCAAATTGATCATAAAGTTTATCATCCTCACTGGCACACTTTTGTAAGTTTAAGGGGGCACTGTTAATAATTAAACCAAGAAAGCAGCTATAACCTGGGATTGTTGTGGCACAGGACATAGGTCACTTCAACTTTTGGAGAAGAATCTCTCTTCCATTGTCCATTATTTCCTATTCTCTAATCCCCAGTTATGCCCTAGTTCTGTTTCTTTCTTACCCTGGTTCTTCTGCTTTTCCTTGATCAAAGTGACTTGAGTTCTGTCTCCTTCCTATTATCTTTATGAAAGTGAACTGAGGCTGTTCAAATTTTTTTTTATTCTGACTATTCACTTATTTATCCAGTTAAATAATAAAAGCTTTGTCACTTAATTTTGCCAGTGATTGGGGATCCAATTCTGAACAAGTTCAATCCTTGCCTTAAGGAACTTATGAAGCAGGTAAAACACACACACACACCCATAATTCCATGTGATAAGTCAGAAAAGAGGTAAAAATAATATACCAGGGAAGCTGAGAGGGAAGCAAATCATCTCAGTTGCAGAGGTCAAGGACAGATTTCTAGAGAAGATGACTTCTATTATAATTAAAAATGAGTAAGAATGGTCTGGAAAGAGGGCATTGTAAATAATGAAGACAAATATTGTGTTTTCAAGTTTTAAAGTTACTAAGGCTGGAGATAGCAAAACTATTTTTGCAATTTGCTCCAGTGATCATGTCAGTTTTAGTTAAGAGAAATTTTTCTAATATTCTACTGGATTCTTCCCTGATAACAAGTGGTGCTGTAATACAGTAGAATCATAAACTAGGAGCTAATGCCAAGAAAAATTGACCAGAATGCATACCAAACCTTCTATGCAAAAGACTGACTAAAATGACCTGGATATTTTTCTCCTAAATTGTAGGCTATAGCTTTCCAAATAAAGGCGAAATACTGAAAACAAACAAACCCCCAAACCCTAAAATTTTGTCTTCTTGATGACTATAACTGATTGTCAGTTTATCTGTAGTGGTTAAGTGCGATGACTTCAGAGACAGGCTGTCTGGGTCTGAAGCCTAATTCTACCTCTTACTAGCTCTGCGACCTTGATCAAATTAATTAAGGCCTGCATGCCTCAGTTTCCTTATCTGTGGAATGTAGCATAAAGGTAGTTTCTTATTGCTGTAGTGAAGATAAAATGAGTAAAAATCTTAAGGTCTTTAAGAACTGTACCAGTTACGTATTAAGTACTAAATAAATAACAGTTACTGTAAGGAGTGATATAGAATTACTTAATAACTATTGTACTGGCTGAACTTCAGCCTTTATCATTAATTTATTAATGATGATGATGATGATGACAGTACCATTTATTGGATGACTTTTCTATTACCAAATACTGTTGCAACATGTCTGACATAAAGTTTTCCCATAATCAGAAGCAAATAAAAGGGTTTTGGGTACAAGTATTTTATTTGGGAGATGACCAAATAAGCACAAGTGATGGATATGAGGAAGTGATACAGAGGAGGGAATGGGCCAACAGCATGTGTTAGTGAAGGGTTATCACACTAAGCTCAGTCCTGCTTGGGACCCTTTCAGAAGCTTAGTAGGAGCATCTCAGAGTTGTCCCAGTATTTACCCAGAATTTAGAGGCTGAGTCATTTCTGCACTGACTCCTAGTCCAAAGGTTGAAAGTTGCCTCTGGGACCACTACCATGCAAGAGATCAACATTTTGAATTGAATTTAACTGAAGTTAGCAACAGCTTATCCACTGTATACAAAATGTCCAAGAAACTGAAATACTTCATCACAAGGTAGAGGTCGTCTTGAGACTCAAGAAATTCCAAGGAAGAACTGATTAATCAGTTTGCTCATGAAGCAGATCCACGTAGGTATAATATAGAACCAGTGCCCAGAAAACTTTAGCTATTACTGATATTAGGAAAGATAACAGATATGAAAACAGTCATTCTTTAGCAAGAGCATATCTTTGTCCTAAACTGTATATAGCTAGTATAATCCTTTGCCTCCCACAGATATTTGTCTAGAACTCTTTTAAAGAACTGGTCACTTTTAATTGGCCTCATCTATCCCTTTCCCCCATCTTTCTTTTTGTCTTATCATCTCTAATATGATTATGAGCTCTTAGTGTGGAAAACTGAGGTTTCTTTCACTGTGTCACCACAGAATTTAGTCAGTACCTAGGATGCTTTATTTAAATCAGAATGAAGGAAGAAAGGGAAAAGCACAGAAAGCAAAAGAGAAATAGAATTTAAAAATAGTATCTTCCATTTATTGAATGCTTTTTATATGTGAAGTACTTTACATTTATTTTCTAATTTCATCATACTAATTATTCTTTTATATAAGCTTTATTAGCTCCATTTATAGGTGATATCACTGAGGTTTGAATAGGATAAATAATGTGCTCAAGTTTTCACAGGTAGAAACTAGTAGAGCCTGGACTTGAAATTGTGTCCATTTCCTCTGAAAAAATCCAAACATTCATCTAAAATTTTATGCTGCCCCTGAAGAAGGGAAGGAAAGAAGATAAAAAAAAATATTGGTAAAGCAAGGAAAGAGGAAAAAGAAGGAAGGAAGGAGGGAAGAAAGGAAGGAAGAAAGAGACGGAGGGAAAAATGGAAGAAAAGACAGGGAGGGAGAGATTAAAGGATCAGTTCTGAACTTGCTTAGGAGTCAAGGCAATGTTTGCTTTTAAGTGAAAAGATGTCACAGACTTTACTGATGCTTTTTTGCATATGAACTAAAAAGGTCTCAGAAGAAAGCGTGGGGAGATGAAAAGAATAGTTTCCTGAAACATTATCTTGGAGTAATTTAGTTTGGAGGGTTTTGTGTTTGTTTACCTCAGGGATAGAATATGATTTCTATACTTAATACAATTAAAATTAGAATTACATGTTCATTTATTTAGTCTAGAACCTTGGCATTGGAAAGAGAAAAAGCTAACCAACCACTGGATTAAAATAGAAATAATTTCAGATTTTTGTCTCTCTGATAGTTTAGTTCCAGGATTCTTTTGTTAAATTTCTCAATTTAGAAAAAAGATTTTGATTTAGAACCGAGTTCCAAGTGTTAAATTCATTTCCAGAGTCTAAAAGTGCCTGTATCACATTTTTTCCTGTCATAGTATGATTTATTGTTTTAATTTTCAACACAAATTTTAGAATTTTCAAGAAAGAATCTTCAACATGGGATTTGTTTGCTCCAAATCTCACTGTACCTTTAGGATATTTACTTTATCAGAGAGATATAGCAAAGTCAATGTTTTTTAGAGTGGATAACAGTTTCAAATGTTCTTATAGCTTTAATATATCCACGATAACTGTGTCCACTGTCTGAGATAATTAGGAGAGTGTGAGACCTTTACTTTTTAGAAATAGTTTCAACTTAATAGTAAAATACTTGTAAAGTCTAAATATATTTGTAAACAACTCTTTAGATATCAGATTCTCTTCACAATGAAGATCAAACAATAGGAAAAATTTTCCACTCACTTCCATAATCATCACTGAAGTAAAACTACCACATGAATTCTTACAGTGAGGGAAAGGAAAAAATAAGTAAAAAGAAGAGGCAGAGGAATAAAGAAATATATAGGTAAAGATGTAAAAATGGCTTTTTTGGAGATAGTTTCACTTATCTAGAAGAAGACAATTAAAAGTCTCCCTAAGTATTTGCAAATACAGTTCCTTCTACTTTGATGTTATCTTAAATCTTGGCTTTGGAAAATGTAACAGAGACAATCTAGATGACAGAGTTCTCTGTAATTATCCAAGCTAATTACATTTATTCATTTCATAAACATTTATTGGATGCCTACTCGAGGAAAGAGAGTGAAGGTAAAACATACTCACTGTCCTATGAGTCAGGTATTGCATAATCTGGTATAGAAGACAAGTTTAGAAATGTCACAAAGCCTTCTTAAAAGCATATACTGAGTGAATGATGGAGCACGATAAGATGTTTCTTGTTACACACTTACTTCTCTAATTCCACTTTCATATTTTTTTTTCATATAAACAACATTCAGTGGATGCTTGACTGTCAATTCAAAAGGATCTGCCTCTCTATAACAACAGTGACTGAAGAGATCAACTATTGGCAATAAAGACACTTTAAGTGAACCTATTCTGCTAATTGTCTTTATGAACTTGACTCCTTCCAGTCTTAGAAGTGTTCATAAAATAATCTGTGAGCTATGAAACCCTTAAATGATAGTTAACAGTTATTACTTCAAAAGTTTCTTAAAAACCTTACAAGGTAGGTCAAAAGCATGAACAGTGAAGGAAGCAATAAGGACTAAAAGCTTAAAACATAATACAAGAACTATGGATGAAATTGTCTCTGCTGTTAGCTTTACAGGGACTCTTAAGTGAAGATGGCATAGTAAGTAAATTAGTGGCTGTCTGGTGGTAATGGAGAAAAGAGTTATCTGTTGCTCTTTAACATCTATTAAGGAACTGCAGTGCCCTAAGGCACAAACTACACAAGAGATTATTTCCTAAAGGATTCTTTTAGAGGGATTTATTGCTGAGACTTAGCAGAAAGAAAAATATTCTAAATATCTTAGCCTTTGCTTTGGGAAAAATTTCAGAGCTAATAGACAATATTAATATGGATTAAATCCATGTGCCATGTTTCCTTGTGATCTTAATTTCTTAATCATTTTCTTGTCAGGAACATTATGAAATTTTTAGTATTTTTTTAGAAAAAGCTTTTTGGTTAGCTACTTAATCAAAAGACAAATGTCAGGAAAGCTACAACCACACAAATCCTAAATATGATGTATTTGCATTACATGAGTTGCATCTAAGAACAGTATCTTTTAAAGGAAACTTTCAGGTGATTTATAATGCGATAAACTTTTCATTTGAAAGGAAGGAAGACATATTAATATCAGAAAATTTTTTTTAGCCATTTAACTAGTGCACATCTATTGGGTGCCTACCCTGTATTCAAAATTTGGGGATATATGACGATGATTGAGAGATGGAAATGACACACCATCATCTACTAGGGAAAAAAGAAGCTGATAAATAATTGCAGTGTATAAACGTACTTGCAGTAAGAAATACAAACAAAATGAAACAAAATCATAATGTTAAAGTTTGTACTCCAGGCATTTATTTAAAAGAAGAAACACTTTTCTGAGAGAATAGACTATGGATTGGAAAGAATTACAATTTTCATGAAAATACAGATCATGAACTAAACTGGTAACTTCTGGGTCCAATAACTGAAATGAATGACAAAGTTTCAGAGGGTTATAAATGTTAAAAAATGTGGGCTCTGGAGGCAGGTTGCATTGATGTGGATATTAGTTCTGCCAACTACAGGTTGTTTGACTTTGGGCAAATTATTTAATTTCTCTTTGCTTTATCATGCCACCTATAAAATAGGGGCAATAACAGGAGCAATTTCATATGGTGATACTTAGGCACTTAGAATAGTGGTTAGCATAACATAAATCCTATACAAGGGGCTGCTGCTGTTACTGTTACTTCCTAAGAAGGATATTTATGGTGGGCAGCTAAGATAGTTGCTGGAAGATCCCTGGGAAACTGGACAGTGAAGGTAATAATAAGAACTGAAATTGATAAAATGTTTGCCTCCATGATAGTCATATGATTAAACACTGCTGGCAAGTTCAGTTCATTCGGGGAAAAGCATACATACACAGATATATGCATACAACAGTACTTTTTTAAGGTAGATAAGAAAAAATGGAAGTATATATAAAATATGCAGAATTATTTTAAAAAGTCAAAGTAAGTTCTCCTGAATAAAGGAAAATTAAAAAGCTAAAATCATCTAAAAGAGTAAAAATATGTAAGTTTTACAACGTACAGATGTATATGAAAGTTTAATTCTCTATTGACTTGGATACAGTATTTGTGTTTAAGGTACCAGGGATAGTTGCTGCTACTTCATTTTTACCCCCACTATCTATTGTTGCTATGTTCCTAAAATGGAAGACTTCTTAGATGAGTTGTTTTCAGAACCCTACTCAAAACTATTCAAAAGGACATTTTCTCTTCCTTCCTAAATAAAAGCATTTAATATAAAGGAATGACATCAGCTTCATGGCAGCATAAGATGTACCTTTTTTTTCTTTGCAACTAAAATAAGGCATTCATCCACAAACAAAAGTGCCTCATTGGGAGTTGTGGGATCCAGCAACATACACCAAGGGACCCTGGAGAGGTCTCCCTCACCTATGCATCAGGTAATAGGAAGACAGATTTCAATATAAGCTGTGGAACCAGCAGGGGCCTGTGCACTGGCTTCAGTCCTGCTCAGCCAAGGTATGGGAGCACCTGGAAAACACTGACTTGTGTGGACACACACAGGTGAGAGAGCCTTTGTAGAAGTCCAGGTTTCCAGAGGAGAAGTTCCAGGACTAAACTGGAGCAAAAGAATCAATACTATGCATTTGGATGCATAGGAGTGGGTAAGAGGAACTCTTGAACTCTGCCAGCATCATCCCTCCCTTGAAGGTGAAACAGCTTAGAACTAGAGGAAGCCAGCAATCTCCCCTGTGGGAGAAAGGGAGAGCAGTGGGTAAGCTCCTGGCTTTCCAAGCAGTGATAGAAGCTACTAAAGAGACCAGTTTCTCACCCACAGCTTCCAGAGTATTAAATCAAGAGCTCCAAGGCTTGGGGGAGGAGGGAGGTAAGGAAAGAGGCTGATAAGAATATCCAAGGCATTAAAGGAATAGAGTTTCTGCTGACTCCACCCATGAGTCACAGGGAAAATCCCACTCAAATATCACCCCTACTGGCCTATTAACACCCACAATAACCTGCATTCCAAACTCATACCTCCCCCAACGCTGCAGCAAGCAGCTACTAGTGCATGTTCCTGAGGGTGGTAGTAAGAGAGAGCTGGGGAGACAGGAAGCATGTGCAGAAAACAGGCCAGTGTCTGTGGACAAGGGAGAAACCATAATCTTCAGCTGTAGTACCACCTTTGGGAAAACAAAAGAGAGGTTACCAGCTGCCAGCCAGGGGCATTTTAAGATTTAAAGAAGACATACAAACTGAAGCATTCTGCCACTAGAGGGAGCAAGAAGTGTGGAGTAGGTATATCCATATAAAGTCTAAGAAAGTCTCAGAATACACAGCCAAGACCAATGAAAAGCATCTCTCACCTGAAGGCAGGTAGTACAGACTGGAGAGATGACTGCTACTTCAAATGTGAAAGCAGCAAAGCAAAAATCCAAGAAGTATGAGGAATCAAGAAAACATGATATCAACAAAAGATCACAATAAGCATCCAATAACGAAACTCAAAGACACAGAGACCTGCAGTTTACTTGATAAAGAATTCAAACTAGCTTTTTTGAGGATACTCAATGAGCTACAAGAAAACACAGAAAGACAACTCAATAAAATTAGGAAAACAACACACAAACAAAGTGAGAAATTTAACAGAGATAGAAATCATTAAAAAATAGAAATTTTAAGGCTGAAAATTCAGTGAATGAAATGAAAAAAAATGCAACAGAGAGCATCAGTATCGGAATAGATCAAGAAGAGGAAGCAATCAGTGAATTAGAGGATAGAACTTTGAAATAACCCAGTAAGAGGAAAACAAAGAAAAAAGAATAAAAAAGACCAAAGAAAGCCTATGTGATCTATGGACTACCACCAAAAGCCAAAATCAGGATCATTTAAATTCCAGAAGGAGAAAAGAGAGAAGAGGGCAGAAAGGTTATTTAAAGAAATTATGACGGAGACCTTCCCAAAGTTGGGAGGAGACTGGACTTCCAGTTCATGAATCTAATAAATCACTCCATTATTTCAACCTAAAAAGATCTTCTGCAAGACATACTATAATGAAATTGTGAAAAATCAAAGACAAAGAAAGAATCCTAAAAGCAACAAGAAAAAAACAAAAAAAGATTGTAACCTACAAAAGAACACTTATTAAGCTATCAGCAAATTTTTTAGAAGAAACCTAGAGGCCAGGAGAGACTATGGTTATATATTCAAAGTGCTGACAGAAAAAAAAAAAAATGCCAGCCAAGAATACTCATAAGGAAAAATAAAGCAGAGGGAGCTCATCACCACTAGATCTGCCTTATAAGAAAAGAAGAAAGGAGTTCTTTCAGCTGGCATGGAAAGACACTAATTTGTGAATTGAAATGTACAAGAATACACAAAATATATAACACACTGGGAAAGGTAAATATATAATTAAATTCAGAAAACTCATTATGTAATATGATGTTAAGTTACCACTAAACTATAGTATGAAGGACAAATGAAAAGAGCATTAAAAATAACTATAGATTACCAGTGAAGATGGTGGAGTAGTGGGACCAGAAGCTCGCCTCCTCTTATAATAACAAAACCACAACTGACTGCTAAACAACTATTAAAAAAAAAGACTGGAATCTAGCAAAAAAGATCTTCTTCAACTGGAAACATAAAGAGGGAACCACAGTGGGATGGTAGGAGGTACATGCTTAGAATATAATCTGGCCCCATACCCCCCAAGTGGGTGAAAACTGAAAAACAATTAAATTGCAGAGGCCCTCCCATAGGACTGAGAGTTCTGAGCCCCATGTCAGGCTCCTCAGCCTGAGGTTCTGGCATTGGGAGGAGGAGGCCCCAGGATATCTGGTTTTGAGGGCCAGCAGGGCTTAATTGCAGGAGCTCCATGGGACTGGGGGAAACAGAAATTCACCCTCTTGGGAAGCGCACATAGAATCTTGCATGCTCTAGGACCAAGAGCAGAGGCAGTGATTTCATAGGAACCTGGGCCAGACCTGCTGCTGGTTTGGAAGGTTACCTGGGGAGGTCGGGGGAGGCTGTGGCTCACCTTGTAAATGTAAAAGCTGGTGGCAATGTTTTGGGAGTGTTCATCTACATCAGTGTTCCTGGAGGCTGACATCTTGCTTGGGTCACTAGCACCAAGACCTAGCACCACTAAACAGCCTATGGGTTTAAGTGCTGGGAAGCCTAAGGGCAAACAACATACTAGGTGGGGATGCAGCCCCACTCATCAGAGACTTCCTGAGCCTACAGCTGCCTCTAGAAATGCCTCTAGACATGGCTTTGCCCACCGAAGTTCCAGGACCAAGCCTTACCTAGCAATGGGCAGGCACTGACTCTCTTTGCTAGGAAACTTGCACAAACCTCTAGTCCAGCCTCACCCACTAGGGGGCAGATACCAGAAGTACGAAAACAACAATCCTACAGCCTATGGAAGGAATCTGCAAAACTAGGCCAGACTCTACCCTGGGACCAGCTGGACCCTGGCCCTTGTGTAACAAGAGGGAAGTGCACTGCTGGGATACATAGGCTGTCTTATACAGAGGGTCTCCAAGGTGAAGAAATGTAACTAAGCTCCATAAAAATACAAATAGAAATTAAGACAAAATGAGGTGGCAGAGGAATATGTTCCAGGCAAAGGCACAAGAAAAGTGATGAGGAGATAGGTAATCTATCCAAGAAAGAGTTTAGAGTAATGATTGTGAAGATAATCAGAGAACCTGGGAGGAGAAGTGGATGTTCATAGTGAAGTTTTTAGAAAAAAAGTTAGAAAATTTAAAGCATACCCAAACAGAGCTGAAGAATACAATTACTGAAATCAATTAATGCACTAGAAAGAATCAAGAATAGACTAAATGAGGCAGAAGAATGGATCAGCAAGCTAGAAGACAGAGTAATGGAAATTACTACCACAGAACAGAAAAAAATAATGAAAAGAAATGAGGTTAATTTAAGAGACCGCTGGGGCAACAAGAAAGCACACTAATATTCTCATTATATGGGTTCCAGAAAGAGAAGAGAGAGAAAAAGGGCCTGAGAAAATATTTTGAGAGATAATACCTGAAAACCTCCCTAACTTGGGAAAGGAAACAGTTATCAAAGTCCAAGAAGCACAGAGAGTCCCACAGAGGGTTAACTCAAAAAGGAGTACACTAAGGCACATAGTAATCAAACTGACAACAATTAAAGGTAAGTAGAAAATATTACAATAAGCAAGAGAAAAGCAACAAATAATATACAAGAGAACTCCCATAAGGTTATCAGCTGATTTTTTAGAAGAAACTCTTCAAGCCATAAGGGAGTGGCACAATATATTTAAAGTGATGAAAGGGGAAAATCTCCAACCAAGAATACTCCACCCAGCATGAATGCAGGGTATCTAAAATGCATTTGAACTTAACAGATCAGCAACTTAAAACAATCATGTATATATACAGACTTCTATACTAAAACCTTATGGTAACTACAAACCAAGAAACTATAATAGATATACACACAAAAAAGACAGAGGAATCCAAATGTGAATCTATAGTCATCAAACCACAAGAGAAGAGAAAAAAAGAAGAAAGATACAAAAAGACCTACAAAAACAAATTCAAAACAATTAACAAAATGGCAGTAAGAACATATGTAATGATAATAACCTTAAATGTAAATGGATTAAATGCTCCAACCAAATGATACAGACTGGCTGAATGGATACAAAAGTATGACCCTATATGCTGTCTACAAGAGACCTACTTCAGAGCTAGAAAAACATACAGGCTGAAAGTGATGGGATGGAAAAAGATATTCCATGCAAATGGAAACCAAAAGAAAGCTGGAGTAGCTATACTTAGTCAAACAAAATATATTTTAAGATACAGACTGTTACAAGAGACAAAGAAGGACACTACATAGTGCTCATGGGATCAATCCAAGAAGAAGATGTAACAATTGTAAATGTATATGCACCCAACATATGAGCACTTCAATATACAAGACAATTATTAACAGACATAAAGGGAGAAGTCAATAATAACACAATAATAGTCGGAGACCTTAACACCCCACTTACATCAATGGACAGATATTCCAGACAGCAAACCAATAAGGAAATACAAGCCTTAAATGACTCATTAGACCAGGTGGACTTAACTGATATTTATAGAACATTCCATCTGAAAGCAGCAGAATACACATGCTTCTCAAGTGTGCATGGAATATTCTCTAGAATTGACCACATACTGGTCAACAAAGCAAGCCTTGGTAAATTTAAGAAAACTGAAATCATATCAAGCATCTTTTCTGATCACCATGCTATGAGATTAGAAATCAGCTACAAGAAAACAACTGCAAAAACTGTGAAAACATGGAGGCTAAACAATATGCTACTAAACAACCAATGGATCACTGAAGAAAACAAAGAGGAAATAAAAAAATACTTAGAGACAAATGAAAACAAAAACACAATGATCCAAAATCTCTGGGACGCAATGATCCAAAACCTCTGGGACACAGCAAAAGCAGTTCTAAGAGGGAAGTTTATAGCGATACAATCTTATATCAGGAAACAAGAAAAACCTCAAACAACCTCACCTTACACCTAAAGCAACTACAGAAAGAAGAACAAACAAAACTCAGAGTTAGTAGAAGGAAAGAAATCATAAAGATTAGAGCAGAAATAAATGAAATAGAAACTTAAAAAAATTAGAAAAGATCAATGAAACTGAAAAGGAAGGTGGTTCTTTGAAAAAGATAAACAAAGCTGATAAACCTTTAGTCAGACTCATCAATAAAAAAAGTGAGAGTGCCCAAATTAATAAAATTAGAAATGAAAAAGGAGAAGTTGCAGCCAACACCACAGAAATACAAGGGTTCATAAGAGGCTACTACGAGCAACTATATGACAACAAAAAGGACAACCTAGAAGAAATGGACAATTTCTTAGAAAGGTGCAATTTGCCAAGACCAACTAGGAAGAAATAGAAAATATCAGCAGACCAATTTGCCAGTACTGAAATCAAATCAGTAGTTTAAAAATTCCCAACAAACAAAAATCCAGGACCACATGGCTTCACAGGTGAATTCTACCAAACATTTGGAGAAAAGTTAACATCTATTCTTCTGAAAATATTCCAAAAAATTGCAGAGGAACACTGCCAAATTCATTCTGTGAGGCCACCGTCACCTTGATACCAAAACCAGGCAAAGATATCTTACAAACACACACACACACACACACACACACACACACACACACACACATTACAGGCCAATATCCCTTATGAATATAGATGCAAAAATCTTCAATGAAATACTAGCAAATCGACTCCAACAATGCATTAAAAGGATCATATACCATGATCAAGTGGGATTTATCCCAAGGATACAAGGATTTTTTCAGTATCTAGAAATAAATCAATGTGATATTCCACATTAAAAAATTGAAAAACAAAAATCATATGATCATCTCAACAGATGTAGAAAAAGCTTTTGATAAAATTCAATATCCATTGATGATAAAAACTCTCCAGAAAATGGGCATAGAGGTAACATACCTCAACATAATAAAGACCATATATAACAAACCCACAGTTTACATATTTAATGGTGAAAAGCTGAAAGCATTTCCTCTAAGATCAGGAACAAGACAAGGAGGCCCACTCTTGCCATTTTTATTCAATATAATTTTGGAAGTCCTAGAAACAGTGATCAGAGAAGAAAAAGAAATGAAAGGAATCCAAATTGGAAAAGAAGAAGCAAAACTGTCACTGTTTGCAGATGACATGATACTCTACACAGAAAAGTCCTAAAGAAGTGACCAGAAAACTGCTAGAGCTTACCAGTGAATTTGACTATACTTCAATAAAAATATCTAAAAAATAAAACTGTCTAAACAAGAGCAGCGACCTTTATCATTTCTGAAAATTAAAAAAAAATTAAATAACCACCTGATTTGAGATTTTATTTCAATTTTAGCATGACCTTTGTTAGAAATGTTTGAAATAGCATCACACAGAGTGTAGTGAGAACAGCACTGTACTATAAAAGATAGAAAAAGTCTCTGGAAATGTGGGTACTCATAACTGCAAATGTGATGCAGTAGTACTTTCCCGTGTCTATGGACAAATACTACCAGTATTCACATTCTTGTAAACTGCTGACTTCTGCTTTTCCCTGACTTACACTCACTTGCGTCTATGCTTCATGGCTAATTTAATGATTTAGGGAGTCATAACTAATTGTTAACTGTTTTGTAAATTCTTTTTGGAATTACAAGTGAGTCTTTGGCCCTAAATAGGATGGAAACATGTTTACTATTTGTTTTAAAAACAACTTTGGGGAAAACATTTACATTTAAAAACACAGGACTGTAGTGCTCCTAATGTAGTCACCTGCCAAATGAAGGATGAACTTTCTTAAGAACAACTCAAAGGTTAAAAGACTCAAATGAGGTCAAGTAACTAAAATCCATGGAAAATTGAATAGTTTTTAAAATGTCTCTTAGATACATTATACCAGGTCAATGAAGTACATATATATATGCATGTATATACATACATATTCAGTATACATCTATATCTAATACAAAACCTTTGCTTTGACTCACTAGCAGGGTTTCCCTATGAACCTTGAGCATAGTTTGGTTGTTAAAAAGTGCCGTCATGCACTCAATAGATCAGATGGAGATATGCATTAAACTTTCAGACATTCTGCGGGGAATATAGGGTAAGTATATTCTGAATTTGATAAATTTGATCAAAGTAAAACATTTTTATAAATAATTACTTGAAGTATACCTGCCTCCTTCCTAAAAGGGACTGAAGTTGGTTCAAACAATTTTCAAAGAATTTAAAGAAATATACATTAAAGGGGGAGAAAAAGAACACAAAATATAGGTTATATTCTAAACTTCTGAAATTACTTACTAAGACCAATTTGTGAAGTGTAGTTTCTTTTCTTCCTCCTCCTCTTATTTCTTCATCTTCACCACTTTAAAAATAAAGAAAAAAAGATATTAGCACTTCTTTATTGAGAAAGCATTTTGTGGAAATACCAATCCTCAACTAGTTCAGATCTTTATTGTTTAACATTGTATGATGGAATAGAACTCCACCATAGTGTACCTTTTATTTAAATTGGGGAATGAATTATGTAATAGTTAATACTAAATGCCAGATGTTGTTCTAAGAACTTTACCTGTTGAAACTCGTAATTCTCTCAAACTGGTCATGTAATAAATTCTATTATTTCTTCACTTTATAGAATCTGGTGTCCTGAGAGTTTTAGGTTATAACCCTATATGGGACATATCCAAACTCTACAGAGCCAGTGATTTAACTACTATGTTACACTGAATGTGAGTATACCATGGATTAAGACACTTCTCTCAAACAAAATAACCACATATGGTAAGTTAAAAACACAATACAATACTTCTTTACATTAAGGTAGGCAATAATTACTTATTGAGTAATTATTATTCTCCTAGGAAGATATTGTTATGTGATGGAATGTTCTCTGATATTTATTTTAAAAGATAATGCTCTGTATTATTACTATTATTATATTTAATGTTTTGAAAATTTCTTAGAAGTAATTTTATTTCTATTTCAACTAATGCAAGAAAAATTTTATATTAAATATTTAATTTTTTCATATATTATTATCCCAGGATTATAGTCTAATCCAAATGAACTTTAGCCATGTCTGTGTAATTTAAACAACAGATTTCAGGCAATTTTCTCAGTTATCTACACAAATGGTAATGGAATGAGGTGACGGCAAGGGTTTTTTATGATTTTTAAGTCCACCTTGTTATTTAGTTTAGCTTTTGTTCCTATTTCAATTCAGTATGTAATAGCCTATGTGTCGGTGTAGAGGTTGGGCAAAGTTGTACCTGTGTGATGGCTCAGTCTTTACATCTCTAAACTGCTGATGAAAGTATATGCTCATGGGGTAGTTTGGAGGAATTAATAACATAATGTGTGTAAAGCTCTGTTGCTGGCATATAGTGGTTTTTAATAAGCCAGAATATAGCTTTTTTAATAAACCATTTTAACAAGCTTATAAAACATATTTGATATCTCATATATTTCTGTTTGAGTATTTCTGTAGCATTGAAATTCTCCAGCACTAGTCTCTTTCATTATTTGTCACCATACATTGCACAACCATTGAGCACTCACTGTGCTCTAGTCGTGTGTGCAATGTACTTTATATACAAAAATCTTGGCTGGCCCTGTTACCTTTACCTCATTTGATTTAATAATTAAAGCATGATTTAAGTTAGAACAAAATACCACAATCATCCTCAGATCAAGTGTTACAGCAAGGAAAACAGGATGTACTTCTTCTCAGTACATTTTATCTGTGCAGACAATGATGAGCCAAGTGACAGGTCACTGAATAACAACATAAATTTACTGAACACTCTCTTCCACTTCTAGTGCTACAAATATATAAATTATAGATTATTCTGAAGTAATTTTTCCTGCAAAATGTTTCTCTATCTTGTCTGGCTTGGCTCATTTTATAGACTTCTCAGTTCCTTTTCAGCAGGCTTTTTTTGTTTCTTGAATCAATATACCACAAAACTTAACACAAGACAGGTGCAAACTATTTGAAAATTCATGAGATATTGTTTTGATGGATCAGTGGAAGAAAATCCCAGTAACTGTTGGATCGGGGAGATTCTGGCATCTCTATTTGGTACAGAACTGAGTAGCATAACTTATGCTGCACTTTAGTTCATATAAACACACACACATAGGCTTTCTCTATTAATGAACTATAGAAATGATCTCTGAAAGTATAGTCTTGAAATAAGCTTTCTTTAGGCACAGTATGTTTGACTGTTTTTTTTAAATTTCCCAACAAGCTGGATGCTAACATAAATTTGAACTGTAAAACTGAGAGAAATGAATGAATATTCCAGCATTCCTAAACATAAGTATATTCACAACTTAGTTGTGAAACTTGGAAACTATGAAAATGTCTTTGCATTACATGCCTTGATAACTACACTCCTTTTCCATTTCTCCATTAAAATTTGATGGTGTACACACTCGATTGTGACACATTCAACTTGCCCTTTCATCAAAGACTATTCATTTTCATAGCAACCATTGGGATTAGGAACTAGCACCTTACTCTATTACTTTCCTATTTGTGGAGGAGGGATGGACATAGAAGAAAGCAGATGACGAAGGGCATCTGAATTTGCATTTCAGAAATAAATGAGTTAATGGCAAAAATGTGAATAGTACAGAAATTAGCTCAAAGTACATTCTAAATATTAGTCATTATTACAATAACCCAGCTATCATCCAGGATCCTCCCTGCTTCTTGAGATACAAGTAAAAATGTTTGAAATGCCCCCAAATTCCATAGCTTTTTGGAATTCCAAAACTGTTCAAAGGATTTTTAGAAGTTTCTTTAGAAATTAGAAATTACAAGTTTCAAATGCAGATATATTATAAATTTGCATTTATTTTTGAAGTCAACGGCTATCTTATTTTTCTTCTATATTCTCCATCCTGCCATATTTCAGAGCAGATAGGAAGTATAATTAAGTTGCAATAATGGTAACATTTCAGGTTAAAAGCATAATGTCTTGGGCATGGTAACATTTATATCAACATTCTTTAAATTCAATTGAGTTAAATCTTGAAGACTGTTTGAAGCAATAAATTTAGTAAGTAAATTTAACTGTAAATTGTCAACATGTTAATATTGTTATCAACTAAGAAGGATTAACATAAGAAAAACAAACAGGTAGATTTCAATCTGATTTTGTATCTACTATAAATTAAGCAGAGAAACTAGTAAATTTGACTACCAGGAGAGAAGGTGTAAATTAAGTAATTAGAAAGCAGTAGAGCATCAGATTTTTTTTTCATTGTAGAAGGGGAGATAGCCAAGAAAGAAAAACATAGAAGAATAATTGAAATGAAAAAAGTCATTGGAAAACTCAGAAACTTCCACAGCATGCAAGGCAATGAAAACTGCTTCTGAATGTTAACACTGAAGAGAAAGAAAATAGCCAATCTCTTACATTGGTCTATCTACTACTCAGAATTATCTCCTATCAATAGGTATTATATTTTTATTTTCACACTGGACATTGAGAGCAAGAAGCAGAGAGGCAGGTGGCTTTGTGGTCAGGATGTCAGTGACAGCTTAGATTCTGCACTCCCTTTCCATCCTGCCTAATTTATTTTAGAAAAGAATTACTTTAGTTAAGGGAGAGAAAAATTACACAATACCAAATTTATTTAGTTTATATATGAAAGAGCTAAAAAGTCATAGCTCTTTGACTCCAGATCATCTGATCTTTGACAGAAAGCACAGGGAAAGATGACTGCTGGGGCTGCCTGCCTCAATATAGTGATGTATTTTGAGAGTTTACTTTTGCATTTCTTAACTTTATTCCTGTCACATTAGATAAGAATGTTTTGAACCTATCATCTGCATGTTGTAGGCAACATTCACTTCAATAAACTCAATAAAATGTCACACTGGTACATTTCTGACTCTGTCAGTAACTAAAATAAGCTATTTTCCCCTTAAATGTGTTTCAGTTGCTCCAATGGTGAAATATATGAGCTCACTTCTTGCCAACTGAGAATGATGTTGTGAGTATAGAACATTTTGCTAAAGGTCAGAAGGAGGATATAAGTCAGAAATTTATCTAGTTGAATTTCAGAAGTTTAGACAGAGATATATTTTAATTGGATCAAATAGGTTACAGTACTAGTAAATCTATTTCAGATCCTTCAGGGACATGCAGATGTAGGAACTTGTGCAATTTAACAGTGAGCGAACGTTGTGTATGGGCGAAATTTAAAATCACTCCAAAATAAGGATAAAAAGTTTATTTATGTTTGCTTATCTACAGTTCATATGCTTTATTCTTGTTGTTGCTGTTGTTCTTATTCTTCTTGGTTTTTTTTCTTCTTCTTCGCACAATTCAGTGTTTGTTAAACTAAAAGCACTAAACAACAACAAAAAATCATCATTTGGGAAAATTTGTCTTACAGTTGACATGGATAAGATTTATTCCAATGATGTTTCTATGTTTCCTTTTAGTCTACCTTGAGGAAATTTTTCAATTTGTTTTTTTTGTTTTTTTTTTTTTTTTTGACATGGTAGGCAGAATAACAGCTCTCAGTACTCTGCTATCTGAGACCTATAAATATGTTATGGTAAAAAAGGCTTCACAGGTATGATTAAATCAAGGACCTGGAGATGGAAAAATTATTCTGGATTATCCAGTGGGCCCAATATAATCACGAAAGTCCTTATAAGGGAAAGAGAGAGACGGGATTTAGAGGAGATGTGGCAACAAAGGAGAGGTCAGTTGGAGTAATTGCTGGAAGAGGGCCAAGAGCCAAGGAATGCGGCAACGTTCAGAAGCTGAAAAAAGCAAGGACTGGTTTCTCCCCTGCAGCCTCCTGAAAAAAAGCAGCCCAGCAAGCACACTGGTTTTAGCCCCAAATTATTCATTTCACACTTCTGATCTTTAGAGTGATCAAAAAAAATTGGTCCTGCTTTAGGCACATTTGTGGTATTTTTTTATAGCATCAATGGGAATCTAATACAATTGATAATTCATTTTGAGCCCTAAGAATAGACCATGTGTTATCTAACATGCGAGTAGCTATATAATAGATAAATAGTATATTTATAAAATTTGCCTAGCTCACATGAGAGTGTCTATATAACAGACAAATAGTATAGACAGAGAAATATTTTTCCTCTTATAGAGAAAATCAAATATCATCTATGCTCTGCTCAGGAAGGAATCTCTTTAACATATGACACAATCTATAAGTCACTGTTCCCCAATTGTTTTTTTCTCATTTTTATAGCATGCAGCAGAAAAGCAGGCAAATTTCAGAGATAGCAGTGTCTATAGCAGAGACATTAGTTAGCAGAAAACTTACCAACATAAGCACAAGGACAGTCTCACATATACACTTGTGACAGAAATTTCAGAGACACTACTGGGGGATTGGAACCTTGAAAGTAACATAGTGGTTTAGGATATGTATTTAACATTTGAGTTTTGAGCATCAGATGAAGACTCTAATTCATCATTAAGACCCTATCATAAAGAAATTTCTTTCCACCGGTAACTGCTGTGGACCAGGAAGCGGGTGAGACACAAAAGCAATCAGAAAACCATAGATAAGCAAGGGAGAAGAGAAATCCAAATCAGACAGAACAGAGGAAATATTCTTTTCCATACCTGGTTTGAGATTTTACCAGTTTCTTCATTGTAAAGAATCAGAATTCAAAACCAGGCTTCTTATTTATTCATCATCCTTGCAGATGTATAAACGCTTGGATTCTTATTTTATTCTATGAATTTTAATCCTTTATTATCATTTTTTTCTTTTAATGTTTAAATTGTCCCATATTTACAACAGACCAAATCTCTACCTTCTACAAAACAAGTGGCTTGGACTCTTTTAAAGTACCAATATATTAAAACAAAAAGAAATGAGTTACCATTTTAGATTAAAAGAGAATAAAGATATATGGCATCTGAATACAATGCATGCCCAAGATTTAATTTTGCTTTAAAGGCTATTATTGTAACAGTATAATCTGAATAATATCTACAGACCTGGAAATAGTATTATATCTGTAATGAAGAATGAAGAGAGAATCAGATGTTCAGGGACAGACTCTGATATAAAATTATAAAGAGTAAAATAAAGAGCCCTCCTAGTCTTTGATAGCCATCTATTGCTCTTACTTGAATGTTAAAAAGAATATAGAGATAAAATGAGGAAACATTCAGAAAATTATTTGTTTAAAAACACTCAGTCCTATCTATTTCTACACTCAAATTACACTAGTGTGTAGGGTTATCTGGTTTAGCAAGTAAAAATACAAGAAGTTCACTTAAATTTGAATTTCATGCAGCCACAAAAAAATGAAAGAAGTACTGAGTCACAGTATAAAACAGATGAAACTTAAAAATATTATGTTAAGTGAAAGAAGCCAAACACAGGAGGCTACGTATTACATGATCTCATTTACATGAAATGCCCAGAATAGTCAAATCTCTAGAGACAGAAAGTAAATTAGTGGTTGCCAAGGGCTGATGGGAAAGGAGGCATGAGCAGTGAGTGCTAACTGGTTCAAGGTTTCTTTTCTGGAGTGATCAAAATGTGCTGGAATAATTAGAGACGACTGTACAATTTTGTGGATATTATAAAAACCACTGAACACTTCAAGCAAATTATATGGAATATGAGTTATATCTCAATAAAAAGTAATAAAAATTTTAACAAAACTAAACACGCAAAACCTGTCAGTTGGCCAAATTTGGCCAGCAAGACAAGATTGTCGAACTTTGCCCTACACTCGTGGTTCTTGCCCCAGACTACACGTCACAGTCAATTTGAGAGCTTTAAAAATGTTGATGCTAGACCCTCTCCTCCATGGCACTGACTTAGTTGGTCTAGGATGGAGTTTATTTGTGCTCTGCAGGTGATTCTGTTGTGCAGCCATGATTGAGAAAAAATACTGATCTAGGGCAGTGTTTCTAGCTTTAGGTTTAGATCTTTCATAAACTGTCATAGCAGAATAATGGCCAACCAAAAATGTCCAAGTCTGAATCCCAGGAACCTGTCAATATGGTACTTTATATGCTAAAATGAACTTTGCAGATGTGGTGAAGTTAAGAATTAAGGATAGGGAAATTTTCTTGAATTGTATGTTTGGGCCCAAACTAATCTCATAGGTCCTTAAAAGAAGAAATCCTTCCATGGCTGTGGTCAGAGGAAGATGTGAATACAAAAGAAAGGTTGAAGAGATGTAATTTGGCCTGAAGACTGAGGAAGGATACCGTGAGCCAAGGAACATGGATAGCTTCTAGAAGCTGGGAAAAGCAAGGAAACAGGTTTTCCTCTAAAGCCTCCAGGAAGGAATATAACCTTGGTAGCATGATGAATTTCACCCACATTGCACTTCTAACATATAGAACCTTAAGACAGTAAATTTATGTTGTTCTAAGTGAAAAGAAAGATGAATTTTAGACAATGTTTTTTTCTTTCTTTGTTTTAATTTAAGTATGTCACATGCAATATTTGTGGCATATTCATACTAAATATTTATGTGTTGTTTATCTTCAATTCAAATTTAATTGATTCTCCTGCATTTTACCTGGTGACCCTACTAGGGTGTTTATTGGAAAAAAAATTCAATTGAAAGGTTAATGTTTCTGGAATATGACTTTATAATAGCTTTGTTGAATCTTATAATGGTGCATATGAAATACACTTATAAACAATACAATTAATTAATTAGTCATTATTTTGGTGCTATGGAAAATCTTATAGTATCTTGCTTATGTGATAAATTTGAAAAAACTGAATGTTCAGCTAAAATTTAGTTTTGAAAATATTTTCCTGAGTAAATATAGATATTTATAACCTTAAAATGTTGAGAAAAACATATTCTACATTTTATCATAAATGGTAACAAAAACACTTGGCAGATATATACTAAGTTACTCTGTACTACTGAGACTTCTTATATACCTAACATTCACTTTTGGCAATACAAAACTCCAAATGAAACAGAGTTTCATTAATCACTAACTTCATTAACATGAACTCAAATTTGCAATTTATTTCTCAAAAAATTAATTAAGAGAGTGAAAAAATATTAAAGTAATATATAATGTAAATGTGGTTTCTCCCTCTGGAGATTTAAGCTGCTACAATCTTTTTAACTTAGAGAAATGGGTGATGGAATTTTAAAAGTGAGAATATACATCAACATCCTTGTCATTTTTCTGAAAGACTACTACACTAATGACAGCAATTATTTTTAAAGGACTGTTTTGAAATGTGTGGAACTGAGCCTTAATAATTTAGCTATCTCTTTATAAATGTGTTCTCCTTCATCTATGAGAACTAAGTTACTTCTCTCCAACTTCATCAGCAGTGATGTGTCTGTACTAATTTATCTCTGCCAATTGTCCCAGTTCTCCTTCTGATGAATGGCAAGCAGGCTTGTTGAGGGTAGCTAGATATGTTGCAATGCCCCCTGGTAAATAAAAGGAGCTTCCCCAAACCTTGATTCCTTTAGATTCACAACATTTTTTTCTGCTTACAGATTCATCAACTTCTTTCAAGTTTTTAGAAGCCCTATTTTATATTGTAGATTTAGCAAGTTAATTAAAAAAATAGAGATGCATGGATGTGTTGATCTTGTAATCCCAAATATAAAGTCAACACAAACAGATTGCACATTTTCAAGATTGGAAATGTAGCTTTTCTTTGCCTTTGGATTATATTCCTGTTCCTGAAGAGAGCACATGTATCTTGCATTTGCCTTGCAAATCTGGAAGTTGCTCTCAGACCAAAGCAACAATATTTCCCTTGTCACTTGGTGTGGTATGAGGTATACTACTGAAAAATAATTTCTAATAAGGAAAAGAAGTATCTTCTCTCTGGACCTGTTATAGAGCTTCACATATGACTATTATGATTTCATCCTATAGTTTAAGGCAGGGCCCCCCAATATTTTTCTCTAAAGAACAAATTAGGAAATATTTTCAGTTTTGTAGGGATAAGGTCTCAGGTACAACTAATTAACTCTGTCATTGTAGCATTGACAAAGCCATAGATAGGATGCAAATAAGAAGGAACATGACTGTGACTGTGTTCTAAAAAATTTTATTTACAAATATAGGCAATGGGACAGATTTGATCTGTGGTATGTAGTGTTGTCTACCTCAGTATAACACACCTCTTTAGAAGGTCTTGGTAAATTTCAAACCATTTGGAAAAGAACCATGTTAAGACATGACCTGTCTTCCACAATTTATTGTGAATTGTCTTATCAAAATTTAAACCAGTTGTCTGAAGACTGGGAAAAATACAGAATATTTTTGATAGAGGAAAAGTAAATTCAATGACAAAGCAATAGTCTACAAAATGTGTCCTACAGAATGCTAATTATGTAGGAAATGAACAGATATTATAATAAAAGGGGTCAATTATGATTATGAAACTGATTTTAAAAAGTTAATGATCTTTCTTTGCTCGAAGATTTGTCAAAGTCTTTAATATGCTAATACATATTGTAGATCTCTAAGACTGGGTTATAATAGAAATTGTTTCCCCAAAAAAGTACCTTAATTTTGCAATGCTCCTGTAGCACTTAAAAATACTGATCATTAGCAAAAACATAGTATACATGGGCAGCCATGCTCAGGACATGCGGAGGGAGCCAGGAAGGTATAAAGAGTTCGTAGATTTAAGACGCAGAGAAATGAAGACAGCACAGAAGAGCCAAAGGCAGAATGCAGATGATGAATTGTCCTACTGCCTCAGACTAAAATTTTGCTTTTACTAACAATGATATTCTGAGCAGTGAATGAAGATAAAAAGTTATAGGAAATGTTGTTCTATGGCTGTTGAATGGGAACTGATTTGCAAAAAATTGCATGTATTTAGTCAGAAAAATTTAGTATTAGATACCCATGAAAATGGACAAATTGAAAGAAAGTATATTTTGAATGGGCTACTAAATATAAAATTACAAAATACTAACATTTATTCTTTATTAGAAGTATATTTTTGATATATGCTATAAGAAACAGTTTACTTTGTGTTTATAACATCAGGAAAGATGTTATTCTGGAAAGAATCTTTGCAATAGCATTCATTCTGGAAAGAATCTTTGCAATAACATTCCCTTTGCAGAATGAGCCAACAATTTAATGAGAAGGAAATACTTTTCTACATTTATTTTACTTAATTCCCTTCTAATATTTATAGATAAACTCCACAGCACAAGTAAAAATATCTAGCTAGCTCCAAAAATATGTCTCTTCAAGATGAATGGTGTAGAATGGAACTCAATTCTAGAGTGATTATCATAATGAAAATGTTGGCAATGCAAAGGAGAAAATCACAATAGGCATAGTTACCTTTGCAAAATTAAAGTTACATACTGTTAACTTTAAGTATTTATCTACCTGTACATATTTAAATTTTTAATTTAAATGTGTATTATAA
Source organism: Camelus bactrianus (assembly GCF_048773025.1). Lineage (NCBI taxonomy): Eukaryota > Metazoa > Chordata > Mammalia > Artiodactyla > Camelidae > Camelus > Camelus bactrianus. Next base: position 56,006,390 of record NC_133549.1, on the reverse strand, counting down.
TGATAAGAAAAAATTTGTTGCTGTCCTGCTTGTACATTTTGTTATTCCTCATGTATTTATTTAGCTTTTTCCAAGCATCAAGCATATGAATAAGGCTCTGGTCTTAGAACAGAACACATTATTTTTCTAAGCTTTTTTCTGATTTTCAGGGGTCTCACTCAATTCCCCCAAATTCTAGGCTTTCATATTCTTTCTGTCAATAAAAGCTAATTTTTCTTAAGTATTGTATCATGAGCTCCAAAATTGCCTTTCACTACTTCTTTTCTTCCACCTCTGTGTGTAATTATTCATTTCATTTTCTAGGTCTCCAGAGAGGAGAAAAAAACTAATTTCTACCAAAGAATATAAACTAATGTTAAATTCTTCATGGATATATTTCCATTCTGAAAGTCATGCGAATAGTAAATTATCCAAGTTCTTATTCTCACTTTAATTTAATATTGCTCTTGTGTCATATTTTATATTTATTGATCTGTATGTTCTTTCATCTCTCTGTGGTTTTATTATCTCTGTGTTCTAGTATTTCTATTGCCTCTCATGTTTCAAATGTCTATTTCCAGATTTTAATGCAAACAAATTTCCATTGAGATACGGCTTAGAGTTCCTGACATTTTTTGACATGAGTAGTCTACATATTTAATCACAGAATTATTATTTCAGGGTAATTCTTATTGCTGTAGAGACATTATTTTATCCATACCTATTCATTTTAAATGAAAAGTGGAAGTCTAGAAAGAGGGTCACACAAATTCTCACAGAACTCAGGTCTCAAGTTTCCATATCTATAGTACTTTCCACTGCTCTGTGCTAGAACTATAATTATAGAACAAATTATGGTAGTAGAAATAGTACAAAACAGTTACATTTGTAGAGTTCCTAATAAGTGCCAGATACGATCCTTCTATTAATTCTACTCCTTGTAAATATATCACAAGATTGGTATTATTGAACTCGTTTTGCGTGGGAAATTAAGAATCATAGCAGTTAAGTAACATCTGTCTGGAGAATTTTACTTTGAACTCAGGTATATCTGACTCAATAAATTCATTTTTTCCACCACAATGTACTGATCTCTTGAGTACTTTGAAAAGAACCAGATTCCATGGCTAAATCAATGTAAAGTAATTTTAATTATGTAGATTTTTGCTTTTTCCCTGGGGCATCAATTATCTTTATCTTGTATATATTATTCTCTGTCAAAGACCTACTGGCCATTAGCCACAAGAGACCCCAAAGAACCAGTGAACAAGGACAATTTATCTGACAGATTCATAGTACATGAAAATGGCTTGTTCATAATGCCCAATGAAGTTTTATCCTTTTGACACATTTCTAATATTAAGAACTAAGTCAATGATGTCTTCAAATCTTTATTTATAGCAAGACCAACTTTTGGAAGATTTTCTTTCTACAAGCAGCATTTGAAACATAATGTTGTCAGATCTAGATTTTGTGATTGTAGAGGTATTCTCAAGAAAGTAAGAAAATGTAATGCATGTCATTACATTGCCCTCAATTAATTAATAACTCATTATAATTTATCCTAAAGAAACTATTCTAATTTATATGCTAGCTCATTAACTATGTACAAAAGTGATATCCTCTAATCTAAAGCTTTCTTTTTGAAAATCCCACATTTGTCTACTAATTAATAAAGAGCATAGGTTTCACATTTTTGCAGAATATTTGAGTTCCAGATGATGATGATTTAAAGAAAACAGCTACCCATTGTGTCTCTCTGCTGAACTATTCAGTATCAGTAACGATAACAAAACTTCAAGAGCCTGACTGTGAAAATAGATCCCGGTACTGCTTGTTAATAATGACATTTGCTATTTTACTAGAATTAATCTTTCAGGCTGCTCTGAATCTGCATTAAGTATTTAATAATCTTGTCATAGCAGAAAAAGCTGGAAACAATCTAAGTTCATCTACATACATCAGATATAGAACTCAAGACTGGAGAGGTGTGTTGGTTGTATTCCGATGTATTGATTCTTTTGTCCCAACCTGGTGTCTGATGGCCACTGAGGGGCTCAGGAGGAAGTTGTGCTGCTTAGGTAGGCAAGATTTACACTTGCCTCCCTGAGATGATGCTGCAAACTGAAACCACATTGGGTTTAGTGCTTCGAAGTAGGGATGCATAAAAGAAGCACACCCTAAAATTTTCAATAATTCTGGAAAATATTTCAGAGAATTAAGCATAATAGAGAAATACATATTAAAATGTCCTTAAAATTCTTACATAATACTGAGTGCTCAAAGAAGGTAAAATGGTTGAGTGTGTCAGAATGAAAAGCACTCAGCATCTAGAACATTCCAACATGTACCTTAACAATTCCAAGGCACTTTTTACAGCTGTTAATTGGTGATAATAATAATAATGCTTATCCATTTCATGAGGAAATTATTAGGTCTCATAAAATAAGCATGTGAATCTATAATCTAATTTGAAAAGGACTGTCCAAGATTTAGGTGTCATAGTGCCTCTTTTGGAAAGAGGTTGGTGAGTGAAGAAAATATATTAATGCCAGTTGTCTGTTACTGTGTTTTTTATGGGTAATGCCTACAGAGTTATTTTCTTAAAGGCCAATAATAACAAATAGCAAATCCTGACAATGTCAAGAAACTTAAGATAACTGCCTTGGATACAGATTAGAGAAAAATCTATGAATATCAATTATATTACTCTGATTTTTTTCAATGTCTTTAAATATTTGGAGGCTATAAGTGAGTGGGTATTTCATACTCAATTTCCTCACAACAGTGAAAATAGAGTCTTACAGACCTCTTGAGGGGCAAATCTGTGGATTGATGTGGAGTAGTAGAACAATGATATCCCATACATTTTCTATATAAATTCAACTTATTTTTTGTTTATTTGTTTAGCATTATAGTTCACAAAAGCTGCTGAATTTATCATCACCAAGCTTGGTGGCAGAGATTGTGATTGTTTTATATGAAATATGAGCTATGTGACATGTGTGATATTCACTGCAGAAGATTCTGGAGCAATAAGAGGGGTGTTGAGTAGCTGACTACCTGAGGCACACTGTGTCACTGACAGTTAGCCTATGCAGTCTATGTAGAGAGATACTTGGCTTCTCATTAGTTGAGACCTGCCATATACATTAAGCTACCAAACACATGAATCTAAAAATGCAATATTGCTTTCATTTCAAAGCTTTGTTAAGATTGGCAAGTCCAAACAAGTGTATGTTTCTTACCTGAAAGACCAGCTTAAAGATAATTTCTAAGTTCCTCTGAAAAGCAGAAAACGTTATTTACAGAGAAATATCCAGGCCTGACATCTAGGAAATAATGAGTGCATTTCAACTAGATGAAATAAGAAGGGATGAGGAGTTTGCAGCTCTCCAGTTATTTTTGGTTTCTGATTTTGATGGTCATTAGTCCAGTCAATTGTACAGTAATTGATGGATCTGGAACATAAATCCCTGAGAATAACTCCAAACTTCATTCTCTTAACAAGTATACTATATGCCCTCCTTTTCCACACTCTCCTACCGCTTGTTATCTCTAAACATCAAGCTCTGTAAAAGAGTATCAGGCTTTGCAGATACTTTAAAACATTGGGTGAGATTTTAATAAGGTCAAAATCAAATATATTTCATGATGAGATCATGTCATTTAAATACTCAGTTCACAGCTGTCCTATATCTTATCCTTATTGGTTTCTCACCAAATAAGCATAGTTACAGGTATGCTATTTTTGGCAATGCGTATTATATAATAGAAGATATATTACTTAAAGTTTATCCAGTGAGGATATTGAGCATGCACAAGTCATTATGCAAAGAATTTGAGAAGGATGGAGATAAATACTGACAATTTGTAAGTATTTTATGTAAGTTCTCTCCCATATATGGCCATGTCTCAAACTAAAGCTGGGTGTTGCATTTAGCTGGAGTACTGCTCTCTGGTCTGCTCAGTACCACTGTGGTACATGTATTTGTTCAGCTGTTGCCTTTATTGGGAAATCTGTTGCCTCATGATTTCTTCCTGGCTAAATGGTACACAATATTCACAATCCTGTTAAAAATCTCAACCCTTCCAGAAAATATTCTCTTATACAGCCCACATTAAGATGTTTTCATTCTAGATTCTTATTACCATGAGAGTATGCCCCAGACTTTGCATTCTTCATATTGCAATATCTGTCCCTAAAACAATCTTTGAGCTGCAGGATCCAGGGGCCAGAGTTACATTTTTATAATATGAAAAAGCCCACGGTATACTCATGAGCATAATATAAAGTTCAAAGAAGATTAGAAAATTAACTAGTTTTGTAAAGTATATTAATTTAATGTTCCTTTGTGAAATTGACTTCCGCAGGTTCTACTTCTTCTAGAAGGTTCTTTTAGAAGGTTGCAAAAGAATGTCACTCTCATATTTACAATAAGAAAAACAGAAATAATAAACAATTACAGTATTTTCTCTCTATCTGAGACTTGAGGGATCAAGGCAAGCAGGTGGACTGAATGGATATAGAACATATGAAGGAGAGATGGGACACATGAATAAAACACACAGTCCATTTTATGAATGACAGATCATGGGAGAAAGAGTTGGGAGCTATAAAAATGGCTACAAAGTAAATGACTGAAATGTAATAATATAAGGGCCACACATGAACTTGCATTCAGTTTAGAATTCCTGGGAGGAGCAGACTTATGAGAAGTTCACACTCTTTGTGTTTACCTCTTTTTTATGGGACTTTCTCTGAGTACTGATAAGAAATATTTAGAGCAGAAACCTGAGGGACCCCCTTTGTGGTTTAGATTTTCAGGGTATGCTAAAATCTAAAAGAGTAACAGGAGAAAGCTCTCCCACAATCCTGACCCTACGTAAGTAAAAGGGAGTGGCCAACCACTGCTGGCAACTCTGCTCTGATATGTCTGTCACTGTGCAACATAAAACAACATCTACCACCCAACACAAACACACACTCCTAAGCAAAATTCATCAAGAGAGGGTAGAATATCTACTTTCCCTACTTTGAACTGACACTACAGAAAAGCCATTTGCCACTGTAGAACAAGCAGAGTAAAATGCAATAAGGGTTTATCACTAGGTTAGGGGTAGGAATACAGAGTTACACCTTTTATGTTGCAGGCATATAGTACATGCTAAAAGCTGAGGTTGGAGAGAAGCACGTACAAAAACCATCTCCAGCTTCAGGCCACACACAGGCCACTAGTAGCATCTGTCAACCACTGAAGTAATTTAAAACACTGAATGTAAATATAGAAACTACAAAAATCGAAACCCAGCTCAACTATTGGCTATTCCATATCCTAATAACCCAAAAGAAGAATACGCATAGATACTTTTAATTACTTTAGTTCCTAATTTTTTTTATAAACAATATCTGGCATTCAATACAATAATTATGCAAAAGGACATGCGAAAAAACAAGAATAAAAAGGATCCATAGATATAAAAATGGTTATGATATTGGACTTATTAAAAAGAAATTTAAAATAAATAGAGAATCCAAGAACTGTGGGAAAGTATCAAATGGTCTAATATATGTGTATTTCGAGCTTCAGAAAGAGAAGTGATAGAGAATAAGGCAGAAGGAATAACTGAAGTGATAATAGCTGAGACGTTTCTAAACTTAATTTTGAACAAGGTAGACTTCTGATCAAGAAATATTACTAAAGATGAAGAGCTAAATTACAAAATAATAAAAGGTTAATTTGTCAAGAAGCCATAACAATCCTAAATGTTTATATACATAAAAACAGACCTTCAAATTACATAAATCAAAATCTGAAAGAATACAGAAAGTAAACAGATACATGCCCAACTAGACTTAAACATAGCTTTCTCAATAATGTATGGATCTACAGTAATGTACAGCAATGCATAGACAAAAGTTGGGGAAGGTACTTGTACAACACTGTCAAATAAACTTACCTAATTGACCTTAATAGAAAAACCCATTAATATGAGACATTCCACAAGATAGACAATAATACAATTTGGAAATTTGAAAAAATCTTACAAACGGTGGTATCTGAAAACAATGGAATTAAACTAGAAATAAGAATGAAGGAAAACAGCAGGCAAATGTCAAAATACCTGAAAAACAAAAATCATACTTTGAAATGATTTATGAGGAAAACAGAAAAGACAGGTTAAAATATTTTGAACTGAATCAAAATAAAACCTCAATGTATCAAAATTTGTGAGATGCAGCTAAAGCTACTTTTAGAGAGAAATTAATAACATTACATTCTTTCATTAGAAAAGAAAAAAAATAATCTAAAATTTAACCCAAAGTAAGCAGAAAGAAGGAAATAACTATACAAGAGGAATCAATGAATTAGAATACAGAAAGAAAACATCATGGAAAATGAATGGAAGTAAAAGCTGGTTTGTTGAAAAAATATTAAAACTGATAATTTTCTAGCTCAATTGATCAATGAAAAACAAAACAAGACTAAAATAATTAGAGGAGTGAAAGACGGAACCTCCTACAAAGTCAACAGACATTAAAAAGAAATAAAAGCTAGTATTATGAATATTCAATATCAATGTATCCTGCAAATGTGATGACATGGGTAAATTTCTTGAAAGAGAATAACTAAAGAAGAATTATATATGCTGAAATTAAATGAAATTCATAGTTATAGCCTATATATATATACACACACATATATATGAATGTGTATATATACTTATATAATACAGGTCTGAATGAATCCTTTATTGATAAATTACACTAAATTTAAAGAAACAAACAAAAAAAAAATCAAAAATCTTTTTTCCACAAGTGGAAAGAAGAAAATAAGTACTAAGATATTTTATAAGAACAATTTTTTTCTGATACCAAAATCAGGAAAGACAGTATAATAACTAAATAAAATTACAAATGTATAATCTTCACAAATAAAGACACAAAAATCCTAACACAATATTAACAACTTGAATCCAGCAATATTTAAAAATAATATGTAAAAATAGTAGTACATCATTGCCAAGTATACTTATTTAAGGAAACAAAGAATAGTTTAATATTTAGAAAGCAAATATAACTGTCCATATCAACAAAATATGTAAGAAAATATATAACCACGTCAATAGGTACAGGAAAATAATTTAAGAAAATTAAATATCCATCCAAGTTAAATTTATCAGTGAACTAAGAATATAAGATAACTTCCTCAACTAATAAAATACCTTAACAGAAAAACCTCAATTAGCTGATATTTAATATAGAAAGATGAAATTCTTTCATTCTATGACTGAAAACAAAAAAAAAATTTCCACTCACATCATTTCTAATCAAATTGTACTGTGATGCTAACCAGTGAAGTAAAGCAAGAACAACAACAACAAAAAGACAAACTACTGGAAAGGAAAAAATGCTCTCAAACAAAACATGTAAATAGTAAATCACAAGAAATCTTTAAAAAGAGCAACCAGAACTATATGTAAATTTAGCAAGTTTATAGAATACATGGTTAATATTTTTTTAAAAATTGGTTTTCTACATAGTAACAATGATTAATTATTAAAATATTAAATATATTTATATTAAAATTAATCTATTAATAGTACATTTACTGAAATATATATGAGAGCTGTACACTAATATCTACAAAAGACTACAAAGAAAAAAATTAAAAAACAGATTTATCATGTTCAAAATACTTGATTTTCTAAAGTGGTCAATGTTTATAAAATTGTAGGGTTTTTTTTAAAATAAATTTAAGTTGGTTTTAAAATTTGCACGTAAATGCCAAAGACCTACATTAGCTAAACTATTTTTAGAAGCAAGAACAAAGTAGAATGACTAATACTACCTAATTTTAAGAATGTAATAAAATCTACAGCAATCAACAGTGTAGTATTTATGTAAGAATAGTCATATGGAATGAAGAAAACAAAATAGGCAAACCACACACCCACACACGCACTTAGCTTATTTTCAACAAAGCAATGCAATGTAATGGGGAAAATATGTTGAAAACAACTGTCTATTTATATGTAAAAACACAAAACTTCAAAAATTTCCTCAAAACACAGAGAAAAATTATCCTAAATTAGATCATGGGACTTAAAAGTAAAAGTTAAATGACAAAAGTTCCAGAAGAAAGCATAGAAGGAAATATTCAAGACATTGGGATAGGCAAAGAGTTTTTAGGCTACAAGGACTATTAACTATGAATAAAAATTTTGACAAATCAGAATTAATAAAAATTAAATTTCTGCTTTTTATAAGGCACCATTAAGAACAGGAAAAGGCATGCCACAGATTAAGATAAAATATTTGTAAAAGATACATACAGAATAATACTATGAGATTCTCTGTATATAAAGGTTATTTAACTCAATAATACAAAGGCAAACTATCTAATTTTTTAAAAAATAGAAAAGATTTGAACAGTAATTTCACACAAAAAACTGCTGAACATCATTTGATATTGGGTAAAAGCAAAAACAAAATTAGATACCAATATGCATGCACAAGAATAGTTAAAAATAAAAATACTGCAAATGCTACTAAGTGTAGGCAAGGATATGAGGGAAGTTAAACACTAAGACATGGCTAGTAGGAATGAAAAATAATACAGCAATGTTAGAAAAAGTATTTGGTTGTATTCATTAAAATTAATGTTTCCTTCCCACATCACTGAGTTATTCAATTCTAAAGGAAAATGAAAGCTTATGTCCACACAGACTTCTACACAAATGTTCATGGCAGCAATATTTGTAATAAGCAATATTGGAAAAGTTGATATCAAAGGGCAAATGAATAATATCAAGAATTGAATGGATAAAATGTGGTATGTCCTCATAATGGTATATTATGCAGCAATGAAATTAAAAAAATTAGTGATGCAAAATTAAAACAACAGTAAGAAAATCAGTTCTCGTCAAGGGACATGGGTCAGGGCAGGAATTGAGTGAAAAGGGGCATTTGGGAACATTTTTAGGGTACAGATTTATTCTACAACTATGCTGATGATTGCACATCTGTAAATAGTTATCACATGTCATCTGATTACATACTTAAAATTGGTGAAATTTATTGTGAATATATCATACTTCAAGAAAGCTATAACAATACCTTTCACCTTAGTATTGAGAAATATAAAACACGGTCCTATGATATTGCATCCTCAGTGAAATTACAATAATTTAGAGGTTTTATTTTTTATCGTTTTTTACTTTGTATCTAATCATATAGCAGTGTTGCCTTTTTTCTTTTTATGCACAGTTCAAAATGCATGGGAATTTTGACATACATAGTTTTGTGTAACCACCATTACATTGAGGATTCAGAAACAGCTCCATTATTGGTAAAACTCTCTCATGCTTTTTGTTTTACAGTCACACTCCTACCCACAACCCATGGTAACCACTGATCTTTCTGTCACTACAGTTTTGTCTCTCAGGAATGTCAAAAAAATGTATGTTACATCACACAGTAATATTATATTACTTCTCTCACTCAGTCCTAGAGATTTATCCACCCACTTTCTTGTATCAATAGTTCGTTTTTACTGCTGAATAGTATTTAAGAATTGCTATAAGTAAAAATGACTGACAATACTATACTATCTGTGGAAATCACATGGACCAACTGGAAATTTTATCTTTCTGGTGAGATGCAAAATGATACAGCTTTTCTGGCAATCAGTTTGGCAGGTCTTTTTTTTTTCTTAAGTTATATATAATATGTGTGTGTGTGTGTGTGTGTGTGTGTGTGTGTGTGTATGCTTACCATATGACTCAGAACTTCCATTTCTAGGCATTATTCAAAAGAAATAAAAAAATAAGTCAGCACAAAGACCTGTTATGAATATTCATAATATATTCATTGGTAATGGCCAAAATTTGGTAAAAACCCAAATGTCCATCACTTGTTGAATATATATAAACAATTGTGGTGTATTTGTACAATGGGACACTGTTCAGCAATAAAAAGGATAAGTGAAACAGCATGGATGCATATCAGAGGCACCATGTTAAGTGAAAGAAGACAGAAACATACTGTATTTTGCATTACTAAAAAAGCAAAATTATAGGTATAAAAACAGATTAACCATTGACAGGACCTGAGCAGGGGAGAGGGATTGATTATAAAGAGACACAAGGAAAATTTTTGCTGTGAAAAAAGTAGTATAAATCTTGATTTATGACTGTATAAATTTCTTAAAATTCATCAAATTATACATCTAAAACGGTGAATTTTATTGTTTATACATTTTGCCACAATTTAAGGAAATGACTTCCAAATAGCTCTTTTATTCCAAGATGATTTAGCTATAATTCCTTTCTAAAAGAATTTCAGTAAGATCTCACTTAAAATAGCATCATGAAAACAGAGACTTTTCTTTACAATGTATATATATATAGGCTATAATCAAATGTTTTTATTATGTTTTTTTAATTTTCTACTGCCTAATAGGCCATTAGGGTATATGTGTATATTAGATTTAACTCTGCTTCTTGTATTTTTTACACAAAGAGGTTATAGACTTCTGTTAAGTTGCCTTTTTTTTTTCTTTTTTTCCCACATAAAGTGGACACAATCTTATCTTCAAAAATCATCATTCCCCATAAAGAGGTGGTATATTTTAAATGCATAACTCTTCTGGGATTCCTATTCACAAAAGTGTTGTTTTATTTCCTTCTTATCAAATGAATATATATAAGTGAAGAAATTTTATTTCTCCAGGCTTCATACACATTCAATATATCCAGCTTTTAAAAATTTTCTCTTATAAATATATGGTGCTTGTGATTGCTCAGGATATTCATACTGCTGAGCCTGGGTAAAAACAAGACCATAGCAATTTATAGTCCAATACATATGAAGAAATTAAACAGTTCTCAGATTTTTTGGTATATTTTGTTTTTGTGATTATATAATTTGGGAATGATAATGTTTTGTTTCGGGCATTACCCTTTCCACTCATCAGTGCAATCATTCAACACATGTTTATTGAATGCTTACTATGTCAAGCACTATTCTAGACTCTGAGAATGCAATGAAAGCAAAACAGCAAATTCCTCTCATGTGGTTTATGTTTTAGTAGGGGCAGACAGAGAATAATTAAACAAATAAATACATGATACAATTCTAAAATCCCATATCCAATTTTCTGAAATAATAATCTCTGAAAACTGAAAGCCTTCTCTTAATTTATTATCTGGCACAACTGAATGTGAGCTGATACAAACCTCTTTATGATCTTTATCAGGCTTAGTGTGTCTATTCATACATGTCACTAAGAAATGTCAATATATTTGATTAGTGGTTGCTGTCCTAAACCTTATTGACTGTCCCAGATGTAAAGAGTATATCCTTTAGAAATTTCAGTTAAGTGTTGTATATCAGATACTGATAAATTCTATGAAAGACATTAAAGCCGTATAAAGTTATAGAAAGGGGGTGAAAGCTATTAGTACATCAGTTAGATTGCTCTATCAATGTGACATGTAAGCAGAGAACTGAAGTGAAGGAATCAAATGAGAAAATTCTTCCAGGCAAAGAGAATAATAAGATTCCATCAAGGAAGATAGAAGTAGAGTTGATACAGAAAAAGAAATCAATGTAACCACTAAAGCAAGATGCTTTGTGGCTGGTTTTAAACATGAAGGAAGATACCATGAGCCAAGGAATGCAAGGAATGCAGCTCTCCAAGTGGAAAAAGCAAAGAAACATTCTCCTCCAGAGCCTCTGGAGAAGGTTCAGTCCTGCTGATACCTTGATTTGGACCCAGTCAATTTAATATTGGACTTTTTACCTCTAGAATCAAAGAGAATAAATGTGTCTATTTAAAGCCACCAAATTTTCAGTTGTTACAGCAGCAATTGGAAGCTAAGACAACTTTTTTTTTAAAGAGCCACACAGACTTCTCTCTTGACAAAATCTGTAAAAGGGAGAGCAGAAGCCTATGGATGATTCCAAAATTTATTGCTATAATCTAGGCAGAACAGAGTGTTAACAATGGATGTGATATTGTATAACTTTGGATAGATTTTTTTATATACATTCTATGTTTTAAAAAATTATTTTTAAATTTTATTTTCTAATTTCCTGGTACCAGTACAGAGAAATACAATTTTTTAAAAATGTTGACTTGCATCTGGCCATACTACTAAATTGACATTCATCCTAGTAGCTTGTTTGTATAGTCTTTGATATATTTTACATATGCAATAATGTTGACCTACATTTAATGACAGTTTTCATTCTTTCCTTCCAATCTTTATAACATTTATTTCTTTTTCTTGCCTTGTTGCTCTAGGATAAACACTTCCATGACACTGCTGAAGACAAGTGGAGATACTGGACATTCTTATCTTGTAATTTAAAGAGAGAGTATTCAGTATTTCACCATTCCGAATGACTTTAGCTGTACTTTATTTTACTGTACATTTTTAGATTAAGTAAGTTTTTTTCAATTGCTAGTTTGTTGAGAGTTTTTATCATGAAAATATGGTGAATTTTATCAAATTAATCTGTTGAGATGATTCTGTTATTTAGGGTTTCTCTCCTTTAATTAATGTGGTAAATTACACTAAATAATTTTCAAATGTTAATCCAACTTTATACTTCCAGAATTAATTCCAGAATCATGATGTACTTTCTTTTGTGTATACTGTGTTTTGATTTGCTAATGTTTAATTTACATGTTTAAGTGCATCTATGCTGATGAAATGTACTGACTTGCGATTTTACTTACTTGTAATGTCCATTTCAGACTGTAACATCAAAGTGATGTTGGTGTCATTTAATAAGTTGAGATGTGCTCCCTCTTTCTTTATTCTCTGGGGTTTTTGTTTGTTTGATGTATTATTTCTTCCTTAAATGACTGGGGGTATTTGCTGGTAAAATCACCTTGTCCTGGAGTTTTCTCTGGCAATTTTATCTTGTTTTGCCCTGTTTTGTTTTGGTTTAGTATACTTTGTTTTAAAAGTAGTTTATAAAACTAACCTTTAAACCATTCCACCATGATATAAGCCACAGATGTCTATTTCAATGCTAAGAAACTATCTTTAGTAGCATGCTTTTAGTGTGAATTAAAATCCATATATAAATAAATTTCAAGTAGTTAAAATAGGAAGACAAAAAATGTAACCCCTATGCCCTTATCTTCCATGTGGCTGCATGTGTACCAATCTTATCCTAATAAAGACATTTCAAAACTATCAAGAGTTACTATAAATGATCACCGCACGTGCTCCAAACCCCAGAAGTCCTGATATCTTTCCCCACCACTTATGATGAAATTTTGATTTGTATTCTGCTATATCTGTTGCCATCATGCCCCAAGCATTCATAGAAAAGAGCTAGTCTTTGGAATCCATTGACTTCATTTACTCATATTTGTTTTGTTTTGTTTTTGTATTGTATATACTTTTGCACTTTTGTAATTTCAACCAATGAGGGTCTTGATATTTAAAACATGCCTGTTATAACCTCCATATAGTTGTTTCATGGTGTGTTTTATCTAATTTTACATTTTTTTTTCCTTTAATAGACAGTAAAAATGCTAAGAAAAGTGATTTAAAGTAGCCTCTAAACATACAAATTTGTGAAGTTTGGTAAGTAGAAAATTCTAGTAACATTACCAAAATCAGAATGACATAAAGTCAAGCACAAAACAAAAAGCAGAACTCAAAAGATATTTTGTATATTTCCATGTCTATGCTTTTATAACAAAAAAGACAATATTGTAACAAAAATTCAGAGGAAGGAAAAAATGGCTTTTATTCTCTCTTGCCTGGAGCAATCATCTGAAAGCCAAGCTTTGAAGTAGATGCTTTTATAAGGCATTTATATTAAAAAATAAAGAAGAAAAATATGTAGTGTACAATTTCTTTCTAATTGCAGCATATTTCTCTTATAAAAATGTCATACTTCACAAGATAAACCAAAAAGTCAGATGAGCTCCACATAAATTTGAGTTGAAGGCTGTGATTTTCCTACCTAATTTTAACACATAATAAATAGGTTGGCAATAAAAATCTTCAAAGGTGATTTCTAAAGGAATGATTTGCTTTGAGTTGTGTTAATAAAACTGGACTTTATTTGCCTCCAGTAAACCCAGAGGCAAAAGTAATCCTAACACAGTGCAATTTTTCAATATCCCTTGAAGGCAAGAATGACATGTCATTGGTGCTCACCTGTCAAACACACAGTACATTCATAAATGATACTTTAATAGTGATGGAGAGGCAGTGAGATGTAGCAGGAAGAACTGGAAAGCAAGACAAAGGATTCTGGCTCCAGCTCTGCCACTTATTACTCAGGTATGTATTTTGGGAGTCACTTAACCTCTCCAGGCTTCTAATTGGTTGAATATGCAGGTTGGATTAATTCATAAGATCTTTTCTAGTAAGAATAAAGCTAACACATGATTTTTTAAGGAAATTATCAAGCTTTGTATTCAAGGATGCAAAAAATGTAACCTCAGATTTTTCAGTATTTAACTTAGTACTTTATGCCTATTCTGCTTAATATGACTAGGCTAGGTTGATGCCAGGTAAAATACTTTAAATGTACTTCTTAAAGGCTTTATTTCACCTTTATTTTTGCTTGGGTGGCACCTATATTGTCATAGTGTTATCTGCATTGTCTGATCATCTGTTGGTATCTGTCAAAAGCATTATCCACTGAGAAGTGTACATCTTCCAGTCTGGTTCTCATCATTGCCACCATCCACATTGCTATCCTCCAAAAGATCTGAGTCCTGATCTGCATAGTCCAAGCCTCCTCTTGTCACAGCTCTACCATATGTTCAGGTCAGTTGACTTTGATATTTTCTGTCCATAATAAACATCTTGGGGTGTAGGAAAATTCAGCTGATTCCTCATGCCATTCTAGAAATAAGAGAAACTCTGTTGGCAGCCTTGGTTAATCTCAGCTTAGATGCAATTCATCCTGTAAACCTCCCCCGGAAATGCCTGTGAAGCTGCTTGGGAAGCAGGGCAGGGTTCTGGGAGCTGTATTATATCCCCTCACCAGGACATAATCTGAGTGGTGGGCAGGCTAAAGATTTCCTATACAGAGAGATACCATAGGGTCCTAATTTATCACTTTGCTTCCTTTATACTCTTTTATTCCCCTACCTTCCTAGGCTTATAGAGTTTTTATTTAATTTCATATATTTATGCTTCAAAGGAAGGAAAGTGAAAAGGATCAGATCATATACTCTTCTCTTCCTAATTAAGATAGGAGCCCATGATGCTCAGACTTTGAACTGCATGTTTACTCTCAAAAGTATTGCCATGTTTTTCAAAATTCTGTTTTGAACCCCAAAAGCTTTTAGCCTTTTTCTTTGCCACTTTTTTTTTCTTGAGGGCATTAAAGGTGGCTGGATTTTGCTTCTTGAGCCTGAGGAAAACCATACTGACGAAGAGTGAGTATGTCGAAATGCATCAGGTAATACTTAAAACTATTTTTTCTTTACACAACTTGCAATGATTTTCCTTTGCCTCAGTTTTTTAAAGTAAGATACTTTTGGCTAGTGAACATTATTTAGCCTGTTGTGGTACATAAAGTTGATGGAAAGACAGAGTTTGGTATATATATTTTTAAGAATACAGGTGCTGGGAAATTCTGAAGATACTTAGCTCTCTCCACAGAATATAATTTTCATTTCTGTGGCCCTTAAAGTGTACAAAGGGAGAAGGAAATTGTGTGGATTATTTTATATTCAACTTCTCTTTGAACTAGCTTGGTCACAGGCTTTTTCTGTTGCTTTGGG
The DNA here is from genome assembly GCF_048773025.1 of Camelus bactrianus. Lineage (NCBI taxonomy): Eukaryota > Metazoa > Chordata > Mammalia > Artiodactyla > Camelidae > Camelus > Camelus bactrianus. Next base: position 55,990,635 of record NC_133549.1, on the reverse strand, counting down.
AAAACATAATAATGATTTGGGCCTAAAATCTTAACTCTCAAAAAACAATGTCAAAAATAACTCACAACAACTCTATATAGCACAGCTCTTTATCAAAAAGTTCATTCATAAGTCTATAAATATGGACATTACTGAAAACCTATACCCAAAGCAGCATCAGAGATGGAAAACCTTTGCAATCGAGGGGAAGTCTTATACAAAGGAAAACAAAAATGTTGTTGTCAAATCACAGAGCAGGCTTTAAATTATTCATAGACCATCAAACATAGCAAGTCTCTGATGTGATTCAATCACTGGAAAGATTTTAATATAGAGAAAAGCCCCATTCTGTTTTGTAATTGAATATTTGTTTTATTATATTTCATTGTATTGGTTCATTGTCAGCACTAGGAGACAGTTATTCTCTAAAGAAGTAATCTTTCACCAAGGATTGGAAATTAGAAACAACTGGAAGTACAATATAACAGAATAAACAAATTCATCATCAGGAGAACTGAAGTGGATTTGGTTTTCCACAAGTAAGTCTTCATTTTTTTGTCATAACCGATCTGCTAGAAGGCCCTGTAACATCATCTAAACATTTCTGAAAACAGTACTTTACACATGGTCATTATCACTAGGAGATATGATCAATTTAAGATATTATCATGTTGCATTTAATGACTCAAATAAGATGCATATGAATACTAATCGGAGTTAATTTTCTCATTATTTGAAACAGAAGAAATAAAATAGCATGAATATAATCTTGTTATAACAGGAAAATATACTTTTTAAAATTACTATAACAAATATTTTTCAAATGATAATTTTCAATTCCCAAAATAATAAAAAATAATTTGGTTTCCATTTGCTTTTTCCATGTTTTAAATAAAAGCAAGTGGAATAATTAAATGAAGAAAGAGTACACATGTTTGTGTGTGTGTTTGTGTGTGCTGTATGTGTATACTAATATAGCTAATGTATTTTAATATAGGTGCACTGATTTTGTTTAATTTATCTACATAAATAAATGTTTTCTCCACTTTTTATTATTTTTACTTTGTAAGCACAAATGTGATATAAGATTTATATGAACTTTGAAAAATAAATATATACTCAAATTCAAATCTAAATTAATTAGAATTATATACGATTAAGTATTCAGTTACACTAGTCACATTTCAAAGATTCAAAAGGTATGTGACTATTGGCTACTATTGTAATGGACTGTGCAGATATAGAACATTCCATTACTGCAGAAAGTTCTACTGGACACTGCTACCTTAAACAATTTGAAACCATTTTTAATGGTTGCACAATATCTCATTGTTGCATATTGTTGTGGTATAATCATTACTTTAGTATTTCTATATTGCTGTATTTTTGCAGTGCTTACAGGCTGATTTGTTTTCGTTGATGTCTCAGTTCTAGTTGTGGTTGTTATTTTATTATTAGAAATAATGCTATAGTGATTATATGTAACTTGTTTACATTTCTATTTTGGACATACTAATTGAATGACTTTGGCTGGTTATTTTGGAAATGTTCATACATTCACATGTTTTCCTTCTGTGGTTATGGCTAAAGTTTGTATGACAAGATAATTGGCTAAAGTACAGAACTCTAGAAAACTACAACTCTAAATATGGGAAGATTATTTTGAATTATTTTGAATTTTAAATCAGTTTGGTGGGAGATTTTAAAATATTTATACACTGGGGTCTGAGGTAACTATGAGCTCACAGTTTATTAAGAACTAAGTGAACTTAACAAGATTTGGAAAGTTTTAGGCTTGTGTACTTCAAACATTATAAACCTTATAGACAGCAAACTTTCCCAAATAACCAACTTTTGTCTGAGCAATTGTTCTGAATAAATATTTTGAAGAATCTTTGAACAGCAAAAGTATTTAATGGTCAGTAAATTTGGCTTTTTGATTCTTTGCTCCATTATATGGTTCATTAACAAAGTAGCATCCTACTTTTCTTTATAAATTTTCATATGCAAGAAAAACCTGGGTAGCACAGTGGTAGTTTAAGCGCTATAATGAGTAAACCAGAGGCAAGTAACTGCTATGCAGTATAATTATGTGATAGGGTAAACGTTGAATGAATTAGACCCATTATTACAGAGTTTGTATAAAGTGTTCTCTTTGCAACTGATTTTGATTTTTCAAAACACTTCCCAAAGCTTCCATATTCTCTTAATTTGTAATTTTAAAGATTATTTCTAGTTTCCTTCTGATTTTAAGATATCACGTCTTGACTATGAGAGAAAAGTTGTCAGGACAATAAATTTTGATGTCAGAAGGTACTTCACTCAATTGTGAGTGTTGAGCAATCAGAGGTAAGTTTTTGTTCCATTTCTGAATTTCACCCTCCAAACTCCAAAGCATGGCACAATGCCATAAACACATTAGATAATCACTTTGGAGTTAAACAGACGTGGTTTCAAATCCAAGCTCCAGGACATACTAAAGTGGGTGACTTTGGGTACATTGCTTTATGCAATTCGTAGTGCTTCTTTGTGAGGCGTCAAAGAGAGAATGAACAATAAACACTTAGTGTGGCACATGACACATAGCAAACTCTCAGTAATTGTTATCTGTTGCCATTGAAGGGGACGAACTGAGTTAACCCTTGAAGAAATCCCTTTTAACTTTTAACATAAAGGAATAAAAAACAGAAGTCCAAAGACATAAAATGCCTTTATCCAATTTTCACAATTAAAGTAGAAGAGACAAAAGCATGTAAATCTCTCATGTATTTTTTGTAACACTATTTTTTTCCCTGAAAATTTAAAATCTATATCTAATTTACTTCTCAGTCAAATGAGTCAGCTATCACCCATCTTAAATACTGTGAATTCAGAAATATCCAGGCAGCCAGCCTGAAATACAAAGTTCCTGGGAACTCTAGTGCAAGAAAGATGCAACAAGAAAGAGTGTTGAGAGGCCACTATGGCATGCTTCTGTGACAGAACAAAAACAAGAAGTGAAGCTACTGCAAAATTGGTTTCAGAATCTGAATGTCATTGTACTAGAAGGGAACCCGAGAGGAACATGGTGGTAATGAGACTGGGAAAAGAGACGCATAAAGTTTGGTTACAACTTTTATTTGGGTCATATTATATTAAAGAATCAAGGAAAAAAGAAGTTATTATTATAGCTCATCTAGTAGTCCCAACTTTTCATATGAAAATGGTTTTTAAGGCCAAATAATTTGTGGCCTTATAAGAAATAATTGTTCCATCAATAAAAAATATGTGAAGTGCATATGCATTTACCCAAGGGTTGCCAGAACACCATTTTTAAATATCAGTGTGTACTGTAGAATTTAGGAAAAAATAGATTCTTTATGCTACCATTCATATTTAAAATTAATTAGGGAACTAAACCTCAAAAAAATCAAGAAACCTGGAAAAACAAATGTGAAGAAGAACAAAAACCTTCCATAAAAATTCAAATTAATGGCACAGATTGAAAAGAGAAAGTTATTCAAACCTAGGGCAGAACAGACATTCTCCATTCAATTTCCAAACCATTACTTCACCCTTGCCATTGTACTCATGCCCCATTCCAGCATCAGATCCAGATAGTTTGTGTGTAACAATAAGACCTGTTAATAATAAATGTCTCATATGCTTCATATGCTCTATTGGGCACTTAAATATATTATCAGTTCTCACGGTGACTCCAAGAAACAGGAGCTATTATCATCAGCTTTCTTCCATACTTGCCAAAACTGAGGCTTAGTCAATTAAGTAATATGGCTGAGGACATGGCTAATTAGTGGTTGACATAGGATTCAAACGAAAACTGCCAATGCCAAATTTCAGGAGTGCTAGAAAAATTTGTATGGTTCAACATTTTGAAGACTTTTTGAACTGTTGGAGTGTGGGGAGCACTGCAACCTTCAACATTTTCAGAATTTAAATGAGAAACTAGAGAGCATCAAAAGGAAACATTTATTTCAAATGTCCATTGCATACATAGGCTTTTTTGAAACTAACTCTCTAAAATTTACTTAGCAATAGAAACTCTTATTGGGATTGATGGATTGATTAGGAAAGGAAGCATCCAATTGTTTTCAAAAGTCATCAAAGGGAGAAATAAAGACAAAGTGATATGTGAGGAATATGTCAAGGTTTAGATTTCACTTATTTCTTAAACGTCTGTAAAATATTAGCGCATTTAAACTGTCAATTTAGAGTATTTGTTGTTCTCATTTAAAAATATTTACAATTCCTACTTTTAAATAATAATAAAATATTAATTTTAAATGTACTCATTTCCACAGAGTCTGAACAAATATAGACTACACACACATCTGATGATTTAAAATTACTCAGCTCTGTATTTAATTAGTAATTAATTTGCCAGTTAGGTTCTTGTGAAATTTTAAAAGAAATACCTTTAATTTTTGCACTATATCCTAAAGACATTAGAAAATCTTCAGAAATTGTTTCTCAAATTGTAGTCTGCTGGCACAAACATCAAAATCACCTGGCGTGCTTTTTGAAAAGGCCTATTTGTAGAACCAACTTTAAATCTACTGAGGAGAGTATTCAAATTTGTACATCCTGAAAGAGCTCTAAAGGTAACTTTTATATTCAAAGTGTTTTATAAAATTGTCTCTAGATTAAATTTTGCCAAAATTCTAGAGATGGCACTCTTAGAGACGTACCATATACGGCATTTACTCATAAAAATGATTTTCAATCTTGAAAAACTAGATTTTCAAATATAAGTCATTCTAAGTGAAATAAGCCAGAAAGAGGAATAAAAATACCATAGTATATCACTTATATGTGGAATCTAAAAAAAAAAAAAAAAAAAGAAGACAAATGAAGTTATTTACAAAACAGAAACAGACTCACAGACATAGAAAACAAAGTATGGTTTCCAGAGGGGGAAGAGGGTGGGAAGGGTTAAATTGGGAGTTAGAGATTTGCAGATACTAACCAATAAATAGAAAATAAACAAAAAGTTTATACTGTATAGCACAGGGAACTATATTCAGTATCTTGTAGTAACTTATTATGAAATAGAATATGAATACAAATATATGTATGTCATGTATGAAGCATTATGCTGTACACCAGAAATTGACACAATATAGTAAACTGACTATACTTCAATTAAAAAAAACTTATATATATACAAAAAAGTGATTGAAAGAAAGGGATATTGTAAATACAAAAATTTAAATCAAATGGAGTCTCAAAGAATTTAATACAAAACAAAACAAACAAAAATCACTGATTCAGCCATATATATCAAGAACCTACAATGTATAAGGTCATATACTAGGCCCCATGCAAGGCTAAATCTAGAATAAGGCCACTATCAAATATTGCAGAGGAGGTATACAAGTACTCCACTCTTTCTCCAAAGCTGATGGATTAAACAGTAAAGATTCTAAATATTTTCACGTGTTGTCAATGTTTAATTTCATGATCTGTATGTTGATAACATGGGCATTTGTTATACAATATACATTAAACTGTACATTTATGCCTTGCAAATAAAATTGCTGTGAGATACCATTAAATTCATTTTTTAATTATTATTTTTAAATGAAAAAGCCTCAAACAACAAAGTTGGCAAAACACTCAAGTAGATAAATTATTTATAGACTTCAATTATCTACTGCAGTACTCATCATTTAAGTTTAAAATGCATAAAGAAACAATGTTATTTTATCCTCAAAAACTTAACCTCTAAGGAAAGGAAGAGAAATGGACCCAGTTAGCATTTTTCAAGGAGTGTAAGACTCAGAAACAACTTTGTGCCAAAGTTTTAGCCATTTTGCCAGGATTTTTCAGGGTTCTCTAATTCTGAGAGAAGGGTTTAGTTATACCAATCAAACTTTTCCTAAATATTAATCAAAACCAAATATATCGAAAATGTTACTCTCCTAAAGAATTGTTGAGTGTGTGGTATAAATAATAACATCATAATCATGCTAATCTAAGTCCTACACGTGATTTTTTTATTGAAGTTTTCTTGATTTACAATGTTGTATTAGTTTTAGGTGTATAGCAAAGTGATTCAGTTATATATGTATATATATTTTTCAGATTCTTTTCCATTATCAGTTATTACAAGATATTGAATAAAGTTCCCTGTGCTATACAGCTGGTCCTTGTTCTATACATGATTTGTATTGTTTATTTAGAAATGTTTGAACTCAGATAAGATTATGACATCAATAAACTTTTATATGTGCCTAAGATTTTCAAGGAATTTTCATATTTTATACAAAGTAATTTTTATAGCACTGTGAGATTTATTGTAGAGAAAAGTGAAAATTGGAGAGGTGAAATGACTTGCCTGGGGAGCCTCCAGGTTTTCTCAACATGAGTTCAAGATTTACACTTATTCACTTAAAGTGTTAAGAGTTTAGAATTAAACACATTTAAGTTATTATCCCACTTCTTTCAATTACCACAATTTTGACTTTGGTGTACATCTTAGTTTATCCTAATTCTCCTTTATCTTCAAAGGGAATTAGCTTTGTTAATACTTATGTTATAAATACATACCAACTTTTAATGCATATGCTATTAAGTGTATCTGTCCAATAGCACAATCATAAAATCAATATTTATTTCTAATTTTGAAATTTACATGTGCCAATGTCAAAATTCCATTGTTGATAACTTCTTAAATCTTTTGTTTTTCATTGTCACCTTTTACCAGATTCATATCATCTGCATTTATCCTCATATTTTGAATAAATTGCAGGCAAAACAGAAAAACTTTGGGGAAAAATAGTAATTATTTAGGGTTAGAGAAGCATAAAAGATACAACGGTAGTCAAATTTTGATTGCTGAGTTAATGAGAGTTAGATTTATTTCAATTCATTCTGAAATACAACATTAAGACCAACAGGTGAAAGCTACAAAATGCAGATTTTGAATCAGTGTAAAAGAAAATTCCTAATTGGAATGGGGCTTTAACAGTGCCATACATTTTTGTTATTAAAATGGAGCCAGTAAATAATATGTTCATAGAGATTTGCTACACTAGAAGTTTAAAAAGTTAGAGTAGGCATTCTCTAAAGTTTTGCTCAAACACTATTTTTTTAGATTCTGATATTTTACAATTTAAATAAGTTAATAATCCTTTTGAAACTATCTACTGTGATAAAAGATGTCATTCATTAGTAAATTCGATCAGTTAACAATTTGTCAAAATATGAAAATTTATGAACAGATCCTCTGGTGCAGCAGAGAAATATCTCTTTTAAATCTCAACCCTGTACTTCCAAGTTAATGAATGCACTTGCTAAAAGAGATGTGAATATATATTATATAAAGTTTTATATAAAACATACATATGTAAGTTTCCTATTTTTCACATAGAAGATGTAGAGTTTCTGTGGAAGAAGGTTATTTCTTGTAATATAGCTGATCAGCTAAAAGAAGAGCATATGAGGATCTGTTCATTTCCAAAACAGCTTTGTTGAAAACCTAGATTATGTTTAATAGTTTGTTGATTTCCATCTTCTGGATCACATAACCAAAAGATGTCTTTAAACAATATTCTTTTATAAAAATCTTTCATCTTCAAAGATGATGCAACTCTGGGGTTTAGAATGCTATAACTTTCCTCTACCTGGAGGTAACAAAACAATATAACTATAACCATGAACAAAGGAGAACACTAAAATTGTTTGGAAAATGGGCTTGAAAATGCTCAGAAAACTATTTTCCCTGTCACTGGATAAATGTTACTCACTTTACCGCCTTCAGAAACCAATTTTAAGTTTTTTTCTGAAAACTTTAAGACACTGGGAAAAACAATTCTTGAATATAGTTTCTTTCTTCAAGCACATTTGAGTATCTAAATGTTTTCACTCAAAAATATTATAGTTATACTTCCACTATTTTCAGCTGAATCTTAATCATTGGTTGGTTATGCAATTAACCTGAATTGGTAAAATGGAAGAAAAAATGGAAAGAAAAAGTACGTAAAATACCACTAAGGATTAACTTACCCAAACTAGAGCTAGAGTGGTTATCATTACAGCATCAAGTTTTAAGAGAAAGCTTATCTTGTCACTAATATCACGGCAGGAAATACTTTTTTTAGACCACACTCTGATTAACTCTACCTGAACATTTTTGAAGGTCTCTTAGGATCTTTTGTCCACTTTCAAGTTTTGCTGTTTCTTTTCATACAGCTTATTTCACAGTTTTTGCATATTTTAGATAACAGCTCTTTATCAGATATGTATTTGGTAAAGACTTTTTCACAGCCTGGGAGCTTGACTTTTCTTTCTCTTAACAATGTATTTTGTATAGCAAAAGTATTTCATTTCAATTATGTCCAATTTATCCATTTTTTTTCTTTCATGAGAATCATGCTTTGCTGTTTTATCTAAAAAAGTCATCACAAGCCCCAAGGTTAACTGAATTTTTCAGTGTTTTCTAGGAGTTTTAGAGTTTTGCATTTAGTTATATAATCAAGTTTGAAAGAATCTGTGAAGAGTATAATGACAATGCCTAGATTCCTTTTTTTTTTTTTTGTATGTGGATGTCCATTTGTTGAAAAGACTTTCTTCATTGAATTGTCTTTGCTGGTTTGACAAAGATGAGCTGACTCTAGCTGTGTCGGTCTATTCCAAGACTAAATCTGCTTATTACATAGTTGAAGAGGTGCAAAAATCCATATTTCCTTTGTTAAAATAGTATGCTAAGTGGCCCAACTGTGGGTCTTGAACCACTGTTTCAACAAATGTGTCAATTTTCATCTGGCCTTGATTGCTTTGTTCTGACTGCATTTCCAGGTACCACAACTCCTACATTTTACTCCTTTACCGATTCAAATTTCAGTCATATTTTTGCACTAAAATCCCAATTGCTGGAAGAATCTTTCCCTTTTCCTTGTCATTAGTTAACTTTATTATACATAGCATGCAGTAACTTTACAGTTCCCACTACTGAGAGTAGACAAATACTGTGTAAATAGTACATGCTTCAGGGTGGGTATAGCTAGCTCAGTGGTAGAGAGTGTGCTTAGAATGCATGAGATCCTGGGTTCAATCCCCAGTACCTCCATTATAAATAAACAAACAAACAAACCTAATTACCTGCCCCTCCCCCAAAGGAAGTCAAATATAGTACATGCTCAAACCTATTTGATATATTTGCTCATAGAGGAAAGAGCAAATTTTAAAATCACTTTCTTCTCAATCTATAAATAAATAACCTATGCCCTTGCTTGAGGCTTGCCCTCTACCTACCTACCAGAACTAAATAACCAAAATGGAAAAAAAAAAATTTTTTTTTACCATTGGCTACTAACTCTTTTTGCTTGTTAAAACTGTAACTGATTGACATGCAAGAAATTGTGTATATAGGTCATGAGACTAAAGATTTAAGGATATAGATTCTTTATTTCGCACAAATGCATATCTGTTGTGGGGGAATGTGTGGTGTATATTTATTTTATTTGAAGAACAGATAAATGTTATAGAGGATACATATTAGGATTTGGAATCAGAAAATGTTATTGGTTTTTTGTTTTAGTTTAGGCAACTTAGTATTTCTAAGCTTCAGATTTCCCACAATAAAACAAGTATAATAACATTTAATTCAATATTGTTACAAGGTTTAAAACAATATATATAAAGGAGGTGCCTAAAATGTAGGAGGTACTAGATGTTTAATATTGTTTTTCTTTCTTTCTTATTTGGCCAAAATACAAAATTCTTTATTTCAGTTTAAGTTTCTAAGATTGAGTTGTTTTTCTTATTCATATATTAGCCAAGCCCTTTACTTTTTTCTCTCATTTCTTTTCATTTCCTAACTCTTAACAATATCATTTTCTCAGGATTATTGCTAGAGAAAGAGAGGCTGAACCTTAGATCAGTTAGTGTTGTTTTTGCTGTACTTGCCATAAAAAGGTTTTATGGGGCAAATTGGAAATTAGTGACTTAATGAACATCCTATAATATCTGTTGATTTGGATAAGTTATTTAACTTCCCATGCTCCCAACAAATATTCCATATATATCTATCTCAAAATATTTAGTATATATTTAAAATATATGCAATGTATTTAAATTTAGAGAGCCTTAAATACAGTTTCATGAGAAGAAAAACCATGTCACTACCTAGAGATCTCTGAAAGCCTGACACACAGAAGATGCTCAATAAATGTTTATTTAATAAATTGATGAATGTAACTATGGGTGGATGACTGGACTAGTGAGATCACTCTTCTCCATTATAGTGGATAAGAATTGTCTAGAATCCCATCATATGATAATTATTAGATTTACATAGGATAAATTGAGCTTACCTCATAGGATACACCCACAAAAATCTCAGATCCTTTGAAAGATGTTTGTGGTAAATCAAAAATATTTCAATATTGTATTCACAATGAAAGAACACCTTTGAAAGAATGCCTGTGTACTAATGTCTTGGTTTATAAATCACTTATATGAGCATTTTAAGTTGAATTTTTGGAATTAGATACCATAGACATTAGGTTCTCATTTTCAGATGAAAACATGAGTCTTAAAAGCATTAAATAACTTGCATACATTCACACACCTAGAGGATTACAGATCTGTTACTTGTACCCAGGATACTTGATTTTAACTTTGAATCTGTTCTCTTTTTTTTAAACTAGCAATTTAGCAGAACTTAAACTCTTTTAGTTGTTAACTGCCTATACTCTAATCATTTAAAAATACCTCATTTGGGTTATTTGGGGACTGAGAAATTTGAGTTCAAAATATGTTCCCAATTAATTTTTAATGAAATAAAATGCTCTTTGCAAAAAATATAATGTACTACATTTAATATTGAACTTTCCAATCTCATTATTTTTTACCCTACCTTCTTTATTTGAGCATTTAGTTAATAATCAGTAACTATTTGCTGAATAAATAAATTGTACAGGAAAACAATTGAATGCATGGAAGTATAAAATTTTAAGAAATTCTAAGATAAATGTAAGGTTAAAGTATAACTGGTACATGTGAAAAGTCTTTGACAGTCCCACATGATTTATTGTGTTATTACCTTTAGGAGGAGTCATTAATGAATTAATGTACCAAGTGAATCTCAGACATGAGGAATAAAAAATATCTGCACTGATCAATAGTTTGTGAAAGTAGAAAAAGATTTCACAGTCATTATTAAATGTAGATTAATCCCTAAAAAATCAGAAATAATGAAATAGTCTATTTCAGATAAGAGTGTCTGACTAAATTACAGGATAATATCAGTAATGAACTTGGAATGTGCTCCTAAAGAGAGGCTGAGAAAGAAGCCTTTTGTTTATTAAAGCCTTTACTAGCAATACAAACATTGGCCCTTTGAGTGCATGTTCTTAACAGTAATACAATGAATTTTTTTCTGATCCAAGGATTCAGTTCCTAATAGCATTATACTCAGATATGTGTGTTAAGTGAGATAAATTTGAATTCTAAAAATATGGAATAAAGTAAATAAATAGATGCAAATAATGGCAATGATACTTGGGTAGAATTTTAAATTATTACCATAATTAGTACTGATTTCAGAGTATTTTTCAACATTGATTAAGAGATATAAAAATGTACATATGGACAATGAAAAGATGAGCAGAAAGGACAAATAGAATATATGTGACTCACTTTTTTTGATTATAAGAAGGAAAACGAGACAAAAGTGCTCCTCTTGGCTGAGATCTAGCTGTCTTTTAAGAGCAACTTTTTAAGCTGCTCTTGAGCTTCTGGTTGACTACAGAACAGTAAATTAATGTTTCAGCTAGGAAATCTTTACTTATACAGGAATACATATTTTATTGAAATATCTGTCAAGATTCACTTTTAAAACACAGCACTTATCCTAAGGATCAACAGAGGTGAGTATCTTTCAGTACAGTGAGTGAGGGATGACACAGGCAAGTTATTAGACTGTGTTCAACTGCTATAAGGATACTGACATTAACAGAAGAGCTGAAGTAATTTAGGTTCATGATAATGTAATGATACATATAGAAGAAAGGAACCTACTCAAGTGGGGAGAGATAAAGTCTTGATAAAAGACCTAAGATCAGAATTTGAGTTCTGTATTCACTATGTGTTTTGTAGTGTTACTTACTTCTCTGTTGTAATATGAGGATGAGGGCATTTATTTCATTTGACTATTGTGAGTATTAACTTAAGCAATCTATATAAAATATTAAGCAGAGTGGCTAGTGTACAATAGGCCTTCAAGAAATGGTGATTATTATTCTGGGACAGTATAGCTGCACAGCAAAGACTATTGATGTTGACTAATTTAGTAAATTGCTTATAGATTCGGATAATAGATTTCTGTGTGTAAAACTAAGTTTCCTGCACTTTCAAGTTGATATTATCCTGTGATTTAGTCAGACACTTGGCTGTGGAATATTTGCCTAAAGAAAATACCTGTTTCTTGATCAATGAGTCAAATAATGTGTGGATTCTGGGGTCTAGTCTAGAGAGAAGCTAGTATCTATGCTAGCTTAATCACAGGGCTGGGCTCTTCAAGTAATAAATTTTTTGAGGCTAGGAGGGAGCCAGTGGTAAGGCTGGAGTCCATGTTGCTTGACAATGACCTTTGCCTAAGAATTGGTCTTAGAATATGTGAAACCTAAAATATTTGAATAAGCATTTCAGTAGAGAGTACTTTTGAGGGAGAATAAAGAGGAAAATAGAGAGGAAGAAGTGTTTCCATACTAGCCTGATCAATGGAGGCCAGATTATATAAGGTCCTATCCATTAAAGCAAGGATTCTGTACTTTATCTTAAAATGGAAAGTCTTGGAGAATTGTATGCATGGGAATAACTTGAATAGATAAAGATTTTGGCTACACTGTGGGGAATGTTTTGAAGATGGCAATAATAGATGCAGAGAAACCAGTTTTGAGGCTGTTAAATTACTTTTGTATAGACAGGATGGCTCCTAGATCTAGAATTGTGGCAGAGGAAATGAATGCAGTGGCACTAGGTATAAAGAGTGATTCCTAGATTGCTAACTTTTCTATCCCTATTCAGTGAAAGGAAATATGTTCTTTTTCAGGTGTATTTTCCTAAAATTAGTGTGCCTTTCTTTTGTATATATCCTGTGTGATATTATTTGGGAGTCTGTGCATGACACCTGATTGTAGGTATTATTAAAGGAGGGAACTCCAACTGCTTTATTATTCTCATTCTAGTTAATATGAGCTAGTATTCCTAGCACCATCAACGGTGTTGGGGGAACAAATGCTTAGTTAACTGATTAAAGAATTTTGGCATAATATGTAAGTCACTTATTGCTCAAAACAATAAACACTGATATATACTCTCTTTCCATGGAGCATTTACTCTAGTATAGACTGCCTCAGCAGTTGTCCATCAACCTCCATGATTCACAGGAAATTAGAAAATATAAGTAATGTGAAGATCAAGATCAATATCAGTGGATTTTTATGAGTTTTCTGGCATCTGGCCATGCTTGCAATAGTCTTCTGATGCACTTTAAGTTCACTAAAAGTACTATCATCTGTATCACAAGTGTTGTGGTACAGTTTCATTTTGCTTTAGTTTTTAATCCAGAGAAGCTGAACAGCATTGTTCTATAGTATTCCTTGAGTATCTACCTTAATTACAAAAACATATTCACTTCCAGAAAGTGGATTCACTTGTTTACCAAAGTGAAGAATGAAGTTTTCTGATACAAAAGGAATAAACATCTTTCTCCTTATCACCATCTCTCCCTAAGATTAGAAGTCAGGTCAGTCTCCTACCAGCAGGAAAATGTTATGAAGTTTTTGATGTTAAGTTCTCATAAAGAAAATGAAGAAACTGGGAAAGTTTATTATCTCCGTAACGTATTTTCTCTGGGGTGGAATGAGAATCCTGGGATTATGATTTACCTTCTATTTTATTCCTCCCTTTCGAATTTTGATGCCTTTTACTTTGTTTTCCTAGCCTGATTGTTCTGATTAAACTTCCAATTCAATGTTATTAACAGTCATGAAAGTAGGCATTCCTTCATGCTCATGATCTTAAAAGGAAATTTTTCAATTTTTCGCCATTGAATATGATGCTAGCTGTGCAATTTCACAAATGTCCCGTATCTTCTTGAGAAAGGTAAGTAAATTCTAGTCTTAATTTTCGGAAGGTTTTAACCATGAAAAGGTATTGAATTTTGTCAACGATTTTTCTGTGTCAGTTGAAATGATCACATATTTTTCCTTCATTCTATTAATGTGGTATATTGCATTGACTGATTTTTCATATGTTGAACTGTCTTTGTCTTCTGGGAAGAAATCGCACTTTGACATGGCGTATATTCCTTTAGCAAGCTGTTGGATTCAGTTTGACAGCTTTTTGTTGAGGATTTTTACATCTATATTCATAAAGGATAATGGTCTGCAATTATTTTTCTTGTGACATCTTCATCTGTCTTTGGTATCAAGGTAATGCTGGGTTCATAGAAAGACTTAGCAAATGTACCACATTCTTCTACTGTTTGGAAGAGTTTAAAAATATTTTGTGTTAGTTTTCCTTTGAATGTTTGGTGGAATTCAACTGTGAAGCCATCTTGTCCTGGACTTTTTTGTTGTTGTTCAGAGATTTTTTTTATTACTGATATAATCTGTACTTGTTACAGGTCTGTTCAGATTTTCTATTTTACCTTGAGTCAGTTTTGATAATTTGTGTGTGTCCAGGGAATTGTCCGCTGTATCTAGGTTATATAATTTGTTGGCAAATGATTGTACACAGTGTTCTTTTATAATGTTTACTATTTCTGTCACATCAGGAGTCTTATCTCCACTTTATTTTCTGAATTTTGGTTGTGTCTTTTCTCTTTTCTTCTTAGTAAGTCTAATTACAGTTTCTCTATTTTATTAATACTTTCAACCAGCTGTTGGTTTCATTGATTCTCTTCCTTTTTCTATTTGGTATTTAACTTATCCCCAATCTAATATTTGTTATTCCCTTTCTTCTCCTGACATCGGGTTGAGTTTGCTCCTCTTTTTCTAGTTCCTAAAGTGTAAAATTAGTTTATTGAGTTGAGATCTTTCATCTCTTTTAATGTAGTTCTTTAGAGCTATAAATTTTCTTCTGATCACTGCTTACATTGCATTCTATAATAGTATGTTGTGATTTCATTTAATTCGTTTCAAAGCATCTCCTAATTTTCTTTATAATTTCCTTTTAGACCAACCACTGGTATGTTATTTTTGGAGTGTGTTGTTTAATTTCTATATATTTGTGAAAGATTCATCTTCATCTTATGATAGAAAACAGTTAAAGTAAGGCCTTTGGAGCATGGATCTAATCTCAGACCACATGTCCAAGAAGCTACAGTAATCAAAATTGTACTGGCACAAAAATAGACACACAAATCAATGGAACAGGATAAAGGATAAGCTTAGAAATAAACCCACATATTTATGGTCATTCAATCTATGACAAAGGAGGTAAGAATATAACAATGGAGAAAAGACAGTCTCTTCAATATGTGGTGCTGGAAAACCTGGACAGCTATATGTAAAAGAATGAAATTAGAACATTCTCTAACATCATACACAAAAATAAACTCAAAATAGATTAAAGACCTAAATGTAAGACAACATACCATAAAACTCTAAGAGGAAAACATAGGTAGAGCACTCTTTGACATAAATCGTAGCAATTTTTTGAATGTGTTTCCTAGAGTAATGGAAATACAAGCAAAAATAAACAAATGGGACCTAATTAAACTTAAAGCTTTTGCACAGCAAAGGGAACCATAAACAAAATGAAAAGACAGCCAGCAAACGGGGGAAAATATTTGCAAATGATGTGACCAACAAAGGATTAATTTCTAAAATGTACAGTTTATACAGCTCAATAACAAAAAACCAAATAACCCAATCAAAACTGGGCAGAATACCTAAATAAATATTTCTCCAAAGAAGACATACAAATGGCCAACAGGCATATGAAAAGATGATCAACATTGCTAGTTACTAGAGAAATGCAAATCAAAACTACAACAAGGTATCAACTCACACCAATCAGAATGGCCATCATCAAAAATGGTGATAAACCATGGTTTGCTAAGAGAGGTTTAGTTTGTGTAAGTTCAGAATTCTCTATTGTTTGAAATTTCTGTAAATGACAAGCCTGCTAGGGCATTCAGGAAAGCTGAACTTCCATACTAAGATGAAGTTAATAAGGGAAGATGAAGAGATGAAGGATTTAGTAAAAAACAAGGTTAAGTGAGACCAAAGAAAAACCTTTATGCTCTCAATAAGCACCTTATGATGATTATTCCTTCATCTGCCAAAGAAAACAATATAGGTCCTTGTCAAGATGCAAGCACAAAGTATTCCGGGACAAGTAGGATGTTTTATGATGAATACTCTTTTTATTTAAAAATGCAATGTTTTCATGTGCTATATACTTTCACATTCATATTGATATGCTAAAATATTGCATATAAAATATGATATTTATCTTGATTGCTGAGTGTTTTGGTGCCAATTTAAATTTTGTGTCTTTATAAGTGCCTCATTCACCTCACTATGGTTGTAGCACTGTATCTCTTCATTGGGGTCAATTATTTTGAATTCCTTAGAGCCAGGACAAAGATTAAGGAAAAAACTGGTATAGTATCTTTAATAATTCTGTTGAGCCACTTCATCAGTCAGCCTACAAATCTTTTTCAGTTTCGTAAGTCAATAGACCCATTTTATTGATTAGCTCAATTTGAGATGGGATTTCCTATTATTTTCCCCTGAAAACTTCCTAGCATGCCTGTGCTGCTTTTTATCCTGCAAATCCTTTTTGCTTTGGTTGCTAAGACCACTACTTATTTAGTTTAGGCAGCTTAGAGTAGAAGTGGTATTAGTACAGGTTGCCAATACTTTGGGAGATGCAGATTTTATTCTTACTAAATGAGCAAGGAGTTATCTTTGAAGGCAGGAGGGAAAGTACTATTCAGTTGTGAATATTACATACCATAAGTCAAACTATGTATTCAATGGTATGAATATGGGGATAAAGCCAACTGATTCCTGGTCTTGAGGGACTCATATGATAAAGATAAAGATAACTCAGGTACAGTGGGTTAAGGACCAAGAGATACTGCAATTGTTGTGATCCATAGAGAGCCTGTTTGTTTGTTTGTTTTTGGGTGGGAGGGGGTGCAGAATTAAGGGAAACAAAAGATAAAGAAAAAAACTTAAATATTAATATTGTTCAAATTTGAACTTTGAAGAGAAAGGTAAAATAAGAGATTTTACTACATGGATTTAAAAATTGGATGATGTATTTGACCGGTGAGGTGTAGTTACCTAGGAGTTAAATTAGAAGAATTGAGACTCAAAATAATATATTTAATTCATTCACTCATCTTTTCACTTCAACAGAGTTACTGACATTGCTATGACCAGCAAAGTCTTAATGTTACTATGGGGAACTGAAAGACTGGGAAGAATAGTCCACTTTCAGAATAAGTAAAGGCACATATAAATAAAATGTGTGTAAGAATATAATAAGTGCCGTAAAAGAAGCATAATTTAGGTGGTGTGGCACAGAGATGAAGGAAAAGTCATATCAATTATGGCAAAATCACAGGATGGTTAAGGGAAGGGAGGATAGATTTAAGTCAGCACTGGCAGTTAAAATGTGCATCTGCAGAAATGGTATTTATTAACTCACATGCACATTAGAATTAGAAGATATTATTCCCCCAATATATCACTTTATCCAAGTCTTTAATGGTAGATTTAAGGTTTTTAAGGATTTTTAAAAATACTTTATGTCCACTTTACTTTTTCTTCCTAAGAAGAGTAGCACAAGATTATATTTTATCAATTATGTATGCTGGGATTTTTGTTGTTGTTGTAGTTGTTGTTATTGTGTGTGTGTGTGTGTGCGTGCGTGCCTTTTTGTGTGAAATATGTGGGATAATGGAAACTTGATATGGTTCAATTAATGAAGTATCTGAATTTTAGTGTCTTATCTATGGAGAAAAACACAATCTTGACAAAGGCAATTCCTACTTAATCTCTAATTTATGTTAAAATTACACACTGTATACTCATTTTATACTTTGATCCCTGTTTTGATGTTAGCAGAGACTATATATCTCACAAATGCTGTCCTATATTCATGTACACTTTCCATTGTTTGCTTTTTCTCCAAACAACAAACCTATTCACCTCACCTATGAAACCTAAATGCCTATTTGCTTATTCATCAGTTGTATCTTTTGGTTATTTTGGAGAGTAGAGTTTCATTCAGAGCAATACGACCATGTCTCTTTCTGTAACGCTATGGAGACTCTATAACCTTTTTGAAATGTTTCACTTAAATGAGTAGGCAAAGAAACCCACAGATTAATTACTGTTATTGACACAGCATCAGGAAGAGACTGCATATGTGACTTCTTTGTATCCTGAATGATGAACAAGGACATGCATCTAAATTTAAATTTCAGAATTTGGCAACTGTTTCATTTTTAGTAATTCCTCTACTTTCATCAGTGATATTCAAGTCTGTCCCATAAAGTTACAAAAAAGGACACCACATAACAATAAGGCAAATGATAGGGACTTGGGATCATTTACAGACTAATTTTATCTGTGGAAATAAAGTTATTTCTTCAAGCAAATTATTCCTTTTAGGAAATGCAGACCATGAGCTTGATATTCAAAAAAGTTGCCCCAAAAATGATCACCAGTGTTGGTTGAAGACTTACTCATAAGTATTCAATGCCTCCACTGCAAAGGGAAAGCAGGGAAGAAATTACCTTCGGTGGAAAGGTAATAGAAGGAAGCTTATCAGAGACCAAAAGCTTCTATCTTTTACTTATACCCAACTCTCCTTGCCTTCAATCAACTCCAGCCTCTCAGCAGGAAGAATCTGGCTGCAGGACAGAAATCTGAATTTCATTAATAGTGTTACAAGGGGATCAAGACTTTAATAATGAGTTTAATATATTGGACATAGGAGGAATTACCAATCACAGCAGAGTCTTAAAAGATGCTATTGGCTTAGAGAATTTGAAGTTTTCTGCAGGAGAAGCGTGTTTAAGCAAGTGAATATATTCAAACAGCTATGTATAGTTGCTAGATTCCAAAGGCATGCTATTGCAACATTACATAAATGATTTACATTCACAGGTGGAAGAAGTGGGGTGTGCACAGATCCAGCAGTAAAGAGTATGAATCATGATGAATTTGATTATGAGAATTGTACCAGTTTCTTAAATTTGACCCCCACAGTCACATATGCTGCCTTTTTCTCCATTTCATATCCCATCTCAATCTCTAAAGGGAGTGAAGAATGATGAAAACAACAATGATAGCAAATATTAGTAAAGTGCTAAGTGCCGGGTCATATGCAATGGATTTATGTGCATTATTTCATTAACTCTTACTACAACTTCTTGTAGAAGATGATATCATTATTCCCATTTTACCAATTAAAAAAACTGAAACTCAGAGAACTTAAGCAACTTTTCCTGGAGGGAAATGCAGGGAATAAAACCCAGTTCTACCTGAAGTTAAAACCTGTGAAAATGATGCATCTTCCTCCCCATACAGAAGCAATACAATCTCTCTGTTCTTTTCTATATAGAGCTGCTCAAAACCAATTCCTCTTGCCTGAGTCCACTTTACACATCAAAGGAACATCAGCAATAAGGCATACATCTACAGCAGGAATTGTAAGTAATCACATAGGTATGTGGACTTAGCTTGATGAAATCATACATGAGCTATTAGAAAGGTTTAATTGGACAGGAAGGCAGACCTGGGAGCTCCTAATACAGAAGGCTTATGGAACCCATTCTTCATCCCTTCTTTCAAAGCTACATTCTTCTTTACTTAGATAATACAGAAAGGCAAAGTCTAGCTTCCAACGTCATAAAGCAATGGAAACAATTTTCACCAACTGAAAGATAATACAAGATTTTTCTAAATGAATTCTTTTTAGAGTATTTTACAGGCCATTTGAAGGTGTTTTTGTTTTGTCTTGTTGGTTGAGAGGAAGAGGGTATAGAACATTTTTAAGTGTTCAAATCTCACATCACAGATCTATTATGGAAGAATATAATATAAAAGCAAAAAAGGCTAAGCAGGAAAACTTGTCAGCTTCAAAATTATGAAAAAAATCAGGAAAGGTCTAGTCATAAAACTTGAAATCTTAAACAGATTAGATTCTCTGATTGAGGTAGAATGAGATAAAAGATGTATCAGTTCTAATTTTTTTTTCTTCTGTGTGTAAGTATATGAGAGGGACATTTTAAATTTCCTCAGCCAGTTCTTCAGAATAGTTTTAGATCATATTTCAGTGGTCATTTCCTGGTTCTCTAGAACTTCTTAGCAGGAATCCACTGATGCCTCTAAAATTATCTCAGATATACCAAACAGTAGGGTAGTTCTCATCAAGATAAGGAATATTTTAGGATGCTTACTACCACCAGTCCAAACACCTGAGCTTCTGTGCTAATTTCAGAGCTTAGCATTTTCTGTTGGGTGCTGGAGCCTAGCTCTGCATCCTTGGCTCTTATACTAGTTTTTGACAGCACTCATTCCCATAATGGTGTATTGTATTTATCTAAGTCCAACCTACCTGCAATAGTGGTGTCAGAAAACAGATCTCCTAGCAACAACCATAAAAAAGAAAAAAAAAAAAAAGAGATCATACACAGAACTTATACAGCTCCAGTACAAAGACCATATGTCATTTAGTGCAGTATTCCACTTTTATTTATTTTCCCTTGAACTCATTCAATCTTTCCCACCCTTAGCTATTTAACATAACATTCTTCAGGTTCCAGATTATATATCTTCCACTTAATGAAACTTTTACTGAACACTTCCTTCTCAAGCACATTGAATTTCAATCTCCCTCTCCCTCACTCTATCCCTCTCTCTTCTCTCTGTCTCTCTGTCTCTCTCACACACACACAGACACACACATATTAGGTAATCCTATTATATTGTCTCCCAGTACCCTCTTCTTCTCCTTTATAGCATGAATCAGGATGTCATTAACTGATTTTGGTAATTACTTGATTAATTTCATCTTCAAAAGTTAATAAATTTGATGGAGTCTGGGAGAAATTCTCTCTTGCTTACTATTTTATTGCTAAAGCTAGCACTGTATCTGCAACATAGTTGGCAGTAAATAAATACTGAGGAGTAACTAAATGATTTAACTAGGTTTTGCCACCCAGACTCCTCAATTTCCTGGACTATGTCTCTTCATGTATCTGTACTTATTTGTACCAAATATGTATCATCTCTTTGGATGATTGTTGGGGGTTCAGTACTACACTTGTTTCAGTTTTTCTAGTCTCTTTTTCCTGCTCAGTCTCAGCTATCACTCAACTCCTTTGTCTTCTACTGTAACTCTGTACTGTATAAAACTGTAACTGATTATTATTATCTTAGTCCATATTTCAACTTCTCTAGAGAGAATTATCTAAATCTGAATGAATTTGATTAATCAGACAATATAGTTTACAAATAAGTCAAGCAATATGAGGAAAAGGAAGTGATCATTTGATTTGACAATTATGATGTTATTACTCTCCTTGAGAAGAGTGATTTTAGAGATATAGGGGCCCAAATTAAATCTATGACATCCATACGCACAGCTTTCAATTATCTACCTCCATCCTAATAACTCCCAAATATATCTATTTAATCAATTTCTTCCCTTTTAGTATGGAATCATGTATCCAACTGTTTAAATTGAAATCTCCATCAGGATAGCACACAAATATATCAAGTTTAATTTAAACCAAATGTATTAATCATGTTTTACAACTACATGACCCTTACCAGCACTATGACCAAGTGTTTATGGGCATGCACACACACGTGTACACACACAGCTATCCTTTACCCTGTGTTTCCTATCTGAGTTAATGCCACCACCATTCACACAAATTAGAAACTTGGGAGGCATTCTTTTTCCAGTGATTACTCTCTGAGTCTAATAAGTACTAACACTTCTTGAGTTTAGCAATATCTAGATCTTGAATTGGACTAGATATGAATCCAGATTAAGAATTTATTAACTGTCTGATATTAGAAAACTTACTTAAACATTCCCATGTCCCCTAATTCCCAACCTGTTAAATGAGGATAACACTGCCACCTCCTTTGGTGGGTTTGTGTAATTGTTAATTAAGTGAGATTATGCATGTAAAATATCTAGAATCTTACCTATTTTTCTTTTTTATTACTATTATATACTCTTCTAATGCCTTGGTGCAATCCTTCATCATACTATAATCTCTGATTTTTCTATCTCCAGGCTTACCCATTTCACCTTCATTCTCCACACAGCTACCAGGATGATCCTTCTAACCCCCAAATCTTAGCACATGTTTCTACGCTGTCTAAAACCCCTCAGTAACCCCTAACTGCCTCTTAGATGAATCCCTCACTCCCTAGTGGGACTCACAAAGATGTTAGAAATCTAGATCTTGTTTACCTCTCCAGATTTTTCTCTTGCTCCTCTCTTCCTCATAGCCTTTGTTCCAGCCATACAAAATGTATAAACGTTAGTACATTGTGATATGGTTTCATGACTCCATGTCTCTGCATCTGCTATTTCTTCTTGGAAAGCATTTCCATGTTTCTTTTATTAGCTTAAATCGTATGTACCCTTCAACACAACCTCAAGGTTCTGATTCTCTGTAGAACTGACATTGACCTTCTCAAGAATAGTGGATTATTTTCTTCTTTTCACCACTGAATTAATCTTGTATATACCTGTATTATAGCACTTTATGTAGTAGTTGCTTACATGTATACCTCTTCTACTAGACTGTGAGTACTTGCTTTATGTTAGGAATTATGTACTGTGGTAGAGACAGAATGGTAAATAAGACATGGTTACAGATCTTGAACAGTTCACAATCTGAAGGAGCAGACATGTAAATAAGAAGTTTGAACTCAGGGATGTGTTTCAAGGGAAAGTACACAAAATGTGTTTTGTAATTTACAATAAAGGAATATTTTTTTCCACTAAGAAGATTGAAAAGGAGTTCAGTAATACAATGACTTTTGAGCTGTGTGTTAAAGATGTTAGAATTAATCAGGAAAAAAGGAAGTAGGAGTTAGAAATTTGAAAGAAAGACTGTCATGGGTAAAAGCACAGAAGGAAGGCATTGTATAAATGGGGAAAGTGCAATTTTTTATAGCCAGAGGGTAGTATATTTGGGGATAATGGCATAGTTCAGGATAGAAAATAGCTAGATGTTGAGTTATGAAGATAACTGTATGGCTAGTTAAAAGTCTGAATATTAATACTTTGAGCAATAGTAAGCTATTGAAGGACCTCAAGCAAAAGAAAATATGTTAAGATTTGTGTCAAATGTCCTTATGAAACAGCCAATTAGGAAGCTAAAGTAACAATCTAAGCTGTTTGTGATGGGGACCCACAAATACATGAAGGTAGTTGGATGGGAGTATAAAGGAGTACATAAAATTGCAGTATGGACACTAATGAATTCATCTAAGAAGACACTAATGAACTCATGTACAAAAAACAAACAGACTTGTAGACACAGTAAACAATCTTATGGTTACCAGGGGAAAGGGGATGGGAAGGGATAAATTTGGGAGTTCGAGATTTGCAAGTATTAACTACTATACATAAAAATAGATAAAAAAACAAATTTTTTCTGAATAGCACAGGGAACTGTATCCAATATCTCATAGTAAACTTTATTGAAAAAGAATATGAAAACAAATATATGTATATATGTATGACTAGGACAGTATGCTGTACACCAGAAATTGACACACTGTAACTGACTATACTTCAATTAAAATAACTGAATAAATAAAACAAACAAAACAAAATCTAACAAACAAAAAAAATTGCAGTAGGTATTACACAGAAGATGGATGATTCAATGAAAGTAATGATGATGAAAAGAGAAGAATCTAGTAAGGCTTTCAGATTTCTTGATTGTACAAGTAGACAAGAGAAGACAGTAATATAGGAGAAGTGGCCTTGTTGGTAGGGTATAAGATAATAATAAGATAATTTTGGAATATGTTGAATTATAATACCCGAGAATCAGAATTTCTGCAATAAGTAAGGTGAGAGTCTAGAACTAGGAAGGCAGGTCTCATCCAGGGATAGCAATTGAGAAATTCTGAATACATAATGATAATTGAAAAAATGGATGAATTCACTCAATCAATGAAAAATAATAAGTCAAGGGGAAAAATCCAGGAAACCTAAAAAATTAAAAAGTGAGTAGAGGAAAATATATTTATGAAAAAGCCATCACAAATTCATAATAAAGTGGAATTAAGGAGAAGCTAAATGAATAGAGTTTAAAGAAGGAAAAAGTATTCAAAAATGTGAAACTCTTTGGAGCAGGTAAAAAAGATAATGGTCAAAAGTACCAATTTTAGCAAATAAAATCTTCTTGGAGAGTGCAGAATCACTAGAATATAATGGAAAGGAAGCAAATTGCAGTAGAGGTGAAGGAGCAGTAGGTGAAGAACTGGGAATGTGAGTGAACTCTTATTTTTTCAAGATGTTTAGCTGATGAAAAGGTCAGAGAGTTAGTAACTGGAAGAGGTATCACAGTTGAGGAAAGTGGTTTGTTTATTTACATTTATTTTTACATGGAAACATTTAAGTAAGTTTATCAGCTAAAATAGGGGAGTGACAGAGACAATAAATTTATAAAAGAGGAAGATTGTCTTAATCACTAATATTAAACTTAGTTTGCTGTCTTATTGTAAATAAAACTAGCTTTCTAAAGCATAGTATAAGTAAGAAGCTTCTCTTCCTCAAAAAGCTTCTGGTGCATTTCTTTTACTCTCCCATATATAAAGAATCCATTTAAAAAAAAAATTGAAGCAAGATCATTCACTTCCTCCCATCCAGATTATTTTCCATCTTCTTTTTCCTTCAGCATTTCTACTCAGGTGCTTACCTTCCACATGTAACAAGTAAAGTTTCTCTTTATTCCTGGACATTTTTTGGTCTTCTTTCAGTATAAAAATTTACCAGTTTCCTGCTTTGCTGTTGTAGGTGTTTGTAAGATGACTGTGACCATGAGAAATATATTCCTGCTAATGTGATATTGTTGGTATGACTGTGTTCATAATTGGTGACGTTACTGATATTTAACCCAGATAAGTTTGTGACTTAGAAGGCATCTTCAGTGTTTGATCTCAAAGAATAAATTAAGGCAATGATACTCAATCTTTAGCTTACATCAGAATCATCTGCAGAAAACACTGATTTCTGTGATCCAACCCTAGGGATTCTGATTCAGTTAGCCTCGAGTGGACCCCAAGAATTTGCATTTCTAGCAGATTTACAGGTAATGCTGATGCTGCTAGTCACCAGCCTTACAGTCAGTGAACACCACTGACAAGGATAATCAGGTTCCCAGTTGGACAAAGTAAGTATAAATATATGTGGGCAGTATTTTGATACTTGTTTAATAATAGCTATTGACTCCAACTAGCATCATCACTGTTTGGAGAGAAGAAATAGTACAAGGTATAGACTATTGTCCTTTCAAGAGCACAGGTTATTAAAAGACCAAAATCCACTCAGTAATAACTTGAAACTGAGACTCTGAGATCTGAGTGTGTTTTAATGGCTCAAAACATATAGCACCTCTATAACATTTCATTATTGTCTCAGAGTGTATATGGGAATTTTGAAACATGTAGACATTTACCAACTGGAAAAAATTGAGAGTTTTAATAGAAGTTCATTTTAAAGTGCCTGCAAAAGTATCAGAAAATAATACACGTTTTAAATGCACTTTCTCTGAGTCTGCCAGCTTCTTGACATTAATATAAGTCAAATGAGTGCTTTTTCTTTCTCAGCCATTGTGCTCCATTGTTTTGTAGCAACAAAGAAGCTAGAGAACATTTTCTGAGTGTTAAAACAGCATCCCTATCATAGGCAGAGATGCAGCCATTAGATAATTACATACATTCCCCAAGAAACTAAGGTGCTTGGATGCAACTCATCTTTCACCACAGGGTGTGTTGCTAGGCAACAGGCATACATGGGACAACTACATTTGCATTAACTGGAGGTAGATTTCTGTTAAAAAAAAAAACAGAAATTATAATCTAATTGAAATTTTTGCCATAAAAACTCTTTGTTTTCAGTTTTGATGTAAATACTAAAACAACCTCCTATTTAGAGTCCTGGGAGATCTGGACCACAGTAATCCTAGACCTTGCTCAGTCTAGGATTTAGTCCCAGCTAGTCCTGGTTTCAACATGAACTGTGCACCTTACTCAGTGTACCAACTGGGCAAGTTACCAACGTTTCCAATGCTTTAATTTTCTTCCCTGAAAAATAAAGATAAAATGCCTATCTCATAAGGCTGTAATGAGAACTGCTAGATAATATATGTAAATCTCCCATTATTTCTGACTATTCCCAAATTTCTACCAAATTATCCAGGAGAATAAAAGTAGAGAAAGAATGTGAATAGGTGATATGGCGGAGAAGGCAATAATATTTAACTCAAAACAACACAAGCTATTGTACAATAAAGAATTTGTCTCGTTTTTGTCCTAGGTTCCTAGCATGAAGGTTCTAAAATCCTTGGAATTTCTCAAGTGACAGGAGAGTATTCATTATACTAGTGAATGACTCATTGAAGATCCCTAGATAGCTTCACAGCAGGGCTGATCACAAGAAAGATGTGATTAGAGGATTGAGACTTTGAGGCAGCTCAGTTTCCTGGGAGCATAGAGGGCTGGAGATTGAGTTAAATCACATGGTCAATGCTTTAATCAATTAATGACATCTACATAATAATCCAATAAAAACCCTGGATATCAAAGTTTAGTGGAACTTCCTGGTTGATGAAACCATTGATGTGCTGAAAGGGTAACAATCCTAATTCCAAAAGGAGAGGGCACAGAAGCTATGCATGAGTCATACGCTCGTGTGGAAGAATCATAAATATATATTTTTTAAATTGCCACCTCCTCAAATCAAATGCATCATAGTAACTGCTCTTTTTTATCCTTGTTTTCTCTTATATTTTGAATTAGTAATGTTTGAAACATGGCAAATAAGTAATAGCTGTGTGCTCCCAAGTGCCCAAAACTGAAAGCATGGGAATAGTTCAGGCTGGGAAGCTATGGTGAGTTATGCGAAACCAAGGACAACATGTGCATACGATATGTAGCAGTAAGAGCCATGTAAATCACATTGTTGATTAATATGCAAATATTTTATATAGTATTCTAACAACAGAATAAATAGAAGTTAAGCATGAGGATGGAAATGGGAAATAAACAGAATCAGGAGTGGTTAAGAGCAGGTTTAGAGATCAGGATAAAGGAACTAAGTTGTGTCATTGTGAGGTTTTCTGCTTCACAAAGGAAGACTCAATGCTTCCATTTCACTCTACTTAATCTTAGAGGAGCCCTTTTCCAGAGGCAAAGAAGAGTTTGAAGTCTTTGTACCAGGAAATCTGGGAGATAGATGACTGTTCTGTTGAAACGCTACTTAATTTACCTTTGTCTCTACTTTTACTACTCCCGAAAGTTTCCCCATTGCTAGCCCATTACCACTTCCCTTGTCCAACTCCTCAACTTTCTCTTACTATTCCTTGTAACTCAGACACCATCTAGTTTTACCTGCCAAATTCATTCCACCAAA
This sequence comes from Camelus bactrianus, assembly GCF_048773025.1. Taxonomy (NCBI): domain Eukaryota; kingdom Metazoa; phylum Chordata; class Mammalia; order Artiodactyla; family Camelidae; genus Camelus; species Camelus bactrianus. The sequence continues at coordinate 55,963,002 of NC_133549.1, read as the reverse complement.
ATCCTCTTCAATGATGGGACAATTTTTCCAAAAGGCCAACTAGCTAAATATACTTGTTTTTTCAGTAATTTATACAATTTACAGCAATTCAAGTTAGATTATATGGCTTTAACAGCTTTTGAGATTTCTATAATGTTTGAGTTGTCTAACTTTCATTTTGGCTTTTAAAGATTTCTTTTCAATTTGTTTCTCCACCATGTTTTTGTAGCTAAATCTAGTGGAAGCTGGAGGAGAGGGAGAAAACTTTCATTTAAAGGAAAAATTGAGGAGAGTTCTTTCAGAAGATTGTCTTTTTAATAATCTAGCCACTGGAATAATTGGTCTTTGGCAAATTAACTCTAAGAGAAATGGCCTGCTTTCTGTAACTTTAGGCAATAAAGCTAAAAGTTTGCCTACCAACTTTCAAAGAAGAGAATTTTCTTTCCTTTGACTATATGTCAAGTTCCTAGAAAACTACAGAAAAAAAATCCTGCTACATAAAGGAGCTAGACATAGCAGAAATAATTGTCCAATTTGCATGCTTATTTACAATCTTGAAATAAGCATTTACACAGAAAAATTAGTTTGTTAAATTAAATAACATGGGGCCCAGCTCTTAAGGAGTCAGTATAATGGGATCTTGGATACAAATGAAATTGATGTGTGCTGGAGAATAGTAACAATTGTCTGACTGCTATGCTGTAAATCCCAGCAGGGACAGAGATGGTTTAAAGCTTAGTTAAAAGCAGAATCTTTACTATTTAAAAGGTCTGTTTCTCTTTAGCTTGCAAGAGAAAATCCTGATACAGAAGTGACAGTGCTAAGTTATTCAGTGGTACCAGGTACTAAGACCATTAGAAAGAAGTAGTTGTTGGTTACAGCCAGGGAAATTTAAAATCAGAATTTGATTAGAGTTTGGATTGTGATGACAACTGTAACTCTATAAATGGACGTTCTGCTTCTGAAGGTGCTCTCGCTGTTATGAAGTGATAGCATTCAAATGTGAAGTCTAACAATTGCCCCATTTTTCTCTTTTCCAGAAGTCCATTATTAGTGAGTTAACCCTTGATATGTCAGAAATTCAGACTTGCCTTCTGCTAACTTGTATATCTTACCACATTGACAAATAATATTTTTAATTAAACCAAAATAGTTTAGAGATTACATATGTAGCTGATATAATGGAGAGATGATTCAACTTGAAAATATTGTCAACTTACATTTATTGATTGAAGGTTATTTAAAAACACAATCTTATTAAAACTAAGAATAAAAACACTTATTTTCCACAAATATTTAATTAATTGTTCAGATTTATCTGTTGTTTCTTTCCACTGAGAAATAAACAGGAGGTTCAACAGTCAGTCTGTGATAGCAGCAGTGTAAAATTTGCTTTTCAGAGATTTAAAAAAAATGTTCCATAAGGTCAAATGGACATAGGATTTTTATAAATTTCAAGTACACATTCTTCAGGTTATCTGACTTAAAGGTTATGTGCAGTCTCATATAGTTTTAAGGAATTCTTGTGTGGTGGCTGCAAAACATAATTTAAAATAAAGGAGGTAGGGGGTGATGATGTAGAAATCAGGGAATTTCTACCCATGGTAAACATGTGAGGTGGGACTTCAAAAAATTAATAGCGCTAGGGAAGTGGAGGGCAAATCTGACAATGCTTTTCTTCCCTTTATTGACTTAATCCAATGGTAAGGCAAGTCTATTGACAGAAATAGATGTGATGTTTTCCGTAGTATTGGACCTTGACTATTTCAGTAGAGATTACGTGTGTGTGTGTATTCCATATAACTTCACTGAATTTTGAGGTGCCTTACATGCTTAACTATACTTACTGCATATATTTTAATCATCACTTTAAGTTAATCATTTCCATCAGTTTTGCATCTGAGGATAAACATGCAAGTTTTAGCAAAAATGATCTAAATATTTTTCTCATCTTTTCACTTCTACTATTCTACTTCACAATTTACATTTACTCAATATCCTGTACTTTGAAATTTTGTGTATTTATGCTATGCTTACTTAACCTATATCCCGAAGAATGTCTCCTGAATAGTAATAGATACTCTCACAATATCCAATAAATGTACAGATGTGAAACAGATTTATTTTTCAATCTCTGTCCATGTAAAATGCCTAAAGTAAACCAGATTTCTGAAGAGTTTTGGCTACTCTCTAGTGGAAATTATGGGAGTCATTCAGACACAGGTATTAAAAGAGCCACAAAAGTCTCTGTCTCTTCCACAAAATTATTTCTTCTCAAAAGGTAAGAGGTAAGATAATTTACTAAATACAAAAATTAGTCATAATACATGCTAAATCTCAGACATGATAAAAGTTGAATTTTATGGTTTATGATAATTAGTTGGAGAACTGGAGAGTATAACTAAATAGATCTGTGACAAGAACTTAGAACTAAGTTCATTTTATTTTCAGATTCAGCAGTCAAGGCAGATGCTTAAAAAAAAAAAGTCAGCTAGATTTATTGAAACCTTGTTGTAAAATCCTCATTTTAAGTCACAGAGCCTCAGAGTCACAGTGCAAATTTGATATGCCACCGAGAAGATAAACAAATTACTGAGCAAACAAGCTAAGAGAAGTTTGCTTTCATTTTTCTCCTCCTCCCTTTCATGGTCTTCATCAAATTTCTGTGTGATTCTATGCCTTTTTTCTGTACCCTGGATGCTCCTTACAAGAGGGTTAGAATAATAGTTTGTAATACTGTAAGTCCCTAGTTCACCATTCTGAAACAAAATTAGCTAGAAATATCAGAATAATCATATTCATCTTTCTAAATTCAGGGGAAGAACTGAGGTACCTCGTGTGTGCTTGCCAATGTCTTTGATTCATTTTTTTTCTCAGTTCTCATTGTTTGCCACTTCTTCCTAGTACTCAGACCATAATTTGTTGTTGTGAAGAATTTTCTACTGAGGTGACTTTGATATTACTCATGTTGACTCCCATATTGGGGCCATATGAGGCTTTACTGTTTCTGAATTTGGAAGGACAATTCTTTTATCCCAGTTTTAGATATGACATTGCTAAAACGGGAAGTGTCTTCCCTTATCATATGTGTCCCTCCATGTGCTTCTTCTACTGTTTTAGAGAGAATTAAAGACACAGTTCTTTGATACCTCTTTTCTCTATCTTGTTATGCTCAGGACTGTGTTACAAGTTACTATAACTGGGCCAGAAGACAACCTGAGTAACACACACAAGATTGTACTCAAAATTGTTGCTCCATTTCAACACTGTTTCTCAATCTCTACACCAAGCCTTCTGCACTTCCTCCCTCCTACTGAGTTCCTACTTTATCAGCTACATGTCTTTTGAGGGGAGGTAGGGTGAATGGTAGCCCTTACTGAGAAGTATTTTTTCTAGTCTTTAGCCCCCGTAAATCTAGTGGTTTCTATAGGACTCCTCAACCCATCATGGGAAAAAAATAATAGTAAGACTGTTTTGGGAATTGTTTTTTAATATATTTATGTCCTCCAATTAATTCAATGATAAGGCAAGTCTATTATCAAGAACAATATGGATATATCTGACTATGCTATGGTTACAAAACTTGGGACATCGTTGTGTGAAATTCCTACAGCACAGACATTACTAAATTATAAACCAGACCACATTGTCTACTACTAAAATATTTACAGGAGCTTTGTGAACAAATACATAGATGTCCACCCTTTCAAATGATTTTCTATCTTATCATGTGAAAATAAACTGACTTAACTTAAATCAGAGTCATATTGTAAGTAAAAAAAAATACTATTGCATTAGCTCTTAACATTATACTGCTTTTGACCATCATTTGCTTAAAATAACTGTAGGCTAGCCTTATTATTCTTCATTTTGCTGATAAGAAAATGTAAGACACAGAGAGGTTAAGTGAGTCACCTCAGATTACACAGAAAGTCAATGGCAGAACTAGGACAGAAACTAATATTAGTGAATCCCTAATGCCCCTCTGCTTAACAGTGCCATCTCTTATTAAAAAGGACAATCATAGTTATCTCATTTATAAGTCTGCTCTATTTTAGTCACATTCTAACAGATTCAATTTGGTATTTCACATTGATTAAATGATTAAAAAGATATTTAAATACAATTTATTATTTATCAATGACTTTGAAGGTATTGCTTCTTCAAGACCATAAAACAAACCCATTGTAAAGCTAATAAATGGGTCAAGATCACAAGTGTGAAGATTACTATGGCTATCTGCAGAACAGATCTCAGGTGTTTTTTTTGGGAAGAGGGTGGGATTAATGAATTTACATAAAAACTTTAGTAGCCCTCTAAATTTGGTCTTTATCAAATGATTTCTGAGTGTCTGCTATGATCCAGACATATTCTATGTGCTAACAGAACATAGTACAGAAAACAGGAAACATCTCAGCCTTCATGGAGTTAACATTGTATCAGGCAAAGACAGATAATAAACAAGATAAGTAAATAAGATGCATAGTATATTACCTGGTTATAAGTAGCATGAACACAGAAACAGGATGGGGAGATAGGAATTATTGCAGGTCAGAGATTAGCGGACCACAGAAGGCCACATAGAGATGGTATTTTTTGAAAGTCCTAAATGATTTGGGGCTGGGAGCCATCTGTGGGAGATGCATTCCAGGCAAAGGAAATGTTAAATGTAAAGGTCCTAATATGAGAGTGTGTCTCATGTGTACAAGGGATATCAAAGAATCTTTTTTGGCTGTGCTGAAGAAAAGCTGTGGGAAATAGTTTCAGATTGACGATGGAGGACAAGATAATGTAGAATCTTGTGAATTGTAAGAATTTAAGCTTTAATAAAATCTGAGCAAGATGGGAGTAGAAGAGTGATTTTAGGTTTTAAGAAGATAACTCCAGCCGCAATTGAGAATAAACTCCTAGACACTAAAAGCAGAAGCAGGAATTCTGTTTCTTACTACTCTCAAGACATAAATTTCTGCCACTGGATGATTCACTTGGAAACCGAAATTCTGTGTGCAGTGGCAGTGCAGTGGCACTCTATGCTGGCTAAGTGACTTGATCTGCAAGAGAGGTACTGGGTGGGTTCTGGTACCATTGGTTGTTGGGTCCTATTGATCAATTGTTGGCAAATGACACTTTAGCTGTAATGAGGAAGTGAAAGATAAGCCAGACCAGCAGAGTCACTTAGGAGTTGAGGTGAATTCACTCAAACAGAATCGAACTGAGTATCAAATACTGGGAACTATTGGGTAGTAATGACTTCAATGTAGACAGTTTTTCTAGGCAGGAAGCTAGGAATGGGTATTAAAGCAGACAGGTACAGGTATTCAGGTGGTCAGTCCAAGACTATCTTTTGAGAGATATCCAAATCATGCTAGAATCACTGCCAAACCATTTGGAAGTAACAAAATGGTTCTCGTCAGGTACTCCCTTGGCATCCTTGTAGAATAGCTCTATTCAAAAAAATGACTCAGCACTGTACTGAAGGAAGCTCTTAAAAAACAAGTATTGTTACTCCTATAGTAAGTGATACGGAATGAACAGTCATGATCACCAGTTGGGTAATATGTACAAATGATCAAAAATATTTTCAAACTGGAAAACATGAACCAAAATATTTCTAGTATCACAGAATATTGGCAGAAAAGGGAGTTTTGAGTGCATCTCAAAAACCAGTTTTGTATGAGTTACATTCATTTTTAGGTTCCTTTTGTTATTGCTCTCTCATTTGTAAGCTCATTTTCAAAAGACTAATTAAAATTCTGCCTGCTTCTGGTCTGAATGATTCCCTTTTCACCAAGGCATAAAAGCTGTGAAGTTATTTTCTTTTTCCAGGTTTATATCTCAATTGTCAACCTCCATTTGTTTGATTCTTCTAGCTCTGACTTTTATTTTCAGTTTTCCCCTTTTTTATTCGCTTTATTTGGGATTATACATGATTTTTTAATTTCAACTTTTCTCCCCTCTCCTTTTTTTGATGAATATTTCTTTGAAACTTCCTGTGGACAAGGCAATAATATTTAATTTTGACAGAACAAAGATTCGTTACAAGTTTCCCTCTTTATCTTTGAGAAATATCAATTCCTAGAAACTGTTGCTCATGTAAACAACATCTATTATTTTACATTAGGCTTTGTTCAGCTTTTAATTAGGTAAATTAGCTATAACCAATCTCAAATATGTCAAATGATCAGAAAACAATCTGTCATCTGTTTAATGCTGGCATTATTGTTTTTGATGTTATTGTCATTATAATTTTATAAATAGAAAATATGATCTCATAAATGCAACAGCGTATAACGATTAACAGATGCAAATGAACTTGTAGAAAATTAATTTAGTGGATAAAAGATGGCTATCTTGAAATAATAGTTAAAGGTCATATGATTAGGCTTCAAATATTACAAAACAAAAATAATTAATTGAATCAACAGGCACTTATTTAGAACATAAATTCAACTAAGGACAGTGATAAGGCACTTGACCACAGAGCTAATAATTTACCTTCTGACAGTAAGGAGTTCATGGTGTTACTAGAGGAGCAGAAAAAGATAAAAGTGAGTCTTAAATGGATGCATAAAATACAGTACATGGTTTCAAATAACACATAATCTAAACTAGTGCCATGTACCTTATTTATTTGTTCATTTTATTAAATTAAGACTTTTTTTCCCAAAACACATTATTCTTAGGTCACCTTAAAGTTGAGTGAAATCAGCTAATGACAGGGAATTACAGAAGGTGCCTGGGTGGAAAATATAATAGGAATAGTTATTAGAAATAAATGGATCTCAGTATTTCACTATATAGTACTTTTAATATAGAATCTATTTTTTAAAATATTTGCTCAAATATTGTATATATTCCTACCTTTGGTAGAATGACCTAACTCACACTTCTCTATTAAAATATGGTTCAAAATATACATTGTCTTAAGATGTCCCTAACTTCTACCCTTGTTTATTATAGGACAATTTCTATTCTGTAATCTAATATTTATTCTGAGTTAGTAACAGTTATTCCTTGGAGACAGTGTGTGATATGCTCCAGTTCCATACACAAGTGATAACACTAAGGGTCAGCTTCATGAGTGTGCAACTCGTGCAGTCACACAGGGCCCCAGACTTAGAAGGACTCTGAATTTGGTTTAATACTCTGAACTCAATGCCTTGAAATTCTTATTTTTTTATTTTGAATTTATGTTTTACAAGTGAAGATTGGTGGGACAAGGGAGCACTATGTGAGCAGAGCGGATGCATGCAATACGTGTATCTTCTGTTCCCTGCTGCTCCATTTGCAAACTGTGTTTGCAGTGGCCCATTAGCTCTGAGTCCCAGTGCACCACGATGCTTGGGAGTTTAGCAGCACTCAACTGAGTAAATAGTAAGCAATGTGTCTTACTCAGCTAGGCCTGCTATAATAAAATACTTTAGACTGGGTGGCTTAAACAATATAAATTTTTTTAACAGTTTTGTAGGCTGTAATTCTGAAATCAGAATGCCAGTAAGGTCAGGTTCTAGAGAGGACTCTCTTTCTAGCTTGCAGACTATTGCCTTCTAACTATGTTGTTCTGTGGCAGAGAGAGAGAGACACACAAGAGCTCTGCTGTCTTTTCCTCTTCTTATAAGGACACTAATCTCATCATGAGGACCACATCTTCATGATTTCATTTAAGTCTAATTATCTCCCAAAGGCTGTATCTCCAAATGCCATCACATTGGGGGTTAAAGCTTACATGTATGAAGTTTGGCAAGATACAAATATAGTCCATAGCAGCCTGTTACACCCATGACTGACTAAATGATGTTGCTGACAGCCCTGATAAGCTATTCCTTCAATTCAAACCAACACTTCCTTTGCATGCAGAAAGTAGGTCCCAATATTTTAAGAAACATGAATGACCACAAAATACTATCATATCTTTCTGACTCATGTTACTTCCCTGCACTGAACAACTTATGCTGAAATTAATAACACAGTAGGAAAGAGAAAGGCAGAGTAAGCCAGATTTTTTTTTTCCCAGTTCTTTTTCATTCCTCAGTAAACCAAAGGTAGAGTATTGGTAGAATGGGTACGAATCAAGGAATGAAATTAAAACAGTTTGAATTAGTTTTGGGTAACATTTCTGTTGTTCTTATAGGAAATAAGGGCTTGGCTTCAGATTGTTGGTTGTATATGACCAATCACTGTGCATATATGAGCTTAACTAAATTGTGTTATTTCACTGATTCTACATATGTATATGTAGTAAGTACCCAAATGCTTGCATTTAAAAGTGGTGCAGAAGAAAAGACAGTGATGGGAGGGTATGAACAGAAGTTGATGCTTTAGGACCAGCCAGTCCACCTATGGTTTGAGGTAGCAAAGTCTCTGAGGCAAATAAAAGGGGATAAATGTACCTAATAAAATCTGGATGATTTCATCCATCTTCTTTCCTGGGGAACTGGCAAAGTAGATGGTTAAGGGGAAATATGAAGAGATAATAGCTAAAAATATTATTTATTTTGTTTTTATTATCTACCTTAATGAAATATAAATTGTTCAAGGGAGAAGGAGATAAACAAAGCAGCAAATATGTCCAGTGTTTGAGACAAAATATATTCATGTTATAAACCAAAATTCTTGTTGGGGATCTGAAACACATTGCTTTAATCATTATGGCACTGCTTTGTGACTGCTCATCCTGAAAATATGGTTCTGGGGCCAGATGGTGATGAGCATTTTACTCTCAGAATCAGAAGCTGTGGTATAAATAGAGTATTTCATTGAAAAGAACATTCAGATGCTGGAAATTCCCTGTTTTTCTTAAGCTTCAGATAAAATTTCTAAGGGCTAATATTTATTTATGGTCACAGCAGATTAGAAAGAAATGTCTTATCTGAGTAATAATTCACAGCTTGCCCCAGTGTCTGACATTCAGAAACTGATATCTGTGATATGAGCAATGACTTTGAATGGAGGAGATGAAAATGGAATGAGGTTAATCTTTGGCCAAAAGGAAAAGTGCCCACTTCCTCCTTGGCTGTGAAGTGGTATAATTCACAAAAGCTGTAAAAATGAAGATAGTACTTATAGCACTTATATACATTAATCATTGAATTTCCAAGTCATTTGAGTTATCAGCTACTTCCTTTACTATCAAGGGTCCAATATTCATTTTCCCTACACAAAATTTAGTTTCCTTACTAAAGTTGGTCTTGCCACAGATAAGTCTAGTGTTACAATAATCATATTTTGGTGGTTTCACCAATACTTTGAAGCAAAGTGCTGATTGAAATGAAGAGACTGAAATGGGATTTGACCACCTCCCCTCACCACACCCCTTGCCCCCCAATTCTCATTTGCCTACAGATAATTTTCTGAAATAGTGGAACAAAAGAGAGAGCTGCATCATGACAAGAACAAATAAATGCTGGGAAATTTCCCTTTAAGTGACAAGTTCCATGCTATAAAAATATGGTTTGTTTTTTAAGAGCAATAAGAACTTTAGAGCAGTTTTTATATTCTGTACTTAGTGCAACTGCAGGACCACTGAATTCAGACATGACATACTTTTTAAAGGACTGACAAAGTATAGACTAAATTGAACAATTGTTTTTCTTTTGTGAGATTTAGAAGAGCTTGCTTTTCAAAATAGGGCAACTTTTACATCTAACTTTCAGTCGGTATCCTGGAGCTATTTTTAATCCCACAACACTATTCAGAGGTGGGCATCTAGGGGCTGTGCTAATATCCCTGAAGGTAAAAATTTAGATTTGTCTTATGCTTAAGAATTTGGGCTTTGGTGTTAAAGAGCCTGGAATTGAATCCTGGCTTTGGCACTTTTCCTGTGGTGTCAGACAAATGACTTACTCTCTAAGCCTCGATTTCTTTGTCTACAAATATTAATAAATTATTGGCGATTGCCTAAGAGAGCATAACTAGATTAAATGACACAATGTTGAAAATAACTGACTAGAACTAGCATGTGGACGTGCTTATTGCTAATATTACCATATTTCCTATCTCTCTTACTGTATTTCTTCACATATCATTAAGAAGGATCTATAAAATGGATAAAAAATAAGAGTAATGAAAATTAGTAGCTTATTAGCTCTCTGTGTAATATGAGTGAAATTTTAAAAATTTATTAAAAGTTTCCTATTGCTCAAATTCCTACCAGAAGGTAGCTCTGTTCCATTATTTTGAACACTTATAATATGTGGAATCCTTATTTGTGATCCTCACATATCACTTAAATACAGACAAATTTTATTTCTTAATGACTATAAAAGAACATGAATGAAAGCATAAGAACACATAAAATGGTGTCTTCTGCTCAACTGATACTTAGTCAATATTATTTTCTGTCCTTTTCAGTGCACTTCAGTAGTGAAATGAACAATGGTACTATATCTAATAATATGGTAATAATGATGGCTAACATCTAATGAAGGTTAATTATTGAAGGTAAACATTGAGAATATTTTAGATATTTCTTTTTAGTAATTATTATGTAGTAGCTCACTTAAATTTTCACTACAGTCTTTTATGAAAGTTATACCATTATAATTCCCAGTTTACAAAGGAAGAACCTGAGGCACAAAGAAGTGAAGTCACCTGCTACCTACCATTAGATAATACAGAGTAGATTCAGGATTTGGAACCAAGCAGTCTTGCTTCAAGATAACAGTGCACTATAGAGTTATTTCACTTTATTTTAAGTAGTGTGTGGGAGCTACATATATACATGGGTGTGTGTGTGTGCATGTGAGATAGAGAGAGAGAGACAGAGACAGACAGAGACAGAGAGAGCAAGAAAACTGAAAATCAGAGAAGAAATTTCAATCAATGATGGATCTATGAAGGATCTATACTTTAAAGTAACAGTAGGATTCTGAAATGTGGAAAGAATGGTCATAAGAATTTTTTGTTTTATATCAAGATGAAATTTAAAAAATCTAAAAAAATCACAAAAAAATGGTTGAAATTTTGTGTAAAGTCCCCCATGCAGACTGCTTTAAAACAATGTTTATTTGGTTCTTTGAGTTACGCTGTTTTAAATTTTCTGTATTATAAAAATTTCACATGTAGCTAATAATTTACTTTTAAATACAAATTTAGATACAAACTTTTACTCACTAAATAGGCATTCTTCTTTTTATCTTTTGTGATGATCATAATCTACCTCTTTTTTTTATCATCATTACACAATTTGGATCCCCAAGAAAAGTCTCTGTGACCAAAATAGTAAATAAGAGAAGTTAAGGTAACATGGGACCCAGATAGATGATAAATTACTTGATGTTTTACCTCTGATGCTCTCAACCTTTCCTCTTTAAAACCCATACCTTCTTGTCTCCAGGGCTTCTTTTCGTCACACATTCTTGTTCTCTCTTCAAAGATCTAACCAAATCCGTTCCCCAATATTAGTCTCTGACAATTTCATTTCCAAAAAAGTCACAATTCTACCATTTCTAAAGGATTATTTAATTGACTCCTCTCTCAGTAGAGACTTTGAGAGTCAGATATTTTGTAGGATGCTTTTCAAGTGGAATTTGCCTGATTTTTCTTTAATGCTGACAAAGACTTTGATGAAATAAAATTCATATTTTATGGCAAGACAAGAAAAATCTAAACATAAATTTTTTTTTCATCTATTTGGGCCCCCTCTTTCCCTTTTAGTATGTATTGTGCATCTGCATTAACCAGACCTCCCTAGGAGATAGCCTTCCTTCCTAATCCTGTAAGGGATCACGATGACCCACTGCCCACTTTGTACGCGCAGATCTGGGTTGTGTAAACTGTCAATACATCATTTGTCCCAAAAACTTATATATCTGTGCTTTCACCTGTAATGGGAGGGACAGTCCTCAGAGCTTTTTGAAAGATTGTCTCCCAGGTAATAATACTCAGATTTTCTCGAATAATATTTTCCATTTTTTTTTAGATTGACTATTAATAAATTTTTTATAGACAATATGCAAATTCTGGATCACTCACAGATTGCTGCCATACATCTCAAGCTACCCTTGAAAACAGTTTGGCAAGAAATCACAGTGAGGAAATGACAAAACACGAATGGCTTCCAAGGTGGGGCTACCAATTACTGTTCAAGGTTTAAGTCAGTGACAAAATTTAGATGTGAGGCTTGATAGCAGCCTCTAGAGATCCTGAGCTGATGAGCTTCCCCAAGATGAGCTGTAATCTCAGGAGTTGGGAAGCAGTGGTCTCTCCTCACTGTGGTTTAAACTTGTTCTATGGCAGTGGACCTTAACAGTCAGTATGTCTTCAGTTCCCGCAATACAGGAGGTGGTCCTAATGTTAGGCAGTTAGATAGAAATGAGCACTGGGCAGGGGGAGAGGAATGGGAAAGGAGCAACCCAGAAAATAACAGTACGCCTGCACTTGAGATATGGGGCTCCAAAAACTTTTACTTTCTCTAAACGAGGGGCAACAAATAAGCCGGCTAAAATCAAACGCTGCAGCTGTATAATAGAGAGAAGGGACAGAAGCTCATTATAATGTAATTAACATTGCAGTTTGAGCCCCTCCTATAGGTTTCTCTGTGTGTATCATGGGTAAGAACCTGCACAAAAAGGATGGGTGTACCTGAGCACAGGGAAATGAGCCATGAATCAATCAGTCACAAAAACACCCCTAAGGCAGGATGTGGACAGGAGAAACAAAGGAGTGGCGCCAATTTTTCTCTCTTGGATTGGCCTGCACCCAGTTCTTGAGAGTGTACTGTATTTTACTACCTTTTTACTTTATAATAAAATCTTGTTTATATCATGCTTTCTGTCTCTCATTAAAAATTCGGGTTTTTTTGGATGACTAAGAACCAAGGTAACTCTTATTCCCCTCCTCCTAATAATACTAAGACTTCTCCAGGCTATGAAACAGGTTCTGTTTCAATATGGCAACACAGGAATCTCCTGAACTCACCTCCTCCCATGGACACACCAAATCTACAGCTATACCCAGAGCTATTTCCTTTGAAAGAATTCTAGAAACTAGCTATGTGATTCTTACACATCAGACAAGCAAGAAAATACCCACAATTGAAATGTGTAAGAAAAGCTTAGACACACTCTCACCATAAACCCCACTCCCAGCAAAATGTCATACAATGGGGAGGGAGCCCCCAACTACCAGCTTATCCTCAAGGAGTGAAGAGTTTGGACATCTAGTATCACAACTTTTAAAACTCCCACTTGAGAGACAGGCTCCCAAAACACCTAACTCTGAAAACCAGTGGGGCTTTTGTCCATGAGGCCAACAAAACTATAGTAAACAAACAAAAAAACAGTTTCTGTTAGATTTTCAAGACCTTAACTTGGTTATCCCTACAGGAGTCAGGGCAGAGGGAGCAGGGAAAAAGCCCATCTCCTAGTCTTTCCCTGAAAAAGGCCTATTTTCCCACTTTAAAAGTTGCTGCTGAGGATGAGGCTTCTAATTTAGGACACACCTAGGGGCTGACTGCAGTCCTCTCTGCAGACTGGGAAAGCCAGTAGACAGACACTACCTCTGCCTTCTCACTGGAGCCCACTACAAATCACCAAAATCTCACTGGAAGGAATGTGTACACACTTCTTTCACCTCTACTTTTAAGGCTGCCACCTAAAGAATGGGCCCCTGGGAGGCCTGGCTGTGATAGCCAGTGGGGATTGTATTCATGAGTTCCACAGGACCTTAGCAAACAAAGAAGCAGTTATTAACAACAGATTCAGGAGCACCTCCCCACAGCAATATACCAGGGCCCAGTGTTGATAAAGAAGGCAAAAAAGCCAATGCAAAAAAAGCCAATCTCTCATTTTCTCCCTGAAAGCACCCTAAGTACACACTTTCCCAGCTGCTGCCTGAAAGTATGGCTTCCGTTTAGCCTGCATCTAGGTGCTAACTGTAATTCCCCCATTTTGGGACACTGGCAGGTCTTGGCACACCCTCAACTAATGGGAGCCACTAAGATTAAGGAAGGAAGATTGGACAACCACAAAGTTCTCAGATGTTAATTAAATGGAGGTAAGTAATTTACCTGATAAAGAGTTCAAAATAACAGTCATAAAAATGCTCAGCAAGGTGGGGAGAACAATGCATGAACAAAATGAGAATTCCAACAAAAAGAGATAAAATATACCAAATAGAAATCAAAGACCTGAAGAATAAATAACTGACTCTCCCACATTACTTCAAAAGTTTCTCATTATATGGCTACTTTCTGTCTCTCTTTACATATTCCCACTGAAAAGGAATTGCTTTCCCATGGGACTGAACATATCCTAGGCAGCTGGGCCTTTTCTGGATATGATGTTTTATACTCATCACTCTGCTTCTCTTAAGCAAATGCCTCTTTAGGGAGAAAAAAAAAAAAAAAGCTGTATTTTATTTCAGAAAAAAAAAAACCATTAAATTCAATATCTTCTAACTTAGTGATTCCTGGCTGGAAGGAGAAATTCTTAGCCCATCTATAAAATCCAATGTCCAGAAAGCTATTTGGCTCCTGAGTTCAATAACTTTCAATAAATAAAATCCAAATAAGAAAAAGCTTTGGTATAATCATAAGAAAATAAATGATAGTTCAAATGCCAAAAGTGTTCTTCAAAATAAAGGCATGCTGAATAAATTAATTTTGAGGAAATACCAAGTGATAAATTGTTTAAATCCATTAGAGTTTAGTATATTCCTTTCAGTGTTCTCATTTAGGCAAATCTGTAGTTTTTAAAATGAGATTAGTCTTTTTAAAACAAATAAATATGTGCTGTATTTTAAAAATGCTTTCTTTTTTTAATGTCAATTAAAAGTTTTAAGTTAATTTTTTTCTTAAAAAAATTGTGAAAATAATCAATAATTCAACTTTTGTTATGGTTTAGGTTATATTGTTTCTTGTTTGTAAGCCTTAAGTTCCATTTTCCTTTGACTTTTATTAGCCTGTCTCAGAAATAAAGCCTCCAGAACTCAAGTTTTAATTACTAGTTTGAGTGGAGTGGCGCTAAAGAAGTGAAAAGAAGCCGTCAACAACTGAGCTAAAATCATCCATTTTTAGTGAATGTGCTAATGTTTTCCAAAGTCTCAATAATGTGGCTAAGACCAGTGAAACATGGAGTCTTATTAAGAAGATATGTTAACATTTCTAAAAATAATAGCTTCCTGAGTCTTCCTAGTTCTCATTTACTGCCTTTATTTACATTGTAAATGTTTCAGGAGTTATGTGTAATAACCCTTAAAGAAGACATAACATGGTCTGTTAAAGTTGTTTTGCCTTTTAGGTTACCCTGAACTGTACTTAATAACACTTTATTGTCATAGTAAAAGTAATTCTTTTCTATGCTTATACTTGAGTTTTACCAGAGCCCACACAACTGACTATATGTTTGCTGGAAGGATGAGGACCGTAAATTCACCATGCTTATATACTTAGCTTATATATAAAGTCTATATATAAATGCAATAGCTTTTATGTACAAGCAAAATTATATAGATGGCAATGTTGGGCTATGGACACTATTCTCCCTCCCTTTTCAGAAGTTCCCTCCTTCCTACAAGGCCCTCTTTATGCCTCCTAGATTTTTAATAGGTCTCATGACTCCTGTGAAGCTATCCTTCATAAATAACCTAAATGTAGCTGACCTCAACTTTGGTGGTACATTTATTTCTCAAAAGTTCCTATCTTGTGTTATCATTGCTATACAACTTGATCTCATTGTTGTAAATTGTTTTCTTATACTTGTCCACATGGAAAACATGATGAATAATGTTATATTTTAACATTTAAAGAACTCTGTGTTTTTTCATTATTCCTAGAAATTCAGAGAATGAAGTTCTTATGATGAAATTTCAGTTACAATGTTGAAGAGATTGGGAGAAATAGTTCCTCACTGCATCTTTCAAGTTATGTCACATACATAGATTTTTATCCTATTGACATTAAAGTTGACCCTGCTTCAAAGTCATATGCTAGCTCTGTTGATGTATCAAATAATATGACTACTGTCCGATCACTTGTGTTAACAGAAGGAAGGGGAAGAGGATATTGTAAGTGACTCTAATGTCTTAAATGTGTAGTAGTCTTTCCTGACTTTAACAGTGTGTTCAGGTAGAAAAATTTTAATTTTCATTAGTTCTTCATGACAGGGGATTGCATTCAAATGTGCATGTGCATGTGTATGTATGTGCATGTGCTTCTGGACATACGCATATATATAAGTGCCCAGATTGATGGTGGTGTTGGGGGGGCAGTTTTGAAATCATATGAAGCATTTAATTAATTTATGATCCCACACTGGGATGAAAAATACTGGTTTCTGCACATGATGGTACAGCCAATGACCTCCCCATGTCATACCTGCAAAGATTCTCTTCCTCCTACCCACCCATCAACCAGTCCATCATAAGACCAAGTACTCAGGGTTGCATCTCCAAGAGTAGCTGACCCTGTCAAGAGTGTTTGCTCCAAGGGTGAGGAATACCTGAATGATAGGGGAATTGCAGTAAAGATAACTTATGCACAGAAAAGATCAACAGGTATTTAATTCATTCCAGAGCTAAACAGGAAAAAAAAAATATACCCAACATTGTTTTTGTCTGTCAAAACAGCAATTATAAGCAGGCTGGTCATGAATCAGATGTTGGAATTGTAATCATAAATATCTACACCCCCCCAAAAAAAACAAATCCGTAGAACTTTCAGAAAAGCAAATCCTATAGTAATGTAGGACACAATTTAAAATTAATGGTTATGTTTTAATTTCCTTAAAGGTATTGGCATTTTTCTATGACAAGATTTAATGTATATACAAATATTGGATATGTATTGAGTGCCACAATATGTTTGGTACAGTTTTTCCTAGGCACTTCATATGCACACATTATCTCTTGTAATATTTTCAAAAATATTCCTATTTTTAATATGAGAACATGGTGACAAACATGGACAAGTGACTTATTTACGGGTACAGAACTAGTAAGTTATGAAAACAGAATTGAACCCAGGCAGACTGACTCTATCCACTTGTTTAACCATATAATGCGATTTGTTCTTGCTCAATATGACTTGATCAATTTATCAAAGAAAAAAGCAACATTTTCAACAACATACAAGCTTTAACTACAGTGTAACCCAAAATCCAAAGACTAGAATATTAGAGTAGATTTAGCTTATATTTTAATAACATTTAATCAGAGTAGATCTCTCACTCTTTTTCTTTCTCTCTATCTCCCTTGCCTTAAACAATACTTTAAAAACACATTTATGTATTATATTGTAAACAAAAAGACAACTGTTGCCAAAAAAACTGGCCGCTGTACCACAATAGCCAAACTGAGAGTTCTGGGCATAGTTCTGGGAGGATAGAGAAGAGAAGCTTCATTGCTTTGCCAGGCAAAGGGAGTCACTGCAGGCTAATGCCTTAAAGACTGTGAACCTCCTTGGCTTAAGGGTCCTGGGGTTTTATAGAAAATGGGAACAGAAGGGTCATAACAATCAGGGCATGAGCAGAGGCTACATTCCTTTCATTTTGAAAAGAACTTGCTGTTGTTAATGGAGGAATTTAGGAGGGTCTGTCTATTTTCTTGAAGTTTAGTCCATGGCTTTCTTTCAAGACCTCTAAGGTAAAGGATAAGTTATTCTAAGCAAAGAATGCACAGGGAAGTGCGCGTGTTAGTTATAAGATCAGTTTAGCTAGAAGTACAGGCCTGAATACCTCAACAGCCATCTTGTTAATTTGTCTACTTTCACGGAGGCTCCCACATCATCCAGTTATACAAAGGATTAAGTCCGAACCCACTGCAGTTGCCCACATATAGGGCACCCTGAGGGTCATTCAGGGTGGAGGAAAACAGGATGGAGCATTCTGTGTTTCAGAAATACAGTAGGCCCCTAAATAGTTAATATGCATATTGAAGAAAGAATTTCAATGATCCTAGATTCTTGCATCTTTCCATACATAGAAAGGCATTAAAATCATTAACTTGAGATACCTGTTTTTTTTGTGATTAGTAATAATCTTTACCAAGATGTATGTTTGACTACACATATTTCCCAGCCCCAAACTTCATGTCTATTAGCTCTTTCCCTACCTCTTTGGAGCAGTCTTCTCAGAGCTACTGAGAGGCTATTTTCTAGGCTATAGTTCTCAGTAAGATCCTTGAATAGAACTGAAACTCACTGCTCTTTTGTTGTGTGTTTTTTTCCATCAACAGTTTGAAAACTTATCATTTTAAAAGAGTTCATCTATTACGTTGTTTATACATAATATAGAGCTTTAAATTTCCATTTGGTATAAGGCAATCTGTTTATGTGCCAAGTGCTTTGATTTGATGACTGGCAATTTGAGGCTAGAGAAAACTCCTTAATATACAGCAGTTTGCATCCATATCAGACTTTAAGTTGATGAGAAAATAATAAGGGCATTGAGGAAAACCCTGCTACCTTCATTTAAATGTAAATCTTACAAATCTAATTCCATGCTAAAATCTCAGAATATTTGTTCCCCTTTTTTTCTATCCATGCAGCAACTTGTTTTTATTTCCTTATTGTAAATCCTTTTCCAGTCAAATATTTCAAAATTCTTTTCCTTGGATGGATGCTAGGAAATGTGAGTTGTCTTCTGGCAAATCACTGTATTGATGAAATGAAATTCATATTTTCTGTCAAGACAAGGATTTAAACAAAATTTTTCTCTGCCCACTTGGGTCTCTTCCTTCCCGTTTAGTATGTATTGTGCATCTGCTTTAACCAGATCTCCCCAGGAGATAACCTTCCTTCCTAATACCGTAAGGGGTCACGATGACCCACTAACTTTGTACATGCAGATCTGGGTTGTGTAAACTGTCAGTACATCATCTGACTTATAACCCCTTGTCTCAAAATATATAACTATGCTTTGATCTCTATTGTCACAGTCCTCAGAGCTTTCTGAAAGAGTGTCTCCCAGGTTATAACCCATTTCCTTGGGTTTTATATTGAGATATTAATACTTCTACCATCAGAATTTAATGAAAATTTTTGACAGTTTTATTATCTGGCCCTCAGTCAGTCATCTGAAAATTTTATTCATCAACTCCTTGAATGTCTTTTAATATGTTTGGCATGGTTTCAAGCTCTTTGCAAATATTGTCTCATTTAGTTTTCATAACAATTCTATGTTGTCAGACATTATTATCCTCATTTTACGTTTACAGAAATTGAGAAACAGGTCAGACATTATTATCCTCATTTTACGTTTACAGAAATTGAGAAACAGGTATACAATAAACAGAAACAGAACAGATAAACAGAAATAACAAGGTATTTAAATATCTTGTTAAATAACTGTGCTCAAAGTCATAGAGATGGCAGGTGAAGGAGCCAGATTCAAACCCAGACTGGTTGGCTCTAGAGTCCATGTTTGTCCAGCATGGGAACAAGACCATAGGAAAACTGTATTTGAAAAATTCCAAACTTTTCATTTAAAAAATAATTTAAAATTAAAACAAATTTATTTTCCTATGCTACAGGGATAGAATGTTATAGTTTTTAAATTGAACCTTATACACAGGCAATCTCATACATGGCAAATATGACATATATGTGCATGTGTCAAAAATTCATAAATGCAGGCACCAAAATTCCACTCTTAATGTTATGCTTGATGTTGAGAGTCTCTGACATCTTGGTTCATGTTACTATATAGACTTATTCCATAAAGTGAGAGATAGGAGACAAAGTTTTCACAGTGTAGGGTCCCCCAGGGAAGGAAAAATAAAACCCTACAGGTTGAGAGAGAGAGAGACATAATATCCTTTTGTCAATTTCTATTTGATGTGTTTTCCAAGCCTGGCACCTTGCTCAGTTTTTCAAATACTTAGGACATGAAGTCTAAAATGCTTTAAAATCAGGCAATTGGAACTGAAGTACATATCAATCACCTAAGAAAATTCTCTCCCCATTCCGGCTCATATGGAAGGGATAATGGGCTACATTGGTCCACCTAGTGGTGTGCTTTAGATGAGTTTTAGATCGTATTCAAACTCCATCCCTGCAGAAAGAACATCATCCGATCTTACATTTGCTCTACTTTGTTTACTCTGTAGGTCTGCTAGTAAATGCCCAACTTGGCTAACATATTCACCAAGAAAATTTGACAGTAGGGTAAAGCAGAAATGATTCTAGAAAGAGTACAGAATCTGAGAGCTGGAGGTGGATATTATAAATATTGTGTAGGGTAAGACAGGAATAGTAGAATAATGTCTAACTATTGGGACCACAGCTGAAGTTCTTGAAACATATAAGTATATTCCATCACAGAAGCAGCCATCTGCTAGTTTTGATGGGGTAGAAAGAATTTTGTTGATTACCCTAATATTCACATTTCTTTTTCATAGATGGACTTTTCTATTGACATATAGTCAGTTTACAATACTGTCTCAATTTCTGATATACAGCATAATGTTTCAGTCATACATATACAAACATATATTTGTTTTCATATTCTTTTTTATTATACGTTACTACAAGACATTGAATATCGAAGAAACTTGTTTATCTATTTTATATATAGTAGTTAGTATCTGCAAATCTTGAACTCCCAATTTATCCCTACCCACCTCCTTTCACCCCTAGTAACCATAAGTTTTCTTCTGTCTGTGAGTCTGTTTCTGTTTTGTAAAAAAGTTCTTTTGTGTCTCTTTTTTTTTCTTTTTTTTTAAGATTCCACATATGAGTGACATATGGTATTTTTCTTTCTCTACACTTAGAATGATGATCTCAGGGTCCCTCCATGTTGCTGCAAATGGCATTATTTTATTCTTTTATGGCTGAGTAGTATTCCATTGTATAAATGTACTACAACTTCTTTATCCAGTCATCTGTCAATGGACATTAAGGTTGTTTCCATATCTTGGCTATTGTACCTAGTGCTGCTATGAACACTGGGGTGCATGCATATTTTTGAATTAGAGTTCCCTCCAGATATATACCCAGAAGTGGAATTGCTAGATCATATGGTAAGTCTATTTTGAGTTTTTTGAGGAATCTCCATGCTGTTTTCCTTAATGACTGCACCAAACTACATTCCAACCAACAGTGTAGGAAGGTTCCCTTTTCTCCACAGCCTTTTCAGCATTTATCATTTGTGGACTTTTGAATGATGGCCATTCTGACTGGTGTGAGGTGATACCTCATTGTAGTTTTGATTTGCATTTTTCTGATAATTAGCGATACTGAGCATTTTTTCATATGTCTATTGGCTATCGTATGTCTTCATTGGAGAATTGCTTTTTAGGTCTTCTGCCCATTTTTGAATTGGGTTTTTATTGTTGTTGTTGTTGTTATTAAGTTGTATGAGCTATTTATATATTCTGGAAATTAGTCCTTTGTCAGTCTCATCATTTGCAAATATTTTCTCCCATTCCATAGGTTGTCTTTTTGTTTTGCTTTTGATTTCCTTTGCTGTGCAAAAGCTTATACGTTTAATTAGGTCCCATTTGTTCATTTTGCTTTTATTTCTATTATGTGGATAGACTGCCCCAGGAGAACATTGCTGAGATTTAGTTCAGAAAATTTTTTGCCTATGTTTTATTCTAGGAGGTTTATAGCATCTTGTCTTATGTTTAAGTCTTGGTATTGGCACAAAAACAGATATATGGATAAATGGAACAGAGTTCTGAAAGAAACCCACAGACTTATGGTCAATTTATCTTCTACAAAGGAGGCAAGAATATACAAGGGAGAAAAAACAGTCTCTTCAGTAAGTGGTGTTTGAGAAACTGGACAGCCACATGTAAGTCAATGAAGTTAGAACAATCCCTCACACCATACACAAAAATAAACTCAAAAGACACAGATGCACTTTTAATAGCAAAGTCCTAGAAACCCAAACACTTAACAATAAACATGCATAAACTAAAATATATATTTACACAATGAAATATCAGAGAAGTCAAAATGAACTATAGCAACATACAGATGAAATCTTCAAATATATTATGTGAAGAAAGGGATAACACAGAACACTGTTTTAGAGTAAAAAATGACTAAGTTCTAATTTAATACATGCAATTAGATTAAAAAAAATGGATTTATCCACATTTTTGGTTGTCTGACTTGAATATTTCTAGGAGACAGAAGCAAAGGGAGCATTCCATGTGAAGTACCAACCAATAGTGGAACACCTGTAGGACCTTACACACTCTGCACACACTCACTCCCCAATGCCATTCCCCATGCCCACCAACAACCACACCAGCAATTGTGTTTATCTATCTATCTATCTATCTATCTATCTATCTATCTATCTATCTTTCTATAAACTCTACAATACCAAACCCACATATCCTAGTAGTAGATCTTTCCAGACTAGACTCTAATAAAGATGAATGGCTGACAATTCATGTAATAAGTGAAAGGCTAGGAAAGTAGATGAGTAGAATAGAGATTCTACTACCAAACCTTCAGTCCAATGTGAATTTAGTATGGCTTGAAAATATGCACAAACTTACCATAAAGACCCATTTTGCACATTTTTCCTAAACTGTGTGTGTGTTTGTGCTTCTTTAGCTAATAGTAACATTGTTAATGATGAAGTGAAACAATCCTTTCTAAATGTAAACCTAGAGTGCTGAAATTACATATATACTATAAGGTTTGGGCTGTAAGTCTGTGTGTGGAAACCCCTAACCTTGGTGGTCTGAAAAGGATGCCATGGAAGGCACAAGAACGCCTTTTGACTCTCTCATTTAAATTTTAGACAAAAAGTAGTACTCGATTTTCCATAGGCCTATTGTCTGATATTGACCTGGAGAGAATTTTATTCCAATGGTGAGATATTGTTTTCAAGATACTTGGTAAACCAAATCTCCAAGGAAAAAAGATACACTTTGCTTCTAAACAATTATTTACTTTCCTCCTCTGATCAAAGACCCACTTTTTGACAGCTTGATCCTATACTCTGACTCTTCAGAAGTGTGAAGGATAAGACTATTTTGGACTTGGTCATCTTTGTTGTTTTATATATTGCTTGGCAAAGAAGTTTTAATATGACACTAATATGCATCCATTCTTTCATCTAGAATTTCAACTCATGGACAGTTATGATAGTCATGATTAAATCTTAATTCTCTTTCTTCTTGGCTCATTAGCACTACAGAACATTTGGGCATTCTTTACCTCTACATATTTGTTAAAAAGTTACTATGTCTTCTATATCATCACGTCCTTAACTGAAAGTTAAAAATTCAAATAATAGTATATATGCAACCATAACACTTCTCTACCACTGTAAGTTGGCTTTTACAAGTGCTGTTAGAATTTTGAGTATCTTGCCTGAGCTTAAAGCATTTAAACATTCTACTGAGTATAAAGTGTTTTGATGTGATACTCATAAGAGAGGCATTAAGTCAGTGATAATACGATTCTATTAGTGTAGTTGATACTTTCATTAAAGGCAATAAATCCTGTGCTATGACTTTGGTGTGCTTTGTATTTTTTCCAAAGTGCTATTATGTTTTTTTATGATCTTGCAAAGAAGACATTTAAAAAAAATGCATGTTCTCAGTAGAAAATTGAAGGTAATAAATGCTAAAGATGTGTAAATTTCTCTTTTAAATGACATGTATTTTCACAATTTTAAATTATCCTGTAAAATGAGAATTTTTTTGAGAAGCCTAAATACCCAAGTGCAATGATTAGAGTGTTACTATCCAACATTTTAAAATTTAAATAGATTAAAGAGCTGCTTCTTGAAAAGACCTCAGAACTTGCAGTATAGGGAAGGAGATACTTTGCATTAGACATCATTTAAACATTTATTGATTATTTATCCATGCTTGGCATAGTCAGATTGTTAAGAAAACAAAAATTTAAAAAATTTGGAAATAAAGCAAAAGGATGATATGTCCTTTCAGTGTTTTATTGGAACTTGCTACATGGGTCTAACAGTCCCACTTAAGATTAGTTGATCCTCTAGGAGTATGCACTTTTCTTTGACTTACTATTTACTATTGGATAGGATATTCTACAACTCTTTAAAGGTTGATATTAACTTTTATTAAAATGATAGTAATGCAAATGATCTTTGTAAAACAGCACATCAAAAGGATTTTGATTTATGGAGATGCAAGTGATTTATGTCCAAAGAAAAGATAATTCCAAAGTTACAGTTTTATTGCTTTGTCAGACATTAACCAGTTTTGAACCTATTTATCAACCTTATTCCAGTGTTCTTTCTTTCAGTGACTATAAATAATTTTATTTCTCCTATACTCCTTCGAACCAGCATTTCCTTCTAGCTAACTGCCAGATTCATGACTTAAATAAATCTTTGACACATGCTTATATTTTTAAAAGTCATGTTCCTTACCTTTTGAAAGTCATAGTTTAACAGATTTTTATTCATCTGGCTGACTCTTCTCTCTTTGAATTATATATAATGGGACCTAAATTGCATAAAATCTCCAATACATTTCTACAATACTACCTCAAGGCTTATTCCTTCTAATTATTTATTTGAGCTTATTAAGTCCCCTTCTAATTTTGTTCCCCATCATGACTTAACTTCAATTATTTCAATTTCCTCAAAAATCTTAATTTCTAAACTTTTTCTTCTTGGGTTTACCCCTGAATATTGGCTCCCGCTAACTGTCTGCATTTTAGAATTAACAATCTAAATTGGGCTTATAATCAAATTTATCAGTCTTTCTCAATATATCTTTATTTTTAGGCATACCTACAAGAGTTTCAACACTCCTAGTTATATATGCCTTCTTTCATGTTTTTCTTCTGCTTTGTATAGTTTTCATTCTATTTTAATCCTATTG
Organism: Camelus bactrianus; assembly: GCF_048773025.1. NCBI lineage: Eukaryota > Metazoa > Chordata > Mammalia > Artiodactyla > Camelidae > Camelus > Camelus bactrianus. The sequence goes on along the minus strand of NC_133549.1, from coordinate 55,938,258 downwards.
TAGGTTTTCTTTTAAAGCAAATCTCAAAATCCATTTGGAATTCATTCTAGTTCATAGTGAGAGAAAAATATGCTTAATAATGTCATTTCTTTCTGTTTCTTCATTTATCCTAACACTATTGACAGCCCATCCTTTCCCCATAGATGGCAGGAGGGAAGTCTGACAGTTGACTGACTGACAGTTGACTGCCATGGATTCCACAAGGTGGAGGTGGCATTTTCCATAGACCAAGATCAGATCCTCATCCTTTTCTGTCAGAAACCAATTCACCCAGGGACAATCAGATTCCCAATGGTGGATTCACACTAGATTGATACATAAAGCTAGTTTACAATCATTTTGGTTCACTTATTTATAGAGAAGGATATATATTTTAAATAGGTGGAATGTCATGCTGCTTCCTAGGGCACATCCTATCTCATAATCAAGACAGCCATGATATCTATCAGTAATCAGGAAGTTAACTGGTGTGACTGGAGTGACAACAGAGAAAAATGGATAGCTGGAGACATACTCAACTCAGGTCATGGAGAAGCCTAAAGAAAAAAGAAATGTCTGCCATATATGTTATAACATACTCTGGTGACCAGTTTGATCATATGTACCATATTCAATATTCAGCCCCAATCACTGCTATCCTTTTCTATGCTGTTGATATCCTTCAGTGCATACATTCATTCTTTAGGTAAATTAGTATCACAGATTGATATATAACTCTTCCTATACATAGCTGTTCCCTCACCACTATCTGTATATTAATTAGCCAATATTTTTCCATTAAAGCATATCACAATCTGCTATGTCCTGCTTATAGTGGGAATAAAAATAAATAAACTGTTGCATTTGAAGGTTAATTCTCAAAGATGACTATAAAAAATTGGATTCAGTAAATCCAGGCAAGGACCCATATATCTGCATTTTAAACAAATACTATGCATAGTTGTGCTTATTCTTGGTACCTCAAAGGTTTTACTGGCTCCCAACATTTCAGTTCTGAACCATTGCTATCATTTATTGAATTACCGAATCATCACTATAACAAAGGGAAAAGTGTTCCATTAGCTCATAAACTATGTGAGAACCAAGTTATGAGTTGCTTCACATTAAGAATAAGTAGATTCAGGTTAAAAATGGTAACGTTTTTAGACCATACTTTTGGACAAAGGCATATTTTGCAGTACCACTGGCAATCTGGGTTTTGTTTTCACGTATCCACTATTCACACTGGGCAAAAACCACAGATAAAGAGTGATTATAGTTACATTCTAGGAATAAGTGTCCAGATGTTCAAGTCAAGTGGGAGGTCACAGTTTCAGTTATACAACCTAAATCCGGAATTTTGTGGTCAGAATAAATGAGAGAAGCAGAATATTCAAGACTTGGAATGGGGAATTGGTTCACTGAGTACTAAAACTAGAGGTGGCTCTTGATCCTAAAGCAAAGGCTGCCTATCTTCTTCTCTGGCTGTATGCAACCATAACATGTGGTTGTAGAAGACCTAACTAGCTTGTTTCATTATCTCAAAGAATGTAGGGATCTCAGGGTGAAGAAAATTGTCCTGCAAGTCTACTTTTTCTGGCAGAGTCTCAGAGTGAAGGCATATCATTTGGCATTCTCTCCATATCTCTAACTTCTACTTTCATACCCTCAATAATGAAATTTTGTACAGGTCAATGATTAGCAGGAGATATTTTTAGGAAGCAGAGCAATGACATAATGCCTAGTCAACAAGAAATAATGTCTTCTGTGAGCTCTTTTCCTATATGACACAGATGTATTTCCCTAAGATTAGCCACTTTTCTGAACATGTGAGACTATTTCCATTGTATGGAAATTGTTACTACCTTGACCTTAACCTATGAAACAAAATTAGTATTTTGAATAGAATCATTAATAAGAGTGGAAGTGTGGGAGAACATTTGATCAGGAGATTGAGAGCTGCCAAAAAAGCACGGGCTGGATGAGTTCTTAGTTTTTGCTGCATCCATTATTCTAAGATTTAAGGATTTAGAACTGAATTATTTTCTTTATATTCTCATACCATGTTAGTAAGCTGTATTTTTCATATTTAAATGCACTTTACCAAAGTAGGACCAAGTAAAATGTTTTTGGTCTCTCTACTTTCTTTTTCTCCATCTATTATTGACAAGACAATTCAGTCAGGGAAACAATACAGCTCTGTTCTCAGCTGAGCTGTTTTCTTTTTGATTACTTTGGTCCTGGAGACCTAAAACAAATCTTCTCAGATTCCTACCAATTGTTTTGCTTTCCTTCTATTTGCTTCATTAAATTCTTGAATTGATTTCTTTTGTCTGTGGGTACATTCTGCTCTGATCTTTTATTTCTCAGAAATAGTTAAGTGGGTGACAACTGTAAAAGGAAGAAGATAATTTATACCTATTTCCTATGTTTCAGAGTTTACTCAACTCTGTTATGCAACTGTTCTCCGACTGCATCAGTCAAATTAGTCACTTGGAGTTTTTAGTTAGTATTGATGGTCAGTAGTCAGGAAAATGGTGGTCCTGTCGAAAAATGGTGGTCTCTTGTTTGGGCTGAACAGTAAATAGTGACTTACTTTTCACTGCTCACTTTGTCCTCTTGTTGATGACAATATGAGGGTAAGTATGTATGTTTTATTTGTTAAAGCTGAGGTTCAAATTCTAACAAAGACAATATATGATCTAACTCTGAATCAAATCTATCATCCATTCTAGCCCAATATTCTGTTTTTGATATGCAAGTGTTCTGGAATAAAAGCATAAATTTCTACTGTGATCTTACCAAAAATGGTCATGAACTAACTGAAATATCAACCTTACAGCAGATTTTTCAATAAGCACAAAATATTAATCCATTGTATCAATTAAGCAACTAATGATCTACTATGAGGCTCAATATTATTTAGTGGCTAAGATTATGGACATTGATGCCAAATCACAGGTCTAAATAACTGCTCTGTTGCTCATTAGTTTTGGATCTTGAGTAGTTTATTAAATTGCCTCAGTTTTTCACTATATAAAAAAATCCTACCTCACAGGATTAAAGTAGATAATGTACATAAAGTATTTACGATAGTTTCTAACACATGCTAATTATAAAATAAAACCTAGCTATTATGCACCAAAGAACATGCTAGGTATGTAAGATTCAAAAGTTCCTTCAAATATGATGTCTACTCTCAAGTATTAAGGGTTTAAAGTGATGATCTTACTTGAACCATGCATGATTTATAGCACCAACATGGTTGGCTGTGTCAAGAATTTTGCCTGAACCCCACCTTTCTCAGAATGCTCCCATACTTCTTCCTTCTCCCTCTCCAAGGAATTGTAATTTTTACAGCTTTTGTTAAAATTTATATGGGAGACAACATAAACTTCCCAATTGACCTACTGTCCTCTCCACGATCCCCCATTTAATCATACACTATGGTTTTAACCCCTATTCCTTTCTCTCATTAGTAGTCATTCAAACTCCCTTCTTTCCATAGTCTAAACTGCAGTAATTATTTCTCAGCTTACACACCTGCTCAGCAAATCAAAATCTCTGCAATTAGTAAACTACTTTTTCTTGTTCCACAAGTTTGACACAAAATGGCCTCAGTCAAGGCACACATATACAGCAAGAAATAAAGTGCTATGAGATCTCAGAGATGAAATAATTTATTTTAGCTAGAGATGATGGGGGTGATGGTTCCTGGAGTAAATTACATAATGCAGTAAAAAAAAACTAACCCAGCAGACTTGGTTGTTAGAACCCTGCACATTCCAAAGAGAGGACTGGCCCTTGACCAGCTTCTGAGAGATAGACTCTAAGTCCTTGAAATATCCTGCCTGGTAAGAGTCATTGTTTACTTGGGACTTGGGTTATGCCAGATTGTTAACTACTTTAATCAAACAATGTGACTTATGGTGGAGGCCATGAGCCATGCAGTGTCAATTTGACCTCAGGAGAGGCTAGAGACTAAGCAAGTAGATCAGCCATGTGGGCACTCCATGCCTATGTGACTGACCCCACTGGACACCAAGACTTGGTAAATTTTTCTGGTTGGCATTATTTATATAGGTTGTCACACATCATTGCTGAGAGAATTCAGTGCTCTCCATATGACTTCACTGGGAGAGAACAAGTAAGAACAAATACCTGGCCTTTCCCGGGCCCTATATTATGTGCCATTTTCTTATTCTGATTTTAATCTGTACTCTTTCATTCTAATAAACTATAGCCATGAGTATAACAGCTTCTCTGAGTTCTGTGAGTTTGTATAGTGAATCTCAAACTGAGAGTGGTCTTGGGGAACACAATATTTTATTTGGACTTTCAGTTGGACTGAATGAATACAATTTCAGAAATGTAGAACTGTGAGGGAAGAGGATGAAAACAGAAAGTAACAAGAACAGAGGTTATCTGAGATGGAGGAAACTAGAAGAATCTAAGAACCGTACTATATAAAAGCAAAATGAATAATTCTGCCAAACATTGCATTAAATGTTCTTTTAAAAAGTCCATTACCTCAAGGAGCGTAGACAGTGGTAGAGAGATAAAATTCAATGAAATGTCTTTTTCTGACTTATATGTAGAATCTAAAATATAAACCAAGCTTATAGATGCAGAGAACAGAATGGTGGTTGCCACAGAAGAGGGTAAGAAGGTATATGTGTAAAGGGCAAAATGGATGCAAGGAGACAAAACGTATACACTTTCAGTTATAAAATAAGTAAGTCATGGGGATATAATTAATGTACAGCATGGCAACTGTACTGAATATTTGAAATTTGCTGAGAGTAGATCTCAAAAGTTACCACAGAAGAAAAAGAATTCTGTAACTGTGTGTGGTGAAGGACATTAACAAGACTTATTGTAGTGATTGTTTCACAATGCAGACAAATATTGAATCATTATGTTGTACACCTGAAACTAACATAATGTATATCAATTATACCTCACAAAAATTAAAAAGGAAAAAATTCAAAGAAATTAAGTAAATCAAGAAAAATACAAGGCAATGAATAAACACCAAATGGTCTTGGCTACATGAGTTGAGAGGAGGGACACTGGTCACTATGAGTCATATAATCTGAAAGGACTTCATGAAGATCTTGAATGGCCTTGAAGTATACAGATGACCTACAGATTAATCTGAAAGTATTGTTCTCAACACCTATTTTAAAGTATACAAAATACACAATATATTTTTATTTCTTATCTCCTATTTTAATGTTTACAAAACAATACAAATGAAATATATCACTATTAATTTAAGTGGATGAAGTGTTCCAGAAAAAACCTTTAGTCACCATTATCTCTGATATTATTATTTGAGCTAAAAGAATATTAATTTGTAAAATGCAGTCAATCCTTGTTGTTCACAAATTCTGTATTTGCAAAATACTCACTAAAATTTATTAGTAACCCCCAAATCATTACCATGGTACTTTCATGGTTGTTTGCAAACATGTGCAGAGTGTTAAAAAATTTGAGTCACCCAATGCACAGATTCCCAGCTGAGGCAGGAAAAAATCAGTATTCAGCCTTCATGTTTCAACTCCCATACGATAAACTGTCCTTTTCATGGTCTATTTAGTGCCAGGTTTTCCACATTTTTGTTCTTTTCATAGGTTATTTCACTGTGTAAAATGACCCCCAAGTATAGAGCTGAAGTGCTGCCCAGTGTTCAAAAGTACAAGAAAGCTGTGACATTGATTATGGAGAAATGCCTGTGTTAATCAAGCTTCATTCAGGTACAAGCAATAATGCCATTGGCCATGAGTTCAATGTTAATGAATAGACAATATTTATCAAGTAAAGTGTCCTTAAGTAGCAACATAAATAAAACATGGTTATGTATTGATCAGTTGGCAAAAATGTTATGAGAGGAGGCTCACAAGAACCTAGCTCCCATGAACAATGGTTCAGTATTCACTAATTCAGTGTTTGTGGTGACTTTAGAAAACAAAATTATCATGAATAAGTAGAATTGACAGTAGTTAAAATACTGTCTCTTGCAAAGAGATGTTAAAGAAATCACAGGGGCTAGGCTGAATCTAAACTCATGTTAACTTTCTAACTAAAGGGATATAGAAAAATACTCTGACCAAAAAGTAAAATTCTTACTTCACAATTTACTTTAAGTTTAAAGAAAATTTACCCAGTTTGCAGGCAACAACAAAAAAATCAGAGTTAATTTATTTTTCCATGAAGAAATTACGTGAAATCTATAGGTTAGTTCTGGCAAATTAAATAAGATGAATGAATTATACAAAGCAATTCTAAACCACAGGCTGACCATTAAGCTAAAACTTCCTATTATAAATAAGACCTCACTGGACATTTCTTAAAAAGTACTGTAGAAATAGGAACTTCTTTAACTATAGTCTTTTTAAATTTTCTCTATTAAAGTGAGTGATTCTATGTTTTGGAAATTATATATGGATTCCTTTTTTATGGATATGTTTCATCATTTTATACAACAGAATTCAAAGTTATTCGTCAATCACAAATTTAAACACCTGAAGGAGTCATAATGGTAACTTACAGGAGTCAAGAGGGCTTGTTGCCTTACAGTACAGCAGGAAAAACAGGCAAAGTAAAATGAATTTACACAACTAAAGGAAACTTTATAGCATATGGGTAATTAAAAGGATGAACTCTGTAGTCAGATTTAGTCAGTTTAATCTTGGCATTTACTTGGGCAAATTGCCAATATGCTGTATGTGTTATTTTCCCAATCTATCAACTGGTAGTATTGTGATATTAATTTTATACAATTGTAAAAATTAAATTCTAGTAAAGTACTCAGATTTGTGCCTGACTCATAGTAAATACCCAACCTGTATTAGCTGATTATTTCTAAATAGGAATGCACACCTGGTATGAAAGATCATCAGATTTTTTTTTCTGTCTCTCTTTTTTTTTCTCCTTTTAATTGAGATATAATTGACATACAACAATCCATTAATCTCAGGTGTGCAACATAATGATTAGACACTTATACCCTGAGAAATGATCACCACAGTAATTCTAATTACCATCTGTCACCATAGAAAGTTATAGAATTATTTTTTCGTAATGAGAACAGCTTTCAGAAATGTAGTACAATATTACTGACTAAAGTCACCATGCTGTACATTACATCTCTATGACTTATTTATTTTATAACTGGAAGTTTATACCTCTTTATTGCCTTCACCCATTTCATACACCTCTTAACGCACTTCCTGCCTGGCAAACACCAATCTGGTCTTTGTATAAGAGTTTTCTTATTTGTTTTTTTTAAATTCCACATATAAGTGAAATCATATAGGATTTGTCTTTCTCTGTCTGATTTATTATTCACTTAGCATAATACCCTCAACAACCATCCATGTTGTTATAAATGGCAAGATTTCATCCTTTTTTGTATGGCTGAGTAGTATTTTGTTGTATATACATAGACCACGTCTTTATACATTCATCCATTGGTGGACACAGAGGTTGTTTCCTATTCTAAAGAAAACTGCAATGAATATAAGGGTACATAATATCTTTTTAAATTAGTGTTTTTATTTGCTTTGGATACATACTCAGAAGTAGAATTACTGGATCTTATGGTAGTTCAATTTTTAATTTTTTGAGGAAATTCTATATTGTTTTTCATAGTAGTTGCACCAATTTACACTCCCACCAGTAGTGCATGGGCATTCCCTTTTCTCTACTTCTTCATCAACACTCGTTATTTCTTGTCTTTTTGATAGTAGCCACTCTGGCAGGTGTGAGGTGATATATCAGTATAGTTTTCATTTTCATTTCCCTGATTAGTGATGTTGAGCATCTTTTCATGAGCCTGCTGCCATCTATATGTCTTCTTTGAAAAACAATGTATTCAGATCCCCTGCCCATTTTAAAATCAGATTCTTTTTTTTTGTTGATGTTATTAAGCTGTATGAGTTCTTTAAATATTTGGAGTATTAACTCCTTGTCAGATATATGATTTGCAAATATCTCTTTCCATTCAGTATGTTGTCATTTCAATTTTTTTGATGGTTTCCTCACTACGAAGAAATCTGTAGTTTGATATAGTCCCATTTGTTTATTTTTGCTTTTGTTGCCTTTGCTTTTGGTGTCAAATTCAAAAACATAGGGCCAAGTGCAATACCAAAGCCCTATATTATGGTTTCTGATCATACATTCAGGTCGTAATCCATTTTGAATTAATTTTTGTGTAAGGTATAAGGTAGTGTCTCAGGATCATTTTTATGCACGTAGCTGTCCAGTTTTCTCAACCATTTACTGAAGAGACTATACTTTCCCATTGTGTATTCTTGACTCCTTTGTCATAAATTAATTGACCATACATGCTTGGATTTATTTCTGGGCTCTCTATTCCATTTAACTGAGCTATGTGTCTGTTTTTATGTCAATACCATGCTGTTTCAAAATACTGTAGTTTTTAATATAGTTTGAAAACTGGGGTCATGATGCCTTTAGCCTTGTGGTCCTTTCTCAAAACTGCTTTGGTTAATTGGGATCTTTTGTGGGCCCATAAAATTTTAGGATTATTGTTTAAGTTCTGTGAAAACTGTCACTGGAATTCTGACAGGGATTGCATTGAGTCTGTAGATTGCTTTGGGTAATGTGGACATTTTTAAAATGTAATTAAAAATTTAACATAGCATATCTTTCCTTTTATTTGTATCTTCCTCTATTGATCAATATATTACAATTTTCAGTGTGCAGGTTTTAACTTTCTTGGTTAAATTTATTCCCATGTATTTTATTCTGTTTGACACAATTATAAATAAAAAACACAACCAATATTTGTATATTGATTTTGTACCCTGCAACTTTACTGAATTCATTTATTAGTTCTAACAGTTTTTTTTAAAATGGTCTTTAGGGTTTTCTATATATAGTATCATGTCATCCACAAATAGTGATAGTTTTGCTTCTTACTAATTTAGATTCCTTTTATTGCTTTTCCTTGTCTGATTGCTGTGGCTACGAATTTCAATATTGTGTTGAAAAAAAGTGGTAAGATTGGACATCCTTGCCTTGTTCCTGACTTTAAGGGAAATGTTTGAAGCTTTTTGTGCTGAGTATGATAATAGCTGTGGGCTTGTCATATAGAACCTATATTATGTTGAAGTATGTTCAACCCATACCCGGTTTGTTGAGAGTTTTTTTTTTTAACCACAAATGAATGTTGAATTTTATTACATGCATCTATTGAGATGATTATTTGATTTTTATCCTTTGTTATGTTAATGTGTTATATCACATTGACTGATTTGCAGTTTTTGAAACATCCTTGCACTTCTGTGATAAATCCCACTTGATAAATTTAAAAAAAAAAACACACAACCAATATTTGTATGGTGTATGAGCTTTTCCATTGAATTTGGTTCGTGACTATTTTGTTGAAATTTGCATCTATGTTCATCAGGGATACTGACATGAAGTCTTTCTTCCTTCCTTCCTTCCTTCCTTCCTTCCTTCCTTCCTTCCTTCCTTCCTTCCTTCCTTCCTTTCTTTCTATTTTTTTCATGTCCTTGTATGGTTTTGGTATCAGTGTAATGCTGGTCTTGTACAATGAGTTTGCAAGCATTCATTCCTCTTCCAATGTTTTTGGAGGAGTTTGAGAATGATAGCTATTAAATCTTCTTTGAATGTTTAGTCAAATTTACCAGTGAAGTCTTATGGTCCTGGGCTTTGTTTGCTGGGAGTTTTATGATCACTGATTCAATCTCCTAACTGGTAATCAGGCTATTCAGATTTTCTATTTCTTCATGATTCTGTCTTAGAAGATTGTTCTTAGGAATTTACCATTCTTCTAGGCTGTAGTCTCTTAAGATCCTTTATATTTTCTGGGTATCAGCTGTGATTTCCCCTCTTTCATTTCTGATTTTATCTGAGCTCTCTCTCTTTTATTCTTAATGAGTCTAGCTAAAGTTTTGTCAATTTTGTTTACCTTTCCAAAAAATGATCTCTTAGCTTCACTGATGCTTTCTATTGTCTATTTTAGTCTCTGTTTCATTTATTTCCATTCTGATCTTTATTATTTCCTTCCTTCTATTAACTTTGGGCATTGCTTTTTCTTTTCTAGTTCCTTTAGGTCTAATGTTAGATTGCTTATTTGAAGTTTTTCTTGTTTTTTGACGTAGGTCTGGCCTGTATAGCTATAAACTTCCCTCTTAGATAGAACTGCTTTTGCTGCTTCTCATAAATTTTGGTACGTTCTATTTTCACTTTCATGTTTCTCAAGATATTTTTTAAAATTTCTTTGTTGATTTCATGTTGTAAGAAGCATGTTGTTTAATCTCCACATATTTGTCTTTTTTCCATTTTTCTTCTTGTAATTAACTTCTAGTTTAACACCATTGTGGTCAGAAAAGATGCTTGGTATTTCAATCTTCTTAAATTTATTGAAACTTATTTAACAACCTAGCATATTATTTACCCTGGAGAATGTTCCATGTTTAACATTTATTTTAATAGATATATATAGAATTATCTGATAGATATATCTTTCTTCCCTTGTGCTTTAATGAGTTTCTGTAGTTACATAAGTTATATATATATATATATATGTGTGTGTATATAAAATATATATATGTCTCTTTTAAGCATTTTAATACCTGAATGCATTTTAAAACTTGATATATATTATATATATATATATATATATATATATATATATATATATATATATATATATATATATATATTCTCTATATATCTATTATATATCTGTTCTAACGCATCATTTAAGGCCAGTGTTTCCTTAATAACTTTCTGTCTGGATGATCTGTCCATTGATGTGTGTGTCAATATTCCCTACTATTATTGTGTTACTGTTAATTTCTCAATTTCTCCCTTTATGTTTGCTAGTATTTGCTTTATTTACTTAGGAACACCTATGTTTGGTGCATACATATTTCTAAATGTTATATCTTCTTGTTGGATTGATTCCTTTATCATTATGTAATGTACTTCTTTATCTTTTATTATAGTCTTTATTTTAAAATCTATTTTTCTGATATAAGCATTTGTATCCCAGCTTTCTTTTCATCTTTATTTATAGCGAATACATTTTTCCACCCCCTCACTTTCAGTCTGTGTGTTTTTTAAGATGTGAAGTGAAATGAAGTGAGTCTCTTGTAGGAAGCATATAGCTGAGTCTTGTTTTTGTACCCATTCAGCCACTCTGTCTTTTGATTAAATAATTTAGACTACTTACAATTAAAGTTATTGCTGATAGGTTTACACTTATTTGTTTTGTTAATTGTTTTATGGCTATTCTATAGTTCCTTTCTGTTCCTTTCTTTTGCTTTCTTCCCTTGTGCTTTAATGAGTTTCTGTAGTTACGTAAGTTATATATATGTGTGTGTATATATAATATATGTCTCTTTTAAGTATTTTAATATCTGAATGCATTTTAAAACTTGACAATTTTGCCCCCCAACACATGTATTTTGTTTTTGATGTCATACTTTATATCTTTTTGTGTGTGTCTCTTAATTAATTAAAGTGAAGATCATTTACTCCTTTCACTGGGAAGGATGATGATGTCACTAGACCTCAGTATTCAGTGAAAATATGGGCTTGATTTTGCCAGGACTTTTATTCCACTCTCAGCTTTGCAATTATTTTTGTGTAAGTTTCACTTTGTTGCACTACTAAGCACTTCGATCTACAGGATAGGAAAACAAGTCATCAAGAGTTCTTGAGCTTCACAATACGGCTTCTACTACCATTACCTTTCTTTATTTCAAGTTGGAAAAAAAAAAACGACTCATATGGTTTGGCTTTGGTCAGGAACTCTCCCCAGGACCAATTATAATACATTTGCAGTTCCCAAAATAGAAACACAGATGTGAGTGCACGGAAGGTGACTTTTGGAGAAAGGACAGAGGCTAAGTAAACTATACCAGAGATATTGATTGTGTTCGTCACATCTAAAGAACAATAAGCATTCTTCTCTGAAGACATCTGTTATACAGTATTTATTAAAATAACAGAAAAATTGACTCAAACTGAGTTAAAGAATGTAGATAGAGATAGACAGAAATACAACATACATGAAAAACCCAGAGGTATATATGGTATAATCCAACAATTCAGTAAAGTTCCTAAGAGCTTAGTTACTTTATGTCCCTCTGCTCTGCCTCTGCAATGCAGCTTAAGCCAAGGGGGGCTGTGCTTGGGATCACAAGATGATTACTGTAAGCCCTTGGACACAGATATCTTTGTACCAGTTTTATCACCAAAAGTCCTCTTATTCCTCTTATTGTAACAGCTTAGACTCATGTCTACCCTGGAAATGTCACATTTGGACGGAACACTGGAAAGCTCTAATTGGCATGTCCTCTAGCTTTTGGAGTTTGGAATGAAGCCAGAAGCAAAACTAACTGGGGGCTATTGAAAGTCGGGAAGTGGAGGAATGCTTGCTGGGAATGTAACCTAGACTGTCACACTTCCATCCCTTTATTGCTATTTTTTTAAATTATTCTATAGCTATTTCATGTTATTTAAATGGAAGGTAACAAACTTTAACTGAAGTTATTATTGTTAAGGCTTAAAAAGGTAGCTCACTCTTGCTTTCTTCCAGGAAGCTGAATAGTAATGAAACGCCAGCTGTTGATCAAATGCCTGATATTTCAGTGAAAACTCCTAAGGTTAAGTTAAAAATCATAGTTTATATTTGAGAGTAACTTATTCCTGTTCTTGCTTTCCCATTCTGAATCTTTGGGAAGACATATATGGGTAAGACTGAGAGAAAATGAGAGAAACGTGACCAGGTTCTTAGAGACCATCAAACTCAGTTCACCCACTTGGTTAGAGGGATGAGGAGAGCAAGCCTGCCTTAGGTGGCTGCAGGAAGTACAAGAGGCGTCAAAAAGAAAAAGAAAGAGCTCTGAAGGAGTGCTGATTTAAAGCTACTCTACCACTTTTATATAAGGGACTTGAGCATCTGTGGATTTTGGTATCCACGGGGGTCCTGAAACAAATTCCCCACAGATACCAAGGGATGACTATATATTTCCCTTTTATCCTCTGTAAGCGGTGCATGTCTATATTTACCTTGAACTTATATCTATTCAATGACTGATTTAGAATATAGGAAATGCGAGCGGGAAAGAAAAAAGATCAATGACTGAGCTCGTTGAAATAGGACCTTTGGAGGAGTTAGAGTAGAAAGAAGGGAAACGGGCAGAAACAAATTTGTCAACCAGTTTATTTACTGTCTTGACTATGTGATGATGAACAACATGTACCTTTTCATTACAGACAGTTATTCCTAAGGCTTGGGAGTTTATTGATCCATTTGGGAGTGGAAACTTTAGCTAACAGACTTTAAGTTACTAAGTTACTTTGGCCATTTTTTTGTTTTGTTTTGTTTTGTTTTGTTTTGTTTTTTGATCTTTCTCAGAAGCAATCCATCAATAAGACTCATTTATATGTGCATTGGTATTATGGTGCTTAGTAAAGAAATAAACAGAGAATAAAGCTCTGGTCCAAACCCTGAAGATACAACTCAGCTCCTTTTCATTCCTATCATTATTTAGCATTGATTGATTGGTTGATAAAGAGACATCAATCATCATCAGAGGCGAGGAATCCAGTCTCTCAGGCCAGTAAGCAGTCATTGTGTAAGAACTGATCTCTGGAGATTTAAAAAAAAAAAAAAGAGATTTTTTCGCTCTGTCCCCAAATGGAATTTTCTGATTTTACAATGTACTACACTATTTTATCTTAAAAATCTCTAGTGGAAATGAGGACACTCTGTCATAAGCCACCAGGACACGCAGGATATAAAGAACACACAGGGCCATGCCGTGGCCTTCCTAGGTTCTATCACTTGCCTAGATTAATGCTAGAGCCAAAAATATTAAAAGAAAAGATTCATAAGGCAGCTCAGTTCTTTAAATGTAGAAAGGTTGGTCAAGCATGGAGGGCTAGGCTATAGGTGGTTTGAACTGTAGTATGCCAAGCTTAAAAGGGGACAGAAGGTCTTCAGCAGGTGTTGGAATAATCATAGTCAAGACCAGTTCCCACACAACACTGATAGACCACTGTTTTGTCCTCTCACCTCATCATGCTGCCTTCTGGATTCCAAGTGAAACTCCTCTGATTAAGGACGATATTCCCCTTCCTCTCACTATTTAGTTAGGAAGTCCTTTACTGGCCTGTCCAATCTGTCTCTAACTTTGTTCTTAGAGGTCGGCCTCACCTCATCTGTCATGGAAGCTTCAGGCTTTATAGCCCAGATTATTTTGTTCTTAGGAAATTGACTAGTGCACATTACTGGACTTAGGTTTCAAGTATTTCAATGTAAAGTATACCACAAATTAAACTAATTGATACCAAACCAATTTAAAGAGTAAATTATAATTTACTTTTTAGGGAAAGGAATATTAGCGATCTCTGTGTTAATCTTTTCTTATATAAGTGAAAAGAAAAATATGATTTTGGTATTTGACTTCTAACAAGATTCCACATCTTGTCAACTCAGTTAAACAAATTAAAGGACCCCCTGCCTAAATTTTCTGTCTATTTATTTTGTTTCATAGATAACTATGTTAGTCAATCACTGTATAGTTATGATTCTAATTACCATGTATATTTTGAGAACATAAATCTTACTACTTGATCATCACAGTAAATTTAGATACTTTTCTATTAAGAAGAGTGGGTCAATAAAAATGCATACAGTTATGTTTGGAGTGTTATTAAATATTAATAGTCATATAGAACTCTAATTTTAAAATAGAATTGGAAATGAACTCAGGCAGAAAAATTAATATCTGCTACCTTCCTCTTAGCACTACTCAAGTTCATTGATGGATGATGGTATTGAATAGACATATAGTTGCATAACAGTACTGTATTCTCTTATCTCCAATTGGCTATGTTAGAATGGGTGTGTTAACCCAAAATATCTTCAGACTTGGGGTTCATTTGTAAAATGTAGTGTCTAACTAATTAGGCAGTTAGGCAGCCTGTTACCTTGATGCTAATGAATCAACTCTTTTAGCGCTCATGACCTATATACCTCCTCCCCTCGAAGCTGGGCTGGGTCTGTGACTTGTTTGAATTATTAGGATATGGGGAAAGCAACACTGTCCAGGTTTTGCCTAAGACAAAAGAAGGCCTGGAAATGTCCCTTTTTGTACTTGGATACCCTACTAGTGATACAATGTAAAGAGTGACTCCATGAGGAATTGAGGCTCTGAGGTTACAGTGGAGAGAGAAAGAAGCTCAGCCATCCAAGAGACCTAGCAGAGCTCAGCCCCTAACAGACCAGTCAGCAGAATGCAGCCTCATGAAAAATCACTGGCAAGGAGATCTGAAGAAGTAAAGCACAAATAAAATGGTCATCATTTGAAAGTCATAGATTTTTGGGGGGTTGTGGTGGGCACTGTGTGTGTGTGGGGGGGTTGTTACTCAGCAATAAATAATCAGAACATGTAGAAACATCAAAAACTAAATCTCTCTCACTCACTACCCCTATCCTCATCCATATGGTATACAGACTTAGATCTTTGAGGTTTGGTGTGGGCTGGAGAGTCTGGTGTTCATCTACTTCAAGTATAAATGATGAGACATATTAAATGTACAAAACAGGATCAGGATTTTCACTGAAAAAATTATGGATATTACATATGGACTGTGTTTCTTCTAACAAGATTACCTTTAACAGGCCCCCTCCACATTTCATGAAGTAGTAACTCTGTTGGCTTGAGAAAGGAAGAAATTATGCACAGACAGGATATTATAAATTTTTGGTTCTCAAAATTCTTGTGAGAATTGGTTTCTCTCTCTCTCTCCCTCCTCCCCTGCTCACCCCCTGCCTGTCCCCTCATCTCTCTCTCTGCATTTGTGAATTAATCTTGAAAGGGACATTGCCTATAATTTTTCTAAAATTCTGCCTCTCAGTTGTCTCAGTTTTAATTGCTTGACTTCAGGTCCACACAATGACATTAATTATGTGTGTGTGTGTGTGTGTGTGTGTGTGTTTAAAATTGGACACAACAATTTGCATATGCCAAAATGACTTTACAATACGCTTTTGGGCTGTACATTGAATATAACATGTTCTATGTATTTTTGTCTGAAACATTTCTAACTTCACTATTTTAATAAAAAATGAGTGGATTTTGTTGAGGATGTTGACGGCTTTTTCTAGATTAACTTTTTAAAACACTTGTACATGTGTCAAAAACATTGGTTCTCACTATATTGAAGGTAATACTAACTTTTTATAAAGTTAATGAATATGATTAATGTGATGCATATAATGAAAGCTATTTTAAAAATAACACAGGACGTATTTAAGTATCAAATTATTAGTAAAGTTATAATTCTGTTTTTAACAAAGTTTAGTATATGAAAATCACCAGGGATAATTCTTGAAAATACATGGCAAACTAGGACATATCTCTAGTTTCTGATGAATAACGTGTACCATTATAGAATTTCAATGAAGCATGTTTCAAAGCTATTTACTAGTAACTTAGTAAGTGAATTAGTAGAGATAATTAAAATACTATATTAACAAATTATATTTTCTTTCTGATTAGAATTTTTGTGGTACTGCTCAGTAAGAAATTTGTTTGCTATAAAATGTTAAACCTCTACTCATGAGTATTTTTGCAATCTCTACATTTTTGGCTTCAGTGTTTTGTTTTCACTGCATCATGAAAGCTGACTTGAGTTAGTTATCATTTCAATTGCTGCTTTCCTGTTTTAAAAAATACGAATAATTGTTACATTTACTTAATACATTTACCTTGGTTTTTTTTTTTTTTTTGCTTATTCCTACTGTGTGTAAAGATGCATATTTTCAGCAATATAATTTTTAAACTGTAAATTTTATTAAGTAGATTTTCACCCCACTGTTGAAGTAGATACATACATGGTTTTAAAATGCTTGGACAGTGAAACATCATTAGTGATGTGCTACCTGTGAATTTGCAGTATCTCTAAAAGTTGCAATATAATATCAAAGTAACAGTATTAATATTATTTGGGTATTTTTTAATTTATAGACAGTCATTTAGTAATATAAAATCATGTGTTAAGTTAATATCCCTTTTAAAATATTTATTAAATAATTCATTTATGTTGATACAAAAATGTTATATTAGTATTTATACTATTATGAAGTTGTTTTACTGTGGGATATGGAGGATGTTTAAAGTAGCAATGTTCTGGAAGAACACAGCACCCTCAATTTAAGCAGTTGTAGTAGAGTTCACTAAAGGCCTATTTAGGGAAACCACAAGACATAGTACAGGCTTAGTTCCAGCAACAGTGGAAGCACTTACAATGACTTGGAACATGGGCTAGTGTGGTTATCAGAATTCAGAAAAGGTAACTGTATGGAAATGGCCTCCTGCCAGGGCAGAGGCTTGGTAGAGGGATAACAAATCAGCAGGGAGAAAGTTGGGAGAATAAATATTCTAACCTCACTCCCTGACTGGTGTCCATCTCCTAAAAGTACCTCTCTTCATGCTAACCCAAGCCTGAAGGCAAAGGGGGCCCACTATGCAATCTGCAACGGTCAGTCTTCCAGTACACAGAGGATTATGAAGAATGATGGATAATGGTGGAGAGTGTATCTTGGAAAACAAGGGAAAATATCCAGCATAAATGGGTAACTTTAAAATTTTTGGAGAACTACTGCCTTAATAAATTGGATATTCATATAATAATTATAATATCGTACCAATAATATGTATATATACTGCACTGGATGTGCATTACAAGGTTGATTTCAGTACAAAATTTAAATACTCATCTCTTTAAAAGCTGTTTTGGTCCAATAGCATCTTGGATAGCTTCTGACTGAAGAACTCTACTAAATCTTACCGATATTTTCAAGGAGTTTCTCTCATTTTTCAAGGTCACTTTATATTGATTTTATATCTTGAAAAAATTAACAATGTTATATGCTTCAGATTTAAGTGGAAATTTACCAAGGGATATCATTATTACTTTTTTTAGTCACATATGAAAGAATGGCATTTTAAAAATCACATCTGTGTAAACTTGCAGTCAATATTCATCCATGGTACTAGTGAAGCATGAATGTAACATAACTGAAAAATCATAAAGTAATGAGTGTGTTTGCATACTCTGCCAATTTATTTTACAAGAACAAAAAGGAAAATAGTGAATTTTCCTATAGTTACAATATGATAATTCATAGGTTACATTTTGTGATCTTTATTTGATCAAGTGGTCCTAATTATAGTGACAGCTGAACTTAAATCAGTATATAATAACCAATTTTATAAATAGTTTTAGAAGAGAAAGGTAATGAAAAAATAGAAACTTCAAATTTTAGGTGAGTGGTTTGAAAGATGTGTACAATTAATGGGAGTCTCAGTGCTAGCCAGTGGAATCAGGAAAAATTATCTTAGCTCATAAAGGGGTTATAGATCATCATATGGTTAAGTTTAATAGTGGGCTAGGAGTCAAAAAAGAAACTCAAATTTTATTTCTCTGTATAGCCAAGTGATATCTGGTTAGATAATACAGACACAGTCCCCTTTATTTTTCTCTCCTTAAAATGATAGACATTGTGATAATGTCCTTTTCCAGCTTTAAATTATTTCATTTAAAAGTTAAAAATATTAAGATTATTATGCCAAATTGACTCCAAGTTTCTCTGTTGAAAAGTTATAAACTAAACATATACATTTAAAAAATTCCTAAATAATGTGAGTCTTCCTCAACCAATTATAAATGAAGTCATAAATTTAAATAGATTTTAGTCAATTTTGAATCCAGCTTAATTTGACTGGAAAGGTATATCTTCTTTCCTTTCGGTCCTGTTTTCCATTGCTTTGATTCTTCATAGTTAGTCTCTTTCTTTTTTTTTTTTTTTTTTTAAGAATATTACATACTCACTATTCCTTCCGACTCAGCGTGGTAATTCTCTATTTTCTCCTTAAAATCTATGGTTCTTTCTGACCAGCAACATCAGCATCACCTGGCAACTTGTTAGAAATGCAAATTCTCAGCCCAGAACAACTGAATCAGAAAACCTGGAAGCAGCACTCATTGATTTTTTACTTTCCTAGTAACGACATTTTCCCTCTTGTCCACTTAAATCCTTACCCATGTTTTATGATTTGGTTTAGATACTATCCATTTTTAACATAACTAGCACTTATTCCTGTGGAAAAGTTTTGCCCTAGTGATCTTTTTGTCCCCAGTGCCAAGCACAGTTCCCTCAAGCACAGAACAATCAATTAATAATCAATAGAGCTAAAACTTTATTATGCCTTTGAATTACCTGCAAAGATACAAAAATACGAAATAATGTAATACATTTGGGTAAGTGCATAAAGAATATAATGTTTTAAGCCCCAAGAACTCATGGTCATTTGGTAAGATAAACAGATAACAAAGGTTGATAAAACATGTTAAAAAAGACTTTGGACCTAGCCTGGAAGCTCTAGATAAAATTTTAGGCAGGGCAGAGTGTCATTTGGTTAATGTTATGGAAGGATCACATGACAGTGGTACTGAGGTTGGGAAGAACTAGCTGCACTTGAAGAATATGACAGAGTTGTATATGTAAGCATACGGAAAGGGACATACAAGGCAAGGAAAAGAGTTGTTTAGGTTGGTGATGGATGCTAAGTAGTGGGGACTATCCTATGGCTTATGTTCTAATACTTAAATTTAGGAGAGGGTGTTTTACCAAAGGAAGGCAGAAAATAATAAGAGAGAAAATATCTGTGAGAACATTGAAGGTCAGTCTGGGAAAACCAAGATCAGACAGGTCTAAAGAATTCTAGAAGACAAAAATATCATGACCAACTCCAAGAACAATAGAAAACACAGATTAGCAGTAAAGAGGAAAGTTGAACATGAGAGTAGGTTGTGTGCAAACTGAGGAGGTTCTACATAAATTTATCTTTATTGTAGTCACCTCACTCATAATCTATGTCAATGGGCCTGGCTGGTTTCAGGTACAGAATCAAAACAGGAAATATTTGAATAGAGGTTCTGAATTAGAAAAAAGAAATAAGGCATGCATGGAGGAGAATAAATCATATTTCAAAAACTGACACATTCATGAGAAGCTATATGTGACATAAACACTTGGAAGACATCTATGTTTATAAAATTCAGAAAATAACCCAATGTACATTCCTTTCAGTAAGAATTAACAGAATAGCAAGGCCAAATTGCCTATTCAATTGTCTCATTTGTGAGAGCATCTTGAAATACAAGCAGTTTCTGTAACATTGGTCACATGTTTGATAAAGGTTTTAAATAAGTCTGATGATGAAATGTTGACTCAGTTAAATGTGACATCCACAAACTGACTGAGAATAATAATACCAACATACTTATTTTTCATTTTTCATTTAGCAGCAGAATGAAAAAACTGTTTTTGACACTTTATTGGTAATCAGAGCAGTGAGCCATGTGTAATAGCATAATGATGCTTTGCATTTCATAGTGTCTTTCAAATGAATTTTCCATGGCAGCATCATTATCTCCAATTTATAGATCAGAGGGTCCTGTACAACTGTCAGAGTGAACACGCAGATTTTGTGATTGGGCCTTCAGTGCTTCTGAAGCATAAATTTCTTGCATTATCAATAGCTTGTCTTCAAACTTGTCTTGCTTGGGTTCATTTTCTAGCTCCTGGTATGCTTCTCATTATTTACATATTGGCAGGGACCAGTATCAATCCCTCAGCATCTGCATTGGACTGATGATAATAAATAGAGGAGAGTTTTCTTCCCTCTACACTTTCGCTGATTAGTATTAACACCTAACATTGTTCATGTTACTTTGTAATCACCATTAATTCTTTCTGGGTTTAGCAGGTGGATATAAATCTAGAAAAATGAAAGTTAATAATTATGATGATTATAATAATAATAGTTTATAATGGGCTAGAAGCTTTAAAAATTATTGCCTTACTTGGATATTACAGTACACCTACAATGTGAGTATGATTTGGGTGAATATAAGGAAACTCCATCTCAGAAAGGTGAAGTAACTTGTCCAAGATCAAACTGTAAGTGGCAGAGCCAAGATTTGAACCAAATCTGTCAAATGCTACAAATTCCTTTCCCACTTTATCAGAGAATTGACCACACAATATAATGATTCACTTTATTAAAATTACTTGTCAAATCTCTCACTCAATGTAATAACTTATGACTTCATTCATTATAGTGTCCATATTTTATCCAACTGATCTTCTAGTGTTTGATTTGAATAATCATTTTTCTCTCTTTGAATATACTTCATGCTATCAAAAATATCCCACTTTATTCAGATTTGATCTCAAAAACAAAAGGAAAGAAAAGAAAGAAGAGCTTTCTCGGAGGGCAGAATCTTTAGCAAAAAAAAGAAATGAGGCATGATGATCAGATGTGAAAAATCATTTCTACTAAACTTTGAGGGGTTATTAGGTGAGATTTGTGAATTATGAAGTCTTCATATACCTAATGCACCCATTAAAATTTCCTGGAAGCAGAAAGGTTGTATGTTAATGGCTATCATCACAATATTATTATGATGTTGTCATGACATCTGCATAGAATATCACAATGCACTTTCATTAACCCTTAAACGTGTATAAATTCTAGTATGTTCCCTAGTACAAGTTCCTTTGTGTTTATAAAATATAGGTATACCTCATTTATCACATTTTTCCTTTATTGGGCTTCACATATTCTGTGGGGGTTGTTTTTTTGGTTTTTTGTTTGTTTGTTTTTACAAATTAAAGATTTGTGACAACCCTGCATTGAGTAAGTCTATTGGCACCGTGTTCAGAGCAGCATTTGCTCAATTCATGTCTCTGTGTCACATTTTGATAATCTGCACAATATTTCAAAATTTTTCATTTTTTTATATTTCTTATGGTGATCTTTAATAAGTGATCTTTGATGTTGTTATTATAATTGTTTTGGGGCACCAGGAACTATGCTCATGTAAGACGATGAACTTAATCAATAAACACTGTGTGTGTTCTGCCTGCCCCATTGACTGACTGTTCCTCCATCTCTCTCTCCTTGGACCTCCCTATTCTCTCAGGCACAAAAATATTGAAATTAAGTCAGTTAATAACCTATACTGGCCTCTAAGTGTTCAAGTAAAAGGAAAAGCTACACCTATCTCATTTTAAATCAAAAGCTAGAAATGATTAAACTTAGTGAGGAAGGCATGTCAAGAGCTGAGATAGGCTGAAAGCTAGGCCTCTTGTGCCAAACAGTTAGCCAAGTTGTTAATGCAAAGAAAAAGTTCTTGAAGGAAATTAAAAGTAAGCTACTCCAGTGAACACACAAATGATAAGAAAGTGAAACAGTCTTGTTGCTGATATAGAGAAAGCTTTAGTGGTCTGGGTAGAAGATCAAATAAGCCAAAATATTCCCTTAAGCCAAAGTCTACTCCAGAGCAAAGCCCTAACTCTCTTCAATTCTAGGAAGGCTGGAAGAGGTGAGGAAGCTGCAGAAGAGAAGTTTGAAGGTAGAACATGTAGGTTCATGAAGTTTAAGGAAAGAAGTCATCTCTATAACATCAAAATACAAGGCGGAGCAGCAAGTGCTATGTAGAAGCTGCAGCAAGTTAACCAGAAGATCTAGCTAAGATATTAATATAGGTGGCTACATTAAACAACAGATTTTCAATGTAGATGAAACAGCCTTCTAGTGGAAGAAGATGCCATCTAGGACTTTCATACCTAGAAAAGAAAAAGTCAATGGCTGGCTTCAAAGCTTCAAAAGACAGACTGACTCTCTTGAAACAGACTAATGCAGCTGGTGACTTTAAATTGGAACCAGTGCTCACTTACCATTCTGAAAATTCTAGGGCCCTTAAGAATTATGTTAAATCTACTCTGCCTATGCTCCATAAATGGAACAACAAAGCCTGAATGACAGCACATCTGTTGACAAGATGATTTACTCAGTATTTTAAGTCTACCGTTCAGCCAAATGCTCAGAAAAAACAAAAATATTCCTTTAAAAATATCACTGCTCAATGATAAGACACCTGTTAACCCAAGAGCTCTGATGGAGATGGACAATGAGATTAATGTTGTTTTCATGCCTTCTCACACAACATTCATTTTGCAGCCCATGAATCAATGGAATAATTTCAACTTTCAGGTCTCATTGTTTAAGAAATACATTATGTAAGGATATAGCTATGACACATAATGATTCATCTGATAGATCTGGGCAAAGTAAATCAACAACCTTCTGGAAAAGATTCACTGTTCTAAATAACACTAACAAAACTCATGATTCACGGGAAGAAGTGAAAGTATCAGCATTAACAGGAGTTTGGAAGAGGTTGATTCCACCTCATGAATGACTTTGAGGGGTGCAAGTCTTCACTGGAGGAATTAATTGCAGATGTGGTAGAAACAGCAAGAGAACTTAGAAGTGGAGCCAAAAATGTAACTAAATTGCTGCAATCTCATGATAAGACTTTAACGAATGAGGAGTTGCTTCTTATGGATGAACAAAGAAAATAGTTTTCTTGAGATGTAATCTACTCCTGGTAAAGATGCTATAAAGATTGTTGAAAATAACAACAAAGGATTTATAATATTACATAAAGTTAGTTAATAAAGCAGTAGCAGGGTTTGAGTGATTGACTACAATTTTGAAAGAAGCTCTGTGAGTAAAATGCTATCAAACAACATTGCATGCTAACAGAGAAATTGTTCACAAAAGGAAGAGGTACTTGATGGGGCAAACTTCATTGTTGTCTTAATCTAAGAAACTGCCACAGTTGCCCCAAACTTCAGCAAACAGCACCGGTCAGTTAGCAGCCATCAACATTGAGGCACCACCCTGCACTAACAAAAGGATTACTACTTGCTGAAGGCTAAGATGATTGTTAACATTTTTTATCAATAAAGTATTTTTAATTAACGTATGTACTTTTCAAAAATATAATGCCATATTGCACACTTTATAGACTGCAGTATATGCTAAACATAACTTTTATATGCACAGAGGAAACAAAAATATTTGTGACTTGCTTTATTTCAATATTCACTTTATTGTTGGTCTGAAACTGAATCCACAATATCTCCAAGGTGTGTCTATGCTTTGACCAATCCTCTGATTTGGATTATCTGAACACTACCTTGCTCTCTCTTCCTGAACCTTTTTATTTTTACTTTTTTTTACTCCAAATCTTTTTCCTATTTACAGATTTCCCAGTTAAAAATGTCTCCCTTTCTCCTCAATATCCCCCTCTCTTTCCTGGCCTCTCTTTATTATTGTTATGGATAGAGAGAAGCTACTACATCCCAGAATGTGGTCATTTTTGCTAGGCAGAATTACAGCACAGTAATTTGTATGGAGAGCACATTTAATTCAAGAATAAAATAACATCTTTGTTAAATTGCTTTTGAGTTTTGTATCACAGTATATGATTAATTTTGGATTTAAATAATACTAAAAGTTAGAGAGAGATTTTTACCAAGAGGATATAGGTTTTTAAGTGGTTGAGAAACCTTGCCCTGCTGTATGTTATGATTCAGAGAAATGAGAGAGGGTTTCTCAGTGTAGGGTCTCAGAACCAGAGAGATAAGTGATAATTCAGCACATTAATGCCCTCAGTATGTCTATCACACTTTGGGAAATCAAGAACAACTCTGGCGACATTGAACAATGAAGCACTGAATTTTCAGTTTTTCATCAGACGTTTCAGTACTTGTTCTACCATATAAACTTTTTAAAAAGGTATAATAAACAACTTATCTTGGTTTCCTTCAATGGAATATGATAGTGTCCTAAGTGATTTATATTCTCAGTATTCTCCTCAAGGAAGGGAAGCAGCTTTTAAAAACTATCACATATCCTTTTTAATCCCTAGGTGGAATCTATGTGTTTTTTTTTTTTTTTAATTTGAACTGGAGATAGAAGTTTGAGATAGAAAATATTGGGTCACTATACTTACTGATGGTTCGTTATACACACACACACTTGGTGTTTTGTCCAACTGAGAATTAAATATCTTAAATATTATCATTCTACCAGTATCTGCTATATAGACAACATTTCATTATATCAAACATCCCATGAGACACAGACATACTTTGGCCATAGATGACAAGTCTGAGATATATCTATGAACAGGTACAGTACACAGAGAGACTTACGGCTAATTTTGCCTATCCTTTGAATTCAGCTTATAAGTCTAAGTATGTATAGATGAGGCCCTAAGGATCTATACACATGAAGTTCATGTAAAGCAATTTATCTGTATAGAAGACAAAATACATTAACTAGATCAAATGATAATGAGTCCATGTAATAGAGAAGTAAAATCTAATGGCATGGACTACATTGATCACCTACTACTAAGGAAACTGTGCACAGAGCCCACAAGGAGAGGAAATTATAATTCTGAGAAGATCTGTATCACTTAAATCTCTAAGATACTTGTAATATATGGCAGTACCACTATGTATCAGAGTGAAGTGTGAAAGAGATTTTTCTCAGTTTAGGGAGGGTGACTTCTGCAGTTCACTGACAAGAAAAGGAGCCTTAGGAAAAAAGGACAATGTTAAGAGCAAAAGCCAGTCCAACCTAAGACAGCTCAGCTCTGCCGTGTCACCTGGGTACTCTCAGAGGAAACATCAGGAACAGAGGAACACCATAGCTGTATGAGAACCAGGTCCCTACATCATAAGCATGGATGGGGAAGGAGTGTGAGAACATGTCACAGATTAACAGTGGCAGGTAATGACCTCACTGACACATGGAACTGAGGAGGCCAAAAGCAGTTTCAGAGGCAGGAAGAAGAGAATGGCAACAGGCTCACAGTAGTCCTAAACTGTAGTGGCCTTTCAAGGAATTTTACCCTGAAGGGGAACATAGAAATTGGGCAGTAGCTGGACTGGTATATGAGGTGAAGAGATTTTGGTTTGTTTTTCTTTTTTAAAGATGGCGTAAAAAATTTAATAAGTTATGTTTATGGGAGGATTAAAAGAAAGAGGAAAGATGATGATAAAGAAGAGAGGCCAAAGGGTTGCTATCCAGTACACAAGTACAGAAATTAGCCTTGGGACAATGCACGATTCATTGGTCAAATAGGAAAAAAGCCTGAGCATAGGACCCAGGTATAAGAGGATCTTGGAGACTTCTGAAGTGATGTGGGAGTCCCACAGTCCTGTGAGTAATGATTCCAAGCCTGGAAAACACAGTTTGCATTACTGCTATAGGACCTTCATTCACTCATTCATTCATTCAAGTGGAAATATGTTAGGCACTATACTAGTTGTTAGGTGTATAACAAGAAGCAAGTTTGACAAAAGTAGTATAGACTGAGAAAAAAGTTTCACAGAATATCAAGCTATTTAATGGAAAAACTGGCTGTGAAGCTTTTACTAAAGGCTAACATTGTTAAGAAATGAAGCAACTAAGAAAAAGTATAAGAAGGAGGTTGTGAAAAATGCATAGATAAAGCAAGAAAGTATTTATATTAAATTTTGCCTATACTTTAACATTATTATGATTTAAAATATGACTAATCATCACACTTTAAAAGAAAAACATTACAGTAACCTTATTTGTAGGTATGTAAATGCAAATGTGAGTCTTAAATACGTCAGGACACTTTCAGGGAACCAGGTTAGCCGAATGTGGGGTGGGGACTCAGTGGGGAATGAGAAGGGGCTAACTAATGACTAAAAGCCACAACAAAAACAAATAGCACTACATGCAGCTTAATCTGTAAATCTGACAGGACATCTGGTCTGATGCTCTCTCCCACACTTCCTTCACCAACAGTTTTAACCTCAGGCTCTTGTGTTTCTGCACTTTCTTTAAATTGTTTATCCATATTTTCTTCAGAAACTAAATTTACTTTTTTTAAATAAGGAACAGCTGGGACATTCTAAATTTTTTTTCCCTTATATTAAGAATAGTTTTCAGAGCACAAAGCATCAATACTTTTGTCAGGATTCTTTTGTCCTTTTATAACTATCTTCTCCCCTGCTACCACACTTTCACAATAAAATCAACAAGTCAGTCTGGAGAACACCTTTGTCTTCCTGTCTCATGTTGGCATGAGACTGTGCAATAATGAGGATGACTAAAGAGTTTGTTTCAGACTGTAATCTCTCCAAGAAATTGTTTGAACAGTTTCATTTTCCCCACCATCTGGCAGAATTGGTTGAAATGAGAGCCACTTTCAGCCTCCTCTCCCTTGTAAACCACAGAAAGCACAGATTTCATCATAGATCATTGAGTATATGAGTAACTTTCTTTTATACTAGCTCAACTTTGAGCCTAGAGAAAACTTGTCTGAAAACCTCATTCCTATAGTATTCCTCTCTGTAATCATTTGGCTTCTGTTGTTGTGGTTACTGGTAGTGGCTGAAACAGTTTTCCTCCTAATTTTATCTGAATTCAAGTAAGACATCATAACGTTTGAAACTCATTGACTGAGTGTTTTGGGTTCCTCTGATACATAGATGTCCTCACTGAACAACTTTATAACAATCTATGGTATAAGAATCTTGATGAAAGGAAATGTTAGATCTTCATTAAAGAATATGAGAGGAACATCACACTTTGGCTTTGCTATACAAATTCACTAGGTTAAGTGTTTACTCTCAAGTTTAATTATAAGCCTTATATATAGCTCTTCTTAACACTAGCTTATGTCACTTTACAGTGTAACAAATTGTATTCTGGTTTTTAGTGATAACATGACTTGGAAAAGGACTTCCGTACTTATTAAGTGTTCATTTTAGACTTATTTAAACACTCAAGTAGTGTTTATTGAATAGTCCACACTTAGCATCAGACACATTTAGAGAAACACACGACAAGAAATGGAACACAGCAGCAAGGCAGTAGCAGGAATTTGTTCTTAGTGGGAAGACTCAGTGCAGACCATACAGCACTCCTGGCTATATACTATAGCACCTGCTACAGCTCAACAATGAGTGCATGAGACTCATTTGGATGGAATGGGGAGCCACCTTAGCCTAGAAATCCATTATCCAAATAAGAACGAATGCTTATTATAACAGCCCCATAGGCATACCTACTAAGGTAAGATTGTAAGGGATATTCTCCGTTATAAAGGTCACTCAGGAAATTCTAAGGTATAGCTTCCTACTAGGAATTTAGTATTTCTTAGTAGTGTTCCCATTCCAGATGAAATTTACCAATCAGGAGTCATTTTAAAATAGCCTATTTTGCCTAGAAACAAAAGATGGCGTTCCATTTTTATCAAGTTTCCAGGGCAAGTTATTACAAGGTTAAATTTACCAGTAAAAATGGAGAAAGGAATTGTTAACACTTCTCCCTAAAGTAAGAGGACTAATGTGTATTAAGTTATGAATATCTCCTGTAAACCTCACAAAAGCTTTTGAGGATGGTTTTTAACATTCACATTTTACTGATCAAGAACCTGGCATAGAGAAAATTAAATGAATTTGCTCAGTCTCCATAGCTGAGAAATTAATTTGATATTTTGGCCCCAGATCTGTAGTTTCTTCACAATATTATATTTGGGTAACTTTACAATTGGGTTCAATTGGGTTCAATATGACCTACCAAGAATTTCAGTCTAGGGTCTTTATTACAGTTCAGAAGTAGGTTCATAAATATTTTATAATCTTTAGCTATCTCTTCACCAGCTTGTGAACAATAAGGTCACAATTATTTTAATAATATTGATGATGCCAAACCACCAACTTGACACTGTGAGAATGCCTTCTTATGACCAAACTCAACACTATCTGACTTAGTAACATTCCCCACGTTGTATCACGGCTCCTGGTTATATATTCCTACCCACTGGAAATAAACATTTGGGTCTGTCATCTTGTACTTAGTTACTTCAGAAAGACCACTAGCTGTGGTTTTAGCCAGAGACTTATTGATGACATGTAGAAAGTGAGCAAAAAAACCCACTTTCCCCTAATGCATCTGCCAAAATATACCAAACTCATCCATGAAGCATGGTTAAGCAACTTAAGTGTCCTTCATGGAGCCATATAGAAAGAGAACTGGAGAACTGCTGTTGCTGCCAGTTGGGACTGCTGTTGAAAAGAAGTAACAAACACTTTGACATAGTATTTGATCACCGCTGAGCAGAGAGCCATTCTGGTCAGGAAGTAGCTTTTTAGTGGGTAGAAAGAGAAAATAATAAAAAGGTTTCTCTCCATACCGTTAACCTAAGACTCAAAAAATGTTTGGTTCACAGTATTGTGGACCTGCTTGTTGCAGATACTCAAGTGCAGCGCAAAGACTTCAGTTTGCCCACATGCTGTGGTGGAACACGCCTGAAGCCCAGTTACATGGACCCTGATACTGAGTTCTGACTCCTCTTACTTGGGGGTCAAAGGCAGTGTTGACGTCCTTTCCTGACTACTAACTCAGTGGATTCCATTATGTATCCAGAACCTCACCTAATTTTTTTTAAAGGTAGTGTGTACCTTGGTTCAATGCAATATTATTCAGGATCCTATGCCAGTTGATTAAACACTCCGTAGGCCTTGGATAGAGAATTTATAGATGAGTGATATTTAGTGAGTATTAACACAGGGTTTAAACATTTTCACATCTTATGATCACTTCTCCATCAACACGGCTCTTCTCCAATTCTCCTTACCTTCGATAATCTAGTCTTTTTGATCCAATGACCAACCAGCCAAGCTATTCTCCATTTCCATGAGTCAGACTATATTCCCATCTTTGGCTATTCTGTCTTCCACACAAAGTGGATGAAACGGTGTCCATGGGAGGATTTTTTCCTACTTGCTATTCTTCAGGACCACTCCTGATTTTAATTTTAGCACAGCAATTATCCTTTATTAGCTAGCATCCCATCGAGTGAGCAACACTTGTATTAAGCAATCTTACCTTTTCCTCCTCTATTAGTTAGTCATAAGGTAACCCAATGTGAAGGTTTGAGCTGAGGAAGAAGCCCCAGTATGACAGTAGTGGATGGCAGGGAGGTTACCTACTCATGTAGCTAACCTCTGTGATTGATCTTGAATGTATCACATCCTCCTTATAATGGATTTATGCTCAGTCACCTCTGCTTTTGACTTGTTGGCTCTAACATAAACTGGATTTTGAAGAATTTCTGATCACGTGGTCACTTGATGTGTCAAGTGACTCATCTAGATGTCAGACTCTCTATCTACCAGGCCCGCAATACATCAGAGCTATTTTTGTATGGTGTACAGTTATATGCTGTAGATGTAAAAAAAATAGGTCCATTAGCTTGGAGCTCTAAGTTGTGGTTTTTATACTGAGGTTGCCATGAGAGCCACATAGGGTATTTTCTGACAGCATATAGACCTCCAATTGTTCAAATGACAGGACTGCTTGAATTTCCACCTGGACCTCAGAGACCTTTAATATTCTGAATTCCACTCAAATTTTATAGTCTTTCACATCTGTCTTAGTCTGCTTGTGATGCTGTAACAAAATTCCACAGACTAGTGGCTTAAATAATAGACATTTATTTTTCATAGTTCTGGAAGCTGGGAACTCCAAGATCAAGATGCTGGCCATTTCAGTTCCTGGTGAGTATGCTTCCTGGCTTACAGGTGTCCACCATCTTACTGTGTGCTCATCTGACCACTTCTTTGTGAGCATGCAGAGAGAGCGAGAGAAAAACTGTGGTGTCTCTTCCTGTTCTATAAGGGAATTAATCCTACTATGAGGGCCCAAGTCTCATGATCTCATCTAAACCTAATTATCTCTCAAAGTGCCCATCTTCAAATGCCAGCACTTTGGGGGTTAGGGCTTTAATTTATGAATTTGGAAGGGAGGGGAGACACAGTTCAATCCACGGTAATGTCACTTGGTAAAAGTGGCACATCATAATTTATAAGTTCGGAATATGCTGCTATCTCCAGAACCAGAGGGGGAAAAAAACCCCCAAAGTACCGGTACTGTGCTTCTTTCTTAGTGGTATGCCATATAAGATGCAATGTTTTAGCCTTTACTTTGAAAGTATGTCCCAGCATCCCTCAGACCCATGGGTCCCTAAAAAAATTCATTGATATGGTAAGGGTTTTAATTTAATTTATTTTATTTTAATATTCTTCTTTTTTTTTTTTTAATATGTGATCTTTGGTGTGGGGGAGGTAATTAGGCTTGCTTATTTGTTTGCTTATTTATTTATTAAATTATTATTTATTTGTGATTATCTTCAACTTTTCACTAGTTTTCACTAATATCCATTACCCCAACAATATCATTCAATTTCTTAGTTATTACTTATATTTTCCAATTAGGGCATTACAATTACCAATACATATTCTGCCTCAACTATCTTACCTTAGTTTGACATAAATAAATTCTAATAATTGTACAGCTACAGTATTACAAGGGCTGTCTTTGTTCCACCTGCAAGCAATACTGATGTCTTCATTATCAGCCTGCTGATGAGTGATCCATATCCAATGTCTCACTTTAGAGCCTACTTTCTTAGAGCACGTCTAATATTAATGTTCTTATTTGAATTCCCTATGAAATAAACTGTAAGATGGAGATCATTGTGCTGGATCAACACCTGTAAGAAAGTAGTTGTGTGTAGTGAGATGCTGAACTGGGATGCAGTATGACAAAAGGCCTCAATCAATCCCACAGGAAGCCCTGCACATGGAATGGCCCTGTATAATCATCCTATCCTAAGAGAGCCAGTCCTTTATTTGACTACATAGACCAATAACTGGATGTGGAATAGTAAGAGAATTACCTGGGATAAGCTGTTCTTCCTGACTAATTACAGTTTCTGGAGAGAAACTCAGCTGATCATTGTTGGTTCCCAATATACTCTGAAGCTGGGACGTACGTGTCTAAGATAGTTTGGGATGGCATTCTACAAGCTCCAGCTTAATGGTTTTAAAGAATTCCATGAGAGGGAGAAAATACTAAATCCTCAGTATTTATACTAAAATTTTACCTATTGAATATGTATATAAATCAGAGACAGAAGTAACCTAATCATCAGGTGGGTGACAAGATTATTGAGCAATGGATATTTTCTACTGAAGGGAATACTGCTAAAATTGTTGAATAATCAGAGCCACTGTGAGACAAGAGACCTTGAAATACTGTTGTATCCAAATGACATTTCTATTTTTCTACAAACCTAACCGTGTAGTTTCTGGTATGGTTCTCGCCTACTTATGTCTCAAAGTTCCCTCATTACACATCCCGTGTATAAAAGTATTTGTATGAATATCCTTTCTTTGCAACAAAGGTAACTTAGTTTTTGCAAGACAAATACTATTTAAGGAAAAATAAGAAATTTTTGCTAAAAATCATTTCAGGATTATTTATTATTCTTGAAGTTTTTTGCTTATTTGTATTGTCAATTGCTTGCAAATGTTTTTATTATCAGGATCAAATTTACATAAAATTTTTGATGTATGAAACTGATACTGATCTTTGTTTTGAGGTTCATTGTCTGTGGTTTAATTTACATGCCAAATTAAATAAATGTTACCATTTGTAATTAATATAATTTGTTATGACGAAGTAGTACTAGGTCAATTAAATTTATATCAGGGCAATATATTGTTTAAAAACATTTATTTAAACACAAAACCAAAGTTAATGTTAGGAAATGTACATTAGTAGTAGCACAAGAACAAGACTTATTATTCTCTATAACAACCATATTCAGCATCTTCTGGACATCTATGAAATATAAGCTATTCTGAAGATTATATTCTTCTCCCAGACTGTTGGCACCAAGACAGTTTAGAACACTAGCTGGGTTTACTTTGGTAAACCACATATTAAAGGTTATCCCTCTCTAATGAGCACATGGATCGTATTATGTAGAATTATATTTCATTTCATTTAAAGCTTTCAATTTATGTAGTTGACATAATCCTGTAGCTTCATTTATAGCTGGGATGAAACTACTCTTATTTAAGTTTTTTTTTTTTTCAGCAGACTGGATTGCATTTAAATGTAAATTCAGTTTTATGAAGCTTAGGAAATACGATTTTTTGACATGAAGAAATTTGAAAGAGATAATGAAATGAATTGATGCAACACAGAACAGGAAGAATCCTTCAAATTTTAATCAGTTAATGAAGAGATAAAGTTTTATAAAAGAATAGAATTATGCTAAAATGAGAAATAATTTAAATGCGATAAAGAAAAATAAAAATTACGTTATCATTATATTTATGTAAAAGAAAGAATTGACTAAATTATTATGGTAAAACAGCTGCTAGAATTTTATGAAGCTCCTTTTAGCAATATTATCCTTTTTCTAAACATACCTTTTTGTGGTGTAGTGTTCCTATAAAAACATACTTTTTAGTTTGTTATTATTAAAAATGATATTATATTGGTACTATAAACTGGGTATGTCACATGTAATTTTCTAAAGGACAGATGCTATCTTGCTGTATTTACTTAGATGAGAAACATTAAAAATAATGCTTACCAATATCTGGAGATAGCAAACTAAAAAAAATCAAAATAAAATGTATAATAGTTTACATTTTGACTAATGATAAGTTCAGCAGAATTGACATTCTATAATTATGAAAGGCCTGCTCATTTTTGCAGGTATAATAGAATATATAACTTTTAAAGAGCATAATATGTGTTGTTCATTAAACTGTTACTATTTGATTCATTTACCTGTTAAGTGAAATAAAATGCATTTGTGTTATATCTATGTTTCAAGGAAAAGAAAGAGGGATCCCAGTGAAACTATTCCATTATTAGCTTCTACAGTCACATTTGTTAGGATCTTTGAGTTACAATTCAATTTACATAGAATTTAATGTCAGAGTTCTTAATGACGATGACAAGCTTCAGGCTTTCCATTTATGGAGAATTTCCACTTTGGCAAATGTATCTAACTTATTTAAAAAGTAGAAACAGCTTTGTTCAGCAACATTTTTGTTTCTATTGGTTATGTTCACAAATAGTTATTTACAATAGTGTAGAACCTACCACAACTTAGAGGGAGAAGAAAGGCACACCTCTAATGTTCCATTACCTTTACTTGGAATACTTCTGGTTACTGTACCAGATAGTAGAGAAAAGTGTAATTTGAAATATCGGACACATGCAGTTTATGAATTAGACAAGTGAATTATGCTGTCTTAAAATCAGAACAATCAACTTAAAAGAAAAAAAACAAAATATATTTTTGTTTAAAAGCCAAACAACTAAAAGCCAGTTTCACACTTTCTTTTCTGTGGCTAGAAATTTTACCTGTACAATATATAGAATGTATACCTTCTAAGGATTTATATTGACCAAGACATCATTATCTTAAAAATGTGTGCAAAACATAATTCACAGGAAGTGTTTGAATACACTGAATAAAAAATCTCCAAACTCATGTAAATTTATTCACTGATGGTTCTGCTCTACTGTTGGGAGCATTTTATATGGCAGGGATATTAATGTACACTCTTCGTTTAGGAGAAATAAAATTGGAGTCAACAGCTGGTGCCTTATAAGTTCCATTTTCAAGATACTGATACAAATGGTATGGGATTTATCACTGTTTCTGAGGCTTTTCTCCTCTACTGAGCTTTATTCTCAATAAGAGTATGCGCATTTGGTATGAAAAGACTTATGTACTATTTGCTTTCACTAGGGATTCTGAAAAATCTTATAGATTAACAGACATATCCTAGTAATAGAGTTTCAGTAGAAGGTATACTTCTTGCATTGATTGAATTTTCTCATTTTACTTTGTAACTTAGCACTGTGGTAAATGTATGGGTACAGTTCTAATGTCTTTCTGAAGCACACTGTTACAATATCAAGAGTTTAAGCCCTTGAATTTCTTCTTTAATGCCATGTGTCTTGTTCCTGTCAGGGTCAGACTTCTGAGTAAGTGCAGTGGATTGAATAGGCACTTTCACCTCTGTTTCTACCAGATCCTACTAGTGACAGGAAGTAACTTTTCAAAACACTTATTCTTGGAAGAAAAAAGAGAATAGAAGATACAAAAACATTTTGGAGACCGGAAACAGATGTCTAGCGGTGATTAACCCAACAGTTCTGAATCTTAAGTTAGCAGTGGATTAACACTGAATGATCTGCCCTACTGCATCCCCAAAAGATTCAGAAAGTAGTGGTATTAAGGATAAACTGATGGGCAAAATTGGGGCTAAAACTGAATGTTTACTTTAACTTTTTTTTTGAGAAGCTAAACCCCCATTTATCTTCTTTACTTTGAGAATACAGATGGTTTTTTTCTCTCTCAATCTGACAGAATATTTAAAGTGTATTTTCTAGAAAGCATAAAGCAGCATGGGGAACAGAAGGCACTGTTGAAGCAGAAGTACTATAATAATGAAAACAGAGCGCACTGACTGGAATTTACTTTGTGAATATTGAGTCCTCACCTTCTTCTCTCAGAAATGATAGCTTCTGGAATGATGGCAGCTGGACATAGCACACACATAAGAGAATATTGTATTGTGGGAGAATACTGTATTGTGGGTTGAGGATGCAGGTGGAGTATCATCATCCAAAAGAAAAAAAAAAAACTTAAATGTACTAGGATAAGATTTCCCCAGTGAATAAACAATTCTAGTGAACCCCACAGTCAACAAAACCCATCCATGGACATTGATCCTCCAATCAGCTTTTAACTGATCCTCTTAAATAAGAGTAGGCAGATAAAGATCACCATACACTAGATTATACCACTACATCAACATGAGAGACTAAACAAAATTTAAAAAAATAAATAATTTGGAGGGAAGGGAGGAAATTTTAAAAATATATTTCAACAATATTTTAAAAGAAAAAATCATCTATAAAGTAAGAATGGACTGCTGTATTTTAAAAAAACATGGGCTTGGAAGTAAAAATATGCAAGAATAAGTGAAAATCAAATAAAAATCTCAATAAATGCATTGATAGGTAAAGTTGAAAGGTATTGCAGGAAGAACAGAGAAGTAGATAGAATAAATAACAAAAAACTTAAAAAAATCAAGAACTGAAGAACAGAAATGATTCGTATGCCATGGAAATGTTGGCTGCCCAACTGTAGATCTTACAGCATACCATACAAATGTCAGAAGGACTGTTCTCTTTACTAATGAAATATCCAGCATAAGGTCAGTGAACACATTTTTCTGCCAGAGACACACAACACTAAGCCATCTTGCATGGGATCAAATGGCTAGTTCCTGCCTGCCCCTACCAACCTTAAAAGAAGTGGGTAACAGGACCTTCCCAGCCTAACGTAGGCTGGCAGAATTATAACAGGTTGGATGGACAGCTTTACTAGTCTGGGTAGGGTTATTCAAAAACAGTTTTGCCATGAACATAACCATTTATACTTGCTGTCTTAGAGTAATTATTAGTAGTAATCATCTTTCATCCTCAAACATGTCCCCAAAATTAGATGGTCATCTAACACATAGTGTAGTCTATCTATCCTTAGCTGCCCATTAGCTCAGGAACATGTGAGAGAGGAAATGTCAAGAGTGAGGCAATTGTGGTTCAAGGATCTATGCTTAGAAGTAAAATCCCTCCCTACACATTTTATCCCTTTCTATCTTAACTCCCTTGTTTGGCTCATAAATCTGTGTCAAGGGTTGGGTGAATACAGCATGAAGTTACTGCTTTCTTCTGACTGGTTGTTGATGACCTATTATCTTTACCTTTCACTATAGGATGTTGTATTTTTATATCCATAGATAATGTATTGACTTTCCAAATTTAGTGTAGGTGAAAATGAATATATTATAACCATTTTTTTTTTGATCATAGGGATGAGAGTCCAGTGGTGACTAAAGAACTTCTTGATCCCTTCTAAAATTATTATCTCGGCTATGGGATCTGGTAAGGATGTTTCTAGAACAGTGGTTCTCAATTGGTGGTGATTTTGTCCCCCACTAAAAGGATATTTATAATATCCAAAAGAATTTTGGCTGTAATAATAGTGACTTTTACTAGCATGTAGTGGGTAGAGGCCAGAGATGCTGCTAAAATCCTGTAGTAGTCTCCCACAACAAAGAATTTTCTGACCCAAATGTCAATAATGCTGAGATTGATAAATCTTGTTCTAGAAGAACACTCTCCCATCTAAATGAGAAGAGAACACCTGAAGTTGCAGAAGAAGAATTGAGCTGCATGATCTCTTGCAACTGAGTCCCCACAGGAGAAATGTCACCCAGTTTTCCTTACATCATGTGAAGCTTCTCTCCTAAGTGGTAGTCTTATCTGCCAGTCTCTCACTATAGATGCCAAAAGCTGGACCTACCAAGGAGGAATCATTAGCAATCAGGGTTCACTAACATCACTGCTTTGCTTATGGATCCTGCTGGTGAATGCCTAACTATTAAGTAGTACTTGCCAATGAAACTGACTGTCTGTAATGGAGCAAGTCATACAGGATGACTTTTCCATCTTTGGGCTAACTGAGATCACTGGTAGACACTTGAGAATAATGTCTGCCGGTTCAGGTAAGATTTCTTAGCTCCCACAATGCATCAGCCTAGGTAAAACATTGTAGTCTAGAGAAAGTTTGCCCATTGGTTTTTTCTTACAAATAGACATTTCAATTTTCCTTGGAAGAACATGCTGTTTAACCCAGGAGTGGTATTACTAACTATCCACCAGCCTCTCCTTCAAAAAAAAGCAAGCAATCCTTTCAGTCATTACTATTTGAAAATATGCAGAATTGCTGAAATAAAAGATATTTTGCTTAGGGGGCGCCCTTTGGTGAAAAGACCAGAAAGGTCAGGGTTAACAAGCCCAAAGCTGCTCTACCCCAGGCTGTCTTCCCAGGAAAGGAGTTGACTTTCTGTAAGCTTCCACAGAAACTGCTATGGTCTAGTGCTTAATTACTGGTCAGCCAGAGGACTTGGAGCCTAGCCTCCTGGTCACATCAAGGTTCTGCCATGTTGAGCCACTATTGTTCATGGAAGCCCATGATTGAGTTAACAAATTGTAACAGACCCAGGCCACTTGTCACTTTTAAGAAGACAAAATGGGCTTAGTAACTGCTTTGCTAGCAGGCGCCTAAGCATCCGCACCCTGGTCTCCTTGCTATAAAAAGCAGAGACAATGCCTTGCTTGCATAGTTCAGGTTTTAGACAGCACTCTGCCATTGCAAAGCAACGACCCAGGCCCTCAGCTGTAAAACGCTGGGAGTGCCTGCTTAGATAGTCTATTATCCCCAAGACAAGGAACTGGCTGGTCTGGTGGCCTGCTTTGTAATTAACATATCTAAAGAATGTATCTTGTTCCCCTCTCCCCATGACTTCCCTAAAGATAAACTAAGCCTTTGCACTCATTGTGGATTCTACAATCTCTATCCCATCCTGTCTTTCCCTAAATTCCTGCATTACATCACACAACTGTTAGTGATTTTTCTTTTGATTGTACACAATAAATGTGGGAGCATTTGAGAAGCTCGTGGAGTTGGACCCTGACTCCCTCTATTGACTTTCCAGAGTGTTGAGTAATTCGTTCCGTCTCGGTGGGACTTCTGCCGGTCAGAACCCACATTGTATGCTCACCATGATTTTTGCACAGCTAAGGATACCATCAACAAAACGAAAACACAACTTACAGAATGGGAGAAAATATTTGCAAATGATGTGACTGATAAAGGACTAATTTCCAAAATATACAAACAGGTCATACACCTTAATATCAAAGAAACAAGCAACTCAATTCAAAACTGGGCAGAAGACCTAAACAAGCAATTCTCACATGAGGGCATACAAATGGCCAATAGGCACATGAAAAAAATGCTCAGCATTGCTAATTGTCAGAGAAATGCAGATCAAAACTACAATGAGATATCACTTCACAGCAGCCAGAATGGCCATCATTGAAAAGTCTACAAATGATAGATGCTGGAGAGGGTGTGGAGAAAAGGGAACCCTCCTACACTATTGGTGGGAATGTAGATTGGTGCAGCCACTATGGAGGACAGTATGGACATGGAAATAACCCAAATGTCCATCAACAGATAAAAAAGATGTAGTACATATATACAATGGAACACTACTCCGCCATAAAAAAGAATAAAATAATGCCATTTGTAGCAATATGGATGGACCTGAAGACTGCCATTCAAAGTGAAGTGGGACAGACAGAGAAAGAAAAATGCCATATGACATCATTTATATGAAGAATCTAAAAAATAATAACAATAATAATAAGGACACAAATGAACTAATTATGATTTTGATTTTCTGAATATGTGCAAGCACATTTGACTGTCCTTTATGATTGGATTACCTCATTCTGTTGTTTCTTATTTTGTAGTTGGCTTTATTCCTTTGATAACTATGTAAGTTTAAAAAACTAAAGATCTAATCTGTTCTTAGAAACATTGGTACATATAGGAAAACTAAAAAAAAGTGCAGTATATTGTTTACATGTATTTACATGCAATATAATGTGTATGTGCAGTCGAACTGTAATAATTCTACATAATAAAACTGGAAAAAAAAAGGTTCTGCCATGTTGAGCCACTACAGTATGCTCACCATGATTATATTAGGCAAATGGCCAGTGCTTTACTAATCATACCACTTATAAACCTCAGAGACACACTGCAGTACAAGTAGAAATAAAGGGTTAATAAGATAACTCAAAGTACGCTAAGAGCTGAAGAGAAAAAAACTATAGCTGGGTGAAAGTTAGGACTAAAAAAACATGAGAATCTGCGATTAAACTTGGGACTTAATGATTAAGCAAAAGGGAAGGAGACTTGGGCATTTAAATAAAAAGAAATTTAAGAAACAGAATTGCACATTTATGTAAACACACGTACAACAATTTTACATCAAAATTTGCAACAGAAAATCTACAGTAATTTCCTAAATGCTCTGAATGATAGTGGATAACCTAAAGATAAACTGCTTTCAGAATCTAACAGAGTACATAATGAGCACATATTATCTCTCAGCACAGTGCTAAACTATTTCATAGTAGGAGCTCTCTTGAAAAATAAAAGATATCCAAATGCATTTGTCCGATCAAATAAAAATTAGTTTAAATAAATAATATTTTTGTAAAAATCCGTATCTTAAATATATATTTTAACTTAAATCATTCATTCACCAATCTTTGGATAGAAAATCAAATCTTTTCATTCAGTGTGAGTCTGTTAAATAGGTTTTCCCCTGCTTTTTCTCAGGTAAACCATAACCATTAGTCATTTTCTTTGATGGAAATTTTCAGTTTCTATAAATGACTCAGAACTGAAAGTTACTTGTGAATTACTGTGAGAACAGATTCCTTTAAGATTATATAAATCTTCCCAATATTTCATAATTGTCTTGTTTTCATTTAATTCAATGTGTAACTTTTATTTGGGATTATCTTTATTAAATCTTTCCACAGAATTCATAGAAACATTTTTCTGCTTTTTTTTAAATATAAGTATTTCACTGGTTTGTACAATTGTGCTAGACTTACCATATTAAAGTCTCAGTTCTCAACAATCCCTATGTCTAATTTTTTACCATGTAATCCTGTAGTAGCTTCCTATTCTGACTCTGGATCCAGCCATATGTCTTGCTCTGTCATATGGTGTATAAGCACTTATGACAAGCAAAGACCTAAACACTGTTTTCACTTTTTTGCTTGCACTGCTACACTTCTGCCACTGCCATGAATATATGCCCAAGTTAGCCTGATGGAATTTGGAGGACACAAAGACAAGTTGTCTCAGTAGTGAGAATTGGGGCCACCCTAATAATGGCCGCACATGCCATTATGAAGCACAAACAACATATGCCCATTATATGTGAGGGAAGTCAGCTTTCTTGTCAGAACAGCCTAGTCAAACCACAGCTGACCACAGAAACATAAGTGAGCTCAGCCAGTTCAACAAGTGTAGCCCGGCTCAACTGAACCCCTCTGAGTCATGAACAGAACAAACTGCTATTGTTCAAATGCCACTGAGAGCATGTGGCTGTTTGTTACAAGTTAATGTGGTCCTATACCTGACACAGAAATTGGTGCAGGAAAGGATAGTTCATTAAAACAAACAAATACATACATAAACAAACTTACAATACATGGCATAAGCTTCATGACTGGGTGGTAAGCAAAAGTAAGGAAAGTGGTAAAATAACCCTTCCAGGAGGCAGGAAAAAATGGGAGAAAACCGTTCTACAAGACTGCAGAATGGCTACCTACATTATGTAGTGATGAAATATTTGTTAAAACACTCACTTGAGTAAAAGAAAAAAAGTCTTATCAAACAAGATGAGCAAACAAGCCCATTTTGTCTTGATATTATTGCTGGCAATAGGGAAGAGAACACAGGGCAAGTGTGGATACTCAGCTCCACTAAAAGGAAAGCAAGAGAGTTGTTCAGAGATGAGGTTGGGGATCATACTCCATCTGTCTTCTGTGTTTGCTAATCAGCTTTATCCAAAAGAAGACTTTCTTCCACCTTCATGAACACAGTGTCTTAGAACTTAGAACATGGCAACCACTGAAAATGGGCTTCTAAGCCCAAAAAAGACTGGAAAATAGGGGCTCTCTCTTCCTTGAGGATTACACTGCAAAGGGATGACTCCCAGGTCCTGAGGAGAGACATTCTTGGGTTTTAAAACTGATAAGGAGTTTTATAAAGATTTACATCTCAAAGGAGCAAAGAAAGAGTTTACAATTACACATTTTCTAAAGTTAATGTTCTAAATGAATGAAGTTAGAGGACTAGAGTCAGGAATAAGTCTGCCTAAAGTTTCCTTAAGCTGAAGGAAATTTTAAGGTCTTCTGTGTCAAACCATGGCAACCTGAAACATAGAAAGGCATCTAATAAACTCTAAGGCATGAATACACAGATTTCCAGGTAGAATGTTTAATGTACAGGCTTGCTTTTACTAGACCTCTTTAAGTTTATACAAGAACTAGATAAATTCAAGAAAAATGGCCAGTCTGCAAGCAGAATTTAGAAGGATATAGATATATCAGGATTTGGTAGATTAAAATTTAAAACTCTTTCTCAAATCCAGCTTTTCACACTAGTAAAATGTTCCAAATTAAGATATGGTCTTGGGCTAACAACAGAATCAAGAGTATGAACGTGACACTTTTTGTTAAGGCTATTCAAGGAATTGCAATGGTGTCATGTAGAACATTTCAGTTGTGTGAAGGAGCTTCTGGGAATACTGAGGGAGTTTTCTATAGCCAAAATTAGTAGCAATTAAGTCTAGAAAGAGAGTCCTAAAAAAACTATTAGTGCAACTGATTGGCACATACAAATAAAATGGGACAGGATAACATGCATTAAAAAGCCCCAAGTTTTTGATTATACTATTAAATGCCATCACTCCTCTGTACC
Source organism: Camelus bactrianus (assembly GCF_048773025.1). NCBI lineage: Eukaryota > Metazoa > Chordata > Mammalia > Artiodactyla > Camelidae > Camelus > Camelus bactrianus. The sequence goes on along the minus strand of NC_133549.1, from coordinate 55,895,982 downwards.
AAAGACTGAGATTGCCAGATTAATCGTTACCAGCGGGGAAGGGGGTTGGAAGGTGGGCAAAATGGGTGAAAGGGGTCAACTGTACAGTAATGGATGGTAACTAGACATTTGGTGGTGACCACTTTATAGAGTATACAGATGTCAGATCATAATGCTGTACACTTAAAATTGACATAATAAAAATTAAAAATAAAAGACTGAGATTGCTAAAATATCCAAAAGCTTCTTCTGGCCTCTCATCTTTTTGTGGGCAGAAAACAGACTTCAGAAGTTACACAAAGAACATATTTTCCAATAACCTCTTCAGAATTTAACAAAGAGAGAGATGTTGTAAAGAAACTGCCTTCTGGCAGGCAAATTCAAGAGCTCTGGAAAACAATGAACTGGGGAGTAGAGAAGAATCAAAGCTCAAAGAAAAAAAAACAAACCTTTTTCATCCCAGGTGTAAGAGGACTTAACAACATTTACCCCAAAAGATACCAGAACTTTCATGGACTGATGACTGCTAAGTGCTTTCTAGTCATCCCTTTTTTCAATGTTCTGTGCTTACTATTCCTATTTCATCATTGTCTAGTCCATACTCTGTATCAGAAGGTGTTACATTCAGACCTGTGTAGATTCTATGGTTCTGTACTCTGAGTCTGATCAATGATTGGATACAACTTTGAATATCTTGAGTTAGGTTGTTGTATATTTTGAATGTAGGAAGGGCATGAATAACCTCTATCACAGATAGTCTGTGGTGGCTTGCATAAGTAGCCCCAATTCTTCACTAATAGCTGTATCCTCTCCCTTTGTTATAAAATGTATTACTGCTCTCTTACTCTAATTCCCTGATGAGTCTAGGTAATTTTCTTTGGCCAATGGGATGTTAGTAAATACGATGCAAAGACTTGAAAAAGCACTCTCATAATTGTGCTTTCGTTTTTACACCTCTGTCACAGCCATGCCCAAGCTAGCCAGCAGGAGGATGAAAGATACAGGGAACAAATCTAAGTTGCCCAAATTATGCCATCTATGGCATAATGGCCATTTGGCATATATGGCCATTTATGGACATCTATGCCATCTATGCCATAATGGCATATGGCCATTTAAGGACAGCTTATGGTTAACCAGCTCAAATAAGCCAAATAAATGTGTGAACAAGCCAGAAAGCTCACCCAAGCTCATAGCTAACCCCCACAAATTCATGAACCAAATAAAGATTTATTATCTCATGCCATTAACATTTTGAATTATTTGTTATGCAACATTACCATGGCAGTAGATAATGGATACAGCTACATTTACTTAAAATGTCCTAATTATAAACAAAAGTACAACTGGTCTTTGAGAATAGATGAAAATGACTGATGGAAATGAAATTATAACCAATTATTGGAGATTAGCCTACTGGCTAAGGCCATTAGTATGTATTTGTTATATTGTGCAATCTCTTGGGTCAAGTAGACATTGGTTTTGAGTATTTAATATTCACAATTGTTTACTGAATAAAGGAATAGATTTCCATTTTATAGGAATAGAGCTGAGGCTTTGAGAGGTTAAGTAGCAGGACTGATGTTAAATTGTCATTAGCAAAAAGAACCAGAACCCCAAAACATAGCTTACTCCAAAGTCCATACTTTCATCACTAAATTATATTGATTTCCTATTTGAAACATTTAGTTCCCTCAAATTATTCATAAACATTAGCTGATTTGGGAATGTCTGAGGGATTTTTTAAACTTATTTCAAAAAGGACACATTTCAAAGATTTGTGGCCTATTGAGAAACAATTTTCCTTATTTACTTGATATTGTATATCCAGAGCCTCCTCAGACCACCTTTATATTGAGGTTCCAGATCATATGTCAGAGCTAATGTTAAATGGAAAACTGAGGTAAAAGGCAAAGAAAAGGAGAGAAGAAGGAGGGAATCAGGTTGGAGAGTCAGAACAGCAATCAAAGTTAGAAACAAAAAATGCATGAATTATATGTTCATAAGTCTCCCAATTAGCAGGCAATTGGACTCATGTATATGATTTCTCATACAAAGTCTTATTTTTACTAGTTACTATCAAGATGCACACCCAAACACACACGTCCACACACACACATATGCTAGTCCAAACTACGTAATCCTTATTTAGTAGGGAAGGAGCAAGTTCTTCATTTAACTTAAGCTCTTGAACACAATCCAATTAAACAAAATGTGTTTAGGAAAATTATCTTCCACTGTAGCAGTGCACTTGAAAGCATTCTTATTTACAACCTAAATGTGGGTGGCTGTTAAAGAAAACTGTAACACAGTATTAAATTTTTATAGCATTGTTCCTGTCACAAGAAAAGAGATTTAGCAAAATGCTTCTTTGTTTTCAATGAACTTAATGATGAACTTTGACAGGTTACAAAAGAAATGGTATGTAAAGCAATGTGTGGGTTGTTAGATATTTGTATAAACCCAGATTATAATTCTACTCTATTTTATTTCTCACACTGTCATAAGCAAGCCAAATCTTCAGCTTGCTCTCCACTCCTAACTCATGATATTACTAACTCATTATCTTTTGAGGATATACATTAGTAGTAAACATTTCAATACGGCATTAAATATGACATCAACATTTATTCCTAATTGCCTGGCACAAATGGCTACTTGATTCACTTAGGCTAGTTGCTATATTTAAAATGAATCTGATGAGATGTTTCAGAAAATATTGTTGGATAGATACTTTTTTTAAATATACAAAGATGGACAGAAATACACACATATATATAGAATATAATTTTTATCACTGTAACCACTACAACTTTACTAAGACACTACAATTTTCACATCATTTGCACAATTGAAAAAGGAATGCAATCACATTATAAAATAGGGAATGGTGGACCTGCTATATATATGGTTTGGATATTACTTGAATATTGGCAGATCAGTAAGACTTTCCTAATGAACATCTCTTTTCTTGTGTTCATTGCTAATAGGTCTGAAAGTTATTCAGCTGAACGAGTCTTATGTTCAGTTAATTACAGTGACAAAGCGCAAAGATTACCTAGAGCCACTTTAAACTACAATTACACAGGGAAACATTTTTTGCTGTATTTACTTATGTTTCTTGTGACAGAATTTGATATACTTTGAAGTTTATCTTTAATATGATATAAAATATCATGCCTAAGATATGATATAATATGCCTTTAAGATATAAAAGAAGTTTGAGTTTTCTATTCACTTAAATCAAACTACCACCCAGACTACTGCTAGAAATACATTGATTAGGCAAATCCTTTGCTCATCTTATAAGGGATGCCTATAAAATTTATAGTTCTTAAATATAAAAACAGATTTTTAGCAAAAAGATACAAATAAATTGTAGCAAAAGCAAATTAATAGGACATCAGTATGTTTGTCATTCAACTATTTTTATAAATTTTATAAACAGTTCATAAAACAAATCATGCTATGAGAAAATCACATGGTAGTCTTGGGTTGTATTCTATTAAAAAGGTGGAAAATTTATGAAACTATAATTGAAACTCTACTCCATCTTAAGAAAACTTTCTACTATGTGTTTCATGTTAGTAATGATCCTTTCTATGAAGTATTACAACACTACTCATGCAAAAGCTCATGCAACCCCAATATTATGTACCTCATAATGATTAAGTTGTATGAACTAGAAAAAAGTCAATGGTTTTGTATCAACAATGTGTGAAAATATGCTGAAATACAGTTATAATATCAATGAGAATTATTTGGTATAATTCTGCCCTTACACAATGTTTTTATCTTTAGGTCAACACTTGCATTTCCTTCCATTCTACTGGCAAAATCTTCATGTGTTTATAAGGCTATGACATCAGGTAAAACGCTCCATATAAAAAGGTCATTGTTTTCTCAGTAAATTTGATAATACTGAATATTAATATTACTCATTAAATTCTAGTCAATAAGCTGGCTTATACAGTTTAAAAGAGATATGAATTCTGTCCTGAAAAAGCTAAAATAAATTAAAACTAATGAGGGGAAACGTTTATATGATATTTCCATATTGTGCTACAATGTTAGAATGAACAGATTTGGGAGAGTGAAAAGACAACAAAAGACAACACACTTGAGATGGGAGGGTCATATCACGGGAAGCAGAATAGGAAATAACCACACTATGTGCATATTCTGTAATTGGAAAGCTTATTTTATCTCTTTTAAGATTTAGTTTGCTGTTCCCATGGATAATGCTAATAGATGGAGAGGAATTTCCTTTTTCCAGTGTAAACACCAATGGTTCCCAAACAGTTAATAATGAAGTTGTATTAATGCCCATACATATACTTTTCTTCAGGACAATTTTCTCAGTGCAAGAGACAATATTGTGCTGCCTTATTCACTAACACTGCACACTTGCCCAGTAGGCTCCACTAGCAATATTGCAAACATTTTAGAAGTGGAACAAATTAATGCCTGAAAGACTACTTTAAGGTTACTCAGTGAGTGAGGACACAGGTCCTAGCTGATATTTTACTTTACTAATTAGTTTCAAATGTACAGGAACCTTTTGAAATCTAGCAATCTTCATAATTTACAAGAAACTATATTTTCCCAGTGATTACCAATCAAGAAATTCTTCAACATATGGAAACATCAACAGTCCTGTATTGTATGTATTCAGATGCTTCCACCATTGACCTATTTGGAAATTATTCAGGTAGTCTCTTCAATTTCTTTGAAGGACATTTGGCCTCATACTGATAACCTTAGAATACATTGTCTACATAAGATCAACATTAAAAAAAATTAAGTCAACTGGTTGGAACACCTAATTTTTAGGAACAGGCCCTTCACTCTACTGTGTTTTTAAAGACCAACCAAATGTTGATGCTTAAGGGTACAGACTTGTAACAAACAGTAAACAAGTCCTAAAGCTCTAAGACATAGTATAGGGAATATAGACAACAATATTGTATTATAATCATCACACTTACTAAAAGACTAGATATTAATTGTTTTAAGTACTAAAAAGAAAGAAATTATAATTATGTGATGTGCTAAATATCACTGCAATGGCAATCATATTACAATATAAAAGTGTATCAAATCAACATGTTGCACACTTTAAATTTACACAATGTTATATGTCAATTATAATCAGTTAAAAAATAAAGACCAACCAAATTCCTGAGGACTATAACTCTTGATGAAATGTGTAATTTTGATAAATATTAAAATGGAGCATTTATAACTTAAGTAGATACATACAATTTTAGTGTAAAAAAGGACTAAACATTTTCTAATCTAAATATTCCTATTTATAGGTAAGGAAACAGGTTCAGAGTAGTATATTTTTGCACATTAAGTGCACTGTATTTTAGAGAATCTTGCTGCTTCTATCTTTGGTTCAAATGGGTTGAAAAATATATTTGAAAACACAAATCACTGAGAAGAAATGGAGGAACAGAGTTCAATCCAATTTGACAAATATTATTGCTTAATTAAATGGAAACTAATAATTCAAAGTAAAAATATTGCTATAAATTTTCATTTGCAGTGTTAATATTATCCTGGAAAACATAATAAAAAATCTTACTCAGTTAATTTTTTTATAAAGACTGTTTTCCCCAATCTGATGTTGTTAAACAGCTTTAAAAAATTAAATATACAACGTACCATCCTCATGTATTATAAACAACTCTGATATTAGGAAAATATCTAATCTTGTTTGTTAACTTTTATATCATATTACACCTTTTCATTTCGTACCTTCATAGAAAAAGGCAAAGCAGTGTCAACTCACACTGCTGTGTTTCCATGGTAACAAGCTCTGACAATAAAATATTTTATTGTAGATATGTTGTTTTATTTATTGACATAATGCAAATATGTTTCCAATCTCCTCACTTCAAAGGAAGATCCTTACACCTGAAGAAGGGAAATCTGCCATGGATCTAGAAAGACTGTTCTATCATTTCTCATGGCCTGCCTTAAGGGAGCTGTCCTCGCCCAAGCCTATCCATCAAAAAACAGGGATCTTCTTTTTTAACACTGTGTGGTTGCTCTCATGGTCAGTTCCTGGTCAGGGTGATGGGAGTGGGGATTTTTTTTTTTTTTTTTTTTGAAGCAAGAAGACAGTGCTGAGCAGGAATCTCTGATGTTTTTTTACACTTTCATTCTCATTTCTTCTCTGAACGCGTCCTGGCCCCCTTTCCCTACTTAAGTGAAGTTATTACTGACTTTTCTATGCTGCTAAAATTCTACACCTGCTGGCATCATTATATGTATCTTGTATTAAAATTAATTATTGGAATAAGCTTCTCAATTAGGATTTGTTTAGAATTTAATTATACTAATAATTTTTAGCAGATTTATTTGCCTTGTTGAGTATTCCAGAATCTGGAAGGTGATATTTTAAGGACCTGATATATGATATATGATATATGACTAAAATATATGACATATTACTAAAAGACTAAAAGATACTGAATCTGGCTTTAATTAAGTTTCTTTAAACAGTGATAATATTTGATATACTTTCATATTTTCAAAAAGGGACACTTTAATTCACTATATATAGTAAGGATAGGCCTGATAGGTATGAAATTAATGTTTGTAATTTCATTTGAATTAGTTTAGAATTTTCTTCTCATTTTTAACTACATTTTACACTAAAGTGAAAAAAAAATTTGAATCAGCCTCAATGATTTTACTGAGTTTTGTAAAAACTGTAGATATTTTCGTTATTTTCTCCCTCCCAGCATGTTCTTCCAAATGAGTATGACCAGCCTTTATTCATCTTTGTGCCCTTGTGCCTATTAATTATGAAAGTTAAGGTTTATATCTTTGGTATAGTTCAGTGTCATGAATAAAACTTAAGTTTCTTTTAAAAGAGCTATAATTAATAATAATATCTTATAATTTGAGCTAATATAACCAAGACAAAGGCAAGATAATTATTTGAGAAAATGTGCATATAATTAATTACATAATCTTAGTCTAATTATGATCTTATGGTTATTTCTATACCAAATTTTCAAAATTAGAGGATAAATTTCAGTAAATTTAATGGTATTTAGAGTGACAGATTTACCTATTAATTCTACCAGAAAAATAATGTAGGTAGAGTGAAAAATTTATAAGGGCAAGAAAATTAAAAATGAGATACAGAAAAACTAAGAAAATAAAAGGTGTTCTTTGCCAGATATTTCTATTTGCTTAAGGAAGGAAACAACATTTGTCAGTAGAAATCAGCATAAGATGCAATTATAAATAATACACCATTTCTGACAAATACTTATGATGAGAGTGACCTAGAGGGTTTATGAACTATTCCCTTAGTAGAAGAGATAACCAAATTACCTTTTACAATTCCTTCATGATTAGAAAAAGAAAATAGAATATAAATCATAAGGCAGAATTCTTACCCAAGTTAAATGACAACTTCTCTGAAGTAAGATGCTATGAGTTAGACATCTTCAAGTGGAATTCATTTCATGCCTTGTTTTCAGTAAGCAATCAACTTGTTCAAGTTGACTGAATACCAAAGCAATGAAAACTTTACTTCATATATATTATATATGATTATATATATATAATTATATATATAAAATTCAATAATTTTAATGGCTTTATCATTTTAAAGATAATTCACACATATTTTCACTTGGAGAAGTAACATGATGTCATTTACTGAGCTGAAATAGTCATTAATAGATATGTGCTTGAATCTTAATTTTATTAATAATTTGTCCATAGAATTCACTCAGATTTTCTTGCTTAATTGCTTTATGTGGGAGGGAAAAGAGGTTGAACTAAATAAATTGCACCATCTTTCAAGTTTCATTGATTTATCAATATCTTAAGATAATATTTGTATTGAAAATTGTACTGATCATTGCAATGAATAATACATACATTTATCCTACACATAAACTGCTGCATAACAGATTACCACAAACTTGGCGGCATAAAACAATACACATTTATTATCTCACAGTTTCCATGAGTCAGGATTCTGGGCAGGGTCTCACAAAGCTGAAATCAAGGTTGGGCTATGACCTTATCTCGACACTCAACTAAGGAAGGGTTCATTCCTAAACTCCCTCAGATTGCTGACAAAATTCATTTCCTTATGGCTATAGAATGCACCATAGCTTGCTTCTTCACAGTCACCAATGGACAGGGAAAGTTTCTGCTTCTTCAAGTCTCTGACTCAAGGAAAAACCTAGGCTCTCTTTAATGAGTTCACATGATGATATCAGGCTAACCCAAGAAATTCTCTCTTTTGACTAACTCAGTCAATTGATTAAAAGTCAACCTTAATTACATTGGCAAAATCCCTTTGCTTTTGTCATATAACATAACATATTTCCTGGGGTAACATTGCCATATGTTATTTGTTAGGTGCAGATCACAGGTCCTGCCCACACTCTAGGGGAATAGATTACACACAGACATAAACACTAGGTGGCAGGAATCATGGGGCTTCTTTAGGGTAGGCCCATCACACCAGTTCTATAACAAGCACTATGCTAAACCCTAGGATTAAAAACTGTGAGTAAAACAGTATACTTTCCCAAAGGTTTATAATACAGCTGGAGACACATGTAAACATATATATAGGTTCATAAGGATTATTAGTACCATGATAGAAGGGTTATGAATGAGTGGTACTGTTTCAGCTGGAAACAGAGGTGAATAGGGTTCTAAGAAAAGGGGACACCTGTGCTGGATCTTGAAGTCTTGCTCATAGACAAGATAGGTAAGTAGATTTAAGGAGTGGATCAAGAACCTTCAAGATATATAAGATAGCACATCATTGCACGTCAAGAGAACAATGAAGATTTTTACCATTCTTTGACTAATGTAGTGATTATACTTGAACCTGTGCAATATGTGTCCAATGCACAAAAAATGCATAGTGTTTTCTGTATAGTGAATTCTGTGATTGCCAGATATCTACTTAGGACTGAGACTCACCTTACCCAGGCTGCCAGGACTTCTGGCTTCTGATAACTCAAAGCTGAATCTCTCTATGGAAATTTCTTTTAGCCAAAAGGAGCTACTTCTGCCAAGGTTACGTCCCATTACTGGCAGCAGCTCACACCTAATGACTGGATGATACCATACAAAGGTCATTGCTTCAATTCAATTTATATTATCTGAAAGAATAAGTGTGATATATTGTTTAAAAGATGGCTATAACTATTATTTCCATGCTCCCTTGCAATGTGACCTTGTTACTTCTCTCAACACCAAGAGGTGACATCTATTATGAGTCCCATTGAATATAGGATGGTTTAGTGACAGGCTTTGACTAAGAATATGGCAGAAGTGATACCCTTGAACTTTAAGAATCCACATATAAAAGAGGCCTCATAACGTCTGTCTTCATCCCCATAGAATACCATACCAAGACCACCAGAATATAAAGGAGTCCAGGATAAAAGATCTTGTGGAAAGTGAGAGAAAATGAGATGCCTTAGCTGCCTCAGCTTTCCCAATTTATCTATCAGCTGAAAGTAGTTGTGTGAATGTACCAAGATAAAAGCAACACAGGAAATACCCAGACTACCCATAGAATCAAAAGAATAATGTATCATTTATATTTCTGTCAATAAGTTTTATGATCATTTATCAGACAGCAATAGATAACATATGAATGTGTACTAATAATACTAAAATACACGGCATTGGCTTTGGGACAGGGCAGTGAGTGGAGATTAAAAGAGTGTTGAGAAAAACACTGTTAACTAAAGACTGAAAAAGCCATGAGGAAACCATTATATGAAGCTTGAGAAAGGATAGCCCATGTTCATGTAGGACAGAACAAATGGTGAGATAATTATCTGCAGGTAACTTAGTAGATTGGAAATATGCCTAACAAATTATGAATCTAAGATTTCTATAGAAAACTTTAAAAGTGCTAGTTTTTGTTTGTTTTGTTTTAATTTATTCAGTTCCACAATCCTAATACAGAAAAAAGAAAATGATTCAGTTTGTAACCAAAAATTAGAGAACATACAAAGTTGACAGTCTCTCTGGATTGGAAAATAAAACTGTTTCTCATCTACTCTTCACCAAAAGACACTTTAGACTAAATTAAAAGTTGGAAACTCAGGGACAAAGAGGTCTGGCAAGAGGCATGTAGATGTGAGCAAAAACAATGAAAAATCATTGTTTTGCATATTATTGCTCAAGAGAAGATCCGTCATAGTAGAGGCACTAACAATCAAGTAGGCAGATGACTAATTCAGATGACAACTGCCAGCACTCAGTCCTGGAACAATGGGCTCTTGAATGGAATAGCTATGATGGCAGGGATAGAAGCTATGTACACACCTAACAGCATGGGCTACCACTCACCAAAGCATATACAGTTAATAATTCTTCCAGCAGAAGCTATGTCTCTGCTTTGACACTATCTATTGTGGAGACCAACAATCCATTTGGTGGAAGAGGCAATAAGTCTACCTTGACTAGAACTGACATACTCTGACTAGGGATCTGCCTTTCCTGATTGCAGGTCTCTATAAATACCACTATCTTAGGATCCTCAGAGTATCCAATAGGCCTAGATTCTACAAAATATTGTATGAGACCAGAGTACCCATTTTCCAGCAGAGTGCACAGAAAAGAAGGCACATAAAATCCACTTGTTTTATACTGTATGGACCAGAAGCCAGTAGCCTGACAGGAGCCTGATGGAACAACTTTTTAAATATCCAGCTGGAGTGCCAGATTGGAGAGGATATCCTAGAAGGATTAAGTGCCATTATCTAGCACAGAATATACCCTAGAACAATGGCAATAATATGGTGTTCATATCAGTAGATAGAATACTTGATTGAGTCCAGTAATCAAGGCTAAAAGTAAGAGTAGAATATTGACCATCACTTCCAGTGCTGCATCAATATAATTGTATTTCACCTACTCAAGACTCAAAGTCTAGAGATCCTAGTTCCATACGTGAAATCATTATACCAAGGGTACAGCAATGTCCCATTAAACTACAGGCATAGCCACTCATTCACTTTGTGCTCCTTGTGCCAAGAGAGAAGAAGAACATTAGGATTTAAGACTGTTGATAAATAGTGGCAACAGAGAAGTGTACATTTGGCTGTATACAATATGGTATTTTTTTTGTGATACCCTCACTAATTTTGAAGATAAAAATGTCTTGGAGATCAGGGATTTAGACCCCTTAAGGATTACAAGCTAAAACACCGTAAGAGCACAAATACTAGCTGAAGATGAAAGTAATCTAGGATAGGTACCAGAGGAAGGAGATGATGCAGCTTCTGAGGCTTTACTTTGCTCTACTTACCTTCTGCTTACAAGTTTTCCCAGGATAAAGACCAATCATAATTCTAGTAAAACTGTTCCCATCTGGATGAATTTACTATATAAAGCAAGTCAATCAGCTACACAAATGGGGAACTAAAGTGGATGCTGTATAGTATCACTCAGATATTCTTGTGGTGTAGAGGAATTTATTCCCACCACAGCTGGAAGTGGTAGGTGCTACTGCTCACGGCTTAGTTCCTCTCACAAAGTGCCCTGAGGGGACAGGAGCTGCCTTGTTCAAGGGTATGCCACTCCAACTCATGGTCATCAATATCCAAATGATGATTAATCTAGGAGCACAAAGCCAAGGTCCCCATGTCTCAATCCAGGGCATTTCTGAAGGTCCTTAAAGTTCAGAACTTCCCCTGGGTCCAGGCAAGACGTAGGCTGCAAATGGATCACAGTAGTTCAATACCTCTTGTTCAGTCTTGTTCCTTCACTCTGTTAGAGCAGGCAGATAGCTAGATATGAGCAGAGAAAGGGCGGTGCAGGCCACATAGCAGGAAATGGGCAAAAAGGAGGGGCACCGGCCAAATGCAGGAAACCATACATAATATAAACAACAAGGGTCCCTAAGCAGAGAAAGGAAAGCAGGAATCTCTGGGCTGATAAAGTCACATATTTTGGGGTGACAAGTGGCCTGGAGGCCAACAAAGAAAGGTGGGAAAAGGCAGGGATCTCCAGTGTCCGAATGTAACCTTTTGCTCATTATGCCCCCATTTCAATAAAATTAGCCTTGCAGATTAGAAGTACCCATCATACTGATGCCATTACACTTCCAATCCGGACTAAATAAAGACAAAAAATCCCTCCTGCCTTCAGGAAGGTGGAGTTGGGATGGAAATCAAGGAATAAGACCTCAAACCCTTCCCTCCCCTATGAATATTCCGCCTATTCATTTTTATACTTTATGTAATCAACTTGCCAAAGAAACTCAGGGAGCTGCTCACCTGAGCCTGCCCACTCTCCCCTTGAGAGTTTACTATCTATCCCTTAATAAATCCCCACTTTACTTTCTTAATCCCCATGTCCAGTCTCTGAATTCTTTCTGCAATGGGACCAGAACCTAATCACCAGCAAAAACTCTTTTATAGATTTTTGGTTCTAAGAACTATCCCCAATAAACTTCTGCATGCAAATCTTTGTTTCAGAGTCTGTTTCTGGGGAACCCAATTGTTCCTGGAGGGTTTTACACACTACATTATTAAGGTTATCATTTGAACAGTAAGAGCTTGTTTCTTTGCTTAGGAGTGGTAATAATATAATCTGAAGTACAGAGCTGTACAAAGAAGTAGACTGACATATTATCCCTTTTGTGGGTGAAGTTTCATATTTCATGCTTTATTTTCTCTCACTAAACTTTTTTCTTCCAGTGTCCTTGCTCATAAGATTTAGGAGAATATGTGGCCTGTTATACAGTTCTTTTAATTGTTGAAAGGGGATAAGTCACCTTCTTACTGTCACTAATGTAGAGATCCACTGTCAAGGGGTTACTTCTGCATCAAGGTCGTTGGCTAGAGAACATGTTCTGTAATTGTTCTTGGCGCAATGTGAGAGAAATGGATAACTGATGAATCAGGAAGCCCCAGAAACAGTACATGCAAGAAGAGGATGGTCTCTTGCGTGTGGCATGGACAATGCTGAGCATTTTGTTGAATCAGCAGGTCATACACTATGATTAAAACAGCATGCATGTAAGTATATATAGGCTCTGTACAAGATGTCAAGAGAAATGGCTGCTCTTTTTGTGATGAATCAGACACACTGAAATAATAATTAGGGTGCATTAATGTATTTATTTCAAATGTATTTGAGAAACAATAAAAATGCATAGTAACTAAAAGTTCATATAATTATCTATAGAATATTCTGACATAAATTTCTGGGCAAAAAGAAAATCTATTCTAAATGGCAGAATATAAATTTCATATCACCTTCTGTGAAAAAATAATACTCATTATTCATCACTTTTTGAATACTTAAGCTGAAATAGTAACTTATTGCCATGCTAGTGCAGTCAGAGATTCTGTAATTGGTATTACGTGACATGTGAAAAGTGTAGAGTACATTTTGAAAGTTTGACAGTGACCAAGACAGCCTTAACATTTCCCTCAGCTTGACTATAATTTTAGCTCCCTGTCTCCCTCACTCTAGGCCTGACCTTCCTTTTCTTAGAGTATTTACATTAGAAAACTTTCATGTCAATTCTTCTTCTGCCCCTTTGAGATGTAAATCTTCTTAAAAGCCTCTTGCCAGTTTTACAATTTAGGAATGTCGTTCTTAAGGATCAGTGAGTCATCCCTTTGAATTGTAATCATCAAGGAAAATAGAGCTCCTATCTCTCAGTCTCTGTGGAAGGGTAGAAACCTAACTTTGGTGGTTCACTTGACCAAGTTGTAAAACTACCTGCCCTGTGAAGATGGGAATGAGGATGAGAGAAAGTTTATTTTTTCTTTAGTGAGGCCAATTAGCAAACACAGATGACCTATGATCCCCCCACTCCAGCTTTTAAAAGCTCTCTTGACCTTTGTTTCAGCAAATTTGAACTCAAACTGAGTTCTTACCTCAATTCTCTATTTGTAAGAACTTTCTATAGTCTTGCTTGCCTTTGACAACAACATATGTTACCATCCGAAAAAGTATATTGAAATACTGCAATATAAATTCTTACATAAATCAGAAAATTGGCAAATTTGTGTCTTATGTCAGCTAGTGGCTTAGCAATAATTGTGTAACAATTTCTTATCCTTAAGATTAATTACTGGGTAGCAGACAGGAGACATACCTGAAATTAGAACCCTTGATCCAAAGAATCAAAAAAGTTCTCAGAGAGAATGTGTATCTCAATAGTCACACAAGGATCAATGTTTAAGAATAAGAACAATCCCAGCCACAGTGACTCAACAAATTCTAGTGAGTACAGATTGTGAACTTCTTAATTCAAATTTCACCAAGCTTCTAGTGAGATTATTATAGGGTGCCAACTATTTGCCTATTTCAAATTATTCTTATCCATGCCTACATCATTAATTATCTTTTACAGAATATACAAATGTCTGAACTGAAATATTTCGTAGTATAATACCATGAGTTGGATTGTAGAATGGTATGTTTCTTTTCTTCTGCATCAGTCAGGGAAGTTACCAATAAGCTCCAAACATCTCTGATTTTTCTTTGTAACTTGTTTTATATATATATGTGGATCCAGTGGAGCTTGTTCTATGAGAGAGAGCCATACAGAAGTCATATTGCCTGTTTAGAGCTAGCCTTGTGAGTCAGATTAGTTCTGCTATACTAAATTGGTCAAACACAGTTACAAAGTTTGCCCGAGGGGAGAAAACTTAGATCTCTAGCTCTCAGTGAAAGAACATTAATGTCATATTTCAAGAAGAACATTTAAAGTGGGATGTATATTGATGCAGCAATCTTTGGAAAATATAACCTCTCCATAATGATTAAGCCCACTTATGTTAGCTTCCCCCCCTTTCAGTTTTATTATGTATAATTATTACAGTTCGACTGCATATACACATTATATTGCATATAAATACATATATACAGTATACTGCAATTTTTATTTAGCTTTCATATATGTACTAATTGCTGTTTCTAAGAACAGATTAGATCTCTAACTTTTTAAACTTGCATACTTATCAAAGGACATTAGCTTTATGTAACTTATTTTACAACTATATTTAATATTACGATGTTCTGGTTTGAAGAGTTCATGGGAATTAAAAAAAAAGTTACTGATCCCTTAGCAAATATCAGGTGCTATGATAAATACATTAAGACAAGCAACTCATGTTATCTTCCCAATAACTTTATGAGACACTTTCTAAAGTTTTTCTCATTTTGCAGATTAGAAAACAAAGATTAAGTAAGGTAAATAATATTCCACAGGTATATGGTGAACTTACACTTTTAATTCATATTTGAGTTCTGAGCAATTATTCTTAACAGCTCTGCTATACCATCCTGGTCCCTCATTTTAAGAAAACATTTCAGAAACAAGTCAATTTACCCATGAGCCCACAGCTCCATGGCTATTGACCTGAGACTACATCTAAGATTCCTGATCATGGTCTACACTAAACTGTTTCTAATGAGTAAAGCAGAAGTAAGAAACCTTGACAGTTTACTTGCAAGGATTTTTTTGGAAGGTGACACAATATTTAAATGGATCAGAGTAAGGCCAGAGTTTACTCTGGATAATGCACTGGGCAGGCCGCCAGATCCTCAATGATCAATTCTCTTGATGGAAATGCTTACAAAATTACTCATATTACAGACTCACAGAACTTAAGCCAATTTGTGCTAACATACCGCTGTTACCTCCAGGTGGTGCCCTCAGCCTTCAAGAAAGTCCTCAGCTGATTTCCTCCACCCCTCACCCCCTAGACAGCAAATGAAAATTCAGTGCTAAGTGTACACAGACACTCTTGGCTACTATCATCCTTTAGACCTTCTTTTCTGTCTCATTTCAGCTCTATAAGGCCTTTCTGGTCGTTTTATTCTATGAAAATTGAATTTCAATATAACGAAAAGAAAACTTGGTAGTTTTTAACTGTATACATGTCTATTATAACACATGAGTTTTGAAACAACTATTTGCAATAAAATAATTACTCCACATTTAAAGTTAAAACAAATTCTGAGTGCTAAAGAGATTTGCTAAATATTAAATAAAGACAGAGAAAAGATTTAAACTTGAGACTCTTGAACTAAAAAAAATGTTGTTTTCACTCTCCAATTTCACTCCTTTTGTATAAAATAAATATAACTTGTTTTCCCTGGGATAGACCTGCTTTATATCTGTTGTTCTGTTGTCATTATTATTAGCCTGTTCTTTGACTCTCAAGCGCCTCAGTTTAAACAATAAAATCATCTTTCTTGGAGCCTCTGGTAAATCAAGTGTAAGCCATCAAGTTTCCCTACCCCATTCCCAAAAGGTATCAATTTGAAATTTCTCTGATTAAGTGGAAGACTTTACTTTCTGTAAACAAAATTCAGACACCACTGTGTCTGCACACACACAACACATTTTCTTTCTTTAAGGATCTGTGAATATTCCCATGATCTCAAAACATGAAGAGGTAGAGACAGAGACAGCCTGAGCCCTTCCTAGACCCAGTCTAACCCCTAAACTGTCTTCATGCTATCCTGATCTTAATCTTAAGACACCTGGCTGATCTGTTTTAGGTAGAATTCTTGCTGTTGCAAATCACAAAATCTTGGCTCAACTTAACTTAAACCAACAAAGGTATTTAATGTATCACATAAATGAGAAGCTCAAAGGAAGTGGTCTGGTGAGGCACTTTTGGAACCAGAGCCTCAACAGTTACTAGAACATATATTCCCTCTCTCGCTCTGTCTTCTTCTGCCTTTTTCTCTATTAGTTGCCTGCTCTTTTCTCTGTATGACACTCATTCTTCTCAAGCAGTCTCACTTACTATGATGACAAACAGGTCACAGGAAACTCTAGGCTTACATTAAACCAGTGAACCTCTCTTTACCAACAGTACTAGCAAAACGTTGGAGGCTGATTCTTATTGAGATGATATGGATCACATGCTCACTCAGGAACCAATCATTATGGTCAGGAGTACATGACATTCTAGTTTGCCAAGCTTATTATCATGTGTTCATCCTTGGATCTATAAAGTGATATTATTTCTAAGCCAAAAACAGATAGAGGGTGAGAGAATGGTGCTTCCCTGAAAGAAATAGGGATGGTTAAGGGGAAATGGGTACTGGAAAATACAGCTGTGTACTATTCTGCTTCTTTGCTCAAGTTAAAAGTTATACATATGTTAAGTGGGGTGGAGTTTGTGTAATTACAAAGTGTGTTATTTTTCTGCAAATGAAACAAATTAATGTCCATATAGTTGTATTTTAGAAAAAAATAGGTATTCCTATGCTTCTTCAGAGTAATAACTATAACTTTTCTGTCCCACAGGAAAGGTACTAAATACTTAGCACGTGTCTTTCCATCTTTGGACATACTTGTTATTCTTTTTTGTACATGATTCTGTCATCACTTTCTGACTCTAAGCACTGAGGCTATTGTTAAGAAATATTCCTTTTCTGCTTTGTTTTGTTGGGTTACATCTAGACGAGGCTTATTAGCTTATGTAGAACACCAATAATGATGGCAAATTCAAGGCTGCATGTTTATTAAAAACTGGGCCTGCTCCTCATCCTTGTCTTTCTATGTGCCTTGCTTCTTGCACAGTGCATCACCCATTGCAGGTGAACAGTGAATACTACAAGCTTATTGAAGAGTACATATCTATTTTTGGATTTTAGTGTGTTTTCTTAATAAAACAAATAACTGAAAAGAAGATGCATTGTCCTAGGAACAGTGTTTCATTTTATAGAAAAAAAAAATCATAGCATCAGGAATTCAGATTTTTTTCCTGTTAGACGAATTAATAAAGAACTCAAATCAGCTTGATTTATTTATGATACAAAAACTTATTGAGTGCCTCCATTATGCTGGACCCATATTATCTATAGTTAATTGCAAAAGTCCCTAAGTCTTAGAGCATAGTCTGTTTGCTGAGGCACATGAACAGAGAAAACTAATTTATGGATGGCAGATGTTTTTAAGCAGAGATGAACATCAGGATTAGGGAACTTCATCAAAATGCACATGCCTAGGTGTGCTCCCCAAAGACTGAGATGGTCTGGAGTAAGACTTGGGTAGTGCAGACTTCTAAGTTTCTTCTCGAGTAATTTTTTTTGGAAGATATGTCTGATGAAGTCTGGATATTATATTCAAAGGTGTTCCAAACAGAACGGCTCCAAGATCCCTTGAGCCTTTCCCAATCCCACATCTTTGAGTAAATAGTAAGGTACTGTATTCAAACGTGCACTCTTTGAGTAATGTTGCAAACAGAGGTTAAAGATACATCAGTAAACATTCCATTCCATTTCATTCCCATTGTTGGCAGAGTAGGAGACACTGTCAGAGATTCCCCAGAATGTATGGAGTATTGGCTTTGTGGGAATAAAATACATAAAACTGGGCAGATAAATAAGAGTGGTAGTTAACTCTTCTATTTTGTTATGTTGAGGTTAATTCATGGGGTTCACTTTCGTTGCAGTTTTAAATTTGAATCTAATCTGTTTCCCAAATGCCATTATCATTATGGCTGACTGGATGTTAGGCAGGAAACTATTGTGAAAAGTCACTAAAATATCACTATTGTTCAGAGAAGATACAAATACCTATAACTGGAATACAGAGCTCCTCCTTCTCCTTTCCTCCTTATTTAAAAGCTACAGACACCCAACTGAGACAAAACGGTAATTTATTAATTCATATAACTCAGAAAAACCAGGATTAAGGGAGGCAAATAGTGTTCTCTTTCTATCTATCTTCATAATTCTATATGTAGGCTCCTTAACTCTATATGAAGTGAGAGGAGGGGATATAATGGCCACAGTCAACTTTCAGTTTTCATTATTACAGTTTAGCAATCTCTGAGAGGAGAAACTCTTTTTTTTTTTTTTTTTGCCCCCAATTCAAGATACGTAAACCTGACAACAGGATTCTGATCAGACTAGTTTGTGTCATAAACTCAATCTTCAATCCTTGGGATCATTCACGATGGCCAATCCATATAATTCGGTGGTTAGAAGCTCTACCAGCATGGCATGGAACATTATGAGGAGAAATCATTCCCCTAAAGAAATGTGTGCATGCATGTGTGTGTGTGTGTTGGGGAAAAGTTGATACTGGATTTGCTCCTGACAGAAGGAGAGATAGATGTTAAGTATAGTAAATCAACAGAGACCCACAAATATACCTTTGAGTACTAATCGCCCAGATAAAGAATGTGCTTTTGCACTAAGCTTAGACCCATAAGTTAGGATCCCTCAGCAAAAACTTTGTTCTCTGGAGTGGTATATCAGAAAGCCTACAGAATTCATAGGAAAATATTGGTTTAATTTTATTTTTAAGAAAAGATCTTATGGACAATAAAATAAAATATAGAAATCCAATGTTTCATTTAGTTGTGTTAAGAATATCTCCAAGGGGGTTGTTTTTATTACAGCTCTCCATTTATTACCAACATAGTTGTATATGATGTTAGTGTTATCATTGCCTATTTTTGTTCTGAAATGTATGGTGTAATGTTATTATCATGCTGCCCAGCTCTATCACAGTAGTCCATTACCTGAAGGGAAAGCTACTAGTAATGCGAAGCTTCCTTTTCTCTTTTTTCCTTCCAGATTCATTGAGACATAGTTGTATATTATGTTAGTGTTATCATTGCCTGTTTTTGTTCTGAAATGTATGGTGTAATGTTATTATCATGCTGCCCAGCTCTATCACAGTAGTCCATTACCTGAAGGGAAAGCTACTAGTAATGCGAAGCTTCCTTTTCTCTCTTTTTTTCCTTCCAGATTCATTGAGATATAATTGATATACAATCTGCATAAGTTTAAGGTGTACAGCATGATGATTTGACTTATATACACCATGAAATGATTACCACAGAAAGTTTAGTGGACATCCATCATATCACACAGATACAAAGTAAAAGAAAAATAAAAATTATTTTTTTCTTGTGATGAGAACTCTAAAGATTTACTTTCTTAACTTTCATATATAACATATAGCAGTGTTAATTATATGAATTATGTATTTTACATGCCTGGGACTAATTCATCTTATAACTGGAAGTTTGTACCTTATGACCACCTTCATCCAATTCCCCCTACCCCACTTCCCACATCTGGTAATCAAAAACCTGATCTCTTTTTCTATGAGTTTGTTAGTCTATTTTTGAAATATAATTGACCTACATCACTATGTTAATTCCTGGTGCATATTGTACTGATTTGCTATTTTCATACATTACAAAAGAATCTTAATGAAGCTTCCTTCTCTTAATTTTTTTTCTTTCTTTCCTCTTCCATCTTTAAAAATCTGTCCTCTTCAATATGTACAAAGAAATTTAATCTTTCTCAAATAGCAAGCAGAACATGATTTCTGTCACATTTCTCCACTAAGGAACATGACATATAAAGTTAATTTGTACCTTTATATTATTAAAAGTATTCTAAAAGCTCTGAAATCAGGATGTTTCACATCTGATATCAAAGGAGATTTGCTGGCCTATTTCTGTTACTATTTTTCTTGAAAATTTCTTATGAATATAACTACTCAAATTGTAATTGACAGTGCTATATTATCAGAGTAATAAAAAATTAACTCTCATTGGGTGAAAGAAGCTTAAAAAATACATCTTATTTGAGAATAGGGATAGATTACTTAGATTTAATTTCCGTTTCTGCTTCTTACGAGCTGTTTGCTATGGGGCAAATTATTTTGACTTCTTGTACCTCAGTGTCCTCATCTGTAAAATAACAGTACTATAATTAATTATGTTACAGAATTGTTGTGAGAATTAAATTAATGAATTGTAATAGTGTAGTGCTTAGATTTGTGCCTGGCATATAATAAGTAGTATATATTTTGTTCTAATTATAACTATTTTCATTCTCTCTGTTGTTAGGCTTTTAAAATTCTTAGCTACAATACTTTCAATCTGCAAAGAAGCCATTTATATAGCAAAAGAAGAAGGAGATTCTCAATCTCAGAAGGGAGATACTTGGGACTATTTAATTCACCTGGTTGTAAAATACATAACCCAGAGTAGACTGAGCAAGTATTTTACAAAAGGACACACACTTTATTTTAAATTTAAAAGAATGCAAATAAAAAGTAACTAAGAGTCTGATATTAGGAAAAGTGACATTAGCTAACTGACATTATTGTGCTATCCTCAGTAGTAAGACACATACCTAGGAAATAACTATAAATTGAATTTTTAAGAGGCCTACAAAATGACACCTCTGTTTTTGAATAGTCAGCAATGTATTGATACAAAACATGAGGTTTTTCCATCCTGCATACTAGAGTCGGTTGGCATTATCGTGAACCTGGGAATGTGCTGAAACCACAACAGCAATATAACCTGATTACTTCATTAAAACTTGATTGGATTTTCCACTGTTGGGTGCTACTTGATACAAAGAATTGAAATCATGCAGTTACTGAAAATATTAATCAAGTCATAAAATGCTATAATGCAAATATAAGAAATTTTAGGTGGGGATGGGGAAAGAAGGAGGGGAGTAATTTTTTAAAAGATAGAAATAAATTCTTAGGGAAATTATTTTAAATATAAGGCCATTAAAATCACTTTGGATTGATGTAAGACCATTTCTCTAAGAAAGTGAAAACATTTATGTATTGATCCTTTAGAGACTTTCATTCATTATGTGGAATACTTTTACCTTGCTTTGCTTTTGTTATTGTGGATCGTTGATTTTTTTCTGCTCTATTCAATACAGGGTTTTAATTACCAAAAAAAACTGGTTTGGTGATATGTATTTGAGGGCTGGTTGGCATAATTTTACTAGATAATAACATACTTCTAAATGACAGGAGAAAATTATGCACATTTCTGTAAGTCAAGGACTGTAAAACACATTATAATGATATATGTGTTTTTGTGTGTGTGTTTCTACAAAATGCATACTCATAGAAAAACTGAAAATGGTTTTGTATGTCTTAATACCTAGCAACTTTGTATGATACAGGCTTAGCACAAATAAAGGGCAACATTCACCATATATGAGAATGAACACACAGCACAGACAGGCTTTAAAATATAGCAAAGTAGGGAGATAAGAGAGGATCCACAAAGAGGGCTGCTTATCTAATTTTACCATATTCGGACACTAGACTCCATGATGATGTGATTCTGTCATTTACACATGACAGTAGTTTAAATAATTCTTTAAGTTAGGATTTTGATGCTCCTGAAATAATTTAAGGGGAGCATAGTGATAATAACATATCATTAAATACATGACCTGTTTTATACTGACTCATCAAGGATATGTAGTAAATTTTGGCATCAGTCTTCACTTCCTCCTCACCAAGAATTTCATGATCACCTTTAACCTGTCTGACTGAGGAAACAGTTCTAATCTGAACTGGATTAATTATCTTTCTCTCATGTACCCTACATTGTTGTGTTCAATACCATCTTATCTTACACATCTGATTCTTTTCTCTAGGTTCTAATTGGAGGCAGACTGTAACAGTTGCATTACAGAATTTGGCTGGGTACTGACAGATACTGAAAATTTGTCATACTTCAGAAGACAAATATAAAGGTTTTAGTACAGTGCCTTTTAAAATTGATTTCCAAGGAATAATGTTTTCCTTTTCAACAGATTTTTTGAAAAAAAAAAAAAATGGCAGTCCCTACTATTCTCAGGAATGCCTACATGAAGCTTAGATCTCTGTCTTTGAGCCATCCTTATGTTCTTTCGGCATATGGGTCTTCTCTGACCTGATCAGCATCCTTGACACAGAGAAGCCACAAAAGTCATGTTTAAAAATATTTTCGTGGGAAAAGTCATTTTTGCTTGAAGATAGCATCAAAAGGATTTGCTAATAAATATCATCATTCATGTCAATACTGCAGAGCGTACATGTATTAAAGTCTATAAAATAAAGGGAATAATATTATCACTTAATGAAACAATTACTCTCAACTCTTGACTGCCAAGGTCATTGTAGAACATCAGCAAAGATAACCAGGGAAGAAATTCACAATTTATCCACATCAGGGAGGATAGTGGGGAATACACAAGTTTGGTGACTTCAGCTTCTTAACTTGACCAACATAAATTAGAAACTAGAAAATAAAATGGAGTTATTTAACCTAGAAGTAGTGTTAGGGGACCAGCAGACCATCTGAAATTGTATCAGCACATGTAAAACTGTGATTATATATGCATATGAGGTATAACTGAGGGTATCCATAATTTTATGAATATTATTAAAGGGGTCTGTTACCAAGGAATGTTTAAGAACCATTCTGGTAGTTCTGTGTATTCACTAAAGGAGAGAAAGAATGAACACAGAAACATTCACTCTGAAAATATGTAGGTTGTATAATAAGCCAAAAAATATTTATGTACATAATTAAAAGAAAATCATATACTTACAAGTGTACAAATAAATATCCAGCATCTGCTAAATATCCCATTAAAATTCCAATTATCAGACACTAAATTTTCACTGGGTAAGTTAAAAATGCACTTTTAGTTTCAGTAGCAGAAAAACAACCCTTGTACTTTCTTGACTCCTCTAAATCCCTTTATATTCTGGTGATAATATTCAAAGTAGGAAAGCTAATCATACTAAGCCTCAGTTTACACTTCTGTAAAATGAAGAAAACAAGGAATAATTACATAATATAGCTAGCAGGATTATATTAATACATGTATGTAAAGCTGTGCTTAGGGTAGTATTTAGAACTTGCTAAATTCACTATAAATATTTGCTATTGTTATAAATGAATAGATTACACTTTTCTTGGAACATCTTCATAAAACAGAAAGATTATTACTATAATCTATAATTATAAATCTACTGTGTAAATGCTGCATTGTGGTATTGATTGAGTCTTTTTAGAACTTGATAACTGTCATATTTCGGAACACAGTATTTTAGAGTTTCCAATCTACTCCAGAATTCCAATAATTCAAAGAGAGTCTCTAAACAACACCAGGAAAGACAATGTGAAGAGGATGAAAAGATAAGCTTCACATTGGAGGAATATTCACAAACAATATACTCAACATAGTACTAGTATCTAGAATATATAAAGAACTCACAAGACTCAACAGTTAAAAAAATCAATTTCAATTTCAATTAGAAAATGAGCAAAAGACATGAACATACCTTTCACTTAGAAGGATATACAGATGGCTAATAAGCATATTAAAGGATTTTCAGTATCATTAGCCATCACGAAAATACAAATTGAAACCACGAGGAAATGTCTCTGTACACTTACCAGGGGTGACAAAAAGAAAAACAAAATTAATTGTGGGAACATCAAATTCTGGTAAGGATGCAGAGAAACTGAATCTTCTGTACACTGCTGCTGGGAATGTAAAATGGTACAATCACTCAGGAAAAGAGGTGACTTCTTACAAAGCTAAATGTGTTAACTACCATATGAAGCAGAAATTGCTCTTAGGCATTTACCCCAGAGAAATAAAAATGTATATTCACATAAAAACCTGTACATAAATGTCCACAGAAGCTTTATTCATAATAACCTAAAATATGGAACCAACCCAGGTGTTCTTCAAAGAATAAATGGTTAAATAATCCAAATATTTCTCAGCAATAGAAGAAACAAACTACTGATACAAGCAACAACTTGGATGAAACTCCAGGGAATTATGCTGAATGAAAAGAAGAAAGAGGCAATTCCAAAAGGTCACATTATGCATGATTCTATTTATATGACACTTTTGAAGTGACCCTGTTATGGGGTGAATTGTGTCCATTCAAATTCATATGTTGAAGCCCTAATCCCTAGTCCTTCAGAATGTGATGGTATTTGGAGACAAGACCTTTAAAGAGGTGATTAAGTTAAAATGAAGCCATTAGGGCAGACCCTAATCAAATCTTTTTTTTTTAATTTATTATTTTATTATTATTATTATTATTTTTATTTTGGTGATGGCAGGTAGGTAATTAGGTTTATTTATTTTTGG
Organism: Camelus bactrianus; assembly: GCF_048773025.1. Taxonomy (NCBI): domain Eukaryota; kingdom Metazoa; phylum Chordata; class Mammalia; order Artiodactyla; family Camelidae; genus Camelus; species Camelus bactrianus. The sequence continues at coordinate 55,871,052 of NC_133549.1, read as the reverse complement.
AGGAGGTACTGAGGATTGAACCCAGGACCTCATGCATGCTAAGCATGTGCTCTACCACCTGAGTTATACCCTCCCCTCTCTATCAAATCTTAATTGTTGTCCTTATAAGAAGAAGAAATGTAGTCACACAGAGACACCAAGGATCATATACTCAAAGAAAAGATCACATGAGGGAGAGCAGGCCAGTGAGAAAGGCCTCAGAAAAATATCAAACCTGCCAACTCCTTGACCTAGAACTTCCAGTCTCCTTGGGCTTCACCACCTCCTTGTGGTCATAGAACTGCTCTGTATTTTGGCTGTGTGGTGATGGATGCACTAACCTGTGTATACATGTGATAAAAGTTTATATAGCTAAACATAAACACATATACATACACAAATGCATACAAGTAAAACTGGGGAAATCTGAATAAAATTGGTAGACTGTATCAAAGTCAATATCTTGATTGTGATATTATACTATAGTTTTACAAAAAATTACATTTAGAAGAAACTAAGTAAAGGGTACACAGGCTCTCTCTGTATTAATTAGTACAATGGCATGTGAATTTAAAATATATATTTTAAAAATAGGGGCCCTGCATCTTCCCTGTTAAAATTAAGGTTATTTTAAAATTTGTGTTATTACTGTTGTCAGGATTTTTTTCCCATTTATTTTGACAGATAATTATTCAAAGGTAGATGAGGATAAATTGTCTTTATTTGAGGAAAGTAAAGGTAATTCAACATCATTGAATTATCAATATAGTTTATTCTATTTACAAATTATGGGAGAAAAAGGTTTAGTTGTAGTTTCGATCTCAGCCAACAAATTCTAGTATGTATGTGAAATGTAACTTGCCTACCAACTTATTTATTCCTTTGTTTGTTTGCTTGTTTGAAATCATCTTGAATTATATTTTGAAATTTGTATTTCCCCTGACTGTAGGAATTTAATCTGAGTAACTTTCATTTTCACCAATTTCTTGGGGATCAAAGGTGGAGTATTTGAGGACGCTGTGTACAGAGTATCTGTGGGGGAGGCATACCTGCTTGTCTTTGTTATCTGAACACACTGAATCTTTTGAGATATACATTTTACCACTTTGCATTCGGTCTTTCATCAAATTAGCTTACTAATAAATCATCCCTTTGTACCTACTTCAAGGTCTCCAAAGTTTCAGCTTTCTCTTAGTAAATATGTCACTCTCAAGGGTACAGAAAATATTTGGTTGCTTCTATTGCTCTTATATCATTCTGGGTCTAAATTAAACTTTACACAGCTTTTTACTACCCCTGGGCTTAGCCCTTACTACCCCAGGGCTATTCATGGGTAAAGAAGATATTGTTCTGCTATATCTACATTGGGATGAGAGCCAATCCCAAATCTATCTGCAGAAACATTCCCCATAATATCTGTATATGTTTTCTATTGCTTTGTAAAAAAAAATCACTTTGAAACTTAGTGGACTAAAGCTACAAATGTGTATTATATCACCACTGGATCAGGAATCTAGGCTTAACTTTCTCTGGCTCAGAGCCTCTCACAAAGTTGCAAGCAAGATGATGTCTGAGGCTGCAGTTATCTTAAGGCTACTATCACAAGGTTATTGACCACATTCAAGTCCTCACTTGCTTTTGACCAGAGACCAGTTCCTTTTCTTGCAGGTTTCTCTGCAGGACCACTTACAACACAGCAGCTTGCTCCCTCCAAAGGGAGGACACCAAGAAGGAGAAAGAGGAGAGCTAGCAAATGGAAGCCTTAGTCTCAGGAATGACATCCTAGTAATTCTGCTATAATTTATTTAATATAACAAAGTTACTAAATCCAGCACTAAGGGTGATAGGACTGCACAGGACCTGACACGAAATGTTGCAGATCTCTGGGGGCCATTTCAGAGGTTGCCGACCACACTAACCTACTGCCCATATGCTGTGCCTATAGCCTGTTCAAAGGGGAAAACTGGTTTCCCTCAGGAAAGGCATAGATCTACTTTCTTAGGAGAAACATAGATCTCCCCTACTCTGGAATAATGAGAATTTCAATGTCCTGCTGCCCTTCAGCCTCCTCTTCCTTTTCACACACATAAACAAATTGACCCAAGGATGAGGATAAGTCAAGATATAAAGACAGAATTCTGTGTTTTCCTCCCAAGTTTATGATTTCCTTTATTCCTAAGCATTTTGATTAAACATGGAAATGAGGTAAGCTGCCTCTTCATCTATTTTTCCAAATCTATAGTTTATGCCCTGAATCCTTCATGGCTTGGATTTTTGCAGCCCAGGAGCAGAGAATCAACTTTATTGATTTCCACATTCTGCTATGTCCTCTTTTCTTCAAGGAAGTAAGCATAGAACAATCTAGATCCTGCTTAAACAGGGGAAATATCATGCAGTAACCTCAAGAGTGAGGGGGAAAACAGGCATATCAAAAATACAACTCTATAAAGTAATATTAAGATATTTCAAATATGGATTGTTAAAAGAAACTAAATAATGCTTTTTAAAGAATAAATATAGAAGAAATTTTACTAAAATATGATAAAGACTTTTCACAAAAAATTCTAAACAAACCTATGTTTAATGATGACTTACTACACCATTCCCCTTCAAAGTTGAAAGACGGCTTAGATGGTCACTGTCCTCATTGCTATTTAAGATTATTTAGAAGGTTCTAGCTAACACAATAGCAAGAAAACATAAATACTAGGGATAGAAGAATCAAATGTATCTTTATTTGCATATGATATGACTTTGTAGACAACACAAAATCATTACAAATAATGATATTTGTAAATAGCATAGATGTATATAATTAGAGACCATTTATTATATATGTGTCTATAATTTAAGAGAATTGTACAACCCTAAAGGCCATTCCAAAGTTGATAGCTTAAATATATTTGCATATAAATACACTCATGATTCATAATATTGTGAAACTCTTTAGTGCACTAGTAGAATTCATTGTAAAGTAAAACAGAAACCAACAAACAAAAATAACTTTTTTTGTCTTTTACATACAAATAATTGTGTTCAAGAACTATGTTGAATTCCTGTGCTTCCTGGACACTCTGAGCTAGGTTTTCCTCTAGTTTCATAATTGCTTTTTTTCCTTCTCTTATTATATTTCTGGCCTACCTACATTCAGCTACTTAAACATAGGGATTTTCCAAGTTTCTTGCCTTGTATTTTTTTACCTCTCTTCACCTTTGCTCCCATGAAGATCACTTTCAGTCTCGTTTAGTATCATACACTGATGACTTCAGAGCTTACTTTCATGTGCAAGATATTCACATCCTTAAAACCTCTCCTGAGAATTCTAGCCTTACCACACACTATAGCCAGGGATGACCTCAATGCTCTATATGATATGTAACTCAAATTGTACATGTGCAATCCGCACATCCTCATTCCTCTGGAAAAAATTAAAACTTAACTCAGTTTATTTTCATGCCTTCACTATTTCAGATAAGATCATCATCTATTTACTGATCACACAGGTTTCCATGATTGAAATCATTCTTGAATTTATCACTTTATCCTCTTTATTTCTGTCTCTTGGATATTGCTAAAAATCACTATTTATTTTGCCTTTCCACTGCCACTTTCTTATGTCAAGTCCTTTTTAATTCTCATATAGATTATTAAAAGTATTTTGTTGATAGGTTTTTCCATCACCGGACACGGACTTCAATCCATTTGGAATCCCATTGCAAGATTTCTCTACCTTTTGCAGATATTTAATTCTATCATACATATTAAAAACATGACAAACAAACAACAAAGCTCCATTTAACCCCCTTTTCTATACATAGTCTGAGCACCCTAACCTGGCAGTACATGGCTTTTTTAACATCTTACATCTTCCAACTCTTATTCTCACCATGTTCTACTCAAACTTAAGTATTTACTTGTATCCCTATACAACCTATGCTTCTCCACCACTGAGAAATGATTTATAAGCCCCCTCCATCTGCGGTTCCCTTCATCATCATCATAGGCTATAATTTACGTATTCTTTACATACAGCTTAAATGCCATCTTTTTAGTAAAATTCTCTAGCTAGAAGTAATCTCATCTTTCTGTGAACTCCACTAACATTTTAATTGAGATATTTTTATAGCATTTATCTCATAAATGCCACAATTAAAATGCTAGTGGAGTTCACAGAAATATTATATATATATACACACATGTGTGTGTGTGTGTGTATATAATAATATAATATATATACAAAATTCCATTTCTGCCCATTTGAATCTCAACTTCTTGGCTCCAGGAACTGTGACTTAGGGTTTTTTACCCTCTTAGCATCAATATGGTACTTTTCATATAATAGATATTGAGTGCTTATGGATTTTTTTAAGTAAAAGTAACTGATTTTGACTAATTTTGGCTAAATTACTACAAAATGGACTTTGGTAGAACTTTCTTAAACCTTAAGGACTTTGGATTTAATGGTAACACTATTTTTCTACTTATGTAACAATTTTTAGTCAAGAGTTTTATTACTAATCTTAGTTTGGACTATTAGAAACTAAGATGTACTCTGGAAACTATGGAAGTGAGAGGCTTCTTTCTGTGGACTCAGACTTGATTCTCAAGGTAGTTTAGCATCTAATGCTTTTAGAGCCAATATAATAAGGAAGACAGAACCATTGAAGAAATGTAAATTTTTCAGCCGGCCACATTCATCTACTTTGTCTTGGATACATTCTTAAATAAGGGCTCTGGAAGTGGAGCCCCAAGGGAGAATGTTCCACTTTATTCCCACATGTGGTGAAAGAGAGCCAGGCTCTCCAATGACAGAAGACCATATGTTAATGATAAACTCAAGGTTAATAATTGATCCAAGATAAAAAAAAAAACAGGTTCTTGATATAGAGTTAGTAAAGAAACTTTTAAAATCATGCTACTTATAATGATTATTAGTATTTTATGAGCTTTACTTTGACCAGAAACAAAATGAACCTCATTTAATCTTCAAAACCGCCTCATGATATAGAGAATATGCTCATCCCATTTTACACTGGTGAAGCTTAGTGCTCAAGGAGGTCAATCTATATATGAGATTAAGTGCAGCAATTAAGTATGCATTAGAATCAGACAAAATGGGATCTGAAGAGTGGCTGTGCTTATAACTATCTGAATGATTAACTCCCTTGTTTTCCTTATGTTTAAAAAAAAGTATTTATACTTACATCCTATATCTACTGGTGGACAAAATTTAAGGTGGCCTTCATGGTCTTCACAACCTGATTATCTTGTGCTTACATAATCTCCTTAGTGTAGAGGAGGTCTGTAACTTGCTCCTAACCAATAGAATATGACAAAAGTGATGGGATGTCACTATCATAATTACATTACCTCGTACAAGTCTCCATACTACTAGTAGGCTTGCTTTAGAGTCTGGCTTTCTTTACTGGCCTGATGAAGAAAGCAGCCATATTATGGGAGAACCACAAGGTAAAGAACAGTAGGTTGAAGCCGGAAGCTGAGAGCCTCAGTCTTACAACTACAAGGATCATAATTCAGTCAACAACCATATGAACTTGGAAAAGAACCTGAGGTCTCAAATGACTCTGTAGTCTCTGCTGACACCTTGGCTGCAGACTTGTGAGATGCTGAAGGAGAGAACCCATTCAAGCTGTGCTCAGACTCTAAACCCATAGAAATTGTGAGATAATAAATGTATTTTGTTTTTAGCTGTTAAGTTTATGGTAATTGTTATGTAAGAATATAAAACTAATATTGACTTTCATGCCTGGAAGTGGGTGTTTTGGTCAAATATCTAAAAATGTGAGATAAGTTTTGGAATCAGACAGTAGGCAGAGGCTGAAATAATTTTGAGGAGCATGATAGAGAAAGTTTAAACAGCCCTAAACAACTGTTATCAGAAATATGAACTTGGAAGATACTGCTGGCAAGGTCTCAAAAGGAAAAGGTATGATAAGATCCAGCAGCAATCCCACTCTTGGGATATATCTGGAAAAGATAAAAATTGTCATTTGAAAAGATATATGCATCCCAGTGTTCATAACAGCACTATTTACAATAGCTAAGACATGAAAATAATCCAAGTGCCCATCAACAGATGATTGGTTTAACAAGATGTGGCATATAAATATATAAAGATAAATTTTATGTATATATATATAAATAGAAATACACACACACACACACACACACACACACACATATATATGTATTCTACACAATGGACTACTACTCAGCCATAAAAAAGAATGAACTATTGACCTTTGCAACAACATGGATTGACCTAAGAATATCATACCAAGTGAAGTAAGTCAGGCAGAGAAAGAGAAATATATGATATCTCTTATACCTAGAATCTAAAAATACAAATGAATCTATAAACAAAACAGAAACAGACTCACAGATATAGAAAAAAAAAACTTGTGGTTACCAAAGGGGAAAGAGAGGTTGGGAGGGATAAATTAGGAGTATGGGATTAACAGATACAAACTACTATACATAAAATAGATAAGCAACAAGGATTTACTGTATAACACAGGGAACTGTATTCAATATCTTATAACAACCTATAATGGAAAATAATCTGAAAAAATATATACATATATAACTGAATCACTTTGCTATATACCTGAAACTAATACAATATTGTAAACAAACTATACTTCAATAAACTAAAAGGAAAGGAAGAATATATCTTTAAAAACTGGAGGAAGGGAGGTCCTTGTTACACAGTGACAGAAAACTCAGTAAAATTGTCTCCTGTGGTCATATGGGAAGTGGAATTTAAATAGTGAACTTGTTCTATAGCTAAGGAGATTCTAAGCAAAGTGTTGAAAATGCCACCCTGATTGCTTCTTGCTGCTTACAATAAAATCTGAAGAGAGACTAAAGAAAGAACTATTAAACAATAAGAAACCAGGGCTTAATGGTTTAGGAAATTCTCAGTCTCTCCACATGGCAATAACCATTAAAATTAAGAAATTGTTTCCAGAAACATGGAATAGAGAAAAGGGGGGTACCTATAAAACCTTTTGCTAAAACCACAGAAGATTGAAAGGTCACCGTATTCAGTCACACAAAAGCCCTTTCAAAAGATTAAGCATGTGCCTCACATATCCTCTCAAACCATGAGGTCTCTGGGACTCTTTAGGGAATGGCCCCTCAGTCATTTCAAAAGGAGTCAAAGATAGAAAAGGGATTATCATGAAAAAAAATGTGGACGTGGTCTTTGTACCACAAAGTGAAAAATGAAGTACACTGCAGACTATTGGATTGAAACAGACAGAGTAAAAGGGCAGGACTCTATTGGCCCCCTAAAAGCTATTGGTGCAAAGCAGGCTGATAAAACTATTCAGCTGCAAACACGTACACACCATGTTTTACAGTTGCTCAATTGTAGACTTTGAGTGAGATGGGAGCAGCTATTCAGAATGTTTATTTTGCAAAGGTTTAAAAAGTGAAGCATAATTTTTTACACTGACAAAATTCACTGGAAGAACTAGCAGTAGGGACCGTGTCATCTGCCTTCATGTTTGCAAAGATTTTTATATTTTCCTGATATGTTTAAGAGTGTGCTCAGTATTTTCTGAGAGGGATGAATTTCATGGTCTCCTCTGCAATAGCAAGGAAGAATACAGGAAATGAATGAAATTACAACCAAGCCAACTTTTGTGATTGGTAATTATTACAGAAAGGCTTTTTGAAAAGGTCGGTTTTGTACAATGTTTATTAATAGTATGTTTTCAGGCAGAAATCTCTCCAGGGCAAGAGATCTCTGATAGTGGACACAACAGCAATACAATTCAAAAATATGTTTGGTTAGGTCAAAGCCAGAAAGCTTTCTGGGCCAAGAGGAGATCAACTACCATAGCTATTACTGAAACCATGATCTCTGGGTTAGGATCAATGCCTCTCACCCGACAGCGCAGTAATTTTGAGGTAGTTGTACTGTGTATTAGATATTTATTGGTTTGGATGAGTCACTAAATAATTTATTATTTAATGAGTTCTCTCTATGTATTAGTCTAGTGGTTAACATAAATTAAATCATACTTATACAAAAATCATCAATGACCTCTTATCAGATTAAACAGGACGTATTTAAAAATCTGTAAGAATTTACACAACAGAGTAACTGCCTAAATTGTTATTTCTGCTGTGTTCCAACTTCACTGTTTTGTTTTGTTTTGTTTTTGTTTTACTATTTGTTGTTAATATTATCATTATTTTGGTTTATCCAAATAGTCAAATTCTCCCCTCAAGGTTTTCGAAGAATACAACTTTCTCTGGCTAATATATTCTGTTTTATCTTCCTTCCTGAAATATATATGCATACACAAACATTCGCGAGATTTTAAAATGTAATTTCTATTCATCATTTAAGAAACTTTAACTCTCAACCTAAATTTTGTCAACCTCCTAAAATTTCATAATGAATAGTGCTTTCCCTTCATTGCACATTACATCTCACCATGATTAACTTGTGAGATTCTTTGTTGTACATCAGTTATTCCTATTAGACTAATTTCTATGATCATACGGATTGTGTCTGTTTTCTGATGGCTAATGTGTATAGGGCACTGTAAAAGGGATGTATAAAGTATTCAATCAACATTTGAGGATGAATTAAATATTGAATTTTAAATAGATATTTAGATGTATTTTTATATTTAATAACTATATATAATATCTCCATTAACACTCTTCTTTTCCTTTTTTTAGGGAAACTGAAATCTTTGAAATTTATTAGAAATTTGAAATTTCTGTTTATGTGATTATACTTTGCCAATTCCCAAATAGCCATTTCCTCTTTCAGTCATGTCCTCAGGTTCCTAACACAGAAAACTTTAATATCCTGATAAAAAAGAGGAATAATGTAGCAAATAAGGCATACTCCTGAAAATAGAAAACACTAAGTCTTGCACATAATTTTGATTAAAACTCTGAAGCAGATTTTCTTTTATACTCCAATATTTATGCAAGTATAATTCTTGCTTAGCTTTCTCATCCTATCTCAATTAGATTCTTTCTCCCATCATCCTGGCTATAATTGGGAGCCTAGAGAACACATTAGTTTGCTGCTAGTCACATGTTTTCAATTTAAGTTTTCATTTGTTATCTTCCTTGCATAAATAGCCTCTACATAGTCGCCAGTTATTTAGAGTCCAGAGGAAAATAAAGCAATACTACTCAAAATATTGCATATACAAAAGTTCATTATAGGGGGAGAAAGAGGAACTGGAATCATTTAAGATTTTATCAACATATTCTCTGTTTCCTGACAAAATATACCCCATACTATCACCCTCTACTTTCCTGGTTTTGTTTTTGTTTTATAAAGGTATATAAATATGAAATATTTAATAGCATAATGTGAAAGAATCCAAGAAGAATGGGTTCTGGGTCCCTTCAAACTCATTAATTTAGTTAAATCAAAAGATTTCTTCCTTTTTCTAACTTTCAGTTTTCTTACCTGCAAAATGAGTAAAATACACATTTGTATAAAGCCAGAGAACTAGACCAGGTTGTGTCAAATTGAGTCTCTCAGTTCTTGTGTCTCCCATCCTAGTCTAAGAAAAAGATACTGTATCAAAATGGAGCTACTGCTTAAATCACAGAGTACAAGTCTTGCCTACTTTTAGGACCAAGGGAATTTAGTACAAATTGAAACTACAAAAGAGAAATTCTGTTTGTTAAAATGAATTTAAATTATAAGTCATTGTGGGTGTCTCCTCTTAACAGAAGTAGAACAAATAATCCTTAACAGAAGTAGAACAGATAATGGAACCACCAAAGACCCTGAATAGCCAAAACAATCCTGAGAAAGAAGAACAAAGTTGGAGGTATCACATTCCAAAATTCAGACTATACTATAAAGAAATAGTAATCAAATCAGTATGCTACTGACACAAAAACAGACACATAGATAAGTGGAACAGATTAGAGAGCGCAGAAATAAATACCTGCTTATATGGTCAATTAATCTATGACAAAGGAGGAAAGAAGATACAATAAGGAAAAGACAGACTCCTAAGTAAGTGGTATTGGAAAAATTGGACAGCTGCATGTAAAAGAATGAAGCTAGAACATTTTCTCATACCATATACAAAAATAAACTCAAAATGGATTAAATATAAGACCTGAAACCATAAAACGCATAAAAGAAAACACAGACAGAATACTCTATGACATTAGTCTTAGCAATGTATTTTTGGCTCTGTCCCCTCAGACACAAGCAACAAAAGCAACAATACACCAGTAACACCTAATCAAAAAGTTTTACACAGAGAAGGAAACAATCAACAAAACAAAAAGGCAACCTAACAAGTGGGAGAAGATATTTGCAAACCATATGTCCAATATGGGGTTCATGTACAAATATGAAGAATTCATACAATTCAATATAAAGAAACAAACAACCCAATTTAAAAAATGGGCAGAGGACCTGAATTGAAATTTTTCTAAAGACATACAGATGGCCACAAGCACATGCAAAGATGCTCAACACAGCAAATCATCAGGGAAATGCAAATCAAACCCACAGTGAGGTATTACTGAACACAAGTCAGAATGGCTATCATCAAAAAGTCAAGAAATAACAAGTGTTGATGAGGATGTAGAGAAAAAGGAACTGTCATACACTGCTGGTGGGAAGTAAATTGGTGTAGAAACTATGAAAAATAGTAGTAGAGGTTCCTCAAAAAATCAAAATTAAAACTACCATATGATATAGCAATTCCTCTTTAAAATTTTTATCTTGCAAAGTCCTACTGTATAGCATGGGGAACTATTCAATACCTTGTAATAGCTTATAATGAAAAAGAGTATGAAAAGTATAGGAGACAAGCAAGATGGCAGAGTAGAAGGATGCCCATAGCTCACCCTCTCCAACAGATACACCAAAACTCACATCTACGGACCCACTTAGCCAACCAGAGCACCTGACAAACTCCGACAGAACATCGCCCTCTTCAAAAGACAAAGACGCCAAAAATCTGGTAGGAGAAAAGGAAAAAAGAAGAAAAAGCAAAACAGTGCAGGACCGGTCCCGCGGGAAGGGAGCGGCAAAGGAGGAATAGCGCTCATTCGCTGGGTCTCCCTCCTCCAACAGAGAGGCCAACGGGAAGGAGGGGGAGCCTCCGAGGCTCAGATTTGTATGGAGCAGCCCTTTACTGACAGAACTAAGTTAAATGGGCACAGAGGGTCCCCGCGACACCTAGCCCGAGACGCGAGCTGGCAGCTGGGGGCTGAGACAGGCCACCTGAGCCGGGCAGAGGACTGGGACGGCTGCACTGAGGCAGCCCTGGGGGACTGCAGGGGGCTGCATGCCGTGGCTGGGAGGGGATACAGAGCAGAACACCTTGGTTCCCCATAAATTGTGAAAAAAGCAAAGCAACAAGGCTGGTGTACCCTGGGGGGAGGGAAGCCATAGCCTTTGTCTCCTCAGGCCCGTGCCGCCATTTCTGGCGCTTCTTGGGAGAAGAGTGGTGGGGCGCAGCCACAGCCATCATCTCCTCCTGTGCGGAGCGCCCAGGCGGGGGCGGGGCTGAGACCTGAATCTGCAGCTGGGGGCTCTGCAACCTCCTAGGCAGGACTGGGACTTGTTTACAGCCCAAGGCAGATAGGATGTTTCTGCCCTGGCACCTCAGAGAACTCACACCACCAAGACAAACGGGGAGCCAAGATTGGGCACGGAGCAGGGGCAGGGCTGTTCCACAGTCTTCCCCAAGCCTGCCTACGGAGCGCTGACTGGAGGCAGAGCGGGCATCCACACAGAGCAGCAGAGCAACTGGCGCCAGGAGAGGGCAGGCAGCCACTGGCCTTCCTGGCAGGAACGGCAGCACCTGGCACGGTGCTGGGAGGAGGCATGATCCACCCACTTGCCTCGCCCAAGCGTAGCAGCTGACTGCGGCATCAGGAGGGGGAGTGACCTGCCTGCCAACCGTGCGGCATCAGGAGGGGGAGTGACCTGCCTGCCAACCGGGTAAGAGCTCAGCATCTGAGCCAGTGTCAGGAGAAGCGCGATCTGCTAGCCGACAGCAACTGGGAGAATATCTGTTCTACTCTCTGTTCCTTTTTAATTTTTAATTTGTAAAAAATTGTGTATGTCTACAGTTTTAATCCCTTTAAAATGTTTCTTTTAAAATCTTTTTTATTATTATTATTTTTAAAAATCCACCTCATTTCATTTTTAATTCTCTTGGTTTTGATCTCCTGTTATTGATTATACACAGGATTCAAATATTGGTTTTTTTTTTCTCCTTTTTTCTAAGGTTTTTAAAAGACGTCTCAATTCAGTTGCTATTCTGCTTCAACTTGCTCTTCTATTATTGATTATACACTGTTTTCAAACCTTTTTCTCTACATTCTTTAAAAATTCTTTTTTTTAAGTTTTATTCCTGCACAGGATTTAGATAGATAAATAAATAAACTCCTTAAGGACCACAATAGATAACTGACATTCCTTAAGCCACAGTGCCAGAGAGATATGAGCAATATGAAGAAGCAGAGGAACCACTCCCAATTAAAAGAGCAAGAGAAATCCCCTGAAAGCACGATCAAGGAAATAGACATTGATGGCCTACTAGATCAAGATTTCAAAAAAGGAATGATCAAAGTACTGAAGGAACCTAAAGAAATAGTGTTTAGAGATATAAAATACATCAAAAATGAAATAGAAGCTATAAAGAAGAACCAAGTAGAATTAGTAAACTCACTTGCTGAGATGACAGCTGACCTTAAGGCTGTACAAAGCAAGCTAGATAATGCAGAGGAACAAATAAGTGACCTAGAAGACAGGACAACAGAAAGCACCCAATCAGAACAGCTGAGCGGAAAACACAAAAAACAATGAAAACAATATAAGGAACAATGAAAACAATATAAGGAACCTGTGGGATAATATAATGCCAATCTGTGCATAATAGGGGTTCCAGAAGGGGAAGAATGAACAAAGGGGACTGAAAAGGTATTTGAAGAAATCATGACTGAAAACTTCCCAAACCTAAAGAAGGAATCAGATATCCAAGTACAGGAGGCTCAGAGGGTCCCAAACAGGAAGAACCCAAACAGACCCACACCAAGACATATCATAATCAAGATGGTCAGAGTCAAGGATAAAGAAATGATCCTAAAGGCAGCAAGAGAAAAGCAAAGAGTGAGTTACAAGGGGACCTCCATAAGGCTCTCAACTGATTTCTCTGCACAAACACTACAGGCCTGAAGGGAGTGGCAAGATATATTCAAAGTCCTGAATGCAAAAAAGATGCAGCCTAGGATACTCTATTCAGCAAGGCTATCCTTTAGAATAGAAGGAGAGATAAAGAACTCCACAGACAAGCAAAAACTAGAAGAGTTTAGCAACACTAAACCCATGCTAAAAGAAATATTGACAGGTCTACTCTAAATAGAAAAGAAGCAGGATGCTACAAAAATGAGAAACTCGTAACTGGAAAGGAGATAACTGCCATGAATTACAAAAAGAATAAACACAAAATTGTAAAAGAAGACATCTAAATCATTAAGAGTGGGAGAGGGAAGCAAGGAAAGCCACTGTGGAAAACAGTATGGAGATTCCTCAAAAGACTAGGAATAGACTTGCCATAGGACCCAGGTATCCCCCTCCTGGGCGTATATCCAGAAGGAACCCTACTTCAAAATGACACCTGCACCCCAATGTTCATAGCAGCACTATTTACAATAGGCAAGACATGGAAACAGCCTAAATGTCCATCAACAGATGACTGAATAAAGAAGAAGTGGTATATTTATACAATGGAATACTATTCAGCCACAAAAACTGACAACATAATGCCATTTGCAGCAACATGGATGTTCCTGGACAATGTCATTCTAAGTGAAGTAAGCCAGAAAGAGAAAGAGAAATACCATATGAGATCGTTCATAGGAGGAATCTAAAAAGAAAAAAAAAACCATAAATACAAAACAGAAACAGAGTCATAGACATAGAATACAAACTTGTGGTTGCCAAGGGGGCAGGGGGTGGGAAGGGACAGACTGGGATTTTAAAATACAGAATAGATAAACAAGATTAGACTGTATAGTACAGGGATATATATACAAGATCTTGTGGTAGCTCATAGCAAAAAAAAAACATGACAATGAATATATGTATGTTCATGTATAACTGAAAAATTGTGCTCTACACTGGAATTTGACACATTGTAAAATGACTATTACTCAATAAAAAAAGTTTAAAAAATTAAAAGAAAGAAAAGTATATATATGTATGTATGTATAACTGAATCAGTATGCTCTTCACTAGAAATTAACACAACATTGTAAACTGACTACTCGTCAATCAAAAAAAATTTTGTTTTGCCTGGAGCTTGTCCACTCATCATGTTCATGTTGTTCCACCTAATATTGGTTAACAAATGGAAAATATAATTTAAAAAATTAAACAGAGTTGCATGTTTAATTACTGAGGCTTTTTTATTTTATTATGCTTTTATTGAAGAACAGTCAATTACAATGTGTCAGTTTCTGGTATACAGCACAATATCCCAGTCTTGCATATACTTAATTACTCAGGCTTTTAATTCACTTTTTCTTTCTCAAAATATGCATTTGCATACATAAATAATACATTATAAACAAGTGAATTTTCAATTATTTTATATTCTACTTTTAACTAGATCTCAAAAGTCTGTGAAATACAGGTCTCTAAAACATGAGAAAAGATCCAACCTTCTGACACCTGGGTGACTTGTGACTCAAATCGGTAGCAATTTCAATAGTTGTCATTGACGGCTGGTGGCTGCTTAAAATGCTGTGTGAATTAATGACTTTATGCATCCTCCAGCAGGAAGCAGATGCAGATATTAGTAAGAAAGAAGCCAAATTTTAAAGGATTTTGAAGAGGAGTGAAATCTCTGGATTTGGCAGAGTATTGTAAGACTAGAAGTCAGAATACCAGGGTTATTGTTCTGTCTGTATCAAAAGCTGTGCTCCTTTTGTACTTAGTTCATATTCTTGAAAAATAAGGAATTTCTAACAGATAATATGTAAAGCCCATGGCAACAATGCTATTTTGGTTGACCCCCAAAATCTCTATGACATTTTTGCTAAATTATTAGTTGCCAGTATCTATCACTAAAGATGGGTCTGTGGTGTAACCTTGGAATCTTTATTTTTTAAAAAATCTCTCCGGAGGCCAACATAGATAAAACAAAACCTCACTGAATTTGACAGTGATCTGAAACACTTGGTCTATTCTGTGCCTCAGAAACATCTAAAATTTTTTTAATCTTACAACTTATATATACAATTATAGAAAATCCCAAATCATTCATAACACCAAACCATAATATAGCTACTATTAATATTTTGATTAACTCTTTTGTTTCTGCTAATATATATCCTATTACATAAAGAATATGTTATATATATTTATAGTACTATGAAAGTAGATTTATATTGACATTATTTTAAGACATAATGAACATTTTCTCATGTCATTACAAATTATTTAAAAATAAAATGCAATGATTGTATTTCTTCCATAACATTTGGTTTATGTAATGAGTACTATTTATCATCTAGTTTTACATTTTTTATAATTATAAAAAAGACTGTGATAAATACTTTCATTTGTTAATGTTAGTCTACATCTTGTACTATTTCCTGGAGTAGAAGGTCGAAGAATTACACTAAATTGGAAAAGCTATGTGGACCATTCCCAAAGCCTGCAGTAAGTTTGACATTGCCCTGAGAATTGTCCTGACACTGCCCTGAAATGCAGCAATGTTATATTTCCTAATTTAAAAATGGTATGGCTGGGTAAAGAAAAGCTGCATATAATCTCAGTCTTCCTCGCTACTTTCCTTTACTGGCTTTTTGTGGCACCTACAGGCATCTTTGGAAATTTGTTGAAAGCTATGTCAGTCATGGCTAATGTTTGGCAAATACTAGTTTGAAGTGTATTATGTTTTTCTGAGACATTATTTCAATAACTCCAGGAGTATGCCTGATAAATCCAGGTGCATAATTGAAAATAATATGTGTCTTATATGTAAAGATGAAAACAATTTTTGAATATCTCATAGAAGACCATGAATTAATGCTTCTTGGATAAGTTATAAAGATCAGCTGTTTACCTTGACTGGAAATAATGTGAAATGTCTTTTTATGGCTTTCTTTTTCTTATTTCTTTTTTATATTGTTTTTATTTACTTTGATCTCTCAGTGGTTTATTTTCTGAAGACCTTTCTAAACAGTCTCTGTGGTTCTCCTAAATAGGATTTACAACTGAACTGGTGACTCTACAATGAGACAAAGGTAGTCCTTTCTACCATTAGTACACACATTCTAGCATAGACTAAAAATTAAAGAAGTTACTCTGAAAGAACTCATTTTAGTGGTTAGTTCTTAATGACAATTTCTAGGCAGTATAATTGGTTTGACTGGAAAATAGAACCAGCATGGTGAGAATGAAGTAAAAGTAAAATGGGGATAAACGTTTAATCAGCATGTGTCTGTTGAAAATGATAGGCTGGCAAATTGAAGATGATCTCACTCCATATCCTCTGAAGGGCTTCAGGCTCCAGCTGAGTTTGAGCCTTTGTCTACACCCCATGTGCTCGGCTGGTAAAAGCGGAGGAGGGTGTCCTAGATGGGCCATCCGTTTGCAGCCTTTTTGAATTATAAATGTGAGCTCAAATGATGAAATGCTGAAAAACATCAGCTTTTTGATGATAAGAGAGGATTCTGAAACCAAAAGGGCTTCATCAATCTTCAACTAAGACTTGTCAGGTAACACAGGTGACACTTTAATGTTTTCAGCAAGTCAGTTTGCTATTCCAAAATGTGTGGTTTCCCATTGTTTCTTCCTCTGCAATCTACTTAATAGAGGAAGGGTGTCAACATGTGTTGTAAAGTAGTTTGAGATTGTAACTAATTCCTTGGCCCTGCTAATTGCACTTACATGACATAGAAAAATAAATACAATTTGCAATTGGGTTTTTAAATTATATACTTGAAAATTTACAAGAAATTCCCAGTTAAGAAGAGTCCAGAGACTCCATGTGGCTTGCCTAAGGCCAGACAACTTATTTATTGCAGAGCTGGCACTGGAATCCATCTCCTTACCCCAAGTCCATTTTATTTCATCAAACAATTCTGCCACTAGCTTAGAGTATTTAATGGAAATCAAGTGGAGTATTTGATGGAGAGAATGTCAGCTATTTAGCAATTTACAAAATTTGAAACAACCATAATGCCTTTCAATGACTGCTGACTTACGTTAATTCAAAACAGAGACCCTGTGCTAATGTCATAGAATCCTATATCACTAAATACTTACCAAAAATAAGTGACTTTTCTATCAGTAGCAGTCCACATCCCATAAACATATCACTAAGACATTTTTTATTTCATTTTCAATATACATGGCAAAGTATTTTTATTACTTATTACCTTTTTGAAAATACTTTAATCTAAAATATCTCAACCTTGCCTTCCTCATGTTAGAATCTTTCATAGCCAAGCAAGGACCCAAGCCTACTCCTCATTCCCCTTCTCATTTCTATGATTTTGGTTCTCGTAACTGTGCGTGCCAACACTGAAGACTAAGACAGTGCTGCTGTGGTTGTTTTTAAATTTTCTAAGATGTCAAAGTTTTGGAACATCATTCTTCTCCTCCTGGATCCACATCTATTTCTTTTATCAATTGCTACTATTTTGCAGAAAACCATTATTCCTTCTTTTTCAAAGTAATGAAGAAATGAAGAGTTAGGTGATATGTTTAGAGTTTAAACTTAGAGTAAGAGTTACCATTACAATTAATTCAATTTCTCTGTCTAGTTCAAACTTCATAGTGTGTTCTGTGTATTTTTGAATATACTCCAAAGGATATTTTATGATACGGCTTCAAAGGCTTTAAATTCTGTTTTTATTAATGCAGCTTATCTTTAGATATACTTTTTTGCAGCTGCTCTGTATTTATATATCATGTGATACCAAGTTAGGGAGTCTTTTATCACAAGGCCCCGTATCTCTCTTTTTTAATAAATCAAGTACTTAGAAAAATATGTTAAGTATATCTGGGGCTTACAAAGTTACTATTTAACTTAGCAAAAGAGCAACACATTCTTTCTTTTTTTCTTGTTTTATAACAAGAAAATGCCTAAATATATTTCTTACCAACAAATAACTTTCAAAGAATAACTTAAACATTGAGAAAAATAAAGATTATTATTATGCTTTCTAATATAATAGTTTTCATGTAAAGCATGGAATAATTATGGAAATTTGAATAATTATATCCAAATAATGTATTTTAATATAACCAATGATACTGAATTATTTTCGAGTCACACTAAAACACTTTCAGTTTCAGAATTTGCTACAATCTCTGTGGTCTTCAAGCCCTATTAGTGGCTTGAATCCCTCCCACAGATCACCTCACATCTCTCCATCCATTAGCCAGCTAGCTCTTTCTCATGCCTTATTCCACTACAACAACTCTCCTCTTTTAAGAAGCTGTAGTAATCCCTGATTAAACACTTTGCATAATTTTTACCAAAAGAGGTGTCAGGCAAACATTATGAAACATCATTTAAAATTAGAGAAAACTAAATAAATGGAAGGAAATATAATGTTTAAGGATCAGAAGATACAATATCACTAAAAAGATTTTACTTCCCCCAAATTTGATCTGTTAATGAAATACAATTTTAAGCAAAATTTTCAGTATATTTTTTTTAGAAAAAATGAAAGGCTACTTCCTAGATTTATATAAAAATATGTAAAGAATAGTCAAGATAATTTGAAGAAGATAGAAAGTTGTAGCACTTAAATTACCCAATAAAAAGTTTTATTATAAACCTATGGTAACAAAGGTGCTATGGTAATTGCACAAGGAAAGAAACACAGACCAATGTAACAGAACAGATAGTCTAGAAAAAATCTCATATATATGTCAACACTTAACATGTTGAGTCAGTCAGAAAAGGACAGTGTAAGCAATATGAATAAAATACTAATATTGTCCCCCTTCTCATATCATAAATAAGAATGCAGCTTCTAGGGCTAAAAATTTTTTTTAATCTAAAAAGCTTTCATGACCTTGGGATAGGCAAAGTTCTCCCAAACAGGACATAAAAGGCAACAAGTGTAAATAAAATCACTGCTAGAATGACTACATTAAAATTAGGAACTTTGTTCAAAAAGACATGATCCTGGGAATGAAAAGTCAATACACAGAGTTAGAAAAGATATCTGCAATAATGAATATAATTCACAAGGGACTTGTATCGAGATTATGAAAAAGACTTCTACAAATCAACAAGGAAAAGACAGACCTAATAGACAATGGACGAAAGACAAGAATTAGCATATTACAGAAAAGGCTCTACAATTTACCAATAAATGTGTGAAAGGGTGCTCAACTTCATTAAAGTCAGGGAAGCACAAATTAAAGTCAAAATGCTATACCTGTACACACACATTGGAATGGGCAAAATTAGAGACAGTAACAACACTGTTTTGTCAAGAATGTCTATAGAAGTAGAACTATCATATGAAGCTTATGCAAGTATAAAAAATGTATCAACTTAGGAAAATTATTTGTGGTTTCATAATACAGCTAAAGACATGGCTCAGCATTTCTCCTACTAAGTATATAGCCACAGAAATGCAGATGTCAAAATTATTGGCATAAAGTTGTTCAATTTTTCATTATCATCTTTTAATGTCTAAAGGATCTGTAGTGATATTCCCTCTTTGATGTCTAATAGTTCTCTCCCTTTCTTCCTCTCTCTCTCTCTCCCACCCTCATTCCCTTCCTCCCTCTCTCTATCGTTTTGAATCTTTCTCAGCAACCCATCTGCTCTACTCTAAGCTTCTCCGGAGTCCCCTGTCTCCATCCTCTCTGGTCCAGCTCTGTATTATATAGATCCGAGTAGCTTCTGCTTTCTTCAACATTCCTCTTTCCCTGGTTGCCAGGTACCTCAGAATCACAAAAATTTTAGGGCCTAAACCTGCAAGCAAGAAGCTTCCTCCTTAGAAGTCAGAGAATTACAAACATTCACAACTGAGTAGTATCTTTTTATCTCTTTAATATTTAGACTAAAATTCCAAATGTTTCTAGTAAAATTTACTTATGGAAAGAACAACAACTGGGAACAGCACTAGCCATCAATATGTTGTGATTTAGATTTTCAGAGACATTTGGGAAGTACAAGCTACTTGTAGGGAGGGGTAGAAAAAAACAGATCATAAAAGTTTTAATGGGGAGAGTATCATTTTTCATGGGAGGTCGGCAGAGTGCAGGACTCCAATACAAAGAAAAATAAAGGAACTTGTATTTGATAAATGAAGAGGACCAGATAAGGAAAAGGGAAACATTTTATTTTCCAGTTTTGGCTTTGCTGAATATCTATTCCTTACCACTAGATTTACACAGAGTAAAAAGCTGTAAGTATTGTTCAAGTTTTAGCTGGCTTTGTTTGTAGACTGATCATTCAGAAGGGAGAATAAGAAATCAAGTGACCAGTATATCAAGGATAACCATTAAGTCAACAAAATAAAGTTTTGGAGATAGACTACATAAAAACTCTACATTTATAAAAGTGCTCACTTTAAAATTTTCTATTGTAATACCGGTTTTGCTAACACAGTATTTAAGAAAGTATTTTGATTTTCTTTCTCTTTCATTATATTATTTCTTTTCATATAACTTGGAAATATTCAGGATTCCTAAATCAAGAAGCTTATCACAGCACAGTAAATGTTCTCCAATACTTAGTCTTTATAGTTTGCAACATCCATTCATGGCATTTTCAATATTTCAATACTCATTCATGACTTTTTCAGTCAGGTCAAGTATATGAAAATGAAACCCACTGGAATGAAGCATAGTAGAGACTCAATATTTCTACTATGCAATAATTTCCCCTAGAAATGGAAACAGGCACATAGAGATTATGGTTACAAGCCTAGAAGGAGGTGTGCATTTGTGAGGAGAGAAGAGAATTAAAACATGCACTCAAAGTAATGATCTTAGTGTGCTAACATGACACCTAATATCCCACAAGGAAAAAAAACATTAAATGCCTTCATAATATTACAGTGCACATGATTAACAGCATTGTCTGTAAGTGTTCTCCTACAGCAAGTTAAGCAATTTAAACCTAGAGTAATTTTAGAAGATCTCAATGGCAAGCTTTGGCAAAGCTCCAAGAGTGCTTTATATTACATCATATGGTAAAACACTTTACAGAAAACTAATAATCTCAAGTTTGGAATTGAAGAATTTTAATTTTTAAAACTTTAAATACAGAAATAATGTGTGAATAAACATTCTAAGGTAAGTAACCATTTCTAAAACTGTTAATTCTATTAGCATTATATATTGCATCTGTTAGCATAATCAGTATTTGGATTCATTTTTGTCATATGATATATAAGGTCATTTGTTTTCTCATGATAAAAGCATTTAGTGCATAGCTACTATGGTACATTTTTTCGTTTGAAGGGCTAAATACAAAGATTCATGAAATACAATTTATGCTGTCAGAAATGTTTATTCTGTATTTGTTTACAATTTTGTAGTTATGAGGGCTATTCACTAATATTCCAGACAAAAAGTAGGAAAGAACTTCTGAGCTCCCTAGCATGTAACCTGAAGTGTCTTGTGTTACTTCTATGTGATAACTGCTCCTTTACTCTTCACATGATAACAGATGAAGTTCCAAATGTGGATGCTTCATCAACCTGGATCCCTGATTAAAAACAATGTCAAGCAGAGACCTCTGCTACTCAAGATGGTAATGAAATCTAAGCAAGGAATAAATTAATGTTAGCTGCTTCAAGCTTTGAGTTTTAATGTTGCTGTTGTTGTTACAGCATAATTGAATATACCATTATTTTCTTTTGTAATCCTAGTTATTTGCATCTCAAGGATCCTCTTTTCTCTTCTAGGTACTTCTATCCATGAGCTGGTCTGTATTATGGATTCCATCTACCAAGCAGCATATCCAGAACCACACCCATACCCACACGAGGTGGGGAGAGAGAAAGAAAAGGCTATTCCTGCTGGAGAGGGACTAGGGCTATATGGATAGTTGCTAACCTGAGGACAATTTGCAACTACAGGGTAGACTGAACACGGAAACAAAGCATGAAACAAATAAATGTCAAAGAAAGTCTGAGTCAGCAAAGAAAACAGGACAGAGAAGAGACTGAAAATGTATTAGAACTATGGAAGAGATTCAGAACTCCAAGTGGATGAGGAATGGGAGGAAGTAGGTCCAGACGAAATGAGAAGTCTGCAGCAAATTTTATACAAGAGTATTATTAGCAGCATATAGCAGCTAATATTTTTTGAGCATTTATCATATGCCAGATATTTGGCTAAGTACTTTTCACAGTTAACCTAATTTAACAATCCTATAACAACCTTAAAAAGGTAGAAACTATTATTTCTACTATTTTAAAAATGAGTGAGCCTGAGGATCAGAAAATTTCAATAAATTTCCAAAAACCAGAGAGTTATTGAGAGAAGCTAGGATTCAAATCTTTTCAGTGTGTGTCTAGAGTCAGTACTTGTAACTGCCAGTGTTACATTTCCTAAATTAAAATGACAAGGAAGCAACCAATGGACTTTCATTTATTAGGAATTGTAACAATACTTCAGTCTCCACATTTGCTCAAATTAGAGATTTGAGGAGGATTCTCATTTCCTTTTCATATTTATCTTTCTAATTTAGTTTCTACAAGCTGCTTATACCAATTCTAACTCTGCTGGTACTTGTGTAAAACAAAGCACTGAAAGATGCAGAATTGTTCATAAGGAATTGTTGACTCATACTTACACAGCTTGAAACCCCAAATCTTTTTTTTTTTTGCATTTTCTTATTGAGTAATCGTCATTTTACAATGTTGAGTCAAATTCCAGTGTAGAGCACAATTTTTCAATTATACATTAACATATATATATTCATTGTCACCTTCTTTTCGCTATGAGCTACCACAAGATCTTGTATATATATCCCTGTACTATACAGTCTAATCTTGTTTATCTATTCTGCATTTTAAAATCCCAGTCTGTCCCTTCCCACCCCCTGCCCCCTTGGTAACCACAAGTTTGTATTCTATGTCTATGACTCTGTTTCTGTTTTGTATTTATGGTTTTTTTTTTTCTTTTTAGATTCCTCCTATGAACGATCTCATATGGTATTTCTCTTTCTCTTTCTGGCTTACTTCACTTAGAATGACATTGTCCAGGAACATCCATGTTGCTGCAAATGGCATTATGTTGTCAGTTTTTGTGGCTGAATAGTATTCCATTGTATAAATATACCACTTCTTCTTTATTCAGTCATCTGTTGATGGACATTTAGGCTGTTTCCATGTCTTGCCTATTGTAAATAGTGCTGCTATGAACATTGGGGTGCAGGTGTCATTTTGAAGTAGGGTTCCTTCTGGATATACGCCCAGGAGGGGGATACCTGGGTCCTATGGCAAGTCTATTCCTAGTCTTTTGAGGAATCTCCATACTGTTTTCCACAGTGGCTTTCCTTGCTTCCCTCTCCCACTCTTAATGATTTAGATGTCTTCTTTTACAATTTTGTGTTTATTCTTTTTGTAATTCATGGCAGTTATCTCCTTTCCAGTTACGAGTTTCTCATTTTTGTAGCATCCTGCTTCTTTTCTATTTAGAGTAGACCTGTCAATATTTCTTTTAGCATGGGTTTAGTGTTGCTAAACTCTTCTAGTTTTTGCTTGTCTGTGGAGTTCTTTATCTCTCCTTCTATTCTAAAGGATAGCCTTGCTGAATAGAGTATCCTAGGCTGCATCTTTTTTGCATTCAGGACTTTGAATATATCTTGCCACTCCCTTCAGGCCTGTAGTGTTTGTGCAGAGAAATCAGTTGAGAGCCTTATGGAGGTCCCCTTGTAACTCACTCTTTGCTTTTCTCTTGCTGCCTTTAGGATCATTTCTTTATCCTTGACTCTGACCATCTTGATTATGATATGTCTTGGTGTGGGTCTGTTTGGGTTCTTCCTGTTTGGGACCCTCTGAGCCTCCTGTACTTGGATATCTGATTCCTTCTTTAGGTTTGGGAAGTTTTCAGTCATGATTTCTTCAAATACCTTTTCAGTCCCCTTTGTTCATTCTTCCCCTTCTGGAACCCCTATTATGCACAGATTGGCATTATATTATCCCACAGGTTCCTTATATTGTTTTCATTGTTCCTTATATTGTTTTCATTGTTTTTTGTGTTTTCCGCTCAGCTGTTCTGATTGGGTGCTTTCTGTTGTCCTGTCTTCTAGGTCACTTATTTGTTCCTCTGCATTATCTAGCTTGCTTTGTACAGCCTTAAGGTCAGCTGTCATCTCAGCAAGTGAGTTTACTAATTCTACTTGGTTCTTCTTTATAGCTTCTATTTCATTTTTGATGTATTTTATATCTCTAAACACTATTTCTTTAGGTTCCTTCAGTACTTTGATCATTCCTTTTTTGAAATCTTGATCTAGTAGGCCATCAATGTCTATTTCCTTGATCGTGCTTTCAGGGGATTTCTCTTGCTCTTTTAATTGGGAGTGGTTCCTCTGCTTCTTCATATTGCTCTTTCTCTGGCACTGTGGCTTAAGGAGTATCAGTTATCTAGTTCTTCTGGAGACAGTGTGCTCGTAATGATTTTATCAAGAGGTCTTTGTGTTTTCGCCCTGTTTTGCAAACTCAGCTTGCTGTTTCCAGAGGACTTCATTTGGCACCCTCATCTGTGCTGCTCCTAGTGGCTGTCAGCTAGCAGATCACGCCCCCACCCAACACTGGGTCAGCTGGTGAGCTCTTATCTGGTGCGTGGGTGTGTCACTCCCCCTCCCCATGCCACAGTCAGATGCTGCGCTCAGAAGATGCATGTGGGCAGACTGTGCCACCTCCCAGCACCGTGGGCAGGTGCTGCGTTCCTGCCAGGAAGGCTGGTGGCCACCCGCCCTCTCCCAGTGCTGGTCGCTCTGCTGCTCTGTGCAGCTGCCTGATCCGCCTCTGGTCAGTGCTCCGAAGGTGGGCTCAGGGAAGACCAAGGAATGGCCCTGCCCCTGCTCCTTGCCAAATCTCAGCTCCTTGTTTGTCTGGGCGGTGCGAGTTCTCTGAGGTGCCAGGGCAGAAAGATCCTATCTGCCTTGGGCTGTAAACAAGTCTCAGTCCTCCCTAGGAGGTCACGGAGCCCCAGGGTGTGGATTCAGGGCTGGGCCCTATCCTCGCTCGGGCATTGTGCACAGGAGGAGATGGCAGCTCTAGCTGTGGCTCGCCTCTCTTCTCACAAGAAGTGTCAGTAATGGCGGTGCTGGTCTGAGGAGACAAAGGCTACGGCGCCCCTCCCCCCAGGGCACACCAGCCTTGTTGCTTTGCGTTTTTCACAGTTTATGGGGGACTGAGGTTGTTCTGCTCCATATCCCCTCCCAGCCACGGTGCACAGCCCCCTGCAGTCCCCTGGGGCTGCCTCAGTGCAGCCACCCCTGCCCTCCGCCTAGCTCAGGCGGCCTGTCCCAGCCCCCAGCTGTCAGCTCGCGTCTCGGGCTGTGTATCGCGGGGACCCTCTGTGCCCGTTTAACTCAGTTCTGTCAGTCAAGGGGTGCTCGGGGCAGATCTGAGCCTCAGAGGCTCCCCCTCAATCCCATTGGCCTCTCCGTTGGAGATGGGAGACCCAGCGAATGAGCACCAGTCCTCCTTTGCCATTCCCTCTCCACAGGACCAGTGCCACACTGTTTTGCTTTTTTTTTTTTTTTTTCATTTTCTCCTACCAGATTTTTGGCGTCTTTGTCTTTCGAAGAGGGCGATGTTCTGTTGGAGTTTGGCAGGTGCTCTGGTTGGCTGAGTAGGTCCGTAGATGTGAGTTTTGGTGTATTTGTGGGAGAGGGTGAGCTACAAGCATCCTTCTACTTCGCCATCTTGCTTCTCTCCCTGAACCCCCAAATCTTCATCCTAATAAAGTCAGATAGGGCCAATCACATTTTGGGGGCTTTTATAACTCAGAAAATTATAAAGAAAAAATTTAAAAACTGCTTAAAAGGCTGAACTTTCTCTTTTAAAGAGAAGTATGCACATTTTATCTCTTTATTCTTAAATAATACATTTTTTGGTTTAGCATTTCTGATATTGGTACCTATTTTTATTGCCATCAAGCTTAATTTTCCTCAGCTAATCTAGCAGGAGTAATAATTTGAATGCTTGCCTAGTGGTTTCTGAAAGTCTGTTTTGCTTCATACAATTACTACAGTCTTATGCTTTGTAAATTTACTTGTTTTTAATATTGATTATGTAAAAAATTAATTTCTTTGGAAGATATTACTTCTCAAATATCTCCCCATTCCACAGCAGCACAAACACTGGATACCTGGTCATTAAATGCCTTCATTGTGTGGAAAATCCATTCTTTCCAAAACATTTGCTGCAGCCACCTAAAATTCCCATTTGGTTTGTTTGTTGACTCTGATTCAACAGCAGGAAGAATTCTTTAGTTTGATATAAAGAAAAGAATTCTTGGGTTGATACAAAAAGTTATTGATTCTATGTTACTCCTAAATTACGTGATAATCTGTGTTCTATCAAATGATTTCACAGCCCAAAGTTTTGCTTTATAATTATGTCAGGCCAATTATGTTTGGGATATTTTAGCATGGCTTAGAGCAGGGACAGTAAATGGGGTTTATTAACTAGCCAATATTAGACATTTGGGAGTGACTACCTATCCCAGTCTCAAGAAAATATGAATGAAAAAATCTATTATTTTGTCTGCCATGGTTGTAGGAGAAGGAAAGACAACTTGAACGTATTATTATTTATTCAGGCTTTTCAAATATGAGAATTATTAACTTATAAAGAAATTCCATTTATCTTAATTTTTGTTCTATACTTCACTTTTATATTAATCAAACTATAAAGTTATATATTGTATTTGCTCATCTTATAATGTAGTCTGAAATTTGAATTTCACAATTTGAACAAGCAAAGCTAAAACAAACAAACAAAAACCTTATACTTCCAGGAAAAGTGGAAGTCAAGGAAATGTTGAGTCAAGTGTCTGCATTGGTCTCTGGCCATGCTTACTGCTGTTAAAATAGAGAGTGCCAAAGACTATTATCTGAGTGAAGGAGGCTGATTCCCGACTCATCTGACAGCCACTGTAGAGTAAGCTATACAAACTTCCCTGGTTCCCCCAGTTCCAGAAAAAGAAAAGGAGAAATATCCATTTAACAGGCACAAGAAAAATCCTCACCAATAACAAAAGTGAGAAGCTGGGTGGTGGACACTGCCTTCTACAGTTGATTTGCCTCCTTCTGATCTCAACTAAATCATATCATCTTCTTTTGTGGAGTAATCTTTCCATTTCCATATTTTCATTCTCCCTGAACATTCTCATTAGCACTGATGCTAGGTCTTGCTATGAAACTATGTATTTGTGTATTACATTGATCAATGTGTGATAGTCAGCAGAAGCCCATGCAAAGCCAACATACTATGTTGTAGGCTCTTTGATGAAAATCAGTACCACAATTAATATTAAATCTGTTTGAAAAAGACATAATTTGCTGTCATGTCTTTTAATTTAGTTGTTTTTTTTTTTGGAATAAAAACAATTAAATGTGGATCAATTCTTTTATTTCATAAATGCTGTTCTCAATAGATTCATCAATGAGGAGTACCTGGAAGCTCTCAAATAATAAGTATAAAATGATCTTAGTGAAAATCAAAAAACTGCTCAGTATTGAAAACATCAAAAAATAATATTTTATTTGCTATATAATTGAGAATAATCTTTCAGCAAAGTAGGAAGTTTAGACACTTCTCTATGAAATCATTTACTTTGAAAGTACTTCATTTTTAGTATATATTTCATATAACTTTAGCCATCAATATGATCAAATTTGAGTTCAAATATTAGGTGTATGACTTAGGGTTGTCCCTGAACCCTAAGTTCAGTTTTTACATTAGTCATTATGTATCTTAGAAGGTTGCTGTGAGACTCAAAAGAATGCATGCATATAAAATAATGGGATGAATATAGCCTGGTGGTTGACTGCATAGGCCCTGTATTTAAATAGGCCCAACTTTGATCTTGGACTTCCTCACCTACTAACTATGCAGCCTGTGTATGTAACCTAAAGTCTTGAAACCTTAATTTCTTCACTTGTAAAATGAGGATAATAAATAGCACCCATCCTACCAGATAGGGTAGGACGTTCTGAGATAATGCACGTTAAATACTTAGCGTGGTGCCATGTGCATCATCTCTCAGTCAATGCTGGTTATTAACACTTTTGTTGTAGAACTCAAAGTTTGAAAGGTGTTGTGCCATTTTTGATTCATTTTTTCACCCTTTCATCATTTAACAGCCTTGGGAATGACCAGCCTGATCCCAAGATGTCTTTCTTTCCATCATTTCTGCACACTGATATTTTAGAGCTCCACTTCCTTGTCGTCAGTTTTCTTTTCAAGATTTTCAGTGACCTCCTTATCCCCTCACCTCCATGTGCCCAACACATTATGTATAAGCTCTTGGAGGTGGAGTTATACATTGTTTCAGTGGCCTTAGAACCATCTTGTATTCAAATAGTAACTACATCAAGAATTAACCTCTGGAATTACATTTACTACCTCTACGCCTCACTTTTTTCATATGCAAAAGCCAAATAATGTTCATACCTACCCTGTATGTTCTTTACACTCAGAATGAGACTATAACAGTCATAACACAGTATTTGGTACAGATTTTGTGTTTAGTAAAAGCTAGTTAATTTTATTCTTATTGCTAATCAGCTCCATTTTTAGAAAGTTTCTCCTTATGTGTCTTCAAAGGTTGCCTACCAAACACATCTACTCTTTGGTTTTCTAGTTATACTATGGAATACCACTGAGTTTTTAATGTCCCTTTAGATTGATTAGTTCTTCAAAAAGTGCTTCCTAATAAAATTTTTCAAATATCATCATATGTATTGCTTTAACTATGAACAACATACTATTTATATTAATTAAAATAGAGTTTCCTCTCTAATGATCTATATTTTCAAAAGATAAACGTATATCTTCTATTCAAACTGGAGATTCCCATCAGCAATAACCTGCAGAGAAATACTGATGGAAAACTATAGAAAAATTGGTGGCCTGTACCTAGAGCAGGAATATTGTTCATATATGTGTTACCTCTCTGCATTTCACACCTTTTTAAAACAGTTATATTTAGAATCCTTATAGCAAAACCAGAGAAGATTTTTAAAAATAAAATGTAAGCAACTTGCACCAACTGTATATATTCCCTGGACCATAGAGGACCTCAGCTGCAAATAATTTACCTATTTTTGAGTTGTTTTTCAGTTTCTGCAGATTTCTAAAATATAATTGTGATTATTATCTGTTGAAAATGACCAAAAAAAAAAAAAAAACTTGATGAAGAGGAAATTCAGGGACATGAGATTATTCATGGAAATTTGGGGGTTTTTTGTGTCTGTGCTTAATTATTGTTTCAGAGCTCCCTTAGAGAACAGCCAGGATATTCTTATAAATACCCAGTCTCACAGAGAGCTACAGTGTGTTTTCTTTGCATTTTCACTGTAAAAGGCCAGGAGTAGAATGAGGTAAGTGAGGTATCTAGGGTGCAAAATTTAAGGAGAAATGGTCCTCATCCTGTGTCATGGAGTTCTAACTGATTTAGTATTTATAGTCATTGGTGAAATCTAACTGGTAGATCTGTTGGCCTCTCCTCTGGGGACAATCAATTTATACATATACAAATCTGTATTTCCTTCAAGCTTTGGTTATATTTATGCTACCAGATGTAAGAACTAACAGAATTGCCCTGAAAATGTCACCTCCCAACTTTGTATGCCTATCAGGATAGATACGTAGCAGTTAATCTGTGCTAGTCACTCTTAAAAATTATATGCATATTTTGACTCATTTCACAACAACCCTGTGAGTCAAGCACAATTATCATCCCCTTATCATGATGAGGTGCACAGGGTAAGTAACTTCCCAAGGTTATTTCGTCCATGAAAAGCAGAGTTAGGATATAAATCCAGGCATCTGTGCTCCATTCCCTTTACAATATAGCTTTAAGAAAATCTGTTGGGGTTTTATACTAGGTATTAATGTTGATCTCAGTGTTTTTAGCTGCATGTTTATTTTATAAATTGAGTTTTGTGCATATTGCTGTTACTTTGCTGCTTCCCCCACACCCACACCTTTCCTCCATTTGAGTGTTTATTCCACCCTTGCTTGGATCTCATGTGAAGACTTTTTTTTTTTTTAAACTGTTGAAGTGAATCCCATTTCAGGAGTTCAAATTTTCTCCTGGAGTATTTTTTCTATGGTTTTTATTGCTTGAAACTTCAAAAGAGGTCCAAAACAAGCACTTCTAAGAAATTGCTCATACATAAAAAGCCAGAAAGAGTAGTTTAAATACAGTTTTTGCAAAGATTTGCACTATGAAATTTTTAACTGTATCTGGACCAGGGCAGTATGTCAAATCACAAATTTTCTTGTAAATTTTTCATTGATTCCATTTATTGGGGAACTTCAAGGAAAATGTTATTAGGATTAATTCAGAATCTTTCCAAATTTTCTTAAAAGCAAGGGGAAAGTATTACTAGGACATCATAATAACTCATGAAATGTGTGCCCATGTTTATTCATTAATTCAACCAACACTTATTTATATAAACGAGTAAGGATTTGAATCCTGGCTCATCACTTAGTAGCTGTGTGTTCTTGCACAAATTGCTTGATTATTTAAGTGTCCATAAAATAAGAATACAAATAGTACTTCTCTTCAAAGAATGTGTGGGTCATTTAATGAGGAAGTGCATACAAAGTACAAAGGTAGGAGGCCTGGTATATGTAGTAAGTTACTAAAATTTTTCTTCTCATCTCTGGTATCTTTCTGTTCTAATCTGCTCAGTATTTTACTTTCATATGAATAATATCATGCCACAAAGTCCATCCATAACTGTAGTAGTTATCTATTGCTGCATAACAAACAATCTAGGAACTTGCCACCTTAAACACAACAAAAATTTATTTATACATCATAGTAAGTTCAGGAATTTGTGAGGATTTTTGCTGCCTGGTTATTTTCAGGATCTCTCATGTGGTTGCACTCAAGCTGTTGAAAGGGGCTATAGTATGTGAAGATTTGACTGTGCCTGGAAGTTCTGCTTCTAAGTTTACTCATGTAGTTATTGGCAGGAAGTTTCAGTTCTATGTCATCTTTATAGCTACTCATGACATGGCTTCCCCAAGAATGAGTGCTAAGAAAGGGAGACAGAGAAAGAGAGAGAGAGAATATGATGGAAGCCACAATATATTTTATAACTTAATCTTGAAAGTGGTGTACATCTGTCTGACATTTTCTGTTGGTCACACAGACAAACTGGTGAAGTATGAGAGGATACTACAAAAGTTTCAAATACCAGTAAGCTGGAATCACTGTGGGCTATCCTGGAGGTTAGTTGTCACAATCAGTTCTCCTTTTAACAAAATTTTAAAGGCTCCCTTGATTTTCTGAGTTCAGTTGGAATTTTTTAATTCTTGCCTTCCATCACTTTGACAAAGGTCCTTGACACCACTTCCCCTGTCCTCCTTTACTCCTATCTGGTCTTGTATCTTATGACTGTCTTCTATAGGTTGCATTTTGGTTCCTAAGCAAACCATCCACACCACATAACTTCATGATTTTGCTTACTACATGTTTGTCTGCTAACCTTCACTATACCCTTTTTTCCAGGATTTTATACTCTTTCCACTATTCAAAGTCCATTCTAAACCCCATCTTTTCCATGAAAATTTTGTTATTCTTATAATGGATAATTTCACTTTATCTGAATCCTGAATGCTCCCTCTAGACCTTTGTATGGCAATTACCTCATGATAAATAATATTCTGATATTTATATTCTACTCTAATCTTTATAAATTGATGAGATGAGATCATGAGACCCACTCATCTCTTTGAATCCTCTTCAGTGCCTATCACCGTGTGTAATAGATACAATGTGCACATCAAATATTTCATCTAGTTAAACTGAATTACTTAATGCATGCTGGCGTGTAAAGAGTAGTAAAGGAGGGTCAATGGCATGCCTATCAGTGTGATCAAATTTTTCTGTTGTCAATTCCCTTTAGTTTTGCCAACAGATGGACAGGTAGCAGACTCATTAGGTTAATTTCAAAGATGTGGATTTGGTTGTAATTTTGAATGGACATCACATTCTATTGTGAATAATTCTGTAGAAATGTCATTTAATGGTATGCACTGAGGCAGAGAAATATTCATTGAATGCAGTGAAGAGCAGGTAATAGCATTGATTCTCTTCTTTTTTATTCTAATAGCATATTTTCTAAGTATGGTTGTTGATAGTATATTGTAAAACTGCCCCTTATTTAGGACTGTCCTATTAGAAGGAGACTAAATCTCAAGTAAAATATTAGATCAACTTCAGTTTCATAGTTTTTTTCTTTTTTACAAAAAAGGCAATCATAAAAACAGAAACAGGTACAACTTTTGAAATTGCTGAATTTTAATAAGCCAATGTGGTAGGCATGCCAGAGTAAGGTGACAATATATTGCATTCTCGTTTTCCACTTTCTGATTTTGATGTATTTACAATTGAATTAGCATATAACAGACTATTAAATATCATTTTATACTTATCTCTAGAGGGAAGCAATAGCAGAGATAGTATTAGTTTAATGTCTTTTATTTCACATACTGCTCTAAGTTTATAGAATTTAGTCTCTAGTTTTAAGTAAATTTTAATAAAGCTATTATTGTAGAGAAATATAGCTTAGATATTTCAAAATATAATGCAGTGTACATTTCTTAAATCTATACCATCACTAACTGAAAAGGAGAAAATTATTTTCATACCTAATGGAAGTTTATCTTTTTTATTTTATTGGATGTTTAAAAACTCGTGTGCACATTTTATTACAGTATTAAAACAAAAATCTAGGATCTCATTTCTCTACCCAAATGCAGAGACTTGGCAATTTTTCCAAGACTTTTCTTTATAAGAACGTTCTCTTCCTCTGATTGCTGAGTCAGACTAAAATGGATTTAACCTCAGTGAATGCCACTGAGGGGCTGTCTCTATCCTTCCTCTTATAGTGGGAGCTTCTTGTCTAAGCCAGACATTTTGCATATATTGTCTAATTTAATCTTGTCATCATACTTGCATGGGCAAGTATAATTACACCCACATATAGGATACCAAAACTGAGTATCATATCAGATTATGAAAATTAAAAATAATATTCCATGTGGACAAAGGGACTAACATGATAGATACTAATGAAGAAGTGAAGAAAAGTAGCTGTTTCCTTAACTATAATTTAAATTGGTTTTGAAACTTTCTCATTGAAATTGAATCCTTCATTGGAAATTTAACAAACAAAACCAGTAGAGAATATTATTTGGGGATTATTAACAGGCTAGATTTTATTAATCTATTATTGTAAACAATAATAATTAAAACACATTTTTATTGTCATATCATAGATGATGAAACTGTGGTTTAGAGCAGCCAAACATTCTTCCCCAGGGCATATAATAAATATTTGGCAGATCTAGAATTAAAACAAATGTTCATGTGATCTTAAGCCTTCTTCCCTCTTCCAACTATAATCTATTTCTTCCCGCTCACATAATAATTTATTTCCCTTAACTCAATGCTTTTAACTTTTAAAATACAATCTCAGCAGTGTTAAAAAAACAAAACATTGAGTTAACCTATAACTTCAGTAATACTGAAATACACAAATAAGAAACTGAAAGTCCCTCATATATTTTCTATCTCTTATTTAAATAAATATAGATTTTAAGATGTATAAATCTTTCTATTTATATAAAATCAAATTTATTTTGTAGATACAATTTTATATCCTAATTTTTTCCTTCTTATTTATTTTATTGTGAGCACTTCCTTATGTCATGCTCTGATTTCATCTGATATTAAAAAAAAAAAATTCTCCGAGGAGGTTAAAGAGAACTGGCATTCCTACCTTAGAAACAAGGAACTAAAGAATATTGTTTGGTAAGTGCCTAAAACAATATAGTTTGCTATTGGCAGAACCTCAGTTGGAACCCAAGTCTCTTGGATGGCTAACCTTAATTTATTCCCAGTAGACTATGCAGCTTTAATTGAACTCTTTCTCAGATATATTTATCTTAATTGCCACCTCTGAATTTAGTACTTTTTGATTTCAAAGATATTCTATTAAAAATGCCACTTGAGAGGGAAATCAAGGTGGCAGAGTAGGAAAACCCTGATAAAGGGATTAACCCAACAATAAGACATAACACCTATAAATATTTATGCACCAACATGGGAGCACCTAAATACATAGAGCAAATATTAAAAGACATAAAGAGAGAAATAGATAGCACTAAAATAATAACTGGGGACTTTAGGATCCCATTTACATTAATGGACAGACCATCCAGACAGAAAATCAATAAGAAAACAACACATTTGACCAGATGGAATAAATATCTTCAGAATGTTCCATCCCAAAACAGTAGAATACACATTTTTTTCAAGTGCACATGGAACATTCTCTAGGAGAAATCATATGCTAGTCTATGAAACAAATTTAAGAAGATCAAAATATAAGTAAATTTGAAAAGTTTGAAATCATATCAATGTTATTCCAAACACAATGGAATAAGACTGGAAATTAACTACAAGCAAACATCTACAAAAAACATGTAAATATGTGGAGGCTAAATAATATGCTACTAAATAATCAATGGGTCAATGAAGGTATCAGAGGAAATAAAAAATACCTTTAGACAAATTAAAATGGAAATACAACATTCCAAAATCTATGAGACACAGCAAAAGAGGGAAGTTTACAGCAACAGTACCCTACCTCAGGAAGCAAGAAAAATCTCAAATAGACCTTAAACAAAACAAAACAAAAATAAACAAATAAACAAAAAATAAACTAAAAAGCTTTTGCACAGCAAAGGAAACAATCAACAAAACAAAAAGGCCACCTACTGAATGGGAGAAAATATTTACAAATGATATATCTGATATGGGGTTGATGGCCAAAATATACAAAAAACTCATACAACGCAACATCAAAAAAAAAAAAAAAAAGATTAAAATACGGGAAGAGGATCTAAATAAACATTCTTCCAAAGTAGATACATAGATGGTCAATAGGTACATGAAAGGATGCCCAGAGTATACATCAAAGTTGCAATTTTTATTTGAAAACAAACCACAGACACATTAAAAATGATAAAAACACGAGCATAACATAGAATACCTTCACAAATATAGCAAAGTGAACCAAAATTAAAACGAAATCAAGAAAAAATTTTTTTTAAGTTTTGAGAGAATTGATAAGAATTAAACATTAGAAAAAGACATACAACATATGGATAGTAGGAGGTCCCTGAAGAACAACAAAATTCCATAAAACAGAACAAACTGGAACTAAAGTCTTTAAAGGTTTCCTCTAAAAAATTCATCATTTAGAATGATCACATCATGTACCTGTCAGTGGTAACCCAGGAATTCAATACTAGCTACAATTCAAACTATTGGAATGAAAAATAAAATTTTTTAGATCATTAGCTGGAATAGTCATTTATAAGGAAAAATTAAATTATCATTTGTCTTTTTTCGTAGCAATGATTTAGGTCAGATGAAAATCAAGTGGATATTTAAGACACTCAAGGGAAGGAAATGTAATAAAGCCACTTTGAGGTCAAGTGGTAAAAAATTTTGGGAAGAGAAGTCACAGAGTTTCTCTGTTATACAAACATAGGCACATATATGTATGCACAGAAATGGAACACACACACACAAACACATGAATACATGTACATGCATCACACACTAAAAGCAGTTAACAGGACATTTTAAATAGTTAATATGAAACTGCTGTTTGGGCACAAAATAACTTTTTCAAAAAACGCAAATACCAATTTTACTCCTTTTGTATATTATCCACATATCAATTTGCAATGAAGAATGCATAACTTAAGGAAGAATCCACTGGTAAAATCAGAATAATTTAATTTTCAAGAAGGATGATGATTCAAACTTATTGAAACCCATCAGATTTAAATTCATGAATAATGATATTCATAATGATATTTTTAAAAAATTAATTTGAAAGATTATTAAAGACCGATTATTTATCTTGAAAACTGGTAAATAAATGAAAGAATCAAGCGTTTATTGTCTCTTTCCTATGGAACTCAATACCATCGGGTAATAAAATAGTAGATTAGATCTGTCTCTTTACATTCATTCTAACTTGTTAGAATATCACTATTTAGCAATCCCAAATGAAGGAATGGATCTAGGCAATGCACTTCAATAGCAGCTAACATAACAAAAAGGGACAACCAGACCTTAAATGCTTCCTGATAAAAGAACAGAATAATCTTGAAAAAGGAATCAAATGTGAATCTGGTTGAATGTATGGGTCCAGTTTTCAATTTGTAGAAAACAGAGGCTGTTTCTCTGTAAAATTCTGTAGGTCAAATGTTCTGGATTCTTCAGTAGATAAAATTTAAGGGGAAAACTTCTGACTCCTAAAGCTAGAATGAATATCGCTTTTCGTTTTGAGCCAGTCTACTACCACCACATTTCACTCCACCCATCCCTTGCATCCTAGCCTTCCAAGTGTACTCAGGCTAAAAATTAAACCACTAGTATAAACTGGTGCAATTCACCTCTTTCAGGCTTATCTTTCTCCACTTTCTGTCTGCTTTAAGTTTTTCTCCAGTTCCTTCAAATAATTTCTTCCTTAACATTTTGCCCAGATTACACTGTTATCTGAATGCTGATTATTTCAATAGGGACTACTCAGGAAAAGCCAGATTTTTGGTGATTAATTTCTCTGTTTTTACCATATGTTTTGATGTCATTTAAACATTAGGTGACATTATACTCTTGTTAAGAGAATAGTTCTGAAGAATAAATGATTCCCTGACTTTGCCAATAATATTTCTGCAGAAAAAGATGTTAATGATTTTGATAAAGAGGATGACACACAGGTTCATTCAGAGTGTTTATTGCTAAATCATTTCAAACAGACCAATCAATAAATACTTTGAGTTTCTGGGAGAATTACTACTAGAAATAAGTAAGCGCATTTGGACCCAGAAGAGGAATTTGTATTACCACTTCCTATACTAAAAATAAAAAGACTTTAAAACATTATGAGTCACACTCTCTCAGAGGACAGAATTATATATTAGAGGTGACAACGAGCTGCTTTTGTGCTCACTGTTTTGCTTGGTGTTTGCCAAAATCTATCACATTTTTGATGCAATAAATTATTCATTTATTTCCTTAATGTCCTTTGGCAAAAAAAAAAAAAATACAACATGGGGTATATTTTTTTTTGTTTTACTTTGAACTAAAGCATGTTGTTTTAGTATTTTAAAACTTATTTTCTATAATTTTCAATAAATTCTATTTTCCTCTACAATTAGTTGTCACCTAATCCTTAATATAACAGGCCATTCATATTTTTAGAAAGGTCTAAAAGTATGTATTTTGGCTAGAGTCAAATGTAACAGGCACTCAAAGGAAGACATGTAGCAGAAAAATCAATAAAATAAACAGAATGATTAGAATTTAGCTTTTAAGCAAAGTTTAACAAGACATTGTTAGGTGTTCATCCAAACCCATTATATTTTTCTTTTTCTGAGAGCACAGAGAAGCTATATTTCATTTGTACTTAAATTTTAGATTTTCTGGGTTTTTCGAAAAATAAAAAAGGACAAAAATCACCTATCTTCTTTCAAATTTGGTCCTTCAAACATCCCTCATGATTTTTACATCTCTCACCAAAATTTAGAGATATATATTCCTAATGATGGAGCTACTGTAAGATTAAAGGGCCCTTTCAGGCAAGCTAGGGAGTGACTATATGAAGTAATTTCCGATCCCACCACCCAAAACTAGCAGCCATGAACAATACATAAACCTCTTAATGTGAAGACACAAAGACTGATGGTTAATTTATTTTCACACCTGAGCCTAATGTATCCTGACCAATAGAGAAGAAATACTTTGGCAATATGCCAAATTTTGGAGACATGCCCTCTAAAGATTAATTTAACTAACTTGGTTGCTTTTAATTATTATATCTTTTTCTTTTGAAATCCTATCTATCTTTTAAAAGATCACAGTTGAGGGCTATCACTTAGCACATGCTTACTTGTGGATTGGGTTTGCTAATTTTAGTCCATTTTCATGAATCTGCATTTTCAGGAAAAGACAGAATATCAAAAAAATGTCCTGTTCCTAAGCCCTTATGTGACTAGGTGATTTCAGTCAAACCCAGTGCTTCTGAATATCTGTTCTCTATAGACTTAAGTTTTTAAATATAGGTTGTCGTTCTCAATAGCATTTCTCATAATAAAATATCCCAAACTTTGTTGTATAAAAGAAAAAAATATATTTGTTCTCGGTATCTCTTAATTAGAAATTCTCTTTAGAAAGCACAAAGAGGAAGAAGCACCCTTTTTCTAATCCAAGATTCCTCCTCTGAGAAGGCTCGAAACTCTAGGTGACTCAATACCTTGAGGCTGAAGTCAGGTGAAGACTTTTGTATTTTTATATCTAATATCATGACCAAAGGCTCAAAGACTAGGATGGCCAACCACAGAAACTACTACACTCAGCCTCTCCATGTGGATTGGCTTTCTCATAATATGATGGTCTTGGGTTAGACAGATGTCTTATATGACAGCTCATAATATGATGGTCTTGGGTTAGACAGATGTCTTATATGACAGAGTTCTAACAGACAAGGTGAAAAATAGATCAACTTTTATGATCTAGCCATGCATTGCCACTCTTGCCACATTCTATTGATTGCAAGAGAATCAGAGCCCACCTAGAATGAAGGAGAAAGGAGATTGAACCCCTTATCTCTGAAAGGGAGGGTATCAAGAAACTTGTGACCATTTATTATAAAAGTGTCAAAGCTGGGAACCCCATGGGCTTATTGAAGCATATGAATCAGCTGAAATTATATGCAAAACATTTTATGTATATGTATTGCCATTTTTCAGTAGGTTTAAATTTTTCATCTTAGAAGTTGACATCAGAATAATGATATCTCAAGTATTATTTTTGTGGCAGCCTATGAAGCTATGATACTAAGAAACTGAGAAATTTTGCTCACACCCATTTAGTACATGAAACATTTAAAGTAGTTCCCTGAAAAGACCTGCAATGGGATGGAGATATAAATGCCTACAAATTAAAATGCAAATAAATGTAATGGGAAGGGAAAATTCTTCAGAGAATGCACTCATCAGAAACCTAGCCAAATATGTTAGTACGCAAGCTGTATATAAAATACGTGGATTAGTTTATTTTTTCACATTGTCACAGGTGTTTTATTGCTAGTGACATAACCCACAGATAATTTTTCTTCAGAAGCCAATACGTGACAAAAACACTGGTGTCTTTTATATTTCAACAGATGTCTCTAAAATTTTTGAAGATTAGATAGTATCTCTCTTTTTATATGATTTTTTTCAATTCTACAACACTGATAGATATCTTATATACTATTGACAATGGTTAATTTGCTTTATTAAAATACTTTTTGACTAAGACACCGAGCAAATTGATAACAGATACTGAAGAATTCCTTGCAGTCATCATGTTCATAATCTAGCAATTTTTACTTCCTCTTGATAGGAACAAGAAATGTGACTGCCCAGACAGAAATAGGATATTGTGTATTTATCAAAATGGATTGAATCTGTGAAGCCATTCACCTGCTGCTCACCTGTCAAAGCCTTTTCAAGCATACTAACTGACCTAATTTTGAAATGTCTACATTTGGGCTTGATATCAAAATCCAAAAATAAACTTCTAATTATTGACAGCAGTAAATGCGCGCCTACATCACAATTACAATCTTATATAGATATATCCACTTCTAATTGTTAGAAGCAGGAGAGGCCTCTTAGAGAACAATGGCACTGAGCTTACAAGGCAGGTAGTATTGCACAGATAAATATGAGATGAGGAAAGAGTGCTGCAGGTAGAGTGCAAGGATGGCTGAAGGCAAGGAAGTAGGCGAGATGAGCTTGTCCTCAGTATACACAGAGAACTGCAAGAAAGTATTAATAGACACAGCAGATGGGTTGAGATCATACTATTTAAGTTCTTGAATGTGGAATCACCGTCTATTTTGGCTTGAGGAATTACAGTATTGAAATTATGTGTTAAGAATATCAGCCTTAATCAGCTTGCATTAAAGCTGTGGGAGGAACTTGAAGCCCAGGAATGACACTAAAGACTATAAAGCTGACTCTTTTCCAGAGATCTTGGTCAGATACTATCTCTCCAAATCACCCAAATACTGAAGTAGATTTGAGTGATTTTCCTCTCCATTCTACAAAGGAAAAAACACACCTAGTCCTTTCTTTGGTAATATCTTTTAAAGATTTGTTATCTTTATTACATATGTATATAGATTTATTTGATTTCTGTTTAGCTAAATTGCTAAAGGGAAGATTTATAATTCATCTAAATAATTATCCAGTCAGCTGCTTGCAAAGATGGGCTGATGGAGTTCAGCGAATTCTCACAAAATCAGAAGGGAAAAGGCAATAA
Organism: Camelus bactrianus; assembly: GCF_048773025.1. Taxonomy (NCBI): domain Eukaryota; kingdom Metazoa; phylum Chordata; class Mammalia; order Artiodactyla; family Camelidae; genus Camelus; species Camelus bactrianus. The sequence goes on along the minus strand of NC_133549.1, from coordinate 55,830,437 downwards.
AATATTAATAGAAAATAAAATCAGAAACAGAAAAGAGTACTAATTAAGAGTGAGTAAGCCTTAAAACCTAATATGTTAGAAACTGAGACATGAATTCATATGGAAATATTAGGATTCAGTGATAAAATATGAATTAAAATGTTCTAGAAAGGTTTAAAGGAGATAAATAGGATTTGAGATCAAACTTGTACTAAGAAATTTGACTTTGACTATAGAATTGAATACTACTTCATCCATATTAGACTGCTTTGCTGCTGATGACCAGTTTGAAGATCATGACTTTAAGTTCATAATCAAACTTGTATATATGATGTTTATTTCACACAGGGGGATTTTCCCATTGTACAAAGGGAGATCAAATCAAACTGTGTATAATTTAAGTGTGGCATAAAATGGCATTTTAAAGTTAAAAGAATGAAGATAAAAAGGTTTTGGTGGAAATTTAATGAGCTAGATATGATCATAAAAGGTGTCATTATGCAGAAATTAATTTGATCTGCTGAGCACCATTTCTAGTAAGCAAACACAAATTAAAATTAAATATAAAAGTAAAATTAGAAGTTGCAGCTTCTCAAAAGATCCATCACGCTATAGGGAACTGAGCTGGTAAAAAGCCCTAGTCTTAGAAATCATCAGTAAATAAAAATAATAGTTATGAATTTCTAGCAATATGTGAGGTATACGACTCAACCTTTAAAAGTACTTTAATTCATTTAGTCCATAACAACCCTACAAGGTGTTATCACTGCTTATTCTCAATTTATGGAAGATCTGAAGCATTTATTAGTTAAGAAACATAACTGAGGTCTCACAGCTAGTATGCATTTGTGGTAGGTTTGGAATCCAGACCATATAACAATATAACTACTCTGTCATCATAACTTATAGAAAATTTAAAAATCTGGGATAATGGCCTCTCAGTGGTTCATCTTAGGCATGTATTCAAGTGTCTGACTCTAACAATTAAAAAAAAGGATTTCAATTATCCAAAACATATATTTTTAACAAATTCCAAAAGATACAGAAATAAAGAGACCCTAATTTTATAAGAGAGAACTGATAGACACTGGTATGGCTGTTTGCCATTTAGATACACCTGGAACAAAATTTGACATCATATTTGGAGAATTACATCCTTTATCTACTTCATCAGACCCTCATTCTGAGAACTGTAATTATTTTCCAAATTTGAGGCTCAAAGAGATCAAACTCAAGTTACTTGCTCTAGGTCACACCACTGATTAATGACAAACTTGTCAGACTGCTTCCAAAGATCATGTTCTCTAATCCTGCACTTAATGTCATTCCTGATAACCATTCTAGGAGAATATTATTTATAAATGGTGACACAGGAAGCATATACTTGTTAATACGCTCAAAGAAAATATACATATGTAAGAAGGTGAACATGTGTATCATCTTTATTGTGTCAAGACTTGCGTTGTTACTTTAGAGGAAAAAAAGATTTTGCTTATGCTAACCTAGCATTGCACAATGGAGAAGATAGCACTCAGATGTTAGGTAAAATGTTACGTGTTAACTGTTAACAATTATGTTATATTTTTAATTATTAGATAGCAATATGCTAGATTCAATACTTATTAAAAACTTTGTCAAATCAAGGATTTTCTTAGAAATACATGGGATTTCTTTTCACTTACTGAAGTGAAAAAAATTTCAAGCACTTTTCCTGAACATATAAAAATAGCTAATGATGTTTTACTTAGTAAGTAGAAAAAGTACAGGGATTGATATTAGGCCACCAAGGATAGAAGTTATAGAATAGCCTAGAAATTTTAGAATAACAAGTATACAAATTGTGTTTGTTTTCAAATTTCTATACAATATATCATTTACACATTTTGCTCTTAGAAAGACCCTCATGTATCTATATAAACAATTCAATACTTGAATGCAGTCTTCTATTTCTTCTCAGCCTTTTCTCAACACAAGTGTCTGGGAAAAATCAATTTTTATATTTCAAATTCAATAAGAGTTCATTTTTATACATGCCCTAGAGCTTTCTCTGAATCTAATCTGAATTCTGTCTCATGATTCGGGAGGATTAGAGAGCAGTCTTTGTGTAAGCCACAAACTCTTTTGCAACTTAAACCTTCAAATTTAACAAGGTCAGAGAGTGTTCTAAGAAAACTAATCAGTTACTTGGATAAGAGTGAGCTCATAAACCACCCAGTCATACCAAATAGAGGTAGGCAGTTGGCAAAAAATGGCATCTTTATGTGATGATGAGAAATGCTGACTGCTTTAGTGTACCATTCTGAGCCCTGGGCATCACATACTGTTTGCTGTGTGTTTACAACATTTATTATTTTTTCATTATGAAGACTAACTGATCATTATATATAAACATATATAAGTATATTACATAGAATTATAATTACTTACAGTATGTAATGTAGTCTATTCTATTCCATTATATAATTAAATGAAATATAAAATTACATACATGGTTTTATATACCTCTAAAGATTAAAATAAAAATTACTGCATTACCACCACCCCCTGGCGTTATTCTCACCAGTCTTGTATATGATTAGTTTTCTTAATTATCAGTTTTAAATGCACAAATAAATTTATATTAGGCTTTTAAAAAAACTTGTTAGTAATTCTAATTTTTCATGTGTTTAAGTACTCTTAAAAAGTACAATATTTAATGCCATCATAATATTCTAGAAAATATTTCATCATTTCTTTATTGTTAGACATTTTTTACATTCAAGAATTAGTTCTTTATTTCTTGTTCCATACATTTTAGCTGATGGCTTGACATCTCTTTATACAAGATAAAGAAATGTGTCCCTTAAATTGCCATTCGTATTTTTCCTTTTTATTACTTGTACTTTTAATTTTGCACTTGCGCTTTTAATTCACACTTTTCCTGTGCTTTCTCTAAATTATTGCTTAAAAAATTGAAAATTGACTTGATAACATTTATATTATTGTGGATGCATAAACAGATGGATATATGTGAAAAATGTAACATATATAAAAAGGTGTCTAATATCTGAAACATAGATGTTCCAGAGAGGATTCAGAGATGGAGATATTGACTATTCAGCACAATGAATAATTAAAAGACCAAATCTACAAATTTCAAAAAATAAGAGGAAAAGTCACATATAAAATAATGAAAATCAGACTGATACCAAAACTCTCATAAACGAAACAGGATTCTTAAGACAATGCAATGACACTTTTCCTGTAGGGAAAAAAAAAGTGATTTTCAAACTAGAAATGCATTTCCAAACTGTCAATTAATGTTAAGGTCAAATACAGATGATTTAAATCATGGAGGAACTCAGAAATTTTTACTTACCATGCATCTATTCTTATATAGTTATTTAAGGATGTACTCCAAAAACAAGGGAATAAACTAGTAAACAGAGAACAAAATGAATAATAAACGAAGTTGAACTGTTACTCCTCAGAGAATCTAAACATTTGTCATTCTGTGAATTTTCATTACTCTCAGGATTTGGATTAAACTTTTCCTAGATGACAATTTAGAATGAAAGAAGCAGTTAATCCAAATATTGAGTAATTGATCCAGATTGGATGTGGAGAACAGAGGGCTCAAATAGGGGAGAGACATGAGGGGAAAGAAATTCGACAGTCTTGTTGAGAATATGGAATAGGCGCTACAGTTCAAGGGATAAAGAACACTCATATTTAATGGAAGACTTCAAAGAATATTAATACCAGTGAACACTCCTGGGTGGTAAGGAGGTGGGAAGTTATTTAAGAATGAAATTTAAATGATCAAGAAATTTAAATCATCCAAGGACTTAGTAGGAATAGAGCAGCTACCATACCAAGGACCGGAGTCAGCACTATTTTATGTATAGACAAAATATCCACATTAATTTGGATTAACAACAGAAATTGAAAACCATTAATTTTGACAATGTAATAATATTGTCATAAAAAGTTGGCTGGCAAGAACTATAAAAAACTGTGCAATCATGATGCAGCTATGTTCTCTTGACAGACCTCTCCTCTGAATAGAAATACTTAACAAAAAGTTCTGGTTATGAGAGAAGTGTTGGCCACCTGACAAGTCAATTGGCCGGCAGAACTTTTTCTTAGGTTAAAAAGTATAGAGAAATGACTATCACGATGGGTAGGCTCCAAAGAGAATACACTGACAAATGTCTTAAGAAACCTTAATTTCCCTTAGTCAGATCGTTTAATTTCTTTGGAGGTACAACCAGTTTTTGTTTTTGCTTTTGTTTTGTTTGTATCTGGAGGCAAAACAAAGTGTCTAGTCAACTGGTCACTTTTCTTATCTGGTAGAGGAAGAAAGTGTACTAGTGCAGCTGGTACACAGATATTTTAATCAATCCTTATATTCTTGGCCTCCTTTCTATGCATAATCTCTACATTTTCCTCTCCAAGAGTCTGCTGGAAGGATGAGCCTCTCCATTCATGTTCAACTCCACAGACATCCTTCACTGGGGCTTCCTTTCTTTGATTCATCAACATGCTTAACATGCTTCCATCTGCTCTCTGTCTTTCAAAAGGCTAAAACCTTTTATCTACTAATGAATTTCTTCTTTTTCTCACACAGTTTTATAATGTAATCTCCTTTGTAAAACTTTACTCACTGTTAATTATTTCTCAGGAGGGAAGAACAGTAAAAACATATGCTCAACTATCTTCAAGTACAAGCCCTTGCAAATATTAATTTGGAATGATGTATGCTGTGGGTGGAGTGGTGTGAAACGAAGAATTAACACTACCAAATTGTTCACATGGCAATCCTGGAGAAATCCGAAGGGATCTGGTAATATTTTCACTTGCTCAAATAAAGGACAAATATGTAATTTGTTAAGTCTTTTTTCTCTGTTTCCCTTTTTCTCACTTTACAATGTTTTTCATTATTCTGTATGTATATACAACTACCATGGGAAAAATGCACTAATTCAGAAAATATTTATTAAACATCTACTAAGCACCAGGCACAATTCTAGGCTCCAGAGATATAAGACTAAAGAAAACACAAAAACTCTTTCTTCCCAAAGTTTCCATCTAGTAAAAGAGACAGATAATGAATGTGAAAGATATATATTATAATGGATACTAAGAAGTGTTAAAACATAAAATATTTTTAATTTTTTGAGAAGCTCCCATACTGTTTTCCATAGTGGCTGTACCAATTTACATTCCCACAGACAGTGCACAAGTGTTCCTTTATCTCTACACCCTCACCAGCACTTGTTATTGCCTATTTTTTTTTTGACAATAGTCATTCAAACAGGTGTGAGGTGATACTTCATTGTGGTTTTGATTTACATATCCCAGATGATTAGTGATGTTGAGGTCCTTTTCATGTACCTGTTGGTCATTTGTATAGACATGGAAACAGTCTAAGTGTCTGTCAATGGTTGATTGGATAGAGAAAATATAAATATAATGGAATATTATTCAGCCATAAAAAATAGAAATACTACCATTGTGGCAACATGGAAACTTCAGGGCATTATGCTAAGTGAAACAAGATGAACAGAGGGAGACAAACACTGCATAATCTCACTTATATGTGAAATACAAAAAACTCAAACTCATAGAAACAGAACAGATTGGAGGGTACCAGGAGCAGGGATTGGAGAAAATGGGTGAAGGTGGTCAAAGGATACAAGCTTCCAGTTATAAGATGAATAAATTCTGGGGATCTAATGTGCAGCATGATAATTATGGTTTACAATACCATATATATACTTGAAAATAACATATTTGAACATTATATTGTGTTAAGCAACTTCCCTAGATCATCTAATTTGACCCTCCAAAACAGGTACTACTGTGTTAACATTTTATAGATAAGGAAAGTGAGATACAGAGATTATAATTTGGTTACATTAGAGTCAGAGATGGGATTAAATTCCAGGCTGCATAGCCTAGATTCTACACTTTCACTTAAAATATTTACATTTCTTAATGTTTTCTGGATGATCCAGATCAGGCTTCACAGAGGAGGTGACGTTTTTAGCTAATTATGAAGTGACAATCTGGAGGATTACAGGACTTCTAGGTAAAGAGAAGGGGAGATGCAAAGACACAACATTCAAAATTTCAGTGTGTATTTCATAATTTATAAATGCTTAGGGAGCAATAATGTCAGGTTAGAGAGAAGGCTTGCAGGAAGTATAGCTCTGATAGTAGTCAGGAGACTGTTTAATTATATGGAAAAAAAATGTGCCTTCCCATACCAACCTGTTTTTTTTTTTTGTTTTTTTTTTTGATGGCCTCAAGATAATCTGCATTAAATTAAGAAAAAATGAATAGGCAACAAATAAAACAAAATGACCTTCCAATTTCTAAACTGTGTCTAAAGGAGATCTTTGACTTGAGTCTTTGAATATGGAAATGATTAAAGCAAAATGGCCACTAAGCCTGCTAAAATTTTAGGGACTAGTATTTATAGATACAACAAATCCTTACCTCCCCCTATTCTGTGATTTCTTAATTCCTAAATCACCTCTCAGGTTCCAAAACTTATTCTAGCAGAAAAACCATCTGCAGAAGTTTCGCAGGTTTATAATAAAGGCTTGCTCTCAAACGATGTTGCATGTGACCATGAGGAATAGAAAAATAATAATAATTAACTGTCCAAAAGCTAAAGCCAGGTCCACAGAGCAGCCTTGCCAGGTTTAACAAATAAAAATGCAGATCACCCAGTGTAATCTGAAATTCAAATTCAATGGAGAGTCCTGTATTTTATCTTGCAAGTCAACCACAGAGGTCAGTGGAAAAGGGAGTTTATCCTAGAGAGAAAGCCAGCAGCTGCCACATGTATAAATCAAGGTCTATGGCCAGAGCATAAAATATATTCAGTTCCTGCTCAGGAAGATTCAATAATTGCTATAAATGAATACTGCTGTATATTTGCCTTCTTTCCTTTTTAGGAGTGTGAGTTTTTCTCAGTTTTCATGTTCTGACTCAATCATTAATTACTGAGTATGAGAATAAAAGATGCAGATAACTTGTCTTTTTATTTTTTGATGGTCAGTTCATGAAAGGCCGTAACTTGACTTGATGGCAGATGACACATTCAAAATCCTAGGCTTTGAGTGACATATAATAACTGATGGAATTTGTGGTTGTCTCTATTAGGGATAGTGTGAGTGGTGAGAGAAAGTGCTTGTGTAAAGTTGATGATCAATGAGAAGGAGAATGGCCTCTCCACTTTACATACATTTACTTAAACTGTTTTTCAGTGGCAAATGGGCTCTCAGATAAATAATTTCTTAGCCTCCTTTATAGATAGGTGGCTCTGTGATTAAGCTGTAACCAATGGAATATGTTCAAAAGTTTTGTGTTCAATATCCAGATTATGTCCTCTAAAGAAAAGAATCACATTTTTCCTTTCCATTTATCTCCTCCGTTTGACTGGAAGGCAGATTTGAAGGTAAGGAGTTGAAGCAGCCTTATTGGAACAGAAATTAAAAGATGCATTTTGAGAATGTGAGAGCAACAAGATAAGCGCAGTCCAAGTTTCTGCTGATAATGGAGCTGCCTTCCCCTAAATTTTACATATGAAAAAATAAATATATATCTTGTCCAAACCACTTTTGTTTGGGTACTCTTTAATATAGAAGCTAAAACAATAATCTGAATAATACAGGGAAAATATATATGCATATACATACATATTTTGGGGGTTAAAATGTTAATACACAATGTGAGGAATCTGGGAGAAATGGTAAGACTTGTCATGTATATATTGAATTTGAGGTTCTTACAAGAGATTTGGGTGCTGAGATTTTGTCTATTTCGATATGATCTTAAAGAAATAAAAAAAAAAAAAGAAAAAGGTAAACATCAGCCCAATAGCTTATGTACACATTTAAAATACAGTATGGAAAAATTAGCCAAAAGGAATAAAAGAAAAAAATAAGAACAAACATATTTTGCAAATATGAAAGTGTTAACATTCTGATTATATGTTGTAGAAATGAGTAAAAAGAATCCCAATATAAGAGCAAGTAAATACACAAAGTGAGTAACACACTATTTCCTAAGAACAGAAAGATAAATAAGGATGGCATGAATAATAATAGTAGTAACTGTAACAACATAAAAATAACAATAAAAATTATTAAAATAATCATCCTCTGAGATTAAAAAAATACATAAACTTTGCTACGCACATTATTTACCAGCATTATGTTATAATCTATAACAACCCTATGAAGTAGATGTGACTATTTTCCACATGTCTAATACTGAAGTTTAAGACTACAGTGACATGTCCAAGGTCACAGAGGAAATATATGACCAAGCCAGGCTTCAGTTCCACTTATTTCTGACTCGAGAGCTGATGCTAAGTTTTAGTTACCAAATTCCAAGTAAAAGTGACTCATTAATAACTAGAAAATTCAAATTAATGCAATTTATTAGACATTAAAATAAATAGTACCAATAACAAATAATGCTGATGAAGGTGTTATAGGATGGTTAACCTAATTACTCGTGCCTATTTTAAATTAGTATCATCAATTTGGTAACAGTTGACCACAATAAATCTTAAATTATTTTAGTGGTAAGTATTTTGAAGAAGCAATTACTGAAACAAAAATGAAAATTAAATAAAATCTTTAAATATGTGAATCAGTGAAATTTTTGCCTTAAATAAATTAATCATGATGGGCAACTAAACATTTGTTTAGCAATTCTTCATGCAAGTAAAACAAATTCACAACAAATAACAACGACAATGAGAAAAAAGAAAATTCTCATTAATACCGAAAGCTCAGACTGACAAAAATGAATAGTCACCTTAAATGTCAAGAAAGAGTGGAGAATAACCTATCATAATTTGGGAAAAATTAACTGAGATTTTTATGTACATGTTATTTCTTTTTCATATGTGAAACCAACGAAAGACAGTCTCAGCTGTCAAAGGACTAAAATTATATAATACCAATTTTACACTGATCTTATTTTTTAAAAATCCCTTAGTGGGTACTCAAATTATAAAATATTAAATAATGTTTTTCTCTGTTGAAAATGACACAGACAATTTTTGACAGTAACTGTAAAAGTTTAAAATTATAGTAATATTAAAGGTAATCCAAAAAGCTAGTTTATTAAGAAAGTCAACTCTCTTTCTAATTTGAAAATTTTTTAAATAATCAGCAGATCTGTATCTGAAGGATGACAGAGTATCAGGAAAAAGTATGAGATAAAGAACACATGACAAAATATTGTTTCAGTGAAAATAATTTTTATCAAATCTCCCGTTCACAAAACTGGCACTCAGTGATAGATTCCATCTTTTCTAAGTGTGTATTAATCCACTTTATCTGCAAATTAGAAGTTTAATAGTTCTAAGAAGAGATAGGGAGAAAACAGAAGAAGGTAAAATAGTAGTTGACAGGAAAAAGAGGCCAACAAAATAATCAGGAAATTTAAGAAATATGGGGGTATTGGTTCCAGGAACCCCTCAGATACCAAAATCTCAGAAGTTCAGTTCCCTTATATAAAATGGCATAGTATTTGCATATAACCTACTTGCATCCTCCTGTATACTTTAAATCATCTCTTGATTACTTGTAATACAAATACAATGTGTCATGTAAATACAATGTAAATGTTATGTAAATAGTTGCCAATGTGAGGCAAATTCAAGTTTCGTTTTTTGGTATTTTTTTTTCCAAATATTTTCAACCTGTGGTTATTGAGTCTGTGGATGAAGAACATGCAGATACAGAGGGCCACCTGTATGTGGAATGATAACAGAGAAAGACTGTACCAGGTTTGGGGGAGAAATGTAGGAGAATCCATAAATTAGAAAAAAATGAGCAAAAGGAAATCAAATTTAACAAATATTATAACGTCTATAGAGAAAAAGACAAAAATGAGACAAGTAAAAATCAACATGTGAATAGTAGAGTCCTTAAAAGAGTAAGATAATGAAAAAAAAACTGAAACAGCTAAAATAAATGTAAGCCAAGAAATACATTTCTGAATTAAAAAACACCTGAATGTACATGTTGCAAGAGTACAATATACCTCAGGAATTATTAAAACAGAACATAAGCTAGTAAAGTTACTAAACTTCAAAAGATAAAGAATTATTTGTCACATGTAAAAACACCAAGATATTTTACACAGGGTCTCAGACAAATAGTCAAAATGATACTCATGAAGTCATCAAGGAAAGAAATTAGGGCTAAAAAATGTTTATACACATCTAAACTCTTTTTCAAGAATATTTTGCTATATATAATAACAAAGAGAATATTATTACCACATGTCCTTCTTAAATAATCTGCTGGAAGAGATTCACCTAAGTAAAAGATGACTAGAAAAAATACAGTTAAAGTATTAGGAGTGAGCCTTGACTATGTTTGGGCTAAGAATCAAAAGATTTCATTTGTAACTGATAACAAGTAATAGAGAAATAAATACAGAGAGTTACTCTCTAAAAATAGAGTATTAAGATAATAAAGAATTCAAATTATAGTTCTAAACTTTTCAAGGTTAGACCAGCCTGAAATCAAGGTATTGACTGGGACTACAATTTTATCTGAGGCTTAAGGTCCTCATTCAAACTTATTGGTGTTGGCAGATTTCATTTCCTTATGCAGTATGACCAAGGGCTCTATTTTATTTCTGACTGTCAGCTCTTAGTTTCTAGAAACCACCTACATTTCCTTGTCATGTGGCTTTCATAAGCAGTTCACAACATATCAATTCACTTCTTCTAGGCCAGCAGAGGAGTGTCACTTGATTAGACAAGGCCCACACATGATATTCTCCTTTGTAATTAATTCAAAGTCAAACTGATTAGGAATCTTAATTAAATCTGCAAATCTTTGCCTTATAATATAAAACGATCATAAGAATGATATTCAATCATATTCACACATTCTGTCCACCCTTAAGGGGAGGGGAATATATGAGGGACTGTTACTGTAGGTCATTTTAGTATTACACTTATCACAGATATATTTTAATTTAAAAAATAAAATCAATTTTGTATATTTCTATGTATATACATAAGACATCTTTCATAATAATCCAATAACATTGAAGGAATATGTTTTTACTACACATTCCTTTACACATGAATGTATATCCTACTAAGATTAAAGAAATTGCGTTAAATTGCTTACTAAGTAAATTTGAAATAGTGATTTCAATCATTATTTCAGTGTCCCCAGAGAGAGACAGCAGATAATTTAAATTTGCTTTTAACAAATCATGTTTTTCAGTTTTTGAACTTGTTTAACATTATTGATAAAAATGACTAAGGTTGCCCTAAATTAATTCTGAATTTTCTGCCCACCTACATCTCCATCACAAGCTGCAATTTATTGAAATGATAAACAACAGTTGACACAGTTTAATAGAAACCATATGTTTCATATAGAGAAGTTAAGAAGTTGTTTTGTGAAGTGGGAGTTAGAACTCTATTACATTGATTTCACATGTAAAAGCTGGAATACCCCTCTAAAACAATTGTTCAATGTAATTATTAATAAATAATCAGTAATTTTGTTGCCTGTGCATGTATTTTCCTGAGGTGATTGGTAATTGGACTCATCTTGTACATCTGTCTTGTCTTTTCCACAATGATACCTCCAGTAACAGATAAATTATACCCTCTTCAATTCCTTCTACTTAGTAGTTCTCTGTTGAATCAGAACTAAAGAATAGTTTATAAATATCTTTCTTAAGTACTCCACGAACGTTTATCACTTAAGAAGTGTCAATAAACCAACTGCTCAATGAGTCCATATCCTACTGATTGGAATCACCGTGTCACAACATTATAAGGTTCCATAGCCATATATTTGTTTGAAACAAGGGATTTCATTAGAGATAGCATACTTACTTAAATGGCAATTTTTCTATTTATCTACATTGTTCGATATCTAATTATTTATTGAATTGTTTATTTTTTTTCATAATAATTAGTATCAAAAAATTAAGTGCTGAGAGGGACTTCAACATTATTTGATTAAAGCTTTTCTCTAGGGGAAAATTATCTATAGTGCATTCTTGGGCAGGCACCATCTTATTTTATTTAATTCCATCAGTGATGGATAAAACATAATTTTTAATGTAGTGTTTCTATCATTGAACTCCTATAATTATTCAAAAATTATTTCCCATCTTAGTTGAACTCTTGTACATTGTTTCTGGCTCAATCTTCTGAAGAAAAATGCATATCCTACACTTAATCCTACATGCTCAAAACCAATTTTCACCCCCAAGGTTCATTTTCTCAGGGATTACTCTTCTTGTTTCTTTCAAACACTCAGTTGCCTCATTCTCTGTTAGTGGGTCCTAGCTTCCTTTGTCCCAGCAAGGGCAAAAAAAAAAAAAAAAAAAAAAAAAAAAAAAAATCAAGCTTACAGGCTGCCAAATTGGTAGCATCAAAGCCAACTCATAAAAGCCATCAGGAAAATGAGCACCCCTATTTGTAAGCAAGGGGTGTTTTTACATGGTGATTCCAATCAGTAAGATACGGACTCATTGAACACTTGGTTTACTAACACTTCTTAAGTGATAAACATTTCTAGAGCACCTAAGAAATTAGCCACAGGAAGGTCCTACACAGTCACTTTTATAGACACATCAGCCCTTTCTTTTTTGATACCTTCCTTTCTCCAGTGCACAAGTCTCCTAATCATCTCCTAGCCCTTTCCTTGAGTTTTTGTGAGAAGTGTATTGGCTCACTCATCTGTTGGCAATAGGCAGCCTTGTTCTCTGTATTCTAGCAGCTTTTTTTTTTTAAATAACATTTGGATTGTAACAAATATTATTTAATACGTGTCATAATATTTTATATCAGTTAAACATACTGCATCAATATAAACATTTTCCTTACAATGTCTTTCACCATATACAATTTACACATTTAAAATGTAACCAAACTATTTCCCTATTTTATAATAATAAATTATATCTAAACCAGTACTACCCATTTAGGCTTATTAGTTTTGGATTCAAATACTGGTTTCACTGCTATCAGCATGATGGCCATGGAGAAATTAATTCTATAAAATACTGATTAAGAATATGCACCATTTGGGTTAATATGAAGATTAAAGATAGCATGAGTAAAAATGTTTAAAACAGAACCTTGAGTGAGGGAAGTATTCACTATATGATAGTTATCTGCATGTTCTTATTCGTCACCAAATGCCCTCCTCCTTTTTTTCCTCCTCTTCCTCCTCCTGTTCTTCTTTATCTTCTTCTGTTTCAACTTACTAAACAAAACTTTCGGTATCAAATTTGAAATTGTTTTAGATTTCTTAAATATAGTAGTTCTTTGATTTTCATTTGTTCATATTGTTTGACCATCTATTTTAAATTACTGATGTCATTTTGAGTGTTAATTATATTTAACAAAATTTATACTTTTCAGTTATGAGTTACTCATTGATTTCATATGCATGCTTTTCATGTTTTCATTCAAGTCAGTCATAAAGGTATTGACTATTCTAGCACTATTGACAGAATGCTACACTTCTTACTTAGAGCTCAAGCCTTTCCTGATGAAACTTAAATAGCACCAAATGTCTGTCATATTTGGTCCCTAAGTATCCTGTTATTGTTATTTTACATCTTACTTCCTGATTTAATCATGGTTTTCTCCAAATAGAGAGTACATCTTGAGGTCAGAGAACACACCTTGTTCACAATTCTATCCTCTTTGTCTAGCTAGCACAAAGTAGGCTATCAGCATAATCATTTGTTATTCTTACTTTCCTCTTTTCAAATTGATGTTGATCCATTGACCAACTCTTCTTTATCAGAAAATAATTTCTAATCTGATACCAAATTTATCTGAAATTTTTGCACCTCACAGTCTGTTTAGTTTTATGATCAACATATCAAGGTGCAAAAAGGTATTCTTCTCCCTTTTTGGTCATTACTGGACTTCTGGGAAGAATTCCACAGCTCCTAACACTGATGATCCTGGCTCCCTGCTTGTCTAGTTCTTTTAAGGCAGCTTAGTTACAACCCCTGTTTATTTGATTAGCTAGTGTTGCATTCAAAATAAAGATACGATGTATAGTCTAGAAATGATGTAATTAGGAAACGAAGTAAATTTTAGAAAGGATCTTATCTGTGATTTCAAACAGTTTGAAGAAAAGGGATGAAAAGGAACTGAGTAAGAAAATGAATATAAAACCAATTAACGTAAAAAATCTGATAATTAGGAAGAAAATCTGATAATGATCAGTGCAGAAAATACATTTGAAAGAGTAGAGGATAATCTAAAAAAAAAACCTCTGTAATATTTAAAAGGAAGTCATAAAGATACAAAAATGAGGAGAGTGAAAATCATGGATATAGACTAGAGAAAAGAGACCCAATCTCCAGATAAGACCATCTAGATATGAAAACAGAACAAGAGCAATAATCGAAGATGTGAGAGAATAAAATATCATGACTAGAAGAAAATAAATTCCAAATCAAAGAGTTCACTACAAAATTAATTCAACATGGATTAACAAATGTATGTTAGATCATCTTAAAATCAAAAAGAAAATAAGCATAATAGTTTTCAGCTTTCTACATGGGAAATAACTTTCTAAGTATAAAAGCAAACATAAGAATTCTAAACAGTAGGTAAAACCAGATATAATATTGTGTGAAACAAAGAATTAGTATGAATGATTCCTACTCAATAAATTAATTATAATTAATTGGTGATCTCTATGTAGTCTTTAATCCTCTCATTAATGTCAATTAAGAATCCTAATGTCCTTTCTTACTTTGAGAACTCTTTAATGGCTTACTGTTCCGGGTACTTCATGTATTTTCTCTAAATTCTATTTAAAATATAAGCTTTTATTCATTAGTTCATTTCCCTTTTCTTTCATTTTATCATAGGAAGACAGAGTCATCCATATGGCATCTTCAACATTCTGATCAAAAATGTCTTTGGCTAAGTCAGCAAATGTATTAGGTACTTTTCTCACTTTCTACATCACAAGTGACAATGCCCTCAACTGTTTTACAACAGTACCCTTATCTCCTAAATTCAATAGTCATTTCCCACTTTCTTTCAAACTCTTACCAATAGCCTCCTTAGATTCATTATGTTTCCAGCAGGACCTAGTCCAACAATCAACATCACTATTTTGGGTTTTGTTTTGGCAGCAAGATGCTTCCATGCACCAAATTCTATTCCATTCTATTTATTAGTGCAAAACAAATCACCCCAAAGTTTAACGTCATAAATTAATAAGTATTTTATTATGCTCAAGGCTTTTTGTGGCTCAGGAATTTAGATCAAGCACAGTGGGGATGTCTTGTCTCTGCTCCATGATGCTTGGAGACTCAGATGAAAAGACTCAGCCATTCCATAGTGACTTGAGTAGCTTAGGGCTAGAATCTCATGTAGGGCATCTGTGTTGAAATCACACAAATTTTGGGCTCAGCTGGGACTTCACCAGAGTATCTATAACTAGTCTCTCCTCTATGTGTCTTGGGATTCCACACAGCATGGTAGTCTCAGGGCAGTCCTACTTTATGGAGGTTAGAGGCTCTGAGAATTAGTGTTTTAGTAAACAAAGTGTAAACTTCCTGGTATTTTATTATCTAGCCTCGGAAAACACAGTATCACTTTTGCTATATTCTTATTACAGCAGTCACAAACCAGGTCAAACTGAAGAGTAGAGATATAAATCTCTGTCATTCAAGGGCAGGAATATCAAATAATTTGCAGGAATATTTTAAAATCACCAGACATATAATATTAAATTCTCTGATTATTTATGCAGTGAAGTACACTGTCATTTAAATTTCTTCTTTTATAAAATATCTATTCTTGTTTCACCTATTTTTGTTGGTCATTTGCCATTTTGCTACTGATTTATTTGTTAACATTTGCTCTAACTCTTTACTATCCTCTTATTTCTTATAATATATGTATATTTTAATCTATTTACCCAGACTATTTTGGTTATTTTATAAGAAGTTTGTTCCACATAAATTTAATCAACCATTATTCAAGACAAAAGTTCCTGCTTTGTTCTTCGGGAGCATTTAGGGTCTTCTTTTTATACTTCATGTTCTGTAATTTCATGAATTTTTGATTAGGTGAGGATTTTTGTCATGGAAAATCAATGAATGCATTCATTCTGAAGATTCATGCACCTTTGATTTTGTAATTCTCATGTATTTTTTTGATTTGTCCTTCTATTTTCTCTGTTGTTTTTTTTTTTAATAAAACATTTTTTAAGATTGTATTGGGCGCTCTGGAATGAACTCCCACTTACATTTCTCTCTCTCATATTTTTCAATTGTTTGTCAAGATTATGTTTCAAAATACCTTATAAAATATTTTTAAGGTATTTATTTTTAATTCTAAACAATTTCTCCCATGTTTTCTGTTTTTTTTTTCCATAATACCCAACTCTTGCTTTATGGATTGAACACATATTCAGATGTTATTGTGTATGCAATTTAGTTTAGAGGTTTTCTACAATTTTCTTCTTTCCAAGTGATAAAAAAATGCTGCTTGACAAGTCTAAGTTCAGCATGGAGCTTTTCACTGATTGAGCTTCACTAATGATGAGGAATACCAAATGCCAAAATTAGAAGGCTTTGTGCTTCTTCTTATCCACCCAGGCATGTAGAAATTCTAGAGGTTAATTGTGTATATGAATTACTTCATATCTTTCATACATGGTTTTTAAGTTAATTCCAATATTTGCAGCCTTAAGTTTCATTCATATTCTACTTAATGCACAGCTATTCTGAGCACTAACATGCTGAGTTTTTGCCACACTAACTTGTTCCCTCTTGATTATATTCCTAATCCTCACATACTCTAGGCTAAGCATTTCTTTGGTCTACTATATTGGTTACCATTATTCTTCTTTCTGCCCATGAGATATTTATTGAAATCTTGCTCTACTGATGCTTGCCTTCATTCATTCTCTTCTTAATTGAAGATTTATACTATTTTTATGTTTTTATTCTTAATTTAGTGGCATCTTGGTAGAGAGGCATAGGTATGTATTCAGTCTTCCATCTATACTAGGAATTTCAAAGTACTTTTTGACTGAGGACCCAAGGTCCCCTGGAAAAAACTGGGAGAAGGACAGTCTCTGCTTGCTGCTTTATAAAATCTGGACAATGGAAGTCAGATGAGTTACATAATGGAATTTAGGATTGGTATGTAGAAAGTTTTGAGAACACTGCAGTGTGGCTTTATTACAATAGTTTCTTTTCTATTATGATTGTTTCATCCCTAGTAATCATATTGCATCTCTATATAGAGGCAGCTTTGTTATGAAAGTATTAACCTAATCCTAATTAACTTTTATAGTTGACATACAATGTAAAAATAGAAAAGAATGTTTATACTGGATCTATCTTACCCGAATAATTGTGAATTCATTCTGTTAATGGAATCCATGTGTGCAAAAGAAGCTGGACAAAAAAACACCTCTGAGCACTTTTAGAGTCTACATGTCCATGATTAACTGATGGTTAATCTAAATCCATTGTATCATTACTTTACCTCTAGAAATAAATGACAGAAGTAAAGCATTGTATTTTGTCAACTTGTCACTGGGGTAATATAAAAAGGCACTGAGCCTGAATAAGTGCAATAAGGGAGGAATGAGTTGATTTGGGCTAGTTAAGGAGATGTGGTTGTAAGAGAAATTTACACACTTAATTAGTATGCAGGAAGGTGTAGAATGCAAAAAGGGCTGAGATAAAATTAACGGCTTAAAAAATTCTGAGAGCAGAAATAGCCATTAACCGTTATGCTCAAAAACAAAATAAACACATGCTGCAACCTTTCTTATCTTGGTGTGAGGAAACAAATGATGTGCTGGGAATAGCAAAATATAAGAAATCATTTTCTCAACTGCAAGAAATGAAATATCTTGATTTAACATATTCTCCTAGAATGTATCATAAAGAAAATAAATGTATTTTCCTCAGAAATAAGCACTTGGACCAAATCAATATAATTTCACATCACTGAGTACTTAAACTATGTAGCTTTCCTGAGATTTGACTTTAATCCTGAATGTATCATTGATTGCTACAACGTGATGTGGGCAGTAACACATGTTTGAGAATATACCCTGAAGTTTCTGCAAATTGAAGTAGCAGCAAGAATATTTATACACACATAAATAAATTTCAAGAAATCAAAGGAGTGTCATAAAATAAACGAACACATACAAAATGTTGATTTCACAGAAAGGAAAGATTACTTTTGCTGAGTGGATATTATTAGTTAGGACACTTTAGTTAACAGGCCACAACAACAACAAAAAATAAAACAAAAACTCAAATGGTAAGCTAAAATGGAAAGCACTGATTCTTATAACTGAAGCACATCAGACCACATAATGGCGTGGATATATAACATGTATGCTTGAGTTAGGTTATTTACTAGTTATGTTATTTTGGGTAAGTCACCAAATTAATCTCTACCTCAAGTTTTCTTATATATAAAATTGTATATTAAGTGTATTTTCCTCATAGAGTCCTTGTGAGTTTTATATGCATTAGTTTTATGTAGCACACAGAATAGTGCCTAGTACATAGTATTTGCTATATGAGTGTCATTTATTATTAACAGTATTATCATTAAAAATCTAGGTTTAGAGCTAATTTAAGGCTCAGCTGATTCTAAGTTATAAGAATAACTTTGTTCTACTTTCCTTTATATTGTGTACATTTCTTGCAGGCT
Source organism: Camelus bactrianus (assembly GCF_048773025.1). Lineage (NCBI taxonomy): Eukaryota > Metazoa > Chordata > Mammalia > Artiodactyla > Camelidae > Camelus > Camelus bactrianus. The sequence continues at coordinate 55,811,728 of NC_133549.1, read as the reverse complement.
TTCTTCAAGAAATGTACCCAATATTGCCCCAAGGCAAGATAGCCACCAGCAGTCGTGAGCTTATACCCAGTAGCATAGTTCCTTCTACAGAAAAATAACATTTGTTTCATCCAATAATTCCAACAAAATTTCTGGTTAAGTTTCTCATTAAAGTAGCTTGGGTCATGAGTACATTACAAAATTAATCATGGTTAACAAGGTGTCCTCTTTTGGATGGGCTTGAGACACACTTTGACCACTGTAAGTGATGACTGGGTCAACCCTCTCAGACCATGTGAACTAGAAGAGGAAGAAAGAGGTAGACCCCTAAAGGACAATCAGAATGCCACTACAGAAGGAAACAAAAAACATTCTATAACCACAGATACACGTTATAAGAAATCAGTACAGAAAAAGAATTAGGTAAGATAACTGATTTCCTAATAATTATGGAATTTGGCTACACCTCTATTGTGATGTTATAATAGGGATCAACAAGCTACATCTTCTAGACTTACCTGAGTGGCATTCCTATTAGATTCTGCTATGGGAGGTACTAGAGAAACACTGAAAGGCAAAGGAAGAGAAGACGGAACCTCTTTCTTCCTGCTTGCTTGCTCTTGCCGATGTTCCTACAGGAGCAGTTGTTTGCCTCAGGAGCAGTAATTGATTTCAGCTTACTGCTTTTCTCAGCATCCTCCAAATCCACCTTACAGCACTTCCTCAGAAGCAGTAGTTGGAACATATCCTTGCCTCAGAGGTGTGAGCCCCAGTTCATCAAGGCTGCTCTGCTGAACTTACAAATTTTGGTAACCCTAACCTTTTTTCATTGTCAAATTAAGCCTCAGGGGTAAGAAATTGGGGGCAAGGATGAAACAGATAGCTACATTTTATTTTCTTTGTTTGCCACAGTGTTATTACTTTAGTCCTCTTTGCCCTATGTAGTCATTTTCCTATTTTAATAAGTAGTTTAGTTAGTAGTTTATAGTTTGAGTGAAATTAAATGTTTTATATGATATAGCCATAACCCACCAATAACAGAATTTTCCTACAGATTTGGTAATATATATCTTGCATCAGTGGATTTATATTCCATTTTTGTTGCTCAAATAAGTCTTTTACCTCTATAAAATCCAATATTGACCTTGTCCCATCATTTCTCCTAATATCCAAGGTGAACTCTTTGTCTTTTCCACTTCAGACTGTAAAGTCATATATGTCTATATAAAATTGCAGTGCCACAATTTATTCTCTATGTGAATCTGGACAATTTATCAATCTGTAAGTATGTTTCTTCAGCTACAATTCAGAGATAATAATATTTATCTCATAGGGTTGTTTAGAAGATTAAAAGGAATACAACGTGAAAATCTAGCATAGAGAATTTCCCTGGGTGTTCATTGAACAATGTCAGTTTATCCTCTCATTCAGTGTGAAAACTGACTCTGTAGATAAACTAATAAAGCTGAATAACAAAATAAAAATACATAAAAGAAGAAGAGAAAATATCAACAGAAATCATCATAAAATAGCACCAGACATATTAAAATAATATAGAGTCTAGATGAATTGAGTTTTTTTCAATAATAAGGATTACAAGTTTTCTTTTATGTTGTGGTTAATCCAAGAAGCATCAGTAAGGAGAGTCCCATGGCTAGAGAGGGGTGATATTGAAGCTGAGCTGGACCCTGTTAGGCCTTCCTGGGGACATATCCCCGTATGTCCTCTGCCTCCTGTTTGTAGAAAAGCTTTAGCCTCCTAGACCTTCCCTGAGTTTCAAAGAGCAAATTTAATCAGAGAATTGAGAAAATGCAAAAACAAAGAAAAACAGTCAAGCAAGCCAAAATAATAATAGTTTAGCCATAAAACAAAGTCAAGGACCTTCAGTTCCTCCTCAATGACTATAGATAATATCCTGAGCTACATCCTTGAGTTGTTTTGAAGATACTAAAATCCCCATCAATTAGAACGTAGGTTAACCAACTGCATGCTGACCACCAGCACATAGACCTCAGACGAGTTGGAGCCAGCAAACTGATAACTGAGATTCCAGAAACACCACCCTGATACCTCATTATTAACCAATCAGAGAACTGTGCAGACACCCTAAGACACTCTCCTTCACATTGTCTTTAAAAATCCTCCTCTGAAAACCATCAGAGAATTCATATCTTTTGAGCATGAGCTGCCATTTTCCTTGCTTGGCATCCTTCAATAAATGCTATACTTTCCTTCACAATAACCTGATGTCAGTAGATTGGCTTTGCTTCACCTCAGATGAAGGGACCAAAGTTAGGTTAGGTAACAATATTAGTTACTTGAACCAGTTTGAACTAATAATAAGAACCATTAGTGTTCACCTCTTCCCAATTCTGCATTCAGTGATATCATGATTCAATGATGTCATTGCAACTCAACATGTTGGAAGTAATCAATATCACATAAACTAGCTGGCTAAAAATATGGCATTTTTTTCCCCTAGAGAACTGGTTGTTAAATATTTACTAAAACACCACTATGTGGCACAGAACCTCATAAATGACAACATAAAAATAAGAATGCTCAATTTTTATTTCATTACTCTCTTAGTTATTGATGAGAATGATCTCAAGTTTTAACGGCAGAGAAAAAATACAGTTAGAAGAGACTAAGGCTCCCAAATACATGAGGCAATTTTAAGGAAGAAGATAGATGTTCTAAATTTATCTTGGTCAAGAAAATACTATTGGGTTGGCTGCAAATGAAGATCAGTTATGTTCTCCAACGGGATTGTTGGTCAGTCTAAATCAAGGGTCAAAATTTTTTTTGTAAAGGGTCAGATTGTAAATATTTTGGACTGTGTGGGCCAGTTTCTGTCCCATCTAACCAACTCTACTGCTGTGGCATAAAACATAGCCATAGACAATATGCAAATAAATGAGTATGATTGTGTCCTAAGGAAACTTTATTTATAGACCCCAAATTTAAATTTAACACAATTTTAACATACAATGAAAATTATTATTTTAAAATAATTTTTTCAACAATTCATAATATAAAACCATATTAAATTCAGCCATGTTAAGAGGTGGTAGGCTAGATATGGCCTGAGGGTAGCCAGAGTTTGCCAAGCCTTAGTGTAAATAACTCATTCCATTTTCTTTTTAAAAAATGGACTTCATTACATTCATGCTAAACTGTCAAATGAGTTGTAAGGTAAGGCCTGTTAGGGCACTTCTGGGAAAAGATGTCCTTAATAATTTAAAGAGACAGCTAACTGTTCTCTCTCTCTCTCTTTCTTTCTCTTTGTCTTTCTTTTTCTTTTTTACTAGAGGTCATTTTGTCACCATATGAAACCAAGAATTGCTGAGGCCATGTTATCACTATGAGCAAATAATCACCATCACAGTGACAACAGCTGAGGAGAAAAAAGGAAAGTTCCTGGATTCTGTAACTATCCATAGTCCCTGGGTGAACTGAAATGACAAACTTCTTATTATCTAAGCTACCTTTAGGTAGGTCTTCCATTACCTTCATGTGAAAACAGTCTAACAAATACAATTTGAAATACACAATTTTCTCCTTTCTCAGAGAGGAATCATGTTGGCTTCCAGAAGCACAGAAATGTGAATTTTACTATAATTCTGACCAGATATTTAAAATAATTCTAGGCAATTATCTAAAAAAGTTCTCAGTAAATCTAATATGAATTATTAGAGACAATAATTTTTCTATAATGAGTTATACAAATTATGGTGCTAGATAAAGAAACAATAATCACTAGGTATTAGTTTAAGTTCTTTAAGGTAGACTGATCTTCTAATAATACAGTAAATACCCACTAATGTCACAGTTTACTATTTGGCAGTGTACCTCATTATAATCTTTTAGACAATAAGGACCAGGTAATGGAATAATTCCATAAATTATTATATGGTTGGCAGATACACTCATAAATTACTAATAAATTATAAAGTTTTAACCTGAAAAACTCATTTTTGTTCATGTCTGGTAATATTTCATCCATAACTTGATTTGTTCATCTGCCAAACAGATACAAGGAATGTCACAGAACTTTGAGGACTAGTTAATAGGTTAAATAATAAGATAAAAACCTAAATAGATGCTAGTGAATTACAATCACCAACCATTTATTAGTAAATGAAATGGAATAGGGAATACACTTAAATGCTATATACTCACACATAATGTACAATTCTAGGATGAGGATGACGAGTTTCAAAAGCCAGATATCACTACAACAAGCAGTGTTTAGCTATCTAAGTCTTAAACCAAGGATCAGAAATTATAGCCTGATTTTGTAAATAAAATTTTACTGATGTTCGGACATATTCTTTCATTTATGTATTGTCTACAAACACCTTCTCACTCCAACAGCAGATTTAAATAGTTGCAACAGAGACTATCCGGCCCACAAAACCTAAAATATTTATTCTCTGCCCCTTTACACTTTATTAGCCCTGTCTGAAAACAAGTTGGCAGAGTCATTTGGCTACAAGAAAAATGATTATTTTATTTTCAGTTCAGTATCTAAATAGTTAGTAAGAGTCCTACTCTTCTCTAGTTAGATAATACTGGAAGCATCGTTTTCATGCATATTTTAACAGGACGAAACTAGAGGATGTCCAAATATAAGATATCAGAACGATAAAGAGGTTCAAAATAATATCTCCAAATGTGGCTGAAAAAACTACAGGTATTCTTTTCTAAAGCTTGTGGGGGATTGGTTAGGTAGGATAATTTTAGGCAAATAAATTGCTTCAAATTTGGTGGGGTCTATCATATGGAGAAATGATTTAGTCTAATCTTGGATAATTTAAAATGTAAACCCAGAGATTATGAATTTCACAGCGAGGCAGGTTTTGACTTGCAACAGCAAGAATGTTCAAACATTTAGAACTTTCTGAAAATAGGCTACCTGGCAGGTTAAAATCAGGAAATTCACAATTGTGATAATGGTAACATAGCCTCATCTACAGCTGAAATTTCAGTGGTTCATATTAAAATAAATATGTACTATATTGCACAAACCCCCTAGAAATTGAGAAGAAACTTGGACTTGGGCTACAGAGAAATAAAAGTATTCCTAGTTAGATTTTATACACACACACTTTGATGCTATTAATTTTTTAAAACATAACCAAAACAATGATAGTCCCTTTTTTGATAAAGTATTTTAAAGTAAATGTTTCCTCTCATTACTTAAAGATTCATTTCAATTTTTTTTCAATTCCTCCTAATTTTAGCTCCTCATCTCAAATTTGGCTCATCTGATGGATAATCTGCTCATTTGATGCATAGAAATGTAAATACGGAACTTTTAATGAATGCTATTTTTAAGTGGTTTTGGGAAAAGGCTATTATGTCCACATATCTGTGTAAAACAAAACATAGCCTTAATAACTTCTGGGGATAAACAGATTGACAGTTTTAATAAAAGAATGTATTGAATTTATGCTAAAGCTAACTTTCTGGGAGCTTCGAAGTACACCAGGTAGAAAGAGTATTATGTTAAAAATAAGAAAAAGGCTTACTTGATGTGATTTCTTGATCACTAAGCCCACCGAGGGAAGTCCTCCAAGGTATGTGTGAGGAATGATCAATTTGTTTTCCTCTTACTGGTGCAGAGGAAGAAACAGGTTTTGGGGGGGGGGTTGGGGTTTCTTTGCCTATATCTCCAAGGATGGCACTAAGGCCCACAAAGCAAAACCAGGGGAACATCAGGTAGATTGCACACATCTGTCGTGATATCAAAACACATTGTTTTTTTATAAAACTGTAATTTATGGGCTAGATGTTTCCTGATAGGTATATTTTTCAGTTCAAGAATTAAAAAAAAATTCTGCCATGTACTTTTATTTTCATTTTTACTTTAGAGTTTTGATTCTATAGGAATGAGCAGTCTCTGTATTTCTTTCCCAGAAATTTGTCTCCAGTGCTGACATGAGCACAAAGACCTTATGTGCTGTGTTGGGAAATATTTTGTGTCTTAAGAATAAAAATTTTCATTAGAGTTAGTCAATGCATCATAGATATTATCCTTCCTGGCAAGAAGTACACAGAAGCGCAGACACTGTTGGGCTATGGTTCTCAACGGAAAAATAAAGCTTTTCAAAATGTTAGTCATTGCCATGGTGAATGTTTCTTTAAGTCATTTTTACAACCTGTTCTGATGGATTCTAAGAATCTGTATAACATTATTTTTTTCTATAGCTTACTGTTAAAATCTTATTCATAATATCAACTATCATCCATTGAATACTATGTACCAACATTATGAATCAGAAAGTAATTTATACTTAATCCTCATAATAGTCCTCCAAAGTAGAAATTATATTATCCCATATTGTAGATGAAAAACAGAAAGGATATAAATTGCCTATATCACAAAATTAGTAAGTGGTGGAGCCAGAATGCTAACAAGATCTGCCTGGTTACAAAGTCAGAAATTTTTCTTCTGTAATATATTGGCATTATAAACCTTTTTCTTTTAGGTGAAATGCATTCAATTTCACATTAAACATACACCTATAAAGTAAGTGGAGATGACTGTGAGTATGATCATAATTGTAAAAAAAAATCTGCTTTGAAACCTTTGAAAATAAGTGCAATGACTCATGAGAGATATAGAATCACATGTACAAGTGGGACATGTGCCATCTACTTGGGCTCAGTGGGGGCTTTCAAATAGGTTCTATGTAAAGATCCCTGTGTTACACATATTTGTATTTAGATTTTCCTTGATATCTTGATGATAAAGAGTTTCTTACAAAACCTAATCCTAGATATAAGGTCAGCTTAAGGCAAAATTATGAGTTGCTAGCTAACAAAAGTAGCTAATAGTTTAACTAAATGCCCTAATATTAAACCAAATGCCAACTGCTATATTTTACATGTATTAATTAGTTTAATTACACAATTCTATCTCATAGGTATGCTCGCTAATCCCTCTTTTTTAGTTTAAGAAACCAATGCACAAAAAAGTTAAATATCTTACCAAAGGTCATATTGCTTATGGAGAAGTCAGAATTCATACCTCAACTGTCCTGACCTAGAAACTACATATTTAACCACTATTTTAGACTGCTGTATGTGGATGACATATTCCATGCTCTTCCAGGCCTTCTGTTGCTTGGGGATTTAATATATTAGTCACATACAGAGAACTAAAATTTACAGAGTACCTGCACTGTGTCCTGAGTGCCAGAAAGTGTGCTAAGCATTTTTGGTGGATTCACTCAACAAAACTTACCTTATTACTCTGAGGTAAGTACTTCTATTTTGACAGAGAAGGAAACTGAGGTACAGGGAGATTAAGCAACTTGTCCAAGAACACACAGCTGCTAAGCAGTACACTTGAGATTCATATCTAAGTCTGAATGAAAGATCTTACTATTAATTGCATAAATAAATATGTATGTATAAATCAAGAATAGATCCTCTCTTTATCCTCTGAGTTAACAATGCAAAGAATAATTATAGGACTAATTTTTCAGTAGATTTTGGTACAAAGGTGACTTTATGAGACTATAATTCTGGCATTTAAATAATGATCTTATGACATGGATTAGTATTATCATCCTTAAAATTACATATTAAAAATATTGTCTTAAGAATAATAATTTATTATGAGTCAGGAAATATTCTCAACACATGTTATATCAATTAATCCTTTCAAATAGTTGACTTGGTAAGTAAATGTCTATCACTTTAACAGTTGAATCAGCTAAGCCTTAGAGGATTTGAGTAAGGTATCTATAATTTACATGGCCAGTGAGTAAAGAGGTTGAGTTTTTATTCCAGATAACTGATAGCACTGATCTCACATGTATGCTTCCAGAGTCACTGTAGGGAACTGCAAACATGTAGACAATGAATGCGAGGGTTCTAGTAATGTCTTACCCTGTTCTGGGATTGAATATAAGACATTATGATAAGTTGGTGATATTATAATCTGAAAACCATAAAGATAATAATTCATAAGGAAAGTATTATGAAGCTTTCCAAAGCAAGTTTCTCCTGTGGCTTCTAGAGTAATGTGCTTGCATTTACTAAGTAGTGTCTTACCACAGACAGATTTTCTATTTAAGCAGAAATGGGCTTAATTTAAGGAAGTGCAAATGGCAGTAGAGCATTTTGTGGCCACAGCAGAGGTTGGCTGCTGTTGGTTATCATAGTAAAACTTTGTAAAGCTGCTTTGTGTCTTTGAAATTCATTTATAACAACAAGACTGCATACTTTACCATCTGCTGCAAATGTTTTCTAGGCGATTTATTCAAGTTTCCTACTTTCTGTAGTTTATTTCCGTTCTAAACTGTTTATCTTTTAAAACAATTTCAACAATCCAGTCTGTTTGATTTGTCTGATTCTGAGAGAATGTTAACTAGATGACAAATCTAACAGTTTAAGCCAGCAGGCCTTGGGTAGTATATGCTACTAAAGGAGTAATGTGCGACTAAAGGAGTAAAGAAACTGACTCCAGATCTCCATATTTTAGAAATTAAAAAGTAATAATCTCTAGGGGGAAAACAAATCTCTACAGCTGCCTTAGTAATTGAGAAATGAGAAAGTATCATCCTGCAGCTCAAGAGCTAGAACTTAATATACTTGAATGGCAAAAGAGGTGAGAATTGACCACCCAATTGCCCATACAGTGAGTTGTGGAAAATACCTCCTCTTGGAAATGAATGAATGAATGAACGAATGAGCTAATTAGGCCCTATCTGTGGATGGCCAAACTGGAAACCCACAGTTTGCAAGGCCCTCTAAGATTTGGTTAAAACTTCAATATCTCACTGAGATCTTACCCTCCACATGGACTCAACTCATTTACTTTCTCATTTGTTGTTGGTCTTAAATACCCTGATCAAAAGATGAATTCTTAAACAACAACAGAAACAAAACACTTAGGAGACATGAGAAAGTCTGTCTCTGACCCAAATGTTAATTTTAAAGGTTTAATTAGGGGCTTTTTTAATTTTTATTTTAGTACAGAAACATGTTTTTCTTTCAAAAAGCACAGACATTATGACACAGAGCTAGTTAAAAATCTACAAATTTTCCTTCATAAAAGCAGAATCTCTCATGCAACAACAATCTCTAGAAACAGAAGTCTCTGTGAAAACAGCCCATGATTTTTCCCTTTTATACAGGCACTAATAGCATTTTGTTTTTTAGCCTTGGAAATATGTCATAAATAGGTATTCTGAAAGTATCTGCATAGATTCCTTAGAAATTACTTGAATGTAAGGAAACTTACTTAAATAAGGTATACTGTAGCATTGTAATATTACTTTGAGAAACACATGGTTTAACTATACATTGTAGCAGTAATTCATATTCACAGGAAAATTGGTCAAAGGTTTGACAAGTTTGAGGGAGGAAAGGAAACAAAAGTCATGCACTGTCCTTCAAGTCACCTAGCCTAAGTTTTATTTCTTACACATAGCTCCCAAGGTACCACAGCTTTAGCAAGTCTCTGCTAGTGCCTTAGTTGTCTGTTCTTTCAATAACTATTTTCTCCCTCCAATCCCTCAATTCCCCTAGTCACAAATACTGATGTAACAAACACAAGGTCCGAACACTGCAAGGGCAAGAATTATGACAGAGTGTTGTATCAGAATAAGTCATATTCTAAATGAATCATAAGCAGAATGATAAGAAATCCATCCTTGCTTTTTTTCTTATTTTGTTATGTTGGCAAACTTTCTTACTGTTTTAGAAGAATTGAAAATAAGTAGAAAGTTGCTTTTCTCTGAAAATACAGTGCAAAGTTAAAGAAACCGTAAAGAAAACTGATATAATATGGGTCATATCCTCAAGGACTTTAATCTCCTCCCAAGAGTTCTAAAAGACTAAAATCAAATAGTGATCTTCTTTCTCTTAAAGAGATTATGATGATTAGGAATTTGGGATTAGCATATATAAACTACTATATATAAAGTAGATAAACAACAAGGTCCTACTATAAAGCACAGGGAAATATATTCAACAGCTTATAAGAACCTATAATGAAAAAGAATATGAAAAAGAATATATATGTGTATATATATATATATATATAACTGAATAACTATCCTGTACACCAGAAACTAACACAATATTGTAAAGCAACTATATATATTTCAATTAAAAAAAAAGATGATGATGGTTTTCTCTCCTAAATCCAATGTACACTTAGAAACTAATGTAAAAATGTCAAATAAAATTTAGACCTTTATTTGATGTAAAACGTCACTGGATAAATGTATTGGTAGTAGATATTATACAGAATGTAAATGAGCCTACCTTAATCGAAAGGTGGTAAGAGTTTATTATCATAAACTCATACAATCCAATGGACATATATGGAAATTCTGGAGGGGACCACAACTAAGTTAAGTAACTTAATATCTAAGTAGTTTAAAAACATAAAACCAATAGGACAACATAGCTAGTCTATACAAATTAAGGATTATTAAAAAATTGTGTGTGTGAGCATGGATTAGTATTGAAATTAATATGGAACTTTGAATCTTTAAAAAAAAGAGGTGTTAAAATACTCCACAAATAAATTATTTAACTTTTCAATAATCTAAACTGCATATCTAGAAGCTTTGTTATCAATCTATGAAGTTATAAACCCACACTATAGATATACATATATATACGTGTGTGTGTGTGGATAGACTAGATAGATGAGAGAGAAAGTGAATCAACTTCTATAAGAGCTAAAAGTTTTTTTTTTTTTTTGAAAAAAAGTGCTTTGGAGAGAATAAGAAGCTATTTATTAAAACCCAATCAGAAATATAGAGAGGGAATAATGAGAGCATGCAGCTACCAAAGTGAAAGTTATTTCAGATTTTAAATTTTCAAACCTAAAACCACATACTTCCCCAAAGGTCAATCCTTGAGTTTCCTATGACTTATGTTAAAAGTCACAGACCATCACTTCTGCCACGTTATTGATCACACAGACCAACTCTGGTACATGGTAGGAGGGGATTATACTAGTACATGAATACCAGAAATTAATGATCCCTGGGAGACATTTTAGCAGCCAGCTATCACTGTTCTCTGGCCAAGAGTTTTCACTAATTCTATTGTACTAATTATACTGCAAGTTCCAAAAAATCTCATCCTGTTACATCTTCAGTCCAGAATCTTGTCATTTAAATCAGGGGTAGCTGCATTTATGGCTCTTTGAGTACAGTTTCCTTAGACCTGAAAACTGGTGAAACTAAAGAGACAAGTTATCTGCCTTTTCCATACCCATCATAAAATGGTGAGATAGGCACAGAATAACCTCCATAAGCACTCCTGTTCAATAAGGGAGAATGAGAGGCTTACAGAAGTCCCTAGTCCATGACGGTTCTGAAATCCAGCCAGGCAAACATTTCCTTGATTTAGGAATTTCCTTGATTAGGGTTTAATCACATGTCTTCCCAGAGACAACATTTTACAGTTCTTGGTTCCACTCTCTGGGCTCTTTTTCTATTCTTTGAGCCATCTTTCTTTCTTCGTGGTTAGCAGGTGTTTGAGGAATTTGGAGATCCATTTTGAAGTGTCTCTGTCTCTTTCAGTCCAAAATGTTTGTACATGTGTAATTTTCTTTAAAACTTTATGTGTTTACTGTGACTCTTACTGGGATTTACTCTATTAAACAAAAGCTCTCCAAAATAAGCTCTTCTTTACCTTGGACATCTGTTAAGAAGGCTGTGGGACAATATCTAAGCCTCCTACAGGCCCTACTGTTTGATTGAGTGGATCTGAGTATCACACACTTTATATTTTACAGGATCTTTTGTCTAACTGAACAGCATTCCAAAGCACCACCTTTGATCTTTCTGAAATTTAATCAAATAATTTTACAGTGACATCTTTGGCTTCTTCTTTGGGCCATAATTTCCTGGCAGTGCCTTGTATTCAACCAGTGTTCAAAAGCCATTTCTGAATTTTAGCATCATTTGCCATCTACAGAGGCTGAGAGTTTTCAAAGGCATGGAGACCATTACTTTTTCTTTTCTTTTATTTTTTGTACAGGATAGACAATTGTAAGCTGACACAACTGATAAAGCTTTTTGAATCTACAGAATATCCTAACCAAAACTTTTTCAACAAGTTAATTGTTGAGCATCAGCATCATTATGCCATCTGTTCTCTGATGTAAAAAGAAAGACAAGGTATTTACTCTTACAGAAGTTACACTTCATTGGATGTAGACAGATAATAAATAAAGATATACACTTAAAAAATTCAGCAAGTACAAAGAAGAAATTAAGTCAGCAATAAGCTAGTAATGAGTGGTATTCTCTGTTTCAGCTAAGATTGTCAGGGAATGGATGTAATGGCTTAAATAGAGTAATTAGGTGAAAAAAAATACTACTTTTGAGGAGGTATCATTTGAGCTAAATAAGAAGGGAAGACAGCCTTGTAATGGTTTACAGTGTTCCAGATAAATAACAATATATGCAAAGACACTGAGATAGGAAGGAAAAACAAAAAGGTTCAGATACAGTTTTCCTGTGTAGATGTGGCTTAGGTATAGGGTTAAAATTAAGAAAAAAAAAATATGTCTTTCACCCAAGAAGACAAATTCAACTGATAATTTAATAAAACTTGCAATTTTAATTTGATAACAATTTTGATATCCCAAGAATTCTTCTCTGTTATGACATAATTTACTTATAGTTTACCTTAATATATTTCCTTTATTTCACTGAATTTCAAAGCATATTAGTTTGTTTATATATTGCTATAACTGGTATCCTAAAGCTTATATTCAACCATATAAGTTATATCATACTCTTTCTAAGTCCTGCTATTTTCCAAAAAATTGTATCTTCTTACAACATATAGTCTGCTTAGATCTGACGAGGCAAAGACTTTGAAAAATAGAAAGTAGGGTAATCACAATGATAATTTCTAGAATTGATAGTTTATTTTTTCTTTTGTGATGACTTGTAAATGTATGTGTATATGTACTAGAAGTATCTTCCCCAAAGAAAAGATTGATCTTTTATGTTCAGATTTTAAAAGATGTATATACATACATAAATCTTTCCTGATCTTAGATTTTATTACCTTCTTGCCTCCATTACACACACACCATAATGATCATACTCACAAACATAGATTAAAACCATAAATAACATTGTTATCTGAAAGAAAGTACAGAGAACCATATAGTTGTGATAGGAAGATTTTCACAGGTGTCTAAAAGGAAATCATTTGAGAAATTCACACTTTTCTCATTATTTCTTTCCAAATATTTGTTTCTGTTTGGTCATTGTTGACTCTCTTTTATTTCTGCACACACACATGCAAATACACATACACATGAATTTTAAAAAAAAATTAAGTGTGTGAGTAATCAAGAGCAAGCAGATGGTTGTTCATGGCTTTTATAATATTTAAATTGCTTTTTGATTCATTCATATACTGTAAATTTCCATATTAAAGCACAGACCTTCCCCCCTATAAAAAGCCATTAGCTGTACTTACTGAGTCCCTAAAAATTAACATGTAGACATAGAAAATTTAGTCACCTTATTATCTGGAACTCTCCTTAGCATAAATATTTTTAAGATTGCCTAAGTATTTCCAGGTAAATCTGGTAGCAGATGAAATGGATCAATCCAATTAGAAAATACAAAAACCATTTACCAAGCCCCAGATCATTTATCAATACGACCACCAGGATGAGTAAAGAACAATAGTTACTAGTGTAGATTTGGACTTACTGGGCCTTGAGGTAGAGGAAGAGTCTGTGAATATTGGAATTTAGAAAGAAGCAAAGGCTTAGAAATAATTGCATATGATCAAGGTTGAGGTTTATATAATTATCACTTCCAAGAACAGAGACTTAAAAATCCAGATCAAGAAACAAGCAACATAAGGTCTCAGGTTTTTTAAAAGATTTTAACACCCTCAGTGCAGAAGTAAAATCAGAAGTTCAGGGAACTTCCGGGAAAGAAAAATTTTGACTAGCAAGTTTCTTTTTGATACTTTTTGCAAGGGTTGTAACAGGAGTCACAGTAAAGAAAACTCTAAGTGTGAACTTTGAGGTGAAAGCCATTTCTGCTGGTTGGAGAGTGGAACACTCAACAAGTAGTAATAATTATGACTAGAGAAAATTTTAGGAAAGAATACGGCTAACAGGTCTAGTGAACCCTCAGTTTAGCAAAGAGCATTTGTGGCCTTTTTCTTTTTTCTGGTGTCAGAGGAAAAACACACATTTTTTTCTATTTTGAGTTGACCAAGGAAACAATCTTTGAAGTGCAAAGATTTGGTTAGCCTTCATGCTATGTCTTGAAAATTAATGATGCACGTTGTTGTCTGATGGGTTATTTTCAAAGTATTCTTGATTTGGGAGTAATATTTTTTAAAAAGACTTTTATAATGGTAAAGAAAGACTAATTTTGGCTCCCATATTTGGGAGTACTCAAAACCAGAGCATGTGTGAATTAGCAGTCAAAATAACCAAAAGCTTTTTTAAAATAATTACCTTTCACCCTATTAAATTTTAGGGCTAAAAAATCAGATTTATTGGTGTAAAGCTAGAGTTATCAAGTTATTTTTTACTTGATTATACATAATTAAGGTGACAGTGTAAGTTCTCATCTAAGTTGGGATTCTTTAAGTGAAAGGGGGAGGAACAGATGCTTAGCCAGTCAGGACATCAAGACAACATAGGTAAATGAAAACCGCCCGTGGTAAAGCAAGCATACAGGTACCCTATACAGAGGCAATTGCCTCCTCTTTGTATATTTATTCTGCTGTCCTAATGCTTGTGGCATGTCATTGTAAGTGGCATTTCAATCTGAAATCTATTTGTAACTCAGTAGCTTCTCTTATTATTATTGTTATCTGTGTTTGCCCCTCAGGTAAGTATATCACAGAATCATAATAACCATTCACAGGTGACACCCGTCAGCACTTTCAACTTTCTGTGTTTGATTAGAAAACAGATGCATTTTTCTAACAGACTAAGCTTGTTTGTTTTCACTGGCTGAAAAAAAAAAACTGAGAAATACTTGGCTGCATATTTCTTTTATTTCAAAGGGCTAGAAATAAAATATTCCTAGAATTTCCACAAGAAGATAAAACCAAATATTTATATTTCTACATATCTGAAATTCTGTCACCGTATCTCCCAAAAGCGAACCTCAAGAACGTCCTTTTTTCCCTTTAAAAGTTAATAATATGAAAATTTTGCTCTCAGCTCCTCTGGAGACAGAGTGAGAGATGACTCATTCAAAAATTTACATTAATCTCTCATCCAAATATATTCCAAATGATAAAACTGATTTCCCTTTTCTCTATCAATGTATTATTCAGTAAAAAGAGATTTCCTGACATGCTAAGAGTGAAGTCCTACAGTCTGCTTGAATAGTATTGTTCAAGTATCAGTTTGTTAATAACAAATATACTTATTTGTGTATTTCCTTTTGATGAATACTCCATTCTGGTTGCTGCAGTTTTAAGGAGAAAATAAATGAGCCGTATCAGAATCTCTATGGTGAGAGAAGAGGAATTATACTCACAAACAGTAGCTACAGCCTAGCACTTACTCCATTAAGAGTTGTAAGTGGATACTACAATATTCGAATCTCTTTCCAAATTTAAGCAGTTAAAATATCTGGGAAAACCAGAAGCCAGTTAAACATGTACATTTAATTGGCAGATGTCAACAACTATACATAGAACAATCATCTGAAGTATGAATTTAAGTTTAGTCATTAATTCCAAAAATATTCATCTCATTTTGAATGAGCAGTTTACAGTGACTAGAAGGATTCTATTAAGAGATATGAATATAGTGACAGCTCCTCATTGAAATCTGCTGATGAAGTAGATGAGATCAAATAGATATACAGAAATGGGGAAGAGATACCATGGACAATGAGTGGGGATTGGACATGGTTTCCTCTGAAACAAAAAAAAAAAAAGAAAGAAATCTCAGCTTTTACTCAGATTGACCATGGGAAGAAACATCTCAGGGAGATGTAGCCTTAACACAGACTACTGTTTCTTGTACAAGTGTGTTTTGAAAAGGAAATATGAAGAGTCTGGGTACTTTGCACAGGCATAGGGAAACAGAATTTCCATCTGGTATATTCCCCAGAGAATATGCTAACCCCCCCCCCCTTTCACTCATAAAAAAAAAAAGTTATTTACAGGGACAACAAATCTACATGTTCCTTCTTCCCCTTCCCACCCCCCACCTAGTTCATTGTGTCACTCAGAGTGAGGGTGATAATTTTTACTATTGAGTCCAGTCCACCTGATCACCATGTCTTCTCAGTTGTGTCACCTAAGGATCTTCCTTACACCCCCCACTGCACCTTCTCTCTATGAACCACATCCATTTTTCATATGGGATTAGAATTATCTCCTAAAATATATATATGACCATGTCACTTTCCTACTTACTTAGTGGATCCTGTTCAGCTATGAATTTGAACTCATAGAATGAACTGCCTATATCTATAAACCTGTCAAAATTCCTGCAGTTCCCCTAATGCTCAGTGCCTTTTATATCTGATTTGCTAATATTGGGTATATCCTAAGCACTAAGCACAATCCAGAAATCTACATGTGTCACTTTATTCATTCATTCACTGAATATTTCTTAGGTACCTTCAGTGTGTACAGAGAAATGCTGGGACAGGGTATAGAACAACAAATAGGGCTGTCACAATCTCTGTCTTCAAGAAGCTAAGTCATCAAACAGACATTTTTCCCCCAGACTGGTTTAAATGCTTCTCTTCTGGCTTCCCATAGCATCCTATGCATGCCTCTATCTTAACTCTCATCAAAATATAGAGAAATACCTTGTCTAATTTCATGTAATCCCAATAGATAATAAACTTCTAGAAGGTAATATAAACATTATTTGTATCATCATCCCCAGTATGTGACTTGGTTTTATAAAGTTTGTTGAATTTAAAAGTATCTATATCATGTTTTGAAATATATAATTACAAACTGCATTAAAAGTGTGGATTATAATACAACAGGTTATGGTTAGGATTTCACATTAAAAAACATAGTTAATATAAAATTTGAAAAACCTAAGAGAAAAATTAAAGTATAAATTATACTGGAGAAAAATATACTAAGGATCTGTCATATTTATGCACAAACTCATACACACACACAATAAGAGCAGAGAGAAATAATACAAAATGCAGACAACGTTAAGGAATGGAGATGAAATAATGGGAATATAAACTACACTAAGAATCCAGTTACTGCGTGGACCAACTCAAAGTATGGAGAAATAGGGCTGAAGGATAGATAAATGCTGATGAGAAACAGTCAGTGAGAGAAAAATTATGATCATTTAGTATAGAAAATTTAGGATGAAAAGTGATTAAACAAAAATATGGAGACTTGAATTTGAGGAATACAAAAGATCAAGATTGAAAAGAAAGAGGACTTTTCACTTATATGTTAAAGTAAATTCTGGACAAAAGCTAGTCAAGAGGGTCTTTGCTAAGGAAACAGTATACCATTTGGGTTCTGAAGAGGTAGAAAGTTATTAAGAGTAAAGCTGGAGGGGAGCAGCATAAAAGTCAGCATAAACAAGGAGAAGATTTTATGCAGGCAGAAGTGTGAAAGCATCTTGTGGATCAAAGCTATTCAGATAGTATACAGCAGCAGGGATGTGTAGCATTAAGATGTCAAATAGGAGGGAAGAGCCTGAAGCCAATGAAAGATGGAGAAGACAGAAGGCATGCACACAGGAGGCAGTCAGTCCAAGGTCAAGGAGAGATGTGGGGGAGTGGCAGCTGAGTCAGGTGACTTGGAGAACTGAGACAGGTAATGGGCTACTAAGAGAAGTCAATAGGGAGCATTTGGCTGCAGGGAGAATAAAAAACTGTGTCATCTGCTCACCCTTTGTTGATGGTTGGCTTTTGAGTTTTATAATTGCTACTTGGTAAAAAGAAGAAGAAGGAGCCTCAATGGGTAAGGAAACATTTATTACTTCCAAAGAAAAATGCATCCAAATAGGTAAGAAAGGGAGTAGAATAATAACCAATAATGTAATCAGAAGAAATTGCCCATAAAATAATGGCAGGGCACACAAATAGCAAGGAAAGAACTTCTACTTATGTCAAATGATAATTACATACACATGATTAGAACAAGTGTGAAGATGCAGCTTCTACCTACCTTCAGTAATCATGTAGAAGAAAGAATAGATAATAGTTGTTATTCAAAAAGTAATACCACAAGTGTTTCAAATACATCACCACCAACAATAAAAAGTTACTTAAGGTTTTAAAAACCAAAAACCTCTCACGCATATATGAGGATATCAGTTATTTAATAAAAAGCTGTCAAATAATGAAAAATGGCTTTTATCCAACTTCTTATTGTCATCAACTTGGAAATTTATGAGGAAAAGGGTAGGAAAGATATTGAATTTCAGCAGGTAACCTGTAGTAGAGAGTTAGAGGATGCAGATGAGAATGTGAAAACAATAACTACTAACATACCAATGTGCAGATTAAATGATGCTGAATAGAAATAACAATGACAACAAAAGAGCCAAGAGCCCACACGATAATATATACAACAAAACTTCAAGAAAAAGTGACAATTGTGGTAAAGAAAGAATGCAGTTCCCAAGAAGATTTAAACATTTTCTCAAATGACTGAACTTCAAAAAAAAAATTACTACTTTAATATTTTATATTTACCTACTGTTCTTAAAATATCCCTGGGAACAACTATAACTGATATGTGCAGGCATTTAAAAATATGTGGTGTCATTTTTGTACACAATTTTGGATCATTCTGCTTTGAAAAACGACTTCTGTCTGACAATCAGCTTTTAGGCCTTTGTTCAGGGGAAGCCGCATTATCACATTAAAACCCAAAGGTCAGACATTTGTGAAACACTGTGTTAAAAGCCAAGAAGCTGAGGCCGAAAAATTCTTTATGCTTCTTCTCAATATAAATTGCAGATCAAACAGTGTTCTAGACTGACACTGGCTATCCAATCTGAAATGAACTGTACTAGGTTTAACATCTAAAATGTCATACTGGGCATTGTGTATGGTTTTAATTTTCAGCTGCCCAGCCTTGTACTTGGTATTTGTACTTTCCAAATGTGCTTTTTGACCTTTAGATGATAGGATTTTATACCTAGAATGAACATGCAAAAGCTCTGTTACATTCATTGTAGCCAGTGATTACTTATTTGCTTGTTCATTTTTTAAAAAATATAGCCTATTTTGTGAATAAACAATAAGAAATATAATTTTAACTGATTTATTTTTAGCAGATGGTGACTTACAAAGAAAAATACTTGCAGCATTCTGTGCAATGGGAAATATTTGAAAATGGAAACTTAAAAACCATTTCTTAGCAGAATCAAGAATTAAGAGATGTAACTCTAATAATTATATTTATTGTCTCTGCCACATACTATATATTAAAGATTGCTAAGCTTCACAACACAGTTGTTTTAAATGTTCTCAATTTTGTCATTCTCTGTAAAGAGCAGTTTACTATGAAGATAAAATAAAAACCCCTACAGAAGTTCATCTTGAAAAAGGAAAATTTTTTAAAAGGAGAATGTTTTATCTCTTGCCCTTCACGTCAGATACTTCCAGATTCCTTTCCAATATCTGTCCATCTAAAAGTAATGTTAAGGGGGAAAACTTTATTTGGAGCTCTTATTAATATAAATGAAAGCTAACCAAAGGGGGAAAAAAAACTTGAATTGGAAGTGATAAGCATGGAAGAGATGACTGTAAAAGGCAATATACAATAAAGTTAGATAATAGGCCATGGATCCTAGTGTTTGAGAATTAAGCTTACCAATTATTAGTTTTGTCAACATAAAACAATCCACTTCTCTGAGACTCAATTTCCTCATCTGTAAGATGGGTTTGACAATGTTTACTTTAGAAAACTGTTGCAAGAAATATATTCGCAAATGCCTAAAAGCAGATTATACAATGTAAAATCAAGATATGTATTCTTACAGACTTGTGGTTGCCAGGGGGGTGGAGGGTGGGAAGGGATAGATTGGGATTTCAAAATTGTAGAATAGATAAACAAGATTACACTGTATAGCACAGGGAAATATACACAAAATGTTATAACTCACAGAGAAAAAAATGTGACAATGAGTGTGTATATATCCATGAATGACTGAAAAATTGTGCTGAACACTGGAATTTGACACAACATTGTAAAATGATTATAAATCAATAAAAATGTTAAAAAAAAGAGATATGTATTCTTTTCATACTAAAATCATTTCTTTAAATGAGTTGTATTAACTGTCCTGTAATCAGGATATGAATATCTTTCTCACTACTGTCTTTGAATAGATTGTATCTGAATAGAATGTTCTACCAAAAGGAATAAATCAGCTATCCTTGAAGAAATGGCTGACTTAGGTGTGGTCAGAATGTGTACAAGAAGTTCAACTTATAAAACCAGATAACAAAAATGATATCAGTTATCAGGGTCATGTCAAAAAAAGTTTCAGAGACCAATTTGAAGAGCCTCTCCTTGGATAAAACTTAGACAATTAGAGCATCAGTCAGAATGATAACAGCAATAACTGAAATTCATCGAACATTTAAATCTATGTGTACATAATGATATCAAAACAAAGCCAAAACCAACAAATTAAAGAAACAAACCAACACAAAACAAAAAAGCTCATTGGTCACTATTAGAGAATGACAGTTAACTAACTTGTTGTATTAAAAACTGAGTAATAAAGAAAAAGAAGAGTTTATCTTTCTTTAGTATAAAAACTATAACTCAGTGTAAATAAATAATTGATAGGAAAGCTATTTGTATAAAATTATGGCAATTACTTTTTAATTAAGAAATGATAAAAATAGAATATCACTATTATCCTACTCCTAGCAATGTAATGGCTTCTAGGAAAGATCAGTGGCTGTTAATACCACATAAAGAGAGACAACTAGATATCATGTATCTCCTGATAGAAATACCCATCACCTAAGAAATGCTGTTGAGAAAAAATGGACCTGACTCTAAATCTAATTTCATTTTTCCCAGAAATATAGGAGACAATGTAACACATTTTCAAGGAATATGAGTAACTCTACCATTTGCTACGTCTTCCACTATAATTTAACAAAAGGATGTCGAGTCATGGCATATGGGATGAGATTCTGCCAATCATTTATTAAAAACAAGAAATTTTGAGCAGGTTGCCACTTCTCTAAGCCACAGTTACCTCTAAGAAAGTAACTGAACTCTTGGTCACCCCCTGTATTATGAAATGATAGGAAAATGAGAGGAGAAAAGTGTAAGAAGAGAGTGAAACTCTGTTACCTCAATTAGAGAAAATTACAGGAAAGACTAAAAATTAAAGGGAAAGTAATGTTTAGTTATTAAAATTGCACTGCTTATACTTTGGATTTAATAACCTGGTAGATGTAACCAGATTTGAAAAATGCTCAATATTTCTATGGACTTTAGAGGTTTAAAAATGCTTTCTCAGTCATTTCTCCAGCTGACCATCACAAAAGCTCATTAAATATGAAAAAGTCACAATATATTCTTTTTACAAATGAGAAAGCTGAACTTCAAATATTAATTAGCCCAATACTCACAAAGCTACATTTCATATTTTTCATTGAATTCATTTATGCATTCATTTACTTAATTAGCACAACTTTATTTAGTATCTTTTATGTTCCAGGAAGTGTACCAGATATTAGGCATACAGTGGTGAGCAAAAAAGACAAGGTATCTGCCTTCATAGGATTGATCTCACATTCTAGAGGGAGATGTGAACAGAACAAATGTAAACAGACAAATACATATACTATTATAATTTTCAGACAGAAATTATATTCAAATAAAAGAAATGAGTGCTACACAAATAGCTTATGAAGGCCTTTGTAAGTCTTCTGTTGAGACTGAAGAGACAAAGAGAAGCCAGTGAAGAGAGGAATGAGAAGAGTACTCCAGGCAGGAGGACCATCATGTTTCAAATTCTCTTATCTCCTATTTACTAGTCTAGCCCAGCACTATCAGCGCATTGTGTGCATTTGTTTGTGTCTGTTGGGGGAGTCTTCAGGTCTCACTTCCTCAGACCATAGCTTCCTAGCTAAGTTTACTATAAAGCTTTGCATGAGACTATAAAGTGCGAGAGACTGAAAGGGAGAAAGGTGAAAGGGGTCTTGTCTAGTATTCTTGGGTATATGGTAAGGAAATCTTGACTCCAGAAAACTTCCACTTACACGTGGATTTGCTGGACCAAACTGCCTACATTGAAGAGACAGGGGCCACATCAGTAACATTTTCCATATATGGTGGCTCAATTCCACAAAATGTGGCACTCAGTAAGATCTTTTATATTACATCAACAAGGTGAGATACCTCAGTGGGGTTTTCTGCTATGTAGAATATTTTCTCTCTTTTTTCTTAAAAACTGTATTCTGCACTAATTAACGCTATTAGACTTGTCATAAAAATCATTGAAAATCTGTATAAGTTCTTTGAGATTTCTTTCACTATGTAACAGTCTCCTCTACCCCTGCATCAGGGAAGATAATAAAGCATTTTGTGTGAAAATGGGAGAAATGAAAAAATGAAAACAACTGTTCATAAAAAGTACCTCATTCTCATGGCAGTCAAATCATCAACATTTCTAGTGTTTTATTTCAAAGGAAGTTATATCTGAGGAAGCAAAGAGAAATTTACTGAAATGATTATGTGCTTCCAGTAGGCATCTCCAACAGCAGCTAAATGTACCTTGTTGGAATTATGATCACAGCAGCATTTTATGTATATATTACTGAGACTGAGTTTTGGGATTCGAAACTCCAGTATGGCAAACCTGAGGGAAATGATTGCAGACAATCACAGATGGGACAAGTGCCCCTTATCCATTGCATACAAACAGTTTTGCATACAGACCCTCAAATCTGGTAACTGAAAAATGGATTTGATTAATTCCAGAAAAATGACCTAGCCTCAATACTTGAACATTCCTACAACAGAAAATGTTAAATAGGAAAGTGTTAAAACCTTTAACAAGCAGTTTCTAACACAAGCCTAGAAGGATCTGTGCTTTTCTCTCTCCCTAGAAATTTCTGCCTCTTACTTAGTCTTGGTACTCTTGTCATATGTCTTTGTCTATCTAACAAATATTTACTCATCTTTCAAGAATCAGTTTCAGCATCACCCATATTTTGACACTAAAAAACATTTCTTGCAGTTATTTGAACAAAGGACACATAACAGTTAATTTTACATGTTAACCTGAGGGGTGTTTTTGGTTGAGATTAACATTTACATCAGTGATCTTTGAGTAAGCAGATTGCCCTCTATAATTTGGGTGGGCCTCATCCAATCAGTAGAAAGATGACTGAATAGATACAAGACTGGCCTGTTAGACTTTCTCTGACTTGATCCTGAACGAGGATTCACTAGCTATCCTGGGTCTTCACCCACTGGCCTTCTGACTAGAACTGCACCATTGACTTTCCGAGTCTTGAGATTCTTAGCCCACTCTGCAGATTTTGTACTTCCTTGCCTTTATAATTTTGTGACATGGAGACATGCTCACAAAAGAATACTAATCATGTGCTTTGTAAACATGGCAAAAGTAAATGGGATGGACTGAGGCATCATCCCTCACTCTTACATTATTATCGGTTGTATTTGTATAGTACTATATTAGAACTTATCTTTTTATTATTGTATTAGGGTAATTTTTATATCAGTTTTTTTTTATATTTTTCATCATTTTGTCTTTCTTATTTCTGTGATGTTTCAAATAACTATGAGTTTTTGTTAATTTAAATTTACAGTTAAATAAACCTAAAATGCGGACTCTGACATTTATTCCTATAGGAATTTCTCATATTTGACAAAATATGATAGAACATATATACATACACACATACACACACTACTTGGATACATTTATAATACACAAAATAGGGGTTAATTATTCAATATGGATTTATTAACATTTTTAGTACAGACCTGACATTTTTCAAACTTCTACTGGTTAGGATTACATTTGATTGTGAGTAGCAAAGATTTGAAAAGTAGTGTCTTAGCCAAACTAGACTAATTAATTTTTCTATAAAAGAAAATTTGATAATTTGGAGTAGATATTGCCAGGATGGAAACATTATTCTCTCTTGCTCCCTGGAAAAGTCTCCATGTAGTCCAGGCTGGCTATTAGAGCTTTAGCGATCACATCAACATTCTAAGCAATAGGTAAAAGGGACAGTTCCTCTTCCCTTCTAAGGAAACTTCATGTTACTATAAAGAATTTCTATTTACACTTCAACAGCCAGCCACTGCAAGAGATGCTATGAAGGATATCCTTTTATTGTGGTGGCAATGTCTCCAATATTTTGTTTAATTAACAAAAAGCAGAGATAGGACATGTAGAGGAATCCAGTAGTTTCTGCCATTCTGTTGGGAGAATTCAAAGAAGTAAATTTCTCACAATTACAGAGAAATTCAAATCTAGTCAAGAAGTCAAAACTATAATGTATGAATCTACTTTAAAAGTTGAGTTCAAATCTTGTAATATGGATCATGAGGGATGGAGAACTTCACAAAAAAAAAAAAGAGAGAGAGAGAAGCCTGATATGAAATATCAACAACAAAATTTAGGCCCTGAATATATATTTGTCAAATGACTGAATTAGCAATCCAAAGGGTATTCTCAGCATCACTGCTGAAAGTGAACTCAAGTCCATCTCAATGTAATACAAATCTGTGAAAAACCACAGATAGGCAATTCATTTTGATGCACTGAATCACCTTTAATGTAAGAATGTTGGCTCTCAGAACTACCTGACACCTCAGAAGAACATATAGTATAATCCCCTACATTTAGTCTAATAAAGAATTAAGATTCCTATTTTAGAGGGAAAAGCCAGAGATATCAAGTGACTCAGATGTGGGAACACAGCTAATAAGTCATCACTTGGGATATAGAATACCTGGTTTTGGGTTTTTTCTTCTTTTCATTTTATTGCTTATTCAGTGAGTTATTTTTTCTACTTCATTGTTTGTTCAGATGTGTTAATCCTATTTGGGAGCTTTGGGTAGTAGTTATGCTGAATAGACACTTATGAAAGTTGTATTAATCACATTATTTTTGAAGTGTTCCATCTTTTCCAAAAGGGAATAAACGTGGCAAATTTTCACCATTTCTAAGGGACATGGTCAGCTATTAATTAGTAAGAAATTTCTAATGAATAAAATCCTTCCTTTTACCATATACAATATTATTTCTATTTGATAAGGCTTATAGCATCTCTAGAGACAAGTCCAATAGTCCAACATGTGAGAAATTAAGTACACTTCATTAATCTCTATTATATATTTGTGAGGGAGATTACTATTGGCATAAATTGCACATAGGGTGGAAACTTCAAAACAATTAGAGGTGAAATTAGGATTCAAAAGCCTTTTTCTCTTTATATCCGTCCTTCCTCTCAGGAAGAGTAGTAAACAATAGGATGGAGAACAAAAATAAATTAATAAACAAAATGACACCCTGTATCAGTGTTCATATTTTTGAAAATGTCCAAAGTTTACTTATGACATCCCCAGCATAATTAACTCATTATCCACGTTCCTTTGTGCTGATGGCTTTATTTTTTACAGATGACTGATGATTACAGTGTTAATTGAAGATTTTCCCTGAGCTTTGCATTGATTTAATAGGAATAATTTATTCTGAACACAAATAAGAAATTGCTTTTGCACAAAGATGAAAATTAGAGGCACTAAAATTTTTATTTGATGTTGCTTTGCTAGTGGACAAATTTTTCAGTAGACAATTTTATACTGTCTGGCTCAAGTTCTATAGCAACTCCACTACAGTTTTAGAATGTGTTTCTCATTACACTCACTAGGTACTCCTTTGAAACTTTAAAGGGGAAACACTGTCAGAATAGAGGACAAATGAAGAGTAATAACATTATCAGTTGTTAGAGTCTAAAGTTCTTTAAAGGCCACTGAATCTGCTTCCTTCTTTTCGTACTTGAAGGCATTTCAGCATGTGGAGGTGCAGCTCATTCAAAATCATGGAGCTGGGTGAAGGTGGATCCAAGACTAGGTACCAGTCTCTTAATTATGGATCCAGTTCTCATTCTTGTTAAGGAAAAAAAAATCTATTTAATTTAACAAAGCACTAAGAAGATCATCAAAGATATCAGTAGAAGCACTACACCCCCACTTTTCATTCCTTACAAAGTTTGATTTGTCCAGAAGCAGATTACCTTCTCCTCCTCTGTTATTTGAATTTCAAAATATTTTTCCCTTGTTTTCCCTTCACTTTGTTTATATTTTCATTGTGTTTCCATTGACTAGGAATCTACAATTATGACAGGTTAGAATGTGACCTACTCTCAAAAAAATACAAGACAGATATGGTAGGGATATAATTTCATTAGTGGAAAGTGAATAATTACATACTGAATTTCAACTTGAAAACTGTTCAGTGAGAGAAATGCCTGAATACATTCCTCATTCCATTTCTTCATTAATTTGGGGATAATTATATTTATTTTGCACAACTAGATATATTTTCCATGAGAAACATATAAAGCTTCATAAGTATTAACTGTACCATTACATATATATTTAAATTTAAATTAAAATATGTTGTTTCCACGTTTTTCTATTTATATATCCCCTGTATGTAGAAACATACATCCAATTGCCTTCCTTCTCCTCCATTGAATAACTGAATGTGTGTGTTTAATAAAAAGAAGCAGTTACTAAGTAGGGGGAAGTTTTTAACTCAAGTTAAAAATCCTCAGTCTTAAAACACAAACTATTCTTTGTTTATATTATTTTTACTTTTAGTGTCCTTCCATGATCCATTTTTCTGGACTGGGCAGTTAGTTATAAGCATTCCAATTACCTATAACAGGAAATACAATTTCATTTTCAGAGAATAAATAAAGCATGGTAAAAAGAGGTTGTAGGAAGAATAAACTGACCTGATCAATTATTAAATAGTTAAAGAAATGTGGCCTTTGGGGCTATGGTTAGATAACTGTAGATGGTCCAAAGCTATAGAATCACATTCTGTTTCAAATTTCCTAAGCATGGGTGTTGGTCAACTCGGGCTGCCATAATAAAACACCACAGACTCGAGTGGCTTAAACAACAGAAATTTATTTCTCATAGTTCTGGAACCTGGAAATTCAAGATCTAAACACCAGCGAGACCGTGTTTTTGTGAGGCCTCTCTCCTGGGCTTGCAGATAGTCGCCTTCTTGCTGTGCCCTCACATGCCCCTTTCTCTCTATGTGACACTCCTGGTGTTTCTTCCTTTTCTTATAAGGATAGCAGTCCTATTGGATTAGGGCCTACCTTTATGACCCTATTTAACCTTAAACACCTCCTGAAAGGTCATATTGGGGGGATTGAGTTTCAACATATAAATCTGGGGGAGACACAATGGAATCCATAATAGTATGGTCTTAATAAAAATCCTTATAAAGTTTTGTACACTATGTATCAAGAGCAGTGATTACAATTTGCATTTGGAGCCAGTACTCTTGGACTATCCATATGCATGTAATTGTTATTGTCCATCCTCCCACCTATTTTAATCTATATATGTCTGCCTAACATTGTCATGGCATTCTGAGTATATGAACAGTATAGCATGAAGGAATCTGAACTGTTAACTGATATGCAGATAATAACATCAATATCTAATATTACGAACACACTGTGTGCCAGGCACTCTGCTAATTTATTTATATTTATCATCTTATTTAATTTTCCTAACAAGTGTATCAATTCTTTGAAGTAGAATTACGTTCATTGATTTATAGAAGAAAATAATGATGCTTAGAGAAGTTAAATCCCTTGTCAAAAGTACCACCTCTGCTTCTCTATGGCCTATGCACCTGTTAGAGTTTGCCCAGACCCTAAAACTTTGATAAGCCCTTGGCCCCTATTTAACTGATCAAAATCCAAAATGTAAAGCTCAATTTCTATAGGATAAGTCACTTACTTGTTAAAACCATCAAAGGTCAAAGCATCACAGTTTAAATTCTCTTTCAGATCCAGCAGTTAAAAGTCAAATACACATGATATGGCACATTCCTCTACAAGCATTTACAGTGCCCTCTCCACCCACTAAAATCCAAAATCCACAAGCCCTGGACAAATTAATTCCTCGAGTACTACATGTGTTCTGCTTCCCTAAATGTGAGTTTTACCCCATAAAATTACAGACCTCCCCTATTTTGCAGGGATAGGGCCTAGAACCATAAACCAGATGGCATGGAGGTCACTCCATGAGCAAGTTCACTCTTATGAGAAGAAGTGAAAGGAAGGGGCAGGGCCAAATATCCTCTGTTTTTCTTTCTAAACTCACCATTTAGATGATAATCCTATCTCCCTTAAAGTGAAGTGTGTGAGAAGGAGAAAGAAGCCAGTAGTGCTCACATGAAAGGGAGCATCAAGTGCAGATAATAGGCATGTTTTCTTCAAAATCCTGCCTCTGTAATAAGCACAATTTACACAGATTTATATTTACATAAATGCCGAAATTTCATTTAGCCAGAATTACACAGGAATTACATTAAAGAGATGAGGAAAGGGCTACGCTGTATGTGTGTGTGTGTGTGTGTGTGTGTGTGTGTGTGTGTCTGTGTCTGTGTTTTTAGGTCAGGTCATATAAGAGAGTTGCATCTTCATCTGCCATAAATGGATTTAGGATGATTTTTAAAACAGAAAAATCAAATTTAAGCATATTTTACTATATGAAGGGAAAAACCAGAAGAAATAGCTGAAGAGTTCAAAGAACTTGCTTCAAAGGAGCATAACTTGGGTGGAGCAAAGTACTTGTTAGGAAAATATCTTATTTATTTTTTAAGCTTTGTAGTAGTATTTGACCTAAATAAACATACATCTTTGCTTTGATATAAATTTTAAATACCATGGAATAATAACAGAAAGATAAAATCTTTGTCTGTTTTTCTAATGTTTATATATGGCCAAGAAAATTTAAAAAAAAAAACAAGGAAACAAAACAAAGCAAAACAAAGATGACTGGTTCTGGTAGTAGATAGAAACTTATGGCTAAGATTAAGACAACATTTCATCTCTATAGGTTCTTTTTTATAGAAAAGAAAAAACATAAAATGTTGCAATATTTTCAAATTGCATTTTTAGAGACCCATGCCAGCTCTAAAGTCCTCTAGAGCCGCACTGTCCAACATGATAACCAGCTACATGTGGCGATTTAAAATAATTAAATTTAAATAAATTTTAAAATTCTATCCCACACATTAGCCATATTTCACATGCTCAAAAGTCACATATGGCTTTTGGCAACATTTTCAGATAGCAGAAAAAAACATTTCCATTAGTGTATACATTACTTTTGGAAAGCACTGCTCTAGGTCTTGCTGTTTACACACTGAGTTTGCACTAAGACCATGTCCTGAAATCCACTGTCTTGAAAAGAAAAGAGCAAACCTGCTAAGGTATCAATGTCTATATAAAGCCAAGTATTTTTATATCACTTAGAAACAAGTCTGAAGTTGTAACCCTGAACTAGGAATACTTCATTCAGATTCTACAGATACTTGTTGAGCACCAATTCTGTGCCAGGCAGTGTGATGGATGCTAAGAAAACAATGTCACTCAAGATGCTCAAAATCTGGAAGAGTAACATCAGCAAAACGATAGAATAGAAAGCCTGAGACCTCAGAGCACTATAGAAACATCAACTTAACATCTATAGCCCAAAAAGCCTCTACAAGAACCCTAGAAACCAGTTTGGAAAACGCAGCACTCAGACAAGCTCAAATTTAAGAACAGCCACAATGAAACAGGTAAGAAAAGTTGCTTCATTTCAACCATATCAGCTGCTCCCTAAATTGTACAGTTTACAATTGGGAGGAAAAGCCCAACTCGTAGCTTCTCCTTTGGGAAGGAAAGAGAAGTACAGAATGCACATTCAATGTCTCACCTGACTCAGAGCACTGACAGGGAACTGACATACCTTGGGTGCCAAGGGGCTGCAGAGAACAAAAGAGAATTCAGCAGCTTGTGGCAGCACTAGAGAACTTGCAATACTGCAGACAGAAACCACCATGGTTCACCACGATCAGGAGTGAGCACCCAGTTTGTGTCTTTCCCTGGAGAGAAAAAGAAAAGAGTAATGCATGAGTCTAATGTTCTGGCTTTTGCGGGTACAACCTGAGGGACTGGTTTCCGTCTCATCTGATGTGGCACACTGACAGAAGAGTTCTAGCTTGGATACCTGGGGGATGCAGAGAGTTCAGTGGCTTGAGGCAGAGGCAGAGGCAGAGGCAGAGAAAAACAGCAAACCTTTCTAACTGGGAAATTACATGCACAAGCCTAGAGAAGGTGCATCCTCAGAAAAAGTTTGAAAAAACCTCAAAATCTAGCTGAGTTGACTGGTGAAGGTTTTCCCCTACATGAAGTCAGTCCATAAGACTGGGAGAGGTGCCTATCTTTTTTTCAAATATGCGGATCCCAAAGCAAAATTATAAAACACATGAAGAAACAGGGAAATATGGCTCAATCAAAAGAACAAAATACATCCCCAGAAACTGACCTTAAAGAAAGTAGTACCGTATTGTTAACTATGTGCACATCATTGTAAAGCAAATCTCTAGATCTTATTCATCTTCCTTAATTGAAACTTTATACCCAATGGTCAACTCCAATTTCTCCCTCTCCCCCACCGCTGGCAACCAACACTCTACATTTTGCTTCTAAGAGATTACTTTATTGATTTTATATAAGGTATCTAAAGGTAGATTTCATGTTATATATTTTTTTACCATAATTTTAAAAAAAGGAATTAAAAAAAGACGCTCAGGATCCATCTGGGCTTTGAACAGTTAAATAAGACTATACACTATTGTTTAAAATAATGTAATAAGAGCTATTATAGGACAGTATACAGCGATAAGGGAGAATAGAGGAGAAGCACTTAGCTAACATCCATGCCTGTCAGGATTATTAGGAAAGGCGTTCCAGAAGAACGAAAGCTAGGGATAAAATACTAGTGGCCCTTTCCACGTGAACATGCAGGTTTAGAACATGAGGTAGTATTTATTTCAGTCAAAAGGAAGAGCATGTAGGAAAGATTAAAGGCAACACAAAGTAAGTTTTAACTTGTAGTGAGAAGATATGGGGTGGAGGGAATGGTGAAGTGAGAAGGAGAGAATAAAAAGAAAAAAAAACTAGCAAAAATTTGTAATCAGTGTCTGTATCATGCAGGGACTAATAAAATACTTAAAGAGTCTGGTCACCCAAGCATTCATCTAATAGACTGAATTTTCATATTTGTTTTATTCACACCCTGAAAAATGCTCTCCACATCATATACCATATGCTGCATGTTTTAAATATTCAATAAGGATACACTGAAAGACTTACTGTGGTAATGTAAATATATGATTAGATTTTTATTTTAGAATGTCTACTTATATTTGGGAAATGAGATTGAAAAAGGTTATCATAACATTAATTCTGAACAGTCTCTGTACTTGCATATGAAAAGAACAACCATAATGCCAAGTATATTATAATGCATACTACACACCTGTCAAGGCTAATATATATATATCGAAAACTATAGCTGAATGTCTGCATGCATGTGTATCAAATACGTTTATGATGCTAGTATAATTGTATTTTAATGATGTATTTATACATTTCTCCTCTGTTGACAGTTTTATTCTTACTTCCAAGATTTGTATAGCACTCATATATAAGGCCATTAGTGAGTTGGGGCAAAGAGAGTAAACACATGCACCCTCAGCACATTCCTAGTTACTTCTTGCATTAAAAGTTTAGGCGTTAATGTTATATCAATAAGGCAGAGTTATCAGTTAAATGAAATATCCATTAGACTGGGAACAGAAGTTCCAACAAAGGCACAGACTGCATTAACAGTTGGATGGGCATTATCCATGACATGTTTGTCCTTGATGTTCAAAGATAATAGCCAGTGGATGGTTTTCTCTTAATATATGAACATATTTGGAAAACCACAAGTGTGTGACCAGCTGCTCACAGGTGAAAGCACTATTGAGCTCTTCATTTTTGGCAGCTCAACCTCTTTGACTCATGCCCTGCATATGCCATTGATTGGGGAAATGTACAGAATCCCCTATTGTTTTACACTAATTCAATCGACTTGCTGCTGTTTCTCACTACTGCACAGCTGTATTAAAGAGTTTGCATTTTGCCTCAGGGATTACAACTATAAGCTTTATAGCAGAAAAATTTAAAGTAGAGCATCAATTGTGACTTTCAGAAAAACTGTTGGAGAGCCACAGCATACATGACTGGAAGGGATCATAAATTTTAAGCAAAGCCTTTTATTTTATAAATAAGAAAATGTAAGTTTATGGAATTTAAATAGACAGCCAATAATTCTACAATGGTTAGTTACACAAGTAAGACTGGTGTTCTATCCAATATATAATGTTGTTATTAGAGTAGTCCATTGACAATAGTATTCTTCCTTTCCTTTCCTTTTCTTTTTCCTTCCTTCATTCTTTCTTTCCTTCATTTCTTTCTTCATGCCCTTTTTTAATCCTTCCTTCCTTTTATTTAGGCAGCCACTCATTTGCTAATTCATTTAGTCACCCTTTTTTGTCAAGCACCTAGTATGTTCCAAGATCAATGCTTAGTGCTAAGTATGTAAAAATGTAAGTTATAACCACAGGTATAAAAATAATAGCTAAGGCTTCAGGAATAAGATGATACAGACTCACTTTTCCCTGTTCCTTCTCTCTAATTACATACCCTGGAAAATACTACACAGTTGAGACATCTGAAAGCTGAAGAGAAGAATGTGTACAGGCCAGAGCATGCAGGATTTGAGCAATAACAACGTGGTAACTTCCCTAGGTTTTCTTTCCATCTCCTATATACTTTGGACTGGACAATGAATAGGACTGCCACAAGAAATGACCAACAGGCATAGAAGAAAAAAGAAAAAGGAAGGAAGGAAGGAAGGAGAGGAAGGAGAGGAAAGGAGGGAGAGAGGGAAAAAGAAAGACAGACTATTCTTTCTAACCAAAGGTCTAGGAAAGTAGAAATCCAACAGAAACCTAGTGAAGAACCCCAAGTACTTCTCCATAAATGGGGTCTCTGTTGATTATCCAGCTCACCAACAGCAGTGGCAAAAGTGAAGCCTCAGCCATCCCAGCCCCTGCTCCATAACTCAGGCCAGATGAGTGGTGTGCTCTCCCAGTGGTTGCAGAATCAACTTCTAGCCATCCTATCACTTAGTCCAGAACCAGGGCCCAGAGAGTGGTCCCATCTTCTCATATCTACTGCAGTGGAAAGCCCTGTGACTCCCTGTGGTATAAAGGGACCAGTTCCAGTAGTTTCCTGCCTCAATCCAGAATATACAAATGGCACCAGTAGGGACTGAGCAGGAGTCCCAGCAGCACCAAAAAACAAAGCAGACAAGACTAAGACTGCAAAGGCTCAGAAAATAAACTTTCATAGGAATTAAAGCTCAGAGAAGTAGACTACAACTTACACACTAAACTTAAACAGGGCAACTGTCTGCTAAAATAGAATACTTAGATAAGAACAAGAGCCCCTTAACAAAATAAACAAAATGTTCAAGATACAATTTAAAAACACTCATTATACTAAGAAACTGGAGAACTGAATTTAATGAGAAAAGACAATCAACCAATGCCGATATGGAAATTAATCTGATACTGAAATTATCTGACAAGAATTTTAAAAGTAATTATCTTAAAAAATGCTTTAGAAATCAATTAAAATTTTCTTGAAACACATGAAAACAGAAAATTGACACAGAAATAGAAGTTATATAAAATAACTAAAAGGAAATTTTAGAATTAAGAACTACAAAAACTGAATTTTTTTAAATTCACTAGTTATACTCCATTGAGGGTTGATAAAAAGGGTAGAATCACTGAACTTCAAGTCACACCAAACAGAAGTTTCCATAGAAAAATGTAAAAAGAGCAAAAATTCATATTATCAGAATACAGAAGAAGAAAAAGAGTGTGGTACTGAAAAAGTATTTGAAGAAACAATGGCTAAAAACTTGCCAAATTTGGCAAAAGACACAAAACTACATATTCAAACATGTGAGAACCTAAAACAACCTAAAAGAAATCTATACCAAAACATGACATAATTAAAAATTGAGAAGTTAAATAAAAAGAAAAAAGTCTTAAAACTAGCCAGAGAAAAAGAATGCATCACCTATAAAGGAATACCAATTTGAATTACAGAGGACTTCCTATCTGAAACCATGCAGGAAAGAAGGAAGTGGCACAGCATTTTTTTTTTAAGGTGCTGAAAGAAAAGAACTGTTAATTATAAGAATCAGAAACTCTATATCCAGTGATATAGCAATCCATCAGTCAAAAGAACACTTAAGATAATTTGTGCTAGCAAACCTACTCTTAAAAATGACTAAAGAAAGCCCTCTAAACACAAACAAAATGGTAACACAAGACATTGTTTTCCTTGATAAACACATAAGTAAATATAGTAGACTATTCTTCATCACATGAGTTTCTTTTAGTAAATATTCTGATTAAAATAAAAGTTATAAATTTCTGATGTGGTGCTAACTGTATGTAGAGAAATATTTAAGACAATTATATTTTTAAAGTGGAGAGGGTAAAGAGACCGAAAGAGAAGCAAACGTTCTACACTTCATTCTATGTTGTAAAACAATGACATCAATAACTTGTGGTAAGCTATATATGTGTATAGCAATACCCATAACAAAGGTAGAAAATTATACAAATCAATATACTCAAAACCATCAAAATAAATAAAAATGTAACTCTAAAAGATGTTTAAGTAATCTAAAGAAAAGCAAGAAGAAAGAAAGAAACAAGAAACACAGGAACAAATAGAAACAAATAATAACAAAATTAAGCTCCAACATAGACATAATTACTTCATATGCTAAAATGTCTAAATACACAAATCAAAAGGCAGAGATTGGCAGAGAAGATCCAATTCATGACTCAACTATACTCTATACAAGAAACTCACTCCAGATGTAACAAAACAGATCAAAAGTAAAAAAAAAAAAAAAAAAAAAAATTGGGAAAAACAATGAACATGCTAATAAAAATTACAGCAGTGCCTGTATGAGTATTATAAGAAACAGTCCTCAGAGCAAATAAAATTGCTAGGAACAAGATGGACATTACATAATGATAAAAATATAAATCCACTAATAAGAAGAAGCAATCCCAAATGTGTATGCACCAAACAACAAGGAAAAAATTGATAGAACTGAGAGAGGAAATAGACAAAACAAGTACAGCTGGAGCCTTCACAATTCTACCTTTAGCAACTGATAGAATGACATGACATTAAATTAGCAAGAACATAGGAGATCTGAACACTATCAACCAAGAGGTTCTATTTGACATTTATAGAATACTCCAGGAAATAATAAAAATAAGAGCATAATGCATGGTATTGAAAATAAAATCTACAAAGAAAAATCAATAAACCCAAATTCTGAAAATAATAATCTACATACTGATAAAACTCCAGCTGGACTAATCAAGGGGGAGCAGAGACAACATTACAGATCCTCAAGACATTAAAATATGATAACGAAGACTA
The DNA here is from genome assembly GCF_048773025.1 of Camelus bactrianus. Taxonomy (NCBI): domain Eukaryota; kingdom Metazoa; phylum Chordata; class Mammalia; order Artiodactyla; family Camelidae; genus Camelus; species Camelus bactrianus. Next base: position 55,776,119 of record NC_133549.1, on the reverse strand, counting down.
TTAAACATTTTATGCCAATAATTTAGATAACTTAGATGAAATGGAGAAAATCTTTGAATAAAGTAACAATCCTTGAGTCATTGGCTTAGGCAAATATTTCTGAGATGAGATATATGAAAGTATAAATCATAAAATAAAACATTGATAAACTGGACTAAGATCAAGACTTTTGTTTCGTTTTGTTTTTTGTTTTTAAATTTGCCCTTTGTAAACGCTATGAAGAAACTGCAAAGATTAATGACAAACGAAGGAAAATTTTTTACAAAACATATATCTGACAAAAGTTTTTCTTGAGTTCAGAAAAGGTAAAGAATACTTACAACTCAATAATAGGAAGTCAAACTCAGTTTTTCTAAGTGGACAAAATATTTCATCAGACATTTCACAAAGGAGATTCTATTTTTGCCCTTCTTAAGATACTAATTTTCCCTAAATTCTCACACTAAGACTACTTCATTGAGAAGGCCCATGATTTGATAGAGCCTATAACTAGCATTTTGGAATGCATAAAGTATTAATTGAATTAATAAAAGATGCTTAATCTTATTAGAAACTAAGAAAAATATAATTAAAATAATACAATAAACTTGGAAAAATTTTAATGAGTGGAGGATTTTTTGTGTACATTTGATTGAAAAATTCAACACAGGAAATAAGTATTTGTATATCTTAATAAAAATATTGATATCTGAATATTTAATATTGACAAAATAACTGACAAAAATACCAGTAAATCACTAATTTTAAAATGTCATAGAACCATGTGACACTGAAAAAATAAAAACCTGTATTGTAATCAGTGATTCAAAAAATTTATTTACTTGGAAACTAAAATAACTAAGTCACTGGTTTTGAACATAGTTTAATTATGTGATATAAAGAGACATGTAAATGAGGAAAATACCAGAAGTTAGTTGAGTTTTATTTTTTAATGCATTCATTTAATGGAAATATAAAGTTACCTGAAGATTTATGACTTTTTTCTCATCATGTTTAAACAGAAAAACATGTCAAATAGATGAGTAATTTCTATAGCAATATTGTAGGGTAGATGGATATGGATGAAATGAGGGGGAATCCCTAGAATATGCCTTTGTTCTTCCCCTTGCTTTTCCAAGTCACCCACTCTGTGCACCAATGAGACACTAGCTGTCCCTGGGTGAATCTCCATGCCTACTGCATGGTAAAAAACAAATTTAGCACTTAGTCTAGTCTATGAAGAGAAACAACTAACTCTTCTTGAACTGAAAGGGAAAGATTTATATAGATAAGGTGAAATTATCAGCCTTCAAAATTAGAGGAAACCAATGGGAATAATCTAAACACTATTATAAGTGCAACAGATACATAACAATAAGTTTGAGAATTAAAAATAATCCCTTTAGCTTTCAGGCTTTTATCATGGTGTTTTGGTTCATTACTGTCAGAAAACAAAAAGTAAGAAGCTGGAGGGTTAGACAGTGATTAGAACAGATTCAAAAGGCTTTAATGGGCATTTACTCCTAGTGAGATATTCTTTCTCATGAGGATCTTTCAATTTAGTTCTGATGGTCCGTATCCAAATTGCATGGTTGCTGAGCATTGTAAGAGGAATGAGACTGAAATAGGGAATTGAGCAGGGTGTAAGACAGAATCTATCCATCTGGAACTAGCAAACCAAAGCAAGAATTGCCTTATGATCTGCAATTTAGATGCTAAACATGAAGATTCTTCCTGAAACGAGATGTAGTATGTTGATCTGAAAATTCCAGCAAAGCACAGCTGTAGCTAACATCAGACTATCACTGATGATTCTGAGAGTTATGGAAAAGTAGTAATAGCTTTATGTACTAAATGTTAAGCCTTTGGAAGGTCATTTCTCAGTTGTTGTTCTACTGAAACCCAAAATTAGACTTTTAAGTTTATTGACCAAGTTGGCATTGAAAAACAAATAATAGGAAACTGTGAAAGGTAAAAATTGTAAATCATGTTAAACATTAATGCAACTAGATGAGATATAGTTTATTGGAAAAAGTCTAATCCGTGTTGTATACATTTAAGCATTTACTAAGTTATTTGCAGTTACTCATGTTCTGGCTTTATTTAAATATGAATCCCAAAAGCAGCTGATGGAAGTGGGAACTAAAATGTTAATAATATCCTCTGTGTTGAACATAGATCAAAATATTTTCCAAAAATTCTTTTACCTGTTTTTTCACAGAAACCTGCTCATCATTATTCCTATTTAATAAATGAGAAAACAGAATTCATGATTTCATTTAAATTGTCCAAGGTAGTGGAACCGAGAATGAACCCAAATCTCTATTACAAAAACCATGTTCTTCACCTTTTGTCATGAATTGTGCTATAAGAAACATGAATTTCAGCATCTGCAGGGAACAACTGATTTCGCCTGTTGAAATATATCTCTCTTAGCTAAGTTTAGGCTTTGATCATCTCAAATGCATTCCCTATCCCACTCACTTTCCCTGCAAAACATTTATAGAAAATATAGCTGAAGATGTACTATGTTGAAAATGCTGGTCATTGTAATGCTGTAATTGAAGAGTATCTAAAAATCTATTTGTCCTAAGATATGACCTCTCTCACCTGTTTTAGTGTCTGAAATTCTCAATAAATAAAAGTTTTTATAATTTCAGAAATCATAAATATAAGGCATATATATTTTGGAGGTAAAGCACTACTATCACATGTAGGTAAAACAGAAGAAAAACAAAATAACAAAGCAATTTCAAGTCAATTTTAAAAACATTTACTGAGAACCAAATAGAGAATAAGATGGTGATGACATAGGAAAAACAGGTCTTCAACAAAGGCTGAATTTTACTGCTGCATACCTCTCAGGCCTACTCCAATTAGTTCATGTAATAGAAAGATCTAACTGATGTCAGACGTATTTGTTTCAAATTTAGCTTTGGACCTTACTAGCTCTGTGACCTTGGTAAAATTACTTGGTTAGGCTTTCTCGAACTTCTGTTTCCTTTCTATTAGTTTGGAAAAATAAAAGCTAGTTCAGAGAGTTTCTATGTGGCAGTTAAAGGAGAGAATGTTTATTTTTTAATATCTAGTTGAGTGGCTTGGATTAATAAATGTGAATTTCATCCATTCAGGACAAAATTCACACAGATGCCAGGTTAAAGGAGGACTTAATCCATCTTCTTTTCCTAATTTTAAAATTTGCACATCAGTTTAGAATTTGCCATTGCTTTTTTCAAAACACTAAAATGATTAGCACCTGAAATTTTCAGAGGGAAGGTTTTCTTATATTTTTGAAGGAAAAAATACCTAACTGTGTCAGAGCAAATTATCTAGCTTTGCCAATATAGTATTACTGTATTCTACTAATGAAGTATTTAATCTTCTTGCCTGCTTTCCTTTAAACAAGGTAAAGTTATTGTGTCAAATTCATTGACTTGAATATTAAATGGGAAAGAAAGCTAACTGGTCTACCTCTACATCTGTATTTAAGATATTTACTGAATTCGGTGTCATCAGTTCCAGAGAATTCCTGGGGACACTTGGCTGGTTCACTGACTTATACATAAGTATGCCAAGTATTCTCTGAAAATTATTGGCAGCCAAGTCTGTAATAACACACAGTAGTAAAAATTAAAATAAATTTAAAAAAGAGACAAACAAAAACCATAATCCATAACTTCCCACCTAATACAATGTAATTCATTAAAAATCCCAGTAGGCATTTTGGTAGAAATTGATAAGCCATTCCTAAAATGTACATGGAAATGCAAAAGATCCAGAATAGCTGAGTAATATCTGTGAAAGAAGAAAAATGTGGAAGATGGACACTTCCCAGTTTTTAAAGGTACTATAAAAGATGCAATAATCAAAACAATGTGGTGCTGCTATAAGAATAAGAATATTGATCACTTAAACAGAATTGAGAGCCTTGGAAACACAGTATGTTTTTAACCAATTGATTTTTTTGAAAAGAAGTGCCAAGAAAATTAAATGAGGAAAGAATACTTTTTTTAACAAGTAGTGCTAAAACAATTGGATGTTCATATATAGAAAGATGAACTTAGACTCTTATCTCACATTGTACACACAAAAAAAATAACTCAAATGAATCATAAATATAAGAATTAAAACTAAAAAGCTTTGAGAAAAAAACAAGGAAAAAACAGAAGATGTCATATATATATATATATATATATATATATATATATATATATATATACACACACACACACACATATATATACCACACACATATACAATGGAATACTACTCAACCATAAAAAATAATAAAATATTGCCATTTGCAGCAACATGGATGGACCTGGAGATCATCATACTAAGTGAAGTAAGTCAAAAAGAGAAAGAAAAATACCATACAATATCACTTACATGTGTAATCTAAAAAAAAGGATACAAATGAACTTATTTACAAAACAGAGACAGACTCATAGACATAGAAAACAAACTTATGAACTTACGGTTTCCAGTGGGTAATGGGAGTGGGAAGAGATAAATTGGGAGTTCAGGATTTGTAAATACTAACTACTATATATAAAATAGATAAGCAGTAAAATCCTACTGGGACAGGAAACTTACTCAATATCTTGGAATGGCCTATAATGAAAAAATACAGTATGTGTGTATAAATGAATCACTATGCTGTACACCAGAAAATAACACAACATTCTAAATCAACTATACTTCAATTAAAAAAAGATAAATCATTCTTAAAAAAATATTTTCTGGGAATGTTCATAGCAGCATTATTCATAAGTCAATCACTAGAAACAAACTGACACAACATTGTAAACTGACTATACTTCAAATACAAATGGGGAAAAAAAGTAATAAATCTATCACAAAACAGTCCAATTTCCATCAACTAGTGAATTGATAAATTGTTTTTGTTATACCAACACATTACAATGTATTCATCAATAAAAATGAACAAATTACTAATGCATGCTACAACATGGATGATTCTCAAAACACTATGCTAAGGCAAGGAAGCTAGATTAAAAAAACCAAAAAACAAAAAACCTAGATATTGCATGTTTCTGGAATGTCCAGAAAAGGCTAGTCTACAGAGACAAAAAATACATCAGTGCTGGTCTGGGCTTGGGGATAGGATCAGGGATTCACTGCAAATAGGCAAAATGGATCTCTTAGAGGTGATGGAAATGTTCTAAAACTGACTGCACAACTCTATATAAATATAATAAAATCATTGAATTTTGCATTTATAATGGATGAATTTTATGCCATGTAATCCACACTTCAATAAAGCTGCTTTAAAAATTAAGTAAACCAATGGGAATTTCTTTTTCTGACAGCAAGACTGAAAACACACACACACACACACACACACCCACACACACACACACACACACAAACCAGAGGATATACTCACTAGTTGATAAAAGCAAAAGTATTTTCTTCATTAAGAGTTTGAGTCCCTATGAACACTTTTTAATTAATTATTTGTATTGTTTGCCACATGTTTACCTTACTTCATAGATATTTCAATCAGATACGCAATTTGCCTTAATGCATTAAAACGTGTACACCAAAGGAATAGTTATTGTCAAATTTTTAAATAAAAATTTCATAATACATTTTGTATCATATTCTAAAGAATTACTATTATCAAAAATAGCTTTCTTTTTTAAATTCAGCTGACTAAATTATTTAAGTTCTAGGGTCTTGTTTGGAGAATAGTTGAAATACAGAAAAATCACCCATCAGCTAATGGTCTAAAGTGATATAAACATAGAAATATTCTGATGTTTAGGAAGGTAGCAAAGAGGAGATTTTTTTTGACAGTTTTACCATAATAATGAATAAAATTTTAATACTTTTAAGCATCTTTTGAAAATGTCCTAGTACATGTGTTTTATTTACCTGAACTGTTATTGCTTTAGCCTCTGAATTAATAAGTATCACAATGGAATTACATTTTAGTAACCTGTGAGTGATTGTGACATGGAAAGCAAAAAATCAGTGATGCTATAGAGAAGAATGGCTAATGTTAAAATACCAGGAGAAAATTAAATGGATTTTAAAATATTACTTTTTAGCTAAAGTTTATAGTGTACGATATCCAAACACAAGTATGAACATATGTGCAGAGATATATAGATGTATATGTATATATGAATATACATACCTATTATATATAATGTTTTATTCATTAAATTTCCCATGATTCATTTAGATGATCTTGCAAAAGGGCAGAGAAGATCTGGAAATACAACTTCAACTCCTAAACAATGCTGGGAGAACTGGATATACCAAACAGAAACTTCTGTACAATTAGAAATCTGTCTCCAAAGCATAGCATTTTGTTTTGCATCTTTTATAAAGTACAGGAGGTTTTTTTTTTCTATAGACAATTGCAAACATATGCCTTATCTCATTACTTATATTACTTAAATACTCTATGGATATGAGATGAATCTGCCCCCATAATCATTTCATGCATCCCAATAAAACAGTTGATATTTCATTTGAGTGATAACGTAAGTACAATTTTCAGAACCATTTCATATGTTCTACACAATAAAAGCTTCAAAATGACTAAGGAAATTTTCTATTTCTAGGAACATATGCTTCTTTTTAAAATTTTCCACTTGTTCAATGACTGAAGAGATGTTTCCATTTTAATAATGAAAATATAATGCCCATATCAACTATATGCTTAAAGGAATTTGCTTTACTTACTTGCTGGTTGTGCTATTGATTTTCTGCAACAGGGGAAGATGATGAGCAACAAAAAATTTTTATATATAACCTATGGAGGGTATTATACTTTGACAAGCTGTAAACTAGACCTCTTTAAATTTACAATTACATACAATTTATATATTTGCAACTTCTATACTACAAATATAACTCTTCCTTAAAATTATGGATTTTTTACCATTAGTTTTGTTGAAATTAAAGCAAACGTAAATATTTGTACATAAAGTACAGGACATACATATATAATGTACCTAAACGTTTACTTGAATCATCACTCTCCAATTGAACTTTCTGTTGGTGGAAATGTTCTAAAATTTGCACTGTCCACTATGGCAGCCTTTAGGCATACATTGCTATTGGGCACTCAAATGTAGCTAATGGGTCCTAAGAACTTTCTATTTCACATATCTCCATTTCTTTGCTTTAATGCTTCTATATAATCTACTTTATATTCACTCTATATAATCTGTCTTCTGTGTTCTAATCACTTTATTGAACATCTCTCACAATGAATACTAATAATAGACATGTTGCTAAATTCAATTAGTAATTTTCATTCAATCTTACTTGACCTCTCAGTGTGATCTGGCATAGTGAGCTCTCAAATTTTTGAAAATTTTCTTGTCCCTTATCTACATCATATCACACTCAATTGCTTTTCTCTATATCACTGTAGAATTTTCTCTCTTATTAAAAGCCTAACTTTTCCCTGTAAATCCGTAAGATGACAACTATACTGGTTCCAGCCATCTGCTCTTTTTCACTCTACACTCTCAACCTAGGAAATGGCATCCATCTCCATGGTTTCAACTGCCTATTTGTTTATAACTATCAAGTGTGTATTTCCAATTCTCACCTTCTTTAAACTCAAAACCTACTTGTCCATGTGTCTTTTTTTCAATGCCCACTTTGATAGAAACACATCTAATTAGTAGGTCAGGAGAAACAAGTTAAGGATCTTTCACAGACAGAATTCTCTTCCAGGAATCACTATTTGAATAAAGTGCAACACAATTCATGCAGTTGCACAGTCAGAAGCCTAAGTATCTTATTTGGTGATCAGTTTAGCAACTCCAATTTATCAGATCCACTAAATCACAAAATCTATAAATGATCCTACCTAAATACTTCAAGTTATTTCTACCTTCACTGCCACTTCACCAAATAGAATCGCACAATCCAAAACTGTTCTCATCTTTCACTAAGACTACTGAAATAATATTACTTCCTAGACTTTTTTTCTTTCCATCCAGAATACAGGCTTAATTGGACTACTGAAATTTGACTTGTCATCTAGTAATGAGAAACCTTCCATAGCTCTCTATTACTCTTATGATAAAACTAGCATCCTTAAAATGGCCTACTAAGAGCTCATATAAACTACCCCTTATATAAGAAATTATTATTAATAATTATTTACTAATAAAATTTTTATTAATAGCTTACCATTAGTAATGAGCAAAATATTAATTGCTTAAAGGAAATTATTATTTAAATTATCAAATAATTACTTAAAGCATATTATTATTCATTGCTGACTATTAGTTACGAGCAAAAGTATACCAAATTCTTGCCCTCAATAAGCTTGCTGATTAGAAAATGAGATATTAATCAAATAATTCTACAAACAAATATAAAAATGCAGTTATGACCAGGATTTAGAAGTCCATAGAGCTTTGTGATCCTATGATAAAGAGGCTTGATCTAGCTAGGCACGTAGGTGAAGGAAGCCTTGATCAATGTCTGAAAAAAACTGAGCAGAAAAATATGGAAAGATGAAGAGTTAATTATATTTTAAAAAGTTAAAAGGACTCCTTCCTTGGAGTACATCATTATATTCAAAATATATAGAGGAGATTATTTAAATCCTTTACAGACAGAAAACCTACTTAGTATGGTTCTAGTCATTTATATTTAAGATTCATTTTATGTCCCATAATATGGGTTTGTTTGACTGATGTGCACTGGAAAAGAATGAATATTCTGTCATTAGGTGCAGTGTCGTATCAAATACTGTAAATGGCTTACTGAAATCTCAACTATTACTATGGATTTGTTTAAGTCTCCTTGCAAGTCAGCTATGATTCATGATTTTGATTCATGTATTTTGAATCTCTTATTAGGTGTGTATAAACAATTATGATTATTAAATTCACATGATGAATCGGCCTTTTTATCATTATGAAATCATCTTTATTTCTGGCAAAATTTTTCCTCTAAATATACACATATTTGTTAAAATAGCCATTCTAGGCATTCTGTTAATTAACATTAGTATGGTATATTTTACCCTTTTACTTTTATCTACTTATGTCTTTATATTTAATGCATTTAATATAATTACTTTGCCTTTGTATCCAATCTGACATTCTCTGTCTTTTGTGTGTTTAAGGTACTTATACTTAATGTAGTTATTCATATATTTAGGCTTAAAGTCCATCATTTTGCTTTTTGTTTTTTATTTGTCTCATCTGTTCTTTGTTCCCCTTCTTCCCTGTACTGCCTTCTTTTGAGTTAGCTGGGTATTATTTAGATTCGACTTTATCTCTTTTATTGGTTTATTAGCTATAGCTCTTTACTTTCTCATTTTAGAATGTACTTGTATTAGTTTTCTACCACCACACAACAAATCATCACAACTTAGCATCTTAAAACAACACATGTTATATCAGTTTTCATAGGTCAAGATTTCACACAGTTTCCATGGGACAGAATTTTGCATTCAACTCAGGATCTTACAAGGTTACAATCCAGCTATTAACTGGGGAGTATCCTTTCCTGGAGATTCAGTTAGGGGAGAATCTGCTTCCAGGCTTGTTCAGATTTTTTGCAGAATCCAACCTCTTGAAGTTGTTTGACTGAGGGCCTCAACTTCTTACTAGCAATAAGCTAAAATATATTCCCAGGTCCTGGAGGCCACCCTCAGTTCCTTGCCACATGATCCTCGCCTCAGGCAGTTTATAACATGCCTGTTTTTTTACAGCCAGCAGGAGAATCTCTCTCTCCAGTTTGCTGTGGAGTATTATATAACTAAACAGTATCAGGAGTGACATACCATCACCTTTTCCTAATAAGCAGCCTAATTAACACAATGATACCCTATCACCATTCTATCATTTAAAAACAAGTGCCAGGATCCAACTGCACTCAAAAGGAAAAGATTATACAAGGAAGTGGCCACCACGGGGTGTATAAGCACCACTGCTTTGAGACTATTGTATACAGCTTTGATTTATCATAGTCTACTTCCATCTGATATAGAATTTTACATAAAGATGTGTAATTTACTTCCTTCTCCCCTGCACTTTTTGCTATATTTCCCTTTCACTTATGTTATAAAACTTACATCACATTATTGCTATTTTTGTTAATACAGTTTCTTTATTATCTTTAAAAAAAAGATTTAAGTATTAAGAAAGGCATACGTTTTTACTCATGTAGTTACCATTCCTGGTACTGTTCATTCCTTTGTACACATTTAGATTTCAATCTAATATCACTTTTTTTTCCTGATTAATAGACTTCTTTCACATTTCTTGTAGCACAAACAGACTAATGATAAATTCCTTCAGTTTTTGTATGTCTAAAAATGTCTTCAGTTAATTATTATTTTTGAAAGGTATGTTTCCTATATGTAGAAATCAAGAGTGACTTTTACTCTAACAGTACTTTAAAGATGTTGCTAACACTGTCATGTTCCTTGCAGTTTCCAGTAAGAAACTTACTGTAAGTCACAATACTTTTGTTTCTTCATATATAACATGTTCCCCCACCCACCAAGCTGCTTTTAGCAATAGTTTTGAGCTATGCAATTAAGTTTATTGTGCTTGGGGTTTGTTGAGCTCCTTGGATTTGTGAATTTATAGTTTTCATCAAATTTCAACTTCTGTGTTCATTATTACTTAATTTTTGTCTTGGATACATACCTAGGAGTGGTTCATGTGGTCACTGTTTAACATTTTGAGGAACTACCAAACTTGTTTTTCAAAAGCAGATGCACCACTTTACATTCCTACCAGCAACATGAGCAGTCCACTTTTTCCACATCCTTCTGTCTTTTTGATTATAGCTCTGCTTATCTTTTTGAACAAAACTGTTTCAATATCCTTGTCTGTTGATTATAACATTTATTTCTATTCTGATCAGTGATTGATTTTTCTCCTAAATATGGGTTTTCTTTTCCACTTCTTTTTGCCAAGTTTGGTAGTTTCCAATCGGATGCCAGACATTGCAAACTACACCTCACTGGTTGCTGGATATTTTTGTATTTCTATAAATATTATTGAACTTTGGTCTATCATATACTTGGGTTTTGTTAAACATTTGATCCATTTGGGCCTTGCCTTTAAGATTTGTTAGATGGCACTAGGGCTAATGCCCTACTACTAAGGCAGAATCTGTGCACTCAAACCAAGGCCCCACGGATTATGAAGTTTTCCAGTGTGACTGGTGAAAAGAGTTACTATTTCTGACCCTAAGAGACGTCTGGGAATCCTTAAAACCCTTTCGGGGTAGTTTCCTCAGACACATGACGCTCAGTACTCAGCAGAATACCGGAGAAAACTCTGCAGAACTCCGAGTTCTCTCTCTGAGCAACCTTCTCCTTTCTCCTACACTCTCTAGAGAACGTTACCTGCCTTGGTCTCCCCCAGAACTCCAGCTCCGTCCTGTCAACGCAGGTAATCCTCTGGACTCTGCTTAGCTTTTCTCTCCCTGCACCGCATCCTGGAAAACCGTTTAAATGCAGTATACTTTTTGAGCTATCATTCGCTCTCTGGGTCTCTAAGATCACTGTTACTCGTTACTGACGTCAAGCAACTTGAAAGAAAGACCCAGTGTTCTCCTTCTACAGCAGCAGAATTTTTTTTTTTAAGGTAATGCCGAGAGTTGCCCCGAAAAGTCAAACAGCACAACGCTCCTCCCTCTTTCGCTTAGTCTGAGGAGAACTGGGACGCGCGCCGCGGAGCGAACTCAAGCCGCACCTCCAGCCTTCAGCACGGCCCAAGGGCTACTGCGCAGGCGTAGAACTTCTGCGCTCACGCCGCGCTCAGCAGCAACTGCGCCTGCGCCAAACAGCTGCGCGCCAACGAGCGAATCTGCGCCTACCAATGAGAGCTTACGATGGTCCTTTATTCCCGCCCACTGACCGGATATCCAATCGCTTGCTTCGGCGCGCAGGCTGTGGTGCATTCAAAGTGGACAGAAAGTAGAACTGAAGCGCGGCCGGGGAAAGATGGAGGCGGCGGAGACCGAGGCGGAGACTGCAGCCCTAGAGTAAGTCTCCGCCGCCAGGTGACAGCCGGGGACGAGATAGGGCGGACCTTGCGCGCCCCCACGTAAATTTCTTGATACCCATCTATTCTTTACAGCTGTTGGGGTACGACTCTGCCGTGATGTCCCAACACACTCTCTCAGTGGGTCATTTCATCCTCATTCCTGCCTCCTAAAGGACCGCTCCAGCCCCTAACAAGGAAGATCTCTGGAGAGCCTAGACCAAGACATCCAGTGCCCTGTCCTGAGCCCCTCCTTAAGTATTCTGAGACCCCGCCCGCCCCAAGGCTTGTGTCCTCTTCTTGGAGGGCTCCTCCATTCTCTGTATATCTCCCTGACTGCTTTCAGAAACTTAGACGGTTTCTCTTCAGTGAAACATTCCCTATTTAAAATCACAGCTCCGTCCTAACATTCCTTACTCCCCTTGCTTTGCCTGTTTTCCTCAGGGCACTTATCTCCGTCTGTCCTCCGTGCACTCACCATTCCTGGGCCTAGATGGCCCTCCCCTTGCTTTGCCTGTTTTCCTCAGGGCACTTATCTCCGTATGTCCTTCGTACACTCACCATTCCTGGGCCTAGATGGCCCTTCAAGCCTGTTTGCAGATACTAGTCAGGGCAAGATTCAGCATTAATATAAATATTCACATATGTGCATGTGCACACAAGTTCTGTAGAACTAGCACCCCAGGGGCCTTCAGTTTTCCCTGTTTTCTTGACCCTTCAGGGCCCTGGCCAAGGTGGCAGACATCCTGGAGCCTATTGGTCTGCAGGAGGAGACAGAACTGCCTGCTCAGATCCTGGCTGAGTTTGTGATGGTATGTGCAAGATAGAAGCCAGCCTTTCAGAAACCAGGGACTGCTCCTGTTTCCTCCTATTGCAAAACAGGGCAGCAATGATAGTGCAAGGAGGTAAGAATGTTCCCTGCCTCTACCCTCTAAACAGGACTCCCGGAAGAAAGACAAGCTCCTCTGCAGCCAGCTTCAAGTAGTAGACTTCCTGCAGAACTTCTTGGTTCAGAAGAACACTGCCCAGGGCCTGGACCCCTTGGCTTCTGAAGACACGAGCCGTGAGTAGGCAGGGGGTTGGGATTGGGGCTGCCCTGAGTGAAGAAGAAAGGGGAACATAAGTCAGGTCAGCTATTTGGCTGATGGGAAGACTGAGGCTCCAATGTTGCAGGTAGATAGGCCAGGCTCACTTATACCCTCATTCTATGTGGCTCTTCTCAGGGCAGAAGGCAATTGAAGCCAAAGAGCAATGGAAAGAGCTGAAGGCTACCTACCAAGAGCACGTGGAAGCCATCACAAGTGCCCTAACCCAGGCACTGCCCAAGGTGGAGGAGGCCCGAAGGAAGCAGGCACAGCTCCAGGAGGCCCTTCAACAACTCCAGGCCAAGGTGAACCCAGGATAGGGGGAGGGAAAGGCAGACAGAGGAGGAGGAAAAGGGTGAGCATGCTGGGTTGGACCCACTGGCTGTCTTTTAAAATCCAGCCATAAAAATACACTCTTCTCTTTGTTCCCATCCTTTTGCTTACCTGCAGAAGCAAATGGCCATGGAAAAGCTCAGAATAGCCCAGAAGGAGTGGCAGCTGCAACAGGTATGTCCATTCCCCTAGGAAAATATCTTTTCCCACCACTATGCCATTGCATGGACCAAGTCCTCTGCCTGGAAAACCTTCATCCTGTTTCATCCTGTGAGGCATTATAGTATAGGTGCCAACACAGACTTGAATCTCAGCATCACCACTTAACCACTGTATGATCTTGGGCAGTCATCTAACTTTCTGTGCTTCTGTTTATTCATCTGTGAAATGGAGGAAATAGTAGCATCTACCATATAGAGTTGTTATGATGATTAAGTAATTAGTACTGGGAGTGCTTAAAATAGTGCCTGGCACATAACAGACTAAGTAAGTATTATCATCATCTTTATGCCTCTTCCCTCCAGAATGTCTCATGCTGAAATAATTCATTCAGACCCTTTTCTCTAGGCCCCTTGTCCTGCCTAAAGTGAGTAAGGCCCCTCTTTCCATCTGAGGCTCTGAACCCCCAGCTAGGTCTAAGCTGGAGGAGTTGGGGGAATGACTCTAAGACCTCAGCATCTGAGGAACCATGTCTACATTTCCATTCCTGGTAGGAGAAGCGTCTGCAGCATCTGGCAGAGGTTTCTGCAGAGGTGAGGGAGCGTCAGAAAGGAACTAAGCAGGAGCTTGATCGACTGTATCAGGAACTTGGAACTCTTAAACAGCAGGCAGGACAAGAGCAGGACAAGCTGCAGAGGTGAGGCTGGGAGCATGGGCTGTAGACCAGGGGTGGTCCAGGTGAGTTCCCTTTCTTCACACCCACCTCCTCCTTCCAGGCACCAGACCTTCCTCCAGCTGCTATACACCCTACAGGGTAAGCTGCTGTTCCCCGGGGCAGAGGCAGAGATACCACAAAAGCTGGATCTTCCTAAGGATAAGCCCCAGCAGCTGACCCAGCCCCAGAAGCAGAACACTCGGGACACCATGGGGAGAGACAGAGATGTGTCATCCAAGGTGAATGAGAGATGGAACAGATGGGCAGGGAGCCAGAGAGAAAAGCTGAGAGATAGGCCTTACCCACTGTCCATACTGTGTCTCCCCAAGGCTGACGGCCCACAGCCTGCTGGAGGTGCGAGCTTGCCATGGCTTCCTGGGGAACGACAACATGGGGAAGGATCCTAGAACAGATCAGACTCCAGCTCAGACCATGGTGTCCTTGGACTGCAGGTACGGCAGGAGGGAGGGCCTCTGGTCTACCTGTCTCTGCTTCTGAGCTCCACTGTTCATGTAGGGGATGAGATGTGGGAAGGAGCAAGGAGTTTATCTTATGGTTGAAGTTTAGTACATTATCCCCTTGCCCATCCTACCCTGGGCTAATGTGTCTTCCTCATTCCCAGCTGTCAGGCCCCACCCACATTGCAGGATGGACTTAAATTCCTTGAGGGCAGTCTCATTTTTTATTACATTTCAGATTGGAGCAGACTCTGGATTCTGTTGATTAAAAGCCCTAGAACTCTCTCAGCTGCCTGTTTGTCTGTTTACCTTCATAGGTTGATGAGAAGAGTCGCACTCAAAGGCCAGCAACACCATAGGCACTGGGACTGTTGTGAATACAGAGGGTGTAGGGGGGAGGAGGCCCTGACCTGGGGCCCAAGGGGTTGCTTGCCCAAATCGATATGACACAAACATGCTGAGCTTAATTTAAGGAGAAGGTGAATGCTTTATGCAGGTGGTTAGATATGGGAAAATAATTTTAATTACTGATCCAAATGTTTATTTGCCAGGTGCCTGTTTTGTGCCAGGTGCCTTGCTGTGAATGGGAGCTACAGCAGGGGGTTTATCTGACCAGTCCCTGGCCATGTGGAACATAATGAAAATGAACAAGAAAAATGGTCAATAGGATGATTTCAGAGTGTGTTAAAATAGGGTAGCAATCTAAAACAGAATAAGAAGATACAGAGCAATAGTGAGAGAATATAGAGACCCCATCTGTCTGTATTGCCTTGTGTCTATATGAGTTAGTATTTCTAATTGTCCTGTGTCTATGTGAGTTAGTTTTTCTATTTGAGTTAGTATTTCTTCTTGTGTTTGTGTCTGTTGCTTTCAGTCTCCGTTCCCCTGAGTGTCTGTTGCTGGGTGTGTGGACAGTGGTGGGGCACTGTTTGAGAAAGAGATTGCATCCCTAATTGGGAGTGTGGGAACTGCTGTGTAAGAGAGAGAGATCAGTGACAGTTCTCAGAGAGTGGAAAACTCCTTTTCCTTATAAGAAAATGACCTTCCTGTGCGAGAAGGACCTCAATATCTCCATGAGAAAGACACTGGAACCTTTTGTTATTGGTCAAGAGAGTTTCAAGAGACAGTGTTCCCTGTTCTGCCTCAGACTGGGATGCCTTCTCTCAGGTGAAGATTGAGATCCTTGTACACTCTGATGGTTTGCTCTGCTTTTCTGAGTTTTCTCTAGTTTTCTCTCAAATTGTCCTTTTAAATGTGTTGGCCCCATTTTTAAGATATGAAATAGGATAGGTATCAGAAGTCTTTGAGGTCCTGCATCATTATTGAATGAGGGGCTCAGAGAGGATTGAGTATATATTCTCCACAAGGGACATACAAATACTTAGAGAGGCTTCCTCAATCTGCCCATCCTCCTCCTCCCACATGGTCCCTTCTGTAGCCTTCTAGCAACCCACATGCGCAGTCCCCCATTTTTCCTTCCCTTATCCCTACAGTCTGTTTTGTTTGTTTGTTTTTTTCTAGTCTCATATACCCCAAAATGCCTGCAACAGAAAGGAGAGCAAGAATATATATACATATATCTGTCCCAGAAAATAAGTGTCCATTAAGGGAGACTGGGGTATGGGTTGGGATGGTATGGAGTTTCCCTATCTTTGCACACATAGTGGCTTATGGGAAGGAAGAGAAGATACTTATATGGAGCCCACCAAGCTAGGGGTGAATGATAATATCCTGAGATACTCAAAGCCAGGGGACAGGAGAAAGAGATTGGGCAAACGTGCAGTAATCAAAAGCAGAGGTCTGCAAAACTGCTGGGAACCAAATTTTTTTCAAGGAGTGTGGAATGCGTCAGTCCACACTGAGGCCAAAGAGTAGGGGAGGCTTGAGTATCTGTTATGTTTAAATCCCCTGAATTGTCCATGTGGCTGGAGCCTCACATTGGCCACAATTGTCTTGAATTACAAGCTCAGGATTTGGAACTTGGAACTTACTTTTAAATAGAAGCTGGACTTCAGCTTCCAGCTGTTCTTGGCTCTCTCTTAGGCTCCCCTAAAAGCTATACCAGTTCATTGTTAGTTGTGCAAGGTAGATATGTGCAAGAAGGGAAACTACTCCTGGGAACTTGTGATCTCTTGCACAAAAACCTGGGTTATGATTCTACAGAGACTGCTGAAAAGGCCCTGCTGCCAGCCAGAGATGGTTTTTTTTCTTCCTTTTTTCTATTCAAAGGAGGGGCACAAACCAGTGAAGAGTGGAGGGTAGGGGTGGGGAGGGGACTGGGGACTAGGCAGTGATTCAGTACAATCAACACTCTATTAGTCTGTCTTGACTAGAAGTCTGTTTGATAACCTAAAGTGAAAATTAAGCTTACTTTGTGAAACGAATAGGAAAATTTTCTTTCTATTCTCTGTAAGAATAATATTTTCCTTTTTAAAAATACTTTCTTTTATGGTAAACATTTTATTTATTTTTTTTTAGTTTCAGTTTCATATTTTCTTGGTATTGTCAACTTTTTCTAGTAATTTTTCATATCCAGTTTTTTAAGTTTATTGGTATAAAGTTGTCATCTTTTTTACCTAAATCTGCCGCCTGTTTTAGGATGACCTAATGTGTTCCTGATACTTTTTTTGTGCTTCACCAAATTTTTACTTTGATCCATCCTTTCAGATTTTCGTTCATTTTCAAATATTCAAATATTAAAAAATTGGCGTTTGTGATCTGCCGTGTATGTTTGTTCTGATTCATTAATTAGTAATCATTTCTGGATCATTTTCTACCTTATGCTTTTAGGTGGAGAATATGTTTTGTTTTGGTCTGGTCTTTTGGTAAACTATTTTTATCAGATAATATACTTGTATATTTGCATCTTTGTTTTCGCAAATGAATGTTTAAGGCTATAAATTTCTTCTGATTTTCTGTTAGTCATTTCTCAGTCATTCGATTTATAGAATTTTTTATTAAAATTATTTCTGTGATTCATGAGTTTCTTAGAAAAATAAATTTGAAATTTTTTACTCTATGTTTGTGAGAAGATAACCTTTCTGTTTATTCTAGTTTGGTCAGAAAATGTCATCAATGTAATAAAAAAAACTTTGAAATTTGGCGAGGGAAAAAGCTGTAACCTTGAATGAGTGGTTTTATTCCTTTTTTTTTTTTGTAAACTTTTTCATATGGATTTTAAAAGAATGTCTGTTTTAGAATTGCCATGTGTAATGTTTTCTGTATGTTTATTGGATTATGCTTGTTATTTTTTTTTACTTTATATCTTCTATATACTTAATTTTTTTGTTTTTTGAGTATCTTCTGAGAGAGGTGTGTTCAAGTCTCCATATGATAGTGGATTTGTTTATTTCTTTTGTTAACTTCTGGATTATTTCAGCAAAGCTAATCTCTCTCATTCTATCTTTACAATGTTTAAATTTATAAAACTAAGTTCACTTCACATATTCTACTCCATCATGAAAAGAAAACTGTCTTACCATTTTAGAATCTTTCTGTACTTAACACATCCATTCCTGTCTTCTAGAATTATGTAACTTCTTATATTACAATTCTTATGTCTCCTCTTTGGGCCAAGTAAGTGTATATTTTGAACTACAAACAGTGTGAAATTAAATAACCTAATTTAATTATTATTTCCAGCCTAGTGTTTAAATGACCCTTTTGATACTGTGAACATTGGGCTCTGAGGAATTTAGTGTTTGAGTTTTGATACACTTTGCTCTTGAAATCCTCAATAACCTAGGCATTAAGTCTGAGAACTGGAGTCTCAGGAATCAACATATTTTATGTTTGTTTTGAAGCCTTTTAAGCTGTTGTTTTGGGAGGGTGTAAATTCCTCTATCTATGTTGTTAAATTGAATTGTATAACTGTTGAAATATTTATTAAAAAACTGGTTAATCTTCATGGAGCTCTGCATTATACAAAAATTAGATATTAGATGTCATATTCAAATGCATTTCTTAATTTTCAGTTGTCAGATGGACTTTAGCAAGTACACCTATGCAAGGTATGCATAATTCATTTCATCATGCATTTTATAGTGATTATACCCATGTGAAAGTGTTGATACTTATTTAAATGAGTTGATTACTGCGTACCTAAAATCATGTTTGAGGATAGAAAAATGAAGGGGGAAATCTAGACATGCTTTCAGAAGGTGACAGAATTATTGGAAATAAGAGATTATCACAAGAAACATTTTAAAAGGAATAGACCATAAAATACATATGTATAACCTAGTACACAAATATTTGTTTTTATGTACTATAAAAAATCATAGGATGAACAAACATGAGTTGGAGTAATCAAAATGGGGTTTATTTTTATGGAAGAATGAATGAGTTTGTTTAAAATATCCTATAGAGTCTCCATGTTATGAAATTGTATTGTAAAACCTTTGGGCCTAATCTTAACCAATCGTAAACAGTAAGTGTGACAATTTTATTAATTAAAATACTCGTTTTAAAATTAGGTATATTAAATTTTCATTCTGTATATAACTTAGTAGACAAGAAGTTACACTTTACATGTGTCTTAGAGAGAAAATACTTCTCTTTAGGGACAAGCCTGTCCACAGTCTCCAAATATGTGAGGCTCACATTACCCTGGCTAGATATTCTAGAAATAAAAAAGGAATTTGAAGTAATTTGTTTCTGAAGTTTAGCATTTTCTGTGGTTGTTTCATTTGGTTACTCCATGAAGATAATAGACTCTGGGGTTATAACGTGCTGGTTTCTTGTTTGAAAACTCTAGATGATGACTAAAACATCTAGCTTTGTTCCAGTGTGCCATTTTCAACATGAGAAAGAAATAAGGGGAAAAAGAAAGAAATGGTAAATTTAGTTGAGGAATTCAGTCATAAAATATTGAACATTTGTGTGTGTGTGTGTGTGTGCATACATACATACACACACATGCATATATACAGACATACATAAAACTGGCAGGGAATGTAGATTAGCTGGAGGAAGTGAGAGTGACTGCATTATCCAATATATGGATATCAGGCCTTTTTTTTTCAGATACAGATTCTGTCATTAACCATTTGCTCTCTGTAATTCCTCTCTACAAGAACGTATATATCTTTGCATCCACAAATGAACACACTCCAATGTCTTCAAATTTAAAAGTAGTTAGTAAATGTTCATTGGATTATTTTAGGGAAGACTTCCCTAAGAGCTGCCTCTTGAGTTCAATTTCAAACAAATAAAATTATTTGAATGTTAGCTTTGTACTGAATATAAAGTTCTGAGAATTAAAAAAAAATGATAAAGACAATCTGAGTTTAAATTTGGAGGCAGAAAAGAAAAATCTGTGAAAAACTAATGCTAACAAAAACTGTTTGTCATTGTTTAGGACTAAGAATTGAAATGTTTTGGCAGCACCAAGGATAATCATGAGCACTAAGCAGAAGGAACATCATAAGTAAATGCAAGTGGCCAAGCAGCACTTAGAACATAGTATATGTTCATAGATTACAATATTCTGTGTCTTTGAATTTAGTTGCTGGAGCGCTATCATTTTCTCTTTATGATAGCATATTTCTTTGACTTTTCATGGCGTTTGAGGATATGTGTTTCTGCTTTTGCATTTGAAATAGCAGACAGCTTCCTTAATTAGGCTTTTTTTTTTTACTTTGGATCTATAAGAAACCTTTTTTATTGCAGAAAGTGGCACAGGTTTGTGGTTTCTCCTATAGGAGCTGGCTCTTGGGGAAGCCCTCTGGAGTGGGCACAAGGAATCAACCACAGAGTTAGGAGGGGTGTGGATTCAGCATCTGGGGTCTTGGGGGTGTCCACAGGGCCAGGAGGGGGATCTTCAAGTGGGGCCCACCCAGACGTTCATGAGTGGATCCTGTGCTGAAGTCTCAAAGCAGACTGCAGAAGACATGGCACTTTGATTTTCTTGTCAGCTTCCTTTCCCTTTCTCTTCCTCTCCCCAGTCACAGAGATCTCTCCTCAGAAATCCAGGTGCTGCTAGAGAGAAATGGGTCCTTCCATCCATAGCCCTCACAACTAATGTTGATATCACTCTTCCAGTAATGAATGAAATGATTCTGGCCTTTGAGATACAGAGATACAGATTTCCTCTATCTCTAGAAACTTAGTTCCCAACAACTAGAGTGCAATGTAAAGGAACTATCTGTGTTAAATGGCTTTTCAATAAAACAATTTTGTCCATTAGACATGTAATAATACTTAATTTCAGTTTGGAAACTTAGGTTATAGAGCTGTTTGATGTTGTGTTTTGTTTTTTCTTCCTAGCTATCCTGAGCATTAAATATTTTTTTGAATATATGTGCAGTTACATATATTCTAAAATGTGAAGTCAGGCATCATTTTCTCTTTATAAATTTAATTTAATTTATTTTGTGTTATTTTTTAAGGAGTCATTTATTTCAATCATGAAGACACCTGGAATCTACAGGAAACTCATCTCATTTTGTAGTACTGATTGCTATCAACAGTTTGCTATTTTTCACCCAAGTATCCTGTTTATCTGTAAAGAAACTATGTGACAGCCTGGTTCATTTTTAAATTGTGTATTGGGAACAGAGTTCACACTTAGTACTGACTTAGAATTCAAAAGATGTTTGCTTCCTGGATGTTTGTCTTGGTTTGGCAGTGTTAAAGTTTTGTGATGAAATGTGTACTTGTTTTGTTCAATCTCGATGGAAGTTTATCTAATATTTTCTATATGGTTAAGTATATGAAATTATACATAATATAAAACAGAAAAATGGAAAATCTAAAATCCAGGCATCACTGTCTTCACAGAAGTATATTTGTTTGGCAGAAATCTGGGTAAAGAATCTCCATCCTTGTAACAAGTCGTCCAGAGATTTCCATAAAATTTCATACTTTAGTCCCCAATTTCTTTAACCCCTTGAGACATTTTGTATTAACATGTAATATCTGTCTTGCTGTCTCCTTGGTTTTACTCCTCCTGTGCTACTGAATAAGAAACCAAACTCCTAGTACTGCTAATGCTTTGTCAAGCAGTGGTCACTTGCTTCTTTGCAGATGGTTTTTGCTGAAGAGCCCATATCTAGGAAAACAAAGAGAAAATAACTTTCTAATTCTCTTTGCTTATTTAACCTATGTAATCCTAAGTATATCTAACATGAGAATAGCTCTGTGAAGACCATCAGAGTCTCTTGAACATTTTATTTCTCTTCATGAAATGATCTTTCAAAAATCCACTTGAATGTCCTGGACTAAAAGAATGAAGGCCTGAGAGAAGTGAGTTAACCACTTTTATGGTATAACCATAACACAAACAATTCAAATACCTTTTGATCACAAACATCATTGAATATCTGGCAATAGGTTTATAATTTGAGTTTAAACAAAAAGTTGCTGCCATATTATGGTGTGCTGAATTTTAATTGGCTTTGATCCCTCTAGGTGTAAATTGTTCTGTATAAAAGCTAGCACTAATCGCCTTTCTCAGCTCCCACTGGTATAACAGACATCAGTAGTCAATTCTAGCTCTTGGCCCTAACGGCCATAAACAGGACAGACCATTTTTTCCCATCTCCCCTTCCACATTACCCAATTTAGTTATTGCTAATTGTTAGATGTTGGCATATAACATAAAATAGTTTTGCTCTACCTACTAAAATATGTTAAAAATCAACCTACCATAAATAAGCTATAGAAATACGTGAAATGGGGAGCTTACTCCACATGAGGTGAAATAGATCCAGAGAATGTTTTGGTAATAGTGGGATGTGAGAGGACTTTGTAAGTGGTATGTTTTGTCAAGGAGTTTTAGAGTAAACTACATTCTAGACAAAGAGAAAAAATTTCAGTTATAGGATATAAAGAATAAGAATATGTCCAGGAACAGCAAAATGGTAATGTGGCTGAAGGAAAGATGTGTGTGGATGTGTTACTGGGACAGAATTGTAATTGGACTGGAGAGGCAGTTGAACAAATTACAGTAAATAATGTCCCCAAAAGTTTGAAGGTTAGAG
The DNA here is from genome assembly GCF_048773025.1 of Camelus bactrianus. Lineage (NCBI taxonomy): Eukaryota > Metazoa > Chordata > Mammalia > Artiodactyla > Camelidae > Camelus > Camelus bactrianus. The sequence goes on along the minus strand of NC_133549.1, from coordinate 55,753,394 downwards.
ACAAAAGCAAATCAGTATTGCAACTTTAGTTAAATGTTTATCCATTTGCCTTCTTAGTTTTGATTTTGTCACCTACTTGATTGTTCTTTTCAGTGAAAATGGCAGGTTTTTGTCAGTTTACAATTTTTAAACAGTATGGTAGTCAATTATAGGTATTGAACATCTTGATGCTTTAGGCATTAACTAATTTATTATTGTTACCATTCATGAACTAAATAACTAAGGATTAGATGCTTTGCCTAAAACAAACAAACAAACAGCTATTCAAATTCTGGGCCATTATGCTCAGAGTTTCTTTCTACATGTCATTGTTACCACACACAAAAAATCTTCACTTTCTGAAAAGTCACTGTAAGAATCCAAATATGTTATCTAGGAAGACAGTGCAGCTAAGCCTTTAGCTCTTAAAGTTTGATATGCAATAGAGTCATGTGGAGGTGGGGTTTTTTTTTTTTAAGTTATAAACCCCCCATATAATCCAATGTATTTTTTTTAATTGAAGTATAGTTGATTTACAATGTTGTGTTAGTTTCTGGTGTACAGCATAGTGATTCAGTTATACATATATATTTTTTTATTAGAGGTTATATTATAAGCTATTGAATATAGTTCCTTGTGCTATACAGTAGGACCTTGTTTATCTGTTGTATATATAGTAGCTTGTATCTCCTAATCCCAAACTCCTAATTTATCCCTCCACCCCCGTTTCCCATTCGGCAACCATAAATTTGTTTTCGATGTCAATGAGTCTGTTTCTGTTTTGTAAATGAGGTGTTTTTTAAAATGTCAGTTTCAGTCCTCTGTTGAAGATTCTAATTCCCAATTCCTGGTTCAGATTTTGCATATTTAACAAGTGTCTCTGATCATGATGGAGTGAATTTACGAATCATTTTGTGAGAAACACTACACTATTTTCCATTAAGACTTTAGTATACATTATATTATCAACTTGCTGTGTAGTCCATAAGACTATGAAACAAAAGATACCATTTTGAAAAGGACTGGAGATCTAAAAAGGAATTTAGAATTCTGGTATACCAGGAAGTGTTGGCTATTATGTTATAATGATGGGAACACTAGATTCTATCAAAAGTCTGAAGTCAAAAAAGAGGTGTAGCCTGAGGCAGAAGGCTGATGATAAAAGAGGGTAATGCAAATGAAAACAAACTTCTGCTTTAGAAGGTATTGCAAAGTAAATTATTTAAACTCATACGTGTATATTCCACACACACACAGGCCAGAAAAGCAGACACATTTGGGTAAGGTACACAATTTTGTATATAAATTTTGTTTTGTTCTCACAGAAAATAAATTCAGGAAATAAAAATCTGCGTAAGAAGAGAGAAATTGCCCAAATTGTTGGTTGTTCGCTCAACTCCTACAGCTAAGCTGTATTTCCTGCCCTCCCTCCTTCAGAGTAGGTGAGGCCATGTGATTGGACTATAGCCAAGAAGATGTGGACAGAAATGATACATGCTACTTCCAAGCCTGGCTCAGGCGACCCTCCCTCACACCACCTCTCATCCTTCTCTGTCTGTTGGCTAAATGGAGAGGACAGTGAGGATCTTGAGGAAAGTAGAGACAAAAAATGGAGGAAGCCTGGGTCCTTGTTACTTGGATGCAAGCAACCTGGGTAAGGACAGCTGTTTTGGACCGCTCTGAGTAAGTTAAAAACCAAAAAAACCAAAACATTTTGTACTCTATGAAGCTACTGAAAAGTTGAAGTTATATCAAATAGCTTAAATCTTCTGGATCCAGTTCTGGTTTCCTCAGGCAAATATTTCAGGAAAATCTCCTTTTACCTTTGTTAATAATAGAGGTTTACTTGTCTGGAAAAAGCCACTTCTCAAAGGATTTTCATCTTAAGTAAAAAAAGAGAAGTGTAGGCTGCAAATAGAATTTTAGTCAAAGGGAGGGATACTAGTTTCATTATAGTCTCCATTTCCCATACCAAAGTTGAAAAACTTACTACATTAGAGCTTCTCTCACTATTCCTTCCATCTCTTTCTCATTCTGTGCTTAAATCCCAAAATGTACCTGATTTGAAGAAATGATTGCTGAACTATTTATAGCTAAAAACAGTCCTAAATTATTAGTGTTCTTAGGAAAACTGAACAGTTTGAGTCATTTTGTCTCACTGTTAGAAGATACACAGTAGAAGATACACAATGTTTACAAACCCTCTCAACATGACTAATGAATTCTCCCCTGTACCGACCCCTGCTCTAAACACCAGACAACAGTTTTGTTTGGTAGGTTTATAATATGCTTAGTTAAAACCAAATCAGGCAAACTGCTAAATGTTGCTTCTGAGTTTAAAATATTATCTCCTAGCTTCTTTGGGAATTTTCTTTTGTTTACTCAGTTGCTGCATTTTCTCTGCTGAGACATTTAATTACACACATTCACACCAGTAGTCATGCTCCCCCTTTTTACTTCTTGCATCACTTGCAATACTTTATCTCTTACCTCTCTGTCAGACTCCTTACTCTACCCTGAAGTATCTATGAGAGGATGAATGAATCACCATCATAAACAGTTCTCAAAATTTGTTTTTAAGAAGTACTTGCAGTATCATAATTCAATGGTATTGTTTTGAATTCAAGTACATTTGAAGATTTCATGCTTCGACAAGTTTTTTTTAAGGCTATGATTTTCTTTTGATCTGCTTTCTAATCTTCAGAAGTCACATGTCATTTTTTACATTTTAGTATTTTCTTTGCAGTTACTTTCCCCAACCCCTCTCTGCCCTCACACCTTCCCCTCTGCACCATCAAACATGCACACATGGAAATGAGAACTGTTCAGGATGGTGGGGTTTGGGCATAGCTGTTTTTTCTCTGGAAGAGAAGAAGCTGGATCATGTGATAATTCTGTTTAATTTTTGGAGAAACCACCATATTGTTTTCTACAGTGGCTGTATCATTTTGCATTTACTCAAGCAATGCACAAGAGTTCCAGTTACTCCATCTTCTCACTAAAACTTGTTTTTTTTCTTTTTTTGTTATATCCACCCTAGTGAGTATGAAGCGGTATCTTGTTGTGGTTTTGATTTGTTTTTCCCTATCAATTAGTGATGTTGAGCATCTTTTCTTATGCAAATTGGCCATTTCTTTGGAGAAATAACTATTCAAGGCTTTTCTTTTTTTTAATCAGGTTTTTTGTTGTTGTTGTTGTTGAGTTATAGGAGCACTCTCTATATAGTCTTGAATATTAATCCCTTATCATATGTATGATATGCAAATATTTTCTCCCATTTCATTGTTTGCTTTTCATATGTTGAACTATTCTTACATTCCAGGAATAAAGCCTTCTTGATCATTGTGAATAATCCTCTTAATACACTCTTGAATTTGGCTTGACAGTATTTTGTTGGGGATTCTTACATCAATATTCATGAGAAATATTGCTCTATAGCAATTTCCCCCCTTGTAGTGTCTTGTCTGGCTTTATCAGAGTAAATGCTAACCTCATAGGAAGAAAGGTTGGGAAGTTGTCTTAGTCCATTCAGGCTAAATAAACTGGGTGGCTTGTAAACAACAGAAATTTATTTCTCACAGTTCCGGAGAGTGGAAAAGCCAAAATAAAGGTGCCAGAAAATCCAGCGTCTGGTAAGGGCCCTTTTCCTGGTTCATAGCTAGCACCTCCTCACTGAGCCCTCATCTGCTGGAAGGGGAAAGGGATCTCTGGGACCTATTTTATAATGGCACTAACCCCATTCATGAAGATTTCACCATCATGACCTAATAACCTTCTAAAAGCCCCACCTCTTAATACCATCAACTTGGGGGTTAGGATTTCAGTATTAGAATTTTGAGGGAACACATTCAGTCTATAGCAAAAATGTTTCCTCCTTTTCAATATTTTGGAAGCATTTGAGAAGGATTAGCTTAATTCTTTAAATGTCTAGTAGAATTCTGTAGCAGCACCATCTGGTCCTGGGCTTTTCTTTTCTGGGAGGTTTTGAGTACTGATTCAAGCAACCTCCTAATTACAGATTTATTCAGATTGGGTGGCATAAATGTGTGAATATTCAAGTTCAACCAAGAATACTTAGAGTCTGTTTGGGAGAGGCAAACTGCTATTGTAAAAAAAAAATTCCCATATAGTTTAGCATTGTGTTACTGGTGTGGATGAGGTATTAGTTTTGTACCAGACAGACTAAAAAGAATTGTTGCAAAGATTAAATAATACATGTATGTCACTTGAATAATACATTCTATAAATGTCAGTTATTGTGATCATCATTATGGTATTCTATTAATGCTAAAATGCTCATGTTTACATTTTAATATCTTTAAAATCAGTATAAATCTTATGACCAATTCAATTTGAAAAATTAACATCTTGATTGATAGCCATTCTCTTAATTGTCTCATAGTGAATCCTCATTTTGGTATACATGTGCTATGTCATTCATTCCTTTGTTTCCATGTTTCTGTCTCTGTTGTATATAGAACATAATAAAACAGTGATTTGCTGAGGTCTTAGCTCTGTCATTAACTTACTGTGCTACCTTAGGCAAGTCACTGAAATCATGTGAACTTTAGTCTTCTTTCATAAACTAGGTAGTCAAAACTTCACACTCCTCATCTGTATATTAGGGAGACCAGTTGTCTCTTCAGATCTAAATTTTTACAGATTTGATGAAATATTTGAAACAAGGCCATGTCACAGTAAGGCATGTAGACATTTAAGGTTGGAGAACTGGTCGGGTAAGAATTTCCTGGAGAAACAATTTTGGACAATAAGTAACTTTCTAGCCTAGACAGAATGAAAGAAAGAGAGGAGAAAACATAATGGCACCAGCAAAAAATAATTCGGATCTATTCCCTCCAGCATCAGTGAAGATAATTTTGAAATCATGTTAGTTTCCAGGACAGAGTGTGCCAAAGGGAGAATAATCACTGTGCAGCCTGTGGGTTTCCCAAAAGTGAAAACAACGATATCACAGTCTTGATATAACTAAGAAGTTAGGAGAATGAGTGTAGAGGATGGTTCAGCTGGGGTACATATCACAGGGTTTTGGCTACTTCTAGGTTTCAGAGTCTGCCAAAGTTTCAGTGAAACTGGGAGATTTAATAGAAAAGGCAAGTGCACTTACAACTTACGTACTGCTTGGAATCAGGAATAAAGCAATAGCGTTGTTTTCTTAATTTCATGTCTTAATATGCTTTATAACAAAACATGTGTGTCTCATATTTCAGATATTCCCTAAAGTATAGAGGTGAAAATAAGTCACCACAGAGGATTTCATATCATTAATTGTCTTTGGTTCAAATCCCACTAAAAAGACCCCACGATAATATTTGAGTACAAGTAATTTGTCTGGGGGGTGGTCCTAAGAAGCTTTGGATTTGAGTGTGAAATAAGAGAGGGAAAGGAAGGAAGCGCATACATAGTATTTAGTGAGCATGTTAAGTGTTGTAGGTAATTGGGGCACACACCAACTGTGATCTCTGGGTAATGATTCAAAATTGTCCTAAATGTCAGTAAAGCTGGGATAAATATGCAACATTTTCAATTGTTATACTTTGGGGTCGTTCCCAGAGGTATGAATTTCTTAGTAGTTACACTCTGCCCTGTGCATGGGTAGAGTATGTTCTCCCAGACAGAGAAAGCTATTAGCGTCAGGCACAGGACAAATTAGTGCTAAAAGTTTTTAAGTAGAATGCCAGCAGTTTCTTCTAGTCTACCACTTGCACTCCTTATATCTATCTGTGTCTCACATTGTATTCCTCAATCTTACCATTGCTTTTGCAAAATCAAGGCCAGTCAAAATTTTACATACATATTTATAAGAGAATTTGTGAGGTAAGATATAGTGAATCCTAAACATTTTTTCTAATTATTTAAGACATGAACTCTTAATTTTGAAATAATAATTGAAGATCACAGTTTTAAGAAATAATATAGACATTCCATATTTCACCCAATTTCCTCCAATTGCAATTAGCTTAGAATCTATAGAATTATTTTTCCCTTTTATATAGGAGTCCATCCAGATTGTTTTCAACCTCAATCAATACATCTGATGATCTAGATTGCTTGCTTAACAAAGTAGTTTAGATATTTAACCCTGAGGTACATGAACATCTGGTTACTATGAATTTTTAAGTCTTTGATTTCTACAATTGCCAATTTAAGGTCATCACCAAGCATGGATGTACCAAGAGGTGCCCCAGTGAATTTTCTGAACTCAGTATATACACATGTTTGTCTTTGCTATGTCACAATCTCCTAAAGATTAATTACTTCCAGTAGTATAGTATTTAATTTCTGGCCACCTACAGGTCTACTGGAAAGAGAAAACAGAAAGGACTAAATTGTTGTCATAGCACTTTTTTTTTTTCTTTTAGCAAAATTCATTTCTCTTCTAGGAGGAATATCACTTTGCCCAACCTCCTTCCAAAATTGAACCTCTAATTCCATAGTTTCTGATTTTATAGAGAGAAGTATAAATTATCCATAGGGTCACTGGAAATGACAGTGGGATAGGTCTCTTCTACTACCACCACCACTTGCTTCCTTGACCCATATGCTTTAGCATCAGAGATAGAGCACCATTTCTGCATAAAACTCCAACCCCACAAGTGTCATTCCCAAGCTATCGACTTAGCTTCATCTCGAGAAAACGCTTCCAATGTTCTACTAAGAAAGAAATTTCTGTGTGATAAAGTATAGGCTAGAACAAAAGTGAATCCTATGTTTATGGCCAGTCTGGGGTTCTCAGAAGCATCCACTCAAATGTCCTCTGCCAGATATCAAGATCTCAATTGCTTCTCTATCAGAGCTCTGACTTTAGCATAGGTGACTTATTGGGGTAGGAGTTCAGCTTCATTGTAACTCCTCATTCTAACTAACAATAAATTTTAATCTTGATTTTCAACACATTCTACTCTTTGACTGTAGGAAGGGAAAATGAAGTTCTTAAATCCTATAAGGGAGGTCTGTCTTGCACAACATGCACTGGGTTAAATGGCTGGCCTGAAGCTAGCTAGCTAGCTAGCTAGTTATTTATTTGTTTATTTGTTTGTTTTAATTTCAAGGATTCTTTGGCAATTACCTTTGGCTTAAAATCTTGTAATCTTTAGAGACATTATAAAAGCTAATGCACCCCCTTATACCGTACCTCATCCCAGTTCATTAGAGATGAGTCTTAGAACTTTTTTGCTACACTATTTCATATGTTAACACCATGCAACTTACCATTAGCAGTGGCAACCCTTAGTGTTTTGTTGCAAGATCCCATAACCCTATTCTAAAAAATCTGATTTCTCGGACCACAGGTTGCATCAACTGTTTTTGTTTGGGTCTCACTAAAAGAGATCCCAATATATAAATTTGAGTGCAGGTAATTTGCTTTGGTGATGATCCCAAGAAGGACTGTGAGGAACTGGGTATTTTGGATCTGGAAAGGAATGAAACAAGTACAGGTACACTAGTGAACATGGTACTTTCATAGATGACTGATACTCAAACTTCTTTTGGGACCCCAGGGAGACGGTATATACAGTTTTCTCATCTGAATAATGAGGAAGTTGTATCATCTTTGGCTGAGAACGTGTCATCATCTTGGCAACTTCGAACTGCGTTGCATCTGTGCCAAGAAAGTTTCCTTGGGCAGAGAGAGTCATCACTTATAATAGAAGGAACTGCAGGTTCTTAAGTAAGGAAAAATTAATATGTATAGAAAAGGAATGAGTACATATAGGCATGAGATTATTAGTATCTATCACTCTACTCTTTAAACAAATTAATGAAAAATTTTCTAGTTGGAAAGTTATTTACTTTAAATATAACAAAGAGACGGGAGTTATGCTTTATTTTACACCTTTTATGCATTCAAGTGCATTAACCATCACAGTACTTTTGAGGTGAGCTAAAATTTCTAGCATCACAAGTAAGGATAATAATCCTAGGATAATTGAGAGCAAGTAACTAAGTATAGATTTTCACCAAAATTTGTCTGAACTCAATGACTGAACTCAGGGGCCAGGTCAGATCATTTTCATTATGTGATATTAAATTACGCAATTAATTATCTCTTTTTCAATAAAGCTGAACACCATAAATAATTAAGGAAATTGTTTTCTGTCCAGTTTAATAAACTGAAAATATGGATTTCAGATTTTTAGACTCATTGGTGACTGATAATACAAGGAAAATGATCCTGGTAGAAAAGATTCAGTCTTTGCAACTCAGGGTTTTGTCCATTTATCCACTGAAGTCACAGATTTTCCTTGGTGGAGAAAAGACCTCAAGAAATATCAAATGTAGGTGGATGTGAAAGGATGTATGTATTTAAAGTAAGGTTACTGAGAGAGAATTAAAAGGATACAAAATTCTTAATCAATCTTGCTGTACATGGTTTCTAAATTTAGGAGCAAAACATCTTCAGGGATTTTGTCTTTATAATCAACATCATTATCATCAATCATCATCATCGTCATATCAGAAGAATGTTTAAGTGATGATAAAAAATAATGAAGAGAGACATCTGCACTCATGCAATTGAATCTGAAATTTAACAACCAGCATTTGAGCTCTTTCTACCTGGATTTCTTGTATCTTTATTTCACATTTCCAAACTGTTTGTGTTTCTGTTGACTAGCTCTGCTGGAGAAATATGCATGTTTATAATTTGGGCCAATGATTTGCTTTACCAAGATCCCTTTGTTTTGATTTGCTTAAATATACTTAAATACAAGCAATAAAGGTATTTACTCTTGTAGCAAATTCAGTGCTTAAGAAGTGTGATGCTCTATTCTTAACACTTGAGATACAGTGACAAAAGCAAAGAAAGTTCCTGACTTCAGTGATTTATAATTTAGTGGAGGAGACTAAGCAAGCAAACAGAAAATATGGATTATAATGTCATACCATATCATGAAGGAAAAAAATGAAGCAAAATTTAAAGGGATATCATGAAAAACTTTTATATTACATAGATGGTAAACACTGATAAGGTGACAATTGAGCCGCTTTGTCATTGAGAGACAAGAACAAAATGGGGCAGAAATTCAAGTATGACTGAAGGAATTAGTGCCCTGGAAGGAGAAAATAGTGAAGCAAAGGCCATGAGACAAGAGAGTGTTTCATGTCTTTGTGGAATAGTAAAAGACTGTGGTGATTAAAGCATTACAAGAGAGTAAAGTGGAGAGAAATACAAAATGTTTGAACAGAAGCTCAGGACCAGCTTATAGGGAGCTTTCTAGTCCATGAGGAGTTCTAGTCTTCACTTTGAGTGAATTAGGAAAGTGGAAAGAATTTTGAGCAAAGGAGTGATATGGTCTGACTGATAATTTGAAAGAGCATGGGGAGAATAAAATGTAGGAAGGCAAGAGATGATGGTGCTTGGATTGGGTAGTACCATCGAAGGTGGTGATAACTTGTGAAGTTACAGATATATTTTGAGATTATAGCTGACAGGGTATGCTTGTCCTTGAGTCTTGGCATGTACATAGCCATATTAGTGTTTTATAGTGAACTGAGGGCATGCTGTGGCCCTGCTTTATTTGTTAGAATATATTTAGCTAAGGTCTTGGTATTCCTTCTCATGACACCAGGTGGCATATCCAAAGTAATGAATAAGATGAAATAAAAGAGCTAACAGGAAGAAACAGAATAGAGTGTTTCTCAAAATTGAGAGAACGCTGCGACTGGAGAGAAGAGGATGAAGTAGCTGTAATTTAGGACAACTTCAGGCTGTAGCTGTCAAGCCTACCTCCTATCATTGCTAGTGATTCCCTTGTCTTGGTTGCTGGAAGTGAAATCTGCTGGGTCTATGATCAAGTGTATCTTTTCTTCACCTTGATGTTCAAGGCTGATAAGGGAGTCTAGATGAAATGCAACCAGACAGGCATTTAGATAGGGCTCTGTTGGGGAGAGAGCCTGCTGAACTTCCAGATGTAGGTCAGCTTCCCCCATCACTCATCAGCATTGAAGCAGCTGCTCTCACTGACTAATCACATGCCTCAAGAGATATCTGCCTTTGATACTGAACTGTTCCAATTTTCAGGATCAGAGAATCCTGGAATTTAAGTGCTGAGGAGTATCTTAGAGGTTATTTTATCTGATAGAGACAACAATTAAGTTGTAAATACCAAAGATAATATTCTATCACCACACAGCGGGATAAAGCAAGAGCTGGAACCAATGTACACTTTCACTGGCATATGTAGACTTTCCTTTAAGAACCAATCTGAATTTATAAAGATTTAACAAAGCAGGAGTTGTAAATAAAGGGTAAATGGGACTGAATTCTATCTTTAACACCAGAACATGTAATCATCATGTGAGTTTGTTATTCCTAGCTTTGACAAGAACTGTTTCATCCATCTATTTAGACATATGTCTGAAAGTATAGTCCAGATTTTCCCCTTTGTCTTATTCTGTGCCTTGCTGAGAATTTTAAAGGAAATATGTGCCATGATGGAATCTGTCTAGGTCAAGACGACAACATAGGAATGTCTTGAAATTCTTTCCTCCAGTGGACCCACTGAATACACAACTACACACAGAGCAATTCCCTCTGAGAGAAATTCAGGAACTAGATGATTGACATAGGAGTACCTAAATATATATAAAGTAAATATTAATGGCTCTCAAGGGAGAAATAAACAAAAATACAATAATAGTAGGGGATTTCAATACCCCACACTCAAAAATGGATAGATCATCAAGACAAAATCAGTAAGAAAAAACTGATCTTAAACTACAAGTTAGATCAAATGGACTTAACACACATATGCAGAGCATTCCAACAGTGGCAGAATACATATTCTTTTCAAGCACACATGGAACATTCTTCAGGATAGATCATATATTAGGCCAAAAAACAAGTGTTAGTAACTTGGAGAAAATTTAAGTTATATTAAGTATCTTTTCTGACCACAGTGGTTTGAAACTATAAATAAATTGCAAGGGAAAAACTGGAAAATTCACAAATATATGGAGAGTAAACAAATGCTACTTGAACAACCAGTGAGTCATCAAAGAAGTGAAAAGGGAAATCAGAAAGTATTTTTAAACAAAGGGAAATGGAAACAAAATACCAAAACTTATGGGATGCAGGAAAAAAAGGTTCTAAGAGAGAAGTTTATCACAATAAATTCTTATATGAAGGAAAAACTTAAGATCTCAAATAAACAACATAACATTACTTCAGAGCAACTAGAATAAGGACAAACTAAGCCAGACATTTGTAGAAGGAATGAAATAACAGATCAGATCAGAAATAAATGAAATAGAGACTAGAAAGATAATAGAAAAGATCAATGAAACTTAGCTGGTTTTTTTTTAAATAAAATTGACAAAGCTTTGCTTAGACTAACAGAGAACATTCAAAAGAATAAAATCAGAAATAAAAGAGAAGACATTACAACAGATACCACAGAAATACTAAGGATCATAAGAGACTACTATGAACAATTATAAGTCAATAAATTAGATAATCTAAAAGAAATAGATGAATACCTGGAAACATACAGCCTACCAAAACTGAATCATGAAGACACAGAAAACTTGAACAGATAAATAATGATTAAATATATTGAAGTGTAATCAAAAACCTCCAAACAAAGGAAAACCCAGAAACATATGACTTCACAGGTGCATCTACCAAATGTTTATAAAGAACTAACACCAGTCCTTCTCAAACCATCAAAAAACTGAAGAGGAAGGAACAGTTCTCTTCTACAAGGTCTGCATTACCCTGATACCAAAACCAGACAAGGATACTACAAAAGAAAACTTGAGATCAACATCCCTGAAGAATATAAATGCAAAAATCCTCAACAAAATATTAGCAAACTGAATTCAACAATTATTAAAAGGATCATATACTAGGAACAAGTGTTGTTTATTCCAGGGATGCAAGGAGGGTTTAATATTCACAAATCAATCAATGCAATGCACCACATTAACAAAATGAAGGGTAAAGCTCATATGATCATCAAAATAGATACAGAAAAAGCATTTGACTGTATTTAACATCCTTTTATGATAAAAACTAAAAATTTGGTTTAGAAGGCACATACCTCAGCTTGAGAAAGGCCATATATAACAAACCCACAGCTAAAATCTTCCTCAATGGTGAAAAGCTGAAAGCTTTTTCTGTAAGATCAGGAAAAAGGCAAAGATGCCTATTTTCACCACTTTATTCAACATATTACTGGAAGTCCTAGTCAGGGTAATGAAGCAAGAGAAAGAAATAAAAGACAATAAATCGAAAGGAAGAAATAGGATTATCTCTACTTATAGATGATATGATGATATACATAGAAAACCCTAAAGACTTCACCAAAAATCTGTTGACACTAATAAGCAAATTCAGTAAACTCATAGGAAACAAAATCAATGTACCAAAATCAATTTCATTTCTATACACTAAAAATGAACTATCAAAAAGAGAAATTTTAAAAACAATCCCATTTATATTAGCATCAAAATCAATAAAATACTTAGAAATAAATTTAACCAAGGAGTAGAAATATGTGTACACTGAAAACTAAAATGTTGATGAAAAATTAAAGAATACACTAATTAATGGAAAGATATGTATATTCATGGATTGGAAAAATTGATATTGTAAAGTGTTCATACTACCCAACAAATCTACAGATTCGATGCAATTCCTATCAAAATTCCAACAGCAGTTTTCACACAAAAGGAAAAAAAAACCCTAAAATATTTATGAAATTACAAAAGACTGCAAATAGCCAAAGCAATCTTGAGGAAGAAGGACGAAGCTACAGACATCGTACTCCCTGATTTCAAACTATGTTACAAAAGTATAATAATCGAAATAGTATTGTATTGACATAAAAGACAGACACGTTGGTCAATTGTGTAGAACAGAGAGCCCAAAAATAAATCCACAAGTATATGGTAAATTAATTTTCCTCGAAGGACCCAACAGTATACAATGAAGAGAGAAGTCTCTTTAATAAATGATGTTGGGAAAACTGTATATCCACCTGCAAAAGAATGAAATTCAACCTCTATTTTGCACTATACACAAAAAATCATCTCAAAATGGCTAAAAAACATAAGACCTGAAATTATGTAACTCCTAGAAGAAAACATAAGGGTAAAGATCCTTGCCATTGATCTTGGCAATGATTTTTTTTTTTTATTTGACACAAAATGAAAAATAAACAAAAAGGATTATTACAAACTAAAAGCTTCTACACAACAGGAAACCAACAAAATGAAAAGTCAACCTATGTAAAGGGAGAAACTATTTGCAAGTCAAGTATCTGGTAATGGGTCAGTATTCAAATATAAAATAAACACACAACTCAAAAAATAGTGAAAAATGGGCAAAGGACCTGAATGGACATTTTTCCAAAGAAGTCCTAGAAATAACCAAAAGGTACATGGAAAGGTGCTCAGCATCACAATCATCAATGAAATGCAAATCAAACTACAATGGGCCATTACTTCAAAACTGTTAGGATGTCTGTTATCATAAAGGTGAGAGATAAATGCTGATGTGGATGTGGAGAAAAGGGAATACTTGTACACTGTTGATGGGACTGTAAACTGGTATAGCAACTATGGAAAATAGTATGGATTCCTCAAGAAATTGAAAATGGGACTACCATATGATAAAGCAATCTAACTTCTGGATATATTTCCAAAGGAAACAAACTCATTATCTCAAAGACTTACTTGTAACCCCCAGTTTATTACAGCATTATTCAAAATAGCCAGGGTATAGAAACAGCTTAATTATCTGTTGAAGGATGAATGATAAAGAACATGTGTTATATGCATATATATACACAATGGAATATTATTCAGACTTACAAAAGAAAGAAATGCTGCCATTTGCAACAACATTTGAAACTGGACAGCATTATGCTAAGTGAACTAAGCCAGACAAAGACAAATACTATATGGCATCACTTATATGTGGGATCTGAAAAAAAGAAACTGCACTGATAGAAACAGGATTGAATGGTGGTTGCCATGCCTGGGGTGGGATGAGGGAAATAGGGAAAGTTTGGTGAAAGGGCACAAATTCTCAATAACAAGATGAATAAAGTCTGATGACCTAATGTATAAAATAACAACTCTAGTGACAATACTGCAGTGTAACTGAAATTTGCTAATAGCATATAAGTTAATTGTTCTCCCCTTGTCTCCCCAAAAAGGTAAATATATGAGGTGATAGATGTGTTAATTAACTCTATGGTGAGAATCCTTGCACAATGTTTACATGTATCAAATCATCACGTTACACACTTTAAATATATTACAATTTTATTTGCCAATTACACCTCAGTAAAGCCAAAAAAAAAAAAAAAAAAAAAAAGAGGAGCAAAAAAAGTCACAATGTACCAAACTTCCACTCTCCTAGAAAACTGTACATAAAGTCCCCAGAAAATTCATATTAAACATTTACAAATCATTCTGTTTTTGTGGAAGATTGGAATGTGAAGTGAATACGTATGCATTAGGGATCACTGGGTACAAAATTTGTGATAGCCCAACTCTGTCTCAACTGTGAGAAATAGAAAGAAATAATTACCAGTATAATTTGCTGAAACTGTCCATAAAAACACTTTGCCTCGAGGCCAGGATTTCTACCTACCAACCCAAATTTCCTAGAAGATATTTTTCCCAAGTATGTTGTGTAGAAAAATGTAAATTAGTTTTTTTATCTTTTGACCACTCATGTTCACTCTGGTTTGTCAGAGCCATTGTGATGTAACATGTCACATGCAACTCAAATGGGGCTTTCAATTATGAGTTTTTTCATTTGTTTCTTTCATTCATACTTGCAACCACCAATAATGGTATCTTGTCTTGCTTTTGTGTGTTGGCACATGATTTATATTTGAAATAGTAATGTTAGGTAAATTAATTGCAAAAAATCACATTTTAAGGAAGAGATGAATAACCAGCACTTATCAAAGAGACCTGAGAGTGGAGATGACAGAAAGAAAAGCTGGAGTACATCAGCAACCGAGGCCGTGGTGAAATTATGACATTGCGACATTATACAAAATAAGTACCCAAAAATGTGTGCTTCCTGTGTTATCTCCCAGAGTATTCTTTCTCATTTTATTATGTATTATTTATTTTGTAAAAAATGACCCATTAAAGTAATATGGGAGGTCAACATTCACTCTTTTTCTTAGTCAATAACATTAAAATTACAAATGAATGTTATTACCAATATTCATTAACTTAAGCTAATAGCTATTTCTTAGATAACTACATCTATGAGCCAGACTTTGTGCTAAATATATTACATTCATTTTGTCTGTTGCTAGTTCAAAATTTAAGATATTTTACCTATATCTTAAAGATAGAGAAACAGGCTCAGAGATATTATGTAGCCTCTTCTGAGTGACCAGTTACATGATGAAGCAGGAATTCCAATTCAAGATTCTGACTCCAGTGCCTACCTTGTTTTCCCCTAAGTTTTGTAGGTTCCAATGAAGTCTAAATACAAAAGAAATTATTCCTTGAAGAGCTGAATAATCAGTAATTAGTTATATAATTTAATGAAACTGCTAACAGCAAAACTATTATTTTCTAAGCATCTTCAGGAAACTTATTTTTGTGAGGAAAAGTCTATTTTTTCTACTTCATGTATTAAATTCTGTTCTCATCTGTGGTCTTAGGGGAAATAAGAGAAGCCACGTAAATTACCACTCTTGAATTTTCCTCCTGAAAGTATGGCCATTTAGTTCTTCTTGCAAATTTATAACATAACCACAATAAAGGTCTTTAGCTCATAAAAGCTAACTCCATTGTGAGGAATCAGACATTTGGTTGCATTTTCCCCAAAGAATCTGTGAGGTGTGGTATTTGAGGGCAAGAGAAGCTATTTCCCCTCTGACCCCATGTGATCCACAGTTTTTACTTTGTTGCTTAAGATTTTACCATCAGAATTTAAATTATTTTCCTCAGAACTTTTAAGAAGAAAAATGCTAACTTTGGCCAACTTTGTCCTTTTATATGTCATAAATATAGACGACCTAGGAGCTGGATGCCAAGTAGCAATGAAGGATATAATCAAACACACTGAGGTATTTTAGAAGCCCAAAGATAAATTTACCCACTATACAATTTCATTTCTAGCTGCTCAGCAAGTCGCTGTCCTGCTGAGGAGAATCTGGCTTATTATCATAAGTAAAAGCCAGGTGTGGAGGAAAGTGAGGTCTCCCCGCCAAGTGATAGACCAGCTTGTACTGTAGGAGTGGGAACCCCCTCAGCTAAGCATGACTGTTGGCACATTTGCCACATCTCATCTTTGTTTTACATTAGACTCTGCTCATTTGTATAGTATCTAGGGATATACTTACTTGCCAATCATACACACAATAGCAGAACTTTTCCCAGTAGCAATTTATAAAAATAATTCAAATGAGAGACTACTTTCAGAATTATTAATGAAGTCAGATACAGAAAATATCATCTTTTCCCCCCAAACAGATATTCTTTTTATAATGCCAGAAAGCTTTTCCTAATATTTCTTGTGCCTAAATAAATATTGCAAAGTGGAGGTAACTATATAAAATATACTCTAAGTATTAGCATACTGTGGTACTGGTTTTTACTTTCTTTTCTAATATTTTCTTTTCCAATATTTTTTATATGATTTATAACTTTAAAAAGGAACTCCAGTCAACAAGTATTGAACCAAAATACCACTGCAGAAATGTGATTTTTCTTTTTCACATTTTTCAGCCTTATTTCCTTCCTCACATCACTTCCTAATTCTAGGAGCTCATTAAACTAAACTCCCTAAGTGGTAGTTCTGTGTTCAGAGTTTTTTACTTTTCTCTTCCCGTACTCTTTTGCTTACATTCTAGTGCAGATATTGAAACAAAGTAATAAATAAAATACAGTGGCAAAAGTGATATGAATAAAAATACAGCAGGAAAGAGGATGAGGGTGTGCCAGTTATGAAAGGGGTCAGAGGAAGGACTGTTGATCAGAAAAATATTCAAAGAGGGGCTATAAATTTTTTATTGTCCTGAGGAACTGAAAATAAAAGTGTTACCTCACACTGAGACATAGAAGAATGTTGGGAAGTAGAGATCTGGGCCGTATGCAAGGAGTTCAATTTTGAATGTATTAGGATTAAGGTATCAATTAGAAATTCAAGTGGAGTGGATAAATAGGCAGTTGCATTCATAAGTCTGGGAATCAGGGCTGAGATCCAGGTTGGAAATACAAATTTTGAATGTTTCTGAATGTAAACCTTATTTTTAATAATTAGAGTAGATGTGATCAGCAAGGGAGGGAGCATAGAAAGAAAAGAGCAAAACACCTAGGAGGACTCCAACATCTAAGGATAGGAGAGATGAGAAAAACTCAAGGAAAGAGAATCTGATGGTGTGGTTAAGGAAGGAGATAATAGGGGAGATGTGGTGGTTGATGATGGAGGGTCTTCTGGAGGCTTTTATTGGTCCAGTGAAAACAAACTCTTCAGGGTTTTACACAGTTATCTATGTGTGTTGTATTTTGTAAAAAAAAAAAAAGAAAGAAAGAAAGAAAAATTATTGTCCTGGGGGATAGACATTTTATCAGCTGAGAATGAGCATTGAAAGGAAGTACTGGACGTTGGAGAAGAGAGAGGAAATGTTGTCTAGGAGAGTTAAGAATCATTGAATTATGGAAATATAGTAAAATTGCCAGTTGGCACTAAGGGCCTGATTACGCCTGTTGGCTATGTTCTGCTGTTCAGGCATAGGTCCTCGAAGGCTAAGAATTTTAATTCACCTAGAATTATGGTCTTGATCAAGAAAAAAAAAGTATGATTTAAAAGGTATACCCTTGGAGATAGGCATGGCCATATGATTTGCTGCAGCCAGAGAATTACTCCACCTTGGTCAGAAGTGATGATGCTCATTTAATTTGCTTTTCCTTTATCATCTTTTATCTATTATGTAGTCTTTTCGCTTTGCCATCCTTACTCCTATTATGTGTATTTCTTCATTGGCATCATTAATATTGATCCCAGAATTGTTAATGGAATTATCAATATATTATTTAATCTCCATCAATTATCTAAATAGCATATTTCTAATGATTACAGAGGATGAATTAATTTCATGCTTTTTGGGGGAGAAAATTATGAGTTTTTTGTGTTCTTGCATGTTTTGTGAGCAGAGGAACTGATTTTTTAATTGACTGTCTTTTCAAGGATGTTCACATGGAGACTATCTTTGTAAGACAGATGATGTTGTCCTTTAGAGCAAAGAGCATGTTTGCTTACAGTCTTGGAAGATAGACATAATATCCAGAGCAAAGGATAGGCATTTCTTTTTAACATTTTGTATTGATTTATAATCATTTTACAATGTTGTGTCAAACCAGTGTAGAGCACAATTTTTCAGTTATACATGAACATATATATATTCATTGTCACACTTTTTTTCTCTGTGAGCTACCATAAGATCTTGTGTATATTTCCCTGTGCTATACAGTATAATCTTGTTTATCTATTCTACAATTTTGAGATCTCGTCTATCCTTTCCCACCCTCCACTCCATTGGCAACCACAAGTTTGTATTCTATGTCTATGAGTCTGTTTCTGTTTTGTATTTATGATTTGTTTGTTTTTGTTTTTAGTTTTTTTTAGATTCCACATATGAGCGATCTCATATGGTATTTTTCTTTCTCTTTCTGGCTTACTTCACTTAGAATGACATTCTCCAGGAGCATCCATGTTGCTGCAAATGGTGTTATGTTGTCAGTTATTATGGCTGAGTAGTATTCCATTGTATAAATATACCACCTCTTCTTTATCCAGGCATCCATTGATGGACATTTAGGCTGTTTCCATGTCTTGCCTATTGTAAATAGTGCTTCTATGAACATTGGGGTGCAGGTGTCTTTTTGAAGTAGGGTTCCTTCTGTATATATGCCCAGGAGCGGGATTCCTGGGTCATATGGTAAGTCTATTCCTAGTCTTTTGAGGAATCTCCATACTGTTTTCCACAGTGGCTGCACCAAACTGCATTCCCATCAGCAGTGTAGGAGGGTTCCCCTTTCTCCACAGCCTCTCCAGCATTTGTCATTTGTGGATTTTTGAATGATGGCCATTCTGACTGGTGTGAGGTGATACCTCATTTGTAGTTTTGATTGGCATTTCTCTGATAATTAGTGATATTGAGCCTTTTTTCATGTGCCTATTGATCATTTGTATTTCTTCCTTGGAGAATTGCTTGTTTAGGTCTTTTGCCCATTTTTGGATTGGGTTGTTTGGTTGTTTCTTATTAAGTCATATGAGCTGCTTATATATTCTGGAGATCAAGCCTTTGTCGATTTCATTTGCAAAAATTTTCTCCCATTCCGTAGGTTGTCTTTTTGTTTTACTTATGGTTTCCTTTGCTGTGCAGAAGCTTGTAAGTTTCATTAGGTCCCATTTGTTTATTCTTACTTTTATTTCTATTGCTTGAGTAGACTGTTCTAGGAGAACATTTTTGAGATGTATATCAGATAATGTTTTGCCTATTATTTTCCTCTAGGAGGTTTATTGTATCTTGTCTTACGTTTAAGTCTTTGATCCATTTTGAGTTGATTTTTGTGTATGGTGTAAGGGAGTGTTCTAGCTTCACTGCTTTACATGCTGCTGTCCAGTTTTCCCAACACCATTTGCTGAAGAGACTGTCTTTATTCCATTGTATATTTTTGCCTCCTTTGTCGAAGATGAGTTGACCAAAAGTTTGTGGGTTCATTTCTGGGCTCTCTATTCTGTTCCATTGGTCCATATGTCTGTTTTGGTACCAATACCATGCTGTCTTCATGACTGTAGCTCTATAGTATTGTCTGAAGTCTGGGAGAGTTATTCCTCCAGCCTCTTTCTTTCTCTTCAGTAATGCTTTGGCAATTCTAGGTCTTTGATGGTTCCATATAAATTTTACTATGATTTGTTCTAGTTCTGTGAAATATGTCCTGGGTAATTGGATAGGGATTGCATTAAATCTGTAGATTGCCTTGGGCAGTGTGACCATTTTAACAATATTGATTCTTCCAATCCAAGAGCATGGGTTATCTTTCCATTTTTTAAAGTCTTCTTAAATTTCCTTCATCAGTGGTTTATAGTTTTCTGTGTATAATTCTTTCACCTCCTTGGTTAGATTAATTTCTAGGTATTTTATTACTTTGGGTGCTATTTTAAAGGGGATTGCTTCTTTACTTTCTTTTTCTGTTGATTCATCGTTAGTGTAAAGAAATGCAACTGATTTTTGAACGTTAATCTTGTAACCTGCTACCTTGCTGAATTCTTCAATTATTTCTAGGAGTTTTTGTATGGACCTTTTAGGGTTTTCTATATATAGTATCATATCATCTGCATATAGTGACACTTTTAACTCTTCTTTTCCAATTTGGATCCCTTTTATTTCTCTCTCTTGCCTGATTGCTGTGGCTAGGACTTCCAAGACTACGTTGAATAGGAGTGGTGATAGTGGGCATCCTTGTCTTGTCCCAGATTTTAGCGGGAAGCTTTTGATTTTTCACCGTTGAGTACTATGCTGGCTGTAGGTTTGTCATATATAGCTTTTATTATGTTGAGATATGTTACCCACCCTCTATACCCACTTTGGCGAGAGTTTTTATCATAAATGAGTGTTGAATTTTATCAAATGCTTTTTCTGCATCGATTGAGATGATCATGTGGTTTTTGTCCTTTCTCTTGTTGATGTGATGTATTGCATTGATTGATTTGCATATGTTGAACCAAAAGGGTAGGCATGTTTACTGCCCATTATAAAACATTCAGTTTCTCTAAAGTCACTGTTCCTGTCTTGTAATGAAACTCACTGTGTATGCACCTGTCACTTGGTCCTTTCCATGTAGCCCTGTGAGAACTGGGGCCTGGGGAATCTGTGCAAGAATATGTTAGTACTCAGACTACTGTTATTTCTGGGAGAAATAAGGATCCTTTGCCTCTGACCAAGGAGTTTTATGTCTTCTGCTATCGTTCATAACAACATGGTAGACAAAATTCTTGTTTGAAAATAGGGTAAAATCTCAGATTCTTTACAATTTTGATTTGTCAATAACTTGGAAATCTAGGTTGAATGGAATTATTCATTGTAATAAGTTTCTACTGGTTTTAAATCATTATTAATGTGTGACAGCTATGTAAAAAGGGTATATTAGAGCACACTGGTGTATTATGACAATTATTGTAGCATCTATTGAAAATGAGTAAATGGAATGAATGAAACTTTTTGGCATGCTATGCTGAATTGATAATCAAATTTAACATCAAATTATAGAAAGAAAGGTACTTACCCACTAAGTCCTGAGGAAGTTTTTACTGCTTGTCTTACCATTATCTCCAGGATATATCAAAACATAGGTAGGGGCAGGAGGAAGTAGCCTCTTGGATAGAGAAAAGTGACTGATCTTTTTCTTCTTCAGTTCTTTCCAGAAGCCCCTTTTTCTGAGGAAATGGATAATGTGAACAATAATAAGACGACAGAACTCCCGTGTTCAGACATTCATTCCTGAGAAGTCGTAATCACTTTAATCAAGCAACCTGGCTCCCGGGCAAATCACATTTATTCTTAAGTGGTCTATAACAGATCAGGCAAAGTTTAATCAACATTAATATGAAAGGCAAACAGAAGTAGGTTACACAAGAAATTTTTGTGTTTCCTAAGGCACGTTGTTTTTAATCATTGAGTGCTTCTGCATCTTCATCTGTAAAAGGCAAAATAGTAGTACAGTTGATACTTGAACAACATAGGTTTGAACTGCAGGAGTCTACTCATGCGTGGATGTTTTTAATAGAAAATACTATGGTGCTACATGATCTGTGGTTGGTTGAATCCTTGGAAGTGAAGGAAGAGAGGTGTATTATTTTCCTATGACTGCAGTAATGAAATACCACAAACCTGATGGCTTAGACCAATAGAAATTTACTATCTCACAATTCTAGAGGCTAGAACTATGAAATCAAGGTTTGGTAAAGCCACACTCCCTCTAAAAACTGTAGGGAAGAAAGCATCTTTTCGTGTTTTAGCTTCTGGCATCCCCAGACATTCATTGTTTTGGGGAAATATAATCCCAATCTCTGCCTCAGTCTTCATGCGGTATTCTCCCTATGTCTCTTCATCATCGTCCCTCTATGTATCTGTGTCTATGTCTAGATATTTCCTTTTTATAAGGACACCATAATATTGTATTAGGGCCCACCCTAACTATCTCATTTGTAGTTTGATTACCTCTGTAAAGACCCTATTTACAAATAAAGTCACGTTCTGAGGTACTGGGAGTTAGGAGTTCAGCACTTTTTTTTTTGGCAAGACATAGTTCAATCTATAAGAAAAAGAATTATGCTACATATGCAATAAGTAGTATGGATATTTTATTGAAAAATGTACACATAAAATATAGGAATATGTTCCTGAAGACCTACCATTACTTAAAATTAGAATATTTTAGAATAGTTCTGACAATGCACAGAGGAAACCTTGTTTGTTAGTTAAAGTGATAACCACCCATGTGACAACAATGTAAATACAATTTACAGTTTAATTCACTTCGCCACATTTCCTTGAAATTGGGACTGGACATCACGGGAGGGGGACAAAGTTTAAAAGATATAAAGGTTTTTGTATTAGGTAAATTTTTCTTAATAGGCAATATTATATTATATAAAATTAACATAATTTGATTGACAAACTACAACTTCACTGAGCAGCTTCAGCACACTGAATATATTTGTAAAGAGCCAGCCTTATTGTAGGTGATAACAATTGAATCCAAACATTTTTGAAGTCTCTGTATCTTGACATTGAATCCCACTAGTGAGATTTGTCATATTTAATATGATCCTGATTAATTAGTGATATATAAGAATAACTACTTAGGTCTTCAATCATATTAATTTGGTATAAGAGAGCTCAATTCACTCAGCTATGAAAAGAAGACCTAAAGATATACATTAAACAATTATTTTTGTCACTTTAAATATATTTGGGTTTAAATTTTATCATTGTTTTCATTTTCTGTTTGCAATCACAGGCAGATGATCTCATTAAGAGTGCCAAAAAATATAGTCATAAAAATATGCCCTCAGAAGGAATGAAATAATTCTTCTCAGGCATTTCATTTTTAATTCTTCTTTGTCAGTGCAGCATGAATTGGGGAAAACACCTGACCCCAGATAATGAATGCTCTTAATCAAGTATTCTGGCAAAGAGAAACATAAAAAGGATCAAAGAATATATTCCTTTGCCTCAAAATCTAGGCCTCTATAGAACACACACTGAAACAATTCAGATGTTTTACCCTAAGCTCAAACGAAGAACCACATGTGTGGATAAGTATTGCTTCTTTTCCACATTTTCTCAGAATGAGACTTCTCTCAGAACTCCAGAGATTGTATTTAGTCATCTACAAAAGAACAGAAAATTTAAGAATACATGAAGGTGAATATATTAGAATTTCATGGGTAGAATATTCTGAGTCTTTTATATAGTTTAAACTTAAAGTTGATTGGCAATGAAAGATCTAAAGTATGTTTCAGAGTGAAATTATTTTTTAACAAATTCAGATTGGTCCAAGGTGGGGCAATTAGGGCAATTACTGTGCTGGAGTACCATATTATAAGTATCTTTTGTACCACCAGAATCATAGATCAATTCCAAATATGCAAAATCAATTAGAATAAGGCCTAAGGAAAGTTACTGAAATGTTGAATTTGCCTCTGCGATGATAGCTAAATCATCTAAGGCTTGAGGAAAAAGGGGATGTGTGGGGCCTGAGCTTGACTTAGGAATATTATAATTTTCATACATATATAATAATAAAATAATTATAGCCGTCATATTTTGAGTAGTCCATATGTGTCAGACATTGTGAAATATTTGGGTGATAAATCTTTCATCCAAAATGACCTATTAATAGTATTGTTTTCAGGGTACAAACGAGGAAAATAAGACTTTCCTGTGTTCAGTAATTTGTCATAGCTGAGAAACTTCAATTTAACATCATGGTAAAAATTGTTCAGGCAGGAGAGAGCCATCAAAATCATCCATGGTACCTTGTGAGAAGTCCACAAACAACATGATGCCATTAAATTGCAGGACATTGGGAACCAGAATCCAGCTATCCACAGAATTAGCCTGGAAAGAGATATAAAAAAAGATCAGGACTCCAACTAATTGTGGTGAGGTAATGAACAAGAGTTCTGTCTTACTGGGAGTCAGAGTGTTAGACACAAAAAATTAGTCTATTTAGTAGTAAAATAATAACATCAACCATATGTTATAAACATACTCTATGAGCAGAACTATGCTGTTCACTTAATTTATGACAAAGGAGCTAAGAATATACAATGAGGAAAGAACAGTATCTTCAATAAATGGTGTTAGGAAAACTGGACAGCAACATGCAAAAGAATGAAACTGGACCGTTATCTTACACCAAACACAAAAGTCATATCAAAATGGATTAAAGACTTGAACATAAGACTTGAAACCATAAAACTCCTAGAAGAAAATATAGGCAGTAAGCTCTGTGACATCCACCTTGGCAATAATTTCTTTGGACTTAAGAACAAAAACAAGAGCAACAAAAGCAAAAATAAACAAATAATTACTACATCAAACTGAAAAGCTTCTTCACAGCAAAGGAAACCATCAACAAAATGTAAACAACACCTACAGAATGGGAGAAAATATTTGCAAATCATATATCTGATAAGGGGCATATATTTAAAATATATAAAGAACTCATACAACTCAACAGCAAAATAAAATAATTTGATTAGAAATGGGCAGAGGATCTTTATAGATATTTTTCCAAAGAAGGTATACAGATGGCCAAAAGGAACATAAAAAGGTGCTTCACATCACTAATCATCAGGGAAATACAAATTAAAACCACAATGAGGCATCACTCATACCTCTTAAAATGATTATTATCAAATAGACGAGAAATAATAAGTGTTGGTGAGGATGTGGAGAAAGGGGAAACTTAGTACACTGTTGATGGGGCTGGAAATTGTTGCAGCCACTATGGAGTTTCCTCAAAAACTTAAAAATAGAACTCCCATAAGATTCAGCAATTCCACGTCTCAGTAATTATCTGAAGGAAACAAAAACAGTTATTTGAAACAATATATGCACTCACATGTTCATTGCAGCATTAATTACAAAGCTACAGTATGGAAACCACCTAAGTGTATATTGATAGGTGAATGGATGAAGAACATATGGCATATATATATATATATATATATGAATACTTTTCAGCCCCAGAAAAAGAAGGAAATGTTATTTGTAATAACACGGATGGGCTTTGAAGACATTATGCTAAGTGAAAGAAGTCAGACAGAGAAAAACAAATATCAAATACTTTATGATCTCATTTATCTAATTTATTGGAATTTAAAAAGCAAAATTATTGGAATTTAAAAAGCAAAACAAAGGAAACACAAGCTCATAGATACAGTAAACTGACTGGTGGTTTCCAGAGGTGGGGCGGTCAGGGGGTGGGTGAGTGAAACTGGTAAAGGGGGTCAAAATGTGCAAACTTCCAGTTATAAAATAAATGTCACTGGGATGTAATGTACAGCGTAGTGACAGTAGTTTATAATAACTATATTCCACTTTTGAAATTTGCTAGAATAGATCTTAAAAGTCGTCTTCACAAGAAAGAAAATTTTTTATAACTATGTATGCTGGAGATGTTGACTAGATTGACTTAAGGTGATCATCTGAAATACATACAAATAATGTGTAACACCTGAAACTAATGTAATGTTATATGTCAGTTACAACTCAATAAAAAGGAAGAAAATGTAGGGAAATCATATACTCATATTCTCTTTCCTTTGTTGAAGTTTCTCTTAATATGTCTTTGGTCTGAGAATTAAGGCCATTTTCAAAGAGAAAATTGCTATGTCTAAAAAGAAAGAGACTGGAAGTTATGCAGAAGAACAGATGCTAAGTTTTTATTATCATCTTCACATATATCTTCTAAGCAAATAGTAGATTGTTTCTTTTATATAATTTTACCTCCTTTGTCAAACTGCAAGATTTTCAAGGTTAGAATCCTTCTCTACTACTATTTAATAATTTCTTCTGAAATTACCATAATTTGGTACATATGATTTTGTAAACACTTCTAAACACTTTCCAATATACGTTATTTTGAGAGTACAATTATATCCCCATATTTGCATAAGAAAACTGAGAGCTAGAGAAGTTAATTAACATATTGTGCTATATAGCCTGGGAGTACTAAAATCAAAATTTGAATTCATATCCATTTGACCCAAAGCTATTTTATTAACCACTATGTTATGGAGCCATAATCACTACTTAATAAATATACTTAATATATTTTAAATAAATATACTTAATTAGTATATAGAGTACACTTAATGATATACTTAATAAATATACTTAAATAAGATACTTAATTTTAAATTACTTTAATACGTGTATTTATTAAATATACTTAAGTATATTTAATAAATACACAGTACCTGATAAATATATGGTAATTGTTCATTGATGCATTACCAAGCATTTTTAAAACTTATTTTTGGCTCCTGTGGAAGACTCAGAAATACTGTTTTGTATAATCATAATTTAAGTAATACACCTACCTATCTGACTATCTTATACTAAATTTCTTTAAAACATCTTAATTATTTAGGAATATAGTTAAAATACTGTACTCCTTGGCTCTTCTTTTCCCAAATGGCCCATATGAAAAATGTTCAATTCATAGTGTGTTTGGACTAACAACAGTTTGCTTTTTTAAAGGCTATGTCCTGGTAACCTCAAACTTCTACATGATTCAAAAATAAGAAATTATTGAAAAGAAACTAGAGACAGCCATGGTAGGTAACTCCTTTAGTTTTCATATTTGTGTAATTTATTATTTAAAGGTGAGCATAAAGTTCAGTACCATGTAACGGTTTGGCATTTCACTGAAACACGTACTGTAAACAAGACTAACAAGTGAAGGGAGAGGCAGAGCAAGGGACTAAGCCCAGACACTGTCCACATCCACACGCAGTGTTGCGCTGTTGTTCTTTAATTGTTATGCATAGAAAAATGATTTATAGTACACCTTACTACATTAGATATGTTAACTATTTACCAATGTGGTAACAAATAATAAGATTTACACTGGTATTAAGATCTATTCCATAAGAACATCAAGGATCTCTTATAATGTATTTTCCATGAAAAAATTTAAATTGCAATTGTGGACATTAAAGTACATTGAAGATTTTAAATTTTATTTTTATATTTTTTCTAATGGAGATGCTGGTGATTGAATCCAGGACCTCATGCATGCTACTAGGCATGTGTTCTCCCACTGAGCCATACCCACTCCTCTATTGTGTATATTAAAGAATTTACTTTAATTACATAGAAAATTCACAACTGCTGATTCACTTGTTACCCAGGAATGGAAGACTCAATATACTATACTATTATCATTCATATATAACAGTCTCTAGCTTTACTTAAAAAAAATCAGTGACTTTATTCCAGGACAAATAAAGAATTACAATTTATGGTCTGGAGGAGGAGTTATCTAAAACTAAAATCGTAGGCACACAACTGTATACATATATACAGACATACACAGACATACATATAAGCCCATACATTAAAAAACAAACTCAGAATAAATATTCTGAAACAATTTTACAGCTAAAACTGAATTGATTCTTCTTCATAAAGGTATATGATAGATGTCTGTAAAAACTCCAAGAAATCTGGTGTCCAGATGCATGTTTCCTATTGTTAAATGTAAAACCTTCCCTTGACAGCTGGTGACTGCAAATGAGTTTAGGAAGCAGATGATAGCAATAAGTTAACTCAGTACAGAAATCCTCATAACAGTCAGCTACTCTTAACAGCTCCTGTCAGACTCCATCACCCACTGGGCTTCCAAACATGACATAAAAGCTTCTTTCAAGAAGTTTCATTTTTTACTGAGCTCAAACTAGATGCCATGCAAGCACCCTGTACTTCTCATAGGGATCTCATTATAGCTGCCAGATGACTCTGTTGGAATTTAGGCCTGAAAAGAATGTACACTCTTCCTCAAATCCTCCAGGCTATTCCTTCTCAGTAGCATTTACTTATATCATACAGAATATACTATGATTTGACTTTCCTTGAACTTCATTTTTGAGTGAGTAAGGAATAGTATGTATGTATGTGCACGCGTGTGTTTTAATATGTACTAGAAATGAGTAATTCTGTGCATTGTGGGGCTGAATATTCTCTCTTCTGAGTTCAGACTCAGAAGTGTGACGTGGGAAGTTGAGCACAGCTTTAGATTCTAAGCTGGAAGCTTAATGTCTAGCAGACTACCCTTTAGCCATTAAATTTATTCCCATTTTTCTGCTACCACCCCCATCTATAAATGAGTGTTGTATCATCTGTAAAATATGCATATTGGACCTGATGGCACCTAGTTCAAACAAGTTATGGGTCACCCTGAACTAAGTGTCTCATTCAAGTTCAAACAAGTAACAAGCAATGAGTCAGAATTAAGTGTGGATACCTTGAGGGCATGAACAACTTCCTGTATTTTCTGTAAAGTACCCCAGCACTGGGTAGCATGATCCTCTTGGGAGATTCATTCATACTTGTTGGCCTGTTGCTGTAGTGCTGGAGACACAATGGATAAATAGGGAAACAAAAAGTCTACCTTTCATTTTCTTTGCTATGCTACATCTTCAACAAACTAAACTAAACTCTCTCAAACATGAAAGCTTTCACCATCAGAAGATGTAAAATTAGATAAAAGATTTAGAGGTGTCATCATAATTATTTGAAAATAATTTTAAGCTACAACAAAGAAAAGTATATATATCTACATATTTGAAAATGTGTCGTACTCTAGTTCCCCAGGATAAAAAGTGCTTAATAAAGTTTTGTTGGCTTGCTTTATTTATTTAATTAGTTGATAATGGCAATTATGTAATAAAGTTAATGAAGCAACACAACTCCTGGAAGATTTTATAATTTGCATTTGAAGAACTATTTTAATGCTTTGGATTTATGCTTCATCTGAAAATATCAAGTTACCGTATTTGATCTTGTCTTCTCTGTTTGTGTCCTTTGGTCTTGTATCATCCTTTGTACAATACAGCCAAGAGGACAGAAGATTTGAAAATATCTTAAGAATTATGTTAACTGTAAAATAGATACCAATTTCCCTGGAAAGCTTTGATGCACAGAATTACCATTCTTCCAGCCTACTAACAGCTAGAAAAACAATGCACAAAAGTGGAACAAGTACAAAAAACACCTTTAGGGATAACAGACGAACTGTTTTCGAAACAGCATGCAAGCTGGTATTTTCAGTAGAAAACTCTTGGAATAGTCTAGCTCAATCATAAACATACAAAGCATCTTAAATGAATTAAATACCTAGCATAGTAAGGTAAATCTGAAAGTTTTAGTTAAGTACAGGTCTGACTCTAGTTGTACCCTGCACAAAGATTTCTTGCTGAGCTCCAAATGCATGAAGAATTGAAAACAAAAAAAATCTCATATATGCATTTTTAAGGTCTAATAAGTGAGAACTGATCTTTATAATTATCACCCAGATGGCTGCAAGATATCAAAAAGCCTTGAGAAATTTTACAAAAGGTGTAAACTTGGTTTAGTTTCATTCCTGAGTTAAGCTTATTTTGTTGAATGCCAGTATTTTGATGACTGTCAAACCATGAAGAATGTTTAATGCTGCAAACATTTATAATTGGTCACCTCCTATGCTATGTTATTTGGGGATAATGTGCTATGTTATTTGGGGATAAAATATAAATGAGATACTTTTCTCTTCCAAGTTGCTTATAATTTATTAGTGAGTGTCAGTAAACACATAACTATTTTATGTATTTGTGTGATAGTAATAATTTGAATTTTTTTATTTTTAAATAAGATTAGAAGGTTGGATATTGGTAAGTCTCATTTTTGAACCATGAAATAAAACATTATATGATTTTCTTAAACAGATTTAATTCAGCCTCAAATAAATCAAAAGTAATCTTCACTGACTCCCCATTGCTTTCAGAGTCAATTATTGACTTTTCTACTTGTTTCTAAAAGCTTTTTATATCATGACCCAAGATTTCTACCATTATCTCCCAAGGCTGCCTATATAAATGCCTAATAAAATAGACTTTAGATTTTTATTCCCTGACCACAATCTGTGCTTTCCTGACCATGCCTTTGCCTATGCCCTAGAGTGTCATTTACACTACTAAATTTTTTCTTTCTTTCAAAGTTTAAGTCAGTGTCCCACCTTGATGAATCTTATTCTATTAATCTTTGTTCCTCTTTCAGAATTGTAAGGATACTTTGCTTGAATATCTCTTTCAAAATACAAATTAGGCAAGTTGACTTTTCAGATAATCAGATATAACATAGACATTATGTTATAATTAATTGAGACTCAGTAGATACGAGTCAGTGAGTTAGTTTTCTATTGCTGTGCAACAGATTATCACAACGTAGTGGCTAAAAAGAAAACCCACTTATTAATTCAGTTTTGTAGGCCAGAAATCCATCATGGTGTGGCTGGATTCTCTGTTCAGCATATCACAAAGCCTAAATCAAGGTTTTTGCCAGTCTGGGCTCATATCTGTAAGCTCTAAGGAAGAATCCTTTGCCAACCTCATTTAACTTGTTGGCAGAATTCAGCTCCTTGAAGTTCTAGGACTGAAGTCCCCCTCTTCTTGCTAGCTGTCCGCTGGGACCTCTTTCAGCTCCTAGAGGCTGCTTTCAGGTCCTTGCCCTTTGGCTCTCTCCATCTCAGAAACAAAGAATCTCCCTCACAGCAATGCCTCTCATGCTTTGAATTTCTTTAATTTTCTCAACTGTGACCAGCTAGAGAAAATTCTCTGCTATGAAAGGTATCATGTAATTAGATCAGCCCTACTCAGATAATCTATTTTAAGATTAATTGATAAATAACTTTGATTACATATGGAAAATCCTTTTTGCCGTGTTATGTAGTACAACCAAGGGAGAAACACCAGGTGGTATAGATCATGGGAGCCATTTAAGAATTCTACCACAATTAAAGTTGCCAATATGCCAAACATTATTGCCATACATAGTTTAATTTAGATGTAAAGATAACTAAAATTAATCAACAAATGATTTTTCAAGAATATTTTTTGTTGTATAAATATGTTCTTATAATAATTATAACAGGTTATGTCACTGTTTGCTATTAATCCACATTTAGGTATAGCATATACTGCCCTAAATACACAACTTTTTTTGTGTTTCAATAGCTTGTATGGATTTATACTTGATGGCTACTATCTTTTTAGATGAAAATAGCTGTTTTTATTTTTTTATCAGTAAACCTGTGGACCTTATATCAACCATCAGGATAAGCTCTACCCTAATGTCTTTGATAGTTAAAAAGTGATATATGTATCACATAATACAATTTCCATTTGCATAATACAATCTACTGGATTCATAGCTCTAAGCATGGGTATCATTTATTCACAAACTCAAATGTAAATGGTGACTTAACTTATGTGACTGGCAGGCTATCTAGAATAGCTTAATTTTATATAGAATATGCAATGTATTTTGTTTCCTGAAGTACACTAGTCCCTTGAGGTATACCTTATCAAGACAAGACAAATGCTCAGAAAGTACATCACTTAATCTAAGGTTGCTTTTAATGTATACAGTGTTGATCCTCCTGTATCTTTGCATTTCAGAAGCAAAAAAATATACATTCAGACTCTATATTCATAAATCATTAAATTAGTTTACTTTTAGTCCAATTTTTTTCAAGACATTTTGGATCAGACCTATGCAAGGATGACGTATCACATGATTCAGTTACCGTGTTCTCACAGTTAAGTCACATTGTTTTAATTGGAATTGCATGAGCAGTTTTATAGTAGACTCCTCTCTCCTTGATCAAGTAAGTTATTGAATTAACAACTTGAGCTCATTCTAAATTACAAACTTAAAGATGGTATTTAGAAAGCCATGTATTTAAAGACAATTATTGTTTGCAAACCTAGCTACCCTTTTACAAAGAACCGACGAAAGTTGATCCTGTTAGTCAGTCAACAATAAGAATTGCAAAATGAATATAGCTGCGTAAAGCCGACTAAAGTCCTCTTTTTTGATCAAAACAGATTTTATATTCCTTTTACTTTCTTGACCCTATTTTACACACACACACATACACACACGTATTATATTACACGTAATATTTAACAGAAGAATCAGAGACCTTGGAGAACACCCTCTGATGCATGTTGTATTGGGTTTGGGACTTGTTTTTGTTTGGTTTTTTATTTGAGCAAATACTGACTATAGACTTCTTGTAAACCATTGTTGGCAGTCCCCAGGATTAGGTTGCAGACTCGGAATTAAAATAAATAAAGGAATAAACTCAGATTTTTAACTTAGATAACTAAAAGCAAAATGCATAATATAAGCTATCTACTTAAAGAAAGAACATACTAATAATAAACAAATATATTATATTCGACAATAGGGCTAGTTACTTTTTTTACTTAACTTATCATGATATGAACATAATTTAATGAAACACAGTACCTACTGTAGAATCAGGGAGAGTCTAATGGGCTTCAACTAGTGTCCTCATTCATCTGTTTCAGAAGTTGGAAACCTGTACAATGTAAGGAAATTTGAGGAGTTTTTTCCCAAAATTTTTAAATTTCAATATGAGAATTTGTATGTTTGTGAGATATTTTCAAACAACTAAAATTAAGTGCCAAAGGAATTTTTTTGAAAACTGAAGCAATCCAAAGGGCTTTTGATTTTTCTTTTAGACCTAACAGGAAAAAATAATATTATCCACATAATAATCCTCAGACTATGAAAGAGTCTATAGGGAGGTTGCTTGACACAGTTTAAAACAGAACAAAACAAAACATTGCACAGATAGTACAGACTCAATTCCAGTAATTAGATGTGGTGTGATGTTTGAAAAGTTACTTACTGTCTCTAAACTACAACTTTCTTATCTATAAAAATATGACTATATATTTATAAAACTATTAGAGTGTTAAATGTCATAATTTATGTAAAGGAACTAGTTAAGTTCTTATGGAACAGGAAGGTAAGAATCAGAGTTTTTCTTTCTTTTTTGGTGTAAAAATGATGCTTCCACATAACCTCATATAACTAATGAAGTCTATTTCTGTTCTCAAAAGGCACAGAGAATAATTCCTCCATAATTTGAAGAAACTCGTTCTTCAGACCCATTGTTCTTATTTTTAGCCATACGATATGCATTTTGAGTTTCTTTAACTTCTAAGTTGTTTTAAGATATTCAGACCATTAACTCTTTTAGTTACCTTTCTTCAACGTGGTGAGGAATAGAAGCTGGAAATGAACATCACATTCAAGCAATATATTTGATTTGTACAAGTTGTGAAAGAGTCTCCTATTCTTTGCTTACAGCAGAATACTTCCATTAAAAATGGCAAAAGTAGTGAAAAGATTTTATCTTTCACTATTGCCTCATATTGAGCTTGTCCATACTGTCTTCACTTTCGTTTCAAATGTACTGCTATTTGTGAAATATTTTAATCAATTCAAATGTTATCTGTACTGTATTTATACTTGCCTGTTTCACCTGGTCTTCAATACCCATTTCTATAGAATATTTTTGCCTGATGATGCTTACTAAATTTCTGATAAAAACGTCAAGAAAAAAAAGATGAATTAACTATATGTGATTCTACATAATGATCATATTCAAGAACAGAATGATAGATATGATGATATATGATGGTGCTTTGATCCTTACTCAAAAGCTCAAGTACTTCAGACACATGAGTTGTTCATAGGCAATACTGCTGTCACATGCAACAAACAATACAAGCTATTGGATAGTTAAAGCATTATCTTGTGTGCAAAACTATTACTATGGAAATAGAACTAAAATTATTCCAATAATGTAATGTTGAATTTTAGTCAGCTCAAGAGTTATCTTGTGATCAATTTATTTAGAAACAAACTGTTAGTCTTCCAATTTAGAACCATTTATCAGGCTTCATAATTAAGAAGATCTGGTTCTGGTCTCTCATTTGTGACAGCACTGACACCTAAAATTTAAATTTATTTTAAATTTTCTATTATTTCAGAAGTAGTCATGATTTTGATCTACTGTTGCTGTTAAAATAGGTAACATTCACTCTACCAGAGGTTAGTACAAAATAGTAAGGATCTGATTTTACAAAGGGGAAAACTGAGGACCTAAATATGAGAAATGAGGTTAGATTAATAAGTTGATGATATCTTTTTCTTTACTGAGATATAATTGACATACAACATTGTGTAAGTTTAAGGTGTACAATGTGTTGATTTGATACATTTATATGTTGCAACATTATTATCACCATAGCATAAAACCTCTGTCATGTCATATAATTATAATTTATTTTTATAGTGAGATAACGTAAGAGCTAGTCTCTTATCCTTTATCTTACATCATTCACAAAAATTCACTCAAAAAATACTAAAGGCTTAAACATAAAACCTGAAACTGTAAAACTCTTTAAAGAAAACATAGTGAAAAACTCTCTGACATTGGTCTTGGCAGTGATTTCTGGGATATGACACCAAAAGCACAAGCAACAGAAGCAAAAATTGACAAGTAAGACTATATCAAACTATAAAGCTCCTGCACAGAAAAGGAAACCATTGAGAAAATTATAAGGCAACCTATGGGATGAGAGAAATATTTGCAAATCATACATCTGATAAGGAGTTAATATCCAAGAAAAATAACATAAAACTCAATAGCAAAAAAATAAATAATCTGATTTTTCAAATGGTCAGAGGAACTACATAGACATTTTCCCAAAGGAGGCATTTTTCCATACAAATGAACTACAGGTACATGAAAAGATGATCAACATAACTAATTATCAGGAAAATGCAAATCAAAACCAAAGTGAGATATTACTTCACGCCTGTCAGAATGGATATTATAAAAAAGACAAGAGATAACAGGTGTTGAGATGGATATAGAGAAAAGGAAACCCTTATGCACTGTTGGTAGGAATGTAAATTGTTGCAGCCCCTATGGAAAACAATATGAAGTTTTTTCATAAAATTAAAAATAGAATTATCATATATTCCAGCAATCCTACATCAGGGTATACATCCAAAGGAAATGAAAGCAAGATATTGAAAAGATATTTTCACTCATATTTATTGCAGTATTATTCACAATAGCCAAGGCTTGGGCACAACCCAAGTGTCTGTCAATAGATGAATGGATAAAGAAAATGTAGTATATATACAGAATGGAATATTATTCAGTCATGAGAAAAAGGAAATCCTGCCATTTGCATCAACATGGATGGAACTTGAGGGTATTATGTGAAGTGAGCTAAGTCAGACAAAGAAAGACAAATACTGTATGATATCATTTATGTGTTAAATCTAAAAAACTGAACTCATAAAAACAGAGTAGAATGCTGGTTACCAGAAGTTGGAGACACTGGGGAAAAGTTGGTCAGAGACTACAGAGTTGCAGTTTGAAGATTAAATAAGTTCTGAAGATCTAATGCACAGCATTGTGATTATAGTCAACAGTATTCTCTTACATACTTCAAAATAGAAGATGTCTTTTAGGAGAGTGTTTTAGTCAAATTTCTTATTCCTGACAATTGTAGACTCAATCTGAGACCATACTTACTAAATATCAGTGATAATCTTGGAAAATGGGGAATACTGTGTCAATTAGAAGAGCTTAAACTTGGAGTATGATGTTTGGATTCAAAACCTGCTCAAGCATTATTAGCTATGTAACCTGATGCAAGTAATTGAATCCAACCATGCTTCAGTTATTTTAAATTCATAAAATATGAATTATAGAAATTGCTATATGATTAAAGCAATAAGGAATAAACAAGGCTATGGCTTAATATTATGTAATGTGATACTGGCACCTTAATAAATAATAACTGTGGGAAAAATATCATCTACAGTGAGAAAAAGTAATTCTTAAATTGTTAACCAACCACTCACTCAAAGCTGGGAATACTATGGGACAAATAAGTCACTGCTGGGCACTATTGGCATTGTCAGGGCAAACTAAGAAACAAGGATGGTAGAACACATCCCACAATAGTTACAGTCTTATATGAGCCCTGGGAATCAGGATGTTGTGGTGCCTGACTCTGCTATGGAGTCTCAGGCTAGTCCAAAGTAGAGGACTTCTGCAAATATCAGCTTTGATGCAGCAACAATGGTGATTTATTTTTAACACTGAAGATACATTGCATTTTTAGAAGACAACCTTGGAAGAATAAAGGTGGGAAATTCTTGCCTGTCTTCTTCCTCCTCAAGTAAAAATTACTTCTCCAGAAGCCCAGAGATACCTATTTACTTGGCACTTCACTGTTTACACATATCTCTCACAACTAGTTTATTTATATATATGGAAAATAATTGTAAGAATTTTACAAAGAAATTATTATTATCACTATTTTTAGATTGAAGAAGTTAAAGTTCATGATGACAACCATTATTTAATATCACAGTGAATAAGTAGCAGGGTCGAGATAAGTGCTCCTAGTCCCATTTTTTTTTTTGGCTGGTGTTTGTTTTACCTTTTCCTCTTATCTTCTCAAGCTACTCAACTAATGGATTGACTAGCTTTCATAAATAGGGCAGTAATTTATCTTATTGTATTATTACATTAAATGGCATTGGTGGAGTGGTACATAAAAAATACTGAGTAGTGACATAGAAAGATGGTTGGGGCAGAAATGAGAAAAATAATAAAAACCCTGTGTCTTAATAATGTCCAGCAGCTCCAAGTTTTCTATGGGGTTAGTGGTAGTAGCATGGAGTTACTCAGAATCTAAAATGAGTACTGAAGAAATACTTGAACAGAGTGTACATCATGTGGTATGTAGTCCAAAACACATTTCTTATATTTTCCTCAGGTCCAAAACTTACAGTTGTTTCATAAGCTATTTTGAGTTTAATAATTAGTTCTTTTACTGAGTCAATGGCTTATAAAGTCTATTATGTAACCTTACCTCTCTCTGGAAGAAATGTGACTTTTTTCTTTACAATTTAATAAAGTAAGGAAGGGATTAAAAAAATTTGTATTCTCTTGTTTGTGTGGATGCTCAGCTGAGGTTCAGCAAGGTGGTCTGTTCATTGGCCACAGAAAGCTTGAAAAGTGGATTTATGTTTCTTTGAGTTGTAAAGAGTAATTGTAATGCAGTTACATGTGTGCTGGGAAATGACGCTCTTTATATAAAAGAAAAAACACATTCTCTGATGAAACTCACTGGAATCTTGCTACTGTTCATGACAGCGAAACTCAGATTGCCATTCTCATTGCATGAATCATCATTGTACCGGACAAGGTAACCCGTTCACCATCATAAACTGGCCTGGGGAAAGGGTGTTATTTCTGATGTGGCTGCTACCACTGCATGCTAGTGGCATGTTCCCATGTCAGCTCCTGACAGATTGACTATATCTGTGGTTTCTCACTACTGATGACTTTTTTCAATTATTGATTTGGTAGCTCAGGCTATATTGATACATCCCTTAAAGTAAACTTATGGTACCTGTTTGGCTTTCCATACTGGCTTCAGTTTGACAGCCTTTACTTCATTATGGCAGAAGCTTCTCCACAATGAACTGATAATTTAACTCTACTTCTCTCACCTTTTCCTGGCCCATACATCTTAGTAAGGCAGTTTGATTATTGAATGCAGCTCTCCCTAGAATGGGATAAATATTTCACTAGCCTGCTTCTTGAGTAATGATCATGGGAAAGGCTGGGGGATTACATAGACATACTTAAAAATTTTGCTGTGATGGTTCCTGGGCATAGTATGTCATTCTTTATACAAACAGCAACTAAGACAGTATGGTTAGGATACCCTGTGGCTGGCAGCCTGGTTGAAATAATGCCTAGAGGATTTGAAATCTGGTCAGGCCACTCAAGATGGCTGTTGTTCCACTCTCTGTACGTCCACTGCTCAACCAGGCCCTGCTTCACACACATAAATATCCAGTTCTCTTAATTATAGGGCTTCATCAGTAACTGCCTACATCCTTAGCCCTGCCCCAGCCACTGGTTTCCCTGGTAACTAATGACCCAACCTGACATCAATTCCCCCTATAAAAGGTAGCCTCCTTCTCTTCCTAGTAGTGAAGATTGCTGCCCTGTCCGGCCTGCCATTTGCCCTATAGCATGGGGTCAGGATGGGGTCAGGATGGGGTGTCCCTTCAGGACCTTTGCTACTGATTTGTAAGATTCTCTATCCAATAAATCATGGATGTTTCTGTCCCTATCTCCAGGCTTTTTCTTCAGTCTTGAGACTGAGCAATTACAGGGCTGATAGGCCTGAAGGGTGTAGCCCAACATAATTAAATATGGTTAATTTTTATGAAAATGTTTTGTTCCACTTGCATCCAATCCTTCTGGACAAAGGTCTATCTGCAAGGAGGGAAAGCTTGGGGGAAAATGAAATTATAACTACTAAAAATGATACTGATTTTATGACATTGGAAGAAGAGCAAAAAATTCTATTCCTAGGAAAAGAACATTTTAGACAAGAGGTGCGGGGGAGAGTTGTATTGATGATCTTTGTTTTTCAGTACTATGTGGTGTAGCCTTCCTCCAGAAGGAAAATGCTCTGATGCTGCTCTACCAAACTATTGCAAGTGTCTTGAATTTAACTGACTACTGAGTCTGACAACAGTAGCAAGCTTATTTGTTAACTTGCAAGTAACATATCAGACCCTTCACAGTTTAGGACTCAACAATTTATAATTGTTGTCTCACTACATGTGTAATTAGCCCAGAGATACTGGAGGAATGTTAAGACTAAGGTAAGCAATAGCAACAGTTTTATTTTCAAAAGCACAATATATTTTTGAAATTGTATTTTCTTTGAAACTGGTTTTATACTATTGAATATTTTGATGTTTTAAATGAATATCATTTTAAAGTGAATATGTTTGTCTACAGCAGCCTCCCAAAAAGTAACAAAACAAAGGTGATGTTTGCCATTAAAAAATTTTAATAAGATTTACATTTCCAAATTGTTAAGAGAGTAGGAGACTACTAATTCTTTGCAATTTTAATAGATGTTAGGACAGGAAGAACAGCCATCAAGAAATTGGTTTACAAACAAATAATACTGGGCCAAGTTAAGAAGGACAAAAAAGTTTAGTACTTTCTTATTAGGGAACCTAACAAATTTTCTTTGATTCGGCTAAGAAAACTTTAAGGTTGGACAGAAATGAATTGAGTTACGATTCATGCAAGTTTTATAATGGAGGTAGATTCTTATTCTGATCTGTGTTTTCTTCTGTGAAATGTCTAGTTGTGAAGATTAATTGAAGTAAGGTTAAAATCTTCTGACAAATATTAGGCACTTAGTAGATGGTACTTATTTTTATTAAAGATCAAAAAGAGAAAATATAAATAAAGAAAATCTAAGAAAATATAAAATATTTATATATGTGTAGTTTTGAGATACCTTTATTTTAGATGGCATGTATGTTAGATTTCATAGAAAATAGCAGTATCATTTTAAAATGTAGTATGTGAAATTATATAAACTTCAAAAAACAATTATTGAATAAATTTATTAAGTTATATTCTTGTGACACAAAATAAGGAAAGACTTTTTAAAACAGGCTTAGATGTTTTTGAGTTAATACCAAAACACAAAATGGTCTACATGTGAAAAAGAACAATTAAGCACAACTACAGTTAAGGTCTGAACCCTGAGAATCTGATAATAAATTTGCAGATTTTTATTTATATTAATTTTTTAATGTCAGAGGTTTTTTTTAGAGTCTCATTATTTAGATATTAAAGAGCTAAAGAGTTTTGGATGATTTAAATTCAAGTTACACAGTGTTCAGTAGGTGCATACTATTCCAAGTTACCAACTAAACCCATATTTTAATACCTATTTACTAGCCAAAGAAATAGAAGTCTACACAAATACAAGGAGTCTAATGTTGGGTTTTTGGGTTTTTTTTTCTCTTTTAACATTTTTTATTGATTTATAATCACTTTACAATGTTGTGTCAAATTCCAGTGTAGAGCACAATTTTTCAGTTATACGTGAACATATATATATTTAATATTGGGTTTTTTTGTTTGTTTTTTAAATTTTATCTCTCCTATCAGACAATATAGGGATTTGTTTACATAATGTTTTTTTTCTCCACTCTATTAAGACACATTAATAGCCCACATGATTCTTTTTAGCTCTAAGAGGTGACCTAATCACCTTTTGTAGAAAGAAAAACTGAGAGATAAAATGTCCAGGGGAATTTCAGTTTCCTTCCTAAAGTGAATGCATTTACATTTTTCAGTTTTTAGTTGAGACAGCCATTTGGCTATGTCTTATGGCAGATACTATAGGTAAGAAAAACAGCAACAACAATATCAGGAAAATGTCAGTCAATAAAGATGCTTTACTTTTCCTTTGGTTTGCTATTTCATGTTACCAAAAATTGTACTGACTTTCTCAAAAGTATATTCATCATCTCCAGTAAGATGCAGTAGTAAAACTATTCAACTATCACAACTTTAAAAGTGATAAACTTCATTTATGTAGGTATGATTTTTAAAAATTTTCGAAGGATTTTTGATAGCTTTAATGTCTGAATTTATTTTGGTATATTAAAATATATTTCTCCTCATTTGAATACTAGTCATTGTTCTACCAATAATATACATAAACAAAATATCAGTAAGCAATTAAAAAGCATTATCCACATATTTTAGTATAAATTATCTAAATTAAAATAGATAACTGTATCTTATTTAACTCAATATAATTTACATACAATAATTACTTTTAATAATCTTGCAGTCTATACAAAAATATGCTCAGGTAGGAAACACAAAAAAGATTTTTGTAATTTGGCACATTGTCAAGAATGAATCTAACTGTATAATTTTGTAAAATACATGATTTCTTATATTCCCATTGCAAGATTAATTACAGTTGAGTGCTGGGAAATAGAAAAAAAAAATAACTCATTAATTACCTCTTCTTTTCCCTTTGTAATACAATGGAGTAAGTGAAGCTGCTGATCCCAAATATTTTTTTAGCAAGTTTCATGTAGTGTTCTCACTCTATAAACAGAATCATTTCAGAAGTTTATGTTGGCAACAAAGCATTGAAAATAAAATGCACAACTTTCACTTCTGGGCAAAATGGAATATTAGGGACTGAATTTACTGGGCTGCCAAAAAACCCCAAAATAGCACACAAAGTATATGAACTGTTGTTTCTCAAGACGCTGTTTATCAAATAATAAAAGACAAGTGTTTCCTGAGAGGTGAAAAACAAATGAGATAAACTTTACCATTACCCAGTTGAATCAGAAACATGAGATAAGCCCTATGTTTACTCAGCTGACTGTCATGAATTTCCAGGCCAAGGTGAAAAAGCAGGAATGCAGGCAATTCCAAGTGGACTCCTTGAGTTGAGAAATCAGGGCCAAGAGCCTGGGGAGAACAGGGTAACTAGAGTTTGCACAGCAAAGTATCTGAGAGGAGAAAGCTATATAAAGATAGAATTCTAGAGATCTTCATGTGTTAAGCTGAGTACTGATTAATACATTCTTTAAATGAAACTACCCAAGATTGTGGAAAGAACCACCAACAAGGAATAGAGGTAAAAATCCCCAGACATGTAAGACTTGGAATAATGCAGTCTGGATAACCTCATGATTCACAAGGCATTGGATAGAGTGTAAAGAAGGGTCTCACCTTCATGGTAGGGAGTGATTAGACCTAGACAGAACAATTCTAGCCTTTAAAAGCAAGACTCTAAAGGAAAACTAGTGTAACTATGTTCAAGAACAAATATTGTGAGTATCTGTAGGAATTCAAAAATATCCAGCAACCAGTAAGTTAAAATGCCCAAAGACTGGCATCCTATTAAAAATGACTAGGCTACAAGGAAGGAGGAAAGTAAACCCAGAAAAGAAAATTAGTCAATCAAAATTGACACAGATGACAGAATTATCAGATAATCACATCAAAAACCTTATTATAACTGTATCCCAAGTGCACAGAGGTCATTTATTAACAAATTAAAAAAAAGCACCTGATCAACTCAATCAACTCTAAAAATAATTAGATAAAATCTATAAAAGAACAAATTGCTACATTGAACTTTATCAAAATTATAAACTTATTTTTAAAAGATGTTACTCAGCGAAGGAAAATCTAAACCACAGAATGTACCAGCCTAGGGATAATGTTTGAAAGTCATATATCTGACATAGAACTTATATCCATAATATATTATCAAAACTAAACAATAAGTTAAAATAAATAAAATATTTGAATAGATATTTAACTGAGCACATATGAACAGAAAATCAGCATATGAAAAGATGTTAAACATATTTCTTATTAAAACGAAATGTGAATTAAAACCACAATAAAATAAATCTGCCTACCTATTACAATCACTAAAATTAGAAGACTTCTCATACCTAGGTTTTATAAGCAAGTAGATGACCTGAAACACTCGTGCAAAGCTGATGGGAATATATAATGTTACAATGACTTTGGAAAAGAGTTTGGTAGAGCCTTAAAAATTTAAACATTTCATTCCTGGGTATTTACCAGGAGAAATGAAAGTATATGTACATATAAAGACTTGTACATGAATATTTACAGCTGTGTTTCTAATAGTCATAACTGTAAACAGTCCATATGTCATTAACATGTGAATAAACACTCTTGCATTCATAGAATAGGATGCCACTCAGCAACAGAGAAGAGTATACTACTGACAAAAGGTATTTGATTCTCAAAATAATTATTGAAAGTTAAACAAACTGAACAGAAATACATACTTTGTATTTCTATTTTAAAAATTCTAGAAAATGCACACTATCTTATAGGACAGAGGCAGATCACCAGTTACTTGAAGACACAGAGCAGCAGGGAAGGCAGGAAGGCAGAATTACAAAGAAGGATGGGAAATTTTTATGGGTGATGAATACATTTCATATCTTGATTGTAGTGATGGTTCACAGATGTATACAGAGGTCAAAACTTATAAAATTTGTACTTTAAAATATGTAGTTTATTGTAAGGTTTATTGTATTTCAATAAAGCTGTTGAAATATAAATTATAAAAAATAGAATAAAAGTTTAAAATATCCCAATTCAAAGGAAGCATGGAATTCCTTGGGCACACTTTCCTGTAACAGGTGAGAAATAACAGACTTGGAGAGGAGGGATGACTTTAACAAAAACATATAACTCTGCTCCTTTTCCCTAACACAAAAAGTAGTAGTTTCCCTTCAATACTTTTAATTGTTGTAGTTGTAATTCTAAAGAATATATGTATTTTTTCCTTTTGAACTAAGCCAGAAGTACTTTCCCTTTTCAAAATATACACTAGGCACCCAATGCTATTAGGGAATGTATTAACAGAAAAGCCTATACTGGGAACTCCTTTTTCTTTCAAACTAAAATTTGTCAAACTTTTTCTGAAAATACCAGAAAGTAAATATTTTGAGCTCTTCAGACTGTAAGTTCTCTGTCACAACCCTCAACTTTGCCATGACAGTGCAAAAGCAGCCAAAAAATGTGCAAACAAATGAGTATGGGTGAATTCCAATGAAACTATTTCTAAAACAGGCAAAAGGCTGGATTCAGTCTGTGGGGTATAGTTTGCTGACCCCTGCTCTACACTATGAAGAACTAAAGAAAAATCAGTCTTCAAAATTATAAACCCATAGAGTGTTTGCCTACTGATGATAAGGATGATGATAACATTGGCAATATTAATGTGACCTACAACTTCCTGAACCCTAGGATGGGTATCTAAACATGTTGGTCCATATATGCATAAAATAGCTTTATGAACTCAATATAACTCTTATTCAGATGAAGAAACTGACCCTCAGAAAATTTTTGTTAACTTGCCAAAATCAACCTGATAATAATCAATAAAAGAAAAATATTTTTAAAATGGACTTAAAACCATCTGGCTCTTGACCAAGCTCTAGATAAAAATGCTGATGACAAACTAGCTTAAAGGCTTTGTAATGTCTTTGTTCTGAAACACTTTGGTTATTTGGTCCATAATCATCCTCCCATGAAATAGAATGGGGAGTTGAACAGCATCCAACCTTATTAATATAAATAATGACCGGACACACTAAGCCAAGTGTGACCTCATTCTTAACAGTCTGTGGG
Source organism: Camelus bactrianus (assembly GCF_048773025.1). Lineage (NCBI taxonomy): Eukaryota > Metazoa > Chordata > Mammalia > Artiodactyla > Camelidae > Camelus > Camelus bactrianus. The sequence goes on along the minus strand of NC_133549.1, from coordinate 55,709,168 downwards.
TAGGTTACCTAAATAATTTTGCAGAATATTTTCACTTTGGTATCTTTTTTTCCTTTTTTTTTTTGCTTCAATAAAGAATCAAGATTAAAAGTTTGATCATTAATTATCATACCTTTGGTATTAAATTGCACAAGTTATTTGATTGGATGGACTAACCAGAAGAAAATTGACTAAGCATTATATTAGGGCTCATGATTATTTAGCGTATGCTTGGATAAAGCAGAAACAATAGGACTGATTACAGCACCACGGAGTCAGGCAGTTGTTGGTTTACAGCCTCAGGAGCTTCAAGGGTGTAATCTGAAACTGACCCCTTACATGGAGGGCAGGGAGAGAGGAAGAAAGAGGCAGGCCATTTCAGATTGGTAGGTGGCAGGTTTAATAAGCAAGGAAACTTACTTAGAAGGCTTATCTTGGGGGGACACAAGACTAGTAGAGGTCTGTTCTCTCTTCAAGAATCTTAAATATTTACATAGAGACCTAACTGGATTCTGTTGTGTATACAGTCCATATGGTCTCATTACCACATTACTATCCCAAGGCCTTATCCCTTGGGCAGCTTCTGGGAGCGAGAAAACCAAGTGGAACATATATTTCAAGGATGGCCAAGGAAGTGAGACGCCTCCAATTTCCTGGGTTGATCTTGAGGTTCAAAGCATTGATCATTCCTATTGATTACCTCCTCCAATAGCAGTACTGGGAAATAGAGGGCTAAGCTTTTAGAGCTTCCAAAATCAGGATTCAATGTAGAAGAAAAGAGCCACAGTCAAAGAGTACAGTGGACTCCTGAACAACATGGGGTTAGGGGAGCTGACACTCCACACAGTTGAAAATCCACATATAATTTATAGTCTGACCTCCACACATGTGGTTCCTCCATATCTGTGGTTCTGCATGCATGGATTTAACCAACCACGAACTGTGTAGTGCTGTAGCATTTACTATTGAAAAAAAAATTGTGTATAAGTGGGCCCATGCAGTTCAAACCTGTATTGTTAACAGGTCAACTGTATATGAGATAATCAAGTATGATGATATAAAGTGAAGAGTTTTCTGTGATCACACATAAGCTGAGATTGAGAAATACAGGAACTGATGGAGTGATGTTAAAATAGCAACAATAAATAATAAAAGTTGTTGGTGAAACAAAATTTCTTTGATAGAGTAACTTATTACACATTTCTTTTTTGAGCAGAAGAGGTGTTAGGAGTGGGTAGTGCCTAAATTCAAAAGTAAACTAAAAGTGATGATTTTCTATTTGCAGAAGGAATAGATTGTTGATGGAATAGCTGGTCTGACACAGTTGAGGCAGGAGTAAAATAAAAATCACAAGTAGAACCGACAACCTGTGTTCTCATGGAAATACCTTCCATAGTGGAAAGAGCACTGTATTGTTCAGAATTTTATTCCCTGCTTCTAGAACAGTGCTTGGCACACAGTAATCATTTACATGTTTGATGAAAGAATTAGAAGATGGATGGAAGGATAGTTGGCTGGTTGAATAAGACAGTGAAGCTGCATAATTGTAACCTGATAGTTTTCCCCCAAACAAAAGGATTGGGAGGGATTTTGGATATCTTTAAGTTCAATTGTTTCACTTTACAAATGAAGAAACTGTGTCTTAGAATAATCTGGATTTGAGTTCCAAGCTCACCCATGAAGTAGTAGTGTCGTCTTGTGAGTCTCTGTCCCTTGTGATATGCAAGATAGTGAAATATAATGTCTCTAAGTTTAAGAAAGATTAATTTTAGTTACATTAAATATTTTATAATTTAATTGCTATATAGGAGTGAATAGCTACTGGCAATTATTATAGATTATGATAAAATAATTTCAACTTAATTACTTGAAGTTTGTACTCAATATTCACCTCCGTGACAATATCTGTGCAGGGCTTTTATAACTTGGTTTACTGTCAGAGTACCTGACCATGCTTATAAACCTGACATGTGAAAGCCTGCATTTTAAATAAAAACTTTCAATAAAACCTTTTATGAAAAAAATTACATAAAATTACTTACATGAAATCAAAATCATCCATTTGTATGAGAATTCATCCAGGCACAATGCTTTTTTGTTTAGCAACTTGGTGGTGGCATTCCACAATTGGAAAATAGTTTTCCCTTTCATTACATGAAAGCATGTATGAAAATTGCATTCCTATACAGAGTTAAGCATTTGACACAGGGAGAAATAGAGAAAATACAACTTCAACATAAAAAGTTTAATGCCTTAATTTTTAAAAGTGACATCTTAAAAACCTATTCAATTTTCATATTTTAAAGTTTTTATGTTAATTTCTTGGTTAATTATTACTTTAATGTTTCACTGAATCACACTTAGGTCTGAGTTCCTTAACTAGAAGTCCTCAGTGTATATAAAAATGTGTGGCTGTTATTCATCCATCTGGTTTTATGACCACAGTGTAATCCCTGACACTTGCAAGATTCCTCAAGGCAGTGAGATACAGGTAGAAGTAGCCCTTTGCTCCATGCTCTTCCCATCTTCACCATCACCATCACATTTTCAGCCCCTTGACGGGAGAAAAAAGTCTTAAAATAGTTTATTCTATTATGTATTTGTATTCGTAAAGTAAATGCTCAAGAAAAGTTTTCTGGGTGGGTGGTTGGGGAAGCTGTACCTTTCACTTAAGCCCCTCCATCAGGAAATGGTCTCTTTTGAGCACCACTGGGGACACTAGCTGACCACAGCCAAATACCCCCCTCTTCCTCCTCCCACTCCCGCTCCTCTTCCTCCTCCTCCAAAGATGAGACCACGTTTGAATCAGGCCTGTAAGGAAATATGAATCACTGGTATGACTCTGACGTGTGGAGAATAGCAAGCCTAAAAGAACTTGCTCATAAAGATCGGTATTGTGATCGACAGAAGTCACTTTGGAAGATTGTGTAATTCAGTTGCTCAGTGTATCTAGACTTTTATTGCCGTCAAAGTAAATGGGAATTGCCTAATGGGGTCTGAAGCATCAGGATTTACCCCAAGTTCTCTGGTGAAGAAAGAAAAAATTGGTCTCTGCAAATAAAACAAGACGGGGGAGATGGCTATTAATAGCAACCACAATTCTATCCCAACTACTTTTTTGAGCTGTAGACTGTAAACATCCCAATCTATCTGCTTTCTATACCATCCTCACATTATACAGCCAATACTTGTAAAAAATTATACTTATTATCTTTATTAGTGAGTGATTATCTTGCTCAGCCTTTTTTCTTCCTTGTGATCTCTTGTTCTCTTAAGGCCACTTCCATCATTCCAAGGCTCCCTGTGTACAACACGGAGAAATGGTTGTTCTCTCCATCACATAAATCCAATTTATTTCCTTAGACTGCTGATTTCATTGATTTAACTCCAGTGAGAGAGGGATGGGCAGTCCACTCCAAAGCATTGTCCATAGAAATCAGCTATTACCTCTTAGCCTGTGGTTCTTCACCTTCTGTTTCTTGAAATGCTATGCTTAGTTTTTTAAATAACCTTAGGCTTCAGATATTATATTCTCAGCTGAAGCATTAGGATTTAGAGGAAGAGGCAGGTTTGAGGCTTAGCAATGCATTAACACCCTGGAAGTCCTCCAAGTCACTCGTAAATTAAGACAGGCCCTTTCTGCAGAATCAAAAGCTTCTTATCTAGACTGAACTGAAAGGGGGCTATAATTATGTCTCTCCCTGGGCAGTTTAGGGAAGGGTGGAGAGGAAAGTTAAAACAGGTGAGCAAATATTACATAGCAAATTGAGAAAATAAGGCCAAAGAATTAAATGAACAATAGGGAAGTGAACAAGGAATGACAGAGGTGGAACTGGCACTTTGGATTACCTTATCCCTCAGTCAACACTCTGGTTAACCTTCTAGGCAGAGTGTGTGCATTTCAGACCTCCTTTTATAAGCATTAAGAAACCATTTGGGATAGAAAATACATTCTATAATGCTGGATAGTGTTGCTTACAAAGTACAAGGTTAAATAACATGTTGTTAAAAATTAGTTGGCACTACATGAGATGCATAGACGAAATTATTCTCATCAGGGTGCTCACCTGTACAGTCACAGTCATGGGGTGAATTCGTAGTCTCCTGAAAGTTCATGAAATTTTTCTGGCGACATTTTATATCAGAATGATCAGTTGCAGAAGACTAAATACTAATAGTATATCCTCTTTGTACCAGTACAATTTCTGTGACCTTTTCATTTGGAAAGAAGACTATTTAAATAAGATACTGTACTGTGGGAAATTACAGACAAACAAAATAATTGATGGTTGTCCTTCAGTATAAAAACAAACATGCTATAAATATCCTCTATAGTGACTTTTTTGATAGTAAATTCCAAGAAATCTGGGAGAACTAATTATTTGAACAAAAATTTCTGTATTTATCTTTTGTCTTAAAAAACTAGGCTTCACTTTTGCTATGTGGAAATCATAAACTTCATATCTAATAGCTATATTCTGAATAGTGAAAGGTGAAATGTATGAATAAACCCAATAAATTTATTAGTTCAATATTTTAGCACAAGAATGATGAGAAGATCAAAAATAAATTTAAAATATTATAATTAGGAAGTTTTCAGCCATCCTGTTATAAGCCATCAATGAAATTAGGTTGAGTATCTAAAAATAGCAACTAGGATAATGCAAGATCAGCCTAAAACAAAAATGTTGTCTCAGTTCATCAGTTTTACATTACTGTGAATTTTTCAAAGTAGATTTGGAAAAGAGCACCAGAAATGGTGAAATAGCATGTATCACTAAAATTTGCTATTTAAAATTTGAGAAATGTCAGGGAAATGAGAACACTAACCAATCTTACACATCAAGTATGAAATTTACAGTATAGTTTCTCCATTGGAAAATGATGATTTATACAGTAAATCCACTTCAGAAATTCAATTTGGACTTAGAAACAGATGTTTTATATACACATGCAGTTAATGATAGATAACAAGCCAAGATATGATTTATCGCCTTATAAATTTTTAATGATGTAAAGAAATGAATACTTTGGTGGTCTTTGGTTACTAAGGAGCCTGTGAGAATTGTATCAGTTTAACCATCTACTCATAAAAAATAAAATCTAGCTATTTCTTCTCTAATATAAAACATATAGTATTTTTATATTTTCCTGAAATTTCTAATAATGGCATATATGTAAATTTTCAGATAAGAAAATGTTATTCTCTTTTGTGTCAGAAAGTTATTTCAACTGTCTAGAACTTGTCTGAAACAATTGTTGCTTTTTTCAGAAGGGTATAATGGCAATGCCATATTATTAGGGTTATTGTTATTTTTATGACTTTTTGCCATATAAATGTACAATTTTGTAGCACTCTGTTGTAACAGTAACAAAACAAGTGAGACCTTTGAGACTAATGTGAGTAATACTGATTCACTAAACAATCTCAAGTCATGTAGGGATTCTTGGTTCAAAGTTATACAGAATTTGTCTCTTCTTTTGCTTTAAAAGATCACTTTTTAATTCTTCAATTCCCTTGCCATTTCACTGAGCTATCTCTTTAACTTGTGAAATCTGGAAAAACAAATATCCAAGTTTATTAGCACTGTATGTAAAGTTAAAGTAAATCAGTATCCTATGAAGTCTCTATGTTTTATTTGTAAAAAAATACTCTAATATGCATTTTTCAGTGGATTTTGTCAAATCTGTCTTATTGAATCCAAAGTCTTTTCAGCAAAATAATTTCTCAGGTTTCAACAGAGTTACAAACATATACACTACACTTACAGGTAGGCATTTCAATATTATCAGTTTATCTGATTACATCGTATTTATTATCAATTTAGCCTGTAACACATATTGCTCAGTCATATATGTATGACAAATAAGTCTATATTCATCTCCAATATTATGGTTATATGCTCACATGACAGGAGATTCATTGAATTTATCTCCTAGAGATAAGAGGTGTTACCAGCACTTCACTATTGGTGAATATGAGAACTTCTCATTATTTAGTCAGTTTTGTTATGTAACATATCATACTGGGGTAAAAACTGTTACTGAAATTACTTAGTAAGTGTATGCCAACATACACCAACACTAATTTGTTTATTAATAATTTTACAAAGTAACAGTAAAACTTTTTTTCACCAAACTGCAGCATATCACACATAAAACGGATACATTCGTCTAATACAAAATTTTTTTTCAGCAAACATGTACAGGAAATATTAAAGAAAGTCATATAAAAACAAGGCATAGGAAACATTTACTTGCACTGATTACAGATAATTTAAAATAGAAGTAGTAGTTTAGTAATAAATATGCCATAAAGCAATGGAAAAAAAATTCAGTTTAAAAATGTCCTTATCACTCATGGTTCTGTAAACATAACAGGGATGCCCTCCTACCTTGAACAATTAGTAAACCAGAATTAAAAAGGAAATAACAGTTTTGAGGAATTTGCCAATAGCCAAAAAACGTTATTTTCACCCTGTGATGGGGGAAGCTATGCCTTTCACCTAAGCCCCTCCATCAGGAAATGTTCTCTTTTGAGCACCATTAGGGACACTAGCTGACCACAGCCAGGGGTCAGGCCTGTCCAGGTGGGTGGTGTGTGGGGTTTCCAGGAAGGCAAACAGGGTTGTTAGAGCCCACGGGTGTGCAATGTAGCTTTGGGAGTGTAGAGGGAGTAATCGTGGGTCCTGATGGAGGGGCAAGGTGAAGACGGGCTTGGATGCGCAGAACCGTCAGCAGCTCTGAGAACTCCGCAATCAGGCGCGGCACACTGCTACACAGCCGCTCTTTCCAGCGAGGTTCGATCTCGCGGGATTTCAGGAATTCTACGTGGACGTGGCGGAGTGTGGGGAGATGAGGCGTATTCAGGCGCCTCAGGTTCCAGAGGCGCCTCTTCCCAGACGCGTGTGTAAGGAGTCCGGGGCACACCACCTATAAAGGAAACTCCAGTTCTCATGGACTCTGTCCCCCACCTCGACAGTCACAGTGTAACAGCGCCTCGCCTCAGGGGCCTGGACAGGTTCTGGGCCAGACCCTGTGGAGGGACTGGGCCGTCGGCCGCAGACGGGAGCGGGGCGTAAACTGTGCATGCTTGGGTCCGAAATCTTTAGCCTTCCAGGCGTGGACGGTGATTTCCAGCTTCTGGAACGGAACCGGGGGCCCCACTTCGGTGTCTGCTGAGGTACAAGGCCCCAGTAACCTGAACTGTGCTCGTCCATTGCACACCTCGGGTCCAGTTGTTCCTCCTGGCAACTGAAAAAGAGGTGTCCAGGCTTTGTCCTAGGAGACCATCGCCGCCCCTTCCCTGAAGAACAGCCTCAGGGCATTGTTGTCTCTTAATGACCGGGCTAAATTGCCGGCACCCTGCCCTTGGGGAGCTGGACCCTTCGCCCAAGCTGCTCCGTCAGGAAATGCTCTCTTTTGAGCACTATGTGAGGCGCCGGTGGACTGAGGCCGAAGTCTGCGGCAGGTGAGTGGACTGTGGGGTTTCCCAGGAAGGCAGACGGCGCAGTTGGCGCCCGTAGAGTGCTGCATGGCTTTGGGTTTGTGAGAGGCTTAAGTGTGTGTCCTGACAGACAGGCAGAGAGAGGATGGGCTGGGACGTGTCGGGCCCAGTAGGAAACAAAGAACAACAGGAAGTAGCAAATAGGAAGCAAAGGACAGGTATCGAATATAAGTGAATTGATCTCTTCAGGTGTTCCGACCTACAGTTTGGAAAAAGAATTCTAGGCTGCATCATCCAAAGTGAGAACACAGATAGAGCCTGGCTGTCTCACTGGGTTGGAGAAACAAGAGTTTGGAGTTCCAGAAACCAAGGCATCTGGAATTTGTGAGACACAGTAAAAAAGGAAAGGAAGCTGTAGAGAGGCAACTCTGGTGATTTTCAGAGGGAGTCTCTGACATCTTTAGCTGAGTACTGATCTATGCAGTTGTTTCAAGGAACTTGCAATGCCAGGCAAAGAACCATAGAAAGAAACAGAACAATCTCTGTATCAGAGATACCCAGAATTTACCCATATCTCACTGGTCATAGTGCAAAGTCCCCCTAGCACATGGAACAGCTGTGTAATGGGATGGATTGTTTCGCTCTAAAAGTTCTGCTGAAGTCTTAACCTCTGGTACCTGTGAATGTGAATGTGATCTTATTTGGACATGGGGCAGAAAGTAGAAAATATAACTCATCACCAGGAGAAAGATTAATCCGAACTTGCAGATAAAGTATGATATAATGATGAAGTCATACAGTGGGTCCTTAATGCAGTAAAACTGGTGCCCTTGTATGAAGAGAAGAGAAACAGAGACAAACATACATATGAATGAGAAAGTCCTGTGAGGACAGAGACTCACTGAGGGAAAACTTCCATGTGACACTGGAGGGAGAGAATGGAGTTATGTGGCTGTAAAACAAAGAATAAGGATTGCCAGCAATCATGAAAAGCTAGGAAAAGAACATGACCCTTTGACACTTGATTTTTTACTTCTAACCTCCTGAACTGTGAGAAAATACATTTCTGTTGTTTTAAGCCATCCAGTTTGTGGTGGTGATTTTGTGGCAGCCTTAGGAAAGTTCTACAGACTGGTAAAATCTTTAGGAAAAAAAGAGCAAATAAGCCATAGAATAAAGACTTTTCTAGTTTGGCCCATGACTAATCAAGTTTAAAGTTAAAGGCAGTAATGGAAAGAATCAGAATAATATTATGTAACTGAACTGTATCCAAGAAGAGAACCTAAGTCAAATTAAAATATTTTTTAAAAACCCCCACAAAACTTGAAATTTGAATTATCTGTTATCTCATCAAACATTTCCAGGCATGCAAAAAAGCAGAAACTGTAACTCATCACCAGGAGAAAAATTAATCAGAACTAGAAAGGACACAGCTGATAAATTTTAAAAATAAAGACATTAAAATGTTTTTATAAATCTATTTCAGATATTCAAGAAGTTAGATGAAAGCATTAGTATGATGAAGAGAACTACAGGATTTAAAACAATCAACTTAAACTGCTAGAAATGAAAAATGCATTGTCTTTCATGAAAATATGTTGCATAGGATTAAAAATATTAGACAGTTTAAATTGGAAAAAGAAATTAGGAAACTTGAAAGTATAACATTAGAAGCTATCCAACATGAAACAAAGATAGAAAAATTACTAGAAAAAAAGGAACAGAACATCAGTGAGCTTGGGGGAAAACAGCAAGTGGTTTAATAGCCCTGTAGTTGAGTTCTCAGAAAGAGGGTAGAGGTGGGGGTGAAGGAAAACCATTTAAAGAAAATAATGACCATAGTTTAATGCAATTTTATGAAAACTATAAACCCCCAAATCCAAAATGCTCAAGGAACCCATGACAAAGGAAACATGAAGAACATCTCACCAACGCATGTTACCATCAAGTTATTGAAAAACCAGTGATAACAAAATTCTAGAAAGAAAAATATGTAGGGAAACAAAAGTAAGAATAACAATAGATTTCTTGTTAGCATTGCAGCCATGAGACAGTGACTTTATGTATTTTAAGTATTGAAAGAAAAGTGTAATGTTTTTCATGTTTTGAAAGATGAAAATAAGTTGAAGTCTCACATAATTCAGAAATAGAAAAATGGCAAGAGTTTTTTTTTTTTTTTTTACCAGCAGATCAACACTAAAGAAATTTTAAAAGTCCTTCAGACAGAAGGAATTTGATGACACAAGGAGAAAATTTAGTTCTACACAAATGAAGGAAACAATAGACATATACATATGAAGGAAAATATAAGTGTTTTATTTTCATATTTTTAATTGTTTTAGATTAAATTTAGAACTTTTCCATCACCCCAGAGAGTTTCATAATTCCCTTTTTCAGTCAGTGTTCTCCCTCTGGCTCTTGCTTTCTGTCACTTCAATTCTGCCCTTTCTAGAATTTACATAAGTGGAATCAAAACTGTATTTTGTGACTATATCTGGATTTCTTCACTTAGCATATTGGTTTGGAGATACATCTAATTTGTTGCATGTATCAGTACATTATTATTATTTTTTAATTGCTGATCAGCATTCATTGTCTGATGGATATTTGCATTATTTCACATTTTGGGCTTTTATGAATAAAAGTGATATGGATATGCATGCACACATCAGGTTTATTTTCTTGGGGTTGAGAATAGAGAGCATGCGAAGTCAGAGTATATTTGTCATTATAAGAAACTGCAAAGTTATGCTCCAAAGTGACTATACTGTTTTGCATTCCCAACAGCAATGTATGAAAGATTCAATAACTAAACATCTTTGCTGATATTTGGCATTGTCAGACTGTTAAATTTTAACCATTCTAGTGTATAGTAGTGTTTCATTGTAGATTCAGTAGCGATTTCTCTAATGACTAAAGATGTTAAACATCGTTTCATCTACGTATTTCCAGTCTATGTATAATCTTCAGTGAAAGATTCATTTAAGTTCATTGCCTTTTTAATTATTTGTTTTTCTTATTGTAGGGTTGGAAATATTCTTTATATATTTGGAAATAAGACCTTTACAGATACATGTTTGACAGTCATTTTCTCTTAGTATGAAGATAGTCATTTCATTTTCTTAACATGTCTTTTTTATAAAGTACAATTTATCAATTTTTCTTTTATATTTCATGCTTTAATGTTTCATGAAACAGTTCCTTAACTCAAAGTCATTACATTTAAACTTCTTTCTTTCAGGTATTTTACAGTTTTATTCCTATTATTTAAGTCTATAACTCACTTAGAGTTAATTTTATAATGTGACATGAGATATGAATCTAGATAGGTGGGTTTTTTTCATATAATATACAATTTTCCAACTCTATTTGTTGAAAAGGTTATGTTCACTCATTGATTTCTCTTTCCATCTTTGTAAAAAATGTACTTGACTCCACATGTATAGGTCTGATTCTCAGATTTTATTCTATTGCATTAGTCTTTGGAGTCTTCTTAAATCAATAGCATGAAGTCCTAATTACTGTATCTTTATAATAAGAAATGTACTCAGTGTTAAGTCTTCCAATTTTGTTCTTACTTTTCAAAATTGTTTGTGTCATACTGTATCCTTTGAAGTTCTGCATCACACAACTATATGCAGTAGTCAAATCTCATTCAGTTTTACAAAATCAGTGATTTTTACTTTATGTTAATTATACTTTTTAAAAAGTTAACGAAGAAGTCTTTGAACTGTATTTTGCTCTCTAGGTACAACCCATGGTGTAGTAATTATGAAGCTAAGTAAGATCACCTGTGATTAAACCTTGACCTCCAGTACTAGGATTATGTATCCTGCTTCTTTGCTGTAAACAGCATATTTCCTGACTTGAAGAATTTGTGCTGTCAAACCATATGTAGAGTGTGCCTTTAAGCGAAGAAATAACTCAGTTGAAGCAAGGAAGGCCTTTTCATTATGCCATGATCAGATGGAAATAAACCAAATGTTTTCAGTTATGCCCGTAGTTAAATATGGCAAGTTCTATTTTCACCTTTGGCACTTTTTTGGGAGATGGAAGAAAAGATGACAGTTTTAAGCAAGATATTATAAAATGCCATTCCAAAATGGATGCTAATATGATACTGTTTAAATAATTTTCTTCCTATTTCATTACAGTTCCTTGATGATATAAAAACTGACAAATGAAGCATACTAACAGTAGCCAATAATATAAGGAAATTTCTTTAAAAAAAAAAAAACCTAAAACCAGAAACTGAAAAGCAAAGGTTACTGCAGAGTATAAATAAGAAGGAAGAATAACACAAATGTCAGTTGGATTCTAAGAATTGTATAAACTCCATGGAGCAATAAGTGGCTACAAACACTTACCATATGTGTTCACATTGATTAATGACAAGGTAAATATAACAAAGTCTTTTTTAGTCTGGCAAGCAAAAAGCTGTTAACCTGCTGCAGACTGAACCTCATGAAGCAGTCCTAAATGTTCTTATATAGCATGAACTGTGGGAAAGAAAATGTGCTATTTAAATTCTGTCAGGCTCTATGCCGAGAGCTAGCGATTCAAAAATAATTTCTTCCCCCATCATCACATGGCTTTTCCCCCTCATGTATTGTGACTCTGCCTTTCTTCTCCTCTTCTTGCAAGGACATTAGCCACATAGGTTAGGAGGCTACCTTACTCCGGATGACCTCATTGTAATTTAGCTAATTTCATGTGCAATGAACTTATTTCCAAATAAGTTCACACTATAAGGTACTAGGGTTTAGGATATCAACATATTTTTGTGGAGAGACACAATTTAACCAATAACAGTCAGCTTCTGTGGTCATTCATAGCATTTTCGTGGACCTCATATACAACATCCTTGACATAACATTAATATGTGTTTTCTATGAAAGTTGGAATTACTTAGTCATTTTTGTATCAGTAGCTCTTGGCATAGTGCCTGACACCCAGTGATAACTTAAAAATTCGTATGGTTATGTGAATGTAGGACCTGGAATGCAGCACTATGAAGTTAGATATAATGCTCTCTTATTTCAGCTTTTATTAGTGTACCCTTATCTTTCTATATTTCTTAAATATGATAGTGTATATAAAGTGCTTGATAAGTTGCCTAGGATACAGTAAGCACCCAATAAATAGACAAGCCAATATGATTATTTACTCTTCATTTCCTTACTTCCAATACCCAGGTACCCCTACTCCAATTCCACAGCTGTCTCCTCTCAAAGTACAGGATATGATAGTATGTTAAACTAGAATTTGAAAATAAGAGATATGTTCTTGCAACAGAATTAATAAAAAAAATCATAGTGAACCAGGTGTCTTTTAAAGACAACACTTTCCCCTAAAATATCCGATCTGCTGTCTGGTATACTCACTCGTAAAGAATACTAAGAGACATGTAGCTCCGTGGTACTTTTTATGATAAATGTAAGTTAAAATACTACAGAAGACATTTAAAAAAAATCAATGAATTCAAAGGGAGGGATGAAAACAAAGGCATCATAGGGTTACATTTCAGCTAACCTTTGAAATAGAACAGAAGTATAAAGGCATGAGAATTTATCATCTGAGAATCTTGAGTAAGCATGAGGGACTAAAATACGGAGTTGATTAAGGGCAGGGTATGGGGAGATGCTACTGCTGAAGATGATAGAGGCCATATTGTAGTGATGCCAATTGCTATACTGAGACTTTTCCTTGAAGTTTTCAAAGCCTGCTTGATGGGATCTAACTTTAGAAAGGTAATTTGTAGGTAGAATTGATTTCAGTGGGTGGAGCATATTTGCAGACCTGTTGTAAGAGTGCAGCAGTAAAATAAGTAGGGCCAGAATCAGAATAATAACAGTAGGGATGAAAACCAAATGGGCAGATTTCAGAGCTATTTCCGAGGTAGTGTCACTGGACCATAACCTTAAGTGTATGTGCTAGGGGGTAATGTTTAATAGTGATAAAATAAATTCAATAGGGTTAGAATCAAAATCTCATATGATAATTACTAACATTATCAATCTGACCTTTGGCAAATATTGAGAAGTCTGTATCTTCTTCAGAGATTTCCAATATGTTTTAACATATTAATGATTCTGAGAGTTCCTTAAGGAAAAAGAAAAAAACGATTAAATGCTTTTATCCAGAATTTCCAAGTTTGCTTGGTCATGGGAGCATTTTTCACGTAACATCTACCATGTAAAAATATTTCAAGTAAAATGATTGCCTGATGTTGATGACACACGTAAAAATTTTATATAGCAGAAAACCATATGCAAGGTATAGCCCTACTATGAATGTACTCTGAGCTGAAGATAAGACTATTGATACAATTTCATCCTATTAGTGTAGAATTAAAAGTAATTGCAGTTACCTAAAACAATAATGTTGTAAGTTAATATCTGTCATTGGAAAGCTTATTTTAACTTTATAAGTTACAAAAACACTGTAAAATTCTTACTCTTGAATATAGTTATTATCTTACAAATAAAAATTATCACATCTACAAAGTGTCACAAAATCATGTACTTAACATGCCTTAAAACTAGTGTATTGTTAATAATAATGTAACATCTTCTAGTGCACCTACATCTAATATTGTGTAACACAAACTCCTTTCCCCATGTTACGTATGTTAACAGCCTTTATCGGTTTTTGATTATAAAAGGATGCTCCCTTCAAGGAAACCTTCAAAATTCAAAGACTTACTTAAATATGTCTACTCCATTATTGATTTTGTATAATTAGGGATTGCATTACATTGTCAGCATAACACTAACTACCTGCTTTAGTTCTAAATTATTAAAGCAGTGACATTTGAAAAACATATTAAGAAAATGAGAAATAGCAATATCCATTATATATAAAAATTCAGTGTTTGTATTTATATTCTCAAAAATCTACCTCCAACGTTTCATTCTTGGCTAGTTATTTTCCCTTTCTCTACTACTTCACAGCCATAGGTCATAAGATTTTGTACAAAAGTAGGTGTGATCATTCTTAAAATTCTAATAGTGTTGGGAAAGGACTAATCATAGTTCACAGCAGTATAAAGTAAGACTTTTTTTATATAAGTTTATTACCACTGTCCTTGAAGAGGCAAGTCTTACTTGATTGCCTGATGAGATTCCTATCAAAGGGTCACATAATATTTATTATCTTTCTGATGTTCTCTGTAAATTCTTTAGATTCTAATTATTAGGAAGAGAAATCTGTATAACTCCTTGCCCTATGTTTTGTGTATAAGTACCCTGTAGTTATTTTCTGTGTTATTATTAGAAAATAAATTGCTTTGGGCTCTACTGTAAATAGAACAGATATAGCAGAGGAAAGATAAAACCATAACAGATGTCTGACTCATAGTTAGAAATTATCTTTAAAGCAATGCCCTTGCTTTTCCCCCTCCCCCTTCCTTCCCTCCCTCCCTTCCTCCCCTCCTCCCCTCTTCTTTGTTCTTTTTAGCACGCAAGCAGCTATTTTTATGAGCACATAATAAAACAGGAACCTTCCTACCTTTTCTGGAAAGCAGGTGGCAGTGTGAATCCAGAATGTCACAAGTTCATAAGCTCAATGCAGTGATAGCACTTCTGTAACTGCACCTGCACTCATTTGATAGGGCTGCCTAAAGCAAATGCTACAGACTAGGTGGCTTAAACAGTGGACGTTTATTTTTCTTACAGTTCTAGGGGCTGACTGTCAGCAGTTTTAGTTTCTTCTGAGGCCTCTCTCCTTAGATTGCAGACATCCGCCTTCTCATTGTGTCCTCATGTGGCTTTTCCCCTGTACTCGTGTCTCTGGTGTCTCTTTCACGTGTCCAAATTTCATCTTCTTATAAGACATCAATCTGATAGGTTTAGGGCTCACCCAAAGGGCCTCATTTTAACTTAATCACCTCTTTAAAGGCCTTGTCTCCAAATAGAGTCACATTCTGAGAGTTAGGGCTTTGACATAGGAATTTCAGAGGGTATAATGCAACTGATAATAGAACTCTTAACAAAATATCAGAAAAGTTGGGTAAATTCTATGTAAATTAAATTTCTTGCAGCGTTATTACCTTTTTACTTGATTTTTTTAGAGCACTTTAAGATGCACAGCAAATTAGAGAGGAAGGACCTCTATCTCTCATAGATCTGCTGTTCCAACACATAATGCATAGTCTCTCCCATTATCAGCATACCCCACCAGAGTGGTACATTTGTTACAGTTAATGAACCTACATGGACACACAGTCATTGGAAGGGCATAGTTTGTATTATTTATTCACTCTTGGTGTTGTGCATTCTATCAGTTTAGAAAAACTTATACCATGTATCATGTACTGTGGTATCTTGCCAAGTATTTTTACTGCCAAACCTCTGTGCTCTGCCTGTTTATCCCTCTTAGCCTTCCCCAACCTCTGGCAACCACTGATCTTTTTACTGTCCATACAGTTTTGCCTTTTTCATAATATCATATAGTTGGAAACATAAATTATGTAACCTCTTCAGATTGGCTTTTTTCACTTAGGAGTATGCATTTAAAGTTCCTCCATTCTTTTCATGGCTTGATAGCTCATTTCTTTCTGGGACTGAATAGAATTTCATTGTCTGTATGTACCACAGTTTATCCACTTGCCTACTGAAGGGCAGCTTAGTTGCTTCCAAGTTTTGGCAATTATGAATAATGCTGCAATAAACATTCATTTGCATATTTTTGTGGGGATATAAATTTGAAGCTTCTTCAGGTCAATACAAAGGAGCACGATTGCCAGATCATTTGCTGTTTATGTTTAGTTCTGTGAGAAACTGCCAAACTGTCTTCCAAAATGGCAGTACCATTTTGCATTCCCACTAGCAATGAACAAGAGTTCCTGCTGCTCCACATCCTCACTGACATTTGCTGTTGCCAAGGTTCAATATTTTGGCCATTCTAATAGGTGTGTAGTGGTATCTTGTTCTTTCAGTTTGCATTTCCCTGATAACATATGATGTAGTGTGTATTTTCATATACTTACATGCCATTTGTGTATCTTCTTTGGTGGAGTGTTCATTAAGGTCTTTAGCCCAAATTTTTAAACTGGTTGTTGTTTCCTAATTGTTGAATTTTATGAGTTTTTTTTGTATATTTTGATAATAGTACTTTATCATATGTTTCCTCTGCAAATATTTTCTTCCAGTCTGTGTCTCTTCTTCTCATTTTCTTAACATTGTCTTGCAGAGTAGAAGTTTTAAATTTTAATGAAGTCCTACTTATCAATTACTTATTTCATCGATCATGCCTTTGATATTGTATCTAAATAGCCATTGCTGTACTCAAAGTCATCTAGGTTTTCTCCTGTGTTATCTTCCAGGAGTTTTATAGGTTTACATTTTACATTTGCATCTGTGACTTATTCGGACTAAATTCTTGTGAAGGAAGTAAGTCTGTGTCTATATTATTTATTTTTTTTGAATGTCGATATACCATTTTTCAGCAACATTTGTTGAAAAGACTGTCTTTTTCCAATTGTCTTGCCTTTTCTTCTTTGTCAAATATCATTTAATTCTATTACAGGGGTGCATTTCTGAGCTTTCTGTTCTGTTCTGTTGATCTATTTGTTGATTCTATAGCCAATACCTCACTGTCTTGACTACCTGTAGCTCTATAGTAAGACTGAAGTCAGGTAGCGTTAGTCCTCCAATTTTGTTCTTATCCTTCAATTTTGTGCTGACTATTCTGAGATTTTTGCATTTCCATACAAAATTTAGAATTACTTTGTTGATATGCACAAAATACCTTGCTGGAATTTTGGTTGGATTGCAATAGATCAAGTTGGGAAGAATTAACATCTTTACAACACGGAGTGTTCCTATTCGTGAACATAGAAGAGCTCTCTCTCTATTTGGTTCTTTGATTGCATCCACCAGAGTTTTGTAGTTTTTCTCATATAGCTCTTATACATGTGTTGTTAGATTTGTACCTAAGTATTTTGGGAGTTTTGGTGCTAATGTAAATGGTATTGTGTTTTCAATTTTAAATTCATTTGTTTATTGCTGGTATATAGGAATGTGATTGACTATTGTATATTAAACTTGTACCCTGCAATTCACAACATTGCTTATTAGTTTCCAGTATTGTGGGGGCCTGTCTATGACTGAGTTCCTTGGGAGTTTTAAACTTTCAGTCTTGTCCACACTGAGCCTCCATCAAGTCACCAACTGTAGTTCAGGCTAGCCTACCCTGGCATTGGTTCCCTGGGTAGTTTCTGCTCATGAGTTTCTGCTCTATTAGTCTTGACTCTATGTATTCACCTGTCTACTTCTCTAATCTTGGGAATAATGATTTGCCTTGTGCCCTTGCCTCCCTTAGGGATCAAAAATTGCTATAGATTTTTTGGTTGGTCCAGTTTTTTACCTATTGTTAGGATAGAGTGGCAACTTTCAAGCTTCTTATATGAGGAACTAAAAACTGAAAGCTGCAGCATTATTCTTTTAAGGTAGAAACATGAGAATTGGACAGGAATAGTGCCTAGAAATACATGATAGTTACAAATATTGTTATATTTCTAATAAAGTTAATATTAGTCACTAAAACAACACTTAGAAGCTATTTTAAATTGTATGAGAACACAATATTTTGTTAAATGAAAATAGTCACTTTCAAAAATGTGTATTCAATATATTTCCAACTTTAGTCACATTTACAAATGGGAGAAATATTTCAAGAATTAAAAACTATTGGGGGTAGGATATAGCTCAAATGGTAGAGTGCATGCTTAGCATGCAGAAGGTCCTGAGTTCAATCAATCCCCAGTACCTCCTCCAAAAATAAATAAATAAATAAATAAATCTAATTACCCCCCAAATTAAAAAAAATAATTAAAATCTGTCATAATTTTCAGTTGGTATGGTTATAAACAAGTTTTTATTTTCTTCTTTATAGTTTTCTATTATTTTAAAACATTATACTATTGAAAATGAAACTATACTTTAAAATACACTTTTGTTTTCATTGAAGTCTCAAATTAATGAGAACATCTAAAAATTTTCCTTATGCCCCAATATGAAAACATCATTTGAAAAAAGCTATCAGACAGTTTCTTAAAGTATTGTTTAGTCCTTCAGAATTGAGCTTATTTAATTACTTAAAATAAAAATAAAAATAACTCAATATAAAAATGTAATCCTGCTGACAGGCAAATTAAAAACCTTAAAGTGCCAAAACTGTGTTTTAAAGCCAGTGATCATTAGACACAAACACCTTCTTTATCTTCATTCTCCCCCTCTTTCAAGAGATAACAAATGTCAGCACAGTGTTGAAGGTCCTCGAGGAAGACCATCAGAGAACAGAATGGTCAGTTAAAAAGAGAGACTGTCCTTACCTTCTGTCAGTTAGCAGAAATTATATCATAGTCTCTCGTTTTGGTCATGAGAAAATAGAATAAGAACAAAGGTGGGAGGCAGGGGGTAGGACAGAGCTTAGTCAACATCTCTTAGTTCTTGGAAACAGTAGTATAAGAATAAGTTCCAAAGAAGTGCATCCTGTGTGTTTGGGTTTATTTAAAAAAAAAGAGAGAAAGAAAGAAAGAAAAAAGGTTAGTTAGACCAGAGGTTTGCAAATCTTTTTTATATCAGGGTATCAGAGCTATCTTATCTTTAAATAATAAACGAAGAGTGATTTTTTTTTACACAAGTAAATGACTATACTTTACTTAAAAAATGATTAGGAAACTGATGCCTTAAAAAAAATTTTTTTTTGCTTTCATTGAAATTGCGTCATGCTTCCATTGTGGCCACTGATGAAGAGCAGGGCAGGGTTTATATCAACATACTTGCCTGTAATTTTTAGACTCTCTTTTCTTTTACTTTAGTGTCTTTTTCACGATTGGTCCTGGAGTAATAATATAGGTAATTATTTCCTTACTAGACCAACCACACAGTGCTTTATGACTCATAAGTTTATAGAGTGCCCATGAAGTGTGAAAACATAGATTGTGTTCTATTTTTACAGTGTGGAGATTTTTCTGGACTATAGTTTGTATATTCACCTTTTTTCCTGAAATGATGGCCGCATTATAGTGGCATTCTTATAAAAATAAAAGGACCTCATGAACAATGGGAAAAGAAATCAATACACTGAATCAATAGGACAGGGACTTAAAATCAAAGCTCTCTATTGAAAGATGTAGGATTCTATAAATACTTTAGAAATTTCTCTTGGTATAGTGCTGCCTGATATTGCTATTGATTTTCTAAAACAGCTTTAGAAACCTGAGGTTCTTGGGGTATACTTCTGCAATGTTCCCAAGCTCATGAAAGTTTTTTTTGTGTGTGTTTTTTAAACTGAAACTTAAAATTATAGCATGTTGACCTCCCATTCTGTCTTTTTAGCCACTTTGTGAATAGGGTTTGACCCTCTGGCAAAAGCAACAGGAACAACACCTTATGCATTAGTCTCCAGAGTTTGCTATGTTTATTCCACAATTTGCACAAACCTAAGACTGAGTCATTTCTATTGTGTTTTGGACCATGTTCCTTTCCACTGAACAAGACTAACAGGAAATGTGCCAACAAGGATCCACAAAATAGCTTGTTTTCTTTACACTGCATATATTCAACTAGTGGAAGAAACAATACACCTTTATTATACCCAGGAACTTCTCAAGGAAACAGGCTTAACATTTTGAAGTTTACAATGTGTGCTCATCCCTTGAGATTTCACCTTCTGCTCCTAATAATTCCTCACTAACTTGTCAAGACATCTGTCAGAGGCTAAGATTGCTACTCCACCTATGATCAGTCAGTAATTACTGTTTAATTAATTTAGCTGATAGTTATTATATTATCATTAACTTGGACACGGGATGCTTAATCCAGGACAGCTCTGCTAATTTCAGTCTTGAGACCTCAAGTATATAATGTAATTTAGATTTATGTGCCAGTAACCAATGCAAATGTTTCTTCTTTATCATGTTAACTTGAATAAGTCAGCCCAACACTTAAAACATACTCAAATACTTACATCCATCTGTTTTTCTTACATTTTCCAAAAGCTTTTTACCAAATAAAATTATAATGAGTAATACCATATGAATATAGAAGCATTTCATCAAATATTGCTATTATTTTATCATTAATAAAATGAATTGCCTTGTTTATACTTCAAAGTCCCATTGGAACCATCCTCAGGCAAATTTGAAATGCAAGGAAATGTCATTGGAGAACATTGCTAATTTGTCAGTTTTGTACATCCTTTCCTGTACTTTATTTTTACTGGGTCAGATTCTAAATTTATCCTCTTTCTACAGAAATCCTACTATTAAAATATACCATTAGCACTTTCTTATCTAGATCAAGATGTATTACTTATTGTCTACCACAGTGTGTTTGCTTTGAATATTATACTGTCAGTTTTGTTCTCTATTTTTCAAAGTTTCAGCTGGTTTTCAATTGATTTATTCAAGTGAAGTTTAAAGGCAAATGTGATAATGACTACATTAATATCTTAATTTCTTCTAATTATATGTACAGTATTACTTGGGATAGCTGGAGAGATTTTTAACCCTTAAAACTGAAAACTTGAATGATAAAAGTTGAAACCATGAACTTCCAATAAAATGGCATTCTTGATGATTTTCTAAAATTTCAAAGTCAACTTACTCATTCTTAATGCATACAAAACAAATTCTGTAAATTTTTAATGTTGTTTTATATTTTGGACCATGTATCTTGCAACCTTGCTATTTTTGCTTTTTCTACAAGTTTTTTTGGTTGATTCTTTGAGATTTTCTACATAGACAATCATGTCATCTATGAAAAAATTACACTGTCATTTCCTTTTTTGTTTGTTTTATTGCACTAGCTACGACTTGCATTGTTGAATTAGTCTGATTGGAGAGGGCATTCTTAACTTGCTCCTAATCTTAAGAAAATAGCATTTATTTTTTCACTATGTAGTATGTGATTAGCTGTAGATTTTTTAAGATATTCTTTATACTTTTTTGCTGAGGTTTTGTTTTTTTTTTTTCATGAATGAGTGTTGTATCTTGTCAGATGTTTTTTCTGCATCAGTTGCTATCATATGATTTTTCTTTAGGCTGTTAATGTCAATTTTTAATTTTTGAATATCGAACCAAATTTGAATATATGGAATAAACGCAACTGGGACATAGCATATAATACTTTTTATACATAGTTGTTTTTGATTGATTTTAATTTATTTGGATTTTTACCATTGTGTTCATGAGAGATTTGCTTTGTAGCTTTCCTTTTCAGCAATGCTTTTGGTATTAGGGTAATTTGGTGTTAGGGCAATTCATATAATGAGTTAGGAAGTATTCATTCATCATCTGTTTTCTGGAACAAAATTGTGTGGAATTGGTATTTTCTTTTCCTTAAATATTTGGAAAAATACACCAGTGAAATAGTATATGGTCCTACTGCTTTCTTTTTTGAAATGTAGTAATGGTTGCTTCATTTTCTTTAATAAGTTTAAGTCTATTTGTAGTATCTGTTTTTCTTTGTGTGAGCTTCTGATAGTTTATATCATTCAAGAAATTGGTCCATTTCATGTAAGTTATCAAATGTGTGAGCATGGAGTTGTTTGTAATATTCCTTTATTATCACTTCAGTATCCCTGGGGTTAGTAGTTAGGATTCCTCCTTTTATTTCTGATATTGATAATTTCTCTCTCCTTTTTTGATGGGATGGACTGCTAGAGAATTTTTAAGTTTTTTATTTAATTTAATAAATTAATTAGATTTTAATTTATTGATCTTTTCAAAGAACCAGATTTTGGTTTATTAGTTTTCTCCATTGATTTTTTATTTTGATTTCATTGATTTTTGCTCTAGTTTTTATTATTTCTTCTCTTCTGTTTTATGTCTTTGTCCATGGTTTCCTTTAGCCCTGTGACATATTTAAGATTGTTCATTTAAAGTCTTTGAATAGTAAGTGCAATGTCTGTACTTCCATAAGAACAGTTCTATTTATTTATTTTTCCTGTGGATGGGCCATACTTTCTTATTTCTTTGCATGCACAGCATTTTGTTGTTGTTGAAAACTAGACTTTTCAAATACCATAATGTGATAATTCTGAAAATTATATTCTTCCCTTTCCAGAGTGTTTGTTGTTGTATATTGAGTTGTAGTTGTTTGTTTAGTGACTTTGTAAACTGCTTTTGTGAAGACCGTACTCCTTGTTGCATGTGCCCTTGAAGTCTCTGTTCTGTTTGCTTAGTGGTCGGCTACTGGTTTGACAAAGTTTTCCTTATATTTCTGGAGCTAAAGGAAAAAATTTCTCCCAGTCTTCGCAGATTGACTCTTTGCTGGACCATCCTTCCAGAGCTTAGTTTAGCTGTTTATACTATGCCTCATCGTCCCTTACTGCTTGAGGAGCCTAAGGGTCAGCCCAAGGTGAAGATTTAGATTCTTTCAGGTCTTTGATAGCATTTGTCCAGTCCTGGACATACATTTAACTTTACATATTCTCCAGTATATGGAATGGTTTGTCAAAGTCTTTACTGACCCTTGTATTTTCTTCCCCAGCCTCTTGTTTCCCAGGTTTTCAGTGTGTATTCTGCTTGCCCCAACTCTTATTCCTTGCCCCAGATGGTTGTGGCTAATATATCTGCCTCTAAAGACTTTTGCAAAATGATGCCCAGGAGAAAGTTCTGAGGTACAGCCCACTAAGGCAACAGCAAGCTACACTAGGAACCTAGGCTGCCTTTCTCCCTGGGGAGTGGTGTCTGGTAGGTGGGTAAAGTAAAATATCACAACAGTCTTTTAATAAAATTTGGCAGCTTCTGTCTTCGTTAAGCATTCCTTTCATTGTAAGTTTTTGATTAGATTCTTGAGTTCTGAAAAATGGGTTCTGACAGTTTTTGCTAATCATTGCTTTAATGGAGGGGTTGATTTTTGGAGTTTCCTATTTCATTATTTTGAGTTATGTTACACCAAAATGAGTAGTGTGATATAGGGATAAGGAAGGAAACTTTGTAGATGTTCAATAAATATTTGGAGAATTGACATTATAATCCCTAAGCCATGAGTGAAGAGATATCACAAATTAGAAAAACTCTGTCTTGACCTGCCTGCTCTTCTGGAAAATGTTAGGGAAGGGTAGAATAGTTTCATTGTCTTTGGTGTCATTCTGTGGATTTATCCTATGCAATGTATAGCGTGACTCTCATTTTCCATCATCAGGCTGAGCAGTTTCACCTAGTTGTATAATTTTGCCTGTCTTCAGCAAAAATTAGAAAAAAAGTATTTTCACACAATGATTCTGCTCCCCAGTTATTAACTTCCTTCTATTATTGCATCTTGAGTTTCTAAACAAAATCCTTACCCCAATGTAAAGAGAAAAATCTACATTCACTAGAGCACACAAGACAATCATTCTAGTAATATGATGACTTCATTTCCAGGCACTTGTAGGCATTGTTTAATGGAGAAATGAAATGACTTCTCTCAACTACTGAACATGTTAATTTTTCTAAACCAAGACTATCCATATTTGAATCTAGAAGAGAGTGAATAGCCAAACTGTGCTTCTCTTGCCCATTATTTCTGAAACTTGCTATACCTGTGTTTGTTAATATTTAAATTACCTCTGCTGGGATGTGACATGATGAGGCATTTGTACACGTAAAATAAATGTTTGTTTCCCAACCTATTTCATTGAATCATACAAAATACATCAAATATTTATTTGATAAACTAATTCTAGAAATGACAATAAAGCACAACACCACTTCTTTTCACTGTTTTTTGACAGTTCATTAGCAAATTAACAAATGGATATAGGTCTGGTGACAAATAATTGAGTTCACCTTCCTTCCTTCTTGCTTTACTCATCTTCCTGGCTTTATGTTTATTTGCAACTTTAATGAGTTATCTCCTTTGAAATACAATGCATTGGATTCCATAAATCTTAATCATAATAAAATTATGCTATAATGTAATTAAAACAATGTGAAAATGGCTACTTCTATCAGACATTTAGGTGCAGTGAAAAAATGAGTAATAGCTCTATTCTATGAACACAAACATAGCCCGCTAAATGGTTAATTAGAAGTATCAGAGATTGCACAGCAAACAATAGTTACTGACAGTTTAATAAAAAAAAATCACACACAGATACCTAAATAGAAATTTTTTAATTATGTATATAATGCATTTTGGTTGCACTGTGCTAATTTTATCAAATTATTTTTTTAATTGACGTATAGTCAGTTTACAATGTTGTATCAATTTCTGGTGTAGATCATAATGTTTCAGTCATACATACACATACATATGTTTACTTTCATATTCTTTTTTATTATAGGTTACTACCAAATATTGACTATAGTTCCCTGTGCTATAAAGAAGAAACTTGTTGTTTATCTGTTTTATATATAGTAGTTAGTATCTGCAAATCTCAAACTCCCAATGTATCCTTTCCTACCCCCTTTCCCTGCTGGTAACCATAAGTTTGTTTTCTATGTCTGTGAGTCCATTTCTGTTTTGTAGGTAAGTTCATTTGTGTCTTTTTTTTTTTTTTTTTTTTTTTAGGATCCCACATGTGAGTGATAACAGATGGTATTTTCTTTCTCTTTCTGGTTTACTTCACTTAGAATGACGATTTCTAGATCCATCCAGGATACAGCAAATGGCATTTCCCCTTTTCTATAGCTGAGTAGTATTCCATTGTATGAATATATCACAACTTCTTTATCTAGTCATTTGTCAATAGACATTTAGGTTGTTTCTGTGTCTGGACTATTGTAAATAGTGCTGCTATGAACATTGGGGTGCATATGTCTTTTTGAATTAAAATTCCCTCCAGATATATGCCCAAGAATGAGATTGCTGGATCACATGGTAAGGAATCTCCGTACTGTTTTCCATAATGGCTGCACCAAACTACATTCCCACCAACAGTGTAGGAGGATTCCCTTTTTTCCACACCCTCTCCTGCATTTATTGCTTGTGGACTTCTGAATAATGATAGCCATGATTGGTGTGAGGTGATACCTCATTGTAGTTTGAATTTGCATTTCTCTGTTAATTAGCGATATTGAGCATTTTTTCATGTGCCTATTGGCCACTTGTACGTCTTCATTGGAGAATTGCTTGTTTAGATCTTCTGCACATTTTGGAATTGGGTTGTTTGTTTTTTTGTTATTAAATTGTATGAGCTACTTATATATTCTGGAAATTAAGCCCTTGTTGGTCATGTCGTTTGTAAATATTTTCTCCCATTCCATATGTTGTCTTTTTGTTTTGCTTATAGTTTCCTTTGCTGTGCAAAAGCTTATAAGTGTAAATGGTCCCATTTTTAAATTTTTGCTTTTATTTCTATTGCCTGGGTAGTCTGCCCTAGGAGAACATTGCTAAGATTTATGTCAGAGAATATTTTGCCTATGTTTTCTTCTGTCTTGTCTTATATTTAAATCTTTAAGCCATTTTGAGTTTATTTTTGTGTGAGGGAGTATTCTAACTTCATTGATTTACATACTGCTATCCAGCTTTCCTAACACCACTTGCTGAAGAGATTGTCTTTTCTCCTTTGTATATTCTTGCTTCCTTTGTTGAAGTTTAATTGACTATAGGTCTGTGGATTAATTTTTGGGTACTCCATTCTGTTTCTTTGAGCCATATGTCTGTTTTTGTGCCAATACCACACTGTTTTGATTACTGTAGCTCTGTAGTATTGTCTGAAATCTGGGAGGGTTATTCCTCCAGCTTTGTTCTTTTTCTTCAATATAGCTTTGGTGATTCTGGGTCTTTTGTGATTCCATACAAATTTTAGGATTGTTTGTTCTAGTTCTGTGAAAAATGTTCTGGGTAATTTGATAGGGATTGCATTCAATCTGTACTTTGGGTAGTATGGCCATTTTAAGTATTACTTCTTTCAACCCAAGAGTAGGGGATGTATTTCCTTTTCTTTAAGTCATCTTTAATTTTCTTTATCTGTGTTTTGCAGTTTTCAGCACATAAGTCTTTCTTCCTTGGTCAAGTTAATTCTTAAGTATTTGGTTTTTTTTGGGTGTTATTTTAAAAGGGATTTTTTTTTCTTTACTTTCTTTTTCTAATATTTCATTGTAAGTGTAAAGAAATGCAACTTTCTGTATGTTAATCTTGTATCCTGTTACCTTGCTATATTTTTTTATCAGCTCTAGTAGTTTTTGTGTGGAACCTTTAGGATTTTTTTGTATACAGTACCATGTCATCTGCGTATAGTGACAGTTTTACCTCTTCTCTTCCAATTGGGATCCCTTTTGTTTCTTTTTTGTCTGATTGCTATGGCTAGGACATCCAATACTGTGTTGAACATAAGTGGTGAGAGTGGGCATCCTTGTTTTGTTCCAAATTTTAGAGGGAAGACTTTTCACTGTTGAGTATTATGCTGGCTGTGGGTTTGTCATAAATAGCTTTTATTATGTTGAGATATGTTCCCTCTATACCCATTTTGATAGGAATTTTTATTGTAAATGGGTGTTGAATTTTATCAAATGCTTTTTCTGCATCTATTGAGATGATAATGTGATTCTTGTCCTTTCTTTTATTGATACACCATGCTAATTTCATAAGACAACTGAATATCTATGAAAAGAGTATCTCTATATTTGAAATTCTAGTAACTGAGTGAATTATGAGTCTTTCAGAAGTGACCTATTTAGAGTGCACATTATTGGTGCTAGTACATACTTTAAAATTTTATTTCAGGACACCTGGATGCCCTCTAACATCCTTTCTTAAGAATATTGCTCTACAATTGCCACAGGAGCCTCTTATTTACCTCTGAATGCCTTCCTAGATCTAGTACTCAAAAGTAATTTCTCCCATGGCTACTATTTACATTCAGTCTTCTACTTGAGAAATATTTCCTTGTATGTGTATCTCCCCCCTCAAAAAATGAGCTAATTTCTTACTTTTATTATGTGTTCTTCATATTTATATTGCAAGTTCCTAATTTACTATACATTATATTTCTGTCAGTAAATCTTTTTTAATGAATTCATCAGGGAATAGAGATGTCATCATTTTCTCATTATGTTATTGCACCACTTCTCTCACAGAAGGAACATCTCTCAGTTATTCTTCACTGAAAATGTGTTCAAAGGCTTATACTATAGTAAATGCTTACTAATAAGAATCACTTGAAGGACCAGCATATTTAGGTAGCATCAGACTAAAGTCTGATGATTACTCAAAGAGTTGTTAAAAGTACCATTTTGGTGCTGAAGAATACAGGTAGAACAAGTTTTCCATAGAAAACTTGTCCTAGAAGAAAAAATGGATTTAGCAGTTTATAATGTGAAAACTAAAACTGATTGAGAATAGAAGTTTTCCTCAGAAGATGAACTAAAATGTGGAGAAATATGTTTGGATCTTGGCATGGTCAAGCAGTTTTCATTTCTGACAAACAGTAGTTACATTAAGGAAGATTCAGTTGTCCATGTAGGCAAAAAATGTATAAAGGAGCAACCATTATATGAGAACTCGGTGAAAACAGGAATGGGAGAATTAAAAAGAAAACGTAATGTAATTTCATTGCAAGACTGTTCCATGATCTGCCTTATTTGTGAAAGCATATTTTAGGGAAATGTTAAGATGTGCTTCCGGGAAGAAAAAATATACCATTATTTTAAACTAAATTTACTGGTCCAATGGATTTTAACAATGTGCATACAGTTTTTTTTTTTAATCATTCTACTGACCTTTCTTTGAGATTTGTGGATCGCCTATGCCAATTTTCAGAAGGATAATGCAATAGTTCATAAAACTAGTGATAGATTTATAGGAAGAGAAAAATATTTTGTTCAGTCAGGCTGATGTGAGAAGGACGATTGTCTCAGGTATTGTTGAAAAAAGGCTCTAAGATAGAATTCTGTAGTACTGGAAAATGTTAGGGAACTTGTGTGAAAAAAAAGTTTCTAACTCTACTTTTATGATTCCCCTAAACATTCCCCATTTTTTACTTCACCTTAGGATGTGGCATTGCCATTTATTGGCTAACTTATTCCTCCTTATTTAAATGTTTTTGTTTTGCTTAATCATTTTCAAAGAATATCTAAAAGCAATATATGGGTCTTTGGGAGTTAAAACAAAATTAGACATATTTCTTTCCTTTTAGTATTGAACAGGATTGTAGCCTAGGTGTTTAGTGCTTATTTTTCTCCCTGTATTGTTGATAAGCCATCATTTTATGAGCACATGTTTCTCTTCCTCCAAGTGAAGTGAATAGGACCTGTTTTTCTAGGTTGTAGTTGTTGCATTTTCTATGCTGAAGGCTTTTTTTTTCCACCTAAACGTTATTGTAATAAGACCAGCACTTGAACTCTCTAAGCCCCTAGTACTTCTTTCCTTTCTCCAAGTGAATTAAATGAACAAAAGGTGAGCTTATTTTGCTTTTCCATCTTAAATGAAAGAACAGGATTGTTGACCAGGCGGAAGATTTTGTAGCTTAAGGAATTTCTTTCAGTATATCTCTATGTTTTTCTCTGGAGTCTTGGTAGATGAACTTGCCCAGTTCGCTTTTGGCAGTTTCTTGTTAAGCTTTGGGAAGCTCTGAGTCCATGCGTAAAAAATAGCCACTGGTAGCAAATAATTCATTCTATACTTGAAAATATTCAGTTTCTGTTGTGAGATACACCTTTAGTCTTTCCTGTTTACCAGCTTCACTAGTAAGAGCTCTCAAAGGGGCTATTTCTTGGGGGAAAAACTGACTATAATTCAATTTTTTAAAAAAAACTTTCCACTTGTGTGTGTATGTGTTTGTATGTACGTGAAACTAAGAAGAAATTTATTTGTTTAAACTTACATGTTACTCCTCTAAATTCTCAAGAAAACATTCTTTTTGTTCTTAAGCCCACCTCACTTACAATCAGAAATTTTTGGAGGAATAGCTAATTTTAAAGCACTGAGGTAATGTGATATCAGGAATAAGAGTATGACCATTACTCAAAGATGACAGAATTGTAAAATCACACTGAGGTCAATTTTTATTTTCAAGAAAATAGAATATTCATTTTAAATTCCAGAGATATATATACTTAGGGAATGAATTTAATACTATTCTATGATTTCCTTAGTGTTAAAAAATAAAGTTAAATATTTTTAGAATTGATGTCCCTGTGTAGAATTAGTGAATCATTATTGATGAATCAAGGTAATGATGCAGATCAGTAAATATTTAGTAAGAGAATGCAATGTCCTTACCAGTATTAAGATTGATGATGGGGTTCATAAAATATATGAGATGAAATCTGTGCCTTTAGTGAATATGTTACATAGTTGTAAACATTGGTCACATATTTAAGAGGAAAAGGTGACTAATAATAATAAGAAGAGCTCCCATTCTTTTTACCTATACTAAGTAACTGACAGGTACTATTCATGTATTTACATTTATATTTATATTTATATTCAATTTGTGCAGAAATTTAGTTGATATGATTCACAATTTTCAGGTGAGGAAACTGAGGCAGTGTGATGTTAGGTAATTTACTCAAACCTATAGAACCCATAGGTGTGGAGCTGAGCGTTTTATCCCCATCTGTATAGCTTTGCAGTTAGTGCTCTAAACTACAAGGCTATTCAGTGCCTGAACATTCTGAGACAGCAAATACTAATTCAGTGCGAGGAGCCAGCAGAAAATGAAAAAATGAGTATGATGTTCAAAGCTAAGATAACTTCAGTAAGAAATTTGGTCCCACTGCATTCTAGGTGTGTGTCTTAGACCCATTGCTCCTTAGTTACTGTATTATAAAATTTATAAGTAACATTTACTGGGCACTTACTATGTTCCAGTCACTGTACTAATCATTTTGTATGTATAATTTTATCCTTTTATAAAGAAATGAGCCAGAAACTACTGTTTTCCTTTTTAGGGATGAGGGAACTGAGGCTTTGAGCATCTAAATATTTGCTTAAGGTCGTATAATTATTATATTCCAGACAGTCTGACCCATGTCCTATCAAATGTGTTTTGCCATAGGTCATGGTAGAAGATTAATGAAAAAGTTTGTAAATCTAATTATTATTGCTATTTTATATGATAAAAACTTTAAAATTTGTATTAGTTTGTAAATTCATTGTAGGCTAGGGTGCTCAGAGGAACTAACCAGGGAAAAGTGAGACTTGAGTCAGTCCTACCTGAACATATGATGTAATTTACTTTTTGATATGATAGTTGAACTTTGGAGAGTCAGAATATAGACTCAGCCCAGTTCCACAAAAGTGTCCTCATAACCTCATGTTGATTCAGTGCCTCTGAACTGCTTTGTCTACATCCCATGAATTGAAAATGATTGAGTTTATTTGCTTATGTGAATGCAAACTGACTTAGAATAGGAAAAATCAAACAAAGAAAAAATTCAACTGAGAGCCACTGTTTTCTGTTTTTTTTTTTCCCCCATGTGTTTCATTTCTCTGGTTTCCTTTTTCTGTCTTCTTGTTGATTATTTGACAAAGGAAACCATTAAAATGAAATAGCAACCTACTTAATGGGAGAAAATATTTATATATTATATACCTGATAAGAAGTTAGTATCCAAAATATATAAATATAAGTTCATCAGAAAATGAACAACCCAATTAAAAAATGGCATAGGGCCTGAATAGATGTTTTTCCAAAGAAGACATGCAGGTGGCCAGGCCAACAGGTACATGAAAAGATGTTCAACATCACTACTTACCATGGAAATCCAAATCAAAACCACAATGAGGTATCAACTCACACCTGTCAAAATGACTGTTAATGGGAAAGACAAAGAGTAACAAATGTTAGAGAAGATGTGGAAAAAAAAGTGCTTGTAGAGTGTTGATGGGACTGTAAGTTGGTGCAGCCACTATAGAAAACAGTATGGACATTTGTCAAAAAATTCAAAATGGAGCTACCATATTACCCATCTATTCCACTTCTGGATATTTATCCAAAGAAAAAGAAAACTAATTTGAAAAAATGTATGATTTCATTCATATGTGGAATCTAGAAAAAACAAGTAGTATTCAACAAACTCATAAGCTCATAGATTCAGAGAACAGATTAGTTGTTAACCTAGGGGAATGGAAGGGGATTGGAGGGTGGGCGAAATGGGTAAAGGTGGTCAACTATATCGTGATGGGTGGTAACTAGAGTTGCAGTGGCCAGAACTCTGTAGTATATACAGATTTTGAACTTTAATGCTGTACACCTGAAACATATATAATAATTTTTAAAAAGTAAATAGTTAATACCTCCAAAAGACTATATAACATAGCTTTATCATTTAAAGTACAACTATAAAATAAACCTTCACACACCAAAATTTTAACTGAAAATTAAGATTATCAGTAACAGCATTGTATCTGTTTCCCTGCTCCTTCTCTGTTTCCATACTCTTTTTCTTCATTTGCATACGTAACAACTGTCTTTTCCCATCTGGGAATTTTATATGCACTTAACATTATTTTTCTAAGTCTTATCTATGATACATGGATCTATAATTCATTTTTGTTACTATATAACATGTTACGTTATTCAATCTTCTGTTCATTAGTTGTTTTACAGAAATTATTTATTGACTGCAAATTAATACATACGTATTTTGTAAAAGCAAAGGGGAAGTTAAAAAAAATTGAGACCTTGAATGAGAATACTATGAGTCACATGATTTTGTATTATTATTATTATCTACATACTTGTTACATATTCAAAAAAAATTATGCTAAGTTTTATTGGATATACAACAGAAAATTTATACTTTGAATCATAGAATTTTTTCTGCTAGGAGAGATTTAGAGTCATGTATCCGATTCTTTCATTTAACAGTTGAGAAAATTAATGTCCAGAGAGGTGAAGTTACTTGGTGGGGGTTACACAGCTTGTCAGCAAGTTTTCCAGCTGAGTAGCTTATTTTTTAAAAATGTAATGGGAATTTATCACAAATCTATTTCCAGTGGTGTACAGTTCTGTAAGGAACATTCATCTTGTAAAACATCCAATGGCTTTGTTTACACAGCTGTCATACTCACACACATACACACACACACACACACACACACACACACACACATAAAAAGTACTATAGCATGCACCGAGAAATCGTTATAAAATCCAGGAAACAGTATAGAATACAGAGATTGTTTTAAGCAAAACAGATTTAAATCATGTCTTTCCCACTTATCCTATAAATGTTTTACTTTGTACCTTTCTAAAACCAGCAATATACATCATTTACCTCTAAGTTCTCCTTTTTAGACATAAAATTATATACTCAAAAGAAAATATGAAACTATACACATTTTTCAGTCAAATTTTCAAAGATTGAAAGGACTGACAGTATGTGTTCACAAGAATTTGAGAAAAATGTTTATTTCCTGAGGGACTCTAAAAAAGAAACTATTTCTTCATGGAATTTGGCAGTGTTTACCAATATTTTAGATGTGCATTTCTTTGACACAAAATTCCACTTCTAGGGCATGTGGGTAAATATGCAAATACCTACATAATAGAATATTCATTAAAGTTTTGGGAATAAAGTTCAAAACTGGAAAAAAATCTCATGCCCATCAACGGACTATAAATTATATAAACTATACTATATTGATGCAATACAATAATCTTTAAAGGTTAAAAATACAGATGATTTATACATATTGATAGAGAAAAATATGTTGTTAAATGGAAACAACAGGTTACAGAGCTGTTTATAAATATCTATTTCCTCTTTATATTAAATATATAGGCATTGAAAATACTCCAAGGATGTACATTAATTTATTTCTTGGGTACCTATTGAGGCAGTGACTTTGGGATGGCAAATACTTTCATATTTAAATGTATACACTTGAGTTTTCTGAATTATTTATTATAATAAAAATTTATAGTTCATATTTAGGCAAAAACAAAAAAATTCTTTTAAAGCTACTTTAAAAATTATTACATTCTTTCAGGTCTAATCTTGCCATGTTTTTTGTAGTGCAGAATTCTGACAAAGGAAGGCAAACGTTTTCTGTGGATCCAATGTCAATCATCCAGTACTACTATTATCAGAGTATGCATTATTTCCATTATATTGCTTTTGGGAATGGAGGCTATAATTTCTAAATTCCAAGCAGTTGGAATTTACATAAATTTAGCATAAGAACTTTTTTTTTTTTTTGATTAGCTGAAAAGCACACAATTTGTTGATATTTCTGTAGTTCATGCTGACATTTGTTCAAAATCTGTAGTGGCTTATTACTTCCCATAATATTCTTAAAATTATTCAGCTTGCTTCCATTGCCTATAGAGCAAACCCTCAATTTTAGTATTACACAGAAATGAGGGTGTTAATGAGCTCAGTAGCCTGGATGACAGGCACAGTGTGTAGAGATTGGGATTACTAGAAGACCAGTAACAAGGAAGAGAAAAAAGATGGAGAAGATCTAATTTTCAGGATGATATCCAGGGACAAAACCTCCACCAGAGTAAAGGAAGGAAAACTTTTCTGTGATTATGCAGCTGAAGCTGCTTCCTGACTGAAAAGCTCTCTGTAATTGGGTCCCATCCTACTGATGAGAGCTCCCTCCTTGACCAAAGTTTAGTCAAATTCTTTGAGGAGTCTTTTCAGCTAGGCCTTGACCTTGGCTTGTTTTAGCAAAGAATCCTGCTAAGCCAATTAATCAAGAATTTTCTCACCCTTGATTTCTGATCAAGTTCCTTATCCCCCACCATTGATATCTAAGACCTTAGCCTGCGCACAGCAAGAATTCTATTAATTCAGTTTAGCAAGCATCCCCCTATCCTTGGTATCTAATCAGTTCTTCTTAGTAATTTTCCACCCACCAACACCCTTACTCTGTACATTGACTATAAATCCCCAGCTGTCTTTGCTGTATTCAAAGTTGAGTTCAGTTCTATACTGAGGTCTCTCTCCCCTACTGTAGTACCTTGAATAAATGTACCTTGAATAAAATCTGTCTTGTTTTTAATAAGTGCCTGGTGCAAGAGTTTTAACACTACCTATCTAAACTCCTATATGGTGATTTTCCAAAACAACCAACATACGGTTCTCTTAATAGATTTGCCCTGTCATTCTTGCTTTTACCATAGCTTACAGTTTTTCCCGAACACATTGTTCATGATCTAAATAAAAATCCCTTCTAAGTCCATCCAGCAGACTTTCATCAATCCCTTCAGCTTATACCACTCTTTCCCTTCACTCAAACTGTCCATGTACCTTGCACTGATATTCTAACTGGATAACAAAGTAGTTCTATTCTCACAGTGACCAAAGCCAGAAATACATTTGATAACAACTTGCAGCATCTCCCCAGTTGTGTGAATTTCTCCAGGCTCCACTTTGCACACTAGGCTTTGATTTTCTTCCTTGGTCTAGATTATATTCTTTCATTCAATTCTCTAACACAGAAAAGTTACATCAAAGGCATATTTGCATTACTTGCACAAATGAAGCTATATATCATCAACCATAAAGAAAAAAAGGTATGAAAAATGTGTTAAATAGTGTGGATAGTTCTACTCACTATTCTGCCTGAAGCATTTATGCCCTGGAACATAACTTTCATTTTTAAGTCCAGCATAACTACTAAGAAGAAGCCAACTACTTTATCTGCTGATTTGAAGAAAGAGTGAACTCTGCCAATGCTGAGGAAAAACAAAGCAAAACACTAACTGTTTTAGATTTATTGAGAGATAGTACAAAATATTAGTCTATAGAATACTAACCTTCTAAAGTAATTTTAAGATAATTTTGGCATATGCATAAAGTGCCTTTTCAAATGCAATTTAGAAATTTACCCCGAAGAAGATGTGATGTTATGAATAAATAATTCCCCTGCCCAGCCCCAGAACATTTTGAGCTAAATTGGTTATTCCCCCTGGTTTTGAGATATTTCTCTCCAAGTCCTGCAAATGGATTAATCCTCTTTCCATTCACTGCTGCTCAAAGTCAAGTGGCACTCTAAGGGCTCAAATCAGATTCAGAGTGGG
Source organism: Camelus bactrianus (assembly GCF_048773025.1). Lineage (NCBI taxonomy): Eukaryota > Metazoa > Chordata > Mammalia > Artiodactyla > Camelidae > Camelus > Camelus bactrianus. The sequence continues at coordinate 55,673,824 of NC_133549.1, read as the reverse complement.
AGTACAACTGTCCTTGGTCTGACTATTGTCTAAGATTTTGTGATTTACTTTTCATACTACTAGTTCTTAATCTGGAGTGATTTTACCACGCAGGAGATATTTTGGTTGTTGAAACAGGATGAGGTGGTGGAAACTGGCATACAGTGGTTAGAGGCCAAGGATGCTGCTAAAATCCTATAATGCAGTGGACACACCACCACAATAAAGAATTTTTTGGCCCAAAATGTCAATAGTGCTAAGTTGAGAAACCTGGTTTTAATGGATGATATGTTTCTCTAGGTGAATTGTAAGCTCTTGAAAGATGAAGTTAGTACTTCATATTTCTTTTGGGAACCATTTGTTGTACCAACAGCTGTGCATCAAGGGCTTCCTATCTACTGGATAATTTATTTACGTGCCAATCATAAAATTGTGTGCAGTCCAATGTAGTATACAAAAGATCCATAAGTATTAGTTGAATGAATTTCTTCTTCAGTACATCATACTCTATTCATAGCACACAAGGCATGGCACGAAAAAGTTGCCATTTGGATTTAAGAGATTTTTCAAGATTATTGGATGAAAAAAAATCTAATGGTATGTAGCACTCAGAATGTCAAGGGAGAGCGAAGCTTTCATAATAAATATATTGAGGGTGGCTATAAGGAGTTGCTATTACTATCAATTGTTGATTCCAGTTCTTAATATCAAGTATATATTATCTATTTCTAGCATATTTCTGCAAACAATTAATTATTACCCTTGCCTAAATAAATGAAACTCATAACTGTGGGCAGAAATGTCACTGTATTTTTGGGAAAAAAATGTTTATGACTCAGAATACCCAAAATTGATTGCTGCTGGGGCAAATTGTGTTCGAGCACTGTCATTTTAAATCCGTGAAAATGTCATGTAGCTCCAGCTTGGTATATAAAATTGATTACAAAACCAAATTAAAACAGAAATAGTGTTTCTGATTACAATTATAGGCAATTTTTTGGATTTTTTCATGATAAAGACATTTTACTAACGCATCGCACTACTAGAGTAATCAACTTGTTCCATTTGGCCCAAGACTTTTCTGGTTTTATCACTGAAAGTCCTGTGAACTGGGAATCTTTGTCTCCTGCAATGTGGGTTGGTTGGTTATGTATGGAACAGTGTTATTTCAACACTAGTGAATTAATTCTAGGTAACTCTTAGTTTTGAAATATTTGGTATAATTATGGCTTCTGTCCACGTTTAAATATTCTGGCAAAAGTTTGTAGTTGAATTAGTTGAAGTGTTTATAACAAATGTTTAACAGTTATTATATTATTTGGACACAGATGCATAAACAAATTGACATTAATTTATGCAGAAGAACATATTTGGTAGATCAATGAGGGCTCATTTTTGTTACAATACTATTTCTGCACACTGTCTATGCTAGCAAAACATTTTGTTAGAATAAGAACTTTAGCTATGATGATCATCAAAATTGATAGAATTTATCTTTATTTAGAGCCCCTGGACAACATGAAAAACCATCTATTTGGTTTTATAAATAATATTTTGTAGACATCCTTTTATAAAATTTAGATTATGGGGAAACAGTTCTCTTCCTAAAGTGCTTCATGGTATACCTAGGTCAGGTGGCCTTTTTCTCTCTGAGATATCTATCTCTATCGATACATGAAGTGAAATGAAAAAGAATATCGATCGATCAATCGATTGATCGATCAGTAGATAGATACTCTTTTTCATTTTCTTTTCCATTATGGTTTATTATAGGATATTGACTATAGTTCCCTGTGCTATACAGTAGGACTTTGTTGCTTATTTTATATGTAATAATTTATATCTGCTAATCCCAAATGCCTAATTTACCCACCCCACTCCCTTTCCCCTTTGGTAACCATGAGTTTGTTTTCTATGTCTGTGAGTCTTTTTCTGTTTTGTAAATAAGTTCATTTGCATCCTATTTTAGATTCCATATGTAAGTGATAGCACATGATATTTTTTTTGTTGTGTGACATACTTCACTTAGAATAATCTCTAGGTCCGTCCCTGTTGCTGCAAATGGCATTATTTCATTCTTTTTTATGGCGGAGTTCCATTTTGTGTGTATATATATACATATATATACACCACTTTATCTATTCATCTGTCAATGCACATTTAGGCTGCTTCCATGTCTTGGACATTGTAAATAGTGTTGCTGTGAACATTGGGATGCATATATCTTTGAGTTGTAGCTTTATCCATATACATGCCCAGGAGTGCAATTACTGGATCATATGGTAGGTCTGTTTTTAGTTTTTTAAGGGATTTCGAAACAATTTTCCGCAGTGGCTATGCCAATTTACATTTCCCACTAACAGTGTAGGAGGGTTCCCTTTTCTCCACATCCTCTCCAGTATTTGTTATTTTTAGACATTTTAATGATAGCCATTCTGACTGGTGTGAGGTGATATCTGATTGTAGTTTTGATTTGCATTTCTCTAATAATTAGTGAAGTCTGAACATTTTTCATGTGCCTGTTAGCCATCTGTATAGCTTCTTTGGAGAAATGTCTATTTAGGTCTTCTGCCCATTATTTGATGGGTTTGTTTGTTGTTGTTGTTGTTGTTTATTGAAGTATAGTCAATTTACAGTATTGTGTCAATTCCTGATGTACAGCATAATAGTTCAGTCGTACATATACATACATGTATTCATTTTCATATTCTTTTTCATTATAGATTATTACAAGATAATTGAGAATAGTTCAAAAATCAAATTGTTATATGTTTCCAAGGGTGTAAGAAACTATATGCTACAGAAAGAAAATTGAGATGAGGAACTTTTCCATAAACCAAGAGAAATAAAAGGTTTTTAACTTAACCTAAAAACATGTTAACCATGACTGTGTAAAAACATGAAACATACTCTTAAAAGGATTTTTTCCAAATTGATTTTCATGGGTTTCAAACTTGTATTATATTATGTATTTCAAGATCAAATGAACCATATCACTCACAGTGAAATTCAACTAAAACTAATGAGAATTTCCCTCTTTGAGGCCTAAACTGTTCATACCTAGATTGAATTACATACAATATTTGCATTAAGTTATTCTTCCTTATATTGAAATCTTACATTTCTGAATTTGGCCCTCTCAGGATTTTTGTTTTATTAAAGAACTTTCTCTCCTTTTGCTTCAGTAGTTTAACAAAAATTCAATAGGAAATATTATTCTATTGAATTTCTTGATTTTAGTAATTAAGGAAAATTGTAGAATATAAATAATATATTTGTTATAAGAGTCATTATAAAATGCTTAATTTTTAATTTGTATGCAATTGTTAGGATAATTTTTGGTAAAATGGGCATGTTTCAAATTTAAAAATGTATGTTTTTCCTCCTACTTTGTTAAAATATACTTTATATGGAACCTTATCATAATGCATACATTTTCATGTTCTTAGTGATATTTTTGTTAAATGCATCTGAAATTAAATGAATTACTTGGGGAAGAATTATTTTGAAAGATTGAACCTTTCTCTAGCACTGTCAAATAGAAATAGAATACCAGCTAGATGTATAATTAAAACTTTTCTTGTAGCTATATTAGAAATTAAACATATATTTAAAATATTATCTTCCAAACACATTATCAATATAAAATTATTAGTATAATATTATGCATTATTTTTTAGTACTACGTCTTCAAAATATAGTATGTATTCTACACTTATGGCACATCTCAATTTGGATTACCCACAGTTTAAGTGCTCAAGAGCCATGTGTAGCTAGTGGTTGTTGTATTAGACAGAACAGCTATAGACCGTGAGGTGAAACAGAGTTAAATCTGATACTACTCTAAAAGTTTCTATAATCACACTATTATCTGTAAATGCTTCGTACTAATATTCAGATGTGGTGGAAGTATATATGGCCACACACTCACATCAATCTTGTATATATGTGTTCAACCTCTCAGACTCCCCTTTGTTCCAAATATTTTCTGATTGTTTTGGTTTACATCATTTTCTGACTACCAATACCTCCTTTAAACTCCAGTTTCTTGTCTCAGCCTTTCATTCAAGTTAAATGCTGTACTACGTGACTAATAATATGACCTTTCTGACTGGACTCTTAATTTAATTTGACCTGTGAGTAATATGAGCAGGCATAATTCTGGGTTCTAAAAACTCCCTATTAGCTCTATTTTGAAAGTCAAGTTTTAGGTTGATATTCTAGAATTTCCTTTTTCCCTTTATATAAAATACTATAATTAAATAGTCATAAAATTGTAGGAATTCTACAATAAAAAAGAAAAAATTACTCAGTGTTTTAATAGTGATGAATCAGCACTTTAAGTTCTAGCAAACATTTCAACAAATTTTGGACTATAAATTTTCAGATATTAAAATATTTTCAAGTATTTCTAAAATATAAATTAATATAAAATGTATACTTTTATTTAACTCTGAAACTGTTCTAGGATATCTTATACATAATAGTTAATATTTATTATGATTACAAGTACATGACATTTATTTATATATTAGTGCTTGCTTATTAAATTTTATGTATGACCATCTAGCACATTGATAAATAAGGTAATCTGTACAGGCAATTCTGCTTTTGTTGAATTAATGCAAGAAAATAAATTACAGAGGACTTAAAATTAAAAAAAAGTACTAATGGAAGGCACAACTTAAGATGAAAAGCAGATAATAGACACAAAAGATTATTTCTGGCACCAGAGTACCTCATAATCATGGCAAGTCATAATCGGAGTTAATAAATTTACTTGTAAGTCCAGATTATTAAAATGCTTGTGAAGAAATAAGAGGGCAAAAACAGCTAGTAATCCTTTCATTTATTAATTATTTGTTATTGCTTTGTCTTTCATTGTTATACACAATTGACCCTTGAACAACATGGGTTTGAACTGTGAAGGTCCATTTATGAGTGGGTTTTTTTCAGTAAATAAGTACTACAGTATTATACACTCTGCAGTTGGTTGAATCTGCAGATGTGGATCCACCGATGGCAGGGGTAATTGTTAAGTTATAGGTGGATCTTCGACTGTGTATGGATTGGTACTCCTAACTGCTGTGTTGTTCAGGGGTCAACTGTGTTGAATAAAAAAATGTTCTGGGGAAACTGGAGCCTTAAAAATTATAGATCAACTTAATTTATGGACTTTAATACTTTTAAGAAAGTTTGGTCATGCTTGATATAGAGGAGCAAAAGCTGTTAGTAATTTATATTAGTTTCAAAATTTCTGAGAGCTCTGTTTGGCAAAAAGAATTACTAGGTCACTAGGATAATTTCAGAAGAATATTCTATGGAGGTATGGGGTTCACAAAATTAGTAAGCAACTCTGTCTCATGGTGTGGCTAATTTTACTAATAGCGCAATTCCTAATTTCCTATACTCCTTCCCTCTCTGAGTCAGTGTCTGCCATGTGGCCTCATGGCTCCTTCCACTAAAGAAGAAAAGTGTATGTTCCCACTCTTTGACTTTTGTATTGACTGTAAGACTTGCTTTGGCCAATAGAGTGTTAATGGGTGTGATTTGACCAAAAGGTTGAAAATTGCTTGCAGATTTGGGATTCTGACCTTGTGCCATTGCATGTCACCTGGAGATGAACAAACAAAGCTAATTTGCATGTCTTCTGAGGAGTATGAACAATATGTGGAGCAGATAAAAGTCTAGTCTAGATCAGTCACCTCTTAAATAACCCATAGATTTGTGAGACGATAAATGCTTACTAAAGATAATAAATGCTAGCTAATATTATTGAATGCAAACTAATTTTAGCAATGAAAGGAAAATCAGTGGTTGGAGATAGGATTGGGTTAGAAACGAGCAGAGAGTAGGAGGGAGGGATAACAAAGCAGCAAGAGGAAACTTTCGAGAGTGATGGATATGTTTATTATCTTGATTACAACAGTGGGTCCACAGGGTAGTCATATGTCAAGTTGATCAAACTGTGCTCTTTAAATACATGCAGTTTGTTGTGTGTCAATTACAGCTTAATAGAACAGTTAAAGTGCTTATTGCTGTTTGTGTGGTGTTTAGGATTGTTGTCCAGCATGTTGTGGCCATAGTGGGCCCTCTTAGTAAGAGTGGTACCATTTCATCCTGTGGTTCGACTGTGATGGCTTCACTACTACAGTAATACGATATTGCCAGTGTAATTTTGAATAATGATATAGTTTTCCTATTAGTCAGATTTAGATTTCATTGACTGATTAAACAAATGTTTATCAATCACTAGCTATGTTCCAGACACTGTTTTAAGCTCTGGGGAAATAAACTGAATATAATAGAAAAAAAAAATCTGCTCACATGTAATTTAAATTCTCATAAGTGGAAGAGGCACAAATACGAAATAAATAGTAAAACATTAAATATATTAAGTTTGATCAGTGCTGAAGAGAAAAAAAAGAAAAAGAAAGAAAAGAAAGAGGAAAAAAGAAAAAGTGGAAAAACAGAAAAAACATAAAAGGAAAAAAATAAAAGAAAAAAAGGAAAGAAAGGGAAAAAAGGAGGGAATACAAGAGTGTTCAGGAATGGAAAAATTATAATAGTTTCCAGTTCCCATGCACAATATTTATATCCTCTGCAATAGTTAGATAATCAAGATATACTCTACTTGAAGCAAAGTTCATAATTGAAAAAATTGTTCATTATTAAATGATCATTTATTAAGCACATGTCTATGCTAGGCAATATGAAGACCAGGAATGATTTGGGAGTATTCATTTTGGAACTATGTAATACACATGCGTTAAAGAGATAGAAGATAAATCCGAGCACTAAAGAGAGGATCACAGTCTCAAATGTCTTCAGCAATTAAAGCTAAATAACACCTACGAAAATACAGATACAAGATTGTAGGAGATAGTGCTATGATCTTAACAGAGCATGACCAAAGTACAGGTATTCTCAATAACCTTTTTAAAAAAAAATTGACAGTATCTTCTAAATACTAAGTGTTTGCATGCTAAATATAAACCTTCAACTTCCAGTCTTTAGTCTATGACGGGTATGTTCAAATGGTATTATCTCTTTTAACTAGTTGTGAGAGAATTTCAAGCAGGAGAAAATAGTCTCAATGAAAATAGTCTCAAAAAAAAAAAAAACAACATTTTATTTCTTCTTCATGCAAAGTCCATGGCAGTGTTCTTCGTTGGGTGGTTTTGTATTTGCTATACTCTCAGTAAACCTCAGGGACCTTGCTCCAACAGACCAAAACTCTACTCCTAAGCATACTGTTCTAGTTCCATTTGATACAAATTAGCCGTAGTCCACAGTTATTTTCAATCTTTTTCTTCCCCAGTAGGGAGAGTATTTCTTTTATCAGGCTCTGCAAATACCTGACTATTAATCTTAGATTAGAGGGAATTAGAGAAGATGGGGCAGATGATGATGGGCATAGACATCATCTTGTGAGATTTTCACTTAAGAGAAGCCCCAGGCCAGAGGAAGCAACTCTCTTAGCAATACAAGAGGATAAAGATAAAGATCGCAGAGTGCTCTGATAAATTGGGGGGTTTCCAGTTCTCAGAAACATCCAGCCAAGTGGCCCATCCTAGATTTCTAGGTCCCATTTCTTACGTATTATTGTCCTGATTTTTAGTAGGACATCTGCAAAGATTATTGACTCAGTCTTCTAATGTTTATCACCGCACCATCAGAAGCATGAGGTGCTTATTACTTTCTGGTCTAATTCCACTAAATTCACATGGGGATTATATTCTTTAGGACTATTTCTGGTACCAGTTGTTTTAAGATTCTTCCAGTAAGACTCTAAAATAAGTTGTGTGTTCCAACTCAGTGTTTATTTGGAAGACGATAAGTGAAAGCGAAGGTGATAATAGTAAGTGATGATAACCAATAAAGTGCTTTGTTTAGCAGGTCTAAGCAACCAGAATTTCAGAATTTGTATTTTATTGTCACTTGCAGCCAAACTGAATTCCAGCTAATATAGTCAGAGTGCATTTTTATTGTTTGCTACCAAGAACTATGACTGGTGAAGCACATTTGTTGAATTCCATCAACTGTAAAATTGTCACCACATAGTGAGTATTTTCTCTTGTAACAGGCATTGTGCTGGACATTTTATATACACTGCCATTTGATCTTTTCAGTACTTCAGTAGAAATGCTGTTACCCACCTTTCACAAAGGATGAATGTGAAGAAGGTTTGCCTAAGTTTCCTAAGGTCACACATTTATTAAGTGACAGACCACATCTTACACTTCATATTTGTCTGATTAAAAAGTTGCACCTTTAATGCTGTAACACCTTGTAACTGCTTCTATTATTGAAAGTCCACACTATTATTGAGATGAACTCTTGCTCTAGCTTAGGTTCTCTGTCATTTAGCACTGTACCTATTCATCTGAAAGCTTATGAAATACTTGACTGTAACAATTATTTTATCTTCTGACTCATCACTATTCTTTTTATAAGCAAACAAATCTTTCAGTTTCTCACTTTATTGTTATCTTTACATAAACATGCTTTAGATTTTAGGCTTCTGATGAACACTGTCCAGAATGAAATATAAGTTCTTGCTGAATGTACTTTCTGTGTGGTATATACAGATTGCTCCTCTCCCAAAGTAGAGCATTCCTATGAAACCTTTCATTAGCTGAAATGGCCTAAATATAGAAGCAAGTTACCTTATGATACAGCATGCTAATGGATGCAAAAAATAAACTGAAATAAAACACAGATGCTCACAGACTCAGTTCAGAGATACGGTGGCTTGATACTGAAATGCTGATATGGTTCCCAGGAAAAGAGCTTGGCGGTGCTCCTCTCACTACTTGGGGTGCGTGCTGTCTCTAACTGCTGGCTGTAAAACAAACACTGAAAGCTATTTTCACTCTTTGTCTTTTTGTTTGTAAAAGTGAACATCCTCTTCAGATTTCTTTTGGTTAGTGAAGATAAGTACTAATGTAAGCCTTTCATAAAAGTGAAGGGGCATGAAGAAAACTTTCAGAAAGTAGGGATACCTATAACAGGATGATCTCAATTATGGAACGTAAATGTAAAACCATTGTTTAAATTTATCATACTTATGAATCATGTTGAACAAATTCAGTTTTAACCTTTTCATATTAACTGTTGTTTAGCTAGCTTTTCTCCTTTCTGAATCTACCATGTTTTAGACACAAGTGTAAGATCTTGAAGTTATCACTATTTTATTTATATTTGTGAACACTTGTGCATTGCTTTTAGATCTACCCAAATCTCTCTCAATCTAGCAAACATATTCATCAAGACTTCTAGCTTTGTGTCTTCCTCAAATGCAGGAATCCTCTTAGACAGGCATAAAACCCATTTCTCTCACAAAAAATGTTTTGGAAAACTTACTAACTTTTTTTTTTCAAATTCAGCTTCACCACTTTTACTGTATTTCCAGAATCTGTGTGTGTGGTAATGAGTGTGAAAAAGGAGATAGGAAAATTGGCTCATTATTTTTTTAGAAAACTCTCATCCTTATGATAATTATAAATAAGATTTATAAATTATCATTTTAAATAATAATTCTAAAAATTTATTTTTAACTTAGTTTAACTTCACTGTTATGTATTCTGCAGTATTCTCTGTATTTTTGGAAAACCGATCATTTGCCCATTTTCACTTTCTGATTCCTCTCCTAATCTCCCCAACTATGTAATGATAACATCTGCTAAGACATAATTCCTGATCTATCTTACATTCAGGCAAAGACCTGAACTCATTTATCACATAAAAGTTACTTAGCAATCCTGCAACTATTTGAGAATTCAGATTCCTCTTAATAATATTCAGTCACTTTATCTAGACAGAAAAACATGTTCCTAGATAGAGAAGTTAAAAAAAAGTATTAAAGAAGTTTCAATCTATTGTTGTCAGTTAGCTCAGAGATGTACCTATGGCCTCCTGGAAATTTCTGGGAACCTCCATAATTTTTAACCTTATTGAAGCGATGTGTAGTCAATGCAGAAAAAAAAAAAAGGAAAAACGAAGACATATAAAGTTAAGATACCTCCAGATATGTATATATGTAGAGTATATATGTAGTTGCATATGACCATTATTATATTAGTTTACTTGTGTGCATACTCAGTATATATTAAAAATATAATATTTCTTGATGACCTCATAGTATCCCATCATAGCATGTACTGAGATTCACTTAACTTTACACAGGTGGCTGGCCATTTTGATTATTTCCACAAAAACACATTTTAAACTAATACTGATTTAAATACAAGTATCTATTTCATACTTTTAAAAATATTAGCATTATTATTGTCTTACTATTCAGAGATTAAACTCAAAATTATGGCTATCCAATCATATGTCAGTTGTTTGTTTGAAAATGTTCTCCAAGTTGACCATGATTTTGACTTTGAATTATAAGGTACTTAAAATGTTTTGTGCAGTTAGGAAACAACACTGCAGTTACATGCTGCACTGAGTCATTAAACAGGGGAATTTGCTAGAATTTCAGATAATCAAATTTCAGTTTATTTTACTATTATATTTCTAAGTGATTTTTTCCTCTAATCTGTGAAACTGTATTGCTAAAAGCATTCAATCCTAATAACTGGAAGCCCAAGTAAATAAGCTGAAATAATATTTATGTGTGTATTTGATATGTGCCTTTTTTTCCTTAATTTTATAATGTATCTCCTTATAGTGTCTGTGTCACATTTTTCCTACCATAAATGACAGATCTTTCATTAGTGGGTGATACTGGATTTTATATCATTTGAGTAGATGCTTCTCAGTGTAAGAATAGTAAATTGATATCTACCAGATTTTTTTAAAAAATGAGAGGTTCAAGATTACCCCTTCTGTGCAGTTTATAAAGGTGTATGTAGTCTTGGGATGATGATTCTCCACATTCCTTTTCACTTGTTTACATTTTGTCGCAGTAGACCTCACTCAGTGTGACCCCTGAAATTTAAGTACAAGAATTAATATATATAACAAAATGCTATATTTTGAGAAAAAATACTTGGTAAAATTGTGTAATGTGCTAGGAGCATATTGTCCTCTGATTATATAAATATAAATAATGGGAATTACTGAGCATTAGAATACTGAATAATGTAAGAAATTCAAGACTGGTCATAGGCTTCTTTAGTCTTCTTGGGAGATATGTCTTGTCTAAGTAATGTTACTGGAGCAATGATAATTCTGGAACCTAGAGCTGGAAAACCAAGGAAAATATATAGCACTAATTAATTGAAAGGATCATAAAGCTACATAAAGTTGAAAGTCTAAAACGTCATAGATGATACAGTCTGTCTGCATTGAGAACCAAGTAAAGAAGGAAAAGCCCTTTTCAACAAGAAAATTATGAAACTGATATTATTTCTAAATACTTTGTTAACTGTTATGTTAATTAAAAAACAATTCACCATCCTCAATTTATAGTCACTGTTACAACTGCTAGAGATACAAAAGTAAGAGTAAAACTAAACTATTTTTGAGTTAGAGTCTCTAATATCAAGAAACTCACCATTTAGTAACGGAGATGTCATGTACACAATTAAGATGAAGTTTGATATAAATGTAAAACACTGCCAAGAGACATATAGGTAGAGCACCTAAACAACAAGTATTTAGGGGTCAAGTGAGGCTTTTATGAAAAACTAACATCTAAGACAAGCTATAGAGGTTAATATTTATTTGGTGTCAGGAGAAAAAGAGCAGTAGATATGGAAGTAGAAGCTTATGAAGCATTTAAAATCCAAATAGAATCTAGTATCTCTAAAGGTTTTTCTGGTGTCTTATTTAAAGGACAGATTGTATATGAGGCTTAATTACCCAAGGATAGCTTCCTCTTTACTAGGGTTTACTCAGACCGATGGTTCGTTATGCTGATATCTGATAGACCCATGTTATTCAGAAGAGTGGTTTTGGGAAAGATGGCAGGAAGTAAGAATGCATTAGAGCAGTGGTAAAGGAAAAACTTTGAGTGCTCTGAGAGTTAAGGTACTTCATTTTAATAAATTAGAACTACTATACTAAGCATACTTTTGAAAGAAAATTAATGTTCCTTTAATTTATTCAAGCATTCTAAAATGGGATATGGATATGGATCATCAGATGAATGTGTTTTCAAAGGTTATTCATTATTACCTTTCATCCTGATGTTTACTCTATTTAATCACAGAGAATTAGACAGATTGTATGTGATTTAGCTCAGAAAATATACAGCATAATGAGTGAAAAATAAAATCTATTTAAAAGGCTCTGGAAATATATAATGACATCAGGTTGGGCTCTCATCAAGCTCGGACATTATTGTTTGTATGTAACATTGCTTGATTTGAACAAAGATATTGTGTTATATTGAACAAAGACATAGGTGGAAGTTGAGGTTCTTCCTACACAGAAACATGATAAAACCTAAGAATAAGAATTGTCCTTTGACACTATTAATATGATCTTGTTATAATCATGGACAGTTTATGATAATTTCCAAGAATGAAAATGACCCATGAGTTAAAGAAAAGAAAGAGAAATTATAAAAAAAAAAAAGGCTTAGTGTTGAAAACCAGTATCTGACAAACATGTTATGAGTTTCTGTGCACCTATATGCTTAACCAGTCATAGGTTTCCATGATACAAATGGACATATATGTCATTGTATTTTATGTTGCTGGAATTCTCTGATTCTCAGCTTTCATAGTTGGGGCCCTGGCCTAGAGCTTAGACCTTTGACTTAGACTTAGAGAGCTTAGCTTTGACTTACCACCAGTGCCAGATTTGAACATCTTCCCAAACATGACTTTAGGTAGGAAGGCAAAGAAAATTAATGTATTCATTTTTAATTGAAGTATAGTTGATTTACAATGTTGTGTTAGTTTCAGGTGTACAGCAAAATGATTCATATATGCATATATATGTATATATAGTATTTTTGGGATTATTTTCCATTGTACGTTATTACAAGATATTGAATATAGTTCCCTGTGCTATACAGTAGGACCTTGTTTATCTATTTTATACGTAGTAGTATGTATATGTTAATCCCAAACTCCTAATTTATCCCTCCTTTCCACTTTGCCTTTAGTAACCATAAATTTATTTTTGATGCCTGAGAGTCAATTTCTGGCTTGTAGATAAGTTCAATTGTATCATTTTTTTAGATTCCACATATAAGTGATATCATATGATATCTGTCTTTCTTTGTCTGACTTACTTAACTTGATATGATGATCTCTTGGTCCATCCATGTTGCTGCAAATGACATTATTTCATTCTTTTTATAGCTGAGTAATATTCCATTGCATATATGTTCCATGTATATATCACATCTTCTTTATCAATTTATCTGTCGATGGACAAGACATTTTATTATTATAAATCTCTTGATAATGCACTGCTGGAACAGAAGAATGCATAGAGTCATATATTTGCTATGACAGTTTCTCCTGGAAAAGTTCAATCACTGCCAAAATCTCCTTGTGATTCTTCTTTATAGGCACACACTTTCCCTATAGTTTCTTCTATTCCAGAGTGTGGTAGAAATAAAATAAAACAATAAGTAGCTTTTAGAATGTGAATTTTTTCACTTAAATGCATTTAAGATTTACTAACAATGTTTTGTGAATCAATACTTCATTCTTTATCAGTGAGTTAGTATGCCACTGTATGGATGCTTATTTATGAACTTGTTGAAGGAGATATGATTCTCCTGTTCTAGGAAATAGGACATATGAATTTTAGAAAGGTAAACAGTTTTGCCTTCATGGAGCTTACATTACAGTTAGTACATATGAGCAATAAACAAGTAAATGCTAGTTAAATAATGTACAGTTCTAAGATGACATGGATTAATTTTGTCAAAAAGTTGAATATAATCTTTTCATAAAATTCAAGTTTTTTCATAGTGTAAAAGCATCCATTCTGGAGAGCATTTTGTTGGTTATAGTGTAGACTGATTATCTACAGATCTGTGATGTAGGCTATCAGATTAGAAAGATATACCTACTTTCTTCTAGATCCATGGTGCCCAAAAGATTTCCCCTACACAATTCTGTTTCTTGAAAACAAGTACCATTTATCAATCAGGGGAAAACAGACATCTCACAATGTGCATGGGTAGTAGGATTGATGGTATTTAAAGTAAATATATATGCCATCTCAGTATATTGTATAGTCTATCATCAGCCTTACCATTAAGGTGGAGTTGGTCTTTGTTTTGAAGAGTTTTTTTTTAAACAAGTGTTTAAGGTATGATTTGGAAAACAGGATGGTGACTAATGACAATGTTTCAGAATAGCCAGTACATGAGTTTAATAATATTGCTTTACCAGTTTATTTTTGGGACAATGTAATTCTGATCTGTGATCTTTGACCGTCATGACTTTGCTGACTACAACATTTTATGTTATACATTCCTGAGTTATTCAAAATTTTATTGTTGTTTTCCATTCTCAGTCTTCTAAGAACCAATGCCACTATATCTATGATATCTATAGAAATTATCAGGCTGAATTTCAGGAATTAAAATGTATGTATATTGTTTCCAGGATAAGGACCTAAAAATATATATGACATTTCCAGTTAAGTTAAAGGGCTGGTTTCTTTTCTTTCTTTCTTTCTTTCTTTTTTTTTTTTAAAGTTTACATTTTTTTAAACATTTTTTATTGATTTATAATCATTTTACAATGTTGTGTCAAATTCCAGTGTAGAGGACAATTTTTCAGTTATACATGAACATATATATATTCATTGTCACATTTTTTTCTCTGTGAGCTACCATAAGATCTTGTGTATAGTTCCCTGTGCTATACAGTATAATCTTGTTTATCTATTCTACAATTTTGAAATCCCATCTTTCCCTTCCCACCCTCCGCCCCCTTGGCAACCACAAGTTTGTATTCTATGTCTGTGAGTCTATTTCTGTTTTGTATTTATGCTTTGTTTTTCTTTTTGTTTTTTAGATTCCATGTATGAGCTATCTCATATGGTATTTTTCTTTCTCTTTCTGGCTTACTTCACTTAGAATGACATTCTCCAGGATACTGAGTCCAAGATAATTCTAAGGATATAAAAGCTATGTAATGATGTCATTGTAGATTAGGTTTATTTTGAAATACGTATTGTGTATCCTTTAAAGTCTAATTTATCATAGTCAAGGAAGCAGACACATTAAATATCTGGTCCTTGTCTTAGTTTTGATTTGTAACACCAAAGGGGCTTTATTTATTTTTTTCTATCCATTGTTGACTGTACTTACATGATTTTTCAAAGGAGATTACTATAGGGAGAAGAGATTTAAATTCCCACACATTCAGTTCTTAGTATGAAATAAAAAACTTTTAATAATTAGTTGCTTTTTTTCCTTGGGAAATATTTCTTATATTGATCTATACATACTGGATCTCTTAAATTTGCTTGAAGTGTGGTTCTCAAGCATGGATGAGTAATCAGTAATGACATATACTGTTCTATAATTATATAAAGCCTTTTTTTCCCTTTTGATCCTCTTACTGTCTAATTTCAGTAAGAATGGTCTCTATCTGGATCCAACATATGTCCTTCATCATTTTCAAAACTTGTTAAAGTATCACTCAACTTTATACTTTGCATATAAGTCCCCGTACTGGAGATTAACACAGTAGATTTTAAAAATATCCATTATCTCACCACAGACCAAAACATAGTATCTTAAAATTTTATATAAGAAACAAGTTTCTCATTTTTTATGTGCTGATATTTCATGATATTTTCATGAGTGAATCTCAGTAAACATCTGTGGTCTATAATTTTTGATGTCTTCCCCATCACAAAATTCCAAATTTCTGTATTGGAACTCCCTCACCCACACCTGCCAACACATGCACAGACTGAAACATACAGGAAGGTAAATGATGAAAACAATTTTTTCTTCCAAAAGATTGAAGGGGAGAGAACACTCTCAAACTTATTCTGTGAAGCCACTGTCACACTGCTACCAAAGTCAAAGACACTACCAGAAAGGAAAATTACAGCCCAATATCTTTGATGAATATAGATGCAAAAATTCTCAAAAAAAATTAGAAAAACCAAACCAACAACACATAAAAAATATCATACACCATGATCAATTTGGAATCATCCCAGGGACACAAGGGTGGTTCAATATATGCAAATTAATTAATGTGATACACCACATCCACAAAAGAAAGGACAAAAATCACATGATCATCTCAACAGATGCAGAAAAAGCATTTGATAAAATTCAACATCCATTCATGATAAAAACTCTTACCAAAATGGGTATAAGTGTTCATAGCTCAACATAATAAAGCTATTTATGACAAACCCACAGCCAACATAATATTCAGTGGTGAAAAGTTGAAAGCCTTCCCACTAGAATCTGGAAAAAAGAAAAGGATGCCCACTGTCACCACTTCTATGAAACATACTTTTGGAAGTCCTAGCCACAGCAATCAGACAAGAAAAAGAAATAAAAGGGATCCAAATTGGAAGAGAAGAGGTAAAATAGTCACTATGTGCAGATGACATGATACTATACATAGAAAACCCTAAAAATTCTACAGAAAAAAAAAAAAAACTACTAGAACTGATAAACGAATTCAGCAATGTATCAGGATACAAGATTACCATACAGAAATCTGTTGCATTTCTTTATGCTAACAATAAAATATCAGGAAGGGAAAGTAGAAAGAGAATTCCTTTTAAACTTACAACAAAAATAAAATACTTAGGAATAAACCTGATCAGGGAGGTAAAAGACTCATACACAGAGAACTGTCAAACATTGATTAAGAAAATTAAAGATGATTTAAACAAATGGAAAGCCAGCCCATGCTCTTATATTGGAAGAATTAATATTGTTAAAATGTCCATTCTACTCAAAGCAATCTACAGATTGAATGCAATCCCTATCAAATTACTCAGGACATTTTTCACAGAACTAGAACAAATAATCCTATAATTTATATGGAATCACGAAAGACCCAGAATTGCCAAAGCAATACTGAGGAAAAAGAACAAAGCTGGAAGCATAACCCTCCCAGGCTGTAGACAGTACTACAAAACTACAAATCCTATGCTAATCAAAACAGCATAGTATTGGCACAAAGGCAGACATAAATTAATGGAACAGAATAGAGAGCCTAAAAATAAACCCACTCACCTATGGTCAATTAATCTTTGACAAAGGAAATAAGAATATACAATGGAGAAAAGACAGTCTCTTTGTCAAGTATGTGTTGGGAAAGCTGGACAGCTATATGTAAATTAGTGAAGTTAGGTCACTTCTTCACACCATACACAAAAATAAACTAAGAGTGCCTTAGACTTAAACAAAAGACACCATAAACCTTCTAGAAGAGAACATAGACAAAACATTCCCTGAGATAAATGATAGCAATTTTCTCCTTGATCAGTCTACCAAGGCAATAGAAATTAAAGCAAAAATAAACAAATGGAACCTAATTAAACTTATAAGCTTTTGCACAGCAAAGGAAAGTATAAATAAAATGAAAAGACAGCCTACGTAATGGGAGAAAATATTTGCAAACAATGCCACTGACAAGGGCTTAACATCCAGAATATATAAACAATTTATACAAATCAATAACAAAAAAACAAACAACTCAGTCCAAAAATGGGCAGAAGACCTAAACAAACGTTTTTCCAGTGAAGACATACCAATAGGCACATGACAAAAATGCTCAACTTCAGTAATTAATCTGAGAAATGAAAATCAAGACTACAATGACATATCACCTCACACCAGTTAGAATGGCCATGATTAAAAAGTCCACAAATGATAAATGCTAGAGAGGGTGTGGAGAAAATGGAGCCCTCCAACACTATTGGTGTGAATGTAGTTTGGTGCAGCCACTATAGAAAACTATTCCTTAAAAAACTGGAAATAGACTTAATACATGATCCAGCAATCTTCTCTTGGGTATATATTCAGAGGAAAACTCTAATTCAAAAAGATACATGCACCTCAATGTTCATAGTAACACTATTTACAGCAGCCAGGGTATGGAAGAAACCTAAATGTCCATCAGCAAATGATTGGATAAAGAAGTTATGCTATATGTATATAATAGAATACTACTTACCCATAAAAAAGAATAAAATAATGCTTTTTGCAGCAACATGGATAGACCTGGTGATCATCATTCTAAATGAAGTAAGCCAGAAAGAGAAAGAAAAATACCGTATGATATCACTTATATGTGGAATCTTAAAAAAAAAAAAAAGGACATAAATGAACTTATTTACGAAACAGAAACAAGACTCTCAGACATAGAAAACAAACTTGTGGTAACTGGGATGGGAAACGGGGCGGGGAGAGATAACTTGGGGGTTTGGGATTTGCAGATACTAACTACTATATATAAAATAGATAAACAACAATGTCTGCTATACAGCGCAGGAAGTACATTCAAGTGTGTTGTAATAGCCTACAATGAAAAAAATATGAAAAGGAATATATATATATATATATATATATATATGTGTGTGTGTGTGTGTGTGTGTATGTATACATATAACTAAAAGAATCTAAAAAAAAGAAAAGAAGGACACTAGGAACTCATCTACAAAACAGAAACAGATTCGCAGACATAGTAAACAATCTTATGGTTATCAGGGGGAAAGGGGTTGGGAAGGGATAAATTTCAGAGTTTCAGATTTACAAATGTTACCCATATATATATAAATTGATTAAAAAACATTTTTTTCTGTATAGCACAGGGAACTGTGTGCAATATCTTGTAGTAACCTTTAATGAAAAAGAATATGAAAATGAATGTATGTATGTATATGCATGACTGGGACATTGTACTGTACACCAGAAATTGACACATTGTAACTGACTGTACTTCAACTGAAAAAAAAAAAACCTCATGAAACAAAAAAATGGAAAAGAATATGAAAAGGAATATATATATATATAAAAACTGAATCACTATGCTGTACACCAGAAACTAACACAATATTGTAAATTGACTATACTTCAATTTAAAAAAAAGAGAAAACAAGTTTTATAAGTGCTGTTTTCAAGCAGTTTGTCTTTCATAATCTCTGCAGAAATTCACCAAATGAGCTAAAACAAGTATGTATTTAACCTCTTCCATGACTTAGGAACAGGTAATAATTTATAACTCACATGTTGTATCCGTCTTTTCACTACTCCAATAAAATCATGCATATGATATAAAAATACTGGACATCTCACATTTTTTGGGAAAAGCAGATCCTACTCAAAAGCTTTATAGAAACTAATTATGCTATTCTGTCATTTCTTAGTCCCTGTGGTGGGGAATGTTCATAGAGACAACTGATTATAAAACAATTAGTTCAAAGTTATTCAGAATTGGACTAGTGATTTCATTCTAGTTATAGAATTTTAGACTGGCACTACCCTGAAACATCACCAATTTCAACCACCTTAGTTGTAGATGGTCACAAGAATTGCATTACATGTTTAAAATAATATAGTAGAATAAGAGCAGAATCTTCCCTATGACAGGTATGTATAAAACATATATTGAAGACTCAACGTAGAAGAAAAATACCCTAGGTGTCAGACTAATATGAAGGGACTTTTCCCTTTGTGTGAAAATGTGGACTTGGTAGAAGAGTCCAATGTCATGTGAATCATATTGAAGACAGAGGCAAAAGGAAAACAAAATAAATTGGTCAATCCGTATTTAAAGCTTGATATATAGAAGAAAATATCCTTAATGATATAACAAACTGAATTTAGCGACATATAAAAAGAATTAGACAGCATGAAAATTATAATACGTTCCAAGAATGCAAGGATGTTTGATTCAACATCCAAAAATCAGTTATTGTAATTTACCATATTAAGAAGAACAATTAAAAATAAAAAACCTATGATCATCTCAATAGAAACAAAACAAAATATTTGACAAAACTGATAATTCCATTCATTATAAAAACACTCAAACTCAGGATAGAGGGAATTTTCTCAACTCTGCAAAGTTCAACTGCATGAAACTCACAGGAAACATCATATTTCATGGTGAGGCTTAACACAGAACACTTAAACATTGGCTGCTTCTCCTCTAATATCAAGAACAAGACATAGATAGGTTAACCTCACAACTTATACTTAACATTGTATTGAGGTTCTAGCTAGGGCAATTAGGTAATGAAAAGAAATTAAAGACTTTAAATTGGAAAAAAAAAGTAAAAATATATTTATTTGCAGATGGCATAATCTTCTACCTGGAGAATTCTAAGTAATCCAGTAAAATGTGATTGGAACTGTAAGATAAGTTTAGCAAGGTTGCAGGATACAAGATCAAAATACAGCAATTTTTGTTACTCTGTAAACAGCAGTAAACAATCAAAAAATGAAATGAAGAAAACAACTCCTTTTCCAATACCATACAAATAATGAAATATTTAGGAGTAAATGAAACAAAAGAAGTATGAAATGTATACACTGAAAACTAGACAATGTTATTGAAAGAAATCAAAGGAGACCTAAATAGCGGTGTCTTAACTTTGACTTAGAGATACTTGGATTCAATCCAGACTACAACTTTGTGGATGTAATTTACTACAAACATTGCTCACCTTTCTCAAACACAACATTCCCATCTGTAAGAAGGACACAGATTAGCCATTCATAAACAATCATCAACAATACCCTAGATAAATGTCTGTGTATGCATGACTCGGACATTGTGCTGTACACCAAAAATAATTGACACACTGTAATCGACTATACTTCAATTAAAAAATAATATCCTAGGTGCTGTGGCAGTTACTCTTCTAGGCAATGGTGATCTGAGGATGAAAAAAATCTGGAGAAATTCACATTCTACATTGGACATTCAACTTATTAGTGGAAACAAGCTGGTATCCCCATCTTGTTTCATCAGGGATCTTCATGTAATAAGTAAATTGTCCTACAGTTTAGGTCTGAAATACATTACTCAGAGTTGCCCATTTGCAACTCTCTCCACAAATTAGCACTGATAGTTATTTGGAAGAGTAGGATCTATATCCTTGAAGACCCTCCACAGCTTCCTAAATTATTTCTGCTTTTTAAAGTATACGCTATGTCGTGTATATTTTATGTGAACAAATCCCAAATTTAGTAAAATATATTCAATCATTTTTATGTAGTGCAGTACTGGATAAAGATGAAGCAACATATTTGTTAGTTTATTAACATAGGTAACAAACCTAAATAAACTTAAGCTTTGCTTGGAAAATTTAAGATCAGTAGTTGCTATAATTCTAGGAAACTGGAGGCGAACTAAGTTACTATAAGGTTGGGTAGTTTCTAAGAGTAGATGCAGGATGAACCAGAGGTTCAATGGAGACAGACCATCTCATGGAGTGGGATGGGAGTTATGCTTACTTCAGATTAGCAAATACTTATTAAGTGGCCAATAAACCCAGACACTGTTTTAGGGACTGGAAATAGAGGAGTGAAAGTGGATCCCCTGCCTTAAAGACACTTTCACTTTTGAAAAAGAAGACAGTTAAACTGGTAATAACAATACAATAAAACCTGCTAGTGATTTCTTAGGGCTAAGTAAATAGGCAAAATACACCTACCTTCATTTTTGGGAGGCACTGGTGAATTTCTGAAGGAAGCAAGTGGGAGGTAAAATGAATATACATAAATATACATGGGGTATAGAGTAGACACATTTGGACATGAAAGTAATAACTGAGAAAATGTGGAACAGTTTTTTCTACCGTATTAATTCCTTTAAGGGAATGGTTTCCAACTTTGTTGTGTTTTTCTAAGCTTACATTACAAGGCTTCACATCATTATTTTTTTTTTCTTCTTTAATGATTTGATCAGATAAAAGAAGTATAGCCATTGTCATCAAGTGTTTTCCCAGGGAGACAGCCTCCATTCATATGCTGCATCTGCAGGGTTTTTGCCTAGTTTCATCAAACCGATGCTGCTGTATGATTATTAACAAGATTATACCTAGACCTTTTATATAGGACTCTAATTTTAAGTTTTATTTCACTCTTTTTCAATGATTTCTGTAGTGCTTACAACAAGGAGCCTTTGATATACCTCTGCACTGTGCATATGTGCATGTCCTGAAACAAGGCTCAGGTGCAGAACATTATTTAAATAAGTTCTGTTGTGCAGTAATGCATAAACGTTAGGAATGAAGTAAAAGCAAAGATGCTGCTCAGTAAAGAGGAATAACATTTACATTAACACGATGCATTTTAAAAATTTCTGCCACGCAAAAATGATTAAATACAATGCGATTTTCGAATGTTAAATAAAACATCTGTGCTCAGACCATTGCTCCAGAGCTAAAGTAATGTTATTTTGAAAATCGAAGGTGATATTAAAAGAATGCAACTGTTCAACTAAATGGCCCAAAGTATAACTGCTATTGCTGCGTTCCTTAAAAGCTCTCCAAACTTGATGTTTTATGGAGTGTGGCATATTCCATATTAGCACACAGTTTACTCTTTTGTGTAACATAAACTGTCATTTACAAACTGAATAATGGATATATAATTTGCATATCCAACTTTTATCAGTATATCCACTTAAGAGTCATTCTTTTCCTTCCTCAAACTTTGGCATCCCAGAATTTGATGAAATCCTGCTACTTCTGCTTCCTAAGTATTTGTCTGGTTATTCTCTATTTCCACTCCCATAACAAATGTTTGAGCCACAATGATCTCTCACCAAAACACAAGGTATTCACCATCTAGACTAGTCTTTTAAACTGATGTCTTTCAGAGCACAAAGACATAGGTGATTGCATTGTGCCACATATTTATTTTAGTTCTGTTTACTTTATATGATAGGTGTGTTGTATATTAGTTTCTTAGGGCTTCCATAACAGATAATGATTAAATTTGTAGCTTAAAATATCAGAGATGTGTTTTTTCATTGGTTCTCTGACTTTCACTAAAACACTTCTAAGTGCCTTCATAAGTGTTTTTAAAAATTTATTTTAAGGAGACACAAATGCATTACAGGTAATAGAGAATATTTACAGATTAATCCCAACCATCATTGATCACCTATAGAATTTTTCTCTTAAGAGTATAATGCCAGGTCTGGAATGATACCACTTTCCTATTTTGCCTTCTCTTTTTCTCTCCCAGCTATCTTCTTAAGGGTTTTTTTTTTTTCTCTCATGTATACACTTACATCAATTACTGTTTACCTTTATCTAGTTCACTATAATTCATTTTTACTAAAGAATTACATGGAAAACAGGATTTTACTAAATATCACTGTTTCTAAATACTATAGATTAGAATTTTCTTACTCGTTAAAAGATACTAAATCACACTGACTTGATGAAATATACAACATAAAAACAACATTCTTTCTTTATAGGAGTATAGGAAACATACATATTAGTGAAACATGGGCTAATTATTAGAGAAATGCAAATCAAAACTACAATGAGGTATCACTTCACACTGGTGAGAGTGGCCGTCATTAAGAAGTCCACAAATAGTAAATGCTGAAGAGGGTGTGGCGAAAAGGGAATCTTCCTGCACTGTTAATGAGAATGTAAATTGGTACAGCTATTATGGAAAACAGTATGGATAACTAAATAACTAAAATAGAGTTGCCATATGATTTAGCAATACCATTCCTGGGCACATATCAGAGAAAACTCTAATTTGAAAAGATACATGCACCTCAATGTTCATAGCAGCACTGTTTACAATAGCCAAGACATGGAAGCAAGCTAAATGTACATCGACAGATGATTGCATAAAAAAGATGTGGTCTGTATCTGTATCTATATCTTTATTTACTCAGCCATAAAAAAGAATGAAATAGTGCCATTTGTAGCAATATGGAATGACCTAGAGATTATCATACTAAGTGAAGTAAGTCAGAAAGAGAAAAATATCATATGATATCACTTATATATAGAATTTAAAATATGATATAAATGAGCTTATTTACAAAACAGTAACAGACTCACAGACATAGAAAACAGACTAATGGCTACCAAAGGAGAAAGGTGGTGGGGGAGGTATAAATTAGGAGTTTGGGATTAGCAGATACAAACTACAGTATATAAAATAGGTAAACAACAGGGTCCTACCATATAACACAGAGGACTATATTCAATAGCCTGTAATCACTTTGCTGTACACCAGAAACTAACACAATAATGTGAATCAACTATACTTCTATAAAATTTTTCGAAAATAGTTTATCATGCGGAGAATGTATCTTTGCCTATATTGTGCTGGTCATTCAGATGTTTAACATTATAATTTATGTTTTCTTGAGAAGGAGGGATACATAAACTAATAACTGTGAAAGCGTCAAATATATAAATTGTACTCAAGTGGTGGGTAATACTAAAATGGAAACATATCTTTTTTTCTCCTAATTTTATATATTTTCCAGTTATAAGCACTCAGGCAGTCCTTTATAGAATCAAGGCTAAAGCTTAGCTTGGGGCCTGTGCTTGCCCATTACAGAGAGCAAATATATTTTCCCAAAAAGTGTGATTTCCATTTTCTGTTGTGCATCATCAGCTTTTTTTTTTTAAGTTTTGATATAAAAATTTTTAGTGGCAATGTGTAAAAAAACTAAATTTTGGTTCTTTGGTTGATTTTTTGCAGTGCTTGTAGAGTATTTCATTATCATGTTTTCAAGCTGCATTTCTACATTAAAATGGAAAATATTCAAAAATATTAACTACCTGCAAGGGAGTGGAATGGAGAGAGGTTGGGAAAAAGGTAGGAAGTGGCAAAGCAGAGCCATATTTTAAAACTGAGTTTATAGTATTTTATAACTGTTTTATAGCATAAAGTTTTTAGTATTTTTAAATAAGTGCCAGGAGACATTCAGGTATTTAGTTTTTAGTTAAATTGAAACAAGCTACTTTCCCTCTATTTTCCTTAGTTTCCTTACTGAAGATTACTATATATATATATATATATACAGTGTATTATTTCCCGAGTTTTGATAGTCTGCTTGAAGCCTTATTTTTATAATCCTTGTATCTCTGGGATGCAATTTAATGGCAAGTGTTAAAAATTAAACCTTTAGAAAAAAAAAAGATCATGGTGTATATTTGGATCATAGGATATAAATACCTTTCATCAATGATGATTAGGTAATTGATTATTATTTTGAAGCTATACTCTCAAAATAACTTGCAAGGATTGGTTTTATTAATAATAATTTCCCCCAAGTACAGAGTAGGTAAGGAGCATGAATCTTAAATAGGAAGCTTAATAGTGTGATGTAATGGCTCCAAAGAGCCCTGTTTCCTAAGATATTTACTCAGTGGGTTTTAATGGTTTGTCAAAATGTCCAGTTTCTACATCATAAGTTTGCATTTTCTAGATGAAATACTCTTTCTGTGACAAGGCTTATATTTTTCATTGATTAAAAAATTATATGTTTTCTGTGAAGAACTCTTTTAGGAATGGAATGTGGGATAACTATAGATGAAGAAGAGCAAAATTCATTAAGTTTAATATATGAAATGTAGTAAAAAAGGGCAATTTTTTGGTGTTTGTGTGAGGGGCCTGAATGAATCCTCAGGAGATAGCTTACAGATGACAATAACTTGGTGCAGACAGTAGTACAAAGTAGGAAGAGGGACGTGTTTACGTCATCCTTTCACAAGTATATTGTACGTATAAGATATTTTGGAATAATCAATCATTGTAATACTGCTTAAGTCGAATAACTTAGTTACTTATCCATTTCCTGCATGCCTTGAGTAAGGCTTGCCTTCAGGTTGCACATCACATGGAGAGACTCCTGGTCACGTAAGTTTAGAAGGGAGCCGTTGGTTCTTAAAACTGAAATGGCTCTGAACTTTTAAGAATTGACCCAGGGACCAGAGAAAAGTTGATACTATACATAAAAGTAATACTCCAGAAAAATCTGAAATTCAGTATTCATGGAATTAGCAAATATTCTACTTGTGTGAACCTTGTTGCATCTTTTCTTTCCCTGTTTTTCTACCTTTACATTATTCTATCATCCTCATTTAATGCACTAATGTGTTATCTTTCCAGCTTTAACATTTTTTATCCATTTCTTTTTTTTACATGTGATTGCATCCCTTAGCATGGTATCTCGTTTACTCCAATGTTGAACTAATTTTTATTTGAATAATAATTATAAGATAATGGTCTACAGGTCACAGGTCGTTAAGTCATAGCCTGTAATTACAGGGTGGCTATATAGGACCTATGCTGTTTTCCTGTCTTCACTCATAGTAATACCTTCTGGGTCCCTATAATTAAGACAGAGACCATTTGTTCATCAGAA
Source organism: Camelus bactrianus (assembly GCF_048773025.1). Taxonomy (NCBI): domain Eukaryota; kingdom Metazoa; phylum Chordata; class Mammalia; order Artiodactyla; family Camelidae; genus Camelus; species Camelus bactrianus. Next base: position 55,647,566 of record NC_133549.1, on the reverse strand, counting down.
TTTTGGCCACAAAGTGTCCTTTGTGTCTTTAAGTTTTACTTGGTAGTCAGGTAATAAGATTTGTATCAAAATTAACCTAGAGAAGATTTTACTAGCTTTTGCAGAGTCTAACGTTAAAATAACTCCTAAGGCTCCTGTCATTATTTATATTCTTTTTCTTACAAACAGAGTTGATCTCTGGATACATGTTGGTGTGGCCAGTGGTGGTGGAAGGGTCTGAGAGTAGCTTTATTAGGAAAGGCAGAGTTTGCTGTTGAAATTTTAATTCTTTGTCCCAAGAGAGTCTGTCTCTTTCTTGCAAGTGGCTATTTAGTGACCTTTGATATTCACTTATGAACACTGAAGGATCCAGATGTTACTGGAACACATGAGATTTCAGGCCAGTCTTCAAAAATTAGAAAATGTACATCCTTCAACTTTTATACTTATTTTTTTAAGAGTTGTCTGTTTTTTTGTGATTTTGTTCTGGAAGCATGTTTCTTTAATAGAAGGTGTCTTAATTTCTTTAAAAGTAGTCCATTATACTGATGTTTAAGCCCTTTAACAGGTTTGAAAGGTTTTAGCTTCCATCAGATTTGTGCTGATTATATTTCAATACCCCATTTCTAGATTATAGTTCATATTTAAATCATTACTAACTTGTACCTCAAAAAAGTAGTATTAACTAATGAGCCATGATTCAGTAATCAATATAATTTTGCTAACCCTATGCCCCCTTTTCTACTGTCTCTTGCCTATATTGCTCTTAAAAGCTACACATTCTGGGTGTGACCTGACCCCATAGGTAAGTCTCCAAAACTAATCAGGGCTAGGTGGGCATTATTAGAGATGGATTTGAGAATTTTTCTCTTCCCATTTTTTGATAAAGCTGGCAAGTAAGTTACCTTTATTTCATAAATTCTTTATTTACTTATAACCCAAAAATGGAAATAAAAACCAAGCAGTTCACTTGACTCTATTTCTCACAAAAAATGCAAGGGAGTAGAGAAAAATGAATGCTTGGGATACATGCTCAAGATATAAAAGTAAACCACCATTCAGAGAATGAGTGCCTTGGAAGATTATCTGTTTGGAGGAAATAATTTCTTGGGTGGACCAAAAATAACTTTGCTTTTTGAATAATTGTACTGTATTGCATATACAGATTATTTAACTATGAAATAGCAAAAATTAAAATGTTCAGGCTTTGAGGTCAATATACTAGTCTGGTGACCCAGTCTACTTTATGAAGACTTGATTTCATTAACACTATCCAGATATCATTTTGAAGTAATTTTTCCAGAGGACATACTTCCAGATTATCACTACCAACTGTGATGAACCAAATCTAGGGCCCATTATATTGTACAGAATGGTGATAATTCTTGTTACATGGTTTTATAAAGGAATTTGTTATTTGACATTATAAATCAAGTATTCACTTGATCTGAAAGGAGTTGATAAAGCCGCAGTAGAGATAAAGCTACAGACTATGTTTTGTAAATTGAAAATTAAAAATACCCTTAGGACTGCCATATTGCATTGTTATTATTAAAAGTAATAGAAATGGCAAGAGCTGGAAAAAAAAATACCCTTAAGAGTGCCAGCTTACTTGAATAGAGGGATAGCACCAGGTTATACATTTTGTCTGGAAGTTTAAGAATAGATGAATATCCACTAGAGAAATCACAAGAGCTAAAACAGTTTTCACAGACAAAATCAAATCAGTGAAAGGATACTAAGGCTAAGGATGAAGGTAAAATCTTTAAGGATTTTATTTAAAAGGCTGAAATTTTACTATCCTAGCCAAATCATTTTAAACTTACAGTCTAGAGTGCCCTGATATTATTTTCATCAGATGTCTTCACAGCAAAGGACGATAAAAGATGACTAAATTTGGGGATAAATCCCAGAGTTTAGACTCTAGACAACTAAATTTCACCTACTGGGACAAAATGCCAATTTGTTCTGAAATGTTAGGGTTTTGTAGAATATGCAGTATCAAAATGTATGACTACTTGAACATTTAATCCAGAAGTAGCATTTAGTAGAGGAAATACATTTATCCTAGAAATGCAGAATATATACTCGTACACCAAACAACTATATCAGTAGCTGTGATGTGCAAGCCACCTTCCTAGGTGGTAGGGAGAGAGTAAAATAAAGAAAAAAATCCAGGAGCATACCAACTTCAAGATAGTGTGGCTTAGAGACTAAAGACACAAATATATGAAAAACTAAATATACATAAAAGATCATCAGAAAGTACTACATGGATAACTATCTTGACATCATAAAATAACTCAGATTCTCACATACAAGGAAGAACAAAGTATTACACTAAAGGAAAAATGTTTTTGGCATCAAGAGAAAATGTACAGTTAGGTAACTTTATCAGTATCCAACATCTTGTGTCTGCGGTGCTCCTGCTGGCAACTGTCACTTAGAGAGTTTAGCTGTCAACAATGTCTTTATTTTTTTACACTATTCTCAGACCTAAATGAAAAACAGCTTTACAACAGCATTTCACTATTCTACATTATATAACATTCATCTTCTTTAATAAAGCATTGTTCTATTCATATTTCAGCAACTAAATTAGGTATTCATGTAAATGAAATAATTTTATTTAAATTGTCATTAGGAAAGTAATCTGTTTTAGTGAATATTATTATCAAATGTCCTTTCCTGTCCTCTCCACTACAAAATGATATCTGTAAAAGAAGGAAAAAGAAATTGGAAATTCAGAGACACAGGGTTCAACCTTCTGCTAAAAACTGGTTTGCAGCTGGGAATTTTAAATGCCAGATAAAAATACCACAGAGAGTGAAGACAACACACACATGAGAAAAGGTCTAAAAAGAAGTATGAAGTTGGCGTGTCAGGTGACAGAAAGCAAAAACTTTCTTTCTGTTTGGCTCGGGGAAGACTTCCATTCCATCTCCCAAGTAGAAGAATCTAGATGAAAACCAATTCAGCAAGGAATGATGAGAACTATATCCTGAGGTGTTGGGGTGCCTTGGGAATGCTGTGTATAGCAATGAGCAATTGTTTTGAAACAGTATCTTGACCACTTTCAACCTATGTGATTTCTAGATTCCCAAGATACTGCCTAGTCCTAGGTGATCTCAAATTTCTATTTTACTGAAAAGGAATCATTATGGAGTTTTAAATCCATAATACCCTTAATAAGGTTGTTTCTCTGGACTTTATGTGCTTGAGAGGCTGCCAGCCTTTGGCAGATAATTATGATTAGTAGTAAGCAAGTCTTAAATTTCTTTTTTAATCCAAGCCCCATACCACTAAAGATTCATTCCCAAATACATTAGCAGCACACAGATGTGAGAAAAAAATTAACAGAGATCACTTCAATCCAGAAAAACAGTCTTTATACCTCTAAAATACAAAGCAGCAGAGCTCTCAGACGATAACAGAACTATTCTCACAGACATATCTAGCTGTTACATCTCATTCTAGGTTCCAGTAAGGCTCTGTATTACCCTTTCTCTATTAGTCTGTGATACATCTCTGCATTCTTCCCAAATTGGGTAAAAAATGAAATGTCAAGTCTCTAAATATTGGGCACATCACATCCAAAGAAAGGGCTTACTCTCAAAAGCTGACTTTCTCCAATGATTATCTGTTTTAGATCTGCCGTTCTAATAAGAGGTTATCATTTTGGCTTTACAGTTTTAACCTGTTGCATCAGTCTGAACTTAACAGCCCTGGGCTTGTCCTTTCATACCTTTAGAAACAGATCTAAAAACACTTTTTACCCTTTGGGAAAATAGTACCCTTTTTCCAGATGGACAAAGAGTATGTAATCTGTAGTATGTCTTCTCCACTGAAGTTTACCAGTGCCAAAGATCAAAATTAAATATTTCTCCTCAAATCTTTGTCTGTGTATGTTGTTGCTGTTTTGAAAACACAAATGGTAAAATAGCCCTTAAGCCAATGCAGTTGTTTCTCTTTTAAATAGTAGGAGACATTTTGAAACAAATGGGTAATATGTTAACTAACGAAGTCAAGTTTTATCTTTTATTTTTCGCCACCATGATTAATAATCATTCATAATATAATTAATTCTCTCTAGCTGTTTTATCTATTTGTGGGATTAAAAAAAACAACTTGATTTCAAAAAGCAAAACAAATGTTTCCCATTTTAACTTCTTCCTTAACCTGATGTTTCCTAAAAAACAATAATATTGCAATGCAGTATTTATAGTCTATTTCAGGGTTAATGTCCTCAGTGATTCAGAATGAATATGAATAAGTACTTCAAGTTTAAATTTAAGGTGATCTTTGTAGATTTGAAAATTCACCAAATCTTTGAGTACCCATATTTTGTTGTGTTTAGACTTCCAAAGCTCATCTTTCTTAAGTGAGACAATATTTTTCTAAAAGCGTAATAGTTATTGTTTTCTTTGAGCATCCTTCATTTCAAGGCAATTTATTTCTTCCTAGCAAGCCCACCTCATTTGTTTGTAGGTATAAAAAAAGATAAAGGCCTTTATTCAGTCATTCTTTATTTTCATGATGTTTTCTTTCATTTTATTATTTTGTCACATCTTTTCCAGCCTCTTGTCTGATTTGTCTGTATGGAAGCCTTGTTTACAATCCATTTTATTTAGCTGTTTTCTTGTGCAGTGTGTTTTGTATGAAGAGCACTTGATGACTGTGGCATCAGTCACCTTGGCGTAATAAATGTTTTATTGAACAGAATTCCAACATTCATATTCCTATTTAGAAAATGGCACTTTTGAGATTAGACATTAAAGGAGAATTTCACCTCCGTAGTCCTTTGTTTCATATTTTGTTTTGCTTTTTCCAGTTCCCCAATTATAAAATACAGGTACACTCATGTGTTTTATAATTCTGGTATACAGAGTGAGAGACTGAGAGAGATTTTTAAAACCATTATCAGGGTGCATATTTTCAGAATAGCAGTTGTTAATAAAACCTCAAAATCTTAATAATGAAAGCTTTTGGACTGGCAGGATTAATATCATGATTCAACCACTCAGTAACTATGTTATTTTCACAGAGTCAAATAATTTATCTTATTGTAGGTTTCCTCATCTATAAATGGGAATATCTCTCTCATAATATTCTTGTGTGTAAGACTTGATATAATCCATGAAATTCTTAGTACAGTGCTTGAAATAGTACATTCTCCCCAAGTTAGTTATTGTTAATAATGAACATTAATATATTGCCAGGAAAAAGGTGCTGGTACTTTTAGGTCCACGTAAACTGCTTTCTTTTGGCAGTGAATGTGAAGGAAGTACAATGAAGACTAAACTTTATTGCCAAGAATAATAAATACGCTTTTGATACATTTCAGTTTTAGAATTAAGTCAGATTTCCTCCATGAGCTGAAGTAGAAAATTATTTAATCTCATGGACACTCACAGCCCTTGGCTGGCGGGTGCTTCCTGGTCAATGTGTTGATAAGATTGTCACTGAGCAGGAGCACAGTAGGAACCACTGCAGAGATGAATTAGTGATGTGTGCCGTGGCAAGGAGTGATAAACGGCAAAATACATTGAATGTGTTTGCTGACTTTGTTCCAAACATGATTCTTTCTCCTCTTGATTTTTCCCCATTCCAGGCCATTCTGATGGAAAAAGAGAAGTATGTACAGCTGCTGAGTAATTACAGATGTTCTTGAGTTCCTCCTGGAGAGGAAACAAAAACAAAACAGAGAAAAAAGCCAGAATGCAGCCTCACTTTTACTTGTCTTATTTCTGAAATGCCAAATTCTCCATCCATAGCTAAATTTTTAGTTGGGGCCACAGAAGTTTCGATATCGTCGCCTCTCAGAGATTCTAAACTATTAAATCTAGCTGAGAGTACTCTGTCATCTTTATCTGTGTTTGGGATGCTAAGTCTAGAAATTTCCTCCTACAAATACTAGAAGTCTCTGTCATGGTCCTTTGTTATATGACTGGAACCAATGTTGAGAATACGTGAAATTGGGTGTCTTGCTTTGGGGGATTTTTTACTTACACTTATATAATTTATTCTTTCCTATTGTTGCTTATCATGATCCTGTTTTCACCTAGATGCAAATTAATTTACACCTAGGTGCAATCTTTAAGTTCACATTATATTCGTGTGCTGTTTTCCATAAGAAATGATATCTAATGGAGGCATTTCAGGAACTGTAAGAGACATATTAAAGAAGAGGATCTTTCTGTTACCTTTACAAGGATACAATTTTTATTTTTATAATTGAGGTATAATTGACACATAACATTATCTTCCGGTATGATTCTATTTTTATGTAAAATACTGAGTATATTTATAATAACTCTTTAAAGTACTCTTTTGCCAATCCTTATATCTGTCATGTCTTTTTTTTTTCCTGTTTATGGATAACATTTCCCCAACTCTTTCTATGTTTACTAATCATATAAATAAACAGCAAATGCTTGGATTAATTTATATCTTAACTAATATGATTAGATGATGTTAATGATACATTATTGAGTGTTTGAGTTAGTTGCCTTCCTTCTAAGTGTGCTGAAGTTTACTTGTGGATCAGCTTCATTCTTTTGTGCCTTGTTTTTAAACTTTGTTTGGATAAGTCTAGGGGAGCTTTTTTTTTTTTTTAAGCTCTACTACTATAGCATTATCCTGCTGAGGTCTTTACTAAATACTTCAGTGTATATCAGGGTAGATGTACTCTGAATATAGGTCAAATTTCTCCTAGCACTGTGAACAGTTATTTGAATTGCTCAGTTTATGGTTCTTTGGTGGCCTTTTGATTTTCCTATAAAATTTTACGCTGTGCATGTGAGTTTATAACAGACTTGGGTTGGGGTGAGGGAACAAAGATTGTTACAGCTCATTCTCTTATGTCTCCTTCCTCCTATTTACACTTCACTGTGAATTCTAGTTGCTTTGGTTCCTCAGAAATCTGACTTTATTTTCCTCAATTTGGAGAGAATGCCAGATTCTCTTTGGTGTGCCTCTCGGTACTACATACAAGAAATCCAGGCAGAAACTCAGGGAAATTGGAGATTTACATCACCTGTGTCACTTACTAGCTTTATGCGTTGCATGTGTTATGATGTTTGTGAGTTTTTATATACAGTTTCCAATTTTTTCATTGTTTTTGATATGAGGATAGATTCAATACCAAATGCCTGGTTGTTAGAAGAGAGAGGGATTTTCTACGTCTTCTTTTTGACTATACAATTTTCAGTATGAATGAAAATTTCTATGCATTTTAGGTGATTCTGTAAGTATTGTCAGAAAAATGGAAACACTGGCTATGGCAGTTATTGGTTGTAAAAATAATTTCGCCTAATAAAAGCCTTTAAAATTTAGTGGCTCAGAAAATATAAGCATATTTTTAATTTCATGAATATTTGATACCTTTATAAGATTTAAAACTGAAGTTAAAATACAAAGTTATTCAGATATTTTTCTCTACCAGTGTTCCAAGTGGAGTTTCTATAGGGACACCAGATCAAAATATTTCAAATAACCTCAAATACTTTCTAAATTATTTGATGATGAATATTTTCACTGTTAGTTTTTTATCTGAATGTTATAGTTTCATAATAAACATTGTAAGAACAAATTCAATATGTGACATCTCTCAGTATCATCCATAATCCTGCTAACTGTGAAACAAGAAAGGTAGATTTTTCATAACGTTTTCCCATGAGGCATATTCTTTTCAATATTTTATAAATGGCTTATTATGTATATAACTCCATTTATCATACATCAAATTTCCATCCATTTTGGTAAAAATTACTGTCATTGAATTCTGTTTTATTTTCTACAGTTACATCCACTTGACTTTTGTTTCAGTAGCTTTAAAAGCTTTTTTCTTTTTCTGGGAAAGTAAATATTTTTAGTATTATGTTCTTAAAGTTACAACTAGAATGTAAAATTCGTACAGTCCCGTGTAAGACAAGCTAATCTCTGATGAATTTAAAATGCTCTTAGTATGAACTGAAATTTGTAAGCTGTAGTAAATGTTAACATGTGTATATGTGCATTAACATCTAAATGTATGTGCATGAATATGTTTATATATACATATATATCTAGATTTCAGAATATTTAAAATGTCAATTATACGGTGTGTTAATAAAGCTGTACTATCCTAAGTTTCCTTTCTTTATCACTTCCTTTTCCTCAGAGGCAGTCATTTTCAGATCTTTTAGTTGATTTTTATATCACTTCATATCTTTGAAAAGTTTCCTTGTGTTTCTACTTTTTGATCTTTAACTTATAGACATCATATATTGATTTTTCTTCTATTATGAAAGATTAGGATTTAGCATCTCTCAGTTACTCCACACATACTTTCCAACACTAATCTTCCACTATCACTATATCATAAATTTGATCGCCACACAATTTTATTATATTATTTCCAAAGAAAAGATATACAGATCTGTGCCATGTAGTTTCCTATGATTTCTCTTCATTTTGTTCACATACTGTTTTTTCTCAGTATTGTGGTCTTTTATGTTTCCACTTGCGTAGTTCTCTGTGTCCATATCACAAACTCCACCTATGATTCTCAGTTTTGTAAAACTTCTTTGTAATATGTGCTGATAGATTACATAATCTATTTTTTTTTTCCTTTTGAAGAAATCTCTCCCAGAGCCCTCTGACCATTTGAATCTCACATAATGGTTTCTTAGGCTTGATGCAGAGTCATCAGGTCATCATATCCATGTATTCCACCAATCTTACTCTGGGAATTGTTCTCATGTGTCATCCATTTGAATTGCCTGTTTTCTGAAGTCCATGACTTCTTTATTCTTATTTATTTTTTATTATGTTGTAAAACATTCTCTAATGTCATGTTGACACATAGTCATTGGGTGGCAAAGTTGCTGAGATTTTGTGTGTATGAAAAATATCTCTATATGCCCTCACCAAAAATATAAGATAGATTTTTTTTCTTGAAGTATAGTTGATGTGTAATATTGTATTACTGGTGTATAGTTTACTGACAGAAAATTTTTAAAGATTATACTCAATTTATAGTTAGTATAAAATATTTATTATATTCCCCATATTGTACAGTATATACTTATGGCTTATTTTTTACCTAATTCTTTACAACTCTTATGCAACTACCGAAATACTTCCCATCCCCCTACCCTTTACCCACTGGTAACCATTAGTTTGTTCTCTATATCTGTGAGTCTCCTTTTTTGTTATATTCACTAATTTGTTGTATATTTTTATATTCCACATATAAGTGATATCATACATTATTGGCCTTTCTCTGACTTATTTCACTTAGCATAATGCCCTCCAAGTCTGTCTATACTGCTGCAAATGCAAAATTTCAATTTTTTTTTAATGGCCAGGTAGTTTTTTCCATTGTATATATGCCACCTCTTCTTTATCGATTCATCTGTTAATGGACACTTAGGTTGGTTCCAAATCTTGACAATTATAAGTAATGCTGCTAGGAACATTAGGGTGCATGTATCTTTTTAAATTAGTATTTTTGTATATATTTTTTGGATATATATCTAGGAGTAGAATTGCTGTTTCATGTGGTAGTTCATTTTTAGTTTTTTTGAGAAGCCTCCATACTGTTTTGCATAGTAAATGTACCAATTTACATTCCACTAACAAAGTACAAGAGTTCTCTTTTCTCCACATTCTTACCAGCATTTGTTATTTATGTTCTTTTTGGTGATAGCTGTTCTTAGAAGTGTGAAGTGATACCTCATTATTGGTTTTGATTTACATTTGCCTGATAATTAGTAATGTTGAGCATCTTTGATGTGCCTGTTGGCCATGTGCATTTCCTCTTTGGAAGAATGTCTATTCAGTTCTTTTGCCCATTTTTTAATGGAGTTGTTTGTTTTTTTGATGTTGAATTGTATGAGCTGTTCATATATGTTGGGTGTTAACCCCTTATTTGTCATATCATTTGCAAGTATTTTCTTCCATTCAGAAGGTTGTCTTTCCATTTTGTTGATGTTTTCCATTATTTATTTATATTACCAAACATACTAAGGTAATTTGGTTTAATATTGACATGTAGGTTGGAAACATTTTTCCCACAGAATACAGAAAGCATGTTCTGTTATGTGCTAGCTTTTAGTGCTGCTATAAGTACAATGCCATTATGATTCATAGTCCTTTGTATGATATTTTACAATTGGAACATATTTTCTTTGTCCTCAGTTCTGAAATGTCATGTTGTGGACAAATGTGTGGATTAATTTTCATTCAGTTTGGGAAGTACTTAGATTAGCATTATAATCTTAAAATGTCTCTCTTTTACATCTGGGAAATATATTTGAATTATTATCTTTTTTATTTTTAACGGAACTTTTTTGAGAGATTGTATATTCCCATGTGAACTATAGTATAATGTCACAACCAGAATATTGACATTGATATAATCAGATAATTTAATGCAGATTTTCCAGGTTTCACTTGTACTTGTGTGTGTGCAATTCTGCACAGTTTTGTCACATGTATAGTTTCATGTATCTATCACCACTGTTAAGATACTAAAAAGTTCCATCACTACAAGTATTTTTTGTGTTTCTTTTTTATAGCCTCATCAACTTCTCTTGTATATTTCTTCCATCTCCAATTCCTAGCAACAAATAATCTGTTCTTCATAAATTTTGTTATTAAAAATCTTTTACAAGTGGAATCAAAGAGTATATAGCCTTTTGAGGTTGGCTTTTTTCACTTAGTATAATTCCCTGAAGATTCATCCAAGTTGTTGTATATATCAATAGTTTGCTTTTGTCATTGCCAAGTAGTATTCCATGGCACGGATGTTCCTCTGTTTATATAACAATTCACCTATTTCCTGTTTTTGGTTATTAAAAACAAAGCTGCTCTGAACATTCATGTTTGTGTGAATATAAACGTCCATTTCTCTGGGATGAATGCCCGAGAATGCAGTTGCTAGTAATATGGTAATTGCATTTTTAGTTATGTAAGAAACTGCCGAATTGCTACAGCAGCTGTAGCGTTTTACATTTCTATTGGCAGTATATAGGTGATCCAGTCTCCAATACCTCACCAACATTTGATATTATCTTTTTTTTTTTTTAATTTTAGCCATTCTTATAGGTGTACAGTGAGATCTCATTTTGGTCTTTATTTGTATTTACTTGATGGGTAATGATATTGAACCATTTTTTTCATATGCATAGTTGCCATCTTTACAATCTCTTCAGTGAATTGTTTGTCTCCAATTTTAACAATGAAATGAAATTTAAAGTTTGTTGTGAGATATCTATAGTTTACTATGGTCATTTATTATTTAGGTTTAGGCTCAATCCAAGGCTCTGTAGAAAGCCCCACGTATAGTTTCTGAATCATGTGATCCCTGTTACAGAGGCAGACACTTTGACATCTTTTCCCCTCTCCACCCCTCAGATCTCTGGCTTCTCATCATTGAGGCAAAGATAATTCCGTGGTTCCATATCCAGCAGAGCAGGGTGTTGGGACTCACAGTATAGTAATGAAAGCACTCTCATTTTCTTTGATATTTCTATGATATTTGGGAAAATTTTGCTTACCTGGAATCTTTCTCTCTTTAGTTTCAATTTTGAAACAGGAAAGAGAATTGGTATTAACACTTTATTGATACACTAAGCATTCTGAGACATATTCTCAATATAGGTGAAACCAGATTAGACTCCTACTCAGGTCTCCACTAGAGTCGCTTGATATTTTTTCTTTCAGTAAGAAAATAGTCCTATAATCCAGGATGAAATGAAAACACTTCAGATTTAGAAACAGCAAGATAATCATTAGTCAGTGGTTCTATGATTGATCTAGCTTTAGGAGAAAACCATTTAGCTACTGAATATAATTGTATATATTCAATTATAAGCGACTGAAAATTTGGTTTCTTGTAGTCTAATTATTAAATCATAATTTCTCAGGACAGGCCCTGTGAAATCTGTTGCTCTAAGGCTTCCCAGATAGTATAGGTAGGTTTGGAAAACATTGACTTAGAATCCAAACAGATTACAAATTCAGAAACAATGTATTTGTAGGACATTAAAGATCTAAGGAAAAAGGATCAAAAGTATAAGCAGAAAGCGGGAGCTTATTGTAAAACTGTGACATTTTCCAAATCATTGATTTTTTATTATAGTTTTATACATTTCTGATAATGTGTTATTATTTGGCTCCCTTCAAATGAATATAACTCCTGATGGTAATGGTTCTTGACCTAAAAATCAGCTTTTTATTTTCAGAGTTCAAATTGCTTATGGAGGTAAATGAATTCTCACTTGTTATGGGAGTAAATGAGTCTTATGAGATGGAAATGGTTTCTTGGCTACTTTAATGTGTTAGGCCTTATTGACCAAAGGATGACTAAAAATGACTTGAGAAGCAAGTGATGACTTCAGCTGAAATGACTGGCTTTCATCCCTCTATAAATTTCCAGGAAACAATGAAATTTGCTGAGGTGGGTGTACGGTAGTCACACACCTCTCAGAGTTATTGAATATAGCAGAAGGTTTTATATCTTGAAAACAATGTGAGAAAAATCTCTGTTAGAATTTATATGTGTATACATTCTACTTTATCCGACAGAATAGAAATCATGGCAATTTAGAACAGCTATCAAGACAGTAGTGCATACCCTGGGAAAAGTGTTCTTTTGAAACATTTTTGTTCCTGCTGCAATTTCTATTATAAGAGCTGGTAGAGTTACTTTCTTCAGAAAAAGAAAATAGTTCAAATATACTAATTTCTACATTTGTTAGAGTGATCTTTATCAGAAAAAAATTTAAATTCATGGCTCAAATATTTACTATAATATTTAAAGTCTGTAAATGTACTTTTATTCTTAGATATTATGCACACTGTAAACTAAGTAGAAATTTTAAAGTAATGAGATAAAGTTTACATAGGTAGAAGTTAAAATATTTTCTTCTGAAAATGCAGTAATAACTCCTGGGAGCATGTGTTCAACACTGAGGATAACTGGAAAGGACAGAACAAGGTAGGGCACTTTTTGAAGGAAATATTGTCACTCCAGGTTGAATGGAACCGTACTGCCCATCAATGATGACTGGCCAACTTAGGGATAACCTAGCTGACAGTATGATGGCATGATTTTATGATGTGTTATTTCCACCCTGTTCATGCTGTAAAAAAGTCAACTATCTATATTTAACACATAGTATGAATTCATTCTGCCTATGATTTATAAGCTGTTTTCTTATTCACTATCTATATTTACCATATCCTAGATATTCATAGACTGCCAGATTGCTTAGCATCTATGCTTAAACTTTTGTGTGAATTTCATCAGTCCCATTTATTTTTATGTATAATAGCTAAATTCAAAATTGCTAAATAATACAGCAAAACTATATTATACACACCCCTAAAATAGTCAATTAACTAATTCTAATAATCATTATTAGTAAGTTTAAAACTAACAATTACTGATATAAACGAGCATATTTATAGGATTCACAATATCAACGTAAGTCCAAACACTCAAGCCCCTCCAGAGTCCAGAGAGTGAAGATGTGATTGTCTTTCCAGTGTCACTTAATAGTGGTATTTGTGGATCATAGCATAGGTGTGTGTTTAACTTTATTTGAATAAACTGAAGAGTTCTTCAGTGTGGTTGTACCATTTTGCACTCAAACCAGAGAATTATGAGGTGTTCAGTTGCTTTACATATTGACAACATACCATGTTGTCAAACCTACTCCAGCAGGTTTAAAGTAGTACCTCATTGTGTTAGAATTTCCTGTTAATTAATCATGTTGAACATCTTTTTATATGTTTTTTGGCCAGTCCTTATCTTATTTTGTAACAGTCTGTTCAGCTCCATGACTAATTTTTAAATTTACTAGTTGTTTGTCTTTTTCCTTAACATTCTCATGAGCATCTTCTCATGGGCTTGTTGGCCATCTGTATATGTAATTTGTTGAGTTGTCTGTTCAAATCTTCTGTACCTTTTTTTTTAGTTGTTTGTGATTTTATTTTATTTTTCAGCTAGTTTATACTTTCTCTTACAATTTCAATGTCTGAATAATTCTATTTATTTTTACTCTCTTTACCAATTGCTACATTTTCCTATAACTTGTAATATTTATTTATGTCATACCTTCTATAGAAAAGACACGATCTTTTTTCTGCTAGGCAGCTAGAGGGAGATCTGAGTCAATCTGTTATGTAGTTGAGCAGGATCTGAGCTTTGTTGCAGTTTTAGTTTGGTTTAATTCTCTATCAATTTCAAATTTTTGGAGGCAGGATCGTGTCTCTTCCTTTGATAGGGTCAAAATTTTAAGCACTGGTGAAATACTGAGACTTGTCTATTCTTTACAGCTGAGATGCTCACTTCCATAACTGTAGGAGATTATGTCCTGCTTTATAGCCTGGTTACCATATTTTTTTGGTCACTGTGAAGTTATCTTTGCTCTCCTATCCCTCCACTTAAATTGTTTTTTTTTTAAACCTAAGGGATCTCTTTCAGTTTTCGTGTTCCTCATTTGATCTCTCAAAGGCCTTGGTCCTACGCTCTTTTAAGGTATGTAATGTACTGAAGTCTCCAGCTGCATAGTTAATTATGGTTAATTCAAAATTGGAAGTGCCTCTGATGAGTTGTATTCAGCTCTTCTACCTTGTTCCTGCCTTGAGGGAGCATCATGCTTGTGAAAGGCTCATGCAGCCTCACAGGGATATTACTTGGCTGTCATTTTAAGAATTGGCAGGTGAGTGCAAATGTACTTTATTAATGAAGTTCCTTGGGATTCTAATTTATCATGGTGATTGACATGTGGCAATTTGAAGTTCCTTAGCAGTCTGGGTGATTTTGCCATGCCTTGTTTTATGACTGGTTTTTCTTTCTCACAAATCTGCAAGGAATGAGAACAGTCCATGAGTCTCTTTTCTCTTACGAAAGGCTTGTTGCTTTATGATGAGATTTTCAATATTATGATTTTGCAGCTTGTTCAGCTTTTAAAAATTATTATTAAGATGAGTACAATGATCTATTCTGAATTCCTACATCTAAAGTTAAGGCTTGCTCTACCATATATGTTATGGCTCTGCTTTCCAGGGCGTCAATTCAATTAAGTGACTGAATACATGAATGAGTGAAAGATGTGTTGCAGCACTACATAATATCTTACATTTTTATAAATATTATCAATTTTTAAAAGCATTTTTATAAATTTTACTATAATTGAGTAAGTAACAGTGAAGCTGTTGTTTATTGAGTCCAGACTCTGTGTGGGCACTGGACAAAGAGCTTTACACGAATTATTTTACTGAATCCTCACAATCTATGTGTCTTTTTAATTCTTGTGTTACAATACAGAACATGAAGAACATAGATGTTATATGGAGGTAGCACAGCTAGGATTTGAACGAAGGATTTTCTGATTTAAAAGTCCCAAGTTATTAAGCACTTAAATACTATGCTTCTCCTCTTATCCTTCTCTTCAGGAAAAACTTGTGAGTTTGTGTATGTTTGGGTGTATGTTTTTTTGCATTAGAAAGTAGAATTCTAGATCACTAGTTCATAATTCAGCTTCCAACAATATATTTCCAAGTTCTATATATCAAGAAAGGATTTAAAACAGTCATATAGCAGCATATATGAGTGAGTCATATATGAATGAGAATGAAGACTAACAGCCAACTCTTGAGGGGTCAAAATGAAATAATAATCTGGGACTTTCTTCTTTCTAATTAAATTTAAATATTGTAACTCCCTTTCCCCCACGAAAAGAGGCAAAAGAAACTGACATCACAGAATGAAGATTGAACTTCTATGGGTTTCAGCTTCAATATTTAAAATGTCATAAAATAGTATAAAAACAGTAAAACCATGATAAAACTACTTATTGGGGATTATCTTTTCCCATTCTCTTTATCATTCTATTGAGTCATAAAGGAGAGGAATTAGCAGTAGATTTAGCCTGCTACCAGCAGAAAAGCTTGGTTATGGTAGGTGGACTTAATTGCCTCTTAACTGAATAGAACCTTTTTGACAGTTTAAGGGAAGAAGAAACCCTATGAGGGAAATACATGACATTTCTGATAATTTGGAATGGAAGTATGGAGGATTTTCATCTAACATTATACACGTTCCTCACTTACCGTGATTTTTATTTTTATTATAGCTCTTATCTCTACCTTATTTGTCACTTATAACTTTACCAACTTGAATATAGGCAGCTTAAAGAAGTAAACCTGTTTTCCCTAGCCACCCTTGTATGTTGCGTATGGTAAATGCTCAAAAGTGTTTGCTAAATGAGTGAATTGTGTGTACAAATGACTTAACAAATTACTTTGCACGTATTTAATATTAAGTACATAGTGAACACTACTCCTTTCCTTGTAAGAGCAAATGATTAATTCTGAAATGTAAACTCTTGGTAGTCAACTCAAAAGCATAGCTTGTTGTAGAATAGAAGGGTTTATGGACTGAAATTTTTAATCCAATGTGCAAAAATAAGTCCATGGTTGGAAATAGAGGTCATTGAGAAGGTTTAATGCTGGTTGTTTCAGTTAATTAGTTTGTGCGGAGAAAAAAAGCAAAAACCCAGTTATAAACTTCTAAGTGGCAGGACCTATTTCCTATCACAAAAACTAGGACGGTGTCTGAAATACAGAAGGCACTTAGTGAATGTTTAACAAGCGAGGAATTGCAGTTGCGTGTGTGTAGTTTGTGCGCATATGATTGCGCTAGGTAACTAAAAGGGATCAAGAAGCAGTTCAGCAGTTATGAACCCTAAGTGCCCTTATCTGCAGCCATTTTCCAAAAAGGGAGAGAGATTCTCCTTAAATCACTATACACATCTTTTATGGTTACCTCTTAGGCCCTCCCAACCTACTCCTAACTCTACCCTATTGGTATCATAAAATCAGTAAATCATTAATAATGGATTTGAGAAGACAGACTAATTTCACTGTAATTGTAATAATCTAAATTAAACAAACACCAATACCAAATGCTCAGAACATTCAGAAAATCACCATGTCCTTCATATAAGATTCTCTTTTATTCTGGATGTTTAATCTGGAGGTTAAAATTGACAGCATGTACTTCTGCTAATGGGTTCTCCAGAGGTTTGCAGATCTCAGACAGTGTCGTTAATAATGTCCTGCCAGCAGCTCGTAGCATGATCATTAGTAGCGATGGACTTCACACTGGTGAGCTCTGACAGCATTCCTCAGATTGTGCCAGCATTTCCACACAGAAACCTGTCTCCTGTTGAGTGTGTGGAGTTGGACAGAATGCAAGAGGAAGGTGTCAGTGTTTGAGCTGATACTGCTGGGTAATATGTCAGCTGATGGCATTTCCTCTGCCCACACTGAAATAGCTTAGGGGTAGAGGGAGTCCACATAATACCAAAAGCAATTAAGATAACAGACAGTTATTTTGTTTCCTATTTTTTCACCTCTGTCAAGTTAGAATAGGTAAGCTTAAAAAAGAAAAGGCTGGAAAAGCAGTCTGCCTTGCTCTGTACACTTGGGCAAGTGAAAGCTTTTCTCAGAAGAGTTTGATTTGGTTGACTTTGCATTCTTAGGTACAGTTATCCAGTTGAAATATTTATAAATAGAAACAATTACAGATTTTAGAGATATTAAACACTCCTTAAAGGTCTTCCTTAGCTAGTGGCTTATGAGATATTTTTTGAAATGCAATTTGATTTTTATATGAAGTACTCATTTAGATAAGATTGTATCTCAGCTTCTCAATCTTGCATTTAATAGTATGAACATCTACAAATCTCCACTACTCTACTCCATGTTCATTTTATATGCATGAAGTTGTGCAGATTTGGGGGAAAAAATCCCCATTCCAGATGAGTATACTAAAGTGGAGATGCTGGCTGATGTGAACCATATTTTTCCTCCAGTGACATTAACTTGTACTTCAGTTGTTTATATTCCTGTACAATGGAAATGCTTTAACGTATCATTTTCCAATACATATTGATATTGAATACATGAATAAAGAGCTACGTGAAAGTCTTTTCTGTTCCATAAGGGAGACATTTTAACATGCAAAACTGGATTTTATGGTTATTTTCAAAGTTATGTAGACTATACGTTCTTCATGGATATCCTGCAGTTTCTTAGTCTGATAACTTATTATTCTAATTTTAGTTAAGTTTTTTTTTATTATAAGTCCTTCGTATTTATTTTTTTATTTTTCTTTTCTTCCTTTTTTTATCCCCTCCTTTCTCTACAGAGCTCTGCAGTCCTGAAATACAAACCAAGTAGTGTACTTAAATAGAGGGAAGTCTGGCTGGGGTAAAGAAGTTTATATGGCTTGTTCAGACTATCTCACTGAGTCCAATGTCACAAGCTATTAACGCTTTGAAAGGAGAAATGAATTTGGCAGTCTGTGATATTTTAGAAAGGGGGACAAAGTGTTAGAAAGTACTGTTCATTTAATTTTGAAGAGACAGCTTGATAAAAGATGCATTTATATTACTATAAATTAAGGAAATACATTCATAGAGAGAGCGGTGTGACATTCTCTTTGAAGTATTTATTAATAATTTCAAACATTTCCTTTTTGTTCTTGGATAAGTACAAGGGCAAATTAGAGAAAATAGTGTAAGTGATACAGGGAGCTTTCTAATGAACTTAGCCATAAATAAGAACATGTAGGACATGTGGAGTGAAGTGCATGTACCTAGAGAAACCTAGAAAGTAGTCTGGAATTACTGCTAGGGATCTATTTCTTTAGATTACTAAAACTTACATGTAAACGAAATCAGAATGTAAGTATTTTTTTACTTTGATTTCTTTCACTCAGCATTTAAACAGTGTTTTCCATGTTTTGTGACTCAACAGTCCATTTCTCTTAATTTCTGAGTAATTTTCCATCTTATGACTATACTACAATCTGTTAACTATTATCCTGCATGGGACATTTGAGTTGTGCCAAAATATTGCTTTTATGAATAAGCTGCAATGACCATTGTTGTAATCAATCCATATTTGTGGATATATTTTATTTTTTAAAAATAATAACATAGGGATAAAATTGTTGATCATAAAGAAGTATATAAAAATTGAAAAAAAACCCTCAGTTTTCCAAAGCTGTTGTACAAGTTTACACCCTGCCTGTAATGCATGAGAGATCAGTTTACCTAGTACATCTTTTGATACTTACTTATTGCTCATTAGTCTTTTTTCCATAGCAGTGATATACTGTAGTATCTTATTGTGAAATTTATTGACATTTCTCTAACCATCTTTTTCCATACTTATTAACCATTAGCCATTTATGTATCTTTTTTTTGTAGTGTATTTTTGCTCATTGGTTCTCTTTTTATTGATTTGTTGGATATTCTTAACAATATTCCGGATATAAGTTTATGTCAGAAGTGTGTATATGAATATTTCTTCTTACTCTGAGTTTTTCATTTTCTTTAACAGGGTTTTTTGATAAGCCTTTTTTTTAATGAAGTTCAGTTTGGCAGTATTTTCTTTTTTGATTGTTTACTTATGTTTTCCTCTAAGCTTTCTTTTAGGAGCTATAATCTTAGCTTATAAATTTATGTCTGTGTTATTTTGTGTGTGTAATATGATATAAGGTTAAGTCCCTTTCCTTAAAAAAAGCCAATTGATACAGATTCATTTGTTGAATTTCTTTTCTTTCTTTTTTTCTTTTAATTGAATTAGTGTTTGTTAAATAGTTAACCAGAGTGGAAAAAAATTGGGGGGGAGGGGAGGTAGTTAGGTTTATTTATTATCATTTTTTTAAAATGGCATTACTGAGGATTGAACCTAGGACCTTGTTCATGCTAAGCACTCACTCTACCACTGACCTGTATCCTCCCTGCAAGACTGGAAATTGTTTTTGCTTGTTTTTTTGAACGTTTTGACCATTCTATGCCAATATTATACTCTTGTATTGTAGCTTGATTATGAGGCAAATTTACATAGTATTATTTGTCTGAATTTGATCTACTTTTATAAATCTTTTTTTCTGCGTAAATATTAACATTAGCTTGTGAATATCTGGAAGAAATATGCTGAAATAACTCAATTTTGAAAGAATGCATGTCTTTATAGTGTTTAGTCTTAATCTTTTGTTGTTGTTGTTTGTTTTTTAGGGGAGAGATGATGAGCTTTATTAGTTTATTTTAATGGAGGTACTAGGGATTGAACTCAGGACCTCATGTATGCTAGACATGTACTCTATAACTGAGGTATACCTTCCTCCGCTTTGTAGTATTTTTACCAATTTTAGTCTTTTTACCAACGAGCTTGGCATACTTCTAATATTTATTCCTTAATTATTTTCTTTTTTTAAACTTTTTTTTTATTGAGTTATAGTCATTTTACAATGTTGTGTCAAATTCCAGAGTAGAGCACACCCTTTCAGTTATACATGAACATACATACATTCATTGTTGTATTTTTTTCCACTGTGAGCTACCATAAGATCTTGTATATATTTCCCTGTACTATACAATATAATCTTGTTTATCTATTCTACATTTTGAAATCCCAGGCTGTCCCTTCCCACCCCCTGCCCCCTTGGCAACCACTAGTTTGTATTCTATGTCTATGACTCTGTTTCTGTTTTGTATTTATATTCCTTTTTTTTTTTTTTAGATTCCACATATGAGCAATTTTATGTAGTATTTTTCTTTCTCTTTCTGGCTTACTTCACTTAGAATGACATTCTCCAGGAACATCCATGTTGCTGCAAATGGCGTTATGTTGTCAGTTTTCATGGCTGAATAGTATTCCATTGTATAAATATGCCACTTCTTTATCCAGTCATCTGTTGATGGACATTTAGGCTGTTTCCATGTCTTGGTTATTGTAAATAGTGCTGCTATGAACATTGGGGTGCAGGTGTCTTTTTGAAGTAGGGTTCCTTCTGGATATATGCCCAGGAGCAAGATGACTAGGTCATATGGTAAGTCTATTCCTAGTCTTTTGAGGAATCTCCATACTGTTTTCCACAGTGGCTGCACCAAACTGCATTCGCACCAGCAGTGTAGGAGGGTTCCCCTTTCTCCACAGCCTCTCCAGCATTTGTCATTTGTGGACTTTTGAATGATGGCCATTCTGATTGATGTGAGGTGATACCTCATTGTAGTTTTGATTGACATTTCTCTGATAATTAGTGATATTGAGCATTTTTTCATGTGCCTAACGATCATTTGCATTTCTTTTTTGGAGAATTGCTTGTTTAGGTCTTCTGCCCATTTTTGGGTTGGCTTGTTTGTTCTTCCTTATTAAGTTGTATGAGCTGCTTATATATTCTGGAGATCAAGCCTTTGTCAGTTTCATCATTTGCAAAAATTTTCTCCCATTCCATAGGTTGTTGGGTTTTTTTGCTCGTGGTTTCCTTTGCTGTGCAGAAGCTTGTAAGTTTCATTAGGTCCCATTTGTTTATTCTTGCTTTTATTTCTATTGCTTGGGTAGACTGTTCTAGGAGAACATTTTTGAGATGTATGTCAGATAATGTTTTGCCTATATTTTCTTCTAGGGGGTTTATTGTATCTTGTCTTATGTTTAAGTCTTTGATCCATTTTGAGTTTATTTTTGTGTATGGCATAAGGGAGTGTTCTAGCTTCATTGATTTACATGGCGCTGTCCAGTTTTCCCAACACCATTTGCTGCAGAGACGTGTTTATTCCATTGTATATTCTTGCCTCCTTTGTCGAAGATTAGTTGACCAAAAGTTTGTGAGTTCGTTTCTGGGCTCTCTATTCTGTTCCATTGGTCTATATGTCTGTTTTTGTACCAATACCATGCTGTCTTGATGACTGTAGCTCTGTAGTATTGTCTGAAGTCTGGGAGAGTTATTCCTCCAGCCTCGCTCTTTCTCTTCAGTAATGCTTTGGCAATTCTAGGTCTTTTGTGGTTCCATATAAATTTTATTATGATTTGTTCTAGTTCTGTGGAATACGTCCTGGGTAATTTGATAGGGATTGCATTAAATCTGTAGATTGCCTTGGGCAGTGTGGCCATTTTAACAATATTGATTCTTCCAATCCAGGAGCATGGGATAACTTTACATTTTTTTAAGTCGTCTTTAATTTCCTTCATCGGTGTTTTATTGTTTTCCGTGTATAAGTCTTTCACCTCCTTGGGTAGATTAATTTCTAGGTATTTTATTACTTTGGGTGCTATTTTAAAGGGGATTGCTTCTTTACTTTCTTTTCCTGTTGATTCATCGTTAGTGTAAAGAAATGCAACTCATTTTTGAACGTAAATCTTGTAACCTGCTACCTTGCTGAATTCTTCGATTATTTCCAGGACTTTTTGTGTCAACCTTTTAGGGTTTTCTATATATAGTATCATGTCATCTGTATATAGTGACACTTTTACCTCTTCTTTTCTAATTTGGATCCTTTTTATTTCTCTCTCTTGCCCGATTGCTGTGGCTAGGACTTCCAAGACTATGTTGAATAGGTGTGCTGATGGTGGGCATCCTTGTCTTGTCCCAGATTTTAGTGGGAATCTTTTGAGTTTTTCACGATTGAGTCCTATGCTGGCTGTAGGTTTGTCATATATAGCTTTTATTATGTTGAGATATGTTCCCTCTATTCTCACTTTGGTGAGAGTTTTTATCATAAATGGGTATTGAATTTTATCAAATGCTTTTTCTGCATCTATTGAGATGATCATGTGGTTTTTGTCCTTTCTCTTGTTGATATGATGTACTTAATCATTTTCTTTAAGCAATATTTTGTAGCTTTTAGTACAGGAATCTTTTAGATTTTTTTGTGGAATTTATTTCTAGGTATTTCACATTTTCAATGCTATTACAAATGGTGTTGTAAAGGTAATGTAAATAAATAAGTTATTCCTAGATTGAAGAAATATGACTCATGTTATATATTGGCTTGCATTCTGAGACCTTGATGATTTGCTTTGTACACTAGGCAGTTTCTTTGGTAGATTCCTTTGAATTTTTGACTTGTATTAAGCATGTAATCTGAAAATAAATATTGTCTTAATTCTTCATTCCATATATTTATGTCTGTTATTTCTTCTTATTCCAATTTTCCTTCTCATTTGCCTTGTTGAATTGGTAAAATCCTCCAGTAAAAATGTTAAATAGAAGCGGTAAGAAACTACGTTATTTCTTTCACATAGAGAGCAGGATAGTAGGAGACTGGAAGATGTTACAAGAGTGGAGAGTGTGCACTTGAAGGGAGATTCTCCAATATAAATGCTTTTCTGCATAGATTATCAGAGTAAAATCTAGAGACTAACAATGGTTTCTGAAGGCCTCCCTTGCAAGGCAAGGACAAATCTGTCTCCTGACTTCTATTTCTGTTTGAATGTTTAAGGATATTTATACATGCGAAGTGCTCTGTCAACCTGTAGTCTCTCTTGAAGTTAGACATTTAAGGAAACTATACATTTTCATCAGTAATATTTTTCTTTCTGTATGCTTCAAATTAATGAATAAAGTGCAAAACAAGTTATTTTGAATATATTCAATGTAAAATGTTCTAATTGTCTTCTTCTCTGTCTGAGAGATATACCCATGCCTTTGACAAAGTGATTAAAGCTATTACTCTTTCTTTTTCCCCTGCTCTATTCTAGGGGACTAGAATATTGCTTGATGTACAGAAGGATATCAATGAATATTTGTCTAAGGCATTTACTAAAAAGATAAACACACAGACTTGTCAGATTTTGAATGAGTTACTTAAATTCTCTGGGCGTGTATCAGTTCTAACATATTTAAAAGGCATAAAATAATAGTTACTATCTGCCTTCTAAATTTTACAACTACTTTGTGACCATCAATGTGTTATTTCTGAGTGTTTGGAAAGCTATAGCAAGCACTATGAATATGAGGTAATATTTCAGAGATTTTACAATACACACACACAGGAAATACATTCCATGTTTTCTGTTTGTTTGTTTTAAATCCAATCTCAGCTCTTTTTTGCTCCCAGGGAGATGCCAAATGGGTAAAATAAACCAAATGCTTTTGAGAAAATTTTATTTCTGATATTAATGCTGCAAAGATAAGTTATTTAAAATTGCTTTAAGAGTTACTTGTAAATATCATGATCATAAATTTGACAATTACTAAGTACACTGTTGTTTATTTCATATAATTAAACATTTAATGTAATTTTATCCCATAGTTAAATCAATGCCATAGGAAGAACATAGCCTATGCTTCTTATATAAACCATATTACTAAGAAAGCAATAGACAAAACATAAACTACATGATATTCTACAAGAGAGTTTTGCAACAGAGACAAAGTCTGGAATGGGATCTAATTAAACTTACAAGCTTCTGCACAGCAAAGGAAATCATTAGTAAAACAAAACAACAACCTACGGAATGGGAGAAAATTTTTGCAAATGATGAAACTGACAAAGGCTTGATCTCCAGAATATATAAGCAGCTCATACAACTTAATAAGGAAGAACAAACAAGCCAACCCAAAAATGGGCAGAAGACCTAAACAAGCAATTCTCCAAAAAAGAAATGCAAATGATCGTTAGGCACATGAAAAAATGCTCAATATCACTAATTATCAGAGAAATGTCAATCAAAACTACAATGAGGTATCACCTCACATCAATCAGAATGGCCATCATTCAAAAGTCCACAAATGACAAATGCTGGAGAGGCTGTGGAGAAAGGGGAACCCTCCTACACTGCTGGTGCGAATGCAGTTTGGTGCAGCCACTGTGGAAAACAGTATGGAGATTCCTCAAAAGACTAGGAATAGACTTACCATATGACCTAGTCATCTTGCTCCTGGGCATATATCCAGAAGGAACCCTACTTCAAAAAGACACCTGCACCCCAATGTTCATAGCAGCACTATTTACAATAACCAAGACATGGAAACAGCCTAAATGTCCATCAACAGATGACTGGATAAAGAAGTGGCATATTTATACAATGGAATACTATTCAGCCATGAAAACCGACAACATAACGCCATTTGCAGCAACATGGATGTTCCTGGAGAATGTCATTCTAAGTGAAGTAAGCCAGAAAGAGAAAGAAAAATACTACATAAAATTGCTCATATGTGGAATCTAAAAAAAAAAAAAGGAATATAAATACAAAACAGAAACAGACTCATAGACATAGAATACAAACTGGTGGTTGCCAAGGGGGCAGGGGGTGGGAAGGGACAGCCAGGGATTTCAAAATGTAGAATAGATAAACAAGATTATTTGTATAGCACAGGGAAATATATATACAAGATCTTGTGGTAGCTCACAGGGGAAAAAAAATTGACAGTGAATATATGTTAGTTCATGTATAACTGAAAGGGTGTGCTCTACTCTGGAATTTGACACAACATTGTAAAATGACTATAACTCAGTAAAAATTTTTAAAAAAGAAATAATATGGCACTACTGAAAATGATTATATATATATATATATATATATATATATATATATATATATATATACATATCTATATATATTTACACACACCATTAATGTTGAAAGGTGACAGGGTGTATTGGTTGAACAAAAAGAAGAAAGTCAATAACATGAGCTACAAGTTTTTTTCTGTAAATGTGTTATGTTTGTAAACATTTATAGTTACTTATACAGAGAAGAATGCATAAATTTTAGAAAGTTTTATATTGTTACTCTTTTCAGTGATTTTAGATTTTGATTTTTAAACATATATCCTTTTGTATAGCCTGCATTTTAATATTAATTATATATTACTTTATATTATTAATAAGTACTTTTTTGTAATAAAAATATAAGAAAAGATGTGAAAATCTTAAGTTTCAGGAAAAGAAATACTTTGCTTTTAAGCTCAATGGTACCTGATCCCATTTGCCTTCTCTGATTCTCCGTTTCCTGATTGTCCTTCTTCGTTCTCTTTGTCTTGTTTTTGTCAGTCTAACCAGGTCCTCAAAGATCACATCAGCTAGTAATATGGAACCAGTTTCAAGATATAGCATGGGCTTTGAAGTAATACAGATGCAGCTTGAAATTCCAGCTATGTCCCTTTTTTAGTCTTTTGCTATGGACTGAGTAACCTGTCAGCACCTCAGTTTCCTCAGTTATATTAGTAAAAATGACAGTGTATTATTTGGCACAGTGTAGTGCCTCAGGAAATGTTACTTTCTTCCCCTTTCCTGATCTCATTGATTCTGAGCTGTACCTTTGACTGCTGCTCTCATTGCTTCCTCTTAGCCTACCTGGAGCTCTTCCTCAACTTGCAGTGGAGTTATGACCTGATAAACTCATCATAAGTTGAACATATCATAAATCAAAAATGCATTTACTATACCTAATGTATTAAATGTTGTAGCTTAGCCTAGCCCATATTAAATGAGCTCAGGACACTTACATTAACCTACAGTTGAGTAAAATTATCTAACAAAAGGCCTATTGTATAATAAAGTATTGAATATCTCATTTAATGTATTGAATATTGTACTGAAAGTGAACAACAGAGTGGTTGAATGGGGTACACAGTGGTTGTAAGAGTATTAATGGTTTACCCTTATGATCCCATGGCTGACTGGGAGCTGCAGCTCACTGCCCAATATTACAAGAGAGTATTGTACTACATACATATCATTAGTCCAGGAAAAGAACAAACTTCAGAAATCAAAGTACGGTTTCTACTGAATGCATATTTCTTTCTTGTCATCTTGAAGTTGAATAATTGTTAATAAATTATAAGTCTGGGACTACATGTAGTTTCTGGGAAATTCTGACCTGGCTAGAGGTGTCTTACATTTGTTCATTCATCTTGAAATAAAGAATTGGGAGAGTTGGGGAGAACTAGAGGGCTTTCAGACATAGTGTTAGAATTCTAGTCTTAAGTAATCATGACATCTCTGTCTTCTGCAATCTTCCTGATCTAACTCAAAAGTGATTCAAAGGGGAAAGAGTTAAAATTCCTAAAACACCGTTTCATTATGGTCTGTGAATGTTTTCTGAGAACTGTAGTAAAAATTATTATAATACATTCAAATGCAGATGAAGTTAAAAAAAGAGGCACTGTGCCAGCAATACACCTAACAATTACAAAGTGTTCATGAATATTTACTGGAAATGAAATTGTGTTATATGTTTTCTCAGCTCTTTAACATAATCTATTGAGTTTTCTGCCATGGGATGTTATTAGTGTTTTGTTATTTCTTAGGATATCAGTATATAGAAGTGACTAATTAACATATATAAGGTCTTTTCAAAGCGAATATATAGAAGAGTTAATAGTCTTCTAATGACTTCAGCAAGTTGTGAAATAGCGTGAGATCTGTGCTTTCTGAATTCATGTGGAGTCCTCATTAAAACTGATGGAAAAATATAAAAGCCTTAAGTTTGTAGTGATGAAGATTGCACACACACCACACACACCCATATACCACACAAATACACACACCACTCATACATACATACCACGCACACACTGACACGTTTCTATTGAATTTCTAGCCTATAATCTCAATTCTGAAAGCATGCATGAAGTTAAAATAATTTGAGGGGATTTACATATAATAAATGCTGAATATTACATTACAAAGAAACAGGTTTAGAAATATCAAGCACACATTTATTTTTATTCTTATGTCTTTGTGATACCTAATAGAAGTAATAATTCATCTTTTCTGGTCTCTATAAATAGGGAGAGCTTAAGTACCTGCAGAGGGTTCAGAGAAGAGCCTTCAAGGAAATTAAATAGTCTGAAAATTAAATGCAGTTTATAAAGGCTAAAAGAACTTGGGTAGGCAAAACAGGTAGTAAAATTCATTGTTCAGCAAATATAATACATTGAACATGGGGAACATATGTTACTTCTACCACCATGTGGCCTTGTAAACAGCATCAATAATGAATAGAATAAAAAATAAGAATAAAGTTACAAAAATGGTTAAGAGGACTGAGCAAGAATCGGTTCTATGGTATTTTAAGTTGTTGTATTTCCATTAAGAAAGTTTAAACAAGCAAGGGGGTTGATGTTATGGATTGAATATTTCTGCTGTCCAGAATTTATATGTTGGAATCCTAACCTCAAAGTGATGGCATTAGTAGGTGGGGCACTTTGAGAAACAGTTAGGTCATGAATGTGGAGCCCTACTGAATGGAATTAGTGCCATTATAAAAGAGACCTTAGACAGCTGTCTTGCCCCTTCTGCTTTAGGAGGACACAGCAAGAAGATGGTAGGCAGTCTGCAACCAGAAATTGGGCTTTTGTCAGACAACAAAACTGCTGGTGCCTTTATCTCAGATTTCATAGCCTTCAGAATTGTGAGAAATAAATGTTTGTTATTTAAGCCACTCAGTCTATCATATTTGTGTTATAGCAGCCAAAATGGATTGAGACAGTTTATCACCTTTTGTACTTAATGACTGGTCTCATCTCATTTCTAAAAACAAAACCTTATTGTGGGTGAAGGGAGGAGGAATGAATCACTGAAAAAATAATACAAAATTTGAAAAATGAGGAGATCAACAAAAATATTCAAATTCCTGTGCATCTTTGCAGCTCATAAAAGAAACACAGGCAGAAATGTAAAGTCAACAGGCTATTTTGCATGTAAGTTTCACCTCTTTCTTCCTGATTGTAACATGGATGCATATTTGATTTTAACATCTCTAAATTTTTGGAAATTAAGAGGCTTGCTAGAGTAATTCATAGCCGCAATATAAAAAATTATTTCAGTGCAGTGTGAAAGACACCTTTACTCCAGGGGTCAGTAGTCTTGGTGGAGAGAAAGGGAGCATCAGGGTTTCCTAAAGTGGCGTGGGATAAGAAGTGGAAAGAAGGAATCCAAGTGGATGCTCTGCCAGTGACGTGCTAGGAAACCCCTCAGCTAGAGGGGGAGGTCTGAACTGTTGGGGTTTGGGCCAGAAGGTACAGGAGGGGACTGCAGTAGGGAGGCTTAAATTCAAATTCTGACTTAGCCACTTGCTAACAGTGTAACCCTGAGAAAGCTTCTCATATTCTCTATGCTTCAATTATTTTGTCTTTAAATAAGGAAAATGAATAATTTCACAGCTATTCATGTGTGAACATTAGATGGATGATCATAAGTCATGTGTAAAATATGTATTTGAAGTTTACTGATGAGAGAAGTTATAAAGAGAAAGGATTGAATTGTTCAGCTTGTTTCTCATAATGTCATGGGGATTGTGAACTGTTTAGAAGAATTTGAAAGCTGTGAATGAAGACTTTTCCCTTTTCCTTGCCCAGAAATATAGCATAAAAATACTAAAAAACAAACAAACAAACAAAAAAAAACTGACCTGAGTGTCTCCTAATTTATTGGTGAAGTAAGTGTGAACAGAGTGGTGTCATAAGTACAGTACAGCTGTTTCCCCAAAGAAGTTTCACGTTGTAATGGAATGTTGTGTAAAGGAGTACACAGTTTTGCAGATATCAAATATTTTTATGTGAATAAATGTTATGAAATGGGATAAAAGTAAGGAGGGAATATAGAGAAATTAGAGCTTGTGCCAAGATCTGCTTCTTAGATGTGAAATTATTAAAAAAAAATTTTCTGCAAAGTCTACATCTCAAGCCTGCTCTGTTATTCACCTCTGCTCATAGAATTGCCCTACTTTTGTCAGACAATTGAAATAATTTTACTTTTGTTTTAGACATGAAAAATCAAACCTAAGCAAAACATTAACAAAACTCACATTAGGAATGATAAAAACAACTAAATTTATTTTACCTTCAAAATATTGACATTTAAAATTTACATCACATGTAAGCAATCACATACTGATGCATTCATAATTGAAGTAATTATCAATTGAATATAGATTATAGTTATGAATTATTAAGTAACTGTAATAAATGTTTTCTCATCCTAATATTTCTAGTAATTACATGAAGAAAACAAAGAAAAACAATTAGAATCATAAGTGCATTTTGAAGGATGTATGTATCATTAAACTTAAACTATCACTGAAACATTTAAATTATTCATTCACTCATACTTACTCTTTAGATGGTCACTTCTTTACATTTCCCAGAAAAGTCAGAAGTTAAATATATGCCTTATATTGAATAATAACAGAATCTTTAGGTGGCTTAGAATTAGGAAAGAGTCTTGATTATAAAAGCAGTCATCCTTTTAATTGTAAAAATGGTAGACTGGAGTACATTCATTCTTTTGAAGTTCAAGAAATTAAAAACCATTCCTTTTTATTTCACTCTTTTATTTGAAGTAATTGTCTCAATCCACTTAAATCAACTCTGACGGTTGAAGTATGAAAGATTTCAGGTAGAGTTTAAGTGCTATCTTTTTAAAATAGCATTTGTTTAATTGCATATTAAATAATCATTACAACATTAACTATTTCAAACACAAAATTGCTACAGGTGAGGAATATAAAAAGCATTGCCAACATCATTGGCTACTGTGTATAGAGAATAAAGTTGTGTAGTATGTTTTTTAACTTTGAAATATTGATCCAGTTATAGGTCTTAATTTGCCCACTGATTAATTAGTGAGTAATAAAATATTAACTATATTATGCTAATTATGAACTTACACAATCTAAAGCCAAAATTTATTATTTTCATTTTTTGAGTTCAACATTTTCAAATAGTGATTGAGATTTCATTTTGATATAGTCTTATTAACTGTATAGTAGAATATCGGTGAGAGTGATTTACATTGGTATTGCCTAAATAATGCATTAACCTCAAATTCTCAGTATGATTTTTAAAGACACGCATTATATTTATTTTCAAATTTTCTTTGCTCTTATATTGTAAAAACGTAGATGGACAAAAGCAGTCAACCACCACTCTCTTCCCTTTGTTTGATCATCTTCAAATAGGCTTGCATATTTGCCTTATGGAAAGATAACTTCTTAAATGCAGATAGACCTTTAGGGAAAAGTAGGTTATAGAAAAAAAGAAATAAAGGAGGGGATTAAGCTTTAATCTGAATGAATGGAGATGACTTCAGTATAACTATTCCATAAATTCTTCTTCATATATTTAAAGAAAGGAAGAGAGAAAGAGAAGAAATACAGAAAAGTGAATGCAGGGAGAGAGAGAAGACAAAAAGGGAGGAGGAGAAGGGGGAGAAAAGAGAAGCAAGCAGGAAAGGAGAGGAAGTGGAGTGGGAAAGAGAGATGGAATGGAAGGAAGACATTTATTCTATAATTATTTATGGAAATAAATATCTATTCATGTTAAATCCAAGTGGAAGTCTCTACATGCCCCCTCCATGAAAAAATGTGTTTCGAAGATTTACAGTTCAACTCCTAGTTACTCTTCTCTACTCCCACCCTTTTTCCAAAACTTCTTGTATCTCCCGCCATTTCTTTTTGACTGATCAATAATAAAGTTTATTTAATAACCACATCTACTCAAAATAACCACCAAGAATTCCACAAAAGAGAAAGGTAAACACAATGCACACAAAGCAAGGGCATGAAGTTTATGTCAAATCATCCAGATGTTATGGGTACTGGATGTTTCGTGAATGATACAAATGTTTCTCTGTTGCCTACCCACAACTTTTGTTGTGTTTGTGTGGTCGCGAGCTTTCATTTAATTTCTCCTGCTTAAATGTGAAACATCATGAGACTAGAGATGAATGAGTTGGTGATTATGAATAGCATTTTTTGGGCTTTCCATCCTTAAGGGCAAGCTTGGCAGATGTAGCAAACAATATTCTCTGAATGACAAGCAGAAAGGTTCACATCTGCCTAATTTACAAGAATCACAATTATAGCAGCAATAAACAACAACAGTGAAGCTCAGCACTGTCATTAAGGAAAACTGTGTTAGCAAGTAAATAAGAGAAAAGAGTGTTTTTCATCATGACCAATAGGCGATTTTTATCTTCCTTTGAACCAGCAGGTTTCCTTTGCCATAATGACAGTATCTGAGAAATATAGGATGCAAACTGCTTTACGTCTGTAGACAAATTGTTGCGTATTATAAAAGTAAGAGACTTCAGTGTTTATAAGTACCCATCATTTTATTGACTAATCCAGTATGTTTTCATCAGAGATAATCAGAACTGTCAGGAGTCAGGTCATATTTGACATTTTATATTACAGCAAAGTTAGGTTTTTAAAAGTTCTGCCAAAAAGGTTAGATATTTCCTTTGCTTATATAACTTGTCACAAATAAAAAATGAACCAAAATCAAACATACAGAAAAGTTGAAAGTTACAAATGTTACTTATATTTTCTGTATCATTTGGAAGTAAGTTGACAACCTGATAACCCATAAATCTCTAAAACTTAGATGTATACTTCCTACAAAGAAAGATACTCTCCTACACAACTGCAATATAACTACTAGAATCAGGAAAATATCATTGATACATTAACTATTTTCTGGTGCTCATACACCATCGGAGTTTTGCCTAGTGTTAATATAATGTCTTTCATACCTAATGGATCAAATTCAGAATCAGTCTTTTGTTTTTTGTTTTTTTTTTATTACCTTGACAACTGAAAAAAAAAATATAGGACAGTTATATAGATCTCCCTCCAATTTGTGTTTTTGTCTTGTTTCTTCATATTTTGTATATATATATATATTTTTGTATATCTATATATATTTTATATATATATACCCCAGCCAAAGAATGTTTAATATCTGGGAAGTTGCACTCTTTCAGGCTTTCTGGAGACAGGGGAGCTAACTAGGCCAGTAACCCAGTGCTCCACCCCCCACATCTCCAGGCTGTGCCACCAATACAGTCCACTGGCCTTGGCTAGTGGGGCTGTCAGGGCAGTAGCCTTGCTTGTAACTAGAAGGCCAGACCATCCACTAGGGTGGCTTGCTTGTTGATCTCTCTGTGTCTTTCCTTGGTTACGATTTCCTCTAAGACCTTGACATTTCCCTTAATGAGCCTAGTGTGTCCTGTATATATAGCATATCAAATACATCCATGTATATGTACTGAAAATCTGTGAATTATACACCAGTATTCCCTACTCTGCTACAATATCATTATCGTTTTTTCTTTCCATATACGTAATTTCTTCTGCACCTCTTAGAAACCCAGCTCTCATTACTCCGGTTATCATGGCTGCCAGTTTCATTCTTTATTTATGAAATACAATTTTAACTGGTTATTCTGTGATTTATGTGGCAACTCTTGCTGTATGTATGTGTAACCAAATCCTGGGATTGCCATTGCCCTTCTGCTGACACATGTCCTCCCCCTGTACATTCAGGCTCTGATCCCTGCCCTAGGCGGATCCTCCATGTGGGTCATTACTTACCCTGCTCTGAGACCCCGTGCTGCTCCTATCCTCTGGGACTGGTCCTCCTTAGCCTACATGTATCTTCCTCTCCCAATATCTGTGACTTCCTGTTGCTATCCAGGTTCTGACTCCCGTAAAAATTAAAAACTTTTGTTCTGCTTATGTGAAGTGCATGAAGAGATGGGCTACATACTGGGAGAAAACACTTGCAAACTACAAATCCTGCAAAGACTCAGCATTTAAAACATATCAAGAACAACTAATATTCAGTGATAAAACTCAGCCATCCCATTAGAAAATGGGCAAAAGATATGAAAAGGCCACTGGTTAAATATTTGAAACCAAACCTCTCTCATATTTTAGAGAAAAATTACTGTCCTGATTTTTAGTCAAATACATTGCAAACAGACATCTTACATATGTATATGTATTCATGCATGTATGTATAAATTTACATGTGTGCACATATATGGGTTATATATATTATTTTATATAATATTTATGTGTGCATTTGTATGTGTGGGTAGTATATGAGTGTGAGCAAGTTATGTTTGCTAAATTGTAAGAAAGATTCAATTAAAATTTGTAAATGATAGGTTAACACATGACAAACCCGAGATTAAAATTCATGATCAAAACTTTTTCATGTATATCAGGGATCAACTTACTACATACTGGGAACAAGTCTGTTTTTATAAATAAACTTTTAGTGGAACACAACCATACTCATCCCTGTATTATTTCCTATGACTACTTTTGTGCTATAGTGGCTTAGTTAAGTAATTGCAGTAGAGATCATATGACCCACAGCAAAAGTTTTGACAACCCCTTATTTAGATGATAAGGATTCACAAAGTCAAGTAACACTGATATTTGAATCTCTGATGCTCTGAAGACAAACCTGATTTTAGTTTTTAGTCGTTGGTGTTAATTTTACTCCAGTATTCAAAATTTAAATTCTTAACTAAGAACCTGCTTTCTTGTCTTTAAATTTCTCCAAGTCTGCTGCTTGTATTTGTAATAACTAACTCAGTAACATTTTACATCTTAGATTCTCTTAGATAAACAATGTACAGACTAATACTTTGTTATCCTGAGAAGATGACAATTCTTCCTTGACTGTGGAATCTCAGTATCTCTTGGAAGTCATAGAGAAAACAGAGGACAGATGATGTGTTCACTCTTGTTGACAATTTTGGTAAATTTCTTAGTTTCAGTTTGGGTTTTTCTATGTCCGTTTCCCTTCTTGATAACATCTTCATTTCAAGAGTTCTTGAGTGGTAGGGAAACAGCAAGTTATTGTCCTTTTGACCGTTTGTCCTTTAACCAGCCCTACCCCAGGATACTTTATCTTTTAGAAGGAGATGCTACACCAAGAGCAAACATGTTAACTAATGTTCAGTTTTTGACTATCCAAATGACAAGATAAGTGTTACCCATGGATCTCATTGAATATGAAGTGATCCAAGAAAGGTCACCCAAATAAATTACAGGATTCTAAGACAATTGATTTATTTTTCCTCTAAATCTCAGCAGTATGTTTTCTTCTTTTATGTTTTTTACCATTATGATTTTCATACATGGGATAGGGGATACATCTGAGTATCTCTTTTGAAAGTAGAACTGCCCTTAAATGTCCATTATATTAAGTTTTGAAAAATAACATGTGACATCACAACGTGTATAATGTTTCAGTGTTTATCATAGTGGGTCACTTTGCCAAATTCTTATTTTAGTATTGATATGAATCTGTTATGTGGTAGCATTCTTTCCTTCATATGAAAAACAAATTTTAATGCCCAGAATCCAAAGTAAGATTTTTTAAATCATAATTATAATAAAATATATCAGTACAGTAATCAATTAATCTCTATTGTATTTCAAATTTATTACCAACCTAGAATTGATTTAACTACTCTCACACGAATATTGTGGGAGTTTTGAATGGGAGATAAGTCAATTGCCTTTCAAATCTGTTTCATTTCATATGAAAAGTAAGTACAAGAAGAAAATTTATATGTCAAAGTAGACAGAAATTGCATAGATAATTGTTATTTCCTTTAAAATTTATAGCATTTAATATAAAACTAAAAAATTCAATGTCAGTAGTCGTCTTACTCTTTCAACATATCAAAGCATATAATAAATACTTATTCTTTTTTATAGCATATACTGTATACTCATTCTTTTCTGTAGCATGTTGTGGAGGTACTTATACAATAAAATAAAATGTTGTTATATGTGCTGTACCTTCTTGGAATGCCTTTCAGTATAAAGCATTCATCATGTGTCTTGAAACACATATTAAGTAAAATGTAGCTTTGATCTTTTACACTTTTTAGCTAGATTTTTGTAAATCTTCAATTCTCTAGATACATTTGCCCCAAAGAGTTGAATTTTTTAAATTAAAAATAATATTTCAGAATTACATTGATAAACATCTCATGAAGATAGGTAAAAATGTACCATGCAACAGGATTTTGATTTACCGAGGATTGAGAAACTCAAAATGAAACAAACAAAAAAAAATAGATAACGTTTCGTGTTTTTATTCATCAGTGTATGCATTGATGTTAATTTTAGAACTCACAAGACTGGAAGCATGATGGTCACCTAAATGAACTACTTACTTTATCCTTGGGTACAGAATCTTCTTTGTCAGTCTCCTGTGAAATATCGTGATTGAGTTTCTAACACTTCTTTATGTCAAACAAGCGTGGTGTCTTCGATAGAGAAGGTTAGCTGTGAAAGTAACTTTCACTCGTATGTCAGAATTGTGCAAATATTTAGAGAAAAGGAAATGAGACCAGAGATTTAAGGCTGACATTCAATTGTAATGTGTATAAAATATTAATGGAAGAGTATGGGTTTTTAAATTTAACACTCTTTATGAAAAAAATTCCAAAAAATATAAAAAGGAATATCTTTTGTGTCTTCCAGGTTTTCTCTAGAGTAGAATGAAAGCATAGAGTAACATCTTAAAAAAAAATTCATTTAGACTGATAAATCAACTCTCTTGATTCTACGTTCATATTCATATCCAAGCACTGATTATAGTTTGGTTTCTTGATGGAAATATTACCAGAAGACAAAGACATGCAGATTAGCAAATATGAGTATTTGCAGCAGTTGAAATTAATTTTTATTGAGATTAATACTTTGGAACTGTGTGTGTGTTTTAAACTGCAACATAAAAGCATTTATAAAAAAAGTAACTTGAATTGATGACTGTGTCATCTATTTCTCTTATTATTGGACAAGTAGGGTATTATATTTTTTCTGATAATCTTTCTGTCCAGTCTGACACCTCTGTGTATATTAGTGACAAAAGGGAAACACTAAAAGTTTAACTAATTTTTGTCACTGACCAGCAAAAATTAATGCATGTCTAAAATGAAAGTACAGACTTTTATACTCACCTTATTAATATGCAAAGCTTAATAATTATGGAATCAAATCACTTAATTTCCTGGAGTCATATAAGAGGATATGAGAGGTCAGTAAAGTTGTTTTACCTTCTTATATCATTTGCCACTTTGTAAAAAGACGTTAGGTATATTTCAGGGACTCCTTGATTAGTCACATAATTTAACTTAAATATAATAGGCCCTCAAAAATAGTACAAGCTGCTAGCTGATTGACATTAATGGTGTGGTAGATTGGGAAGGTGTTTCTGAAGAGGTCATTGAGTTTATTTTATTTTTTTTTTCCTTTTTAAATTGAAGTATAGTTGACATACATTATTACTACAGTTGACCCTTGAATGACACCTGGGTTTGAGTGCCAAGCCTCCACGCAGTTGAAACTCCACCTATAACTTACAGTTGGTCTTCTGTGTACTGTGTTCCTCAGCATATGCAGTTTCTACTTACCTGCAGGTCCACATCTGCAGATTCAACACACCTCGAATCCTCTAGTACTGTAGTATTTACTTCTAAAAAAAGTACATGTATGAATGGTACCAGGAAGTTCAGACCCCTGTTGTTCAAGGGTCAATTGTATATTAGTTCCAAGTGCACAACATAGTGATTCAACATTTAAATATGTTATGAATTGATCACCATGGTAAGTCTGTTAACCATCTAGACTTACCATATAAAATTATTCCAATACTGTGAACTATATTACCTATGCTGTGTATTTCATTCTTTCTGATTTATTTTATTTTTATTCATTTATTTTATTTTTATTCTATTATTTTTTCTGACTTATTTTTATTCATTTATTTTATTTATTTATTTTTTTATTGAGGTACAATTGATTTACAATATTAGTCTCAGGTATACAATATAGTAATTCAAAATTTTTATAGATTATACTCCATTTATGGTTATTATAAGATATTGGCTATTGTCCCTGTGCTGTGCAATATATCTTTGTAGCTTATTTATTTTATACATAGTAGTTTTTACTTCTTAATCTTCTTCCCCTGTTTTGCTCCTTCCCCGCACCTCTCTGCTCCCTGGTAACCACTAGTTTGTTCTCTTTACCTGTGAGCCTGTTTCTGTTTTGTCATAGCCATTCATTTGT
Organism: Camelus bactrianus; assembly: GCF_048773025.1. Lineage (NCBI taxonomy): Eukaryota > Metazoa > Chordata > Mammalia > Artiodactyla > Camelidae > Camelus > Camelus bactrianus. The sequence continues at coordinate 55,609,898 of NC_133549.1, read as the reverse complement.
TTTATTTTTAAAATTCCACATATAAGTGAAAACATGCAGTATTTGTCTTTGTCTGACTTATTTCCCTAAGTATAATGTTCTTCAGATCCATCCATGTTGTAGCAAATGGCAAAATTTCATTCTTTTTTATGACTGAGTGTATTCCATTTTCTGTGTGTGCATGTGTGTGTCACATCTTCTTTATCCATTCATTTCTTGATGGACACTTAGCTTGCTTCTATGTCTTCGTTGGTTTAAATAATTCTGCTATGAACATTGGGGTACAGCTGTCTTTTTTTTAAATAATACGAGTCCAATTTTTATTATCAGATTTAACAGACATAAAACTGAATTTAGATAAATATAATCAGAACTAGAATAACATGGCATATAAGAAGAAAATTATAGGAACTATACACATTAATTGAAATTGTGCATATAGATTAATTAGCAAAGGAAATTGTTATTACACTTGTAACTTTTGTTGTTCTGTAAGTAAAGAATGTAAACAAAGTATTATGGATAAAATAGTAATTACCCATCTTAGACTTCTATACTCACACTTTAAATGAACAATATAGAAATGCAAATACTTGAAATTTTTCATGTACAAAATGAACTTGCTTCTTTCTTATTAATTTATTTAATTGAAGTTAGACTGATGATGTATTTCTCACAGGGGATAATATATACCTAACTGCATGTGTCTTTTCAAATTGGCATTGACTTATTTATTTTGTAACTGAATGTTTGCACCTCTTAATCCCCTTACTTTGCCCAACTTCTTACTCCTTTGGCAACCTCCATTTTAATCTCTGTTTCTATGAGTCTGTTTTGACTTTATGAAGTTTCTGCTGAAAAATCAGCTGATCATCTTATGGGGGTTTCCTTGTATATAATTAGTTGTTTTTCTCTTGCTGCATTTAAGATTCTCTCTTTAACTTTTGGCATAGTAATTATAAGGTGTATGGGTGTAGGTCTTTTTGAATTCCTCTTGTTTGGGACTTTTCCTGGACTTGGATGTTTGCTTCCTTTGCCAGGTCTGGGAAGTTTTCAGTCATTATTTGTTTAAATCATTCTTTTTGTCTCTTTATGTGTCTCTTCTTTATCTGGGGCCACTTATAATGCAAATGTTTGTGTATATATATACACATACACATTTATCTGCTTAAATATGTAAGTGTGTGTTGTATATATTAGGTACGTATGTGTGTGTATGTATATATATATATATATTAGGTATATATACATGCATTTATCTGCTTAATAATATTATATAATATATAATGACTTTCTATGTCAATATGTATATACTGAATATGTCTCTATATAATATATTACTACATATTATAATATACAGTATTAACTATTATATAAAAAATCATAATATACTATATAAAATCTGTATATACACATATATAGGGAGATAGATACACATAACTTACATAGTTTCATTTGTATATTACATGACCGCCTGTCATAATTGGTTTTTTAGTTTTTCTTTTCCTTGAGAACTTTTAGGTCTATAGCAAAACTGAGATGAAAGTACAAATTTCTGTATACCTCTGCCCTCATACATGCACCGCCTCCTTAAATAGGTAATAGTCACTTATTTGGCAGTACTTCCGAAGCCAACTTTCAATTGCCAGTCTGATTTACATATCCCTCCTCTATTCACCTACAGCTTCTGTCCCTTCTTAATAAAGTCATGAGTTACACTATTTTTTTAACTGAATTATTGACTGATTCTGTGGTAAGGTTTTCTACAGCTATTGTGAATTTTATTGGCTTTCTGGTCTAAAAATCGACTAGAGATACCATCTATACAATAATATCACTCTGATGCCCAATATATTTTGCCACTTAATAAACGACTTATTTTTTAATCTTTTAAAAAATCATATCAAGCTTTTTATACATATTGACAATGACAATATAGTTACAATATTATCATAGCAATCAGTAGTTTAATTTTCAGACTCTCAAAGTCTTGATAAGGAGAAGGAAAAAATAGACAAAGAAATATTTCAAAAATACAAGCACTTACTATCTCTCACAGTTTCTGATGGTTAAGAATTTAGGAGTAGCTTAGTTGGAGATTTTATCTTATGGTCTCTCCTGAGTTTTCAGTAAAGATATTGTCTGGAGCTGGAGTTATCTGAAGATTTAACTGGGACTGTAAGATCTCTTTCCAAATTGATTCATTAAAAATGCCTGGCAAGTTAGTCTTGCTGTTGAGAGGAAGCCTCAGTTCCTTGCCATGAGGGCCTTCCCTTGGTACTCTTTGAGTGTCCTCATAAATGACACCTAATCTCTAGAGCAAGTGACCCAAGAAAGCAAGGCATAAGCCACAGTGACTTCTGTGTCCTAGCCTCAGAAGTCAGACCTGTCATTTTTGCAGTATCCTATTGGTTGCACAGTCAGCCCAATTCAGTGAGGGAGAAAACTACACCAGGAGTGAATGATAGAAAGTAATAATCCTAGAGGAACATGTTAGTGTCTGCTTACAAATGTCATTTAGGTCAAAAATTTCAGTTCATGTAGTCTGATTTTGGAATCTTATTTAACCTGGCTCTCCTAGTCACCAGCTATGTGATCTTGGTAAATTACTTCACCTCTCTGAGTTTTAATTTTACATTCATAAAATGAATTTGGTAAGAACATCTCCCTAATAGGGTTGTGTGTTGCTCTCAAGTTCAAGAAAACTATTAAGCGAAATTGTTAGTAAGAAAATTTGTTAAACATCATAGAAAGTTAATCTGGAGAATTTAAGCCAGTAACTACCTCTTCATCCTCTGCTAGCACCTTGACTTTAAGGATAAAATTTAACCAAATGAAACAAATATATGGGATGATGCTTATAAGGCCACTTGGAATCTTGCTTAACCCACCTGGGAGTTTTAGAGAACTTAAAACACTGAATAAAAAGCAATAGAAAAGGAAAATGAATTCCATTATTTACCCACAATGTGGATGTGAAGAATCAGTCACTTTATGTTGTCTTAGTTGATAACTAAGGTTATCATTTTCCTTAGTGTAAATTCTAGCTCCAAGGATTCCATGTAAATATTGGAATTTGTAAGAGAAGCATAATATTAAATTTCTTAACTTTTGCTTTTCACAGTTCATAAAGATTATTTGGGCTTTTACATGTTTTGTCATTAATAAGTACAACTTCATTCACATTGAGTCCTTAGAATCACAATATCATAACATTTTAGAGTAGAGAAGGGCATGTAAATAATATCATCAGTCTTTTCATTTCAGTTTAGTAAGAGCCCTGAGAAGTAATGCATTTGTCTAAACCCACAAAGGATCTTTAAGGATCATTGGTGTCCTCAAAATTTTAGCATGAAAAGTCTATATGAAGCTTTTCCTTTGCAAATATGAATGTTTAAGGTACAATTTTGTAAAAGGTAAAATTGTATACATATGTAATGAACATGTCAGAGATATTATGAAGCTCATTAATTAATGAGAGAACCTCTAAGAGGTTCCAAATATTCAAAGAGATTTTAAGAAACCAGATGTTTATAGGCAATGCTAGGAAATGATTTCTGGTTGTGTAAAAAACAGGTTAATATCCCCAAAGACCATAAACTGTTACCATTGGAGTTCTCTGTTCCACTGGACAGGAATTATTTACATCTCTACTAAATAAAACTCTAGAGGTTAAACTTTGACCTTGGATAATTAGAATATAGACCAGACAATACAAAGTCAATCTCAGCACCTCACTGACAAACAAACAAACAAAAAAAACACCCAGGGATTTATCTCCTTTATTTCTACATTTTGAATAGTTTTTTTGATAATCTTTGTGGAAAGTATATTTCCAAAATGTAGATATTTCTGTGTAGTTTTGCTTACAGGCTTTTAAGAATTATATGATATAGGATATTATAAGTGAAAATGGTACATAAACAAAGAATGCAGATTCATTGTTTTTCTTCATAAATATAAACATTTACTTTGTGAAAATAAGCTGTCTTCTGTTAGTTCTGATGGTATAAATGAGATGTTTCCTTATGATGAGATTATCACATAAGTTCCAATCAGTGAGGCTTGTAGAGCTAACTTCTGCACTCTGTGGAGATGTACCCACAGCACTGAAATCTTGTCAGTTGGCATTGTCTTTCCTTCACTATAAAACTTAAGTATGTCATCTGTCTCTCTAAATCTCTTGACATGTCTGCATTTTTCACAGTGTAGATTTTGTGAACTCTCCTTTGCAGTTAAGGAATGGTCACATTTATATATTTTTATAGTGTTCATTTCAGTGAATTATTGGCTATCATATGGTGGCAATGTGTCTTACTAAAAAATATAATTGAGAAACTTCACAGCATTTTTGCCAACTACTTTAGTGTTATGTACCAAGAGTGACCATTTCAACAGAAATACTCTCTGTAAGTCCCTGTAGTTGACCTTATGCTTGCCTGTTTGGGGATTTGAAAGGTCAGGGCCCAAAGACAATGTCAACTCTTGATCAAACAAAAAAAAAAAAAGAAAGAAAGAAAGATACAAGTAGTAATCTAACTCCTTATTGACAGAACTTTTCTAAGCCCTTCTGCGAGAGACAGTGTCAGCTCTCTGCAAATGTCAAATCCACATCTGATGCCTCCTGACAAATGAAATGTAATACTTAAAAATTGTAAAGAGTATTGAGTTTTCATTTGAAACCTTTACGTATCCCCTTTGCAAATTTCCCTTCATTTTTATATCCTTATTCATTGTGGACTTTAAGATGCCGAATGTAAGCAACTATAAGATGCAAGCCTATAAGGAGCAGGTAGACAGTAAATTAATTATGAGCATGTGTTGAGAGAATGATGGGCATGAGGGAAACGAGTGTACCTGTGTGCACATGTCTTTTTAAGACATGAAAATTTTTTTTTGCATTCTTCTCATTGTGTCCATGCTTCTTTGTGAGCTGTATGTTGCCAGAAATTCCAATTATTCAAGAAAAGCTAGAAATCTATATTCTAAGTGAAATACCTTAATTTTAAAAATTGGCCTTATTTTTATAAAACATAAATAATGGTCAAATAAAACATGTCTGACTAAAATATAGACATGCCTCTATTGATCTTAAATCTTGAAATTGTTCTTCATGGCAGTAATGTGGCAAACCTTAAAAAAATGTTTGTCTTTAGATATCCCAAAATGTTTATCTTTAGATATCCCAAAGAGTTGTAAAATTCAGTTTATATTCAGTTAGTAGTACCAGTATTTAGAAGTGAACAAAAATTAATTTATCAGAAAAGTACAGTATTTAAATGATTAAATTAACTCATTTTTAGAAAATGCCAGAGTGAATTATGCAATACTTTGTAATTAAGTTTAAGAAGTAAAATTTTAAAAATATTTTCCAAACATGGTATTTATTCATCTTTTACCCATTTATTTGAAAATATCCCATTAATCCCATGGAGAGATGGTTGAAGGTATTTTATTATTGTATCTAGTAGTATAATATGTCCAAATGCTTTTGCTGAAATGTCATGTCAATTTAGGTAAAGATCAGATGACCTGGAATCTCCATTAGCAAAGAACTGCTGCTCAGTGAATTTGCCAAGATCCTAGTGACTACTTCAAGTGAGTAAATCATAGGAAAGCTAATCAGGCCAAATTCCCCTGGATGCTCTTTTAGAAGCCTTGCTTAAGTCAAATTGCACAATCTGCTGTTTTGGACTGGCCAGATTGCAGTCACATCTCTTGCTGACTATATGTCCTTTTCAGCACCAGTTGTTGTTCCAACATCTTATAATATTTAGTAGAAGTAATTTTTCCTGACAAGAATCTGGGCCAAGTCACTTAACCTTTCAAGTTGCAGCAACCTCGTTTATTTTTTTTTCTTTAAGCGTCAAAGTGCTACTATTTCTAGCTTCCATTACTGGAAAATAATTTTTAAATGTATGTCATAGGAAGTAGACAATCCTTTGGTAGAAGTCTGTCACCTCTGGGAAAGTGAGAAATGTATAATCACAGAAGAAATGTAGTTTTGGCAAGGCTCAGAAATACACTGATAATTAAGAAAAAAAAAAAAACTTCAACCCCCTATAGATGAAGTCAGATTTTGATTGTTTAATTAATCAGACACCTAACATGGTTTAATGGAAAGGGAGTTAGAAAAGGTCCAGCTGATAAATAACCAATTCATAAATAAGACTACCAGATGTCTTTAATCTCTTCTTAAGAATCTTAAAGAGCTATTTATGATTTGCTGTATTATTTATTATAAATACTCATTACTTAAAAGTTATAAATACAAGAAGATATAAGGAAGAAATTTTAAATGCCCATTATTCTACAACTCAATTATAAATAAAATGTAATGGATTTCCAAGTTTTTGGTACACCTGTAATTTTTACTATTAGGACTTAGTGTAGCTCACACTTACAGTAATTTGTCACTTAGCTTTGTTATATGAACATGTCATATGATTTTTAGAGTTCTCATAAACAGTATGTATCATGACCATAAAAACTTAAATAATTAGTAACAAATTGCCAACAACTTAGTAACTTAAAGCAACATAAATTTATTCTTACACGGTTATAGGAATCAAAAGACTAAAGTAAGCTCAGAATCTGGAACCTCTCCTGGAGGCTGAGTCAGTAGAGAGAGTCTGTATCTTTGCACTTCTGACTTCAGAGGCAGTTTGCACTCCTTAGCTTGTGACCCTTCCCTCTTCTTCAAAGCCAGAAACCTTGCATTTTTCCGTCACTGATCTCCTGCCTCCTCATAAAGACCCTTGTAAATCATGTCAGGTCCACCTAGAGAAATAATCTAGGATAACCTCTTAATTTCAGAAGTTTTAATCTCACCTACAAAGTTCCTTTTACCACATTAGGATGCCATAATAGCAGATTTTGGGGTTAGGACAATGGGATCTTTGGGACTATTATTCAGGGTGCAGTATATAACCCTAGTTTTTACACTCGCTGTCTTTTTTCCTTGTTATAAATAACACAGTATTTGATATGCGTATACTTTTCTTTTTTTCAGATAACTTCAAAAAGTGATTAGCTTTGTTTTGCTTTCAGAGTAAATCTAGTATACTTATATGTTATAGAGGTATAACTATTAATGCACTCCTATGTAATTGATGTTTCTCAATTACTTTAAAAAAAACTACACGAATTTATATCCCTTTCAACAGTATATGAGAGTGAGTTTCAAAAATGACATATAGTAGAAATGGATTAAAGGACTGTTACTTTTTTTTAAACTGAAGTATAGTTGATTTAATGTGTTAGTTTCAGGTGTACAACAAAATAATTCAGTTTATATATATATATATAAATATACACACAATATAATATAGTCTTTTACAGATTTTTTCCATTATAGGTTATTACAAAATATTAAATATAGTTTCCTGTGCTATACAATAGGTCCTTGTTGCTTACTTGTTTTATATATTGTCATGTGTATCTGTTAATTCCTAACTCCTAATTTATCCCTTTCCCTTTTTACCCCTTTGGTAACCATAAATTTGTTTTCTGTGTCTTGAGTCTGTTTCTGTTTTGCAAATAAGTTCATTTGTATCATTTTTTTTTTAGATTACACATATAAGTGATATCATATGATATTTGTCTTTTGCTGTTTGACCTACTTCAGTTGGTATAATAATCTCTAGGTACCACTCCCATGTTGCTGAGAATGGTATTATTTCTAATTGAAAAAGATATATGAATCCCAGTGTTCATAGCAGTACTATTTACAATAGCCAAGACATGAATGCAACCTAAATGTCCATTGACAGATGAATAAAGATGTGGTATATATATACAATGGAATATTACCCAGCCATAAAAATGGCTATGCTAACTCTTAAATAGGTTAAGAGACTACATTTTTTTGGACAGTCCATTACTTCCCACAGCCATTTCTTTTCCTCCTTTTACAGTTTATTTGATGGCCACTCTGATGTGTGCTGTGCAGAACTATTTGTGATTCCTGGTGTATCTCAAGTTTTCTTACACCTTTATACCATTACAGATGCTATCTCTACTATCTAAAGTTCCCTTCTACTCTGAAGTATCTGTAACAAACCACCTGTTACTCTTCAGGTCCATCTGTCTATCAATACCATTAATAACAAAATTAGTACTATTTAGAAGACATTTTCTAATTTATAAATAGCATTCATATCCTAATACAAAATGCCTAATCCTAAATACTGAAATTCATGAATTTTCCCATCTGTAGATGATGTTTCAGATACACTAACACTTTAATGTGAAAGGTAAAAAAATTCCAAGGGAATGTTAGAAATACCCTATTTTTCAAATGTGCTTTTACTCCATGGTCATAAAATACTTTACGTTAATTAATGAAAGAGTTTTTGTTGTTGTTTTTAACTCTCACTTTTTAAATAGTTATACATTCACAGAAAGTTGTGACAACAGTACAGTGATGTCTAGTGTGCATTTCACTTTTATTTTCCCAGTGGTAGTATACATAACTGTAGTACACTATTAAAACCAGGAAACTGATGTTGGTACATTGTGGTTATGACTATAGGACAAGCTGGGTTGTATATAATGTGGTTCTTCCTAGGGTCCTGAGAAAGCACATCTTATGGAGGCTGTGGAATATCGGTACTTCTGAATCTCTGTTTATTTTCTAAAAGATTCGCAGAGTTTACAACCTGAATTTGGCAGACAAAATTCACTATTGTTATTTTTTGTCTGGGATTCCTTTATAAGTAATTTGCAGCATGAAAAGTCATTAATTTTAAAGCACTTCATAAATATTGAAGAAGGTTCCCAGGGAATAAGGAACCTTAGTTACATTACTCTATCACCGTTCAAAAAAAGCTTTTAATTTTAAAGTGTTTAGATCAGAACAATGCCTAGTGAACCTCCATATGTAACATTCTGTGACACTGCATAGCTTCAAGATACGAACATTAAATTCTGAGGAATTTGCACATGATATGCCTAATCTTACAGTTCTTATTCAGAAACTTGGCAACTTCACTGCCTTTCCAAAAGAAAACAATCTTGTTAAATAAACTTATATTTTCCTTTAATCTAAGTGAAACTAGTAATTCTTATTCAAAAGATAAGCAATAAAATCATGATCTGAAGAATCTATCTTTCTGATTAATGAAAAAACACAATATTTGCTTTATGCATGTATAATCAGAACAAATGCTGTATTTCTTTGTGACTGTCAATCATTTGGAGGCACCAGTGACCTCACAGGGCACCTTGATTTAACCATGAGTGTTTTCAAATATGTTTGCCTCTCCTTCTTTTCTAAATATGCTGAATTCTTTATATAAAAGTATAAAAAAGAGGTGAACTAATTGCTAGAATCGGGTATTTTTGTATAAAAGTGTGTGAAAAGATAAATCATTGTCATGGAAATAATGGTAAGTTATGGAGAAAACCTAAGTATAATTATCTTTGTAATAGAACATTTGATTTTTGTTCCTTATAACAACACTGCCTTTTTCTTAAATTTATTCTCCTCTGCATTTTAAACAACAATATCTGTGCAGTTTTAAAAAAAAAAACAGTGTAAAAGGGCTATGAATCTTTTGGAACTTTTTGAAGATACATGTCAGTGCATTATTTTATTTAAAATGTGTTTTGAATATCAACTGTTAGATAGGCGTTGTAGCTTCGAGCCTGAAATATCACTAACCATCTACTTTTGTTTCTCACTTTTCATGCCTCTTCACTATAAAGCTTAACAAAACATGAAGTTCAAATATCCATTACTTTTCTCTGTGGCCGCCATTCCTTGCTTCTTTGACGCACACCTCAACTCCAAGTACACACACATGCACGTGCATACATACACCTTTTCCTTCTGTAAATTATTCAAAATGAACACGTTAATTATAGTATATGAGATAATGCTTTCAGACTTAATCATCAGTTTTAGACTTAATGTGATTTTTTTGTGACAAAACACAACTATTTATAGTTGATTCTTACATGCTTAATGCTATTGTGGAGTATATAGCTTAGATAACAAAATAGGGTTTATTTAGAAGTAATATCTATTATAATTAGAGAGATAGTAGGGAAGAGATCACTTCTGTTTAAATAAGCAAAAAGCTTTTTAAAATTTAATAACAAACAACTTCTCCAAAATTCAGACACACAGATGGATACATGCATCTATATACACACACACACAATTCTTATAGGACAGTTTAGAAATTAGCACGTGTTAAAGATAGAATATAGGAAGTAGATTCATTAGGTTTTTAAAATAAATTCTTTGCTTGAGAGGGATTTCTGGAGACACCACAGATATTTAAGTACCTTGTATGTATTTAAAACTATTCTAAAAATATTTAGAAAAAAATCAAGAAGCAGAGTTTGTTTATAAGGTATATTTAGTTTATTTTGCAATGAAAACCAAGCCACATGAAATGAATAGTCAAAATATAGTTTTATGTGAAATAATAAAGAAATTCTCTACTTCCCTGGAGTAGGATAAATGAAAAAAAGAGAACATTTAGTCAACAGACTCTTAGGAGATTTTATTACATACAAATAATTCCAAATTACTGTGAAATTCCTTACCAAATATAACTAAACATGGGGGCTGTTTTATCTATTTCATAAGCTTTGAATTTACAGAAACTTCTTTAGTCTCATTCTACTTTTCTATACCTCTCAAAACACCAAACATTCACTTCTCAGTCTAATTTACCATTTAACTATGGGGGATGGAGGTTGTATAAGGGGAAGGGCATGTTCTTTTCTAGAACTAAATAACATAATACTTCACAGGAATTGTATTGCTATACGCTATTTATCCCTTTATTTATTCTACATTTTATGAGTGCAGAAAACTTTGCTCATCAGTCTCAATTTCTTCTATGTGCCAGAACTTTGCTTTGCACATACTTGGCATTTAATAAATATTTTAAAGAATGACAGGAATAAACCTACTTCATTTTTAAGTGAGTGCTCTTCAAAATTGTATCATAATTATTATCTAATTTTGGAGTTTCAGGGGAGCTTATGAATCATATCATCTACACATTAGATTGTGCTAATGAAAAGTTTAATAACCTGTCAAGGGAAACATAATTAGTTAAGTGAAAACTTTACAACTTACTCCCCCTAAGCTTTCCATTCCTTTTGAGATGAAATCTTGATTTCCTCAGGGATCATTTCTGTAATAAGGCTTCCAAATCCCACTCACATTGTTTTAATCTATTATAAATGTTCAGTCTATGTAAGCTTATAGCAGCCTCATTACATACTTAGCTTTTGATCATCTAAATATCTTAGGTCATTTTCACATGGAATAATGTTAAGTTTATCTATATTATAATATATATTAATGCTGTGCTCTGAAATAATACTCAAAGTTATTAAGGCATGCTCTGCTTCAGACTGACATTTTGTTTGATTTGGGGCTTCTGTCTGGTACACACTAAAGTGAATGTGTTAACGATTATCTTACTTGGAGATGTTGTAATACTAATCATTGATGGTGAACCCTGATTCTACCAACTAACTATTGTAGACAAAATAGCTTTATGTACTCCAGCAAATTCCCAATACAAAATCTGGGTGATCTCTGCACTTGTAAGCACATTAACTTCAATAATACTGGAACAATATACAGATTGTAAAAAAATAAACTATGATGAATTGGGGTTTATTGAGAATGACATGAATAAAATCCATTTGGTAAGAGTCTTAAATATGTGAGTACGTGTGTGTATAATATATGTATATAAAGTAAATACATTACATATATTTGTAATATTTAATTACTGGAAAATAAATATTTTTAGTAATTTCACTAAGACTCTAATTGTGGAATCTCTCAGTGTTCTCAGATTTATATAAATGATGTTTTATAATCAGTTAATATGACTGACTTTGTAGAGTGTGTATTTCTAAAAATAACTAGTCTTAGTGGTGATCAGATGATACATATATATAGCTGAATTACTATGCTGTACACCAGAAATTAACACAACATTGTAAACTGACTATATTTCAATTGAAAAAATAATAAAAAAACAAACCCCTCTTTATATGTGTATACATGTAATGGAAATGTAAAATAGTACAACCACCTTGAAAAAAGGTGAGTCAGTTTCTTATATTGTTAAATAGTTAAAAATATTCCAGCATCTATTCCAGTCATTCCACTTTGAAGTCTTGACTTATGAAAAATAAAATTTTATATCCATACAAAGACTTGTATGTGGATGTTTGTAGCAGGTTTTTTTTTTACTAGCCAAAACCTGGAAACAACTAAAATGCCCATGGAAAGCTGAATGGATAAACAAATTGTTGTATATTCATACAACTAAAAACTTTTCAGCAATAACAAAGAATGAATGGCTATTGATTCACACAATGAAGAAGGTGAATCTCAAAATAATTTTACTGAGTTAAAGAAGACGTAAATGTGCGGATTCCATAATTTCATTTACATAAAATTCTACAAACTCTAGTTTGTAGTGACAGAAAGCAAGTAAGAAAAAAAAAAAAAGTGCAAATGTATTCTAGAATTGGAAATACCAATTTCCTCTGTTTTCACTCTGTGTTTTTAACCAGACACCAGGTTAAATTGAGAACCATTTATGTACCTTTTAGATTATCTTCACTAAACCAAGAATAATTAGTTTTCCTCTGTATTTTTATGGAAAAACACTGACTGTATTTTGACTTCAATTATTGCTCCCACTCAATGTAGCATATTGCTACAGAAAAATAACTTAGAAACATTTATCTATCATGAAATTGTTTTACCTGATTAACAGTAATAATAATAATATGTAAAACTAATAAGTGGTTTTTAAAATAGGAGAAAGAAGAAAATACGGGTGGGCATTCAAAGGCTCTTGTTAACTTATCCAGCCCTGTACTTAAGCATGTTTTTAATTAATTACAAATTATTTAATTTAAATTATGTAATTATTTCCAGGGTAAATCATTTCTATTACCACTATTGACCATGCTACAAATGAGGAACAAATTACATATTTTTAAATGTGTATGAAATAGCTGGTTTTAAGTTACCTATTATGTTGTCTATTAATAGACATAATAGTATATCTAGTAATGCACAATAAATACATATTATGCAACAATTTAGTGGCTTAAAATAACAAACATTTATTATCTCTCAAAGTTTCTGTGGGTTGAGAATCTGGGCACAGCTTAGCTAGATGTCTATGTCTCACAAGTTTGCAGTAAAGGTATTAACAAGAGATGTAGTTTCATCTGAAGTCTCCACTGGGTAATATTTACTTCCAGGATCACTCACGTGGTTATTGACAAGATTCAGTTTCTGGTGTTTTGTTGGATTAAGATCTCAGTTCCTCAGGATCTATGGGTCAGAGGTCTCTTTCAGTTCTTTGTCACATGGGCTTCTTTATGGAGCATCTCAAAAGATGGCAAATTGCTTCTTCAGAACAAGTAAGCAAGAGGATAAGGGAGAATGCCAGCAAAACTGAGGGGATTCTAGTAATAAGAATATCATACTCTTTTGTAACCTAATCATGAAAGTTATATCCCTTTACTTGTTTACGTATATAAATATTTTATTGAAATATAGTTAGTTTACAATGTTGTGTCAATTTTTGGTGTACAGCATAATGCTTCAGTCATACATGAATGTACATATATTCATTTTCATATCTTTTTCACTGTAAGTTACTACAAGATATTAAATATAATTCCCTATGCTATACAGTATGAACTTGTTGTTTATCTATTTTTTATATGTATTAGTATCTGCAAATATCGAACTCCCAATTTGTCCCTTCCTACCCCCTTCCCTCCCTGGTAACCATAAGTTTGTTTTTTGTGTCTATGAATCTTTTTATGTTTTGTAAGTAAGTTCATCTTTTTTTTTTTTTTTTGAGATTCCACATATAAGTGATATCATGTGGTATTTTTCTTTCTCTTTCTGGCTTACTTCACTTAGAATGACAATCTCCAGATCCATCCATCTTGCTGCAAATGGCATTATTTTATCATTTTTATGGCTGAGTAGTATTCCATTATATATATATATACCACATCTTCTTTACTTTTAATTTATTCTTTTTGATAGAAGCAAGTAGTTAAGTACAGAGCAAACACAGATTGAGGGGGATTGCATAAAGTTGTGAATACAAAGATACAGAGGTCACAGGAGGGGATTTTAAAATTTGCCATTGTACTTATCATAAGGAAAACTTCAATTTCGTCTCCTTTCTTATTATTGTACTGTCTCCTCCTAGTCTATAGCACGCAGAACAGCCAGAACGAATTTGGAAAGTCATTTTCAGATTTTGTTTCTCTGTAACCAGTACCAAACCAGTGTTAGTCAGGTTTCTCCAGTGAAACAGAAACCGCAGGATATAGGTGTAGATATAGATATAGATAGATTTGTTTTAAACATATTGGCATATACAATTATGGAGGCTGACAAGTCTAAAATCCAGAATCTGCCGACTTAGCCAGCAAGCTGGAGATTCAGGATAGCTGATATTCCGATTTGAGTCTAAGGCCATCTGCTAAAGTGACAGTAAGCCAATGTTGTAGATTAGTCTGAAGGCAGTCTGTTGGAGTGTTCTTTCTTGCTCTGGGGAGGCCAGCCTTTGTTCCATTCAGACTTGCAACTGATTGGTTAAAGCCCACATTTTGGAAGGCAATCTGCTTTACTCAAAGACTACCAAATGTTGACTACTAAGTGTTAATGTCATCTAAAAGCACCCTCACAGAAACATCCAGAATAATATTTGACCAAATATCTGGGCACTTTATGATCCAGCCGAGTTGACAAAATAATCAACGTCACAGTTACCTACATAAGAAAAGAAAGACAAATGGTGAATTTTATCAGTGCCCTACTTTAGGGCTAGTAACATAAATTACACTGTTAACCTGGGATGAACCCAAGAATAAATCAAATCATGAGTTATAATATTACTTTGAAAGACAGGTAAAAGTTTCACTGATATAGAATCAGGTGATTTCACTACAGCTTTTTCAAGGATAGATACAGATAAAACTAAATGAGTAGAATCTACGTACTGAAGTGTAGGTTTTAAAACATAAGCCCTGAAGTTGAAAGAAGCCTGTTGAAACTTTGAAGACAAAAGAACAAAATTAAAGTTCAGATAAAATACATTATACATGTTACTGAAAGCAACCAAAGGACTTTGTGTTCAGATCTTTATATTTTACTGAATGAAAAAGCCCTGGTATATGGAGAAAGAAGAGCAAAATCTTGTGTGTCAATCGGTCTGTCGTCATATATTCACCCCTCTGTCTGTAAGAGATTCCTGCAGAGTAATTTTGATACTTAATTTATATGTGTGACTGCCTTACTATAATTTTCTCAAGAGTCAGGATCTTCACTAATTCATCTCCAGCATTCTGGACATAGCACCCATTATATTTATCGTAATCACCTGAGCAATATTGAAAAACTTACTTGAAAAAATATGGCTAAATTTGCCACATAAAATCTGAAATGTGATTTTAGTTAGATTAACAATACATACTATTATTAATTAACTCGTAGATGTTATTATTCAATTCAGTTCTCATTAGATATGTGTAATTTCCCTCTCTAGAAGTTAAAATGTTACCTTTTAAAAGGAGGATTCTTAGAGACCACAGATAAAAACCCTTTGTTTTACAAAAGAGGCTGTTGAGGTTCAGTGATGTGCTGTGTTTGGCCTAGATTACATCTTACAGTTAAAGTCTTATCATGATGCTTTTTAAACTAACCTAAGATGTTTCTGTTCATGAATTTTTAGAATATATATCAGATTACCATGATTATTCTGTTGACATTTCACAAGGATAAAATAATGCTTTTAACCTTTAATTAATTGTTTAATCTTAAATGACAATTAATGTAATAGATTTTAGAATCTAAAAATAGTGCTTATTTTTTCTTTTCAAAATTATTAAACATATTACTGAGTAAAGTCACTGTCCATCAATATTATATTAAATTACCTAAACTTAATGTAGTATGGTATGGTTTCTATTTTAAAGCCCAATTATTAACATTTTATAACAACCTTTAATATTTACTAATTATGATTCTAAGTATGAAAACCTTTTGCTTTGCTAAAAAACTGCCTATATTTTCTCAGAAACTGAAATACTATATATAACATGACCTTAGACAAATTCCTCACTGTGATCAAGTTTTCACCATAATCTGCCTTCCGGATACTTCCACAAAACCGTGGGCAATAATCTGATGCCAATAATCAGTGATCTTGTGATGCTGGTATTTGACTATTATGTGCATCGGAGATATTCAACCACAACCTGTATTTTTTGGCTCTACCCCTACTTGTTATGTGATAGTTGAACACTCAGTGCCATTTAGCTACACAGTATTCTAAATATTAAGTATATTACCTGCTTTTTTTCTCTTCTGTTTCCACTATTTAGTATTTCCCTAGAGTTTATGACTGAAAATGCCTGACTTCTCATTAGATTCAGCGACTTTGTGAGGAAGTTTTTCAATACCAAGATGACTAAGAAAAATAGCATTGCTTTCATAATGTAAATGTACATAACATATATATTAATACAGTTATTTCATTATTACTATTTAATTGTTAACTTTCTTTGGTTTCTAGTTCCTATTTTATTATTCTGACACTGTCATCTGCCATTGACATTTCAGAATGTCATTTCCACTAGTGTGATTCTAGAAAGAAATTGCAGAACAGCATTTCAGTTTATTTATATATGCAAGAGGAAATTTGAAGTTCAGTTCTTTGAAAAAACTTTGTAAAGAGCAATCTTTTTCCAGGATTAACTTCAAAGCGTTTTAAGTTAGATTGAAGGTCGAGTCAACTATCACTTTGTTATATTTTACGGTGAGTAAAGTCTCCTCAATTTCTTTGGTAATTCCTGCCCCCCACACCCCCTTTGCACACATATTCCATCTTTCTACCTCTCTCCTATTCTCTTTCTCCCTTTTCCTCTCTCTCCCTTCCCTCTCCCTCTGCCAATTATTATTTATAAACCAACAGTTCCCAAGTGAAAGCCTGAGACATTTTCATACATTGGTAATCAAATAAGGAAAATAATTATAATTGCAGTGTAGTATATGTTTGCTTGTCATTACAGGGTGCCATCTACTTTTGGGGGACAGATTATATAAATTGCTTTAAGATTATGCCCTTAAAATTTCTGGGAGTTAATATCTGCTTTATGAAAATACAATGATTTTGATGACATTTATTTTGTTGTAGTGTATTGTTCATTTGATTCTGTTTGGCAAATAAAAAGTCATATCACTCTTTCTACTTCATTTTTTTAAAGTTTCTAAAATGTAATAGTCAAGAAACCATTGCATTGTGTCCTATAGTTCTTTCTGACTTTAAAATATTACTTAGAACTTTGGAATCTTTATTTTAATTGGGAGTTAGATTGACACAGTGTAGTTATGGGACCTGGGTTCCAGTTTGAGCTCTATCACTTTGGAGATTTATGATATTGAACAAGTAATATTATCTCTCTGGCTCTGTTTCATTATCTGTGAAATGAAAATATTGTCTTGTCCTGAACATGTGAGATTCATTCCAGGTTTGCAACATTTGTAATGTGAAAAATTAATAAGTGTAACATAATGAGTGATAATATTTTGATGTGTCAACTTGACTAGGCTGCAGTAACAGGTTATTCAATAAAACACTAAATATATGCTGTGATGGTATTTTGTAGATTAAACGTCATAATCAGTTGACTTTTAAAAAGATGATTATGCTAGATAATCTGGGAGAGTCGGCTTTAATTAGTAAAAAGCCTTTAGAACAGAGCTGAGCCTTCTCTGAAGAAGAAATTCTGCTTATGGATTACAGCTTCAACCATGCCCTAGAGTTCCAGCTTGTCCTATGGATTTATGAGGGCCTACCCAGCCCCCACAACTATGTAAGCCAATTTCTCCCAGCATATTTCTTAATATGTATTTCTTACTAGTTATGCATCTCTGGTTGAGCCCAAACTGATAACACACTATGTAAATAGAGTAAAGACGAGTAGTATATGGTCATCTAAGTAGACTGAGAAAAACCATTTGACAAAATCCAAAACACTTTTACTTGACATTCTGCAAATATTCAACAAACTGAGAAGAAAAAGGAACTTCCTCAGTCAGACAAAGAGTATCTATGAAAACTCCACAGCTAGTATTTTACTTAATGACCAAAGACTGAATGCTCTCCTGGTCCCCCTCCCTGCCTCATGAATAAAATCAGGTATCTGCTTTCACTGCTTCTATTCAACTTTGTACTGAGAGTTCTAAGCAAAGTAAGTAGTAAAGAAGAAGAAATAAAAGGCACTCAGATTGGGAAAAAAACAATAAAACTATACTTACAGGTGGCCTGTTACTTACATAGGCAATCCTAAGAAATTCATTAAAAATTCTAATAGAACAATAAATGAGTTCATTCAGATTTTACAATACAAGATCAATATATACAAATCAGTTGTGCTGACCAAGTAACTTTACTGATGGTGAGGAACCATCCTGATCTGAAATAGCTAAATCCCATTATAAAAATGAACATAGTCCACAAATAAAATAACATTAATTCCCAAAGAGTAAACATATTGCTAAACCAGTTTCTGATTAAGAGTATTATAAGAAATTAAAAGCAAATTGACAGAAAGTGTCCCAACTGCATGGAAGTGAAACAAACAAACAAACAAAATTACCTTATTTTAATTCTTGGATCAGACTTAATCAAAACTTGAATAAGTGAATATTTGTAAGGGTATCTCATAAATAATGTACATCTGAATGAACAGGAAATATTTGAAGAAATGCTTACAGGGAAATTCACATCTTTATCTAACTTAAAATAAAAGGGTAAAAATACCAAATAAGCATAAAAGATAAGTTAGAAAAGTATAAAATGAAATTTAAATTATATGATGAAATTAATCTAAGGAAAGAAGGAAGAGATTAATGAGGATGCATGCAGAGCATAATAATTTAAAAATAATAACAATAAAATAATCAGACCTTAGCTAACTTAATCACTATAAAAGGGAAAGATTACAATTGTACAAAATAAGAAATAACAATAGAAAAATAACCATAAAATAAGACAAAAGTGAAAGTATCATAAGAAAGTGTTGTTCTCAAACACTAAAAATAATTTAGTAAAAGCAGAAAAATGTATTATTTTTGACAAAATAGGAATTTATCTAAGGATTCCATAAGAAATATAAATTAAGAAAAGATAGCATAGTATAGTAGAGTAAGAGAGAAATGTCATCTAAATTCTAACTGTATATAAAATACGAGTCTCAAGATAGATTACATAGAAATTTCTCCAGCCATAATATTAGATCATTTTAATGGTAGTCAATACAGAACCTTGAAAATGAAGAAAAATATTGATATAACTATATTTGGAAAAAATAAAACTGGTACCATACTTATCTTAAAAAAGAAAACTATAGTTGATGCTAACTTAAGGATATCAATTCAAATTCTTGACAAAATAATAAGCAGTAGATTTATGGAAAAGAAAATAAATGAAGAGAGAGGATCAGGTCCTATCAAGTATTAAAAAACATTATATTAAGCCCTGTTAATTAAAAGCAATGTTAGACCATGGATAGAAATACTAGAAGTATATTAAATTAGTTTAGCATATTATAATGGTATTGACCACTTGGAGTAACATTTTAAAATGTGGAAAAGTCATTGATATATTGATAAATAGTGTTGGAACAACTGAATGGCCATCTGTAAAATAAAATAAAGGTATAGTCAAATATCAAACTGCATACAAGGATAAATTTACAAAGAATTGTAATGACTAAATAAAAAGTCCAGCAGGAGTAATTATGTAGTAGAGGAGGAATATATACATACACATATGTTCTCTAATGTTCGTCCTACCTGGGAGCTTTTGCACTTTGAATGATCAATTACATTGATGTCAAAGATAGCGTAATCTGTCCAGTGTCCATTTAATTTTTAAGTAAAATTTGGAGTCTCAAGATTGTGTGTGTGGGGGTATATAGCATAGTCTCTAAATTTTCCATTTAGACTTTTAAAGTGATTTGTCTGTAACTGGTAACAAATATATCTCTTGTTTTTAAATAGCTAAGACAGTGGTCAAACATGATTTCCACAGATTATTCAGTTTGTGAACACTTGATGGCGTAGCTTTAGTGCTAATCTTTAGTGCTAATCAGTTAATGTTAAATATATATAGTTACAAAAATAATATAGCTTAAGAAATTCAAAATAGATGTTTAATTGTATTGATTGCTATCCACATCTGTTCTAGAGCTTTATCAATTTCTGAACCTACAATCAAAAATCTCATCTTCTGACTGAAGAGATAAAATAAGTACACACACACACACACATACACACACACACACACACACACACACACACACACACACATACACACATGTACACAGAAATATGCAGTGCATGACAGTGGCCATACCAAGGTTTGGGTCGTAGGAGTTATATATCCTGGTTCAGGCAATAATGGGGTAAATGATTTCTGTAACTCTTACAAGTAGTAATAAAACCAGTTCAGTCTTTTTTTAATCATCATATGCAGACAAGGATAAACAATGCCAATGATTTACTACTATACCTGGAAAAGCCATCACTTTTTGCTGGTCTAAATTGTAGACAACATGATTATAGAGGAGTTTTATTAATATATATATATACACATGTAGACAAGCAGATGTGTTTCAAATAAGAATATTTTATTAGTTATACTTTAATAAACATTGTAATGTTTGTGGAAAGTAATGAGAATAATTGAAGGTTAATTAAAAGAACTCAAGGTGTGGATTTAGGAACATCAATTTATCATTAGGTGAAGAACTTTGTAATTATTTGGGAGCCGACATCATGTGCAGTTTTTGTCTCCCAACCCTGTGTTAATCTCCATTCCTAGATCAAAATAAATAATGATAGCACAGTGAGTGTAAAGATGTGGAGAAATAGAATTTCAATTATTTTAATCCATTTATTCTAGGTGACTACTTGAATATTTTATTTATGTTTGGTATTTAAGATTGTGAAATATAATGTAATCTGTAAGATATAGTATATTCATTAAGGAGAAAATTTTAATTTATACATAAGATATTTTACTGAATCTGAATAGTATATTTAAAATAGAAATTTATTTTGTTAGAGCTTTAATTCTTTTTTAATTGAAATATAGTTGACATATAATATTATGTTAATTTCAAGCATGCAACATAGTGATTTGGCATTTAAATACAAAAAAGATCACCACAATAAGTCTAGTAACCATCTGTCCCAATACAAAATTATTACAATATTATTAACCATATTCCTTATGCTGTGTATTACAGCCCCATGATTTATTTATTCTATAACTGGACATTTGTACCACTTAATCCCCTTTACCTATTTCACCTTACACCCCATCCCCTCCCCTTTATCAACCACCAGTTTGTTCTCTGTATCTATGAATCTGTTTTGTCTTGGTTGTTTGTTTTGTCTCTTAGATTCCACATCTGAGTGAGATCTTAAGTCTATCAGACATTTCTCTGTCTGACTTATTTTCATTTAGCATAATACCCTCTAGGTCCATCCATGCTGTCATAAATGTCAAGGTTTCAGTTTTTTAATGACTGAGTAATACTCCATTGTGTATGCAGTTGACCTTAGAGTGACACAGGTATGAACTGCATGGATCCACTTATACACAGTTTTTTTTCCCCCAATAAATATGTACTGCATGACCTGAGGTTGGTTGAATCTGTAGATGAGGAAGCTTAGATACAAAGGGCTTACTATAAAGTTATATACGATTTTCAACTGTTAGGGGGTCAGCACCCCTATCATCCATGATGTTCAAAGGTCAGCTGTATATACCATATCTTCTTTATCCATTCATCTATTGGTGGACACTTAGGTTGCTTCCATATCTTGCTATCATAAATAAGGCTGCAACAAACTTAGAGTTCAGTTATCTTTTCAAATTAGTATTTTCTTTTTTAAGGTAAATACCCAGAAATAGAATGGTGGATCACAGGGTAGGTCTATTTTTAATTTTTTGAGGAACCTGTACACTGTTTGGCATAGAGTCTGAACCAATTTATAATCCAATCAGTAGTGCACAGGATTGTCTTTTTGTTGATATTCATTCTAATGGATGTGATATCTCATTGTGGTTTTGATTTTCGTTTCCCTGATGATTAGTGATGGTTAAGTATTTTTTCATGTCTGTTGGCCATCTGTGTGTCTTGGGTTGTTAATTCTTGAAAACTAAAGAACAAATCAAGAAACTACTCTTGGGATATTACATATTGTGGAAAATAATTCTGTCCCATAACAGAAGGTTTATTTAAAAAGTATCTGGTCCATGTGTGAAAAACATTAATACAACACCAATAGACAATACAGTCATTTGCAATGAGTAATAAGAGTGAGTAGCAAGTAGTTATAACCCCACATGGACCATCCACACATTTCATGTTTGGTTTAACTTTCAGTTGATTGCAAATCAGCTAACTTTCTGAGGAAGCGTGGCCAAGAGGTATGCAGTGAAAAGTGAGCACAATGGAGATGCTGTTCTTGGCTTAGTTACTGACTGACTGACTTACTTACTTGGTACTTATATGCAACACTGCTATATTTGCCTGCAAAGTCTTGGATCTCTAACATGCATTCTCTAGCTGGTTGCTGAGGGTCAAAAGTGACTAGATCAGCAATGAAAGCTGCATATAGTAAGCATCTAAATACACTGCTAATTGCATGACTTGCTAAAGCATATGTGAAAATGTGAGACAGAGTGTTTACTGCCAACTGGACATTTGCCACAGATTTCTTCAAGAGTATTAAATACCAGTTTTAATTAAATTTGAATTGGGAAATTGTATTAACTGTTTCAAATTACAAAGTCATTGTTCCAGCCAACTGAGGCAATAATCTGCTCTTACCCAAGTGACCTATTAGAATTAATAAGATTTTCAAAATGAGCTTTTTTTCTCCTCAAAGTTCCTAGGAAGTTTGGTTCAGTAATTACCTAAGTTTTATCAAATGATACCAGAAAATAATAGTGAGGCCATTTCTTTTGAGAGCAATGGGAGACATCATTATGTACTAGTTGAATGGCTGGATATAACTTTAAAAGAACATGATAATGAAAAATCTCTCTTCTATGCATAGATACATAAACATATTGTAAATATCTTTAATTCATATCATTCTCTTTCTAAACACATCTATTGAGTCTATGCCTATTGAACCATTGATCTCCTTTTGATGAGGCACTCGTAATCAAAGACGCTATAATACTTACCACGGAAAAGTTTCAGCTTGCTCTCCCATATTTATATAATTGGCTAAAATTTAATAAGAACATAACACAATTTCTACATTAGATTGCTGAGTGAAATATTCACAACCATCTTTATTGAAAGTTTTTTTTAACAAGGATATTTATTAAGAGTTGCCATATAATCCAGTGTAATGATTAAAATAATGATTGTATAGAAGGCAGTAATCACCAGATTATAACACAGAAAAATTGTGACCTATAGCAAAGTCACATTTCTAGAAGTAAAACCGAGTGGAGGCATTAACATAGGATAAAGAAGATGAAAACCCTTTGGCAGAGGATGGGATTGAAGCAAAAACCCCGAACTTTAGCTTTACTGTTTCACTTGTCTCATACCTGCTTATACCGCAAATACTTATGTATCCATGTAAACAGAAGATGAGTAGTAATCAGAAATAAACCTGAGTGGGTTTTGATCATAAGACAAAGAATGTAGTAGAAATAAACAACTAGATAAAGAACATACATCCTAAGAATTATTGAAAGAAGCAGAGATAGTCTTCAGGAAAATAAAAGTATTTCTCCCAATCCTTAAGAAGTTACAAGGTATATAATAATTTTTAAATATCTAAAAGAAGAGAAACAAGGACTTCAAATTATGTTATAAAATATGGGGAGATTATGTGAAAGCTGGGGTTAAATTCAGATGTAAAATGGAAGAGAAATAAACTTCTGCCCTCTTCTTATGTACACATATTTTAAATAAATATCTAACTCTGTTTTTAGCCCTAATTTTCTAATTTAAAAAATTTTAGAGAAAGAGAGGGAGAGAAAGAGGTGGTGGGGTGGGGGTTGGGTTCTTAAAAGATGGCAATTGAACTATGAGAATAATTAAGATAAAGACTATATCATATAACATATTTCTTAGTTTACATTCTATTTCTATCATCATACCTCCACCTGGAGAATGGGGGTGATGACTTGTAGTAAGAGCTCAATAAATGTTTAATGATGAAGAGTAGATAGTAGCATATGGTATGCCACCAGTAGGAGAAAGAGCCCTCAATCTAAATATTTCAAGAAGTCAAATAATTTATTTATAGAACAACTTAATTCATCCTTTCAGATATAATATTTAGTACACAAAGCAAATCTTCATTTCTTTTTGAACTAAATCACCCTAAGGAAAGATTGTGACTATCCATGTGTATTCTACATGAAGCTGTCAAAAGGCTGTAACCAAAGAGATATATGGATCTTTCTGTAATCTTTAAAAAGGGACTGTATTTACATTAAGCAAAAAAACATATAGCAGATTGATAAGAAATGTAGGTGTGGTGAAATTGTAAACTAAAATTGTCTTAAATCCCTAAAGTGCATTTTAACTGACAACCATTATTGTCACCTAACAACCAAGGACTATGTAACTCTAGAACTGTACAGTATCTGCTAAAAGAGGTACATCTTGGGGTACTGAAGTCAGAAAGCTTTGGTTCTGAGCCAGTTTTAGCCACATTATTGTTCTGATATTTTGAGCAAGTCATTTGACATCTTTGGCATTATATTTATTCAGTCAATTAACAGTCTGAATGGAGAATATTTTAATATTTATGAAAATGCCTTTTAAACTATTTGCATAGTACAAACTATCACATATTCTAAAAGGCACTTTACTTTTCACATATTTAAATAACTTGGGTTGTGTCTTACAATTGCTAATTTGTCAGTGAAATTAACAGCTACTTTCGTTAATGTACATTAAAATGGTGCATCTTACAATACATGGTATTAAAAGAAATATCCATTCATTTAAGGATAGAAGTTAATAGAGTTTATGTTATTGTCAATGTATGTCTTTCAAGGATGCTCATGAGGTCACCTGTATTCCATTTAACCTAAAGGGGGAAAGGCTGCAGAGGAGCATCATGTGGGACATTTATTTGGACCAGGCCATTTTTTTTATCATGTTTCCTCATAAAACTAGAAATTAGACTAAGAATCATAGTTTTTATGTGAGCATTTTCTTCCCAGAAACACTCTTTACTCTGAAAGGGGAATAAAGTATGTGGAATAGCTAATCTCTGCCATATCTCTGAGCCTCAGATCCCTCATTAAGGATCTTAGGTGTACCTGCTGAAAGTTGCCATCTCTGACGTTTCTATTTGAGGTTCAGCTTGTTATTTTCTCTTTTTGAACATATACCTGTTTCTTTCATGCACTTACCATTTTTTAAAATAAACTTAATCACTTGTTTATTTTCTCTTGTTTCCACCCATGACTACAAATATTATGCCTGTTTTTTTTTTCCTCTGAAGTATCCCCACACCTATCACAGTCAATAGATAATTGTTAAATGGCAAAATCAAATATAAACTAAGGGATTGACCTTGAAACTTCTATATGTTTCTTTAATTTAGACTAGATTTTTGTTATTAAGAATTTTACTTTGAGACGATTATAATTAGGAGGAAGTTGTAAGAAATAATACAGATCTCTGTGTACTCTTCATCCAGATTTCCCCGAATGATAACATCATGCAAAACTATAGTATAATATTACTATTGAGATATTTATATTGATACAGTTGAGACAAAAAGATTTCTGCCATGAGGAGGATCTCTCATTTTGCTCTTCTGTACACACATTTGCTTACCCCCGATTCTAACTCATTTCTTAATCCTTGGCAACCACTAATCTCTTCTCCCTCTCTATAATTTTGTCATATCAAGAATGTTCTACAAATGGAATCACAACATGTACAACTTTTTGAAGTTGTCTGTTCTTCACTCAGCAAAATTGTCTGGAGATTCATAAAGGTTGTAGTGTGTATCAGTAGTTTGTTTCCTTTAATGACAGAGTAATATTCTATGGTATGAATGTACTAGTTTGTTTAAACCTTCACCTGTTCAAGAGTGTCTGAGTTGTTTTCACTTTTGACCCAATACTAATAAAGATGAATGCATTTCTGTACAGTTTGTGTGTGTGTGGGTGTGTGGGGGTTTGTGTGTGTGTGAACCTAAGTTTTTATTTCTCTGAAATAAATGTTCAGGAGTGCAGTTGTTGGGTAGTATGGTAGTTGCAAGTTTAGTTTTTAAGAAACTGCCAAACTGGGAAGAGTGGCTGTACTATTTTATCTTCCCACCAACAATGTGTGAAAGATATGTTTCTCTGCATTCTTCCTGCAGAGAATTAGAATTGGTATTGGTATTTATATTGTTTTTAAATTTTTGCCATTTTAGTAAATACATAGTCATATCTCATTGTAGTTTTGTAGTTTTAATTTAATTTCCCTGATGACCAACAATGTTGAGTCCTTTCATGTGCTTATTTGCCATCTGTATAAACTCTTTAGTAAATGTCTTTTTTCCCATTATCTAATCTGATTGGGGTTTTTCAAACTGTTCTTTTTTAGTGTCATTTATGTCTAAATTCTAGATTTGCCTTTTGTCAAATATCTGTTTTGCATATATTTTCTCACAGCCTGTAGCTTGCTTTTCCTTCTTTGAGAAACTTAATTTTGACAGTCAGTTTTCTTATTATTTTCTTTTTTGGATTGTGCTTTTGGTGTTGTCTAATACTCCTTTGCTTAATACTAGATCCCTATTATTTTGTAATACATTGTGGGTTCGTCACCAGTTGTGGATTCTGGCCAGCAGAAGTCCCACCAAGATGGAATGAATTACTCAAGACTCTGTGGAAAAGTCAAGAGAGTGAGAGGGAGTCGGGCGCCAACTCCAGGAGCCTCTCAAATCTCCCATATTTATTGAGTCCTGTCAAAGGAAGAATGCAGGAATTTAGGGAAGGACAGGGTGGGATCACAATGAGTACAAAGGCTTTGTTTATGGTTGGTGTTTGGCTCAAGGTCAGAAGACCCTTTTGGTGAATCATGTAAGTTTTGAGCCTTTCAGCTTATCGGGGTGGAACATACGAGAATCAGCTGCTTAACAACTTGGACTCAGGGTGCTGTGCCTGTCTTAGGTTGCCCCCCTCACGGGATCTTACCTGTCATTGGCTAACCAGCCATCTCACCTCTGAGTCTGCAGCTTTTTATAAGTTGTTTACCATTCCAGCCCAGGGCTGTTTTGGGGATAGAAGACTAACAGCAGGCATGCCCAGCGTTTATAGCTGAGGGCCTGGGTCGTTGCTAAAACCTCAAGGCAGTTACTAAGCACACCTTCTTTAAGGAGATAAACGGCTGGGATCTGTTACAATTTGTTAACCATGGGCTCCCACAATACAGTATTTTCTAAAAGTTTTATTATTCTTTATTTAAATCCATTATCTATTTTCAGTTATTTTTTGTGCAAGGCATAAGATTTTAGTCCATTTTTTTAATTTGTGTGAATTTCCACTTGCTCCAGCATCATTTGTTGAAAAGGCTATCATTGATCTGTTGAACTGTTTTTACATATGTGGAAAACTACTTGGCATAATTTCTATGGATTTATTTCCAATAAAGATTTTTTCCCATTGATCTGTGTACTGTCCCTCTGCCAGGGTCACACAGTCTTCATTATTGTAGCTATACAAGTGTTGATGTTGGGTAGCTCGCTTCCTCCCACTTTATTCTTCTTTCTCAAGGTTGCTTTAGCTATTATAGAGCCTTTTTATTTCTATATAAATTTGAAAATAATCTTGTCTATAGCTAGAAGAGTCTTTCTGGAATTTTAATGGGAATTGAATTAAACGTGTATATCAGTGTAGTGTTGACATATTTACTTTATTGATAACTTCTAATCCATAAAACAGACCTCTCCATTTACGTAGATTTTCTTTAGTTCATTACATTTTCATTATTTCATGCAGTTTTCAACATACACAGACTGCACACATTTTATTAGATTAACACCTAAGTATTTCTCTTTTATAAAAGTCATTGTATGTGTTATTATATTTTAAATTTCCACATCCATGAGTTAATTGCTTATTTATAGAAATAGGTTAGTACATATTATTTTATATTTTGCAACCTGGGTTAAGCACTTACTAGTTACAGGAATTTATTTGTAGATTCGTTTGGATTTTCTACATAGAAAATCATGTCATCTGCAAATAGAAACTTTTTTCTTTCTTTCTGTTCTGCAAACTTAATTTCCTTTCCTTGCCTGTTACACTGACTACAGCTTCCATCATTATGTTGAATAAAAGTAGTGAGAGCAGATAACCTTGTCTTATTTCCAGTTTTAGAGGAAAAATGTTCAGTCTTTCACCACTAATATTAGCTGTAGACTTTCTACAGATAATCACTATCAATTTGAAGAAGTTCCTCTCTAGTCTTATTTGTCTTAGAGTTTTATGATGAGTAAGTGTTGGGTTTTGTTAAGTACTTTTGCTGCATCATTTGATAAATCATGTGCTTTTTCTTAATCAGTATGATAGTTAATATGATAGATTACATTTATTTATTTTTGAATATTTAACCTGACTTATCTCTCTGGAATAAACACCACTAGGGCATGGAATATAGTTTTTTTTATATATTCATGAATTCTATTTGCTAATATTTTGTTAAGTATTTTTGAGCCTGTATGTATGAAGGATATTGGTCCATAGTTTCTTTTTTGTGTTGTCTTTGTCTAGCTTTGGTTTTAGTGTAATCCCAGCTGCACAAATTTAATTGGAAAGTTTATTCTCCTCTCTGTTTTCTAGAATTGGTTTTATTTCTTCTTTAATCATTTAGTGGAATTTTCCAAGGAAACCCTCTGGACCTGGGGATTTCTTTAGAGAGAGACTTTTAAATACAAATTCAGTTTCTTTAATGTTGATATTGCTATTCAAATTATCTACTTCATAGTGGGTAAGTTTTGTCATTTTGTGTTTTTTAAGAATCATCATATTTAAGGTATTTATTTATCTATTAAGGCTACGTCTGTCATTTTATTTTTTGCTTTATGCTTATTCTTTTTGTCTTCTATTTCTGTTTTATTTTTCTGTGTATTACTTGAATATTTTTTGCAACTCTATTTTGTTTTATGTGCAATGTTTTTGAGTGTCTCTTTATACAACTTTTAAAATAGTAGCTCTGAATGCTATGCACATGTAGATAGAGGTTAGCTTTAGATATTTACATAGATATCACAGTCTTCCGGCGGTGTCATTTCCCAAGAATGGGTGAAGTATAGAAACTGTAACTCTTTTATATCACTTTACAATCCCCTTCCATTTATAATATAATTATCTTAAATATTTTCTTTACATTCATTTAAAACCATATCAGAGAGTTCTATAATTTTTGTTTCAACTGTCAGAGATAACTTAGAAAATTCAAGAGGAAAAGCACAGTCCGTTGTGTTTGTTCAAGTTGTTGCTGTTTGCTTCTGTCTTTACTAATGTCTTACTTAAGGTACATTATCTTATTTCCTTTCTGTTTAGAGAACTTTCTTTAGGCATTTATTTGAAGTATATCTATATCTATATAAAATGGTTAATGTGTAGCATTGTTTATTATATTTGAGAGGAATGGTATTTCTACTTGATCTTTCTGGAAATGCTTTGTATCCTAGTTTGTAAGAGTATTGACTCTGAAATAATTCTGTTACATAGAAAATCTAGACCATTAGGCAAACCCTTATCCATTTTTCCCCCTAAGAATCCTTACCTTTAAAGTAGAGATAACTATAGTATCCACTTTATAGAGCTGTCATAAGATCAAACATAAAGATTTCTGAAAAGTATGTGGTATATATTTAGCATAAATTTTAAATAAATTTTATCTACTATAAAACATCTTTAATTTCTGTATATTCAGGATTTTTATTTAAAAAGTTAATTAATGAAAAATAAAGAACCCAGTAAATTGAACATATTTAATTCTGAATATCTCCTACTCCCATGATTGGGCTTCCATGAAGCCCCTGTTAATAGCCAGCTTTTATTTTTCTAAACTACCTCTGGATAACATGTGCACAATGGCTGTCATAGTCCTGTTTCTGTTACCTGGATTTCAAATTTCCTCTCATCAGTAATTATAGTACACACTATAAATTGTGTTACTGTGTAGCTCTGGAACATTTCCTCCTTCTACCTTTAAATTGTCATTCTACCTCCATAAGCTCAGCATACAGCTATTTCTGTAGATTCCAACTTTTATCCCATTTCCTACCTAAGCAAAAGTTACTCTCAGTCAGAGGACAATCTCTATGTGCAAAAAAAATGTGGAAGTATACTTGTGTCTTTCTCGAAAAATTTGTTTCCTTTCACTAAAAAAAAAAAAAAAAAAGTTCATTCTGAAAGTATCTTTATACTAGAATTAAAATGCTGAACTATTGAGTACTGACATTTGACATGCTCCTCCACTATTTTATTTTAATGAAGTAGACATGGATTAAAAAACTGAATGATTAAGAAAACTGAGTAAAAACTGGGTGTTGATGAATCATGAACATAACATTACCTTTTCAACATTTAAAAAATATTTTCTCCCTCTGCTTATGGTCTTAACAAACCCAAATTACTTTACTCTCCAACAAATCTCTCCCAATTTGAAAGAGAAATTGCTTTGGTTCAAAAGAAGCTTCCATTCTCAAAGCTACTATTCAATAATGTTAGTTTTGTTTTCTTTCTGCATCGTAGATCAATTTGTTCAGCGGGCAATTATCTATTTGGCTTTCAGATCAGTAGGAGGCATAATTATGTTGCATTGAATGAGATCTCAGCTGTATGCAAGAAGCATAACCAACATGAAACAGGAAACTACAGTGATGGGTTTAAGTTTCCTCTCTGGAGCTCAATATAACAATTTTAATAGGTGACACACCAAGTATTCTATATGTAAATGCCCAGAGGGTCTTGTTCAGTGTGGTTAAATTTGGTGAAGAGATTGTGACATCACAATTTATAATGTTACACCAGCCTTAGGTTCAGCATTGTGATATTCTGCTAGTTTTTCTACTGCCGTTTGTACAAAAATAATTCATTTTAAAACAATCAATCACATACATGCTGAAATTATTTTAAAATCAACATAGTAATGCTGAAAGAACTAAGAAATAGCAATATTTTAAACAATGTATTTACTGAAGTAACAGCTACACATTAAACTACATACAGTTACTTCATACTTTTATATCACTACTGCTGAAACTAGGAGGAACTTAAACTGTAATCTAAATTTTAATTATGTAGATAAGTCTAATTTTATTTAATTTTTATTTATTTAATTTTATTGAAGTATACTTGATTTACAATGTTGTGTTAGCTCCAAGTGTATAGCAGTGATTCAGAATATATTTGAATATATTTTCAGATTCTTTTCATTTATAGGTTATTACAAGATACATAGTTCCCTGTGCCTATACAGTAGGTCCTTGTTGCTTATCTGTTATGTATATAATAGTGTGTATCTGTTAATCCTAAACTCCTAATTTATCCTTCCTCCCAGCCTTTCCCCTTTGGTAACCATAAATTTGTTTTCTATGTCTGTGAGTCTGTTTCTGTTTTGTAAATAAGTTCATTGGTATCATTTTTTTTAGATTTCACATATAATAGTGATATCCTATGATATCTGTCTTTGTCTGACTTACTTCACTTAGTATGATAATCTCTAGGTCCATCCATGTTGCTGCAAATGGCATTATTTCATTCTTTTTTATGGTTGAGTAGTAGTCAGTTGTATGTATATACACCACATCTTCTTTATCCAGCCATCTGTCTGTGGACATTTATGTTGTTTCCATGTCTTGGCTGTTGTAAATAGTGCTGATATGAACACTGGGGTGCATGTATCTCTTCAAATTACAGTTTTGTCCAGATATATGCCCAGGAGTGGGATCATTGAATCATGTGGTAACTGTTTTTAGTTTCTTAAGGAAACTCCGTACTGTTCTCCATGGTGGCTGCACCAATTTACACTCCCACCAAAAGTGGAGCAGAGTTCCTTTTTAGAGAAGCCTAATTTTAAATTATATTGAAAGATTTAAGAAAGATGCCTTTAAAAAGGAAAGATTACACTAAGTAATTTTTGTGAAACAGATTTAAGTATGATTTAATATCAACATTCAAATGTTGATTTAAATTGTACATACAATATTTTCATTTCCTATTTAATTTATGGTCATTGATGATTAATTTAACTCATTGTAAGTCACACTTTAAAACTGATGTACTATTTAATGTGATTAAATATTACTATGTCAGAAATTATATTTTATTAATGTCTGTGGTGTAGAATGTTTAGACTGTGCAGGCATGCAAATCTGTAAAAGATACATTGCAGATTGATTGCAGTATGAAATACTCTACAAGACAAAAATACCTTGTTATTTTATAAATTGATGACGTGGGCAAAATTGTACTTTAACTGAAACATTCAGGTTAACTGAAAATGTTTTGCTTTGGCATTTATCTTTCATCTTTGAAATAAATGATCCTTATACTATTAGGTTGTCAGACAGTATTTCTTTAATTAAGATAATTTTTTAAATTGTGTAATTACTGTTTAAATTACCTAAAACACAAATATGTCATATGACCAAGTGGACAAGTGTCTTTTTTAAGTAACTGAGTTTGAAAGGCATTGAATCCCCTCCACTAAAAAAAAAATATTCAGCCATATATGATTGAAACAATGCTTTATGGCCAACAAAGTAATTTATGAATGGTCTAATAAACTGAATTCTTAACAGAATTATTTATAGTAGTTTAATTAATTAGTCAAGTATAAAACACTGTCAAAGCAGAATGCTCATTTTAAATCTAGTTTTTATAAGTTATTAGGATAAAGTTGAAGAAATCATTTAACTGTCCTGGGGCTCTATTTTATTGTTGTTATTGTTATTTAAATATATAAAATAAGAATGCTATATTTAGCTATCTTAATGGGTTCCTTGGGAAAAATTATATCACTTATGTAAATTAAGCTCAATATTAGATGTTACACCTATTAAATGTTCATATTAGTCAATATTTTATTAACATTTTATATGACTACAGGGTGATCTGCACTGCTATTTAAAGAATCCTAGTTACAACCCAGGGTAAAAGTTGTCTAGCAAACTTTTTTTTTTTCTATATAGTCTTTAATTTTACAGCAGTTTTAGGTTCACAGCAAAATTAAGAGTGAATAACAGAGATTTCCCAGATATGTCCTGATTCTTCACACACACAGCCTCCCCTATTATCAACATCCTCCCCTAAGATGCTATGTTCGTTACAGTTGATGAACCTATACTGACACATCTTATCACCCAAAGTCCACAATATACATTAGGATTCACTCTTTGTTTTGTAGATTCTCCAAGTTTGGATAGGTAAGTGTATAAATATATGTACTAATCATTATGAAAAATAATGCACTATAAGTAAAAAAATAAATAAATAGCAAATAAAATCAAAATTCTAAATATATCAAACAAAAGAAGACCTGCAAGAAGGAAGAATGGAATAGAAATCAGAGAGGTAGAAACACAAAACACATAAGACGGTAGACCTAAATCCAACTATATGAATTCTTAGTTTAAGTGTTAATATGATAACTGTATAATACCACACTGTGTGGAAATCACAGAAGGCCCACTCGAGTCCCCTTCCAGTCATTATCTACAGAATATATACTTTCCTAACATCTAAAAGCATTCATCATTTTTTTGTCTGTTATAAAACTTCATATGATTAGCATCTTATAATATGTACTCCTTTGTATCTAACTTATTTCACCTCACATTTTGCTTGTGACATGTATCCATATTGTTGTTGGAAGTCACCATTTATTTTCATTTCTGAATAAGAATCCACTTTGTGAGTATATCAGATATATTTATTCATTCTCCTGTTAATAGGCATTTATGAAGTTTATAGTTTGAACTATTATTGATAGTGATAATTGAACATCTGTAATATACATGCACACATATTTTAAACATGTCTATACATTACAGTGAATACATACCTAGAAGTGACATTGTTGCATCATAGGCAATGTTCATAGGCATATGTTCACCCCTGTGGTTACTGGCAGTTTTCCAAAGTGGCTTTACCAGTTTTACTTTTTGTCTGCAGAGAAGCTTTCTGTGGTGCTTCACATTGTTGTCAAAAGTTGGGATATTTACTGATTACTTTAGCCATTCTGTTTTGCCTGTGTTCATACTTCATTACAGCTTTATTTTACATTTTCCTGGTGTCTACTGAAGATGAGAACTTATATATTTATTCATATTGATATCTAATTAACCCAACATCATTTATTACTAAAATAATAGTTTCCACTGCAATGAAGTGTCATTTTTATCATAAATCAAGTGACAAAATATATGTGGTCCAATTATGAATAGTTTATGTAGTTTCATTGATCTAATTGTTCTATCCCTACATCAAGCACATATTGGACAATGTTAACAGAGCTTTAAAATTGGGCTTGATAGCTGGTAGTATTTTTGTTCTTTTCTTCTGCTTAGTTCCTCTTTCTTATATTATTATAGAATCTTTTTTCTCTTAAATTTTGAAACAATTTGTGTGTTCATACACATATACAATCACACACTACAGAATTTTATTTGAACTTCTTAATATGTGTATATAGTTTGGAGGAGGGGAATAATATCTCTATTATAGTGAGTCTTTGAATCTTTGATCATAACATCTGCCTTTTTTATTTTGTTATTTCAAAAATTCATCTGAATAATATTTTAAAGTTTTGTGCGTAAAGGGCATCTTTGTTATATTTATTCCTACCTATGTGATCATTTCAATACTATAATAAATAGTATTCTCTTTAAATATTTGTTTTTAATTAATTAATTTAATTTTTAAATAATGATGATAGGCATTATCTTACTGTTGGCAAGGATTTCTTCACTATTTTATGAATTAATATGAGTATTTTATAGATGTATATACATAATTTTTATCGTATTAATGATGTATTATCATTCCTAGTTTGTCAGTTTAGGATTTTGTGAAATATATTTGTGGAATCTATCTGGATGATTAAGTTTTCTCCTTTTTTCTATTATGTTGAGTCAGAAAGATTAATTTTCTAATGTTAAACCACTTGTACAATAAAATCCACTTGGTCATGATTCATTACCTTTTTTATGTCAATGGAATTAGTTTTTTATACTTCATATAGGATAGGATTTTTAATCTGTATTCATGAGAAATATTGTTCTATAATTTAAGATTTTTATAGTCTTTGTCATGTGTTTGTTTTGTGTTGGATTTATCTCAACCTCCAAAATCAATAGTTATAACACAAAAATTATTAAATTAATAGAAGGCAAAAACTTGAACAGAAGCTTAACAAAAAATAGCATTATATGCAAATATACAATAAGCACATAAAATACACCAGTGATCATTTTCATCACAGAATTGCAAATTAAATTGCAGTAATACAGCATGTCATACTCACTGTGTTCAGATTGGTAAATGACCAGACAGAAAAGTGGTTGGAAATCCTCTTTCAATTTGCCCTACCCTCTAGGACTTTAAATCTTATTTGGTGCTCGCAAGCCCAACCTCTAGTCAGGCCTCCTAACCCTACGCCTTGAGGCCTTCAAGCATAACACTTTGTTTTTCAGAGACTATGCCTCAACTCTTTGACCTCCAGTCCAGCTCAGTCTTTCTAATTTATGATAAAAACTCTCACCAAAGTGGGTATAGAGGAAACATAATTTATTAAGTGACTTAGTGGGCAAACCAAGTCCAATTCTAGACCTTTAGCCAAAACCTGGGATGGATAAATGCCTTCCAGGTCAGCTGTAATTCTCAACATTCCTCTAAAAGCTTCTTGCTTTTTTGGAATTTTTCTTCTTCTAAACATTGTCAACTTCTGAAACATTCTGATGCCTTCAGATATGGGTTTGTTGTATGAGTGAGAACTTTGGTTTGCCAAGTAGTATCCAATCCTACCAAGTGCCATCTAGAAATATCTTTCTTTCACAGTATATATTTCATGAAAAACTCTACTTTTTTTGGTATTATAGCATAGGGAGTTGAAAAAAAAATGAATACCTATTGTGTACTGACCCTAAGTTAAGCAATGGGGGTGCAGTAATGATCCTAAGAGATGATATTCCAATCTTCATGAAGTTTTTCTACTATGAGAAACAAAGATATAACCAGGTCACCCACACAACAAATGCTTCGTAAAAATAAAAATGAATATTCTGACCTGGAAAATACTTTCCTACTTTTTTGTAGAAGTATGTTTAGTAATTTTTTTAACCAAATTGTGCCTTATCTATCACAAACATTTCATCTTTTTCCCAGAGAAAATTTCAGACAAATTTTAATGTCTAAAGGATTTTTGTAGAAGGAATAAAAATTCTTCAAGATTTATTCTCTGTTAATATTAATAACTTCAAAAAACAAAATCAGACAAGAATGTTAAAATAGTCTTATGTCTAGTTTGTACTATGGTTGAATCCCTATGCGAGAAATTATTCTTTTTTTTGTTTTCTTGTCTCTTTAGACATGTGCAAGAAGCAGATGGCAAAATCCGGTTATCAACAGTTGGCACAACAGGTAAGAAATAAGAAAAATTTAAGAGCTATTCAACGCTAGGGAGCAATATACATCCCGGCATATAGGGAATTAACCATGAAGCTTTTGTTAGTTTTAATGAGTATCTGTGGCCAATCTGGAATTTTTACATTGAATCAGCACAAAGTTATGTAGCACGGGTGTTTAATTGTCAATGGATCTAACATCTGATCTTGATAGGTTAAAAGACCTTAGAATAAAAAATAGTATTTGCAAAGGTAAAAAGGTCTGGAAAGCAATATTGTTGTGTTAAATTAGAAAAATTTTAGAAAACTTGAGGTATCTATTGAGTAAAACTTGATTCCCTCACATTTAATAAATTAATGTGTAGATTTATCTTTTTGAATGCTTAGCAGTAATACATTAACATTTTAAAAATTTTATGTCAGTATTTTTTATTTTATGTGTTTCTATTTTCAGTACTGTTTGTTTTATTCAAATATATTCAATAGAATAAAATTCACTTTCTGTTACCTAAGCTCTAAAACTTTCTTCATTAATAAGTTGCAATACAATGTCCCAAATATACTGGGTGATGTTTCAGTGCGTGTGAATACGTTTGTGATTTTTATTGTATTCAAGTGAGTAAGCAATTTTCTTATCTTTTTATGTAATGCAAGGTAGTGGCAAGTAAGCACAGCGTCAAACATGTCTAGGCTGCCTTTTGAAAGTCACATTTATCTAAATATTTTTCTATTTTTGTATACAAAATTTGCACCAGAAAACTTGATACTGTGTCCTGGAAACTCCAGAGGGTTATTTTCTTCAGTTTGTATTTTACAAAATATTGGAGAGATAACCTCATAGTGACTACTGCTTCTGAATTTATCACATATGCTGTCTTATGAGATTGAAAGTTCACTTGTTTTTAGTATTTAACTTTATTCCATTGTTTATTATCCTCATTTGTCTGGCAGTTATATTTACATATGATTTGCTGTTAAAAATCATATTCATTTGAAGATTGCAAAATCTGGGTTGAGAATGTGTGATTAGCTTTGCCAGAGGAAGGTCTGTTTGTTGATTAGATCAAATGTCTGTTTATCCATCATAAAAATTCCTGTTACTGTACATTATGTGATTAAATAATTTCTATAGCCATGTAGACATGATTTTGGCGTACTTACACAACCTCTTACATTCCCAACTGTCTTGGGCAAGCTGTTTAATCTCTCTGAACATTAATTTCTGAGAGAGAATAGATATAATAGCAATATGTATGTTTTCAGGATAAAATGAGAAAAAGGATGAGCTGTGTTTGGAATTTAAGAGCTCAATAAATATTGAGTCTTTTATTTCTCTTACTTTTGCAAACAAGAAAATCACTTGTACAACATAACTTTGTTCCAATGTCATGTTTCTAATTTTCTAGGTCTGTGTAAGGTCTTGTGAACTTCATAAATAAAAATAACTCATGTGGTACATGGACTCTAAACTAGAATATAACATATGTGACCCTGGAAAGAATGCTGTTCATATTCATAGAAAAATTTGAAAGGCAGCTTTTGTATAGTTTCTCAAAAGATGAAAAAGGCTCCAATATTCTGGCTTCTCTAGTTAAGGGGAAAAAAAGTAGACTAAGTTTAAAATGTATTTTAATATAAAACCATTTTTTTCAGGACAGTCAATGCTTCTCTGTTACTTTGCTAAGAGACTCATTCTTGTTTGCATCTTTATTTCAAGCAGTAATTTAGCAATTAATGAAATAATGCA
The DNA here is from genome assembly GCF_048773025.1 of Camelus bactrianus. Taxonomy (NCBI): domain Eukaryota; kingdom Metazoa; phylum Chordata; class Mammalia; order Artiodactyla; family Camelidae; genus Camelus; species Camelus bactrianus. The sequence continues at coordinate 55,571,448 of NC_133549.1, read as the reverse complement.
AAAATCCAGCTTTGCATTAATATGAGAGCCCACAGACTTATTTGTCTACTTTTTTACAAAGGACATATTTTGTTAATTTAAATAAATACTAGATAGTAAATGTTCTATTTCTGTGACTCTATATGCAGTAAGGACCAATGATTTGTTTACAAAAACATACATAAAATAAGCTATTACTTCTAATCATAACACTAATTTTTAAAGTAAAAGTGTTTTTTGATTTATCCATATTCTATATTGAAAATTATATTTTAAAACTGGATATGTCTACAAACGTATACACAATGAAGTGAAAGAGAAACAATTATCAACCAAATTTTATGAAAAAATTTCCTCAGTTATTATTGCAAGAGTGCCACATGCATTTTTCCAGATTATCAGTACTTCTGACAAGCTTCTTTTTTTGTATATAATTTTTTTTCTAGGCATATGAAAGTTATAAACCCTGTATATCATACTTCAGAATCAACATAATAGACACATTATGGTATATGCTTACTAACTCTAAGATATGTGCCACAGCTAATCTAAGCACTCACATTACATCTCAGGCAATTGCTTTAATTTGTCTTGTCACCCTTCCATCCTTAAAGATTTTGATGTATCTAGCTTTCTTAGATCATTGAAAACCTGTTATCAGTTCAAGATAATAATGAAGTCTAGTTTTCAAATTCTGCTTTATTTCTAGTGAGAATATTGTTAATTAAATATTATACCCATAAAGACACAGCATTTGATATTAATGCTTATATCAAGAGGTAGTCAGCAAGAGTTATGTATTCTTGACACTATATTATATATAATTATGAAATAATGATTGTCAAGGAAAATGTGAATACAATTTTAAGAATAAAAATATTTCTGTTATGTGTATTACTTTAAGAAAGTGTTCCACATACATTTATTTTGTCCTTTTTTTCTTTTCTTTGGCTTTGAAATAATATGGATTGGCTAAATAACACTTCTCTCAAACTATGGGGTAAATTTTATAATTTGCCCATTTCCATGTGCTTAGGTCAATCTCAATGTTTTTCTCTATCTCTGAGTTGCTTATTCTTTTTCTTTCCTTCTTATGTTTTTCTTGCCCCAACTCTTCCTTTTTGTTGTTTGTCTTTATTTTTCTTTTGATAGAGTCAAAGACTTAAGAGAAGAATATTTTGAGAAGAAAGAGGGATGTTTTTATGTGCTTTTATCCCATAGCTTGCATTAAAAACTGAATATTAAATTAGTGGTTTTAATGATAGTATAAAAGCCAGCTGTGTATTCGATACTGATTTTTGTCCTGTGAAAACTGTAGTTATCAGTAACATACCTAGGGATTGATTATCCTTATGATCTTGTTGTGTGTGTGGAAAATATATTTTTTCTTGAATTTGACTTTATTTTCTTTCCTAATAACTGCTGCTTATTCCAGTGTACTGCATGGGTGTGCCTCTATCATCTGCATTTTACCAAACCCGATAATTTACTGCTAGTTCTTACAATAAGCGAGGCCAGTGATATCCTTCTAACTTAGTTTCAGATTTCCTGAAATGCATCTCAACACTTTGACTAAGTAAACAGATTAAGAACATGCCTAACTGCTTTATATATATTAATTTAGTTCACAAATATCTCAGCAGATGTAATTGCATAAACATTCCATTAGAGTTGAAGTTTTTTGTTCACTGAGCTATTTTCTTATATTTCTACTATCTACCCTGAATATCATGAAATACTTTTAGAAGAAAAAAAATGGGAGTTTTGGGACACTACAGGTAAATGAAGGAAGGTGTAATTTATTTTGCTTTATATTATAATTCTGCTTTACTCATATTTTGTCTTGTAATGTCTTTATTTCAGCTGCCACTTAAATACACTAAAGCTGACCTTTTATACATGCTGTGGTTTTGTTCATGAAAGCAGATTGTACTCATGATACACATAATTATGTACTTGTTACTGTATGTTCACATGTTTTCTTATTTAGTAGAATATAAGCTGACTTTCAAGCGTATGTTAAGATAAACTTAGAATTTCAATTTATCCAATGTCTTTTTCTACCCAGCAAAGTCTTAGTCATTTATTTGCAACTAAATATGCATATATTTGCTGTTTTTGTTTGCTTTGTTTTCGTTACAAAAATACAATTTGTTAGTGGAAAACAACAATTTGAGGAGTCCTGTTCACCGATGGTGACCTCCCTTCTTGCCAGTGCTGTCAGAAGGGGTGGAGGTGACATCCACAACGTGCCCGATCTTCATTCCTGAGCAGACAAGGGCTCTGAGGGCTGAGTGTACCCCTGGTTCAGGGCTCTTTGTCCTGCTTCCTATTGTGACCCAGAGTTTGATGTTCAAGGTAGCGTTGCCCAGCTCCTTGAACCTCTGAGCCACTTCCTGGGTGGCCAAACATATTGGCATACGGAGAGGATTCATTAGGTCTGGCTTAACTGTCATCCCACCAGTCACATGACAGATAGTTTCCTGGCCAGAGAGATCAGTCACATGGATAAAAGTATCATTAAAGTTTGCAAAATTGTGGCAGACACCAAATTCATTCTCTCTTTAACCACCTGAGGTCTAAGGCTGATGACCTGTTACTTCTTTTCCTCCTTTTTGTGAGATGCCATTTCTGTGTGTCATCTTCAAGCTATGCCATGAGAAAGCTAACTGCTGGTTTCTATTTATAGATATGTAAATAAGTTGTTAGGGAGTATATTAAGCCGTTCTCAAAAGATACTGAAAAGTTTAGGTCCCATTTTAGGAATTTATACATTTAACTACACAGAAGTAGATGTCATGTAAATTGGAAGTTAAACTACACTTACCCCTCATATAAAACTTCCAAAATAGTTTTCTCTGAAGAAAAAGTTGAAAAGCACATCATTTTTAAATTAAGAAACCAAGTCTATTAGGAAAAGTAACTGAACACGATTTCTGTATAATGTCAGATTACAATTTTTTATTTCAATTATATTCAGTTGATTTTTTAAAATAGTTATATCTAGGCAGAGCAGGTCATTTGGAATTTCATGCCATTTTGCTAAATTGGTTGAATATTGCAGCTAAGGCTAGTATCACCACATTAAATCTATTCTGTATTTCTGTTTAAATAACAGTAATTTACTTATAGGATCATGTTTTATTCTAGGCTATCTTAAAATTATTGAATGATACAATCCCCAGCCAGGAAGTAATTTTCTATTGACAGATTATTTTTATCCTTTATGTAAGTAGTGATAATTCCATGGAATCACTTTGAAATATACCATTTTCCCAATTTGTCATTAAGGAAATGAGGATTCAATATTAAATAATCTTTAAAAAACATAATTTTAAATAACAAGTCTCAGAGGCATCACATTATGCACCAGCCTCATTTAGCATAAGCAGTGAATATTAATGAAACCTCCGAGGTCTTTATATTAAATTTCTGTTTACCTCCTTCTCAACAAAACATTGCCAAATGCATCAATGAAGTTCACAGGAAAAATACAAAATGACATGGCTTTATATCCACAATTTATTGTTGGAGACACTAATCTGCTTTTTAACAGGAAGTAATCAAAAATAGCAGAAAAACCAGAAGTATGCTCTCCTGATGCCCTCTGTAAATTATCCTGGGTTCAGGCAAAACCCAGATCGACATCTCTGCCCATTCCATCACTCAAGAGAACTGGATGCAGTCCAAGGGGAAGTGGGTAGTAGAAGAGAAAAACAAAATCACAAAGTGGTGTGTATCATTACTCCAGTTACATTGAGTCAAAACAGTCCTCTGGCTCCATGAGATACAAGTCAACAAATAGATACTGAACACTGCGAGAAATAGAAGTACTGGGGTACATAATGTAATGCATACATTCACATTAATTTAGTTGTCTTACCAGTTGTTAACCGAATTTGATAGATGAGCAACTAAGTTCAGACTGTGAAGAATTTTACTAAAGCATTCACATTAATGTGAATGAAAGACATATTAAATCAGCTTGTCTATAAAGCTTATTCTCTTGATTCTCTTGATTCCAAACTTATTCTGCCTAAAATACTTGTGTGTATTATAAATATATATATTATATACATATATATGTAACTTTTAAAGAATGGCGATAATATATTCTCTATCATTGAGAACAGTTGTTCACATTCCTTAAAACTAAGATTAAATGGGCTCAAAGTAATCACATCAGCTACCCCTTAAAAGTTAAATATATTGGAAGAGTACTGTCAAAAGTTTTATGAATAATATTTCCACACCTCAAACTCTGTATCTAGATAAATCACATCCAAAACTACAGTAAGTTAAAGACACCTTGGAGACTTTACCATATCCAGAAAGTCAAAAAATAATTTTAGGTATTTTCTTCAGTAAGAAGAATTGCATTTAGAAGAAAGAAATAAAATGTGCTAATTTATGCAGAGCCAAGAAATTGATAAATGCGGGTAAATCTGAAAAAGGCACAACTTAAAAAATTCATAATCCTGAATTCATTTGAAGTATTTAGATATAAACTGAAATTAAAAACGTTGCTCAGAGTAATATGGAGATGGCATGTATGTAACCACTGGTAAAGCAACTTTGGTCTTCAGGAAAAAAATGGAGAGTCACCAGCATAAACAGAATGGAATCATTGCAGATTTGCCCTTAGTGTCCCTCCAGAGATTAGCATATTCAATTGCAACTCCTTTTCCAGCCCATTTTTCCACTGGTTATCTCTGTGTTTAAGTGGCTTATAAGTTCCCTAAGGATGAAAGTCATCTGTTTAAGAAAATAAATAACCTATGTAGTAAGATAAATAATAAGAGTAAAAATATAAGTGAGATTCACATTATACAGTTATTAAAATTAATGAAAGTTAGCACAGACTTTGAAATTTTGTTATTGATAATTGAAATAAGATTCCTGATTGCTGTTGATAAATGATTGAACAAGTAAGGAAAACCTTACTGACTCTTACAATTGCTGATAATGAGTGCTATTGATAACTTTATTCCTATTTTGAATACCTCTTGTTTAAAAATACATAGTACAATGCATGGAATGTATTAAGTGTTCCATAAATATGAAAAATGATGATAATGAAAAATAGGAAGCAGTTTTCAGACGTCTTTAAGAATGCATTTATCTCCTTGTCTCCATTGTCCCTCCTCCTCCATTTCTTCTCCTTCTGCTTTTTCTTCCAATTCTCCTCCTCTTCTACATACATTATTACACGTTTGAGATTTCTTCTGATCTTTCATAACCGAAATTTAAATTTTATATTTTTGGCATTTGGATTAAGAATACTGAGTTGCATGGTGAATAGTCAATATAAAATAATGAATATTACACTTGATTTTTAGCCACCAATGAAAATCAAGGAAGACATAACGGTTTTATTCATTAAATAAGCTATAATCAGCTTGCATTCTTGCAAATGTTGTCATAGGGATTGTAGAACTATATTAGTAAATGTTTACAGTGTCTTTTTAATTTTCCATCATCTACTAGGTATATTTGTCCATCATGTACCAGTTATAGATCTCTCATTTGTGAAGAGTGAAGAGCTGGCACATACATTCTGATACTAACTACTTTGTGAACACAACTATGAAATATTTTTTAAGAAAATTTATCTTTTATTACAAAAGAGAAAACATTAAGAGATGGTGTTCTATATTTTAGAATGGATATCATAAAGCAAAAGTAAAGAATTAATGTGATGAAGTCCAAGATGATTATTTTAAAGAGAAGACAAGAATTATGAAAGATTGTTTCCCGTATTGGTGATAGACATCATTACATTTTATCCTGAATTTTGATGTAATGGGACAGATTGAATAACAACTGCTCCCAATTTATTTTTTAATCATGCTAGAGGAAGAATACGACTGATATACTACTCCCAGCTCGGGGAGAGAATAATTGGAATTAAGAGAACAGATTGTTTAGACAATGTTGTTTTGAGTCTAATTTATTGTTGAGAAATGACCATATGTATCCATAGCCTTTCCACATGGTTTTGTGGTTCTTCCCACTAAATATCCTGTGATTTGCTAAAACTAATTAAAAAAGACATGTGACAGTGTGCCAGTTCTGAGCCTAGGCCTTAAAAGCTTTTGATGTTTCTGCTTTATCTTTGCCTCTCTGTCACAACATGAGAAACCATTCTGAGGCTGGCCCACTGTTCTAGGGCATATCTCTTTTCATTTGGTAACTTGTTAAACAGGCACACTGAATTTTCATAACTGGGCTTGCTTAGCACTAACAGAGGCAAAGCATGAGCATGTGCCAAATTTGGTTCTGTAGCTCCTTAGTCATTATCATAGTGCTGGATTCATCCTTCTAAGTGTAGTTACATACACTGAATTAACTCAAATTTTATATATATATATTTTTATATAAATATATAATATAAATATATAAATATTATATAAAATAATCATCTAATTTCAGTAACTTTGGAGTTATGCCCAACTTTAAGAGAACTTGGTAAGGAGAAACCAGAATATTTTAATGCCACCACCTTGTAGAAGAAGAGGATATTATTTCAAGAACACAGCTGCTGTAGTTGATTGATTTGTAGGGGACTTTTTAACCAGTGTGATCCATAATTTCTTGACATGTAATTGATGCTCTATATATTGTGCTTTAAAAAAGAGGAAGTTTATGGATAGATATCTTCATAACTGTCATTAGAAAAATCAACATAGCTTTCATCAGTCACTTAATGCATCAAAAATTCTGCATTGTTTTGTGGATATTCCAGACTTCATCTTTTTAATATTGGCTTTATACATTTTTAGCAGTTTACCCACTATAACAAACATAACAATTAAAACATAACAACCATGTGTGAACTGATATTTTTAAATTATCAGATATTATATAATAAAACTGTAAAACCCATCATAACATGAGCCTAAAATAATTTTAGGTCTCTTGATTGGTTTAAAATTGTTTTTATTCTTAAATTGCAGTAACCATAATATCTAGCTTAGTTGTGTGAAATATTTTAGTTTGGCTTGTTTGCATGCTTCTTCATTCCCTAGAAAACAGAGAATAGTTTATTTATTTGTTTTTCTATAAAAAGCTCTCTAAATATGATAAACCAAAAGCCCTGCTCAATATAGATTGGAAGGTGTTGCACATGAGTAGTAGGCAATTAAAACACATAAAGATGTTTAAGAAAACATTGCCAAGTTCAGTTTGGAAGACAGACAGTAGACAGATGGTAGAACTTTATCCTTTTAATCATTTTTCACCAGTACTGGTACTACAGTTACTGTTGCTGCAGCTTCTGTTGCTTTAGTTTCTACTGGTACATCAGTAAATGGGTTGATTAATCTGAATTTGAAGATCCTGATTACAAGACATACTAAAATTATTTTAGAACTATATTGGGCAGTTATCTCATAATTATAATTAAGATTATTGATTGTTTTTTCTTTAAAAAGACATAGTTAGCCTTCTTTAGTGATATTGAGCAATGTTTTTGTCTAATTATTTTGTCAATTGCCCAACAAAATGCTTGAAGTCTAGTAGTAACCAAATAAGCTTTTGTTCAATAAATGGAAAATAATCACATTTATATACTACTTTGGAAATTTCACTGTGAAGACTAGTTAAGATCCTTGTTATAGCATCAATTTTTTAGAAAATATTGGCTATGTAACACAGACTTAAGTTTCTTTCTAATATCTCAGTCTTCTATAAAGGAACAATGTTCTCAATATGTCAGCTGTGTAGATCACACTGCATTTGTGATCTGTGGGCTTCAATGAACTGTATTTGAATGATAAGAATTTACGTCTTTAATCTGTCCCCTTCTTCAAAGTTAGGGTTATGACTATCATGGAAACTTCTCTTTTTGTGTATCAACTCTACAAGTGTACCATTTCTGCCAACGATCCTTAAGTTTAATGGGGAATTCTCAGTGGATGAGTCTCAGATATTTTAGATTTTAAAAATTAATCTTCTTCTTAATTTGCTACAGTTTCATTGCCATTAGGAGTGAAAAATGAAACAGTTTTGGAAAAATTTCTGGCACTTTATATAATGTTTGTGTATAAAACACTTGCCTATGACTTAGCATCTCTGCTCTTAAGTTTCTACCCAACAGAATAAAAAGATATATATACATAACAAAAAACATATCCAGAAGTGTTCATAGTGGCCTTATTTATAATGTCACAGACCACAGATAGCCCAAATTTTCAGGAGAAGATTTTTAAAATTTTGATACATTTATACAATAGAATGCTATTCAGCCGTGAGAAAGAATGAACGTATTGCTGGTATGTGTAAGAACACTGATAAACCTCAAAAACATCATGTTGAAAAACAAATTTCAGATGCAAAAGAGTTCATTCTGTATGAATCAATTTATATGAATTCAAGCACTAACTTATCATTGGTGAGATAAAATGCCTTGGGGTGGGAGGCAAGTTTTCTGAAAAGGAACACAAAGAAACATTCTGAGAGATAAAAATGTTCTATATCTTGTGGTGATATACAAAGATGATATATCTGGTTTTGTTTTATTGTTGAGCTCTTGGAGTACCTTATATATTCTGCATATTATACCCTTGCCAGATGTATCATTTGCTGACATTATATACTTTTCTATAAATTGTCTTATCACTTTATTGATAACATCTTTTGATGCATAAACATTTTAAATTTTGTTGAAGCTCAGTTTATCTATTTATCTTTTGTTGTTCATGCTTTTGTTGTCATATCTCAGGGTCCTTTGCAAAATTCAGGTTTATGCAGATTTACCCCTTTGTTTTGTTCTAAAAACTTTATGGCTTTGACTTCTTATATTTAGAATATTGATCCATTTTGAGTTAATTTTATATATGGTGTGAATTAAAAATCCAACTTTATTCTTTTTACTGTGGAAATCCAGTTGTCACAGCACCATATGTTGAAAAGACTATTTTTCCCTGTTGAATGAATTTGCCATCTTTGTCAAAAATCACTTGGTCTCACATGTATGTTTTTTTTCCCCCCTGGACTCTAAATTCTGTTTCATTGATCTGTATGTCTGTCTTTATGTCAGAACTACACTGTTTTGATTACTGTACCTTTGTGGTAAGGTTTGAGATTAGGAAGTGTAAGTCCTCTAGACTTGTTCTTTTTCAAAACTGTTTTGGCTATTGTGGTCCCCTTGCAGTTCCATATGAATTTGAGGGTTTTTTTTTTTTTTTAAACATTTCTGCTAAAAAGGCTGTTGGAGTTTTGATACAGATTGCATTGAATATATAGATTTCTTTGAGTAATATTGACATCTAAAAATTGGTAAGCCTCCAATTGTTGAGCACATTGTATTTCTTTATGTCTTTTATTTCTGCAATGGTTTATATTTTCAGTGTACAAATCTCCCTTTCTTAGATAAATTTATTCTTAGATATTTTAATCTTTTATTTGCTATTATAAATTCAATTTTTCCTTAGTTTCATTTTTGAATTATTTATTGCTTTTTTATAGAAATACAACTAATTTTTGCATGTTGAGTTACCCTACAACTACTCTACAACTTTACTGAATTTGTTTATTAGATCCAGTAGCTATCTTGAGGATTTTGGGGGGCTTTGTAATCTTTTGTGACTCTTTAGGACCATTTGATTTATGAATAGAAATAGTTTTACTTCTCCCTTTCCAAATTAGATACTGTTTATCTTCTTTATTTTATTGCTATACCTAGAACTTCCAGTACAATGTAGACTAGCAGTGGGGAAAATGGCATCTTTGTTTTCTTTCTGATCTCAGAGGCATGCTTTCAGTCTTTCACCACTGAGTATGATATTAGCTGTGGTATTTTTTATAAATACCCTTTATCATATTAAGGAAGTTTTCTTCTATTGCCAGTTTTCTGAGTGACTTTTTAATCATGAAAGCATGTTGGATTTTGTAAAATGTTTTCACTGCATCAATTGAGATGATCATGTAGTTTTTTTCTTTTCATTCTACTAATATGCCATATTACGTCTATTTATTGTCTTATGTTGAACCATTCTTGCATTTTTTTCCTTCTCTCCTCTCTATTTGGAGCTACCATAGTGCATATATTGATTCAATTTTTGTTGTTGTTGTTCTCCCACAGGTATCACAGTCTGTTCACTTTTCTTCACTTTTTTCTTCTTGCTCCTCTGACTAAATTTCACTTATCCTTTTCCAATACTCATTGATTCTTTCTTCTGCCTGCTCATATTTGAAGTTGAACACCATTGGTGATGTTTCATTTCAGTTGTACATTTCAGCTCCAGAATTACTATATATTTCATTTTTGTAAGTTCTATTTCTTTATTGATATTCTTATTTTGTTCATGCAGTATATTCTAATTTCCTTTAATTTTTGTCTATGATTTTCTTTATCTCCTTTATTATATTTATAACAGTCATTTTGTAGTGTTTTTCTAGTAAATTCAATATCTGAACTTTCTTTGGAATGGTTTCCGTTAACTTATGTTGTTTCTTTGAATGAGACAGACTTTCTGTTTATTTTGTGTATTGCGATTTTTTTGGAATCTGTTTATTTTAATAGTATGTGCTAACTGTGTAGATTAAATTCTCCCCCTTTATGAGAATTTGCTGGGGTTTTTTTTAATTGTTGAGGGCTTATAATAGTCTATTTTTTTAGTGACTTTACAAACTATTTTTCTGCGAAGACTATATTCCTTGTTGTGTTTGGTCTCTGAAGACTCTTTCCCTTAGTCTAAATATATCTGGTATTTTGTCAGATTTCCTTGAGTGCCTGAAGCCAAAAACCAAACCAACCAACCAACAAAAACTTGTCTAAAACATTTGAAGATTGTCTCTGCTGAGCACTTCTTTAAGACATAGAAACTGAGCCTAGGGATCAGCCTGAAGTGAAAGCTTAGAATCTTCTCAGATCTTTTTTGAGCATACATCTTACTTTTGACATGTGCATGGTTTTCTCAGTTCTTCAGTAAATATGGGTGTTTTTGAATGGGAAGGGGAATGATAGGAGCCTTTGGTCATCTTGTCAGCATTCCATTTCTTGATTTGAGTGCTGATTGTGTTACTTTGTTTATTTGTGATTGACCATTCCTGCTGTATAATAATGATATGTATACATTTCTTCTGTCATTTATATTTTAATAAATATTAATGTAAAAATGGTGTGCTGTGTATTTCCAAATATGTTTTACCACAAGAATGCAAGAGTGCTATGACTGCAAGAACTCTTTTAATGTAAATCATTGTAGTGAAAATTTAAAATAGAAACATCGTATGATTATAATAGTTTTAATTAAACTCCAAGTGAAAATTGGAGATTGTATAAATAGGATAGAAACACCTTATGAGAAGCTAATATCAGTTCTCTTCCAAAATACAGTTTGTATTATGAAAAGATGAATCTACATAGATGATACATAGATAGATACATAGATAGATAGATAGATATAGATATAGTCAATTCTCATTATTTGTAGTAGTTATGTTCTATATAGTCTTGTTAAAAACTGAATTAGAAATATTGAGCAGTTGCTTCTAGGGGAAATACAGGGTTAGATTCCTGAGAGCGTCAGGTCAAACATTTTTGTCATCCAGTCAGCACATGTTTTATGAGTATTTCTGTTTAAAGACATCTTATTTACTATATGTTCTTGATTGATTAACATTGAACTTAACAGACAACAGCACTATAACTCATGTTTAATTAAGGTGATCTATTACATATGTTTTCTTTGAAATATGGCATATCATAGCTTTCTTGGACTCACAGCATGTCAACACTACAATTCGGGCCATTTTAAGAAGTGGTGTCACTGACAAGAATCCCAAATTTTTTTTTTTAATTACTAAAAAGACTGTGAAAAGGATGCTTATCTGTAGTATGAGAGCTAAAACAAGGCTGAGCATCGCTCTGTTAAACCTTATCTAAGAATGTGTTCATTGGGTGACTCAGTTTTTACTGCTCTGCACATGTACAAGAATGATTATTGAAGTACCATCACTAGTGTAGATTTGAGGGTTACAAGTAAATTTTATTAAGTTTGGTAATTCTCCAATATGGAACCCATAAATAATGAGAGTAAACTATATTAATATATAAATATGTATTTATATACATATATTTGTATGTATGTATTCATATATAAATATGCATCCCTCTGTTTATGATTATATAAATATAGACAAACATATGGAAGTTTTATTATGAGGCTTTGAATATGGGTAACTTAGGGCAGAGAAGTATAAGGAGAGGGAGAAAACTTTCATAAAAGTAAAAGAAAAACTATACATTGAAAAGACTAATGACAAGTATGATTTTGTAATGTAAATAATTAGTTTGAAAATTCTAAGCATGGATTATTGAACGTCTGATGGTTTTGAGTATTTCAAATCTTTCAAGTTTCTCTGTGTATAAAAATGTTCTAATTTATAAGCTAAACTTTTTGCACATTTAGAGGAAGATAAATGAGCACACATTATCATAGTTGCATTTTTTGACACAAGAATAAAAGATGACTTAATGTCTCTAACCAGTTATTAATTAGAAATAAATAAATCTGAGTAATTGGTATATTAGAATTTTATTTAAGTGAAATTTTATATATATATATATATTATATATATACACACACACAAATACAAACAATCACAGCAGCTAGAAGAATAAACACTGCATGGTAATCATGTTCCTACATAAAGGTTTGGGGTGAGGTGAGTTTTGAAGAAATAGTGCCGTAGTCTACTCAATACCCTTGTGTATTGCCTGAATGATTTACAATGAGAATTACTGATAATTTGTTACTTGTCTAATTTTTAAACAGACAAAATGATGCTAAAATATCCTCAATACATTTCAAATTAGGGCTTAAATTAATAAAATTCTGTAGATATTTTACTTGTTTTTTTTTAAGTTAGTCTCATACAGGAAAAGAAAAAAGAAACAAAGTACAAAGCAAGATTTATAAAAATGAACAGACACATTCAGGAAAAAATGTACTGCTCACAAATGACTTAAATTGCAAACTCCCCAGTCAGCGATTCTAGATCTGAGCCGAGTTTAGTTTTGCTGGTCCATTGCCTTATAACTTGCAGTCCGTCCTTCGAGTTCTACAGATGCAGTTTCACAGTTTAAAAGTTTTTACTTATTCTTTTCCTAGGTTCAAATTCTCTGTCTCCACATGTTGAAAATTCTGTCTCCACCAGTCGAAATCCTTACCAGCTTTGAAGATTCAGCTTAGGTGTCACTTTCATGATTTTCTAAGCCTCTTAATCTGAAATAATTGTTCTTGTCTTGACACCTTAACAGTGCTCTCTTTTCTGTTACAGGTAATTTATATGACCTTTTGCCTCCACTATTAGGTGGTGAACTCCTTTTGAGGCAGAGGCATTGTGTTACTGATTACTGAGTTTCACTCCACCTCCAGAAAAATTCCTATTACATAACAGATGCTCCACAGATCTTTTTTGAGTTGAACTGACTGAAATTCTTGTTCTTGTTTCATCTTGACCACAGCACAGCCTCCAGAAGCATGCTGGTGATGATAGGTAGTGATTCTTTTGCAGATTCTCAATGCTAAATTGTCACAGATGAAAGCACAGTTAAAATGAGAGTTCATGTAGTTATTCAAAAGCCAGTTTTGAATATCTTTAAAGGTGTGTAACTTTCAGTGTCACATCAGGTATAATTAGTTGGGAAATACTCAGCAAAATTATTTTTCCAATTATGCCTCTTGAATAGATATGACACCTAGAGTTTATATTTTGTTAAATCTCTTATGAATTGTTTATCCACTTCTTTGTGTTTTTTCTGACATTGATTTCCATGTCTCCATCACACTTTTAAATTATGCTACAGAGGAAAAATTCTTAATCATGAGGTTAGGTGTAACACTAAATGTAGGAGACTTCACAGTGCTTTTCCACTGGGTGCTGAGGTTCTGGTCCACTTTAAAAGCAGAAACAATCACTGCCTTAGTGTCAAAGAAGGAAAGTAATTGCCCTAGTAATAATTGGTTAGATATTTTATTAAATAAGGAGAGAAGGAGGGAAAGGCAGTTTCCTCTCTCATGGAAGTCCTTCAGTATAAACAGAATTCCTTTTTTAAGGTGAAGATAGGCCTTGGAACAAGGAATATAGCATGAAAAGTAGAAAAAGGTGGGTCGTAGATGAAGAGAGATGTTGACATCAGGAATGGAAGAGAAACGAACTCTTGAACACTAAATGGCCTAACACAAACTCAAATGTTGCTTATGCTAAATTCTTTAAAAAGTGTCAAGTGTTAAATTAGTTCTAAAATTCAAAGTCCTTTTCATTTCCTCCTTTCGAAATCTCCCCAGATAGTTTATACTTCATGATAGCTCTTTAGGCATAGCTATTCATATTATACTTTACCATATTTTCTTAGATAAATTTGAAAACATCAGACTATGATTAATAGATGATAAATGGGTCAGAATCAAACATTATCTACTATTGTCAGAGGTGGGACTAGGTGAAGGGGTGTGAATAAATTGTGTAATTCTATCTCTTCCATGGAAAAACGTTACTCAATATACATGATGGTATGTTAATGTCATTTTCATTTATGATAGAGTATGTTACATATCTGTATTTATAACATGCCCCTATCATGTACTCTATAAAAGCAGGAGATGACAATCATATATAGATAAAATATATACTGATTTGATTAATATAGCATAAGTAGGAAGCATGTGGCATATTGTTTAAAAATATTTTATGGAATTTTATTGACTTGATTTACAGAAGAGTAAACTATTTGATATCTTTGTAAACCTCAAGTGACACATATCTATTTTTTCTATAATGGTAGAGCTAATTGTATAGATTAGTTATCTGATTTATGTGGCATTATCTGTAAAGCATTTAGCTTAGAAACAGTTTGTCCCATAGGGATGATCCATAAATGTATACTGTATACTTTTAAATCATAAATTCATATAACACATTTAATGTGTTTAACCAAGCAGTGAGACTACTAGAAAGTCATACTTTAAAATGTTTAAAATTAAGGTCTTTATATAATTACAGATTTTTGAATGGCTAGAAAATTTAAATATAATTTATTGTTAGCCACAATTTGAAAACAGAAGAAACTAAGACAGGTTAAGTATTTAATGTAAGGCAATGGTTGTTGAAATAGATATTATTTTTGGTCATGAAAAAGGTTAGCTTCCCTAGTGTCAAATTCCATCTTCTATGAAGATGAACAGTTTACACTGAGTGGAAAAGAATATTCAGAGAATTCAGAAACATGCTTACTGATACCAAGGAGAACAAGCTACTTCCATTTCTGATCTGTAATAAAGGAAATGATTGAAAGCAGTGAGAAAATGAAAGGAGTGGAACAATGAAAATAGTCATTTTATTGCACATTCACAGTCTTATTTTATGTAAGACTATGAAATAAGGTCATAATCATCTGATCTACCAGTAAAACAGTGCTTTACAATTGAAATACCTACTTGACCATAAAACCAGAAGCCTCAAGTTTGAATATATGGCAGTATGGTTATGTTAGTTAAAATCCCCAGGACTGTATTTCAAATATCTCTTTAAAATAGATGACCAAGTGTCTCAGTATGGTTATAATGATAGGGAAACACAAATCATGTTGCACTACATAAAGTACTGGCCTTCTTGAAATGAATTAATTGCAATAGAAAATGTTATACAAAGAAAACCCATATAATTAAAAGAAAAAGAAGCTACACTGGGCAGATACTTGAAACTGTGCATTAGTATCTGGTAATGGAAATTCACACATTGATAATCTTTTATATGTTTGTTTTTTTTTCCCTTTTCCTATTATTAGCAGTTATCTACTATGTAAACAGCTCTGCTTACACAAGTTTGCTTGGTTTTGATGAAAAAATGCTGAATTTAAAAAGCAACCTTAAAATTCATACAATGCACATTAATAAGTGAGTGTATTTGTGACAATATGAACTTTAATACATTTAACATTCTTTCCATATTCTACATATACATATAAGGTGTATTGTTGAGGGGAAAACTCTCTCTGCCACAAATTTCTGTAGAAAAGCTGTGCTTAACTGACAGCAGTAAATCTTACAGGATAAATGATGTTACTATTTTTCTTCATGCAAAGGTAGCTCAGAACAGGACAGAATTAGGACAATAACTGGGATCAGTTTACTTTAGATACCCACCATCCCTTGCTATATGCTAAAACTTCCATTTCTGCAGAAATTATTATTTATAGGTTTAATTTTGCTACTGTAGCCATTGCAAATTTAATTCCATAATGAAGACAGGAGAAATAAAACAATGTTTTATCTCCTTCATGACTTCTTAATAATTGTTTACATAAATTATGGAATCAGAGGTCCTAAAATGACAGTGTTTTTTCTACTCATACATCAGCAATAATAAAACACTGATGTCGTACATTGGTGGATTGATCTGAGTGCTATACAGATTTTGGTCGTATACAGCAGGTAATAGATGAAGGTGAAATAGGCCTTTATATACCTTGTATGACTTTATAGACATACAAGGTGGCATAAAAATTAATATCATCTGGATAATACTACATTTACATATTTCAAAACATGAATTGGAAGATCTACACTGATAAAACATTTTTGCTCCCACCGCTGTCCCCATTATGTTATGCCTCCATTGACATTATGTCTCCTCACCGTCTATACTTAACTACTTTTTGTGTTTTAATTTACAAGACTTATCTATGGAAACAAAAACAAATGTTAATATGTATATTCTTATTTCACCCCAGTACTAGACAGACAGAATACATGATACATGCAGTTGTGCAGCTTGATTTATTCTTTTTCACTCAAACTTATCTTCTGAGGATCTTTCCATATGAGCACATCAAAAAATACAGATCCTTCTTTATTCAGGTACACACTATTCTACTGTGTGATTTATTTATCTGGTATCCTGTTGCTGGCCACTAGGATCATTTGCCTGAGTTAATGCTTGTATAAATATTATTTGTACAAGTGCACCTGTAGGTATACAGGTGTGGAAGGGTGTTTGTAGGACAAAGTCTAGGAGAGGGTTGCTGATTGAAAAAGTCAGTGCATATTTAAAGTTGATTGATAATGCCAGAGTTCCCTGCACAGGTATCATTTGTACTCCTTCTAACTATTTGTGAGAATTTGAGTTTCTCATGCTCCTTCCAACCCCACTCAAGTGCATAGTCAACTTGCAGGAATTCTTCGATATTCTGAGAGGTGAAGATGACATTTCATCATAGTTTTTTTTTTTTTTTTCATTATAGTTTTAATGTATGCTTCTCTCACTATGTAGGATTGAATGCCTTTTTTATATCCAAACACATAATATTTCTTTCTCTGTGAATACTTGTCTTTATTCTCTGTCCATATTTTTATGGGATAGATTTCTAAGGCTTTTTAAGATATTAGACTTAAATATCAGTTTTTTGTTAGTACTTTAAGTTACAAATATTCCCTTCAATTTGTCATTTGTCCTTTGATTAGCTGCTTCTGTTTCTCTTCTCCTCTCTCTCCCTCTCCTCCTTCTCGTCTCTTCCAAACATTTCCTTCCATAGTTTATAAAGACATTTTAAATTTAACTCGTGTTTTCAGGAATTTCAGAGCTGGAGAGATGGTTTTACATCACTCTGAGCACTAATCTGACCAATTTCTAGCATAAACCAGAAAATGTGTGTGTCTCCTTGGAAAATATCTCACTGTATTAGTCTTTAAGTTCCATCTCTCTCCTTTAATATGTTTTAATTACATGGAAAGAAACAGCCACAGACACAAAATATATTAAATTGGGATGCATGTCATTGCACCTGTAGGTATTAACTTACTGTGTTAGCTCTGTCTTCCCACCCAAATATCAAAACTCATGGAATCTGGTTAATGGACATAATGAGCATAACACACTAATTAATTTAAACTGCATTTTTTAATGCTAAACTTTTCAAATATTCAGCTTATCACCTTCTTCTCATATTGTAGGAGTTAATTTTAAGACCTAAATACAGGTGAAAAAAAACCTAAGGGCAGTAATATGACAATGTCATTAATTTGTGGGTCTATTTTTGGTATCATGCAAAATAGAAATGAAACATTTTAATAGACAGAAAGATTTTGATATTTGTTGTTTTGGAATAAGGCATTTTCTGGTCTATAAAGAAATACTGTGAGGTTGTTTTACTTGACTTTTATTTATATTATTTTTTATACTAAGAATCTTGTAAAGAAACCTATTTTAAATGCTTAGAGCCCATGCACCGCACACACCAGTCCCCCGTGTGCCCTGACATGTGCCCGGCTGAGGGATCTCCTGCGGGTGCCTGAAAGGTGATATGCCTGTTGAGCATCTAATTGTCAGCATAGTATCTGAGAATTCAGAAAAATGAAGCTGGCAACAGGACTGTTGGTCTGGGTAATGTTTTAAAAAAAAAATCGTTTTACCAAGAACATTCACTTTTTTAGGTTGACCAATAAATTTTATTTCACTACATTTACTTCAGATGTAATTACAAAAATTAAAAAAAAAGAAGATTCATTATAGTAATGTTATTTGTAACATGATTTCATACTAATTGGAGATTATGTGCAAATCAAGATTGAGAGGCATCACTTTGCAGATTTTCCACTACACTCTATACACACCTACTTCATTTTAGGGGCTCTGCCCACCCAATTTTTGTGCCATGGCCCAGTCAAGTTCTCATATCTGTCTTCCCATATCATGAATTCTCCTGGGCCTCATCTTTTCTTGTGCTGCAGTCTTGAAGTATCTTTTTGGAAGGCGATACACACACAGGGTTCATTCTGTTTGCCTCTTTTCTCTTATACGTTCAAACCTGCACTGTCTGTTGTCTATCTTTTATATATCTTGTCCAATTTTCTAGTTATTTAAGGCAGAAGGGCAAATATGGTCTATGCTACTTCATCTTGTTCAGAAGTAGGCATTGTTTATTATTGTTTTAATTTGATAATGTATATGGGTCATTCCAATTAATTTATAAATATGTTTTTATTGTTCTAACCTTGGAGAAAAGTGAAAACCATTGTGGTAACAGTGCAAGTGTATCCTAATCTGTCAATTTAATGTTCCTACCAAAGTTAAATAGATTTTACTTGTTATTAAGGCATTTTAAAATTCTTAAGGAAAAATGAATTTGTTTGTAATGCTAAGTTATTACGTTAAGGTAAAATATATACACAAATGGGATGTAGTCATTTGTAATAGAACATTTTATGGAATTCAGGATTAGTGATTTTAATCTCTTGTGGCTGTGTGGTCCTAGGCACTGTGATGTTTTAGTAACCCTACACCAGATATGTAGACTCTCAAGGCTATGGGTATATTGTTTTTCCAAAAACAAGGGAATGGATTGTAATAAACATGGAAACAGTGTTTTCTTCATGGTATGCTTTGGGATTTATGCAAGCCTGATTTAGTGATGTGTGGATGTGTACACGTTTTTATCTCAAGCTTTCATTTCCAGCTATTTTTTTTTAAAGTTTGGAGTTGAAAGAAATTTGAAAATAATTTAATTTGTAATGGAATTCTGAACATCTTTCTTTACCTTCTTTATTCCTGCATTAATGTTCTTTAATAAAGTGTGAATTTTTAAAGTGGGATGTTTACAGACACACATTCCTGGATTATTTTTGATTTGGGAAGGACGGGAATGGAGGAAAATGAGAAAATTCATTGCAGTACATTTCTCTGCTCAGTAGTGATTTTACCCATGTCCTAAATCTAACATTACTTACCATATTTCATAGGACTCTAGGAACAACTGTCTGTACAAAGTATTAATGTATCATTAAATGAAAAACAAAAACATTCAGCAGTAATCAAACTTGTCAAATATTTTTAAAAAACTAAAGTTTGACTTTTGCCATCTAGTTCAGATGAAATAAAGACTATGCAAACTGTCAATACTGGTACGTAAACAAGTCAATCTCCTTAAGACACACACAAATACATGCACCTAATGGTAGGGACGGCTGAGTACAAAGGCCTGAATGTAATCAGGGCCATGGGAATGGAATGGTCAACTCAGCATGGCAGAAGAGAAGTCATGTGTGTGTGTAACAAGCTTTTTGATGAAGACTGCTGTTAGGATGACTTGGTCCTCTGTCCTGTGCTTGCTACTTTAGGTCTTAAATATTTATCATATGATATCATCTTAAAATCTAAGGTTTTCAGTGTCCCCAAGAGAATGGCAAGGTGGATACATTTAAGTATGTTTTCTTCATTTAAATCTATTTTGGATAATTTGAGAAAAATAAGAATTTATGTAAAAATGAAATATTTAAATATTAAAAGAAAAACATAATTATAGATTTCACATTTCTTCTTGCACCTTTAATATTGTTTTCCTATAACATATTCAAATTGTGAATTTATTTCAACGTATTTTTTCACTTTGACAAGTATGTTTTTAAAGCTGTTTGTTCCATAATGTGTCAACAATGGTCTAGCTGTTAACTTTGAAAAGGAAAGTTGGTATTAGGAAGGCAAGGAAAATAATTTATTTGTAAATTCTAAAATAACTCCCCTTTATCTCTTACTTGCATCTTTGCATTTATTAATCAACATATATAATTTGTCCAAATGTAATTTTTATATATTTTAATATGGTTACAAACATATAGATGTGAATTGGTTTGTTAGTAGTCCTTTTACAGTCTTGCCCTTAAACTAGGGTAAACAGGAACCATGTTCCTGCAGGTACCCTTACTCTTTGAAGTCCCTTATCCAACATTTCTGAGCCCACTTCAAGTAGCTGAAACAGCAGGTCCAGTAGCGCCCTCTGGGAGGAGTGGCAGAGTCTGGACAGGCACTTGTATGAGCCTGATCCTGTTCTAACCCTTTTGAGTGTTCTGACTCTCTTCCCAGTGTAAGCAGTTCATCACTTTCCTCAGAGAGCCCTGGAGAATAGGTCTATGGTATCCATCCAGGACCCGGTTCCAGGAGGACAGACTAATGAGTGCATCACTTACACTTGCTGGTAGGGTATTTTTTCACAGAAACTTGAGAGATTGGCTTACAAATGTTGCTGACATGCTGAGTTGAGGTGACTCTGACACAAAATGAGGAAACTTCTTAGGCGTTGATTGGCACCTAAATAAAGCAAAATAAAAAAAAGAAATACTTTACACATTGGTTGGTACATTTGTATGGTTTCTGATGAGAAGTCTGCTGTGATTCTTTGTCTCTCTGTATAAAATATCTTTTTTCTCTGGCTGCTTTTAAGATCTTCTACTTGTTATTGGTTTTAAGATATTTGATTATGATATGCCTTGGGAAAATTATAATAAGTAGGCAGGTAGAAATTAGTGAGCTATTACAAAGGATATGGTACTTAACACTACTGCAGAAGCTTTGGACATACTTTTGGAGAAAGTGATATTTGAGCCAAGTCTTAAAAATATTGATCAGATGGAACGGACAAAAACACCTTCCAAGCAAAGGGTATATTCACAGGTTATTTGGGGGAACATAGACTATGAGGATGCGGAAGTTTCAGTGTGAGGATAGGGCCAATCATAGGGACTGAGTGCTTGTTTGCATGTGTATAGTTGGAAATGCTTAGAAAAGAGCTAAGAAGACAACATAAGTAGTTTGAAACTCAAGTTAGCCACTCTGAGGAGAAGTTAGGGCCCATATATTTATTGGATAGGCATAGATGTTATTTGAAGTCACAGGGAAATTTCAGACTAACTGGCACAGAGGATAGGAAATGCAAGACTGACACAGATATTTTCTAAAAGTTCATAATGCCTAAGGGTCATTACTTCTCAAATGGACTATTGTTATAGTCCCTTTACTCATCTGTCTGTTCTCAGTTTTACCTTTGATGCTGCTACTAGATTTGCAAGTTAATGTTCACACTCACACACATACAAACACACAATCTAGTTTGTTTTTTTCAAAATAATTCTGATAACTTCCTACTAACTATGGAATCAAATTGAAAGTCTTTAGGCTTGTAATCAAAAGGATATCCTTTTCTGTGCTCTTAGTATGTTTGAGACATTAATTGTCTTCATTCAGTACTCCAGTGCCCCTGAATGCATGGGAAGGAGGCATAATATAAGGTCTCTCTTTGAGAAATTTTCTTTCCTTCCACGTTACAAAGTTCTTCTCCCATGCATTGCATATTCAGGAGAATAGTCTGATATCTGTATGATAACTCTCCTAGATGGTACCAAAACACTTTGTTTATGATTTTTACAATAATTAACATTTTTCTGTACTAATAAGTTGTCTTTCATTTAATAAGTAAACAGACATCTCTCCCCTAACTTTTCATGTCAAGCTACATAGCCTTAGAGAAATATGAACAAATTAATAAAAACATACTCAAAAGGGGATAAAAATATTATAATAGTGTACATTGAATTAAATAAATTATACAAAATAAATATTGTTGGCGCAATTGTATTGAGTATTTCAACAGGGCTTTAGGACTTCTGGCTTCCTGTTGAGTTTGGTCAATGAAGATCCCCTGCAGGAGATGGGAAACAGGTTGGATAGTAAAATCTGGGTAGCTACTTCCTCGTTGTGTCTTTGCAGAAGGCTGACTATGCCCTTCACACAAAATCACTGTCTACAGAACTCTCTCCTCTCTTCTCTGCTGGACTCTGGTTTTCACTCCAACTTTTATCCTTTGGGGACTACAAGTTATTATGGCATAGCTTCTGGTAACTCCAGGTTCTTTTCTATCTGCTGTGGCTCTCCTTCACCACAATTTCAAAATAGTCCTTTATAAATTATATTCTCCTCAATTTATCATATTAGGGTAACCTATCCATTTTATGTTTGGACCAAAACTTTGGTTATCAGTCTTGATTTCTTTATAACATTATGAAAATATGAAATTATTTATTGGTTTACTTTTTACCAGATCTGCCCACTAAGCACAGGGACTTTTTATAACTTAACGATGAAGAGAAATTGTACCTGACGTTGTTAAATAGGCAAGGTGCTAAAGGCTACTGCAATAGAGAAAAGAGGTTTAATTCGAGTCTGCTGAGACAAAAACACAAGAGATTTTTAAGGAGGGAGAGGTTTTGATAGAGTTAGTGGAGAAGTCTTGGAGGAGGGTAGAGGGGAAATTGATCAAGTGATTAGGCCATCTGTGCTTGTTAATTGAGACTCACTTAAGTTAGGCACCTACACTCCCACAGAAATGGGAAGTTAGAGGTGTTATCTTCTTTGATGATTATTTCAAAAGGATAACTTCCAGGTCCCGGAAAAAGACACTCCTGGATTGCAAAACTAGCAAGAGGCTCTTAAAAAGATTTACATCTCAAAGAGGCAGAGAAAGTATTTGGAAGTTTTCTAAAGTAAATGTTCTAAGAAAAAGGAAGTCAGGGGAATATAGTCAGGAAGAAAACTCTCTAAGATTTAGTCAAGCTGAGGGGATCACTGAGGCCACTTGGTTTTGGTCACTTGTCCATCACTTTTTTACAAAGAACAGTGAACAATGGCTGCCATTTTTTAAAAAGGTAGCAAATGATAACGTTGACATGCAAAAGGAATTGACTTTCAATTAAAAGCTTGTATCCAGATGCTTTTATGTTCTTGGAAGAGTTTAAATATAAAAGGACTATTCAGTGACTTAGAGCTTTGTAAAATTACATAGCTGGGAGATTTTGAATAATATAGAAAACAAATTCATAGCTTACTTCTTTTAATGATACCAGTGAGTCAAAAATCTTGTGAAGTACATTAACTTTTAGCAGCTACTTTTAATTTTCTGCATATATTTGCATTTTTTCAAGCAGGTGACTTAACTATGTGTGACCACTAGCTGACTCCTTGTTTCCTTAAAAGTACATGCAACTAAAATGATTGGCTGCTAACCAGTCACCAGTTATTTGTATCAGATTGATCAAATAAATTTTGCTCACAAGCACAGCTTTGGTTTACTGGAGAGAAGAATTTTTGGAAGAATTGAGAGAAATGATGGAACACTTGAAAATGTAAATAGAATCAGTTAAAACATCCACTGAAGTCTTTGTGTAAATCCTGTGTGTGTGTGTTTATGTGTTACCAAAATAAATAGGTTTCTGACAAGTAATGATTTTTTTCCCCAGAACTATGAGTCACTATTTAAACTTTAGGCATGAACTAAGCTCTTAGTGGAATCAAAGCTTTGCCTTTCACAATTCAGACATAGTAACTGCTGAGCCTGTGACAAATGCCCATGACAGGGGAGGTGGCGTGGGCCCTCATTAATATCTGCCAAGGTGAGCAGGTAAAGCAGAGATGGTAGAGGTCTCATAGATGCCCTTTCTGGGCATAGTTCTTGAAGACATTCTATTTTTTTACTTCTCAAACTAATCAGAAATACCTTTCGAAATAAGAAATTTAATATCCTGAGTCACAAAATCTTTGTATTGACTTGCACCTAACTAGGGTCCATTTAAAGAATATCTTCATTTCAGTAGAAAGGAATATTTATACTTCTTCACATTTTTTCAGGTGTTTTAACAAATTACATTTTTTTTGTTCCCAAATAATCCTTTTAAAATGTTGTTTTAAATGAAGATAAATTGACATCAAATGATTTTTTTCATGCATTGTGCGAGAAAAATAGGTTTAAAAAATGTGTATTTGTTCTGATGCAGTTTTAGTTTGTATATATTCAGTAAACATATTTAATTATTTTTTGCTTAACTATAATGCCTATTTTTAACTATGAATATTATTACTAGTGAGATAAGACTAAAATTTTAAAACAGCAGTTTTCAATCAAAAATTCTCTTAAAAGTTGATTTTTTAAATAAATTCTCAGTAACTGATACAGATATGTATATTTTTTTCTAGTAAACTCAATTCAAAGCAATTGCAGCAGTAAAGAAGACTAAGTATACAAGTATTCAAGAAAATGAATTGTTAATTTCATAGATGAAAACAGGTCAATCATTCTAATAGTTTAATTCATCTTCCAGTGAAAAAGAAAGCATTCATAAGCTGGATAAATGTAATTGACGGCAAACATATAAAAAGCTAACCTTAG
Organism: Camelus bactrianus; assembly: GCF_048773025.1. Taxonomy (NCBI): domain Eukaryota; kingdom Metazoa; phylum Chordata; class Mammalia; order Artiodactyla; family Camelidae; genus Camelus; species Camelus bactrianus. Next base: position 55,546,472 of record NC_133549.1, on the reverse strand, counting down.
TACCAGTAAAGCATTCTTACATTCTATTTACCTTGTAATCCTGAGCATTCAATTAACTTTTGTGAAGATCAATCAAAAACCAATGAGGCTGCACCTAGAGCCTATTCCTCTAACACCCCAATAGAATACACTCTTTTTTCCAAAACAGACATTTTTTGACATCACAGGTGATACTCATGTGGAAATGGAGGTTAATGGGGGAATAAAATAAGAAAACTTGAAGAAAGATAATGCAGGTTTAGCACAGTAGGTAGAAGCCGCAGAATCATTTTGAAATAATGGATACTTTCTTGATTAGCTCTTTAATTGTACATCCAAGGCTTACTAGCCTGAGGCATGGAAAACCTATTTCCAGTGTCAGTAGTAATGCATCTGGATAAGAGCTAAAGAATTCAGTCTTCAGAAAAATTTCATGTATGATCGATTTGAAGCAATTCAGGAAATACGTAAGGATGTTTGAGTACATATATCAGTTTCATGTATGAGTGGTGTCCTATGGGTACTTTCTTCAGTCTCCATATGTACTTTTAATGCAAAAACTAGGTTGAATAATACTACATGTCTGTTCTCTTCCCTGGGGAACATAAGAATCTAACAGGTAGCTTAAGTTCCTTAGAAATAGTTGGCATGTAATGTAAGATTCCATATATAAATAGAATTGAGAGTAATAAATTATGTGTTGAATTTCTAGCAGCTCATTTTCCTGTGAAATGGTGCAATACAGTTTCAAACCACAAAAACCTTGTAAGTTGAATTCTGTTTATTTTGGGTCTATTTACTTTTCCGGCACAACAATTTTAAAAAGAGGTATTTTTAAGTCTGATACAAGATCTCATTTTTTCTTTTCCCTTTGATGCGCCCTTTCTGAAATAGCAACCATACTTCTGCCATTATTTTTTATTGTACTTTGAGAATAACTTATATATTCAAAAATACTTTCTAATAATTTTAATTATATGTGGTTTTTCCTTTTCTTGATACTTTTAAAAAATATTTGAGAAAGCAGGAAAAGTAACAGAATCTAAAGGTTAAATCTCAAGTTGAAAATATTTTGAGGCTACAGGGGTAAATAAAGTGCCTAAAGGAGTGTTCTAAATCTGCAAGTGTAATAGGGAAGTATCAGCAATGATCCTTTTCAATGTATTAAATGAGCCCTACTCTGCAAAGAACTGGATTAGATTATGAGACAACAGTATGTAAGACAGTTTTTCTGTGTTTAAATAAATAGAGGTAGGGACAAAGAGATAGAAAACACTGATAAGTCACTTACTTCTAAGGTGATGTGAAAAGATCTTTGAGGATCACATGGGAACAAGATTTGAAGAAATATTTAAGGAGGGATTTGATGTGGTCCAAACTGTAGTATAAATGATGTTAAATCACTTAAATATAACATTCTTTAGAGTGGAAAATCTTAAGATGATTAAAAAAAAAATACAAGATCAGTAGGAATAGAGGGGATGATGTGTTGAGCAGTAGAATTGATGAAGAAAGACCAAGTTTTTGCAAGCTTTCGATGCTGTGTGGATTGTGAGCTAGTGATTCCAAGTGGATAAAAGTCACAAAAAAACAGTCTGGGAGGACAGAGTAGAATCTAGTGTGTTATGAGGTGTGATGAAAAATTTTAGGTTTGAGGGGTATAGCACGTTGGGTGACTGGGCATCTAGGAACGATCTTTAGTAAGGAACTATAACTGTGGTTTTCAGTCCTTAAAAACAGGTCAGAGTTAGAAATAAATATTTAGGAACCATAATACTAAAAGTAATGAATATCATGGATGGGATTGCCCCCCAAAAGGAATATAGAATTAGAATAGAAAAAGATGGAAAGCAAATATGAGAGACCATCAAAATACACAGAGCAGGCAGAGGGAAAATATTACCTTAGAAAGAATGTTTTAAGGGAGGTAGGAGGTAACTTGTTAAGATAAGAAAATAAACCATTGGAACCTTGGGTTATCTTATCTTATCTTAGCAGGGACCTATTTATTAGACTAGTAGATCTAATTCATATTATAATGGATTTGTAAGTAAAATAATATGAGGGAATAGAGTAAATACAAGCATTTTGGTGTTTAAAGGAAGACAAGAACAAGGGAATCAGGCTAAGAGAAAAGGAATTTTAGGAAGGATAACTTGATTTTTTGAATGCACATGTAAGGAATCATTTATATGTAGAGATTGAAGATATAAATGATAAATTATATATTTGAAGGAATAAGGTAATGAGGACATAGGAAGTTATGTTAGTATTCTTTTAGTTACAAAGTAAGAAATTTCAAAATAATTACTAAACTAAACAAAAAAATTGTTTTCTAATAATGGAAACGATAGGGATTTATTCACTTCAGAAGATACAAGGCTTGACCGTCCAGGAAAGCATACATGGCAGTTAGTGGAATGGCAACTGGAATTGGGTGTAAACTACAAACAGGAGGACCTTGGGTAGAGCACAAAGTCTGTTCCACTCATGATTGATGTTCAGCCCATGTGCCCTATAACAGCTGTACCAATTATTAAATTGAAAAAATATACCCATATGCCCATACTGACTGGTATATAATCATATCAAAATCTTCCAATTATCTTTCTTTTATCCAAAGAACTTAATTTCCCTCAGGAAATGTCCATCATCCAGATTAAAAAAAAAAAAAGGATGATTTCTGGCAAAACTAGGGAACTATAAGAACTGGCTCCAGCTGTGATATCTTTATCATTTTGGTAGGAAAAGCTGTACCATTCTCATAGATGCTGAATACTGTTTATGGTTTTAGCAATACAGGAACTCTGATAATGCAGGAGAAAATACAGGTCTGTGATTTGAAAGCATTAACCAGCTCAGCAGGGAATTCATAAATGCACATAGTGAAAGTCAAATGTTTAATGAAACTAAAATCAGGAAACTGAGCCAAGGTATCAAAGAGTCAAGGATGCAGGTTTCTGAGAGACGTTATGGCCTTGATCCAACCAGTCCTTTTGCAACTGGTAAAGGAGTTTGAGTCCTGCGGTGTTATTAATCCATATAGCACCTGGCATTTACACTGGACCTATTATATCTTCAGAAACAGACTGAAATTATTTTTACCTACCAAATGTCAAATAACTACTATAATTGCATCTGACTGTTTTTCCTTTCCCATGTACTCTAGAAGTACACACTGGCCACTTTGTAAAAATTACAGAAAAGGTGCTACCTAAAGACAGACGAATCAGGAAAGTCATCACTCTGGAGACGATTGGAAGAGAGTCCCCCATGATTGAAACTGACTCCTCCACGTTATGGCTGCTGGCTTGGTGAGCAAAGCATGGAATGGATTTCAAGCCCCACTTGTGTGCCTTTAGCCAAGTACTTTCAATAAGGCACAGTCTATATATCTGGGCTGGGCCCCCCTATTATCCTCCCCCAGGTGCTCAGGTGCTTTGATACTTCTTGGACTGAGCTGATTAAACTGGTTGGTTATCTTGGATCAGACTAATCTAGCCTTTTTGAAAAGTATATACCAAAGTAGCTCTGGATTAGTCAGAGTGGATTTCACAGGCTTTGTACTTCCCTCCTCTTGTTGAGCCTTCACAGTGACTCCTCATGTCCTCCTTTGTTCTGTTCTGCTCATAATCACTTAAATATATGGGCTTGACAACACTGGCTTTAAGCTTTGGGGAGAAAGGTGTCAGAACTTATCTTAAAGTAAAAAATTTTCACTAATCCCTTTTCCTGCAGAGTCGTTCTGAGTTTGTTTTTCATAGCTGCATATAAACTGCTTCTATACATCCCAAGTCCAGTTGTTTATTATGTCTTCCCTTTACTTTAAACTTTTTCCCTCAGAAGGTAAGCCAACCTTTCACATGTATACAATACACAGAAAATACATTATTTATGAGTTTGAATTGCTTGAGCTCTCGCTATCATAACATGCATTGCAAGTTTTGATATATTATGATTAAAAATAAATTTTAAAAACTTTGATTTTATTTTTCAAATAGGCCCATGGACTACATTTGGAAATGGATGCTTAAATCTCTAAGGCCCTGTGACAGAACAATATTTCATATGGGGGAAAGTCTCTCTGGTGGCAGTCTGTTCCAATGCATCACTAGTACAATGGTGCTCTGAAAATATACTACCTAGTCTCATCTGTCAGTGGAGCACTAGGGAGAGGGGAGAAGTCAGTTTTGTTATTTATTAGTGCAATGTGTCATCACAGTGTCATTAACTGGTGCTCAGGCACATGACCCCAAATATGAGATGCAGTGCTTGTATTTTCATAAATAGTATCTGAATCCAGAATGAAAAAAAAAAAAAAAAACTATGGTCATTATAAGACTTGTCAAAGAGAAAGTGTTATAATTACAGTGTGGTTGCAAACATTGCCAAAGATGTCAGTTAGCAAAGAGAAACTATAATTTAAATTTCCTTTTATAAAGCTTCTCTCTAAAAACTTTGATCACAAATTATAATTAATTTGATATCCTTTATAGCAAATTTTATTTTAAACCAGATTCTTCTCTTAAGAAAAATTATTTTGAACTTGATAGTTACTTTTGATAAGGAATGCACTCTTTGGTTATTGGCTATATCTATAAACCAGTCAATGATGATAGAAGAGAAGAATATTTAATAAATGGATGGGTTTCCCCATAAGGTGTATATTTTTTTAAATAGTCACATTTTTGGGTATCTACAGTATTAATTTAATAAATATTTGTTGTGTCCCTATTACAAGTCTAAGGGTATAATAATAAATATTCCTTTAATACAAAAAGTATTAGTGAGAAAGAGACCTAAACTAATGTCTCTTTTCTCACCTAAATAAGATGAGAAAAAGACAAGCAGGCCTTAGTAGTACTATGACCCATCCCAGTACTTACAGGCTTTAGAAGACTATTGGCTTTGATGTTCTTGCAAGCATGAATAATTACATAAAACCTCAACATCAGACAAAGTTGCTCTAATCACAGTGAATCCAGACAAAAACAAGACCATTGTGTAGTCATGTCTGAGCATAGATAAACACAAACATTGTTCAACACATAAAATACCAAATATCCCACTATTCTGGCTAAAGTAAATGACTTCTGCCTTTTTGCCATTTATAATATTAGTTTTGGTTTGACTGCCCTCCCTATAGATACTATTTATCAAGATACCTAATTCAATTGCTAGGGTCTGAATGTTTGTGTCCCCACAGAATTCATATGTTGAAATCTTAACCCCAAAGGTGATGGTATTAGGAGGTGCGGTTGTTGGAAAGTGATTAAGTTATGAGAGTGGAGCCCTCATGAAGGAGATTAGTGCTCTTATAAAAGAGATCCCACAGAGCTCCCTTGTCCCTCTCTACCATGTGAGGATACAAGGATAAATCTTTGACCCAGGAGAGGGCCTCATTCAACCATGCTGACTCCCTGATTGTGGACATCCAGCCTCCAGAACTGTGAGCAATGAATATCTGCTATTTGTAAGCCACTCAGTCTGTGGCTTTATTAGAATAGCCTAAACTGGCTCAGACACCAGTCATAAAAAAAACTCCATTTCCTGATGACACCCAATCTGGAACAAAGTCTCATTTCCTTAAAGATACCCCAAAACAGCTAACAGTGAAATCCTATATAGTAAGTCTTTTGTAAAACCCTCTTCCTAAGACATCCCATGACTCACCATGGAGTATATTCTCCCTTGCTTCCAACAAATCAGAAACCCAGCTTGTTCAACTGCAAGTGTGTTCCTAGTCATCTTTGGCCAGATGGTATTGACAAAGAAAATGTAATCAGAAGTGAAATAGAGAACAAAATATTCTGGGAGCACAAAGAACTTAGACACAGATGTTGGTGTGTTTGTGTGTGAAAGAGAGGGGGTAGGAGAAGAAGGGGGAGAAGGACAGTCGAGGCAGTAATTGGGCAAGGAGATAAGAGGAGCTGATTCTGGAAGGATAGGAGAATTACAGACACGGGCATATGAGAAGAGGGGAGGAGATTGTAGACAGGAAGATTAGGAGGTTAAAGACAGAGGCAAATTCATTAGAAAACAATAATAATAATAGTTATTATTATTAACTTTAATAGAGTGTCAAGCTCTATTCTACATGCTTTACATTTATTAAGTAATTTAAGTCTGACAACAGCACTGTGGGTTAGCACTCATTATCTGCATATTTTATAGAGGAGTCTGAGGCAGAGAGAGGTTATGAAACTTTCCCAAAGTCACAAAACCAAGTATCAGGACCTGGGCTCACACAACTCTAATTCATCATCTGTGCTTTTAGCTTTGAGTTTCTATACATACAAGGACATATTTGTATTAATGACTATTGAATAAAAATGGAAAATGTTCAGTATTGCTAGATTTGAAATAATATAATTTTTTATTTTTATATTCTAATAACAAGGAGGGAATAGAGCCAAAATGACCATTGACTATCATGCTTATTCCATAGTTAAGTTTTTCCAGGAGTTTGTATTAAAGAAGTGAACAGTGCAGGGATATTTCCAAAGAAACCACAGTAACAATCCATGTGGGAAAGAGAGATCACTTGTGCCTGAGTCACAAAGCAACCCCTATGCCAGTTTATAGCAACTCTAATTAACTGAGACTTACTCTAAAATTTTTCCATCCCATATCCCCAAACCTGCAACAATTTGTGATTTCAGAAAGAGCAGGGATAGGATGGATGGTGGAGAGTAAAATAACAAACTAAAACATTTTCTGCACTTACAGTGTAAAATTACTCTATGACTTAAGTTGGGCAAAAGATAGATGATAAGGAAAACTTTAAAGTAGGTGAAAAATTGAAATTTTAGTTCCTATTGTTATGGTAGGCAGCATAATTGTCTCCCTAAGATGTCAGAGTCTAATTCCAAAACCTGTGAATATGAGATATTATGTAGATTCAGTTAAGAAAAGATTTTCCAGCATTATCTGGGAAGGCCCAATCTAATCATGTAAACCCTTAAAAGCAGATAATGTTCTTTAGCTGGCAGCAGAAAGTAAATTCAGCAGAAGGAAAATTTAGAGAGATTCCAAGGTTCAGAAGGATTTGGCATGCTGATTCAGACTCTGAGTTTGGAGAGGCTCATATCTAAGGACCAAAGAGAGGACTCTAAGAGCTGGGAGTGTGGTCCCCAGCTGCTAATTAGCAAGAAAATGTGCAAGCTTAGTCCTACAATGAAAAGGAACTAGATTCTGCCAACAGCTTGAATAAACTTGGAAGCACATTGATTTAGCATTGTGAAACCCAGGGCAGAGAAACCAGCAGAACCAATCTGGAATTCTAAACCACACAACTGTCAGATAATACATTTAAGCTATTAACTTTGTGGTTATTTGTTACAACACAATGGAAAACTAACACAGTTAGTTTGGACTTTTTTAATATTTCAAAATAAGACTTTTATATCTGTAACTATTAAAAAAGTTACAGGATTTTCTCAAGTTATCCATAGGCAAGTAGGAAAAAAGTTTTTAAAATATGTTTGAACACAGTTGTAGAAAGAAAACAAAATGCTTGCTCACACACATTTAATTGAGCCACTCAGTAACCTTCACATGAATTTTAGGATACGACTTAAAAATTACTCAGAGGCATAGGTTCTAGATACAGATCTCCTGGGTGGTCTCCAAATTTCTGAGAAACAGCCTTGTCAAGAAACAAATAAAGAAGCGCAAGCCAGGAATTGGGCACCTAGGTTGAGTCCGTTGCAGACGGAATATTGGCAAAAGTAAGGTTATCAAGGCCTGAAGTTCATTTTCAGTAGATCTGCCCATCTGAGTCTGGGAAACAGGATGCTCACCTCGGAGAACCACCCATCATGAGGCCAACCATGCCAGTTCCTTCACAATTGCCAAAGCCCAACCCTAAGGCCTCAGAACAAAGACTTATTGGGTTTAAGGTCTAAAAATACTGCACAAGCAGTATTGGTTTTCTTACTCTTCTGCCATCAGCTGTTTGAATTTGTCTTTTTCAGTATTTTTTTCTCTCCTTATCTTCTCTTCACCCTCACAATCCATCCTGCCCATTTCTCTTTTCCCTAACAAGCACATTTTTAGGCTAGTTTCTAGTTTCCCAAAATGTCTGAAGGAAATGATCTCTATAGCAGGGGGAAAAAAAAATCAGGTAAAACATGTCTGCATAAAAAACAAATACCGTTCTATAAGTCTGTTATTGTAACATAGTGGCCTAAGGCTTTCTACACACATAAATAAAAGCTGTGTAATCATTAAGCGCAAGACTTATAAGAGGGCTTATCATCTATTATTGTCAGTTTTCATATATTCAAAATCTGCCAAGCTCTGTGATAAATATTTTATGTATGTTATCTTCTTTAATTGTTAAAACAATACCCTGAGATAGCTTTGTATTCTCATTTTAGGATGAAGAAATTGGACAGTAATATATAGTAGAAGTATAGTTACAGTCAATTGGCCAAATAATAATATAGATGAAGTGTTTAAGAAAAAGAAAATAATTTAATTAGATTCTCTAGCTACTGGTGGAAAATATTGTTAGACTGAACTGAAGAAACGTATCTATTTTATGGAGGAAAGGAGAAACTATTGCATTTTAATCTTACACTCTGAAGATAGTTTGTAATATTTTGGTTGCCATCTTGTCAGATGCGTATAATTTTATAATAAAATAATAAATATATTTTATATATTTATTAAATATATTTATATATAAATATATACTTTAAATATATTTATATATAAAAATAATAAAAAATGCTTCTGGAGAATATATACATTTAGAAGTAAATAAAGAATTCATTCATTCATTCAAGTAGGAAAAATCAGTTCTTTAATGAGAAGAAAATTTCATTGTTCTGAAATTAGGACTCTGAAGAACAGCATGCACATCCAGAGATTAAATTACAGCTGACCTTTGAACAACAGAGGAGTTAGGGGCGCTGACCCTGTGGCCCTGAGCAGTTGAAACTCCGCTTACTGCTATGTCTGCCTCAAAAGCAAAGCAGTTGATAAATGAGTTACTCAAGGGCAGGAAGCTGAAATAGTCTGGATGGAATCAGGACTCAAAATCTAGTTCTTATGTGGAATCTAAAAAAAAAAAAAAGACAAATGAACTTATTTATAAAACAGAAACAGACTCACAGACATAGAAAACAAACTTATGGTTACCAGAGGGGAAGAGGATAGGAGGGGATAAATTGGGAGTTTGAGATTTGCAAGTACTGACTGGTATATATAAAACAGATAAACAAGTTTGTACTGTATAGCACAGGGGACTATATTCGGTATCTTGTAGTAGCTTACGGTGAAAAAGAATATGAATACAAATGTATGTATATTCATGTATGACTGAAGCATTGTGCTGTACACCAGAAATTGACACAATACTGTAAACTGACTATACTTTGATAAAAAAAAAAAAAACCTGTTTGTTCTGATTCTACATTTTGCGATCTCTAATTAAATATAAATTTTTCTCCACACTTAGTTTTCGAAAGATCTATAAAATGAAAATACAGATTCTAGGTTTGTTGAAAAAATTCACACATAAGCGGACCCAAGCAATTCAAACCTATGTTATTCAAGGGTCAACTATAATACCTTGCAAAATTATTTTAGAAATTATGGTCATGATCATGATCATGATAACAAACAGGAAATGCTGCCCCCTTTTTAAAAAAAACTTTGTTTCATGGACTCTTCCACTAGGAGACAACGTGGCAGAATATCTCAAACTGAGAGCCATCAGCTTATCTGGAAATGGTCTTTAGGACTCTTGCTTCTCTATACGGTTGTTAAATTTGGGGTTTTCTTTACTGTAATTTTCCTAAAAAATAGTAAAAGCATGTTTGACATATTAACCATTGTACAGCTGAGGTTTGCTAGCATTTCACAACCAATATGTCTGTGTTTGCAGTCGTATTTTTGACAAGTGAAAAGTCAAATGACCTCGTGTTTTTTGCCAGCAAAGATTCCAGTAGTCTAAATAGTGCAAAGAATCAGAAGAACTGGGTTGTCACACAGTACACTCTAGTGTAGCAGCAGAATTCAAAACAAGAGTTAGTATTATATTCACATTTTGAATAGATATCCTCTTATATTTGAATCACCTATTCAAATGTACCAACCTGCAATGCTCACTAATGAAGTAGTAATACGTATGCCAGGAGTATTTTTCTGTTCTAACAATGATTAGATTACATGCTCATTCAATTCAGAGTTCGTTAAACTGCTGGGTTAATCTTATATTTAAGGTAATGAGATAGCATTATAGTAATCAAATGGCATATCTTTAAAGTGGCAAATCCTCATTAGTGGAGTGTTGGATAAATATGAAGTCTGATTATCTATAATAAGAAAACAAAGCCTTAATACTTTCAAGCTCATATTTTACAACATAGTCTGTAATCAGTGCAGTCTACATAAGTATTACTGAAGGAAGAGAGGAAAAGCAGATTATATATAGAACAGGAGTTGGCACATCATATTTCTGATTTAAAAATAAAATCAGTGATTTATTTTTAACCCAATCTCATCCATCATACTTAATTTTGTTTTTTAATTAGAATTTTACTAATTTGTTCATTTTGTTTGTGATTAATTTGTAAGTTTGTTTCAGATTTACAGTTGCTTAAGCACATATGCAAAAGGAGTTTAAATAGTTCTGTATTTGCACAAATACACTAAAATAAAATGGAGGTGAAAATTATTTGTTATTTAAAAATAACTCATAATTCAAGTTTGAAAAAATTTCTTAACATAAGTACTGTAATAAGAATATTTAAATTTATAACATGTCTTGCACTTGAGAAAAGGCTACATATATCACCTTTTTAGTCTCTAAAAATCAGCTTTTAAGTGATTTGTCCTTTGGTTGTGTGTGTTGTCACTAAAATGGTTATGACCTTGAGCCAGAACAATTCACCCACATTCACTCTCTAGTAATATAAAAATACTTCTTTCCATACGTTTATATATTTATTTGCCAGCCAAATGATTCAAAGTTATATTAAACAGGTAAAAACACTGCATTGAAGAAGCACACTTGTGGAAAATATGCGATGCCAAGACTCATATGAGTTCCTCTTACAAATACTATAAGTTACTGAATGGAAGACACTGTAAATGAAAAGAAAATACAAAAGGAAAAGAAAATGGCCTGTTTGCCTTCATAGACTGATTATTTTATTTTATAATTTGCCCTTGTGCCCTTCTTGAAGTAGTATTGATTTTTCTCAAGTAACTGATAGTAGATCTATAAAGGAGATACATAATGAAGAAAAGCATTTCAAGGGGATTTACTGAATTTACATACAATGAAACTGATACTGGCTCTTGGGAAAAAACAAAACAAAACGAAAAAAAGGCCCAGCTCTTAAGGAAGCTAAATTTCCTCTTATTTTCATAGAGGGTAGTGATTTCTCCATCTCTAAAAAAGTCTGTCTGAAATTTCAGAATTCTAAGTTACAGTATTAAATTTAAGTATTTAAGAAAATGAGTTTTCTACTTAACAGAGTTTATATTTCAAATAAAGCATGTATGTATGTATGTATGTATGTATGTATGTATGTATTTATTTATTTATTGTAATTGAGATTTCAAATATTCTCTCAAGGGCTTGTTTTTACTACAGTTCATTTCAGTTGGTATATTCATGGGTGAAAATCTACCTTTTCTATATTACCAAAATTAGCATTGAGAATTTCTGCCCTTATATACATCTTTTTTCCCATGATGCCAACAGATCCATGTCAGTAATTTCTTCATTCTAAATGCTGACATCTTAGTTATAATGTAACAGAAATATGCCATGTATCTGAGCAATCAGATGCCATTATGCACTTTACTCTTGCAAGTTATTATAAAAATGAAACAAAAATGTATATACTTTTGTAGTTGCTGACCTGAAGATTTGGTTATCTTTTACACTTTCTGGTATAGTTTGATGACAAGCTGATTTTTTTCTAAAATCTCCCTTTCAAAAGACTTTTCTCTCATTAAATTTTGTGACTGATTAATGTGACAATGGGTGGGTATTTTTCAAGTGATAGTGAGGCTAGTTTATGAATGCCCTCAAATAAGCACATCTCTTTAGGTTTATTGTGATAAGTTTTGGACAGATAATATTGATGCACTGTCTGAAGTAGATAGTATATATTAAGAGATGATTTATGGATTAGCTTCTTTTAGGTAAACAGAGAAAGCATTTGAGAATGGCTTCTTGTTTGAGATAGAGATTTCTGAGTCCAAATTGGGGCAAGAAATAAAAAGCTAAAAAGCTTAGGGAAAAAGTAGCAAGAACAGCATCTTCCTATAAATAACACATTAGACTTTAATAGAGGATACACTGACCAAATCTATGCCAGGGATTACAAATTATTTTATATGTATGCATGTATTATTTGTAAACATGTACTACTTTGTAACCTCCCATAGGATTGAGAATCATTTCCTATATAGTTGGCTCTTGAACAACGCAGGAGTTAGAGGTGCCAACCATCCACATAGTTGAAAATCTATATATAATTTATCGTTGACCCTCCATATACACTGTTCTGCATCCACCGATTCAACTAACCATGAACTGTGTAGCACTGTAGTTAGTATTTACTGTTGAAAAAAGTCTGTGTATAAGTGGATCCTTGCAATTCAGACTCACATTGTGGAAGGGTCCATTATGTTTAAAAAACCTTTTTTTTGTAGTACTCACACAAAATTATTATAAAAATAATGGGAATAAAGAATAGAATAATATTTCTCATTAGATCTTGAAGACTTACCAGAAAAGGCATGCATATAAGACAGATCATAACATTAATATATCAAATATTTCAAAAGTGCTAAAAGAATTTAAGAAAACAGTAGAATTTATGGTGTCAATGTTTAAAGCAGATTTTAAATCTCTACAAGGAGATAATTGATTAAAAAAGGATCCTTTGAAAGAGAACTGACAGAATGGAGTGAAAAACAGAAATAAAAGAAAAAATGGCTTCTCAAAATGCGGACTAAATTGGAAGTGTCACAAGAGCGATTAAACACCATAGATACTATTTTAAGGCCAATATAACATGGAAAAGAAGAAAATAAAATATACGGAAGACAAAATTAAAAAAGGGAATTTGAAAATTCAACAAACAATAGGAAGACAAAGAAGATACAGAAGACAATCCACAAAAAGAAGAAAATCTAAACTATGCAAGAGACAAAATACTAAAAAGCCATAATTGAAGTAAGTTTCACTTAGGGAAAAGTGATATTGAAGCTATATATTGAAAGAAGACCCCGTATATTTTGTAGGCTGTCATTTGAAAAGCCCAAGAAGAATATAATGGAGGACAGAAACAGGTAATTAGACACTCACCAAAAGTCAAATCAGTTTAGTCTTAAACTCTTTTAAGGTGAACCACCACTAGAGAACCATAATAGAACTAAATCTTTTATTATTTTTTATACAGTTAGGACATGGACAGTGTAAACAACATAATAGGCAACTTGACCTGCCTATCTTTTGTAAACTATACTCATTGACAAAAACAAACATTTGTTTAGTATATATGGGATATTTACTAAAACTGTCCATGTATTAAGGGTTAAAGAAAACGTACTCAAATTACAGAAGGTTTAAGAAATTTAGAATATATTACTGACACAGTGGAATTAAGCTATGAACAAATGACCAAAAAGAAAGGGAATATTTTCCAGTATTTGAAAATTAAGCAATAGAATTCTAAACAATACATAGATCAAAGAAAAAAAGGCTATGAAAACTACAAAATATTTTCAATTAAAATGGTAATTAAGTGTGACATACTAGAATGTGCAGAATGCAGCTAAATCAATATTGCTTTAAAATCATATAATAGAAAATGAAAATGGGTGAAACTAAATGATCTCTTCATTTATTTAAGATGGGAGAAGTAGATCCAATGCCATTTTTGATCATCTCAAGAAGGGAAAAACACTTACAAATCAAACACTTGAAGGAAGGAGATAATAAAAATAGGAAAAGAAAGGAAAAATATAAATGTAAAATTGAGAAATCATGAAGTC